>NC_137793.1:55492155-56857155 GCF_963383645.1 Muscardinus avellanarius | reverse complement strand
GCTGTACATATAGATGCACGCACGTAGATACTCTTCGGGGATAGTTTACTGTGGAAATTGACTCTCACAATTATGGAGGTAATAAGTCCTACCACCTGCCATCTGTAGTCTAGAGGCCCAGGGAAGCTGAGGGTACAATTCAGTCTCAGGCCCAAGGCCTGAGAACAAGGGGGCAACTGTTCGTGTATGTCCTGGAATCTGAGGGCCTTAGGACCGGGAGCTGCCCTGCCCATGGGCAAAAGAAAATGGAAGTTCCAGTGGAGGGAATGAAAATATGAATTCACCCTTCCTCTGACTCTATCAGTCCTTCCACAGACTGGATGGTACCCACCCACCTACCCTGAGGAGGGTGATGCACTTCACTCATCCACCAGTCCAAACACACAGATATACACAAATATAATGTTCTGTCAGCTGGCTGGGTATCTCAGTCCATTTTCTGTTGCTAGTAACAGTAGATCATATGGCACCCCATACCATAGAAGGGGTACATTATAAAGATAAGAGGTTTGTTTTGGCTCATGCTTTGGCTCCAGTGTTGAGGGGCTGCAGTTGGAAATGGTGTTTTGGTTGGCAGAGTTCTGAGGTGGCAAAGGGTATCACATGGAGAGAGGTGTGTTCAAGGAGCCTCACTAAAGGTCTCAGCTTTCACAGCAAGCTCATTCTCAAGACAACTCTCAGCCAACTAACTTATCAATTAATCAATTATTTATTTACTTATTTTTTATTTTTATGTGGATCATATTGAAAATGGCATACAGTAAGACTGTGCATGGTGCCCTCTCCCTTCACACTTCACCCCCTCCCAACAATGAGTGTCCAGGTAGACCATGCTACATTCATACTTTTACACATATTTGGATGTAGCTCCTCCCTTAATAAACCTCAGCCTTCTTCCTCTCCTACCTGTCTATTCCAGCTTTGGTAAGGTTCCCCCTCCATTATGTGGAGTCCCTCTGGTATCCCCAACATTCCCTAGTTTGGGCATATTAGAAGAAACATATGACCCTTCTCTTTCTGTGCTTGGCTGATATCACTTAACATAATGTTCTCCAGGTCTTTCCATCTTCTTGAAAATGACATGATTTTGTTCTTCTTTATTGCTGAGTAGAATTCCATTGTGTGTATTTCCCACAATTTTGCAATCCATTCATCTTTTGGAGACCTAGGTTGGTTCCATATTTTGTCTATTATAAATTGTGCTGCTATGAACATGGGAATGCATATGTTACTGTAGTTTTCTGATTTTAACCCCTTTGGAAAGATACCCAGGAGTGGTATAGCTGAGTCATATGGTGGATCCATTCCCAATTTTCTAAGGAATATTCACACTGATCTCCATAGCGGCTGAACTAGTTTGCACTCCCACCAACAGTGTAAAAGAGTTCCTCTTTCCCTGCATCTTCACCAGCATTTGTTGTTATTTGATTTCTTTATGCTTGCCAATTTGATTGGGATTAGATGGAATCAGTGTAGTTTTGATTTGCATCTCCCTGATGGCTAATGATGATGAACATCTTTTCATGTATCTAGTGGCTATTTGTATCTCTTCTTTTGTCAAGTGTCTAATCAATTCATTTTACTTATTGAGTTTCATTTCTTGGTTGGGTTATTTGTTTTGCTAGTATAGAGTCTTTTGAGCTCTTTGTATATTCTGGATATTAGCCCTCTATCAGAGTCGGGGCTCGTAAAGATCTCCCATTCTGTAGGCTTTCTCTTTAGGTTCTTGATGGTTTTCTTTGATGAGAAGAAACTTTCTAGTTTGATACATCCCACTTGTTTTAAAGGGGTTCTTTTTACTTTTTCTCTCTCTTTTTTTTTTTTTTTTTTTGGTACCGGGGATCAAACTCAGAGCACCACACCTGCGAAACAGGTGTTTTGCCACTGAGCTACATCCTGGCCCCCTACATCCCATTAGTTAATTTTTGCTTTAATTTCCTGTGCTTTGGAGGTCTTGTGAGAAAGTTACTGCCTGTGCCTATATGTTGGAGTTTTGAACCTATGCTCTCCTCTAATAACTTCACAGTCTCTGGTCTAATTTCTAAGTGTTTGGTCCATCTCGAGTTGATTCCTGTGCATGGTGAGACGTAAGGATTTAGTTGCAACTTTATACAAATGAATAGCCAGTTCTCCCAGCTCTATTTGTTGAAAATGTTGCATTTTCTCCAGCATATGAGCTTGGCCCCTTTGTCAAAGATAATTGACTGTAGGTGTGTGGGTTTGTTTCTGTATCTTCTATTCTCTTCCACTGGTCAGTGTACCTGTTGTTATTTCAATACCATGCTGTTTTTTTTTTTTTTAAACTACTATTGCTCTATAGTACAATTTGAAGTCTGGGATTGTGATGCCTCCTGCATGGTTCTTTTTGTTGAGAATTGCTTTAGCTATTCTGGGTTTTTTCTTTCTCCATATAAAATTCATGACTGATTTCTCTAGGTCTATGAAGAATGTCATTGGTATTTTGATAGAAATTGCATTGAATGTGTAGATCACTTTTGGCAGAATGGCCATTTTGATGATATTTATTCTGCCTATCCATGAGCATGGGAGATCTTTCCATCTTCCAAGGTCTTCTTCAATTATTTCTTTAATGTTTTATAGTTTTCTTTGTAGAGGTCTTTTACATCTTTGGTTAGGATGTTCCTTTATTGGTTTGGGGTTATATTGAATGGAATTGTCTTCTTTATTTCTTTCGTTGTGGATTCATTGTTGGCATAAAGAAAAGCAACTAATTTTTTTTTTTAGAATCTATAAGGGGTTTTATTTTTTTTAATTTTTTTATTGGTGCACTGTTTCATACATCATAATGGGGTAAAAAAAAAACTTTTGTAGACATATATGCACACATTGCCCAATTAGCCCCTACCCGATCCCCACCCCGTTCCCTCCCCATCCCTCCTTCCCATGCTTGGCTTAGTGGTTGACATCTAGTATTATAGCAATTTATCCAAAATTAACAATGATAATCTCATATAACAGTTTCATTTGTCTGATACCAAGCTTTTGATGACTTAAAGATAACATTTCAATATTTCTTTTTGTTTTCTTTCTTACCAGAGAATATTTTTTTAGGTGAAACTATAATATATTTATTTATTTATTTTTCAGAAAAAAATCTATCCTAATATGGAATATGGACTCTAGATACCCAAAACGATCTCAAAAAAGAACAAAGCTAGAAGATGTATATTTTCTGATTTCAAACCATATAAAGCTACACTAATTGAAACAGTGTAGTATTGTTATAAAGGCAGATATATAAACCATTGGAGTTAAATAAAAGCCTAGAGAGAAATTCTTCCATATATTGTCAAGTTATTTTTGACAAGGTTTCCATGAACATTTGGTGGAGGAAATAATAATCTTTTAACTAAAAATTGTTGAAAAATAATAATCACATGAAAAAGAATAAAACTGGACCCTTACCTAATACCATATACTAATATTAACTCAAAATAGATAAAATACCTAAATATAAGTCTTAAGACTATAAACTTTTAGAAGAAAATCTGGGTCATAAAACCTCACAACATTAAAATCGGCAGTGATTTCTTGGATATGATTTCAATGGCACAGGCAACAGAAGAGTATACAAACTCCCTAAAAAATAAAAAATATTGTATATCCAAAGACAATGTAAACAGAGTTAAAAGTTACTGATATAATGGGATAAAGTATTTCCAAATGCTATATCTGAAGGTATATTAATATTCCAACTAGAAATCCTAAAAATTAACAACAATAAAAGCAAACAATACAATTTAGAAATAGGTAAAAGACTAACATAAATAATGAATCTCCACAGATAACCAATCTTAGTTGTCTGTTGGATGGAAACTCTTGTTTCTCTGGTTCTGGTGTGTGTTACCTATTTCTTCTTTGTAGTATTTTCTCTAGTGCTGGTTTTGAAGACATAAATTCCTTCAGTTTCTGCTTGTCATGGAAGCTTCTTATTTTCCCATCTAATTTGATAGAAAGTTTTGCTGGGTAGGAAATTTTTGGCTGGAAGTTGTTTTCTTTCCGAGTTTGGAATATGTTACTCCAAGCCCTTCTGGCTCTCATGACTTGGTTTGGGAAGTATGGAGTGATTCTAATTGGTTTGCCTCTGAATGTCACTTGGCCCTTTGCTTTTGTTGCCTTTAATATTCTCTGCTTGGCTTCCACATTGGTCATTTTGACAATTATGTGGCGTGGGGATCCTCTTCTCTGATCCTGTCTAAAGGGAGTTCTATAAGTTTCCTGGACCTGTGTATTGACCTCTTGCTCTATGTTTGGAAAATTTTCTGCTATTATTTCTTTGAAGATATTACTTATCCCTTTGGTTTCACTTTCTTTTGCCTCCTCTATTCCAATTATTCTTAGGTTATCTCTCTTAAAATGGGCCCATATTTCTTCAATGTCAGATTCCTGCTGTCGGATTTTTTTTCTAAATTAGAAACTATGCATTCATTTTTGGAGTGATCATCTTCTAAGAGCGAGATTCTATTCTCCATGTGGTCTAATCGGTTGTTTGTACTTTGAATTGAGGACTTTACTTCATTAATTGCATCCTTTATCTCTTTTTGGCTCTCTCTGAATTCTTTACGAAACACCTCTATTATTTCTACAGTTATTTTCCTGATTTGATCTTCTAGAAATCTCTGAATTTCTGTTTTATTGGGTTCTGATGTTGTGGGGTTGTGGGCATTCATTGCTCCATTGTTATTCCTCTTTCCCATGATTTCGGAAGTTTGTGCCTTCTCTGGGTTCTTCCCTTGGGTGACTACAACTTCACTTAAGCTGCTCTGGATCTCGAGTCCGTGGTATCTCGGTCCCCACTACTCCTTTACTAGGTTGTATCGCAGAGTCTCAGACCCAGGGAATCAATAGAGGCTGCTTTAGACCATGGGGGCACCAGGTTGGGCATTCTCCTATGGTGTGATATCTCTGCCACCGCCACTCCCCCACTGGGTCAAGTCCCTGGGAGTGCAGTACTGGGATTTCTTCTCTAGGGGCCACAACTTGACTCACTCTTGTTGAGTGTGCTGATGGAGCTGTAGTGGACTCGGGGAATTCACTGCTGCTGCCTCCAGTGACAATATGGCGCCGCTGCCACGCCCTCGGCCGTGAGACTGGCGTATTTCTTCTCTGGTTTTGAGCTCTGCTCTGAGTCCCTGCAGAGTGTGCTGAGCCCAGCCACTGGGAGCTTTAGATGCTCCCTGCGCCGAAAAATCTGCCAAATTCTGCCCGGCTGTTCTGCAGTGGCTCACCTCATTTCGCTGTCTGCCGCTCCTCTCTGGAGCCTGGTGGGCTGTTGAGTGCATTGGTTTAGAGCCGCCTGGTGAACTCATCGCTGCCGCCGGCAGTAAGGCGCTGCTGCCACACCCTTGGGCATGAGGCGGGCGTATCTCCTCTGTGGTTCTGAGCTCCATTCTGAGTTCCTCTCCTCTCTGGGGCCTGGTGTGGAAAGGGAAGATGGCGCTCACTGCTCCACGCTGTGGCTCCAGCCGCAGCACTGCGGTCTGGTTTCTTTCTGGTGTCTCGTTTTTCCAGCCCTCTTTTTCTCTGTCCCTTGTACTTACATTTTTTGTTTCTCTGCTGATGGTGTTTTCTGGCTATGAAAGGCGCTGATTTTGTGGTAATAGAGATTGGTTGTTATTGGGGCTCGTAAGTCCCGCTTTTCTCCATCGCCATCTTCCCGGAAGTCGCAACTGATTTCTTTAGATTGATTTTTTTTATCCTGCAACTTTGCTGAATTGGTTAACCAGCTCCAGTAGTGTTTTAGTTGAGTTCTTTGGTTCTTCTGATAAATGATCATGTCATCTGCAAATAAGAATAGTTTTAATTCCTGTCTTCCTACTTGAATTCCTTGGATTTCCTTCTCTTGTCTTATTGCTGTGGCAAGAGTCTTGAGGACTATGTTGAAAAGAAGTTGTGATACTGGGCATCTTTGTCTTATTCCTGATGTTAGAGGAAATTCTTGCAGTTTTCTCCCATTCAATATGATGTTGACTTTGGGTTTATTGTATATTGTCTTAGTGATATTGAAATATGTTCCTTCTATTCCAATTTTCTCCAGTATTTCTAACATAAATGGGTGTTGGATTTTGTCAAATGCTTTTTCAGCATCTATTGATATGATCATGTGGTTTTTGTTCTCAGTTCTATTTATGTGGTGAATAATGTGTATTGATTTGCATATGTTGAACCAGCCTTGCTTTTCTGAGATGAAATCAACTTGGTTGTGGTGAACAATTCTCTTGATATGGTTTTGAATGTGTATAGCTAGTATTTATTTAGAATTTTTGCATCTATGTTCATCAAGGATATTGGTCTGTAATTTTCTTTTCTTGAGGTATCTTAATTTGGTTTTGGAATTAATGTGATACTAGCCTTATAGAAGGAATTTGGGAGAATTCCATCTCTTTCAATTTCCTGGAACAAGTTGTAAATTATGGTATTAGTTTTTCACTGAAAGTTTTGTAGAATTCAGCTGGAGACCCGTCAGGGCCTGAGCTTTTCTTTGATGGCAGAATTTTTATTGCTGTTTCTATTTCTTTGCTTGCTATTGGGTGGCTTAGACTTGCTTTGTCCTCTTGGTTCAGTTTAGGTAGGTTAATGTGCTTAAAAATCTATTGATTTCTTCCATGTTTTCCAGTCCATTGGAGTATAAATTTTCAAAATAGTTTCTGATAATCCTTTGAATTTCCCCACTGTCTGTGGTGATGTCTCCTTTTTTATTTCTGATTTTAATAATTTGGGTTAATTCTCTCTTTCTTTTGATTAGGTTGGCCAGGGGTTTATCAATCTTATTAATCATTTCAATCTTATTAATCTTTTCAAAGAACCAGCTTTTTGTTTCGTCACCCATTCTTTTGTTCTCATTGCTTTTAAGATTTTTTACTTGTCTTCTATATTGGTCATTTTGATTATTGCATGGTGTGGGGAGGTCCTTCTTTGATCTTGTCTTCACGTCTGTGTTTCCTGAACGTGTAAGTACAAGTCTTTTTTCATGTTTGGAAAGTTCTCTGAAATTATTTATCAAAGAGATTATGAATACCCTTGGTCTATATCTCTGTCCCTTACTCAATGCCTTTTATCTGTAAGTTAGGACATTTCATGTCATCCCATAGTTGTTGGATGTTTAGGTTTTGTTGCTGTAATGACTTCTGCATGCTGTTGACTGTGCTTTCAATTTTGAATGAATTGTCTTCTAACAGTGATATTCTGTTTTCAATTTCATCTCATCTTACAGAATTTATTTCTATTGCTGTCTTCATTTCATTTATTGACTCTTTCATTTCATTCCAGACCTCTTTCTGATTCTTAGTATATGTATTTCCTCTTTTATTTTCTATGCACTTGCTTTGAGGCCTTTCATCATATTGAGGATCAGGATTCAGAATTCTCCTTCTGGCATTTCTTGTAGGTCAGTATTTCTGATTTCTGTTATTTCTTCACTATTCCTAGTTCTCATATTCTCAAGGTTCTCAGGCTCATTTTTCTGATGTCTTCGCATCTTGTCTTTTGTGGGTATTTCTGATGATCCAATCTTAGCAGTAGGAATTTAGAGATCTCAGCAGGTAAGCAGTGCTTTTTTCAATGATGAGAAACAGAGTCTCACTGAGTTGCGAAGGGCCTTGCTAAGTAGCCGAGGCTGTTTGTGAACTGTGATCCTCCAGTCTCAGCCTCTCGAATTCTGAGATTACAAGTGTGTGCCACCATGCCTGGCTTCTACAGCTTTCTCAAGATCCCTTAGACCTTGACCTGCTGCTACCAGTCCTTTTCTCTTCCCAAACAGACCCATGACCCCCACTCCCAGCATCCCGTGTAAACCCACAGGTCTGGGATACCTCAACATCAGTGGTGGATAAACATTATGTCCCCATTAAAATCAGACTTAAGGCCCCTTCCACTTTCAGTTTTCTATTTTTTTCAACCACCACAGCCTCAAACCCCTCATAGCCAAATCCTCAGGCAGGGCCTGCTAATACCCATTAATTCTCTCTGCCAGAGCGCTCTGGCTCCCTTTGGGGTGTTCTTTAACCTTTCCATCTGTGCACTCTCCTTCTTCCAGGTCCGACCCCCTTTTTGCTCCTGCCTTCCCTCTTCCCAGAGGTCAGCTTCAGAACCTGGGCAGCTCAGCTGGTACACCCCTCCCCTGTGCCCCTGCTTGCTCCTCCCCTGCTCTTGTGGCCAGCCTGCTGCACTCAGCCTCCTATGGCTCCTGCAACCAAGTCTTGCAGCTCCTGCTACCCTGTCCCCACTACTATTGCTTGTGTCCAGAATGCCCAAGCCCCACACTGCCCTGGCCTTGGGATGACCCCTCAGGTCCTGCACTGCTCCAGCCTTGGAATGTCCCCTTTGATCCTGAACCACCCACCTGACTGGCCCTGGAACTTCCAGGAAGTCCCACACCACCCCAGGGCTCTGGGACCCCAGCCAGAACAGAAGACTGAGGACACTTAGCTCTCTGTCCTGGCCCTGCCTGTCCATTTAGTGGCTGGCCTGTCTGGACTGTGCCCCTCCAGGTCCCTGGGACTTACAGGAAGTTCCACACCCCTATGGCTCTGGGATCCCAGAGAAAGGCTGTGCTCATCCCTCCGGCACCTTGCTTATCAACATATGGGTTCCAAAACCTCTAAGATACCCCGAGTCCCCATTGGCAAGCCTCTTGAAACATTGCTCTACTTTGGGATTAAAAGGGGAACTTAGATCAAAATGCCTTATTTTTTACTGTAATACAGCCTGGCCTCAGTAAAGATTGGAAATGAGAGCCAATGACTCCAAAATGAGACATTTGACCTCCAAATTCTACAGGATTTGGATAACTTGACCTGCAAAAAGCAGGAGTCATTTTATTTCCATTTTTTTTTTTTACTCAGTTCCTGGCCATCTCTTTGTAAAAAAATTTTTTTTGTACCCCCTCTCACATCCTCCTTCTCAATGCTAGACTCAGAGAATGAAAATCCTCTTCAGATTCCTATTCTGACTCTGAGGAGGAGCCCCTACCCTGCCTTACTGTCCTCCCATTCCCATGCTAGCCTGCACACCCACAGTAGCAGCTGTGTCCCCTACTCCCACCCGCCTGGCCAGGGTCCAGGGTCCAACTTGCCTGTTTCCCTGCTCACACCTGGTACTGAGTATCAGCCTTGTCCCTGTACCACCCTCTCCTAAAAGAGCATTAAAATGGCCTGGTGTCTAAAGCTCTGTGCATTCAGTCTAGCAGCCTGGGTTCTGTTCCCAGTTAGGGACTCAACACATCTGAAAGGGTCCCTGCTTTTTAGTCACTGTGGTTCCTCAGCTAACCCTATATAGAAAGGCAGAGATTGCCTAGCTCCTTCCCTCTTTCTGACTCCAGGTTTGACAAGTCAACTTTTTGACTGTCCTGTTAGGGGTAAATGTCACTGTCTAGGTTGGCTCAATGGGATTTGCAGGAGGGGCCCTCGGCCATGGTCTGCTCTCAGCTCAGGACTTTAACAACAAGCTCCAGCTTGCCCTGGAGTTCACGACTGCATCCCTTGCCTCCCTACAGCGACAGGTGACCTCAGTGGCCCAGGTTGCCTTACAAAATAGGCGGGCCCTGAACCTATATTTTTTTTTTGTTGTTGACAGCAGAAAAAGGGGGAGCTTGTCTGTTTTTAAAGGAAGAATGTTGCTACTACATCAGTGAATCTGGCCTGGTGGACCAAAATGTACACACCCTAACCAAGCTGGGCAAGGAGCTGTGGGTAAGACACACATGGCTTTCCTGGGCTGGTTTCAAAAATTCCCTGGCTGCTTGGATCCTACCCATGATAGGACCAGTGATCTCAATCTGTCTATTTTCTTTTATCCCCTTGCCTCTTAAAATTCATCCACTCCCGTGTCGTGGAGCTATCTTGAGTGACCATTAACCAACTATCGCTACAGCCATTCACCCGCCTGCCTATGGAGGACCCTGGACTGCCTAGTCCTGGTCTATAGCTCCTACCACTCCCTCTCCCCACCAGCAGGAGTAGCTTGTGAGATTGTGGCACCCCCTATCCCCAACAGGCCAGGATGTTAGGTTGCAACAGGGATGTTGGCAGAACCCCATCCCTGAAAGTTCTTGGCTAGTGCATACAATCACAGATGGAAGTGTCACTCACCCAGCTCCAGGAACTCAGCCTGTTCCAGGATCAGAGCATGGAACAATGTCCGAGAAACAATGACAGCTTAATTGCCTCAAAAAGTCTCCAGCTCTCTGCCCTTCCTCACCCTCAAAAACAGTACTATAAAAATTTTCAACCCATTGACCCTGGGTGCATGCTTCACTGCCCCACCTTTGTACCTGTGACTCTCACCCAGGAGTGTAGAACAATGCGCCTCTTACTTTTATTTGGCCTACTTGCCTCATTCTCTGTGTTGCAACTTTACAATGTACACCACCATGCCTCTTAGTATCTCATAATGAAGATTAATTTTCAACATGAGTTTTGGAGGGGACATATCATATACAAACCATAGCATGGGCATCTCTTACCGAGTCAAGTTGATGCCCAAAGCTAACCATTACAGAGAGCTCTCCCTGCCCTAGTCTTGGGTTCAACCATTTTTCTAAGAATCTTTGATTTTTTAGTATGAAGGCCTGGCATTTAGAGACTCAGAGCCAGGACCTTGTTGAGCTCATCACTCCTGGAGCATTGTTATTCTAGGTCCTTTCAGAAGGAAAGGAGATATAATTTTAAAGTTAGGAATTTATCCAATTACTTTTTTTGAGATGCTGGTAATTGAACCCAGGGGTATTCTACCTTCAAGCTATACCCCAAGCCCTATTTTATTTTTTGTTTGGAAACAGGGTCTTAATAGTTGTTGAGGCTAGCTAAGTTGCTGAAACTGGCTTTGAACCTGTGATCCTCCTGTTTCAGCCTCTCAAGTACTGGGATTTCAGGTGTGTGCCACCATGCTCTGCTCCAACTACTTCTAATTTTAATTAAAAAACACAGTGTTCTTTACTTTTCCCCACTTCATATTTTTATTTTCTTCTCTCCAAGACAATAATATATCTACTCATTTGCTCAATTTAGTTCCAGATTTTAATGAGTTTTAAATTTTATTTGAAAGTAATCTTCTATAATCTTTATGCATCTTTATAAGCTCTTCCATCTATTTTTTTCTTAAAACCTGATCTGTTTTGTATGCCAAATCTTCTACTATTGGAGTCTTACTCTTTGTTTTTAAGGAAATCCACAATTTTGGTAGCATAAATTTATTAACTTTTGCATATAATATGTTTTTTTTTCTGTGTGTAAGTGTGTCATATCTCTGAGTTACACACCCAGCTCTATTTTTATTTTGAAACAGGGTCTTGTTAAGTTACTGTACTCTGGATGTGAACCTAAGATTCTTCTGTCTTAGTTTCCTAAATAATGGAAACAAGTGTGCCACTGTGCCCAGCTTGTAATTCTACTTAAAAAAATTTTTTTTCCAGCAGGGCATGGTGGCACATGCTTGTAATCCCAGCATTTAGGAGGCTGAAGGCAGAGGATCGTGGTTCACAGACAGCCTCAGCTACTTAGGGAGGCCCTCTGCAACTCAGTGAGACCCTGTTTTATTTATTTATTTATTTATTTATTTATTTATTTATTTATTTATTTATTTATTTATTGGTGGTACTGGGGTTCCTGGAAGCCCTTCTATATCCGGGATACACTCCAGACCTATTTTTTTTTTTTTTTTGGAAACAGGGTCTCTTAAACCAGCATGGCTGGCTTCGAACCTGCGTGATCCTCCTGTCTCTGCCTCCCAAGCGCGGGGATTACAAGCGTGTGCCACCATGCCCGGCCTAGTGAGACCCTGTTTTAAAATAAAGAATAAAGGCCGGGCGTGGTGGCGCACGCTTGTAATCCCCGCGCTTGGGAGGCAGAGACAGGAGGATCGCGCAGGTTCAAAGCCAGCTGCGCGCGCTGGCTTAGGAGACCCTGTTTCCAAATAAAAATGTGAAAATAGGTCTGGGAGTGTAGCCCAGAGGTAGAAGGGCTTCCAGGAACCCCAGGACCACCAAAAAAAAAAAAAAAAAAAAAAGAATAAAAACTTGGGCAGTGGGTGTAGCTCGGAGGTCAAATGCCTCTGGGTTACATCTCCAGACCTGCAAAAAAAAAAAAAAAAAAGTTCTTTTAAAATTTTTAGGTCATAAAGATAGTCCCTTCATTTTAATATATGTTGTTTATATATAATATCACAATATTTTATTCTCATTTGACTATATATTATTTTATGTAGCATATTATTTACATATAATATTTAAACTTATTAAACAAATATATACATTTGACTTCAGAGTTTAATATTTTATACTTTATTTTTTTTATTTTTTTTTTTTTTAAAGATTTTTTTTTTTCATATTTATTTTTAATTGGTGCACTGTATTCATATATCATACTGGGATACATACTTTTGTAGACATACATGCACACATTGCCCAGTCAGCCCCCACCCGATCCCCACCCCATTCTCTCCCTATCCCCCCCTCCTATGCTTGGCTTAGTAGTTGACATCTAGTATTATAGCAATTTATCCAAAATTAAAAATGATAATCTCACATAACAGTTTCATTTGTCTGATACCAAGCTTTTGATGACTTATAGATAACATTTCAATATTTCTTTTTGCTTTCTTTCTTACCAGAGAATCTATTTTTTTCTATTTTTTAGGTGAAACTATCATATATTTATATATTTATTTTTCAGAAAAAAAAAATCTATCCTAATATGGAATATGGACTCTAGGTACCCACATCGATCTTGAAAAAGAACAAAGCTAGAAGATATACATTTTCTGATTTCAAACCATATAAAGCTACAATAATTGAAACAGTGTAGTACTATTCTAAAGGCAGATATATAAACCATTGGAGTTAAATAAAAGCCTAGAGCTAAATTCTTCCCTATATTGTCAAGTTATTTTTGACAAGGTTTCCACGAACATTTGGTGGTGGAAAGAATAATCTTTTAACTAAATATTGTTGAAACATAATAATTACATGGAAAAGAATAAAATTGGACCCTTACCTAATCCCGTATACAAGTATTAACTCAAAATAGATAAAAGACCTAAATATAAATCTTAAGACTATAAACTTTTAGGAGAAAATCTGGGTCATAAAACCTCACAACATTGAAATTGGCAGTGATTTCTTGGTTATGGTTTCAATGGCACAGGCAACAGAAGACTATACAAACTCCCTAAAAAATAAAAAACATATTGTATATCCAAAGACAATGTAAACAGAGTTAAGAGTTACTAATAGAATGGGATAAAATATTTCCAAATGCTATATCTGAAGGTATATTAATATTCCAACTAGAAATCCTAAAAATTAACAACAATAAAGGCAAACAATACCCTTTAGAGATAGGTAACAGACTAACATAAATAATGAATCTCCACAGATAACCAATCTTAGTTGTCTGTTGGATGGAAAATCTTGTTTCTCTAGTTCTGATGTGTATTACCTATTTCTTCTTTGTAGTTAATCTCTTTGAGTATTTTCTCTAGTGCTGGTTTTGAAGACATAAATTCCTTCAGTTTCTGTTTGTCATGGAAGCTTCTTATTTCTCCATCTAATTTGATAGAAAGTTTTGCTGGGTAGGAAATTTTTGGCTGGAAGTTGTTTTCTTTCAAAATTGGGAATATGTTACTCCAAGCCCTTCTGGCTCTCATAACTTGGTTTGGGAAGTCTGGAGTGATTCTAATTGGTTTGCATCTGAATGTCACTTGGCCCTTTGCTTTTGTTGCCTTTAAGATTCTCTGCTTGGCTTCCACATTGGTCATTTTGACAATTATGTGGCGTGGGGATCCTCTTCTCCGATCCTGTCTAAAGGGAGTTCTATAAGTTTCCTGGACCTGCGTATCGACCTCTTGCTCTATGTCTGGAAAATTTTCTGCTATTACTTCCTTGAAGAGATTGTTGATCCCTTTAGTTTCACTTTCTTTTCCCTCCTCTATTCCAATTATTCTTAGGTTAGCTCTCTTAAAATGGGCCCATATTTCTTCAATATCAGATTCCTGCTGTCGGATATTTTTTCCTAGATTAGAAACTATGCGTTCATTTTTGGAATGATCATCTTCTAAGAGTGAGATTCTGTTCTCCATGTGTTCTAATCGGTTGTTTGTGCTTTGAATTGAGGCCTTTACTTCATTAATTGCATCCTTTATCTCTTTTTGGCTCTCTCTGAGTTCTTTTCGAAGCACCTCTATTATTTCTACAGTTATTTTCCTGATTTGATCTTCTAGAAATCTCTGATTTTCTGTTTTATCGGGTTCTGATGTTGTGGGGTTGTGAGCATTAATTGCTCCAGTATTATTCCTCTTTCCCATGATTTCGGAAGTTTGTGCCTTCTCTGGGTTCTTCCCTTGGGTCACTATGACTTCACTTAAGGTGCTCTGGATCTCGAGTCAGTAGTATCTCAGACCCCACTACTCCTTTACTGGGTTTTATCACAGAGTCTCCGACCCAGAGAGTCGATAGAGGCTGCTTTAGACCGTGGGGGGTGCCAGGTTGCACGTTCTCCTATGGTTTGATATCACTGCCACCGCCCCTCTCCCACTGGGTCAAGTCTCAGTGAGTACAGTACTGGGATTTCTCCGCTGTGGCCCGCAATTTGACTCACTGTTCTTGAGTACGCAGATGTAGCTGTAGTGAGTTCCGTGCTGCTGCCCTTTATACTTTATTAATTTGGATTTTTTTTGTGTGTGTGTGTATTGAACTCAGGGGCATTCTACCTCTGAGATACCCCCCCCCCAAGCCTTATTTTATTTTTATTTTGAAACAGGGTCTCATAAAGTTGGTGAGTCTCACTACTTACTACTTACTGAGGCTGTCCTCAAACCTGCAATCCTCCTGTTTTACTTTTACAACTTACTGGGATGTGTGCCACCATGCCTGGCTTCATTTGGATTTTATCTTGGCCAATTATGTCAAATAAAAATTCAGTTTTATCATCTTCATAGAGTGAGAAACTTTTCTAACACCTTTTACTAAACTGAAATTGTTTGTTTCCATATAAATATGGCTCTGTCTCTGAGATCTCTATCTGTTCTCTATTCTTTATGCACCTGCATTAATGCCACAGTGATTTAAAAAAACATAAACCTGTGTAGTATGTCTTAATATCTACTTAGTAAAGCAAATTACCCTCCATCTCTTTATTCTTTCCTGCTTTCAGAACTCTCCTTAGCCTTTTATTTGAACTCCCTGACCAGTTTATCTACTCTTTTAGTCATTCTATAAGGCCCATTCTAATCGGCATTTAGTGAGGGTATTAGTCATCTCTTTGTTCCCATGACTAAAATATCTGACAAGAGCAACTTAGAGAAGGAAAGGTTTATTTGGCTCAGTTTCAGAGGTCCATCCATAGTCAGTATGCTCCAAGGCAGAAACATCATGGCAGCAGGGCGGTGGGTAAAAGAAAGCTGCTCAGCTCTTGGCAGCGAGGAAGGAGAGAGAGGGAGAGAGAGAGAGAGAGAGAGAGAGAGAGAGAGAGAGAGAGAGAGAGAGAGAGAGAGAGAGAGGAGAGGGAGCTCACAGAAGGGACCAGGGAGAGATGCCACCCTACCTTCATGTTCCCAGTGACCTTTTTCATCCAGCCATACCACACCTGGCTGCAGTTACGGCCCAGTAAATCCACTCTAATGATTAATGTGCATCAGATGGATTTGTCCACTGAGGAGGTCAGAGTCCTCCTGATCTAGTCACTTCATCTCTGACCATTGCTGCACTGACAACACTTGAGCTTTGGAGGATGATTTAAATCCAGACCATTACCAACAGTGCTGCTGTGTAAGAATGACACCATTTTACACATCTGGAAAAACAGGGTAAATCAACAAAATGGGATTGTGAGTCAAAAGGTATCTAATTTTTTTTTTTTTTGGCGGGTCTGGGGATGGAACCCAGGGGCATTTGACCTCCAAGCTATACTCCCTGCCCTGTTTTTTATTCTTTATTTTGAAAGAGGGTCTCACTAAGTTGCAGAGGGCCTTACTTAGTAACTGAGGCTGTCTATAAACCGCGATCCTCCAGTCTCAGTCTCCTGAATGCTGGGATTACAAGTGTGCGCCACCACACCTGGCTCTATTTTTTTTTCTTTTAATAGTGAAATTGACCTTCATAGAGGTTGACCCATTTTATACTCCAACTAATGATGTATAAGGTTACGCATGACCTCCCAGCCTCAATTAAAAAAAATCTCATACTTAAAAAAAGATTTTGCCAATATGGCAGATAAAAATAGTTCCTAGTGTATTTTAATTTGTATTTCTCTTGCTACATGTAATGTTGAACATCTTTTCAGGGTTCTTTGTGTTTTTAATAGACTTTTTACTCAACATATTTATATAAAAAAACAACTTGAGTTACTAGTCTTATAACAGTTTCTAGGAGCTCTTAGTATATCATGAAGATTCACTCTTTGAAATGCAATGCAATGTTTCCCTCCAAATTATCTGTCTTTGACATTGTTTGTAGCGTTTATTTTTTTAGTGCAGATTTTTAAAAATTTTATTATGGTTACGTTTATCAGTCTTTATTTTCATGGCTTTTAAATTTTGAACATAGGAAGAAGGGCTTTTTTACTTCAAAGATTAATGTTATTTTCTAAAATTTTTTTTTTTTTTTTGGTGTGTGTGTAGTGCTAGGGAGTGAACCCAGGGGCATTCTACCTCTGAGTTACATCCCCAGCCCAATTTTATTTTAATTTCTTAAATTTTGAAGCAGGGTCTCACTAGGTTGATGAGAGTCTCACTACCTACTGAGGCTGTCCTTGAACATTCAATCCTCCTGTCTCAGCCTCCCAAGTACTGGCATTACAGATGTGCACCATCAAGCCCAGCTCTTCTAAAACTTTTTATGTTCAACTGTTATTATTGTTAACTTTTGAATTTAACATTTATACTGGTTTAAGGGGTCGAGTATAGATATAATATTTTTTTGGATGGCTACTAAATTTTACCGCATTATTTATATAAAAAAAGCAGCCCACCATCTTTCCTCTACTTTTTGAGATTTCACCCTGATTGCATACTAATTTGCTCTGTATTTGATTAGATTGCTAATTTTTCTTATTGGCCTGTCTGACTATTCATGAAATTAGTACTACACTATTGGAATTACTCAGATTTTATGAAACATTTTAATAAATACTGCTACCCATGATTATTTTATTTCTCAAAAGTTATACTGAATATTCTTATTTTATTTTATTGGTGGTACTGGGGATGGAACCCAGAGGCTTTCTACCTCCGGGCTATACTCCCAGACCTATTTTATATTTTATTTGGAAACAGGGTCTCACTAAGTTGCTGAGAGCCTCACTAAGTAGCTGAGGTTGGCTTCGAACCTGTGTGATCCTCCTGTCTCAGCCTCCCAAGCGCAGGGATTACAAGCGTGTGCCAACATGCCTGGCTTATTTTTCTTAATATATACTGAAAGTCCACTTTGACTAGTTAAAGAAATCTGATGTTATTTTTATTGCATTTGTATTAAATTTATGAAGTTGGAAGTCCCCAGTTTATTATCTTGGCTTTTTGTGTTCAACATCATGGTATACCTTCCCTTTGTTCAAGATATCTTTCTTGTTTCTTCAGGGTATTCTTATACCTGAAGGTTTTTTTCATTCAAGTTTAATCTATAAATCTTTTTTCTTGTATTCCTTGTATTTATTCCCAGATATTTTGTTCTCTGCTATGTTAGCAAGTTTTCTTATTTGTTCTACTTTTTCACTGATTCTCTTGGATTTTTCAGGTATATCTGTACACAGTCATAGTTTCTCTTTTCAGTTTTTCTACTTCTCATTTATTTCTCTTATTGCATTGGCTGTTAGCATCAATGCAATATTAAATAATAATGGTAAGAGGAAACATCCTCATTTTATTTCTCACAGTGATAGAAATCCTTCTAGTGATGTAAATTTCAGTGATGTATATGTATCATGTTATGAATTATTAACCTACTATTGGTTCATTTAAAATATTAAAATCAGAGCCAGGTGTGGTGGCGCACACTTGTAATCCCAGCATTCCTGAGGCTGAGACCTCAGGAATCAGGATCGTGGTTCGTGGACAGCCTCAGCTACTTAGTGAGGCCCTCTGCAACTCAGTGAGACCTGGTTTCAAAATAAAGAATAAAAAATAGGGCAGGGCAGTAGCTCAGAGGTCAAATGCCCCTGGGTTCCATCTCCAGACCCGCAAAAAAATAAAATAAAATATTAAAATCAGGACTAGATTTAAAGTCTCATGGTCTATGGAGAAGAGCACATTATTTTTCTCTTTGGAGCCATTACTTTTATTACATTAACTTTCCAATATGTAGTCATCCTCCCATTTCTGGAATACATGCTATTTCATTATAATGTGTATATTAATATTCTAATGCAATTTAAATTCTCTTTCTAATATTTTATTTAGGATTTAATTCCAATTTTAAAATTGGGAGCAATAATAAAGACTGGTCTATATGTTCTTGGGTGTGTGTGTGAGCATATTTCCTGCCAAGTTTCAAGGTAACCTTTTAGAGGATAACCCTGGATGTTTTCCCTGTTTCTCAATGTTTTGTAGCAGTTTAAAAAGCATTAACAATCTCTGTTATTTATTAAAGGCCATGAAAATTTCCTTATAAAATTGTCAAAGGCTCTTCTGCTCATTGACAGCTTTGTTATTCTGCTGGGGCTGCCCTAACAAAGCTCGGCAAACTGAGTAGTTCACATAACAGGGCTTCATTGCGCGGCGGTGTGGAGGCCAGGAACCTGGGACTGGACCTCATTGTCCACAGTGTGGAGGCCAGGAGCCTGAGAATGGAGTGTGGAGGCCAGGAACCTGGGACTGGACCTCATTTCCACAGTGTGGAGGCCAGGAGCCTGAGAATGGAGTGTGGAGGCCAGGAGCTGGAGACCAGAGCTCATTGTCTGCAGTGTGAAGGCCAGGAGCCTGGGGCTGGGGGTTGGGCCATGACCACCTGGGGAAGGGTCTGCTCTGGGTTCCTTCAGCCTCCATGATGTCTCTGTGTGGCAGCACAGGCCCAATCTTTATGTGTTCTCCCTGTTAGTGTGTCTCTGTCTGAGTTTCCTGGTCAATAAAGACAGCCACAGGACTGGATTAGGTCCTACCCTCACACAATGTAGCTCATCTAGTCACCTAAGTGCATCAAAATAACCCTGTTTCTAAAAGAGGTCACCTTCTTGGACTTAGGATTCAGTATATGAATTTGAGGGAACACAATTCAACCTGTCATAATTTCTTCTTTTAAGTTGTTTAATTTAAACTTGCTAACACTTTTGAGGTTCGTTCTGGTGAGACTATATATAGAGTGTCAAACTCAGAAGCAATTTACCTCAGAGCTATACCCCAGTTCTTTTTATGTTTTTTAAAAAATTAATTAATAAATTACTTTTTTTGTTACTGGGGATTGAATCCAGGGGCATTTTACCTCTGAGCTACACCCCCAGTCCTTTTTATAATTTTTGTTTTGAAACAGGGTCTTACTAAGTTGTTGAAGCTGGCCTCAAATCTTTGATTCTACTGTCTCAGCCTCCCAAGTACTATGATTACTGGTATGAGCCACCATACTTGGCTTATGTTTTATTTTAAAACAGGGCCTTGCTTAGTTACTGAGAGCCTCGCTAAGTTGTTGAGGCTGGCATCAAACCTGTGATCCTCCTATCTCAGCCTCTGGGATTACAGGCTTGTGTCACCACACCCCACTGGTAAGTAATATTTATTTTAGGTAATTATTCATTTCCTAAATGCTTTCAGATATGTTTGAATAGATTAGCCAAGTAAATCTTCATAATTCTTTTAATTTTTCATTTCTGATCATTTCTCCCTTTTTTTCTTTGTGTTATTTTAAAAACTTTTTTCCTTATATTACTCAGTGGTTAATATATCCTATTCTAACCCCATCTTCTCAGAACAGAATTCTGGATTTATTGCTCAATTGTGCTATTTTTCCCAATTCTTAATATATATGTATATATACTTATATATTTATATATTATATATACTTATATGTTTACCCTTGTCAGTGCTTTATTTATGCCTTTTTCAGTTTATTTTTTTAAATGACTAAATGCATTTATTTAAAAATAATTATACAATAAAAGTGACTTTTAAGCTTCTTTAGGTATACAAGCTTATGGATGATAATATATACATAAATTTATGTAACCACTATCACAGCCAAGATTCAGAGCTGTTGAATGACTCAAAAACAAACCAACCACAATCCCTAAACCAAACCGATCTCATGGTGTTGATGTCACCTTTTGCCTCTGTCAGCAATTGGTCTGATCTCTCTCACTAGTTTTATGAAAATTACAATCAAATGGAATGTAGATCTTTGAGACTGGTTACTTACACTAAATACCCATTGATTTTGGGATTCATTCCATTATTCTAGCACCATGAGTGGTGGAACATGTGTGTAAGGGGGGCTGAGACAGGAGGATCACTAGTTTGAGGGCAGCCTCAGCAATTTAGCGAGGCCCTAAGCAACTTAGCAAAACTCTGTTTCAAAATAAAATATAAAATAGGGATGAGGGTGTAGAATGCCCCTGGCTTCAACCTCCAATACTGCACACACAAACTACCAATGACGTGTTCCTTTTTATTGCTGAGTAGTATTCTGTTGTATGGACACACTACAGTTTATCCATGAATCCACTAGAGGACATTTGTGTTGTTTCAAATATGGGGCAATTATTTTTTTTCTTTCTTTTTCTTTTTTGTAGTACTAAGGATTGAACCCAGGGGCTCAATGGAGCTACACCTCCATTCCTGTTTTACTATTCATTTTGAAACAGCTCTCCCTGAGTTATCACACAATGTCCTCAGACCTGCAATCTTTCTGTCTCAGCCTCCCAAGTACTGGGATTATAGTCGTGCGCCTTGCCTAGCTAGGTTGGCCACTTTTGAACAGAGCTGATAGGTGCATTTGTATACAGGTGTTCATCTCACCAAGAGTGGGACTGCTGGGTCAATAAAAGTGCATCTATCACTTTTTAAGAAAATGTCAAACTTTCCTAAGTGGCTATACAATTTTGTGCTCTTATAATGAAGCACGAGAACCACAACTCACAAACACTGTTTCACACGTGATACACGAACTGTTGTGCAGAGAAGTCTGGAAATGGAGCAAGTAATGGAGTGTGTGCGTGTAGGATAAGTCATCTCTGTTGAATGCGTTGTGGTTCTTCAGTGCATGGGAGGCTGACACAAGAGGAATGCAGGTTTGACGCCAGCCTCTGTAATTTAGCAAGGCCCTCTGCAACTTAGTGAGCCCTTGTTCCAAAAGAATAAAAAGGGCTGAGGGTATATCCAGGAGGATGGAGCTGGCCAGCTCAAGATTTCATCAACGTACTCAGGAAAGGACATAATATAAATCCTATGCATTGTTCAGTAGATGGGAATGTCCCATTTAATACTTTTGGGCTTCGAGGCTGCAGAAAGCATGACTATAGACAGTTCTTCCGATGCTCACTCAGTGCTCCTCCATCTAGAGCTGTGGCGGGTCCATAAGGGGCTGAGCTCTGCTGCTCAAGGTGCTTTTTACCTGTAGGAAACGTGAGTACAGCTTTGTCCCTGGTAGCTGCTCCTCCTGGTGACCTCCTCAGGGTTTGGGCCTTCCTGCTTTTGTCTCAGGTGGCTTCCAATCAGATTTGAGTTTATTTTGACAATCATTAATACACAAACTGAGTCTGAAGCTCACTGGGAGGTCCTACTTCTGCTGAAGATGGAGTTTTTGCCTTTTGGGATACGACAGAGCTCATTTTCTGTTGCTATAACAAAATTTTTGAATTGGGTGATTTATAAAGAAAAAAAGTTTATTTGTGGAGGTCCCAGAGAATGGTGCTGGTATCTGCTCAGCTCGTGAGGGCTCCATGCGTGGCAGAGAGAAGCGGAGGGCAAGTAGGTATGCATAGAGGGGTGTAGGTGTGTGTGTGTGTGTGTGTGTGTGTGTGTGTGTGTGTTTGTGAGAGAGAGGGGGGGGTGCTTATCTGCTTTGTAACAATACTTTGAGATAATTATTCCAGTCCCTGGGGACCTAGCTCACCCCCTTACCCCTAAGACCTAATCTAGTCTTCAGAGAACCAATGGAGTCTCTCAAGAAACATATTAATCCACTTGTGAGGTTGGAGGCTCCCTGATGCCATGGCCTCCTGCCAGGCCCCACCTCTAAAAGGTCGACTAGCTCTCAATGCCGTTGGGTTAGGGGCCAAGTCTCTACCCAGTGAGCTTTAGGAGTGAATCCTAGCCCCGCATCAGTTCTTGTGGTCTGTCTGGGAGGGGATGAGAGAAAGTGCTGTATAAACACTCCTGTGTTTGTGTTTGTGTTTGTGTTTGTGTTTGTGTTTGTGTTTGTGTTGCAGGCCCTGTCCCACGTGGTGTTCAGCCTCATTTCTAAACCTGGGTCCTGTCACCCGCAGTGGCTCTTGTCCTACCAAGCTGCGTTACCTCATGTGTCAGCATCGTTTTGTGAGGTCTCCACAACTGCGTTCCCAAGGGCAGCAAGGGTGGCCTGCACACTCTGAGGTAGCTCAGTGGCTGTCCTCTAGCCCTCTCCCACACGGAGCTTGCTGCGCCCCCTCGACACCCCCCCCCCCCCCGCCTTTGGCGTCCCCACAGGCATGCGGTGGCACAGAGCCATTCCCTGAAGGACGCCAGCACAGGCAGTGCTTAGTGCCTCCTCCTGGGTCATCGATACTTTCTAGAGGGGATCCTTTTGCTTGAAGAGCTGATGAGCACAGCTGGCCAGGCGGCTGTGGGCTGTCCGCCCAGTGCCACACGTTCTTTGGCCTGATCTGTGGGGCAGCCGACATGAATATTGTTATCATTACATAGCATCGTCTCAGACCTGTCGAGCACTTTCCTGTGTTGCTTTCCCTGGAAGCTTTGGAACATAGATGCTGACAGGCAATTCGTGGCCTCCAACAGAGACACTGCGAGTTGTCCTTGGTCCCTCCCCTCAGAGTTCCACCTGCTGCGCTGTCTCCAGTTGCCTGAGGAGGAGCATGCGGCTGGGCTGGGGCTCCACAGTGAGCCTGGCCCTGGTGCTCTCCATTCCCTGGCAGTGTGAGGACCTTCCTGTCCCCAGGGCTGCCTGTCTCCCACCCTTTCCCCACCTGCCACTTCCAGGTGGGTTTGAACACTGGACCTGTTTTGTAGGTACTAGGGGTTGAACCCAGGGGTGTTTCTACCTCTGAGATATACCTCCAGCACTTTTTTCTTTCTTTCTTTCTTTTTTTTTTTTTGGTGGTACTAGGGTTCCTGGAAACCCTTCTACCTCCGGGCTACACTCCCAGACCTATTTTATACTTTTTTATTTGGAAACAGGATCTCTTAAGCCAGCGCGGCTGGCTTCGAACCTGCAGGATCCTCCTGTCTCTGCCTCCCAAGCATGGGGATTACAAGTGTGCACCACCACCCCTGGGCTCCCAGCACTTTTTATTATTTATTTGAAACAAAGCCTCTCTAAGTCGTCAAGGCTGACCTGGAACTTGTAATCCTCCTCTCTCAGCCTCCCAAGTACTGGCATCACAGGTGCTGGCCGTGGCTGGTTGGAGCCTGTTTTCTGACAGCTCAAACAGAACAACACATAATTCCTGCCAAACTCCTTCCTGTTCCTCTTTATGACAAGAAGCACCACTGATCTTCAGGGAAGGACACTGGCTTCCTTAAAAAGTCCAACTTGCCAACATTTCAAGAGGAAGGAAGAAATCTTTCATTATGGAATGGAGAATTAGTGCTGGGGACCTGGAGTGAGCCACATGGCAGGACCCCAGCCTCACTATTCTCCCTCACACAACTGCTCTCAGGCACATTTTGCATAACCCAAGCACTGGGATCACCACCATTACCATGCCCAGCTCTGTTTGCAGCTTTTAGTGCTGCTGGCCAGTCTCCTTTTTTTTTATTTATTGCAAATGAAATACAGCCTGGCTGGCAAGAAAGTGCCAGTAATACAGAAATATAAAATACAGATTTTCTTCTCTCATTGCCTCTACCCAATATCAGTTTTCACTATCAGAAAAAAACCACTATATATAGACAGATTGGGGTATAATCTTCCAGACATTCTGCAAAGATGCACCTGCAAATGTGGTCGACACAGGGATGACACACCCACCCACCCACCCACCCACACATCCACACACCCCTTCTGATGAACACTGTTGGTCGAGTCTAGCTTTTCCTCATCTGGTCAGTGCACCTACTCCATACAACACCCATCTCTGGTGAATTATCTTCTACAGTCTTAGCCAGAAATGTCTGGGGTGGGTGGCCATGCCTCTCTGCAGGGAAGCCCCTGGTCAGCGACTGGATTGGATTGCACAGGAATGAAGACTTTCCCTCTTGCTTCCAGGGTGGGCAGCTCTGTAGTGCCCTTTATGGCCAGGGCTCTCATGGCCTGGACGCAGCATCCAGCAGCCCATTGTTGGCTCCCCCGGCTCTTCCCTGCTTCCCTGATCACTTACAGGCTGCCTCAGCACACCCTTCGCAGATAAATGTAAACGTGGCTTGCTTATTTCCATGTGACCACCAAAAGTCAGTCCACTTTATTGTGTATGGCAGCAGGTTTTCCCAGGACCGAACAGTGGCTCTGCTGGAGTTGGTACATGCCTTCAGCAAATGGATGGCTCACCTAGTGCCGCTGTGTCCAGCTGCTGCTTCAGGCCCTCCAGTGTCTCCAACTTTTCTCTTAAAAATAAAAAAAGGGCTGGGCGTGGTGGCACATGCTTGTAATCCCCGCGCTTGGGAGGCTGAGACAGGAGGATCGCACAGGTTCGAAGCCAGCCTCAGCTACTTAGTGAGGCTCTCAGCAACTTAGTGAGACCCTGTTCCCAAATAAAATATAAAAAAGGTCTGGGAGTATAGCCCGGAGGTAGAAAGCCTCTGGGTTCCACCCCCAGTACCACCAAAAAATAAATAACTAAATATAAAAATAAAAAAGGAGTTTTTTTGTAAGCATGTTCAAGCATTTGTGTGAGTGGTTTTGATTATGGGTCAGAGGGGAATTACATTTGCAGTTTTAATGGGTCTTTTTTTTTTAAAGGGCAATGTTCCTGTTCCACCCCAAGGCAGAGAGCTAGGGCTTCTTTCTTTGGATATTCCTTCTCTTCTTGCCCATTCCCAGAGCTGCCCCAACCCACCTGGTGCTTTCCACCTGCCCAGTTCATCCTGGGAAGCCCTTGCCACCACCTCTGCTCTTCATCCTTCCTGCTGCCTCTGGCACTTGGATACCCAGAACTCCCCTGTGGGTTTCTCTCAGGTCCCTGTTTTTTGATACTGGGCTTTGAATCTAGGGGCATTCTACCTCTGAGCTACACCTCCCAGGCCTTTTTATTTTTTATTTTGAAACAGGGTATCTCTAAGTTGCCAAGGGCCTCAGTAAGTTGCTGAGGCTGGCCTTGTACCTGTAAGCTTCCTGCCTCAGCCTCCCAAGTACTGGGATTACAGGCATAAGCCACTACACTCGGATTCCCCTGAAGGACATTTTATTTTTTATGGTACTGGAGATTGAACCTAGGGGTAGTTTACCTGTAAGCTATACCTCGACCCTATTTTTAATTTTGAACAATTATTTTATTATTATTATTATTGTTTAATTTTTAATTTATTTTAACTTTTATTTATAAGTGGAACATATTGAAAATGGTATATATTTAGACTGTGATTGGTGCCCTTTCCCCCATTCCCCTTCCCCCTCCCAACAATGAGTGTCCAGATTAACCATGCTACATTCATACTTTTGCACACAATTGGATATAGCTCCTCCGTTAATCAACCTCAGCTTTCTTTGTCTCCTATCCTTCATTCTAGCTCTGCTGAGATTTGATTTCCCTTCCATTATCTGGAGTCCCTCTGGTATCCCCAATGCTCCCTAGTTTGGGTACATTAGAGAAGACATATGTCCCTTCTCTTTCTGTGCTTGGCTGATCTCATTTAACATAATGCTCTCCAGGTCTTTCAGACTTCTTGCGAACGCCATGATTTTGTCTTCTCTATAGCTGAATGGAATGCCATTGTGTGTATTTCTCACAATTTTGCAATCCATCTGTTGATGGAGACCTGAGTTGGTTACATATTTTGGCTATTATGAATTGTGCTGCTATGAATATAGGTATGCATATGTTACTGTAGTTCTCTGATTTGAACCCCTTTGGAAAGATACCCAGGAGTGGTATAGCCAGATCATATGGTGGATCTATTCCCAGCTTTCTAAGAAATCTCCACACTGATCTCCATAGTGGCTGGACTAGTTTGCACTCCCACCAACAGTATAAAAGAGTTCTTTCTTCCCCACATCTTTGCCAGCATTTGTTGTTATTTAATTTCTTTATGCTTGCCACTCTGATTGGGGTTAGATGGAATCTCAGCATAGTTTTGATTTGCATCTCTCTGATGGCTAATGATGTAGAACATCTTTTCATGTATCTATTGGCCATTTGTAGCTCTTCTTTTTTGAAGTGTCTCTTGATATGGTTTTGAATGTGTATAGGTAGTATTTTTTTTTTTAGAATTTTTGCATTTATGTTCATCAAGAATATTGGTTTGTAATTTTCTTTTCTTTTTTCTTTTTTTTTTTGCGGGTCTGGGGATGGAACCCAGAGGCATTTGACCTCCAAGCTACACCCCCTGCCCAATTTTTATTGTTTATATATTTATTTATTTATTCATTATTTTTTCAGATTGGATTTTTTGAATAAATTTTTATTGGTGCATTATAGTCATGCATCTCAATGGGATAAAAAACTTGTGGAGATATACATGTACACATCACCCATTCAGCCTCTACCCAATCTCTAAACCCTCTCCTTCCCCTCCTTCCTACCCTTGCTTGGCTTCCTGATTGACTTTGATATGTTATGTACATCATGTGCTTTAAAGAGTTTCCCTTATCCTCCCTCTTATCCCCTCAGATATGTCACCTTCATTGTTCCTCTATAGGGTCCCTTATTCATCTAGAGCTCCTCCTGTTACCCATTTCTCCCTAATATTTTGCACATTAAGAGAAGCATCTAACTTCTTTTTTTTGTGACATTTCACTTTAAATGCCATAATTTAGATCTCTCATATGGCTGGGCAAAATTCCATTGTGTACATATCCCTCAGTTTTGGAATCCACTCATCCATTGAAGGACATCTTGGCTGGTTCCACAGTTTGGCAATGGTGAACTATGTAGCTATGAACATGGTTGTTCAGGCATTACTTTGGTATTTTGGTTTTCATTCTTTTTGTAGATACCCAGAGGTGGTATTGCTGGATCATATGGTAAGTTTGTTTTCCTTCTTCTGAGGCTCTTCTATATTGTTCTCCAAAGTGGTTGTACCAACTTGCAATCCCACCAACAATGTATTAGAACTTCTATTTTTCTTACTGAAAACCTGAAAGCCAGAAGGTGAGCAACTTTGACAGGATGATCCACTCACCACCAATTTTTTTTTTTAAATAGAGGTCACTTGGATCACTTGGATCAAAGCTTCTAGTGCTTCCTGGCCACACAGTTGAAGAAACCTGCTGGCCCTTTGCTGTGAAGCAGGCCCCAGTTCCAGGCCTTCCATACAGCAGGCTCCAGGCCCGGCTTGCTGGCTCCAGACCCAGTTTCACCACGCGACATGCTCCCAGCCCAGCCTTGCTGGCTCCAGACCTGGCCTCACCCCACGGCAGGCTCCAGACCTGGCTTTGTCCCGTGGCAGGCTCTGAGTGGGCCCCCTGGCTCCAGACCTGGCCTCCTCACATGGCAGGCTCTGGTTTCTGTCACTGTGGGCATGATGTTTATAGATGTTCCTATTTTTCTCTCCACATATATTTTAGTAGGAGAAAATAGCATGTGTCATTTGCAGAAGCTGAGAGCCCAATTCTCTAGCAGCAATGGAGCATGGTGGTCAGGAGCACCCTTGGCTCCCAGGACACGTGATGCCAGCCAACCTGATTATGCGGGCTCCATCTGACATGCCCCAAACATTTTTCTTACGTAGTATGTTGTCCAGAGTTTTGGAGCATGTGGAGCAGGTGCAATCTACTTTAGGGTAGATTTCCTCCAAAGTTCAGGGTAGATTAGAATGAATCTACCTGCCTCTCCCTGATACTAGCTGTTGCCGCCGCTGCCATCTTGGCCCTCCTCCCAAGCACTTTTCTTATATAGTATGTTGTCCAGAATTCCTGAGCATGTGGGGCAGGAGAAGTCTTTTTTGGGGAGATTTCTCCAAGGCAGGTTGGATTGGATTTATCTAGCTGTCCCAAATACTGGCTGCCGACATCTCTGCCATCTTGGTATGTCTTTTTTCTCTTATATTTTAGGTAGGAAGTCATGGCTGTTTCTCCCCAATACTGGCCATTCCTGCTGCCGCCATCTCAGCCCTCCTCTGGAGTATTTTTCTTACATAGTATGTTGTCCAGAATTCCTGAGCAAGTGGGGCAGGAGCAGTAATTTTTGGGGGAGATTTTTCCAACAGTTCAAGGCAGGTTGGATTGGTTTTATCTACCTCTCCCAAATACTGGCTGCTGCTGCCACCACCATCTCTACCATCTTGATCTGTATCTTCTTTTTTATATTTTATTTAGGAGGTCATGGCTATAAATGTCTTTATATATTGTCCTGATCAGATATTAAACCAAAATCGGATGACTGGGGTTTCTCAGAGGAATACCTGTCCTATTTGGCCACTGCCAACTATTGTTGCTGCAGCCGCCGCTATCTTCTAGATATCTCTCTATTGTTTATTTTGAAACAGGGTCTCACTAAGTAGCTGAGGCTGTCCGCAAACCGTGATCCTCCAGTCCCAGCCTCCCAAATGCTGGGATTACAAGCATGCACCACCACGCCCGGCTTGTAATTCTTTTTTTCTCAGTATCTTTATTTGGTTTTGGGATTAATGTGATAGTGGCCTCGTAGAAGGAATTTGGGAGAATTCCATTTCTTTCAATTTCCTGAAACAAGTTGTAGAGTATTGGTATTAGTTCTTTACTGAAGGTTTTGTAGAATTCAGCTGGAAACCAATCAGAGTCTGGGCTTTTCTTTGATGGCAGAATTCTTATTGCTGTTTCTATTTTTTTGCTTGCTATTGGTTTGTTTAGGCTTGCTATGTCCTCTTGGTTCAGTTTAGGTAGGTTATATGTGCTTAGAAATCTATCAATTTCTTCTGTGTTTTCCAGTCTATTGGAGTATAAATTTTCAAAATAGTTTCCGATAATACTTTGAATTTCCCCACTGTCTGTGGTTGTCTCCTTTTTCATTTCTGATTTTAATAATTTGAGTTGATTCTTTCTTTTGGTTAGGTTTTCCAGGGGTTTGTCAATCCTATTAATCTTTTCAAAGAACCAGCTTTTTGTTTTGTTGATTCTTTGAATTGTTTTTTGTTCTGTATTCCATTTATTTCTGCTATTATTTTAATAATTTCCTGCCTTCTGCTGGCTTTGGGATTAGACTGTTGCAGTCTTTCTAGGTCCTTGAGTTGTGTCATTATGTTGTTTACTTGGCGACTTCTGTTCTTCTTATGTTGGTACTCATTGCTATAAACTTTTCTATTAACACTGTCTTATAAGTGTCCCATAGATTTTGGTAAGTTGTTTTTCTATTTTCATTTATTTCCAGAAATTTCTTTATTTCTCCCCTAATTTCTGGTCTTACCCACTCATTGTTCAATAGTGTATCATTCAATCTCCATGTAGTTAAGTAGTTTCATTTGAGTTTCCTGTTCTTAATTTCTACTGTCCTTACATTATGGTCTGAAAAGATGCAGGGAATTATATTATATCTTTTGAATTTGCTGGTGCTTGCTTTGTGGCCCAAGATGTGATCAATTTTGGAGAAGGTTCCATGGGCTATGGATAAGAATGTGTATTCTGTTGTTCCTGGTCAAAATATTCTGTATATGTCTATTAGGTCCATTTGGTTTATAATTTTTTTTTTAGTTCTAAAGAGTCATTACTCATCTTTTGCCTTGAAGATCAATCCAGTGGTGTGAGAGGTGTGTTGAAGTCTCCCAATATTAATATATTTGGGTTTATTTGAGATCTGATGTTCAGGAGGGGTTGTTTCACAAATGTGGCTGCACCCACATTTGGGGCACAAACATTTCCTATCATTATATCTTCTTTGTAGATTGTTCCTTTTAATAGAAAAAAAGTGCCTTGCTTTGTCTCTTCTGATGTGTTTTCGCTTAAAGTCTGTTTGTTGGATATCAGCGTTGCCACCCCTGCCTGCTTTTGGTCTCCATAGGCATGATATATCTCTTTCCATCCTTTCACTTTCAATCTGTGAATGTCTTTGGCTGTAAGGTGAGTTTCTTGAAAACAGCATATATTTGGATTATGTTTTTTAATCAACATTATCAGTCTATGTCTTTTGATTAAGTTAAGTCCTTTGACATTCAGAGTTGTTATTGAAATATGATTTTTGCTTCCTTTCATTTTGTGTTCTATCTTCTGTTTGGTATAATATCATTTCTTCTTTACTTAAATGCTCTGCTGATCAACTTCATCTCTTCTCTGGTTCTGTAACTTGCTTCTTTTTTCTTCTTTATGCTTTATTTCTTTATTTTCTCTAGTTTTGGTTTTGAATTCATGATTTTTTTTGAGATTCTGCTTATCTTGAAACACTTTTATTTCTCCAGAAATTTTGTATAATAATTTTTCTGGATATAGCAATTTTGGTTGGAAGTTGTTTTCTTCCAGGGTCTGGATCACATCATACCAGTATCTCCTTTCATTCATGACTTGGGTTGTATAGTCTGGGGTAATTTTTACTGTTTTCCCCTAAATATCACCTGTTCTTTTGTTCTCACTGATTTTAAGAATCTTTCCTTGGCCTCTATGTTGGTCATTTTGATTTATTACATGGCATGGGGAGGTCCTTTTTTAATCTTGTCTTAATGGTGTTCTGTATGTCTCCTGAACGTGTAAGTTCATGTCTCTTTCCATGTTTGGAAAATTACCTGAAATTATTTCTCTGAAGAGATTACAAATGACCTCGGTCTGTACCCCTATCCCTTCTTCAATGCCTTTTGTTCATAAATTAGGACATTTTATATTGTCCCACAGTTGTTGGATGTTTAGGTTATGTTGCTGTAATGACTTCTGTATGCTGTTGACTGTGCTTTCAGTTTTGCATGAATTGTTTTCTAACCATTATATTCTATTTTCAATTTCATTTAATCTTCCAGAATTTCTTTCTATTGCTGTCTTCATTTCATTTATTGACTCTTTCATTTCATTCCAGACCTCTTTCTGATTCTTTCTTAGTGTTTCCATTTCCTCTTTCATTTCCTGTATGCATGCTTTGAGGCCTTTCATCATATTGTAGATAAGGATTTGGAATTCTCCTTCTTGCATTTCTTGTATGTCAGTATTTATGATTTTCATTGTTTCTTCACTATTCTTAACTCCCATATTTTCAAGGTTCTCAGGCTTATTTTTCTGATAATTTGGCATCTTTTTTGGTTATTATGTCTAATCCAGTCTTAGTAGTAGGAATTTAGAAATGTCAGCAGGTACGTAGTACTTTTTCCAATGGTAGAGGATATGATTAGGTTGAGGAAGAGTTTTATTATAATAAGGTAGTATCTGGTTGAGAATGGGAGAAGGTTAGATAGCTGGACTTTTATAGTTAATAGAATATTTAAGTATGGAGATATGAAATACCTTTAGTATTAAATAAGGAGATACAGTAAAGGGAAAAAAAGTTTTGAGAGAAGAGAGTAGATAGGCTAGAGTGAAAAAGTTTGTAAAAGGAGTTGGAGGGGGAAGGAGCAAACAAACATGAATGAAGTAATAAAACAAGATATAAAAGCTAACTATTATACATTGAAGACTAACAAAAAAAAACAAGAGAAAAAGAGTAAGAAAGAGAAAAAAAGGACATAAATAAAACAAAATAAAAATAACTAGTGACTGTGTGAGAAAAGTAAAACAAAGAAACAAAAAACCCAAATAAAAGGAAAAAAAACCCAAACAAACAAACAAACAAACAAACAGTCCTACTAATTTATTTATATGGGGCAGGTCTGTATAATATCTGAATGTCTGATTGCTGTGTTAAGTTCTGGAATATTTTCCAATGTCTCTTATTTGCTCTGTACCATATTGTCAGCTTCTAAACCCACTCTCTGAGTGTTTGGGCCCCTCTCTTGCCCCTGACCGCTTTGTGTTTAGGTTTCAGGGCACCGGGATTCACTGTTAATGAGTTCTGTGCAAGTTCTGGGTTCTGTGTATTTCCATGCCTCTGCACTCTCCAACCAGGCTCAGCCCTATGCTTCCCTACCCACAGGGACAGAGGGCGTCCAATGTAGTCTTGGAGTGATCCCCTGTGGCCCTGTGCAGGTATCGCACCTTGAGCACCTTTACTGTGTCTCTGGAGGACTAACCCACCGGGTCCTGCAGCACACATTGGGCGGATGCGGTACCACTGTGTCCCATGGCACACAGTGGGTACACTCTGGGTCCCATGGCTCATCTGGGCTCACACCTGTTACTTGGCTGCCCGATCTGGGGCTCTGGAGAGCTCGCTGCGCTTCTGGATCCTGAAGCTTCCCTAGGTGCACACGGTTACCTGGTCCCCTTCTGGGTCTCTGGAGGTTTTGCTGTGCTGCTGTAGTTGTCACCTCTGGTGAGCAAAAAGTGCTGCCCAGGTGAAGCTTGCTGCTTAAGATGTTGGAGCTCTATGGCTGCTTTCAAACTCTTTTTTTTTTTTTCTGAATTTCTTGGGGCTGTCATGGTGGGACTCATGGTTTGGGCCTTCAGCCTGTGATGGTGCCAGCAGCCAGCTGCATCCACAGCAGGTTTGTTGTGTGCTCAAGCTTTTTTGCAGTGTATCTCACAGTTCAGTTATTGTGTTCCTTCCACCATGATTCTTGAGTCTGTTTTGGGTTTGAGCTATATTTATTTTGTTTATTAAGATGCTGCCTTCTCAGTAGTTGAACTTTATTTGTTTCAGCTACTGAGATGTGCTGAGTCCCGCAGTTGCCATTTTGAATCTCCTATTATTTAATTTTGAAAAATTATTTCCTTTGATTGGGAAGGACCTTGCTTTTTAAGACTCAAGAAAGTGTCAAGTGTGGCACATGCTTGTAATCCCAGCATTTGGGAGACTGGAAAATCGTGGTTCACGGACAGCCTCAGGTACTTAGGCCCTCCGCAACTTAGTGAGACCCTGTTTCAAAATAAAGAATAAAAAAGAGTGCAGGAGGTATAGCTCGAAGGTCAAATGCCCCTGGGTTCCATCCCCACACTCGAAAGTAAAAAAAGAAAGTGTCGCCGGGCGTGGTGGCGCACGCTTGTAATCCCCGCACTTGGGAGGCAGAGACAGGAGGATCACGCAGGTTCGAAGCCAGCCGTGCGCGCTGGCTTAGGAGACCCTGTTTCCAAATAAAAATGTAAATATAGGTCTGGGAGTGTAGCCCGGAGGTAGAAGGGCTTCCAGGAACCCCAGTACCACCAAAAAAAAAAAAAAAAAAAAAAAAAGAAAGTGTCAAGTGCACTTGCCTGGTTTCACTTGCTACATTTCTTACTGAATACCAACCACCCTCAGAGTGTATTTTATTCCTGCAAGGTACTCCTGGCTTAGAGACTGGCATTTTCAGAACCACCTCTGCTTCCAAGGAGTTCTGCTTCTTCTGAGCAGAGCTCTGGGCAGAAGGCCCAGTCCCCACCGGGCACAGATCTGGCCAGTCTTCCCATCCTGCCCATGGCCTTCTCATCTTCCCGTTAAGATCCAGGCTGGCGCAGCAGATTAGATCATTTCTTTTCCGGTAATTGAGTTGGCTACTTATGCATTCTTTTGCAGCACTAACGCCAGACACATTTCTCAATCCTCCTCTGCTGGTCAGACCAAGCCAAGGAGAGAGCGTTCCCACCTTCCTGACGTCAATCTGTCAGGCAGTGGCAGGTGGCTCTGCTGGAAGGCCACTGCCCTCTTCCCCGGCTGCGCAGCAGACGTCTGCCTCCAGCTCCAGTGACATCAGGCAGAGGCTCCACCTGTGTTGGAGTGTGCCTCTTCCAGTTACAGTCCCACATGCTAATGACAGGTCACATGACAGGAGTGCAGGCGCTGTCCTTGGACGCCCCAAGGCAAGTGAGATTTTCACACCCTCGTCAGAGGCATTGATCAAGCCCTACAGCTTGTAGTTAAGCAAGGAGGGACAAGGAGGTCAGGGCTGGATTCCTACCTCTGTCCAGGAGGCACATGCCCTCTGAATAGAGTTGACAACTTCGTGCTGGAATACAGCTTACAGTTTCCCATGCAAAGGAATGGATTTGGCTTACAAGACTCAAGAAAATGTTAGGTGCACTTACTTGATTTCACCTGTTCCAATTTTTTGCAGAGCACCAACTCACCTTCAGGTTTAAGGGCAAACTCTGTGTCTTACAAGGCACAAACTATACTATTTCACATCCTTCCCTTATACATCTCAAAAATGTCTGACAAGACCAGAGAACACACCATGGTCCTTAGGCTGCTCTTCTCTCTCTTCTTTGGGGGCTTTTTTTTTTTACTGTCTTCCCTTCCTGTTTCTCACCACCTGTCACCAAGGTCACTGTGCTGGCCTTCAAGATCAGGGTCTCTGCTGAGTCCCCCCACCCCAGTCTCATTCTTTTCTTTCTTTCCTTAGACAGTGGTTTTGCCTTGGGGCTGAACTCCATACATCATTAAATAACTGTTTCTAAGGCCCCCAGATTTGGTCAGCAGCTGCCGCATCTGTCCACCTCTGGCAGCCTGCACATGTTGATGTAATGATCCTGGGGCCTCCAGTGAAGGGAACACGTGTGTCCTTTCCTCTCCCCCACACATGTGTTTTTCCTGTGCTCCAAAGGCTTGTCCCAGAGCAAGAGGGAGAGGCTGGGAAGTGATTTCAACAGCATCTACTGATTGCTGTTGATAGGAATATATGCAGGATGGGTGGGAGTGGGCAGATACAGAGGCAAATCAGGCGAAGATTCTCTCTTGAGGATTAATCTTTGGGGGAGATGGACAGTAGTTGGCTGAAGGTGTGTGGGGTGTGTCATGAAGGGACAGTGTCGACAGGAGTGAGTCATCTGACTGAGAGATCAAGGACGGCTTTGTGGAGGAGGCGGTGTTTGGGCTGAGCCTCTGCTGAGAAGTTAGAAGCAGAGAAGGATAGGGCACCTGGCCAGGGAAGGGCTGGACTGAAGGCAAGGAGCCTAGGACAGGGACTGTGTTTAAAGAATGAGTGGCCACCAGGCTGTGGACCAGTTTGGGTGCAGGCTGGGGCAGGGGGGGAGCAGGCTCAGCTCAGGCCCCAAAAGGCCTGTGTGCCAGGAGAATAGGGCCTGCAGGGCTGGGAGGACAGTGGCGCATAGGGCACCTGTGTGAGCTGAGGGACAAGCCCAAGGAGGCACATAGGTGTGAGAGGAAATGTGCCGGACAAGGAAGGATTCCAACTGAAGGAGATTTAGGAAACACAGCCTCACCCCCAAGTAAAGGTGCAGTAAAGGTCATTTGCTGCAGGCAGTCATCTACTTCATGTAAGTGGGAGGCTGAAGTGGGGGATGTGGCACATGCCTGTAATCCCAGTACTGGGGAGGCTGAGACAGAAGGTTGCTGAAGCCAGCCTCAGCAACTTACTGAGGCTCTCAGAAACTTAATAAGATCCTGTTTCCACATAAAAAAATAAAATAGGACTGGGTGTACCCCAGAGGTAGAAGGCCCCTGGGTTCCATCCCCATCACCACAAAATAAATAAATTTAAAAAGTGGGAGACTGAGACAAGGAGAATCAGAGATTTGAGGCCAGTGCACAGGAACATAGCAAGACTTGTTTAAAAAAATAAAAGTAGCCAGGTGTGGTGGCACATGCTTGTAACCCCAGTATTTGGAATGCTGAGACAGGAGGAAACCCTGTTTCCAAATAAAATATAAAATAGGCCGGGCGTGGTGGCGCACGCTTGTAATCCCTGCGCTTGGGAGGCAGAGACAGGAGGATCGCGCAGGTTCGAAGCCAGCCGCGCTGGTTTAGGAGACCCTGTTTCCAAAAATAAAATAGGTCTGGGAGTGTAGCCTGGAGAAAGACGGGCTTCCAAGAATCCCAGTACCACCAAAAAAAAAAAAAAAAAATAGGTCTGGGAGTATATCCCAGAAGCATAAGGTCCCTGGGTTCCATCTCCAGTACCACAAAAAAAGAAAAAGAAAAAAAAAAGAAGAAGAGAAAACAGGCTGGGGTGTAATTTAGTAGTAGAACCCTTTTAAGTTCAATCCCCAGTACCATACACAAAAAAGAAAGGAAGGAAGGAAGGAGATGCAGAAAGAATGTTGTCTGTTTGAAGGGGGTGTTAGTTAGATATTACTCCAGGAAGGCCATGGGGTCATGGATTCAGAGAGCACTCTTTATGAGCTGCTGTCCTGAGGGGCGGTCAGTCCAGGGTGATTGAAGGTGGCTTCGGAGGCCTGGACTCTAGGTGGGATGACTAGGTGTGATGTGGTCCTTAGGATGGGACCCCAACCGAGGCCAGGGGCACCGCAGAGGCGGCAGGGAGTCAGGCTCAGGGTGGGCCACTGTGATCACCACTGTGATCAGAGCTTCTCCCTCACCAGCACCCTGAAGAGGCCGGGCAGTGGAGAAGCCCTGGAGTGCAGGCCCGGGCTGAGGCCCATTCCTCCTTTCCCAGGAGGGAGAAGCAGCTGCAGACTGCCCTCTTTCCACCACACCGGGGCCCCTTCTTTCCAGAGTCCCAAAGCTGCAGTGTCCCAGAGGCCTGCTGGACGTTGGCTTCCTTCAAAGCCCTGACCCGGTGCCTTGGCTAGCAACTCTGCTCAGAGGAGAAAGGCCCAGCCATCTGGATGCTAATCTTGACTGGTTTCTAATCCCAAGACCTCTCATACAACCTAACTCCAGTTGACCCCAGCCCAAGCCCCTTAACTTCCCCTCACACTACTCTGCACCCGGGAACTTGGTCTTTCTAATCCCCTCCACAGTCAATGAGTACCATCCATCAGCACTATGGGAAGAGCCAGGTGAGTAACGGGGGCTGGAGGCCAGGGGACAGGACTCCAGCATGGGCATGGCGGTGGGGGGACATTAGGGGGAGAGCAGCTAGCCTTCCCTGGCGCCCTGCCCCAGCCCTCCTAGGCATACCTGCTTAGATGTTTAGCTGAGCTCCCAGGGAGATGCTCCACCCTGGTTCTCTGCGTGCCCCTCTGTGCTCTCCTACTGGCTGTTCCTGGCACCACATGTCCTGCACAGCGGCCATGGCACCCACTTGCTGCCCTGGGGCTGACCTTTCCCAGTATGGCTAGGTCATTGAAAGGTCTCCACCCCAGCAGAGGTCTCTGTGCCCTTTACCTCTCACGGTGGTTTTTCTCTGGGCATTTTAGTTCCAAAGGATGTGTGCTCTGCAGTCTGGGCTCCCTGACCTGGCCTGGGCCTGCAGCTGGGTGCCTCTGCGCACTCTGGGATTGGCTCTCTTCTTGAGAGCCATGATGGACCATGACCCCAGCCACCTGGAGGAGGTGTGAAGGCTATCCTCCAGCCTCACACACTTGTAGGCACCTGAAGCAAAGGGATGAAGGCCAGAGTGGCATCGCAGGGGGCCCAGGAAAGCCCGAAGCCATGACTCTGGGTGGGCTGTGGTTGTGGAGCAGAGCTTTATGGGAGAGCAGGATGTGTGGCCCAGCAGGGATGGTGAAAGCCTTGGTGTGCTGCCCACCTCTGGCCTCAGCCCTCAGCCCTTCTGTCCACAGGGACATGCAGGGCCCCCTCAGGCAGGGGGCAATGACCCCTAAGTGGGGGATCTGGGCTGCTGTTCTGGGGACCACCAATGCAGGACAATGAAAAGGGGAAGACAAGGTCAGAGAGGAGGAGATTGTGTGGTGGAACAGAAGCCAGGGGTGGGGCCGGGTCCTTCAGGCCACAGCCCCAAGTGTGTGCCCGGCCCCTCCCCCACTGTCCCTGAGCACAGAGCTGGGTCACAACCTCAGACAGCTGCAGAGCTTGTCCTCCCTCTGCGGCCTGGCCATGGCGGTCCAGATTTCAGCACTGGCCTTGCTGGCGTGGACTCTGTCCCATCTCTCCCCCACCCAGTGAGCTATTGGACTGTCTCCAGTCCTCCACCTGCAGCCGGTGATGTCATTGGATGATGTCATTAGCTGTATAGGATGAGAAAGAGGCTTCCATCATCTCCTCCCTCCTCCCTGCACCTGGCGGAATGCCTGGGCACCCCCCCACACACACACACACATGGTCAACCCCGTAGGGCTGGTGGGCAGCCCTGAGGAGACCCAATGGGGATCTTCCAAGATTCCGATGCAGCCCAGTTTGAGGCTGGCTCTGAGCCAGACCTCAGAAAGGACAGGCCTATGCTGGAGCTCGGTAGAGGAGCCTGCCGGCTCCTGGCTGTGACGGCTCCGAGGGGGGTGGCCTACCACATGTCAGTCACACCTCTGTCCCACTCAGACTCTTTTCCTCTGGCTCCCACTGGGCTCAGACAGTGGGAGACACCAGCAGGAAGTGGAGAGCCATCTGGGAGCCTCTCTCTCCCTAAGTCCTCCTGGGCTAGGAGGCTTCCTAGGTGCGGTGGGATGCTGTGCTGAACACCCAGCTGTCAGGCCCTCTGCAGGGTGATGGCCTTTCCTGCTCTGGTCTCTCCAGGCCCAGCCACCCCTCTGAGAACGCCTTCTCAGTGCCATTGTGGGTGCCGCGTCCTCACTGGAGCCGTTGGTAGGTGCTACCTGTTTTTTTGAGTTCCACTCAGCAGATTCATTCTAGTCCTTGGCAAGCATTCATTGTGCCCCACTGTATACACCAGGGCAGTTTCAGTGCCAGAAGAGGGAGGTGTAGACTTGGGTCCTGGTCTACGATATGCTTAGCCAAAGGCAGGAAGGGAGAAGAGGAGGGCGTAGGGTGAGCCAGGGGCCTGCTGTGATCCCAGTGCTCACAGCACATTTCCCCACAGCCCAGTGCAGTCACAGAATGGGAACCGTGGAACTGTCGGCGATTTGGGCAACAGTCCCTAAATCAGCAATGTTAGAGGGGAACATAAAAGTCACAGGCCACATTATATTTAAAAGTAGTCTGGCACTATTGTTACAAACCTTTTATTAATTATTTTGGTGGTATTAGGGATCAAACCCAGGGCCTCCCCTGAGCTCTAACCCCAGCCCCAGTTACTTAACAACACAGTCAATAAAGGCATCCCTGATGAGGTTAGATTGTCATCAGCTATTTTTGTCATTCCCTGCTGTACACAGGACTGGGGATACAAGCAGGGGCAATGAGCACAGGCACACATGCAAACACATGTACACACACACACACACACACACACACACACACACACACACACACCCCGAAGGCTTCCAAATTAGGAGCTGGCTCCCATGATGTGGACCAGTGTATGCTTTACCTCTTTGGGCCACTACCACTGTCTCTGATGACACAGGTTGCTGTTACATCGTCCCTCCTGCAGTCACATAGCCCACTGTGTCAGCAGGAATGAGGAAAGCAGATGGGGAAAGCCATTCTCATTCCCATTTTGTGGATGGAAGAACTGTATCCAGAGAGTGGTCATTAGGACCGTGTCTCGAGGCTCTGTCCTTCAGGCTGTTTTCTTCCTTCTGGGCTCAGGGTCCCTTTAGCCTGCCTACTTGGAGGACAGAAGGCCACAGTGTGGAGCTCATGTGTCCAGCCGGAGGAGGGGTAGCCTGTCCTCTGTGCTCTGTGGGTGGCTCTGGAACACCTTCTCGCCAGCCCCCACCCTCAGACCCAGAGGTGGAGAGTGCCCTGGGCTGCAGTGAGGCAGGCTCCTGGGTCTGTCCTTGGTCCAGCCACACTGATATCAAGGTGGCCCTGCCCTGAGCAGGCACAGCACACCCACGTGAGGGAGTGATGGAGGGCTCCGAACCCACAAGGATTATATGTGTCCTCTTGGAAATCCTTCTGTTTAATCCCTATCTTAAATCTTTCCCGAAAACACATTTCAGGCAGATTAATTCCTAAATGCAAAATTCACAATGGCCTTTATCTAAGTCTTAGAGTAACAAAGAGGAGGATAAGTTCTTAAACTTAGGGAAGTGCAAATGCTTATGCAGGCAGGCAGTGCACAAGTCTGCTGAGACCTCAATACCCCAGAAGCCCAAGCCAGCCTCGGGACAACAGCTGGAGCACTAGCAGACTGCCCACTAGGGTGCACACCCCAGGACCCAGTACTTCCTTCTCTCAGAATCCACCTAGAGACATACCCCTGTGCCCATTACAGCTCAGTGAGCCTGAAAACTGAAAGGTCTAGAAGCAATCTAAAATACCACTTGTAAGCCAGGTGTGGTAGCCCATGCCTGTAATCCCAGTTCTTGGGAGGCTGAGACAGGAGGATTGCAGGCTCGAGGACAACCTCAGCATCTTACTGAGACAAAAAGATTCTATTCCAAAACAATATCTTCTAATATCAAAACTATGTAGACAGTCTAGGAATTTTAAAAAATCAAACAAATTAATAACTAGAACTATGTTTGGTTTCCTCACTTGTCTCCAGCAGCTCCATTCGGTCTAGGACCATCATGGCTGCCTGGCAGGATTCTCTACAAGCCAGGGGGGGCTCCTGACCCTGTCAGAGGAGGAGAGGCAGGCTTCTGGGGTGACTGAGCAGAATAAAAGGTGGTGAGGCATAGGTTGGGTGAGAATGGGAAGGGTAGAGGCGGTCCTATAGAAGGAGGAACCCAGTGCTCCTCTGCCTTCCTGTGCTGGGGGAGGGGCTCCGGCCCTGACCATGAAGACACCCTGCCATTGTGAAGAGTCAGGCTGTGTGCCACGGCTGGCCTGGTCATCCAGACTGGAGCCAGGGCCAGAGCTTTGGCACTCACAGGCTGACCAGGTTGCTCACCCTGAGGTAGAATAGAAAAAAAATTAAAGAAATAGGTAGAAAGGAGACATAATGGAGGAACAAAGAAAATGTAACTTTAATATGGAAGCTTGTGGCAAAATTTCCCAATACCCTTGCTCCTCAGCCAGCCTTGTTGGTACCAAGCTTCTGAGGAGCTCACACATCTGTACTGATTCCCGAGCAGTGCTGCCCACAAGGGCACCTGTTGATGAGATAGGAGGGCAGTCTCTTGACACAGCATCTGCCTGCAAATAGTCTAAAGGAAAGAGCAGTCTCTGTGGGCACTGTTGGCCATCTGTGAACAGTGTAAACAAATGCATGCCCACTGAGAAGACAGCGGAGGCCCTGTCAGCACCTGGAAGGTACCAAGACTCCTTAAATCACTTGTGACTACCAGACTGAACTATATCCACACACCTTCTCCTGCCCGCCCCTTATACAAGTGTCCCATAAAAATACACCTCATTTTGGAGGTGGCCCTCATTTACCCTTGAATGTGTATTTCTTGCTTTCCTAAATAAATCTCTCTCTGATGGGCTGGTGGTGAAATTCTTTTCTGTCATAGAAACCAAGGACCTCACTGTTCCTAATTGGTGCCTCCCGTCCTGGAACTGCCCTGGACCTTCACTTCTTGCCTCCTGTGATAAGCCCACCTCTGCACATCTGTGGGGAAAGGACCATGTGCACTCTATTGGGACCTCTTTTCATCTTTGGTAGGACTTGGGACTCTAGGGTTGTCTACAATCCCCAGAGCACAGGCCTGCCTCTCCTTCCCAGAGTCCTGACCCACATGGCCACCTCAGTCCCCTGTAATGGCAGCAGGTGCCCCAGAAGAAAGTGGTGGTCCTGTGGAAAGCCCAGCTCTTTCCCTTCTCCAGGGACGTGGCAATTACAGCTGGCGATAAACCTGATGTTTGTTCTAATTAGCAGCCTTAAAACCTCATGCAAGACATTAACAGGTTGGTGTTGTGGATACACATCTTTAGCTGTAATTAGTAATGTTGTTAGTCTGGTCTATAATCAATACCTGGGTAATTGCTTCCTCGGGTTTATATTTCGTCCTTGGGGTCTCAGTGTTACGAGGATCCTCCATCTGTAGATGCACTAATGGGCAGGGGGAGGCCACTCAGGACCCCAGGCACTGCAGCGCTGGCTCAGACACCGTCGCTGAGGTTGAAGAGTGGGTGTTGGTGGCTCTGCCACTTGGGGCCTGTGAGTCTGCGGTTGCCATGACTCCTGGCCTCTCCAAGACTTGGGCTGCAGCTCTGGGACAAAAGAGGTCATTTCAGAAACCTGGTTAAAGTGTCACGAGAGAAGGGTTGATTCTGAGAAGGGTCCTGAGGAGTCCCAGTGGAGGACAGAGGAAAAGACCAGTCAGAACCTGCAGGGTCCTTGGCTTATATGACAGAAAAGAATTTCAGCACATACCAGTCAAAGACATAGACAGGGAGTTATTTAGGAAAGTAATAAATAACACATTCAAGCGAGAATGCAGGCCACTTTCAGAGTAAGAGGCACATTTGGGGGTCTATGGCATGTGTGTGTGGGAGTGTATACACACGTGTACCTGATCTGAGTAGCACTCCAGCCACATTTTATTTTTTATTTTGAAACAGGGTCTCACTAAGTTGCTGAGGTATCGCTATGTCACCGAGGCTGGCCTCAAACCTGCGCCCCTCCTGTCTCAGCCTCCCAAGTACTGTGATCACAGGTGTGCACCACCGTGCCTGACTCCTAGCTCCTCTTTCTAGATTTCACAGGTGTGGGTGGGGAGGTGTGTGAGGAGGACATCAGGCTAGTAATCATAAGATAATTTAGGGTGTTTTTGTCATTTGCAGGGTCCTGATGGGGCCTTTGCTATCTTACAGTAGATTTCTCTTTTATTTATTCACAAGTGGGATGGCTAATAGCACCCAGGGTAATTAGTAAAGACTTGTAAATTCCTCAGAAATTTGGGACCAACAGGCCTTACTGGATGGTAACAGGTCTGGCTTGAGTGAAGGTGTTGGGAAATTGTGTCACACACTTTCTACTAAAGTTATGTTTTTCCTTGACCTTTCTTTTCTCCTTTTTACTTATTTCTTTGATTCCTTCTATCCTACCTCAGAAGGGTGGCCCCTAGGCCTTGGAGACTTCAGATCAGAGGCAGTGTCCCAGTCCTTATCCAGAGGAGCCTGAAGAGGGCCTGGGACAGTCCCCAGACTAAAAGTATTGCACATCATGGTATTCACCTTCCCTCCTCCTCCTCCTTCATTTTTTTTGATACTAGGGGTTGAACCCAGGGGCATTCTACCTCTGAGCTACACCCTAAGCCCTTTTACTTTTTATTTTGAAACAAGGAAGGTTTTTCTAAGTTGCTGAGGGTCTCAGTAAGTTGCCTTGGCTGGCCTTGAACCTACAATCCTCCAGCCTCAGCCTCCCAAGTGCTAGGACTATAGGCATGTACACCTGAGTCTGGCTATGGTCTTCATCTTCTTCCTCCACCTGCTTCCTCATTCTCTGCCTCCGATTCAAGTATAGCCCTGTCAGCTCCCAAGCTCGCTGGGACCATGTGGCTGAGCCTCTGAGACTGGCGACTGCATTGGTGGCTGAGGTCAGGAGGCAGTGGCGGGAGAGGAACCACGGAAGGCTGTCTTTGTGAATGGGCTCCTGTCTGACTGTGATTGGAATTAATATTGAGGCACTGCTTCCAGGAACTTCTCCAGCAAACGAATCTGGGCCGTAAAGGTCTGAGCTGGAATGCTCTGAAAGCTGGCCATAAATCTCTCTCCAAAACAGTGACGCAGAGCTAATTGCTCCAGAGGCACCCTGCTCACCCCTTGGCGTCGTAGGTCATCCTGCATCCCCCAGGCTCTACCCTCTCTGGGAACAGGGCCAAGGAGAGGTGGATGGGAGTTGGCAAAGTCACCGTGAAGGAAAACATTTTAATTCATTTAATTATGAGCCTCTCAGAAATCCAAGCTCTGTTTCCTCTTGAGCTGGTTAAAGAAAATGAGAAGCGACATGCCCCCGCCCCACCCCCATCTCCCCATGGCCAAGGATGCTCTGAGCTCTGAGCTGGAAGTGTGGGGTCTGAGCAGCACGGGGCTGCGAGAGTCTGGAAACCAAGCCCAGAACAGACGGTGCTAGGCCCAGCCACTGCTCAGTCTCTGACCTCTCTCACAGGACGCAGTCGGCATGGTCACTTCCCAGTGACACTCGGTCTCCTTTGCAGTATGCTAAACGTTTTCTTCTCTCTCGCTTGCTCTCTCAATCTGTACTGGGGATCCATCCCAGGAGCATTCTACTTCCGAGCTACATCCCCAGCCCTATTTTAACTTTTATTTTGAAACAGGGTCTTGCTAAGTTGCTGAGGCTGGTCTTGAACCTGCAATTCTTCTGTCTCAGCCTCCCAAGCACTGGGATTATAGGTGTGTGCCACTGTGCCCAGCTTAAACTTTGTACTTCCTTTTCCAAATCTGTGTGTGATAGCAGGATGGTGACAGAGACTTTAAATTGTCATTTTCAATTTTAAATAATCATCAGTAATCTCTGAAATAGCAACCACAGGCCTCTTACCAGGTTGTCTGTACCCAGGGGGGTCACTCCATCCATGACAGATGGCACCTGTTCCCAAGGTGCCCTGCTCTAACTGCAGAGAATGTAGACTTAGGCTCCATTCCCAGGAGCCTAAGTCTTTTGGGGGAGATCACTGAGTGAATGTCTCAAACAGAGGTGGGGGATATATACTAATGACCCCTAGCCTAGAGGTCACCAATCCTTGGGAGGGACAGACTGCCTTCCTCAGCTGGTGACAAACAGGAACCTGGAGATCGAGACCACTGGCAGAAAGACCCAGGTCTTCTGACTTCTCGCCCAGGATGTGTCCCCCCACCGTGCTGCTCTGTGTTATTAAGCAGCCATTATGCCTTCCTGGCTGTGGTGGTGGTAGAGACACTCTATTGTGACTTTGCCCAGGCCATGGTCTCTGGGCAGCCTGAGCCTCACTGGCAGGTTCAGCCTGAGCCTGGAGGGTTATGAGAACACTGGAACCTCACTTTGCAGGGCCAGAGAGGAGAGACATGTGGCGGAGGCTGCACAGGAGCAGGGCCAGGAGCCAGGCCTTGGCCCCACCCCATATTCCCAGGCCCAGGCCCACCTATTCCAGAGAAGGAGCCTGGGACCAGGAGTGGGATAACCCAGGTTGGAGGGTCCCAGCCAGGGAGAGGCAAGGACCGTGCCTGTGGTCAGCTGCTTCAGGGACAGAGAAGCAGCACCCACTGAGCAGGCATCGTCAGCACCCCACTGGGGGCCAGAGGCAAGGCCTCCTGCAGGGTTATGGGAGACCAGCAAGGAGAGATGTGCAGATGGCTGTGTGGCGTGTGGGAGCTGCAGAGCGAAGGCCGTGGCGGGAGTGGAGTGAGCTTAGGGTGTTCAGGAGGAGGAGATGAGCAGTTCAGGGCTGGGCTGGGTGGGAAATCATGAAGGCCAGTGGGCATGGAATCTGGGGCTTGGGTCCCATTCTTGTTTAGGGGAGCGGGGTTTGGAGAGCGGCTTGCCCTGGGCGATGCTTTCAGAAGAGGGGCCTGGATGCCAGGCTAAGGAGGTAGACTTTCTGGAGGAGGCTGGAAGCCTGGGAATTTCATCTGGGATCCAACAGGTTCTTCTTGCTCATCTTTGGCCCCTTGCCAGGCCCCAGCACAAATCTCTGCTGGCCTTGTACTTGGCAGCCTTGGGAGCCAGCCACTGTCCCGCAGTTCGCACAGCTGTGTGGGCACTGGGTTCTATCAGCATTGCACTGCTGTTTTTGCCTGTGAGCCTGGAATAAGGTCTTCCTTCCCCAATAGATAGAGATCTCCATCTCTGGAAAATAGAGATGGAATTTTAGACAATAATAGCTACTCTAGTGAAACACCACAGACAGAACTCTTGGTCCTGTCCCTGCCTACCATCAAAGACTGAGCAGGAAGCCTAGGCTTCCCTGGGCAGGCTGTGATGAGCGATGAGGTGCCTGTCCCCTCTGGATTGGTGTTCCAGAGGACCAAGAGGGGCCCCGCCAAGTAGAAGCCAGCCCTCTGCCACTGGGGTCAGTGGAGGCCAAGGGGGAATCTGGATTTCTACCCGCACCACCAAATAGGAAGGTGGTACCTTTTCCCACTCTCTCCCCTGCCAGCACAGTCAGAAGAATCCATCCAATTAAAACACAGAATCAGAGTCTTAAAACATAATACACAAAAATCCAGGCTTTAATAACAAATACTTGTATATAAAAATCCAGGGAAATCTCAACTTGAATGAAAAAGACGATCCATAGACACTAGCACTGAGAGGGCAGTGAAGGTAACCTGCGAAGATCCGAGATCCCCCACGGACTGCTCCGAGGGCAGCACAAACAGACTCAGCAAGGAGACGGGAGATGTGAAGAAGAAACAATGGGAACAGTAGAACTGAAAAAAAGCTCTGACAAAGTAAAAACAAAATACAATAAATGAGCTTAAACAGACTTGTGGAGACAGAGGAATCAGTGAACTCGAGAAGAAACAGTGGAAATTGTCTACTCTGAACAACAGATCTAACATTAGTATCATCAGAGTGTCAGGAGGGGAAAAAGAGGTGGCTCTAAAAAAGTACTCAAAGAAATAATGTTTGAAAACTTTTAAAATTTGGCAAAAGGCATAAATCTACAGGCTCAAGAGGCTGAGTTTCTTATCTTTTCCCCAAAAGCCCAAAGTTACAATCAAAATTCTGAAAACTAAAGAAAAAGAAGGAATTAAGAGAGAAAAGATCCCTTACTATTTATAGGGGAAACTGTTGGATAACAGCTGTTTGAATAACAGATTTCTCATCAGAAAACACAGAGGCCAAAAGAAAGTTGCAAAAATTCAAGGGTTGAAAGAAATGAACTGTTAACTTAGAATCTATCTAAGAAAATATCCTTCAGGACCAATGGGAAAATTGAGATATTCTTAAATGAAGAAAAAAATTAAAAACTGACAACAGAGCCAGGTATGGTAGCACATGTTTGTAATCTCAGTACTTGGGAGGCCGAGATAGGAGGATCACCAAGTTCACAGCCAGCCTCAGCTATTAGTGAGGCCTTCCACAACTTAGTGAGACCCTGTTTCAAAATAAAGAATAAAAAATAGGGCTGGGAGTGTAGCTTGAAAGTTAGAATGTCCCTGGCTGGGTTCAAGCCTCAGTACTGCAAAAACCAAAAACACCCAAAACTGACAACAGTAAATTAAAAGAATGAGCAAAGGATGCTGCCTAAACAGAAAGAAAATATTCAAGGAAGGAATCTTGAAAAATCAGAAAAGAAGAAAACAGCAGGAGTGAAAATATGGGTAAACATTTTCTCACTTTGAGTTTTCTGAATTGTGTTTGATGATTCTAGCAAATATTATCACTCTATCTGATATGTTTCTAAAGGCACCTAAAGAGAATTTTAAAGACAAACACATTATGAAGACATGGAATTAAAGTGATTAAAGAAGGTAAGATTTCTGTACTTAGGTAAAATGTTGATGCCGGTAGGCTAAACTGTTTATATGTAATATAATCCACAGAGTAGCTACTAAAAACGTTTACAAAAAGATGCACTAAAAAATGTACCAGGTGGATTTGAAGATGGCGGCGCCCATGGTCACAGTGGCGACCGCGACCATAGCAACAATAGCTGGCAGTGGCCAAATAGGACAGGTATTCCTTTGAGAAACCCGGACATCAGATTTTGGTTTAATATCTAATTGGGACAATAATAGAGACATTTATAGCCATGACTTCCTAACTACAATATAAGAAAGAAGAGACAGACCAAGATGGCGGAGACAATGGCGGCAGTGGTGGCCAGTATTTGGGAGAGGTAGATAAAACCAATCCAAGCTGCCTTGAACTGTTGGAGAAACCTCCCCCCAAAAAGACTGCTCCTGCCCCACATGCTCAGGAATTCTGGACAACATACTATGTAAGAAAAATGCTCGGGAGGAGGGCCAAGATGGTGGCAGCGGCAATGGCCAGTATCGGGGAGAGGCCGGTAAATTCATTATAATCTGCCCTGAACCTTTCAGGAAATTTTCCCGAAAGTAGACTGCACCTGCCCCACATGCTCAGGAACTCTGGACAACATACTATTTTAGAAAAATGTTTGGGGGGAGTGAGATGGAGCCCCACATAATCAGGTAGGCTGGCACCACGTGTCCTGGGAGCCAAGGGCACTCCTGGCTGCCGTGCTCCTCTGTTCAGCGCTGGGGCTGGGTGCGCTCTGAGCAGCAGAACCCGCTCTCCGTGGTGAGGCTGTGGACCTCTGCTCTTGGATGGGAGAGAAAACACATTGCTACTAAGTACTTGGGCCCCCAACTCCTGCAAAAGACATGTACTATTTTTTTTCTTTTTTTTTTTTATTGGTGCACTGTATTCATACATCATAGTAGGATACATACTTTTGTAGACATACATGCACACTTTTCCCAGTCAGCCCCCACCCAATACCCACCCCATTCTCTCCCTATCCCTCCCTCCCATGCTTGGCTTAGTAGTTGACATCTAGTATTATGGCAATTTATCTAAAATTAAAAATGATAATCTCACATAACAGTTTCATTTGTCTGATACCAAGCTTTTGATGACTTAAAGATAACATTTCAATATTTCTTTTTGCTTTCTTTCTTACCAGAGAATATTTTTTTCTATTTTTTAGGTGAAACTATCATATATTTATATATTTATTTTTCAGAAAAAAATCTATCCTAATATGGAATATGGAGTCTAGGTACCCCAAACGATCCTGAAAAAGAACAAAGCTAGAAGATATATATTTTCTGATTTCAAACCATATAAAGCTACAATAATTGAAACAGTGTAGTACTATTCTAAAGGCAGATATATAAACCATTGGAGTTAAATAAAAGCCTAGAGCTAAATTCTTCCCTATATTGTCAAGTTATTTTTGACAAGGTTTCCACGAACATTTGGTGGTGGAAATGATAATCTTTTAACTAAATGTTGTTAAAAAATAATAATTACATGGAAAAGAATAAAATTGGACCCTTACCTAATCCCATATACAAATATTAACTCAAAATAGATAATAGACCTAAATATAAATCTTAAGACTATAAACTTTTAGAAGAAAATCTGGGTCATAAAACCTCACAACATTAAAATTGGCAGTGATTTCTTGGTTATGATTTCAATGGCACAGGCAACAGAGGAGTATACAAACTCCCTAAAAAAAAAAAAAAATTGTATATACAAAGACAATGTAAACAGAGTTAACAGTTACTAATAGAATGGGATAAAATATTTCCAATTGCTATATCTGAAGGTATATTAATATTCCAACTAGAAATCCTAGAAATTAACAACAATAAAGGCAAACAATACCATTTAGAGATAGGTAAAAGACTAACATAAATAATGAATCTCCACAGATAACCAATCTTAATTGTCTGTTGGATGGAAACTCTTGTTTCTCTGGTTCTGGTGTGTGTTACCTATTTCTTTTTTGTAGTTAATCTCTTTGAGTATTTTCTCTAGTGCTGGTTTTGAAGACATAAATTCCTTCAGTTTCTGTTTGTCATGGAAGCTTCTTATTTTTCCATCTAATTTGATAGAAAGTTTTGCTGGGTAGGAAATTTTTGGCTGGAAGTTGTTTTCTTTCAGAGTTTGGAATATGTTACTCCAAGCCCTTCTGTCTCTCATGACTTGGTTTGGGAAGTCTGGAGTGATTCTAATTGGTTTGCCTCTGAATGTCACTTGGCCCTTTGTTTTTGTTGCCTTTAAGATTCTCTGCTTGGCTTTCACATTGGTCATTTTGACAATTATGTGGCGTGGGGATCCTCTTCTCCGATCCTGTCTAAAGGGAGTTCTATAAGTTTCCTGGACCTTTGTATCAACCTCTTGCTCTATGTTTGGAAAATTTTCTGCTATTACTTCTTTGAAGAGATTGTTGATCCCTTTGGTTTCACTTTCTTTTCCCTCCTCTATTCCAATTATTCTTAGGTTAGCTCTCTTAAAATGGGCCCATATTTCTTCAATATCAGATTCCTGTTGTCGGATATTTTTTTCTAGATTAGAAACTATGCGTTCATTTTTGGATTGCTCATCTTCTAAGAGCGAGATTCTGTTCTCCATGTGTTCTAATCGGTTGTTTGTGCTTTGAATTGAGGCATTTACTTCATTAATTGCATCCTTTATCTCTTTTTGGCTCTCTCTGAGTTCTTTTCGAAGCACCTCTATTATTTCTACAGTTATTTTCCTGATTTGATCTTCTAGAAATCTCTGATTTTCTGTTTTATCGGGTTCTGATGTTGTGGTTGTGGGCATTCATTGCTCCAGTATTATTCCTCTTTCCCATGATTTCGGAAGTTTGTGCCTTCTCTGGGTTCTTCCCTTGGGTCACTATGACTTCCCTTAAGGTGTTCTGGATCTCGAGTCAGTAGTATCTCGGACCCCACTACTCCTTTACTGGGTTGTATCACAGAGTCTCCGACCCAGAGAGTCGATAGAGGCTGCTTTAGACTGTGGGGGGTGCCAGGTTGCACGTTCTCCTATGGTGTGATATCACTGCCACTGCCCCTCCCCCATTGGGTCAAGTCCCAGGGAGTACAGTACTGGGATTTCTCCTCTGTGGCCCGCAATTTGACTCACTGTTCTTGAGTACGCAGATGTAGCTGTACTGGCCTCGCTGAATTCGCTGCTGCTGCCGCCGGTGGCAATATGGCGCCGCTGCTACGCCCTCGGCTATGGGGCTGGCATTTTTCTTCTTGATTTTGATTTCCACTCTGAATCCCTGCAGCGTGTGCTGAGCTCGGCCACTGGGAGCTTTAGATGCTCTCTGCGCGGAGAAATCCCGCCTGGCTGTTCCGCAGTGGCTCACCTCGGCTTGCTGTAGCTGTCCCGTGAATTCGCCGGTGCCGCCGGCAGTATGGCGCTGCTGCCGCGTCTGCCGCATCCTCGGGCGCAAGGCCAGTTATCTCCCCTGTGGCTCTGTTCTCAGTCTGCTTTCTCTCTGGAGCCTGGTGATTTTTTGTTTCACTGGTGATGGTGTTTTCTGGCTATGAAAGGCGCTGATTTTGTGGTAATGGAGATTTGTTGTTAGCGGGGCTCTTAAGCCCCGCTTTTCTCGGTCGCCATCTTCCCGGAAGTCTACTATTTTCTTTTATTAAAAAATATTGAAGAGGGAGGAAGATGGCGGCAGCTGCAGTTGCAGCTGCAGCGGCGACCACAGCTGCAGCGGTGATGGTTAGCAGTAGCCCAATAGGATATGCATCCTCCTGAGAAACCCTGGACAACAGATTTTGATTTAATAGCTGATTGGGACAACACACAGAAACATTTCTAGTTATAACTTCCTATCTGAAATATAGGAGAGAGAGAGTGGAAAATGGTGGAATTAGAGGCAAAACTATAGTGTGGCACCCACCACTGCAAGAAAAGTGATTTTTGGATGGATATCCCAGAAGAGACCAGAGAGCAGACTGCTCCTGCCACCCATGCACAGGAATACTTAACAACAACATACTCTAGGAGAGACCAAGAAGGTGACGGCAGTGGCCAGTGTTCAGGAGAGGCAGACAGATCCAACCAAATCCACCTTGAATTTTTGAAGAAATCTCTCCAAGAGTAGACTGTTCCTGCCCCACATGCTCAGGAACTCTGAACAACATACTATGTAAGAAAAAGTTTTGCAGAGACAGACCAAAATGGTGGTAGCAGTGGCGGCCAGTATTTGGGAGAGGCAGACAAATCAAATCCAATCCACCTTGAATTTTTAAAAATATCTCCCCAAAAGTAGACTGCTCTTGCCACACATGTGTAGGAATTCTAGACAACACACTATATAAGAAAAATGTCCAGGCAAGTTGAAGGGAGCCCCACCCGTATTGCTGGGCCAGGAGACCTCAGCTCATGGCTGCTGCACTCCTCTGTGCTGCTCTGCGGGTCAGGGTGTGCTTGGAGCAGCGGGTTTTGCTCTCCATGGTGAGGCTGTGAGCATCCACTTTCAGTGGGGAGATAAAATCCATTGCTGCTAGGGAACTGGGCTCTCAAATTTTGCAAATGACATGTACTGTTTTCTCCTACTTAAAAAAAAAAAAAAAATATATATATATATATATATATATATATATATATATATATATATATATATATATATATATGGCGTCTCTGTAAATGCCATGCCCACAGTGATAGGAACCAGAGCCTGCAGGCGGGGTTTGGAGCCAGCAGGCTGGACCTGGAGCCAGTGGGCCGGGCCCAGAGCCTGCTGCATGGCAAGGCCAGGTCTGGAGCCAGCAAGGCCGAGCCCAGAGCCTGTTGTGTGACAGGCCGGGAACTGGGGCCTGCTTCACAGCAAAGGGCCAGCAGGTTTCTTCAACTGTGTGGCCAGGAATCAATAGAAGCTACCACTGCCTCACCTAATCTCTCAGCAGATTTCCTATCCAAGTGACCTCTATTTAAAAAAAAAATGTTTGTGAGTGGATCATCCTGTCAAAGTTACTTACCTTCTGGCTTTCAGGTTTTCAGTAAGTGGGAATAAGTGTGGAGAAATAGAAGCTCTAATACATTGTTGGTGGGATTGCAAGTTAGTGCAACCACTTTGGAGAACAGTATAGAAGATCCTCAGAAGAAGGAAAATGAACTTACCATATGATCCAGCAATACCACCTCTGGGTATCTACCAAAACAGTGAAAACCAAAATACCAAACTAATGCATGAACAACCATGTTCATAGCTACACAGTTCACCATTGCCAAACTGTGGAATCAGTCAAGATGTCCTTCAACAAATGAGTAGATTCCAAAACTATGGGATATGTACACAATGGAATTTTGCCCAGCCATAAGGGAGAACAAAATTATGGCATTTACAGTGAAATGTCACAAAAAATAAGAAATCAGATGCTTTTCTTAATGTGCAAAATGCTAGGGAGAAATGGGTAACAGGAGAACTCTAGATGAAGAAGGGACCCTACAGAGGAGCAATGAAGGTGACATATCTGAGGGGATAAGAGGGAGGATAAGGGAAACTCTTTAAAGCACATGATGTACATAACATACCAAAGTCAATCAGGAAGCCAAGCATGGGTAGGAGGGAGGGGGAGGGAAGGGGTTAAAGATTGGGTAGGGGCTGATTGGGTGATGTGTGCATGTATATCTCCACAAGTTTTTTTTTTTTTATCCCATTGAGATGTATTACTACAATGCACCAATAAAAATTTATTAAAAATAAATAAATAAAAAATGATACAACTTCTTTGGGAAAAAAGTGCACCAGGTGTTGGGCATGGTAGTACATGCTTGTAATCTCAGCATTCAGGAGGCTGAGACATGAGGATTGTGGTTTGTGGACAGCCTCAGCTACTTAGTGAGGCCCTTTGCAACTCAGTGAGACCATGTTCCAAAATAAAGAATAAAAAATAGGGCTGGGGTGTAGCTCAGAGGTAGAATGTCCCTGGGTTCCATCCTCAGTAAAAAGAAAGAAACAAACAAACCTTCACCCAGTGCTGTGTGCATGTGTGTTTCTGTCACACTAAACCTCAATACGATGTATGGTGACAATGCAGTAATAAAAGCATATTTAAAAAGTTTTAAATGATATAAATAAATCAAAATAGAATTTTGAAAAACTTTAAGTAATCCATAGAAAGGGAAGAAGGGAAAAACAGAGAGACTAAAAAAGTGATAAAAATAGAACATGCAAAATAAAATGGACAACTTAACCCCTAACTTATCAATAATTACGTAAAATGAAAATAGTTTAAATACACCAAAAAAAAATCCAGAGATGGGCAGATGGATTTTAAAACATGACCCAGCTTTATGGTGTTTATAAGTAGCTCTCATCAAACATAATGATGCAGGTAGATTGGAAGTAAAATGATGGAAAATGATATAGGTTATAAATATTAGTGAACATAAAGAAAGTATCTAAATTAATATCAGATAAAGTACACTTTAGAGCAGAGAAAATTACTAGAGACAAAAAGAGACATTTTATTACTATTATTATTATTATTATTATTATTATTATTATTGTGGTGGTGGTAGTGGGGTTCCTGGAAACCTTTCTACCTCCGGACTACACTCCCAGACCTATTTTTTATATTTTTATTTGGAAACAGGGCCTCTTAAGCCAGCCCAGCTGGCTTCAAACCTGCACGATCCTCCTGTCTCTGCCTCCCCAAAAACAGGAATTACAAGCATGTACCACTACACCCGGCAAAAAGAGACATTGTATAATGATACAGGGGCCAATTCACCAAGAAGATTTAGTTATCTTAAACATGTGCACCAAAAAACACAGCTAAAAAGTATGAAGCAAAATTTGAGAAAACTGGAAAAAAAGGAGACAAACCCACAATTTTGGTTGGAGACTTCATCACCCCTCTTTCAACAACTGATAGAATGACTAGAGAGGAAATCAGCAAGGATGTAGAAGAATTTAACAACACTATCAAATAGCAGGGTCTTTTTGACCATTACAGATAACCCCACTCATTGACAGCACAACACACTTTTTTGTGGGTCTGAGGATGGAACCCAGGGGCATTTGACCTCTGAGCTACACGCCCTGCCCTATTTTGTATGCTTTATTTTGAAATAGGGTCTCACTAAGTAGCTGAAGCTGTCCGTGAACCGCAGTCCTCCAGTCTTAGCCTCCCAAATGCTGGGATTACAAGTGTGCGCCACCATGCCCGGCTCACACACATTTTTTTTTTTTTTTATGTACCTTTGGGATACACTGCCAGCTAGACCATGTCCTGGGTCTTAAAACAAAATTCAAAAAAATTTAAAGAATAGAATCATGCAGGGCATGTTCTCTGACCTCAATAGTATACAAACTAGAAATCAATAATAGGTAACAGAAAGTCGTCCAAAAATCGAAAACAAAGCAACAAACTTCTAAATAATCTATGAGGCTAAGAGGAAAAGCCAAGAACATACATTAAACTGAAGGAGAATGCAAATGGGTGAAATGGGTGAAAATCATATGAACCGTAGGACACAGCTAACATACAGTGTGCAGAGGAAATGAAATAGCACTAATGCTGACATTAGAAAAGGGAAAACGCCTCAAGGCAGAAATCTAGGTGTATACCTAACAACCTCGAAAAAGACCAAAGTGAACCCGACGTGAGCAGAAGGAAGGGATAATACAAATAAGAGCACACGGCAATGAAATTGAAAACAGAAAACCTGTAGGTAAAATATAAATGAAGCAAAAATCTGATTCCTTATAAAGATCAATAAAACTGACAAACTTCTGGCAAGACTCACACAGAAGGAAAGAGAAGTTGCAAACCACCAAGAGCACAAGTGAGATAGAAGATATCGGACAGACTGCAGAATAATGACGCTGAGTGGAGATGGTAGGCAATTCTTCACACCAGAGAGCATACCAAGCGCTTAAAGGAGAAATAACACGGTCACTTTTAGTTAGAGCAGAATCCAACACTTCCCAATATGACATTGTATTACATTGATACAAAACCAGACAAAGCAGTACAAAAGAAAAAATCGTAGGTCAGTATTCCTCATGAAAATAGATACAAAAATCTTTGACAAAATATCAGCAAATCAAGTTCAGCAATGTATAAAAATAATTATTCACCATGACCAAATGGGGTTTATTCTAGTGATTCAAAGACTGAAAATCCCGTCAGTGTAATCCATTTTATTAAGAGGCTAACAAAGACCCCGAGATCCTGTGAGTTAAGGTAGAACAAGTACTTACTACAATCTGGCACCCGTGGGGAGGGATACGGGATGACTGTTTACTGGGGAGGGAGTTTCTCTTTGGATGATGGAACCGTAGATAGTGGAAATGACTGCATAACACGAGACTATCCTGAATGTCACTGACAGGGCATTTTTAAATGCTGAAATGTTAGGTTATGAGTATTTTGTGACAATAAAAAACTTAATTCACTGCCTTTTTATGATAAAACTTAGAATAAAATATGGCTAGGGGTGTAACTTGGAGGTAGGATACCCTTGAGTTCAAGCCCTAGTACCACACACACACACACACACACACACACACACACACACACACCCCTACAGCTAGCTGAGTGTGATGGTACATGCCTATAATCCCATACTTGGGAGGATGAGACAGGAGGATCGCAGGTTTGAGATCTGCCTCAGCAGCATAGGAAGACTCTCAGCGACTTAGCAAGACCAAGTCTCAAAAGCAAAAAATCAAAAGGGATGAGGCTGTAGCTTGGAGGTAGAATGCCACTGGGTTCAATTCCTAGTTACCAAACAACCAACCAACACACAACCCTCACCCCCCCCCTCCAAAAAAAAAACCCTCAACTGTTCTCTCCTCTGTTTGTAGCACTGAGACTAGAACTCAGGGGGTCTCCACAACTGAGCTACACTCCAGCCCTTTTAATTTTTTATTCTGAGACAAGTTTTCATTAAATTTCCTAGGCTGGCCTCCAATTTGTGAACCTCTTGTCTCAGCCTCCTGAGTTGCTGGGATTACCAGATGACTGCCACCACCCCGCTGTAAGTTTTCATTTTTGAGGGTCAAGGAGCCAATTTAGATTAAAAAAATAAAAGACTGGGAAAAAACATTTTTCCATCATGCCCTAAGGACCTATTGCCCAGGCTTCTGCTTGGCAGCCTGTGTACCTGGACTTAACGTTTTAGGACTGTGAGCTAATGAATCTCCTTTACTCTGAGTTGTGGTCGTCAGGTTTCACTGAGTTGCTGATGCTGGCCTTAAACCTGCAAGCCTCTTGTATCAGCAGAGACCTTTTGATTTTTTGCGGGTCTGGGGATGGAACCCACGGGCATTTGACCTTCAAGCCACACCCCCTGCCCTATTTTTATTCTTTATTTTGAAACAGGATCTTACTAAGTTGCAGAGGGCCTCACTAAGTAGCTGAGGCTGTCTGTGAACCGCAATCCTCCGGTTTCAGCCTCCTGAATGCTGGGATTACAAGCGTACTCCACCACGCCGGGCCAGCAGACACCTTTTGAAAAGTCTACATGCTGCCTTCTTGGGTACAAAGAGCAAAAGGGAAAAATGGAAAGGATGCTGATTATGGTTTCCAGTCTCCTGTCTCTGCCCCAGGTTAGAAACTCACAGTTTTAGAGTGAAGCCACTGGCATTTGCACTGAGGCTGCTCTGAGCTGGGGCCTGCTCTCTGAGACCAGCATGTCGGCTCTGGCACACCATTACTGGGGCAGAACCTGCGATCCTTCCTCAGAGCACAGACACATCTGCCACCACATGGCTGCTCCTGGGACCAGGTGGAGGCAAGGCCCTCCCACCCTTTACCTCAGTCACGGAGAGGCTGGAGTCTGTTAGCCACTACCAGGAGCTTCTTGGTGCACTTATCAGTTGGTTCTAAAACATGCATTCTCTCAAGACTCAAGAGCAGCCATTGAGGTCTTGCTCACTGTATTCACCTGCACTTTAACTGCTATAATCTAAAAGACAGACCACGTAACTTAGAGGAAGGAAGATCTGTTTGCTCATGGTTTCAGTCCACATGCGCTGGGGACTGTGGAGCTCAGCATGGCGGCTAGAAGTGCATAGAGGGAGGACACGAGGCTCTGCTTTCACACCATGGAGGCCAGAAGCAAGGGGGCGAGCAGGGGAAGAGGAGCCATATGTAACCCCAAGGCCGCACCCTCGGGCCCAGCTCCTCCAGCCTGGGCCGCCCCCCAGATAAATTCATTACGATGGATGTATCTGCTGCTGAGATGATAACCAAGTCCCACTTTCAACATTGCCACCCCACTTCCATGAGGATGGGGGGCACCCAAATCCAAACCTTTAAATTCAATTTTTTTTTCTTGTAAACCAGGGGAGAGAGGTGATCAATAGAGAAAAAAATTCTCTATCATCTTAGTCGGATCATCCTCCTATAACAAAATATTATGCTTGAAGTTGCTTACAAACAACAAGTATTTACTTTTCACAGTTCTTGGGGCCAGAAGACCAAGAGCAAGCTGCAGGCAGACCTGGTGTCTGTCAGGGGCTGCTTGCTGTTTCCTGTGTCCTCCCTGGTGGGCAGAGACACTCTCAGGCTTTTGACAAGGGCACTCATCCCACTCAGGAGGGCTCCACCCCATGGCCCAGTCACCTCCCAAGCCTCTTTAGTCTTCATATGTGTGTGGTGAGGGGGCTGCTGGGGATTGAGCCCAGGAGTGCTCTACCTCGGAGCTGCATCCCCAGCCCTTTTTACTTTTAATTTTGAAACATGGTCTCTCTGAGACCATGTTTATTGAGGCTGGCCTCAAACATGTAGTTCTCCTGTCTCAGCCTTCCAAGTACTAGGATTACAAGTGTGTGCCATCCCTGGCTAAGGCCTCACCTCTTAACACTATCACTCCCTGGGGTAGGATTTCAACATATGAACTGGGGAAGAGCAAAAATCAGATCACAGTCCTTACTTCTGTTGGAACTGCTTTACCATGTTCATTAACCCCAGCTCCATAAGTGGAGTGGATGGGTGTAGCTTGGAAGTAGGATGCCTCTGGGTTCAGTAAAATGCACGAGCACGTGTGTGGGCACACTTGTGCACACACACACACACACACACACACACACACACACACACACACGAGGATCTGAGCTGTATAGCCTGCATAGGATGAGCATGTTTGTAAACACCAGTGCCCCTTCTCTCCCCCTCAGACAAAACGAGGGAGGCTCTGCTCCCCTTCTGTGACAAGCAAGGGAAATAAGGCCTGGCATGGGTCACCAGGATTTAGGCTCGGACTTCAACTCTTCCTGGGAAGGACCTTCTGTGTTACCACCCAATAAATTTAGTACAAGGAATTTATCCATTGATGAGGTTAGACTACTCATGTTTTGGTCATATCACCTCTGAACAATTACACATTAGCTCTTCGGAGGACATCCCTTATCCAAACCCTAACAGGAGGCATATCTGTCCCTGACTCTTCCTCAGGCTCTCTTTCTGCTTCCCAGCTGTATTGAGCAGTTTTCTTCTGCCACACCTTGGAACCAGCCAACTATGAACTGAACTTCTGAAATCATGAACCAGACAAATGAATCCTCCTCTAAGTTGTTCTTGTCAGGTATTTTGGTCATAGCAAAAATTCTGACTAAAACAGGCCCCACATGATAATGATATACACCGGGATTTGGCTCAGGCAGCCAACTTCCATAGGGGTTCTAAGGGCCTGAGTATGAGGTTTAGTCTATGAATGTTGGGGATCGTTCTCTGCACTGGCTGAAGCAGCCCAAAGCTGGGCCTCTGGCTTTCTTTCCTTGTTGCCTTTTCTGAACAGGCCCATGAGAGGAGAGGGGCAACACATGAGGGAAACTCAGTTGAATTTTAGGTGTGCAGAGAATTCTGGGAGAAGAATTCTGGGGTGAGAAGTCTGTACCATTAGTCCTGAGGAGCAGCTTCTATGCATCACACATTAGCTCAACAGAGCCAACTGGGAATGACCTTGAAGCACTTTGACCCTTGAGTCTTTGTATGAATTAGGAAGAGGTGGTAGCCCTGAGTTATGGTGCTCAAGGGATTGGGCCCCATTATCCAAGCAGTTGGCCTCTTACTGAACATGTTCTGCATGGTTACCTGCTGCACCCATGGGGTGTTGGACCCACAGTCTCAGAGCAAGCTCAGCTACAGATTTGTGACACTCCTATATTGGGGCGTATATGTGGGTGGCCTGAGAGGAAGGGGATGAGTGTGCCAAGAGCCCTGCTGAGCATGTCACCTTCTAGGATCTAAAATCTTCCCAGCATTACCACCTAAGTGCACCTTTTCTCTTTCTCTTGGGGGTGGCAAGTGCCTGGGACATGGTCTGGTCTTTGCCATCTTCCCTCAGTGGCCATGGTCAGTGGAGAGGTGGGGGCAGGCTCCTTACTTGCTTGCCCACACCATCTCAACCCTGCTGATTAATTGCATAATTAGCTAGAAGCCACATGTTGCCACTCAGGATGAATTTGGGCTAAAAATATTTTGTTATGAGAAACACAACAGAACCTAAAAATACCCCATCCACATTGCCCAGGGAAACCTCCAGCTTGGCTCCCTAACCTGAGTCTCTGCATCTATTTCTTGAGGAGTCTGGAATAGGCAGCAGGATGGTCAGACTGCTTCTGTCCATGGCAAGGGTGAGCTGGGATAGGACATTTGTCCCCAGATTTGCCACAGCAGGCCAGAGGCTGACAGGGGCCAGTTTGCAAACAGAACTGCAGACAGCCTGGCCTCATGGAGGAAGGTAAAGAGCTCATGGGGTCCTGAGAGAGGAATTCTTTTTCTTTTCTGGGCAGCCAGCAGTGAAGACCCACTTTATTAGTTTGCTTTCTGTGGCTGTGACAAAAAACACCATAGAGAAATCAAAGCAGGAAAGATTTATTTTTTTATTAATTAGTAATAAAAAGCTCACGTTTTTCATGGTCACTTGGCTCTATGTCTGTACAGAGCCAGTGCATCTAGTAGAGGGGCATGCTTTCCTCACACTGGTAGGAAGCTGGGCAGGGAGAAGGGGCTGGTGGCAAGACGTAGCCTTCCAGGGCATCCCCTGGTGACCTATTTCCTCCAACTAGGCCCCACCTCCTAAAGTTCTCAGAACCTTACAATAACCCTTTAAGCCATGACTTCATCAACAGGTTGACCCACTGATGAGGCTGAACCCTCATGATCCAACCACTTTCCAAAGTCCCAGCTCTGCACATCTCTGCACTGGGGACCAATCTGTAGCACATGAGCCTCGGGAGACTCTCCGGACTCTAACTGTAACCTCCACAAGGGCCAAAGCTTCACAATCAAGTTGACCAAAAACAGTAATAAAAAGTATGCCTTCAACACAGCCAGAGCAGGGGGAGGGGTGAGATATGTTCTGTCCAGAGGACCAAAGATAAGGATGACACCAGATTTCTCTCCAGAAACAATGCAGGTAAGAAACCAATGGATTTATGTCATTAAAGTTCTGACAGCACAACTATCAAAAAAAAAATGTGTTTCCAGTATGAAGATAAAAACTAGGTCTCTTCAGACACGCAAAAGCTGAAATCATTGCCAGCAGATCTGAGAAACATTAAAGGAAGTTCTTCAGGCAAAAAAGAAAATGAAACCAAATGAAGATCTGGCTTATAGACAGGAGTGAGAAATCACTACAATTGGGAATGGCATAGGTAAATTGATTATTTAACTATCTTTAAAAGATAATAAATCTAAACCATTGCAAAAGGATTAATTATTGAAGCAAAATAATATCAATATATTGGTATTTATAATATAGATAAGAGTGAAGTGCAGGACAACGATAGCAGATAGCATAAAGGCAAGGAGAAAAGAAGGGGAGCAAGGTACTGATGGTGCTCAGACTGCACTTGAGGTTCTCAGTGCTGACATCACCTGAAGTTAGAGTGTGATCAAAGATGCATTCGGTAACCCTTGAACCAAACACTGAAATGACCGACAGGAGTTAAAGCTAATGAGCTAAGAGGGAGAGAAAATGTAATCTTAACACACTGGATGAATGTGGAAGGAAGGCGATAGAAGGAGGGGGAGATTCTGCTTCTGGAATGGCACTACAAGGAGCATTGTTAACTTGCTCCTTCAAAATAAGTATGACCAAGTCAAAATTACTTTAAAAAATCTAGGTATTTGAAGTCCTAGAAATTACTATAAGGAATGCAGAAAATGAAGTAATATTTATTTGAAAAAATCATCTGAGACTTGGCCTACTCCCTCACAATGCAACTTGACCCTTTTGAAGGGCCCTTGACCCTTGACCCTTTTGTGGGTGTGGCCAGGAACATCGGCTCCCTCATCCCTCAATTCCCATCAGGAGATAAGGTGTGTGGTAAGCAGAATAATAGCTCCCCCAAACAACAGCCTGTAAATGTTACCTTATAAGGAAAAAAACCCTGTCTTTGCTGGTGTGATTAAGAATCTTGAGCCAAGGAAACAATCTTGGATTACCTCTATGGGGACCTTAATCACTGTCACAAGTGCCCTTATGAAAAATAAGCAGAGGAAGATTTGACATACAGACAGAAGAGGAGACACAGAATGAATGCTGTTCCCATGAGCCAAGGATATCAGCAGCAACCAGAAGTAGAAGAGGCCGTGGTACACTAGACAGGTGTACAGGACATGCAGCCCTATCAACACCTTGACTTCAGCCCAGCAGTACCAGTACCAACTGCAAGCGTCTGGCCTCTAGAGCTGTGAGAGTATACATCTCTGTTGTTTTCAGATACTGTGTTACAGAGATCACAAGAAAATAGCACAAATTTTGGTTCCTGGGAAGTGGGATGCCTCTATAAAATACCTAAAAGTGTGGAGGTAGATAACATATATGGCTGAAAAGATTGTGAGACTCATGAAAGGAAAATCCAACAGTGCCTTGGATAGAGTGTATAGCTCAGAGGTAGAAGGCCCTTGAGTTCAATCCCCAGTACTGAAAAAAGAAGGAGGAGGAAAAGAAGGAGGAGAAGGAGGAGAAGGAGGAGGAGGAGGAGGAGGAGGAGGAGGAGGAGGAGGAGGAGGAGGAGGAGAATTGCCTCATGCATTTGTGAGGCTGGCATATTTTTTTTTTATTGGTGCAATGTATTCATACATCATAATGGTATAAAGAAAATACTTTCGTAGACATACATGCACACATTGCCCAGTTAGCCCCTACCCAATCCCCACCCCATTCCCTCCCCATCCCTCCTTCCCATGCTTGGCTTAGTGGTTGACATCTAGTTTTATAGCAATTTATCCAATATTGACAATGATACTCTCACAAAACAGTTTCATTTGTCTGATACCAAGCTTTTGATGACTAAAAGATAACAGTTCAATATTTCTTTTTGCTTTCTTTCTTACCAGAGAATATATTTTTCTTTTCTTTTTTTAGGTGAAGCTATCATACATTTATTTATTTATTTTTCAGAAAAAAATCTATCCTGATATGGAATATGGACTCTAGATACCCAAAACAATCTCGAAGAAGAACAAAGCTAGAAGATGTATATTTTCTGATTTCAAACCATATAAAGCTACAATAACTGAAACAGTGTAGTACTGTTCTAAAGGCAGCTATATAAACCATTGGAGTTAAATAAAAGCCTAGAGCTAAATTCTTCCATATATTGTCAAGTTATTTTTGACAAGGGTTCCACGAACATTTGGTGGAGGAAATAATAATCTTTTCATTAATTGCATCCTTTATCTCTCTTTGGCTCTCTCTGAATTCTTTTCGAAACACCTCTATTATTTCTACAGTTATTTTCCTGATTTGATCTTCTATAAATCTCTGAATTTCTGTTTTATCGGGTTCTGATGTTGTGGGGTTGTGGGCATTCATTGCTCCATTGTTATTCCTCTTTCCCATGATTTTGGAAGTTTGTGCCTTCTCTGGGTTCTTCCCTGGGTCACTACGACTTCACTTAAGGTGCTCTGGATCTCGAGTCTGTGGTATCTCAGTCACCACTACTCCTTTACTGGGTTGTATCGCAGAGTCTCAGACCCAGGGAGTCAATCGAGGCTGCTTTAGACCGTGGGGGGTGCCAGGTTGGGCGTTCTCCTATGGTGTAATATCTCTGCCACTACCACTCCCCCACTGAGTCAAGTCCCTGGGAGTACAGTACTGGGATTTCTCCTCTAGGGGCCGCAATTTGACTCACTGTTGAGTGCGCAGATGGAGCTGTCGTGGACTCGGTGAATTCTCTGCTGCTGCCGCCAGTAGCAATATGGCGCTGCTGCTATGCCCTCGGCCGTGAGGCTGGCTTATTTCTTTCTGTTTTTGAACTCCACTCTGAGTCCCTGCAGGGTGCGCTGAGCCCAGCCCCTGGGAGCTTTAGCTGCTTCCTGCGCCGAGAAATCTGCCGAATCCCGTCCGGCTGTTCTGCAATGGCTCACCTAGGCTCACTGTCTGCCGCTCCTCTCTGGAGCTTGGTGGGTTGTTGACTGCGTTGGTCTGGTGCCATCCGGTGAGCTCGCCGCTGCTGCCAGCAGTAAGGCGCTGTTGCCACGTTCTCGGGCGTGAGGCTGGCGTATCTCCTCTCTGGTTTCTGAGCTCCACTATGAGTTCCCTTCCTCTCTGGAGCCTGGTGCTGCAAGGAAAAATGGCGCCCGCTGCTTCACGCCGCGGCTCCGGCTGCAGCACTGCGGTCTGGTTTCTGGTGTCTCGTTTTTCCAGCCCTTTTTTTCTCTGTCCCTTAAAATTACATTTTTTGTTTCTCTGCTGATGGTGTTTTCTGGCTATGAAAGGCGCTGATTTTGTGGTAATAGAGATTGGTTGTTAGCAGGGCTCATAAGCCCCGTTTTGCTCCGTCGCCATCTTCCCGGAAGTCCTCGAGGCTGGCATATTTAAAAACTGTGGGTCAAGCCAGGTGTGGTGGCACACGCTTGTAATCCCCGCACTTGGGAGGCTGAGACAGGAGGATCGCGCAGGTTCAAAGCCATTCTCAGCTGGCTTAAGACACCCTGTTTCCAAATAAATATAAAATAGGTCTAGGAGTGTAGCCCAGAGGTAGAAGGCCCCCGGGTTCCATTCCCAGTACTACCAAAAAAAAAAAAAAAGCCAACAACTGTGGGTCAGACCAACAGGATGGGAACTCAGGCAGGATTTTCGTTATGCTCTTGATATGGGAAATCTCAGTTTTTGCTCTTTATACCTTAAATTGATTAGATGAAGCCAACCCATGGTAGTGAAAAATAATCTCTTTACTTAAAGTCAACTGTTTGGAGATGCTAACCACACCTACAAAATACTTTCATAGTAACATTTAGACATCTTTAGATCTTTTATTTCATTCAACATTTTACAAGTTTTATAGTCTAAAATTTGCACTTATTTTGTTAAATTTATTTGTAATTATTTTATTATTTTTGGAATTTATTTCTTTTACTATACTTTTATTGGTGCTTTGTAACCACACATCATATGAGGTTTAGTGTGACAGAAACAGACATGGACATAGCACTTGGTGCATTTGATGTTGTTATAAGTGGAATTGTTCTTAAATTTCATATCCAGGTACTCATTTTAAGTGTATAGAAATGCAATTGATTTTTTTGTATACTGATCTTGTATCCTGAAACCCTGCTAAATATGTTTGTTAATTCTAATAGTTTTTTTTAGTAGACTCCTTTAGGATCTACAATGATATTATCTGCAAATATAGTTTTATATCTCTCTTTTAATTCAAATGCCTTCATTTTCTCTTTTCCTCTCTCACTTAATTGCCTTAACCAGAACTTCAAGTACAATGTTGAATAGAAGTGGTGACAATGGACATCCTTTTTTTTTTTCATTTTAGAAAGAAAATACCCAGTTTTCTATCATTAAGTGTGGAGCTAACCTCGGGCCTTTTCCTGGATGCCCTTCATATGGTTGAGCAAATTCCTAATTTGAGTGTTTTTTATCAAGAAAGGATGTTGGATTTTGTCAGATACTCTTTTCTGTACCTGTTGAGATAGATGGTTTTTAAAATCTTCTATTGGTATGGTTTATTACATAAATCCACTTCCAGATGTTAAACCAACTGTGATATCTGGTGTAATTCCCTTGTGTCTATAATGTATAATTTTTTGTATATTGCAAGATTCAGCTTGTTAATATTTTTGTTGAGAATTTTTTTTTATATCCAATGGATCCAAAAGATACTGGTCCATAGTTTTCTTGTGATGCCCAATCAAAATAAAAAGTAATCTCTCCATGTTGCATCATAATCAAAACCACTAACATGGAAGTTAAGAAAAGAACCCTAAAAGCATCAAGAGAAAAAGATCAGGCCACACTTCGAAGTAAATCAATTAGAAATTCCTCCAGAGTTCCTAACTCAAACTCTAAAAGCCAAGAAAGAAAATGACTTTCAATCAATATTTCTATATCCAGCAAAACCATACAAGAGATAAATAAAAATTATCCAAGATAAATTAAAAGAATTCATTCTACCTGCACTACAGAAAACATTTAAAGAAATAGTATACACACAAATAGTATACACTGGGTGCCAAGGGAAGCACACTCGTGGTGTGCTTCCCTTGGCACCCAGTCCACTCCCCTCCTCACACACATTAGTGAGATTGTAGAGATATACCTTCACATATCGCAGTAGTATTATCTGAATGTTTCCTTCTTCACTTCTCCCTCTTCGCCTGTCTCAGTCTCATTTCACTTTCTACTGACTTCTCCTCATCTGACTGAAGCCCTTTTTGTTTTTATTTCCTCTGTAGCTTCTGCATATGAGAGAAAACATTAAGACCCTTGACTTTCTGGGACTGGCTGATCTCAGCATAATGTTCTCCAGTTCCGTCCATTTTCCAGCAAATTACATAATTTTGTTCTTTATGGCTGTAGAAACCCATTGTGTATTTATACCACATTTTCTTTACCCGTTCATTTGCTGATAGACACCTGAGTTGGTGCTGTAATTTAGCTTCTGTGAATTGTGCTGCTATAAACACAAGGGTAAACATGTATCGTTGCGCTATTCTGACTTTAATTATTTTGCAGACACTGAGGAGGGGTATAGCGGGTGGCCCTCTTCCTAGTCTTTTGAGGAACCTTCACACTGATCTCCAGCAGGGTCCTTTTATCAGGGAGAAGCAGGATGGGAAGCTCTCTTTGTAATCGCCTTAGGAGAGCAGACTTACCTCTAGTTTACCCTCATGTTGGTTTACTTTTCATTCTAGTTTATATTTAATTTAGGATATGCCAAATTAGAGTATCGGCTTCATGGGGATATCCTATAGAAACCTGAGCCAGTTGTGGGTTTAGACTTCTATCCACTGCCCACGAGGAAGTCATGAGACTCAGAGTCTGAGTTTGTCTCCTTCGGCAAGTTCCCTTAGGCCAGATGCCTCCAATTCTTGATTTGCCTTTTTGGATTTCCATCGTCTCTAGAAGTTTTGTCTTAAGACGTTTTTGATTTGGGGCTATAATGTTTAGTAGTACATTTTAGAACACTATCTATAGTTTTTTCCCCCCAGGTTTTCAGTGGAAGAGATGATCTAGGTATACAGCCCTTCATAACATCAAAAAGCATCCAGAATAACCAATTTTCAAGTTCTAAATTGTACAACTTAAAAATTATACAGTGTATTGTGTAGGTAAAAATTTGAAAGACCTGAGACATCTGTCTTATCCCCAGAGGTAACTGAGCCCTTGTCCTCTTCCATTTTACCCCCAATCTCAGCACCAACTTCATCCCTGACACATATTCTGATTTATAGGACTTGTGGCTTGCTGGTCCCACGGGGTGCCCTTCACCTCCACAGCACCAGTGCAGGGTGATGAGTTCTAGGGCCCTCTGTGTCCTGGGCCTCAGTTCTGATCACCTTTGCGTCAGGGACCTCTTAGAAATTTGATAAAAGCTTGACAAAGAAGTTCAGACCACAACACACACAACAGTTTTAACATGGGTTACACCTTTGGAAGGCGCACAGATCCTCTATGGAAAGATTCCCTGACTCTAGGGCAGAACCCGAGGTGAGGAGTGAGCCTTCCCATTTCATCCTGGGACTGCTGCTGGCAGGGAAGGGGCTGTGGGGCTGGAGTGGACAACTGGTAAGCAGTGGGTACTCTGCTATGAACCAGCTGTGCCTGCGGCACATACCAAGGGCATGATTGAGGGCTGCTAATGAAGTCAGAGGTGGCCCAGCCTGGCTCTTCTGGCCAAGGAGTGAGGTTTCCAGCAGACATCTGGTCCTGTAAGCTGTCCAGAGCACTGTCCTCAGCAGGGTGAGATGTCAGGTCTTCTGCCGGGATGGAGCTTTTGAGGTCAGGACTTTTTGGCTCATGCAAGCAGCCGTGCCTGGCACCAAGTCCACAGGCGAGGAGGGAACTCAGGCCACAGCTGTCTGGGTGGGAGCCTCCTCCCTGCCCTGGCCTTAATGAGATCACCCTGGGGGTGTGGGGCAGGGAAACTCCATTTCTGAGACTCTAGGAAAGGGCCCTGGAGTAGAAGTTGTCACGGAGGCTTGGATGACATGAGTGCCCACAAGTCCCAGAGGAGGAGATGGGACCAGGTAGGGGTCATGTCTTGCTAGGCCAGCCCTTCCTGTGCCTTAGTCCCCTTACTTTCTGGAAAAACAACCACCCTTGACCCCCTGCCCACTGGCCATTCTGCAGAAGACAGTCGGAGAAACAACTGCTAGTGCTTTCTCAGGGCTAATGGCAGTTGTTGGCTGTTTCTGAAACACACTCAGCTGGCCTTGGGGCCCAGCCAGCCCCATGCACAGGAGGGATGAGGCCCACAGAGGCACAGTCTTAGCAACATAGCCGAGGGCTTCTGTCTGGGGCCTCACAATTCCCTTTTAGTATGTCTTCATGTTTATGCATAATTAGCTTCATGAATGTTCGGTCAGAATTGGTTTCTACAATATATTGATAAGCCACGCAGTGCCCACCTAACTTAAGCCCACTCAGAGGTCTGTGCTCCAGAGATGCTTCCAAAGATGTGGCCTGGGTGCTTTGGGGGTACACACTGATGCAGCCTCCTGTCCAGCCCAGTGCCTGCTCTTGATGACCCTTTCTTGGGCCTCTGTTTTCTTATCAGGAACAAGAGGAAATAACCTCTGCCTGGCTCATAATAATTATCATGCCTACATCATATCATTATTGTTTCTGGGGTGTCCCCAAACCTCCCTCAGACTAGCTGCCCCTGACTCCCAAAGACCCTTTGCACATCCACACCCATGTACTGCTGGTCTCTGGTCTCTGTGTGTTCCTCTATAGAAGAGGCCAATTCCATGTGGTCTCTGCCGCTATTGCCCAGGTAGAACTTGCTGGGAAGCCCAAAGAATTAGGAGGGGATTCCTTCAGCTTCCTGGGCTCCTCAGATCATGTGCATACCTCCACCACCCCTCCTGGCTCAGCTCACAGCACAGTCGGGCTGCTGTCTCTAACCCAGCTGGTGGGAGCCAGGGAAGGAGGGGGATGAGGCTAGTTCTCTGCACCTCAAACTCAGCCTCAGTTTTCTTGATTTACCAGTAGGTGCTGGGCCAGCCTGCAGTCTAAAACCAAAGCCCACTCTGCTCCTATGCGGACTGCAGCTGCTTCCTGAAAGCCCTAGTGTGTGTCCCAGGACCCAAGTATCTCCATGGCCAGGACCATGCTCCCAGCCTGCCCACATCTGGCCCTGGGTCCCCCTCTGAGCCCCAGTCGCACAGGACCGCTCCTTTTGCCTGGCCCCTCCCCTGTCTCTCTCTGAACGCTGGGCTCTCTGTTTCTGTACCTGGTCTTTTCTTAGGGCCTCTTCGTCTTTCCCCCTGGGGCAGGCTGGGCCTCAGAGAGTGGGAGGAAAGTGGGGTGAGAGGAAAAGGAGTCCTCAAGGGAAGGCCTAAGAGGCAAGGGAGACTCCCAGCAGGGGCACTGAGCAGATGGGTGGTCCCCATGTCACACAGAATCCTGCCCCAGTATGGGCTCTGTGCTCAGAAGTAACTGTGGGGGGAGGGGAGCAGAGGTGTCCTGGGTAGCAGCTGCATCCAGGTGGACAAAGCACTGGCTCTGGCTGGCTCTGAGGTTGTGGGATTGATGATGTCATGCTGCTACAGCCTCCTGCCCAGAGGGACCAACTGAGGGTCCTTGCTGAGACTGTGGGCAGCCCTCGTCATGAAAGGCCAGGACCCTAGGCCCCAGACAGAGAAGGAAAGAGCTCTTCTCCATCTGCACACCGGGCCTGGCCCCCAGGAAGTCACAGTGGCTCATTCTGCAGAGCATGTGGCTGGAGCCTAGGGGTAAGGGAGGAAGCCCCAGGCCAACTTTACCAGGACTTGGAGGAGGCCTCAGCCTGGACTGGCCACCAGCACTGGGGGCAGCCAGTACAACCACCAAGGATGAAGGCTGTGCCCAGAGCTGCCCATAGTGGGGGACTCATGGGGAACCACAGGGTCCTGGGAGTCAGCCAGCCAAGCCTGGGGAGCACCGTGGATGCTGGGCACTCACCCAACAAGACAGGCAGAAGCGGCTGTGGCACTGGTAGTGGTCTGATTGAGGCAGAGACTTGGGTTTTTCCCAGTGGCATCACCAGGTTTCTGTAATGCATTGCCCCAGGTTGATGAGGAAGGAGGTGTCTCAGTGAGTTGTGGGGTGCCCCCACAGAGGGGATACCCCACCACTATTTAGTCATCTTTCTGTTGCTAGAACAAAATACATAAGGAATCCACCTTAGAGGAGAGGAGACTTAGTTTGTGTCATGGTTTCAGTCCATGGGTTTCAGGCCCCATTGCTCGGGGCCTGTGGTGAAGCAGAACATCATGGTGGACGGATGTGTCAGAGGAGAGCTGCTCCACTCTTGGCAGCCAGGAACCAGAGAGAGGAAGGGGCCAGAGAAAGATACAGCCTCCAAGGGATACCCCCAAGTCCCACTACTTCCAACTAGGTTCTACCTCCTACAGTTCCCACCAGCTTTCACTAATGTCATCAAATTACTAATCCATCCAGGAGTTGTGGTGTATGCCTTTACTGAGAGTACTTGGGAGGCTTAGACAGGAGGATGGCAGGTTCAAGGCCAGCTTCAGCAACTTAGCCTTACTGACTTAATGAGACATAAAGGCTGGGGGATGTAGCTCAGAGGTTGAATACTCCTGGGTTCAGTCTACAGTACCATAGGAAAAAAAAGATTAATCCACCAGTGGATTAATTCACCATTGAGACCAGAGCCCTCTTGATCCAACCACAGCCCAAAGCCTCTGCACACTACTGAAGTTCAGAACAAGCCCATGAGTCTTTTTTTTTTTTTTTTTTTTGGTGGTACTGGGGATGGAACCCTTCTTTCTACCTCCGGGCTACATTCCCAGACCTATTTTAATATTTTTAAATTTGGAAACAGGGTTTCTTAAGCCAGCAGGGCTGGCTTCGAACCTGCATGATCCTCCTGTCTCCGCCTCCCTAGTGCGGGGATTACAAGCATGGCCACCATGCCAGGCAAGCCTATGAGTCCTTAGAGAACACTTCTTCATATCCAAACTAGACCAACTGCCCTGGCTGACTCAGAGGCCTATCCCACCCAGCTCCCAGACCATGTTCCTGAGCCATGTCATCTGCCAGAACCCTTTTCTGAAAAATTTCTATTTTTATAATTATTGACTATGTATACAATTGATGTATACTACTATAAGAATTTATATAAACCTTTTACCCAGTCTTCCCCAGTGGTAACATCTTGCAAAACAACTCCAGTGCTGTATCATAGCCACAGGATACTGACATTGATACAGTTACAGTGGAGACAGTGCACTCCCAAACCACAGGATTTTTATGTTTCCCATTTGTAGACATGTCCATTCTACCTCATCCTTTTTTTTAATCCTGGAAAACCTGGACTAATCAGTTCTCTATTTCTACAGTTTTTGTCATTTTAAGAACATTGTATAAATGAGGTCATTACATTATGTAACCTTTTGGCATTGGATTGTTGTTGTTTTGTTTTCGACACAAGTCCTTGGAGATCCATCCATTTTATTCTGGATATCAGTAGCTGATTACTTTTTACTGCTAAGTGGGAGTTGTTGGAGTGGGTACATGACAGATTGTTTAACTCTTCACCTATTCAAGGACAACTGGAGTATTTCCAGTTCTGATTATTGTGAAAAAAATCTGAGATGAACTTTGTAATAAAAATATACTTATTGATGCATTTTTAATATCAATGCATCACATCATGAAGTAGTCCAGCGCGATAGGGACGTCCATGCGCACAGGACTTGGTGAGCTTCCCCTGGCTCCCTCTCCACTCCCTCTTTCCCCATCCAGGACACTGATATTGCCACTGGTATTTCCACATTTGTACATAACATCAGCAGAAATGTTTCCTTCATTAACTCTCCCTCCCACCACCACCATCCTTGCCTATGCCCCTTCGTTGCTCCACTGGGGTCTCCTCCCCCATTATCTCAAGCTCCTCTTGTGTCCTGATTATTCCCGACCTTCTGTCCATGGGAGAAAATGTATAACACTTTCCTTTCTGTGTCTGCCTAATCCCACTTAACACAATGTTCTCCAGGTCACTTCGCTTCCCTGCAAATGACAGAATTTTGTTCTTTTTTTTTATTGCTGAGTAGAATTCCATTGTGTGTGGATCCCATAATGTTGTAACCTATCCATTGATGGACACCTACATTGGTTCCATAATTTGGCTATTGTGAATTGTGCTACTATAAGTATGGATATGCAAGTATCACTATAATATTCTGATTTTGGTTCCTTTGGAAAGATACACAGGGGTGGCATAGCTAGATTATATGGTGGATCCATTCCAAGTTTTCTGAGAAATCTCCACACTGATCTCCATCGTGGCTGCATTAATTGGCAATCCCACCAACAATGTAGAAGAGTTTCTATTTCCCCACGTCCTCACCAGTCTTTATTGTAGTTTGACTTCCTGATGATTTCTGTTCTAATTAGAGTTAGGTGAAATCTCAGTGTAATTTTGATTTGCACCTCCCTGATTGCTAATGATGTTGAACATTTTTTCATATATTATTGGCCTCTAAATTTTCTTCTTTTGTGAAATGTCAATTTAGTTCAACTCTTTTTCCTTCCTTCTTTCCTTCCTTCCTTCCTTCCTTCCTTCCTTCCTTCCTTCCTTCCTCTCTTTTTTCTTCATCTTTCCTTCTCCTTGTCTCTCTCCCTTCCTTCCTTCTTTCCTTTTCTTTTCTTTTTTCTTTCTTTTTTTTTTTGTGGTACTGAGGATTGAACCCAGGAGCATTCTACCTCCAAGCTACAGCACAACCTTATTTTTACTTTTTATTTTCAAAGAGGGTATCACTAAGTTGCAGGCCTCACTAAGTAGCTGAGACTTGCCACAAACCGATGATCCTCTTGTCTCAGCCTCCCAAGTACTGGAATTACAAGCATGTGCCACCATGCCCAACTCAATTGTCCATTTGTTGATTGGGTTGTTTGTTTTATTTAGTGTTAGTTTTTTAAAGTTCTTTGTATATTCTATTTGTGCATGTGTGTGTGGTTCTGGGAATTGAACCTAGGGGCCTTCTACCTCTGGGCTACACTCCCAGACTCATTCTGCATTTTATTTGGAAACAGGGTCTCACTAAATTGCTGAGAACTTCACTAAGCAGCTGAGGCTGGCTTTGAACCTGTGCGATCCTCCTGTCTCAGCCTCCCAAGCACTGAAATAACAAGCATGCACCACCATGCCCAGAGGTTCTTTGTATATTCTAGATATTATTTCTCTATTATAGGAATAGCTGGAAAGATTTTCTTCCATTCTGTAGGCTATCTCTTTAGACTCTTGATGGTTTCCTTTGCTGAACAGAAACTTTTTAGTTTAATGTCATTTCACTTATTAATTCTTGTTTTAGTTTCCTTAGCTTTTGAGGAATTATTGAGAAAGTTTCAATCAATGCCAATATGATGGAGTGTAGGACCTATGCCCTCCTCTAGTAATTTCAGAGTCTCTGATCTAATTTACAGCTCTTTGATCCATCTTGAGTTGACTCTTGTGCAGGGCGAGAGGTTGGGACTTAATTTCATTTTTCTACAAATGAATAACCAATTTCCCCAATACAATGTATTGGAAAAGCTGTCTTTTCTTTATCATATGTTTTCGGTACCTTTGTTAAAAATCAAGTATGTGGGTCTTTTTCTGTATCTTCTATTCTCTTCTGTTGGTCTATCTGTCTGTTTTTTGTGCCAATACAATGTTGTTTTTATTGCTATTGATCTTTAGTATAATTTTAGGTCAGGTATTATGATGCCTCCTTCATGGTTCTTATTGCTGAGATTGCTTTGGCTATTATGGGTTTTTGTTTTGCGTATGAAATTTAGGACTGAGTTTTCTAGCTCTCTGAAGAATGACATTGACATTTTAATAGAGATTTATTGAGTCTGTAGATCATTATTGGTAGAATGACCATTTTAACAGTATTTATTCTATCAAAGAGCATGAGGCATATTTTCATCTCCTAAGATCTTCAGTTTTTGTCTTTAGTGTTTTATAATTTTCATTGTACAAGTCTCTTACCTCCTTGGTTAGATTTATTCCTACGTTTCTTTTTGAGGCTATTGTGAATGAAATTGTTTTCTTTATTTCTTTTTCAGTGGATTCATTGGTGGTGTATAGAAAAGCTACTGAGTTTTGTAAATTGAGTTTGTATACTGCTACTGTGCTAAATTTTTTAATCTAGAAGTCTTTGGTTGAGTTTTTTGAGGTCATGTAAGAAAGTATAGGATTATGTCAGCTGCAAATTTAAGTTCTCTTTCTACTTACATTCCTTTGATTTTCTTCTCTTGCCTTACCACTCTGGCTAAAGGTTCAAGTACTATGCTGAAAAGGAGTTGTGAAAGTGGTTATCCTTAACTTTTTCTTGATTTTAAAGGGAATTTTCACACATTTGATATGATGTTGGCTTTGGGTTAATTGTATGTAAACCAAATGCCTTTATGATGTTGCAGTAAAGCCCTTCTATTTTTTGCTGTGTTTTTTTTTTAAAACATGAATAGCGGTTGAATCTATTTTTTCAGCAACTATTGAGATGATCATGTGATTTCTGTTCTTAGTTCTTTTATGTGGTGAATTACATATATTGATTTGCATATGTTGGACCAGCCTTGCATTCTTGGAATTAACTTGATTATGGTGGACAACTTTCATTACATGGTTTTGAATGCATATAGCTAGTGTTTCATTAAAAATTTTTCATGAGTGTTCATCAAGAATATTGGTCAGAGCCGTGTGTGGTAGCATACACTTAATCCTAGCATTTGGGAGGCTGGGACAGGAGGATTGCGGTTCATGAACAGCTTCAGCTATTTAGTGAGGCCCTTTGCAACTCAGTGAGACCCTGCTTCAAAATAAAGAATAAAAAAATAGAGCTATATGGCTGGAGGTGTATCTCTGACATAGAATGCCCCTGGGTTCCACCCCTAGTACCACACACACACACACACACACACACACACACACACACACACACACAGAATATTGGTCAGTAATTTTCTTTTTTTTTAAGGTATATTTATTTGGTTTTGGTATTAAGGTGTCTTCACTGAAAGAGTCTGAAAGATTTACATCTCGTTATTATCTCACAGAATTTGTGAGGGGTTTGGTCTCTTCCTCTTCCTCCTCTTCATATTGAGGATGAAACTCAGGGGTATTCTACCTCTGAGCTACACCCCAGACCTTTTTCTTACTTTCAAACAGAGTCTAACTAAATTGCTGAGTCTGTCCTCAAACTTGCAGTTCTCCTGTCTCAACCTCCCAAGTACTAGGATTGCAGGCATCTACTACCACAGGTAGGTTTAGTTCTTCTCTAAAAGTTTTGTAAAATTCATCTGGGAATCCATCTGGATTTGCACTTTTCTTTGGTGGAAGGCTTTTTATTGCTATTTCTATCCCTTTGCTTGCTATTGGTTAGTTTAAGTTTTCTATATCTTCTTGGTACAATTAAGGTAAGTTGTATGTGCCCAGAAATTTTTCAATTTTCTTCTATGTTTCCCAGTTAACTGGAGTATACATTTTCAAAATAGTTTCTGATGATTTTCTGGATTTCCCTACTGTCTGTGATGATGTTTCATTTTTCATTTATTATTTTAGTAATTTTGGTTTCTCTGTTTATTTAGGTCATGTTGGCTAAGAGTTTATCCATCTTGTTTATATTTTAAAAAACACTATGGTTTGTTTTGTCAATCTTTTGTATTCTTTGTTGTTTTCTAATTCACTGATTTATGTCTAATTTTTATTATTTCCTGCCTCCTATTGGCTTTAGGATTAGTCTGTTCCTGTTTTTCCAGTGACTTGAGGTGACATTTAGGTTGTTTATTTGGTTAATTTCTGGTTGTTTTTTTTTTGTAAGCACTCAATCCTGTGAGAATATAGTTGTGTTTTTTCCTGACAAAGGAGTAGTTTAAACTTAAACCACCATTTGTGACCTGGTAGGGACATACATTTCTTTACAAAATTAGCATCTCTTAAGAGATTGCAGGTGTTCACACACACACACACACACACACACACACACACACACACACACACACACCCGCCCATGTAGCTGACTGAGAAGATTGTGAGCTGTAACTCTCACTAATAGGAGTTCACCTCAGGAGGAGTGTTGCATCAGGGATATAAGAGCCACCTGGTTCTTTGTCAGATGTGCTTTTTTGCATATCCGAGAGCACTAATTTTTCCCAAGAAAAGTAAAATTGCCTTGCCAAACAATTTTCAACCACATGTCTTTCCTTACTGCCACAAAAAGTTACTTCTAATAATACTATAAAAATTTCTCTTGAAACAGCTATCAAAGTGCCCCATAGATTTTGGTATATTGTGTCTCTGTTTTTGTTTAATTCTAGGGATTTAAAAAAATTTCCCTTATTTCTTCTAACATTCAAAAGTGTATATTTAATCTTCATATATTTATGTAATTCCTTTTGGTCTTTCTCTTGTTGATTTCTACTTTCATTCCATTATGATCTGAAAAGATGTAAAGAATTATATTACAGTTTTTGAATTTACTGGTACTTGCTTTGTGACCAAAAATATGGTCTATTTTGGAGGACCTTTCATGACATCTGAGAAGAATTGTGTATTCAGCTGTTGTTGGCTGAATACATGTCCATTTTGTTTGTAATGTTCTTTAGGTGTAAAGGGTCTTTACTGATTTTCGGCTAGAAGATTGATCTAGTGGTGTTCAATTCTCCCAATATTATTATGTTGGGATTTATCTGAGTCTTAATATCCTGAAGAGTTTGTTTTATAAAAGTAGGTGTACCCATGTTTGGGGTATAAATGTTTACTACCATTATATTTTCTAACTAGATTGTTCCTTTTTTCAGTAAGAAAAACGTGTCTTCTGTTAAGTTTTAGCATAAAGACTACATATGAGAATTGCTACCCCTGATTTTTTTCAGTCTTCATTTGCATGGAGTATCTTTTTCCATCTTTTCACCTTTAGCCTATGAATAGCTTTGCCCTATAGTTTCTTGCAAGCAGCATATATCTGGATTATGGTCTCTAATCTACAGTGCCAGTATATGTCTTTTAATTGGAGAATTGAGACCACTGACATTCAATGTTATCATTGAGAGATGATTTTTATTTACTATCATTTTCATTGTATTTTCTGCTGAATATAGTGTTATTTCTTCTTTTCTTAGTTACTCATCTAGTGGAGTTTGTACCTTCTATGGTTCTGGTATTAATTTCTTGTTTTATCCTTATGTTTTGTTTAGGTATTTTTCCTAGTGCCAGCTTGGTAGTCATGAATTCTTTTTGTTTTTGCTTATCTTGAATGGTTTTTATTTCTTTGCCAATTTTGAAAGATTCCTTTGCTGGATATAACAGTCTTGGTTGGAAATTGTTTTCTTTGAGTTTTTTAGTATATTATACCAGGCTCTCTTGGCTTTCCTAATTTGGGTTGAGAAGTCTGGAGGTGATTCTTATTGTTTTGTCCCTGATTGTCACCCAACTTTTTGCTTTTGATGTATTTAAGACTCTCTCCTTGACCTCTGTGTTAGTTACTTTGATTATTAAGTTGCATGGAGAAGTTTTTCTTTGATCTTGTTTTATTGGGGTTCTGAATATCTCCTGTACATAAATTTCCATCTCATTTTTCATATTTTTTAAGTTCTCCAATGCTATTTCTCTGAAGCATAACAGTTTCATTTGTCTGATATCAAGCTTTTGATGACTTAAAGATAACATTTTAATATTTCTTTTTACTTTCTTTCTTACCAGAGAATATTTTTTTTCTATTTTTTAGGTGAAACTATCATATATTTATATATTTATTTTTCAGAAAAAAAAATCTAGCCTAATATGGAAAATGGACTCTAGATACCCAAAACGATCTTGAAAAAGAACAAAGCTAGAAGATATATATTTTCTGATTTCAAACCATATAAAGCTACAATAATTGAAACAGTGTAGTACTATTCTAAAGGCAGATATATAAACCACTGGAGTTAAATAAAAGCCTAGAGCTAAATTCTTTCCTATATTGTCAAGTTATTTTTGACAAGGTTTCCACGAACATTTGGTGGTGGAAATAATAGTCTTTTAACTAAATATTGTTGAAACATAATAATTACATGGAAAAGAATAAAGTTGGACCCTTACCTAATCCCATATACAAATATTAACTCAAAATAGATAAAAGACTTAAATATAAATCTTAAGACTATAAACTTTTAGGAGAAAATCTGGGTCATAAAACCTCACAACACTGAAATTGGCAGTGATTTCTTGGATATGATTTCAATGGCACAGGCAACAGAAGAGTATACAAACTCCCTAAAAAATAAAAAAACATATTGTATATCCAAAGACAATGTAAACAGAGTTAACAGTTACTAATAGAATGGAATAAAATATTTCCAAATGCTATATCTGAAGGTATATTAATATTCCAACTAGAAATCCTAAAAATTAACAACAATAAAGGCAAACAATACCCTTTAGAGATAGATAAAAGACTAACATAAATAATGAATCTCCACAGATAACCAATCTTAGTTGTCTGTTGGATGGAAAATCTTGTTTCTCTGGTTCTGGTGTGTGTTACCTATGTCTTCTTTGTTGTTAATCTCTTTGAGTATTTTCTCTAGTGCTGGTTTTGAAGACATAAATTCCTTCAGTTTCTGTTTGTCATGGAAGCTTCTTATTTCTCCATCTAATTTGATAGAAAGTTTTGCTGGGTAGGAAATTTTTGGCTGGAAGTTGTTTTCTTTCAGAGTTTGGAATATGTTACTCCAAGTCCTTCTGGCTCTCATGACTTGGTTTGGGAAGTCTGGAGTGATTCTAATTGGTTTGCCTCTGAATGTCACTTGGCCCTTTGTTTTTGCTGCCTTTAAGATTCTCTGCTTGGCTTTCACATTGGTCATTTTGACAATTATGTGGCGTGGGGATCCTCTTCTCCAATCCTGTCTAAAGGGAGTTCTATAAGTTTCCTGGACCTGTGTATCAACCTCTTGCTCTATGTTTGGAAAATTTTCTGCTATTACTTCCTTGAAGAGATTATTGATCCCTTTGGTTTCACTTTCTTTTCCCTCCTCTATTCCAATTATTCTTAGGTTAGCTCTCTTAAAATGAGCCCATATTTCTTCAATATCAGATTCCTGCTGTCGGATATTTTTTTCTAGATTAGAAACTATGCGTTCATTTTTGGAATGATCATCTTCTAAGAGCGAGACTCTGTTCTCCATGTGTTCTAATCGGTTGTTTGTGCTTTGAATTGAGGCCTTTACTTCATTAATCGCATCCTTTATCTCTTTTTGGCTCTCTCTGAGTTCTTTTCGAAGCACCTCTATTATTTCTACAGTTATTTTCCTGATTTGATCTTCTAGAAATCTCTGATTTTCTGTTTTATCGGGTTCTGATGTTGTGGGGTTGTGGGCATTCATTGCTCCAGTATTATTCCTCTTTCCCATGATTTCGGAAGTTTGTGCTTTCTCTGGGTTCTTCCCTTGGGTCACTATGACTTCACTTAAGGTGTTCTGGATCTCGAGTCAGTAGTATCTCAGACCCCACTACTCCTTTACTGGGTTGTATCACAGAGTCTCCGACCCAGAGAGTCGATAGAGGCTGCTTTAGACTGTGGGGGGTGCCAGGTTGCACGTTCTCCTATGGTGTGATATCTCTGCCACCGCCCCTCCCTCACTGGGTCAAGTCCCAGGGAGTACAGTACTGGAATTTCTTCTCTGTGGCCCGCAATTTGACTCACTGTTCTTGAGTACGCAGATGTAGCTGTTGGATTCGGTGAATTCTCTGCTGCTGCCGCCGGTGGCAATATGGCATCGCTGCTATGCCCTCAGCCGTGAGGCTGGCGTATTTCTTCTTGGTTTTGATTTCCACTCTGAATCCCTGCAGTGTGTGCTGAGCTCAGCCACTGGGAGCTTTAGATTATACCTGCGGCGAGAAATCCCACCTGGCTGTTCCACAGCGGCTCACCTCGGCTTGCTGTAGCCGTCCGGTGAATTTGCCGCTGCCGCCGGCAGTATGGCGCTGCTGCCGCGGCCTCGGGCGTGAGGCCAGTTATCTCCTCTGTGGCTCTGAGCTCTGTTCTCAGTCCGCTTTCTCTCTGGAGCCTGGTGATTTTTTTGTTTCTCTGGTGATGGTGTTTTCTGGCTATGAAAGGTGCTGATTTTGTGGTAATGGAGATTAGTTGTTAGCGGGGCTCTTAAGCCCCGCTTTTCTCGGTCTCCATCTTCCCGGAAGTCTGATATCTTCTTTATACTGTTGACTTTGTGGTCAGTTTTGAATGATCTGTCTTCTAAAAGTGATATTCTTTTCCATGTGGTCTACTCTGCTAGTAATAGTTTCTACTGAGGATTTTATTTCATTTATAGTCTCCTTCATTTTACTCATGGCCTCTTTTTAGTTTACTTGGTTTTTTTGGGGGAGGTCTTTTCATTTTATTTATTTATTCAGTTATTTTGTCTTTTTGAGCTGAGGATTGAACCTAAGGTGGTGCACTTTCAAGGCAGGTGCTTTGCCACTGAGCTACAACCCAGCCCTCAGACTCTCTATTTTATTCTTTTTAGGGCCTCAATTTTTATTGATAGGCTCTTTCATATACTATATACTTTCTCTGATTTAATTTCTTATATTCTGATTATATTGGAAATCAAAGTTCTGACATTTTCTTTTTCTTTTTTTTTTTTACAACTGTATATTGGTGATTTCCACTGTTGTGGAGTTGTAGTTTATTGTTTCCTTGTTGGTCTTTGTTCTCATGATTTCAGGATTTTTATATTTTTATCTGTGTTGTTCTGGCATTCTTTTCCTTTTTGTGTTGGAGTCCTGTGTCCATTCATTGTCCATTTATAATAAGTCCTGTACTGGAGTCTGTGCTTATCTCACCAAATCTGCCTCATTTAAGCAGAATTTTGAGTTAGTTTCCCAGAATCTCTTTAACATGATGTAGTACTTAGCCAGTGTGGGCAAGGAACAGTTTCTGATAGACTGCAGGCCTCTTTGCTCTCCAGGTCCAAAATTAGCAGGTCCAAAAACTATAACATTCTGAGCCTGCCTCCTGGCTGGTTGAGCTTTAACGCCCCACAGACACAACCAGTGGTCTGTGGTTGTGATCATCTGAATCTCTGGCTTCTGTTCACCCAGAACAGTCTCAGCAGAGTCAGAGATATGGTATTCTGAGACTGTGGCCCTGCTGGCTGAGCTTTAATACCCAGAACATCACTGCTATTCTGCTTGTTGTGATCACATGAAACCCTGTCAGCCACTAGCCAATATGATCACTAGGCACAAACTCTACTGGCCAAGGGATTATAGCACTCTTAGCCTGTATCATGGCTGTTTTAGTTAAATTGCCCCACAGACACTATTGCTCTGCCAGCTGCAACCATGTGAAATGTTGCCAGTTACTGCCCTCCCTGCTTGAGGGGCCAAATTTCCAGGGGAGAGATTGTGCCATTCAAAGCCTATGGCATGGGTGGCTGAATTATTAAATCCCAGGGCTACTACTGCTTTTCTGGCAACTGCAATCACATGAGATCTTGATAGCTGCCTGCCTCTGTACTTGTGGTACTCAAATTCTGTGAGATAAGAACTTACAGCCTTCTGAGCCTGTATCATGTTTGGCTGAGTTATTTGTCCCCAAAGATACCATTGCTGATGATCCTTCAGTGACCTTGGAGGTCCACAGGGGTAGGGTGGACTACTGACTCTAGATTTGTTCAAGTTTCCCTAGAGAATGTCTGTTAATTTATGTTTCCACTGTGTCTGACTGTATCCCACCTCCACAGATATAGTTTGCAAACTCACAGACCCCATAAATTTGCTGTTACCACAATGCAGCCTCCTACTGGGATGGTTTGCAAAATAACAGTCTTGTCAAGACCTATTGTAGTCTCTCAGGTCCCTGCAGAGATGACCTGTAATTTCTTGATCCTGGATGAATTCAGTTGCAGTCACAGAAGTTCACTGGGTAGTTTGGCTGGGCAGTTTGGAGATTTGTGGTGGTCTTGACAAGGCCAGTTGTAGCCACTCAACTCTCTACAGGTGGTGTCTGTAGTTTCCTGATCCCAATGAGTTTAGCTGTAGCTGCAAGAGTTTGCTGGGTAGTTTAGATGGGTGGTCTGGGGATTCATGGTCTTCTGAGGTTTGTGAGTATGGAGAGAAGAATGTGGTTTATTTTGTGTGGTTTTCTGCATTCATTGGCTCAACAGATCTCAGAAGACACCAGCCCCAGTGTGTGCTCACCAAGATGGCTCCTGCCTCAGCTTTCTGCTTACCAGATGAGATGCACAGAGCTCTTTTTGTCCTCTCCTCTTTGTGCTGCTTCCTGACTCAACCACTTTTTGACTTTCTTATTTTCAGTTCTAAATGATATTCTTCTCTTGCTAAGAAGCAGTCTTCCCGCGGGTTGAGCTTCAAGTCTCAAAGCAACCAAAATGCACACCTTCCTTGTTTCTGCCACCTTCAATCCCCCTGTGATGAACTTCTGTGCACAGATTTTGGGGTGAATATAAATCTTCATTTATCTGTGACAAATACTGAGGAGTACAATTGCTGGGTAATATGGTCGATGCATGTTTAGTTTTTTTTTTGTTTGTTTGTTTTGGTGGTACTGGGGTTCCTGGAAGCCCTTCTACCTCCGGGCTACACTCCCAGACCTATATCTTTTTATATTTTTGAAACAGGGTCTCTTAAACCAGCACGGCTGGCTTCAAACCTGCGCGATCCTCCTGTCTCCACCTCCCAAGTGCAGGGATTACAAGTGTGTGCCACCATGCCCAGCACATATTTAGTTTTATATGAAACTGACAAGTATTTTGTATTCCCACCAGAAATGTACATAGGATCCAGTTTCTCCACATCTTTGCCAGCATTTGGTGTTGTCACTTTTTTATTTTAGCCATTTTGATAGGTATATAGTGGTATCTTAATGTGCTTCTAATTTGCATTTTCTTAGTGAGTAATGATGATAAAAATTTTTTTTTTTTTGGACTTGGGATTGAACTCAGGACATTCAACCTCTGAGCTAAACCTACTGCCCTTTTTATTTTTTTATTTTGAAACAGGGTCTTGCAAAGTTGCTGAGGCTGGCATTGAACTTGCAATTGTTCTGGTAAAGGTGAGCTGGAGTAAAGTCCAGGGCCAGTAGCTCTCCCTGGCTTCTAGGTTAAGACTGTTTAGGGATTACAAACAGGAATTGAAAATGGACCAATGAGAACTGAGAGCTAAGGGCCAATCAGCGCCAAGACCTAGGGACCAATCAGAGGAATTGCCATACTCTATAAAATAGCTTCTTGAGGACAAAACAAGCAGAACAGCATCAAGGAGAGAAGCAGAGACCAGCACAAGCAGAGTAGCAGCTATAAGTAGGAAAGGTGGTGGTGGTGGTGGTGGTGGTGGTGGTGGTGGTGGTGGTGGTGGCGGCAGTGGCGATAGCAGCAGCAGCAAGCTTGCAGAGCTGCAGCACCAGTAAGGCAGGGCAGAAGCAACAGCAATTTGATGGTGCTGCCTCCCATCCAATTTGATGGTGCCATTGCTCCCAGCAGTGGCAGCCAAAGCCCAGTGTGAGCACCAGGGTGTGGTAACCCTTTTGAGTCCCTCTGCCAGAGGTAACTGCCAAAGGTAACTGCCAGAGCCCAGTTATCTTTTCCTGCTTCCTTCTATTAAAGGCTATATTCTGATTTCTGTGTCACCTAAGATAAATTCTTTTGGTTTTTGGAGATAAGAACTGAGGTGAGCTATGGTTCTGGGGCTGAGACCTCCTCACTCCACCCAACCATAGCAGTTCCTTTCTCAGCATTCCAAGCACTAAGATTACAGGTATGTGCCACCAGGTCCTTGGCAAACAGCTTTTCCATTCTGTTCCCATTTTTCTAGCTCTAATGGTTTAGTTCTGATTAACTTAAAATAATATTTATTAGCTGGATGTGGTGGTACATACCTGTAATCCCAATATTTGGGAGGCTGAGACAGGAGGATTGCAGACTCCAGATCAGTCTCAGCAACTTAGTGAGGCCCTGTCTCAAATAATATAAAAATATAAAAAGGGCTAAGAATAGAGCTCAGAGTTCAGTTCGTGAGTTCAGTTCCCAGGACCACACCCCCCACACAAATAAATACCCCACTTATTTCTCGTGATCTTAAAATCAACACATTTCACTGGAGAAAATATTTTAAATTAAAAAATCTAAAGAGAAAATAATGTATGGAAAGATCTTGTCCCTTTTGCCATGTCATGGCCTCTGCTTACCTTGACAGATGCTCTCCAGTCTTCTTAGAAGGAGATTAAAAACAACATAAAAATAAAGCAAAAAAAAGTATGCATAAGTTTTAAACACTGTTTTAGTAATTTCACAGTATTTCCAGCATATATTTGAATGATCAAATATTGTACTGAAATATTTTTATTGTAATATACATCAGGATACCATAGTTTTACGTCAGAATATATTTAAGCTTTCTCTAGTCTTTGCTACTGGGAGTTGACTCATGTGAACAAAGCTGCACACAAGCACTCGGGTGCATCTCCAAGCGCTTCCTTCAGATTAATTCCTAGAAAAGAGATTTCTGTGTCAAAATTTATGATAATCTTTAAGATCTTCCCTAGAAAATTGTAGCCAAATCCACTCCCACCAGAAGTATGCCCCACATCCCTCTCTGTGGAATATTAAACTATTCTTTAAGTATTGTATTTGCTTTTAATGGGGGTACAATCTTATAGTTTTAACATTGTTTTTTGTTGATAAAACAAGTGTGATTCTTGTACCATTCACGGGTCTGACGAAAATCTCTTCTTTCTTTCTTTCTTTCTTTCTTTCTTTCTTTCTTTCTTTCTTTCCTTCTTTCCTTCTTTCCTTCTTTCTCTTTTGACAGTTCCAAGGCCTCATTTCTTCTTTGTTGGAAATTCCCTGAGGAATGGGATTTTTCATGGAGACTTTCTAGTTCCAGGGACTGTCTGCCCTCATTACCATGGAGACCCCACAGTCCTACTCTACAAAGGCCTTTCAGATTGCAAAAATTGGCTACCTCTACCCCTTGGCCATAGGTCCCTCCTTCCACCTCCAGCTGGAGCAGGTTTAGCATCCTACCTGCACCTTCTGGGCTCTGTTGAGTTCCTTCCCTTTCTGCTTCTGGGATGTTCTCTCTGCCCACTGCTTCCCGAATCCCCAGCCTCATCCATTCAGGGATTTCACTTCTAAGGGATTGGCAGCCTTCTGGGCTCTTCCCAGTTCTTGAGAGGACAAAAGAGAAAAAAATACACATACCCGCAACTCAAAAGTCGGTGTGCTTCATGGATGAGGGTCTCCTGGTTTTGTAGGGTTTTGACCTGTGTTCCTCTCTGTCATGTGACTGCTTTGTCCCCAGTCTATCCAACCATCTCTGCACTAAATTATTGGGATTCTTTATACAGAAAAGAGCAATCCTCTGGTGATGGTGTCTGTGACCTCTCCCCAAGGGCAGGAGGCATTATTTGCCTTTGAGCATTGCCTGGGAGTGTTGTCTGTTCATTTTACTTTGCTTTTTTATTTTGAAGTGAGTTGAATTCTTTACTTTTCAAGTAGTTTTAATTGTGCTTTTATAATTGGAAAGGACTTTCCTACCCTGGTCATGGAGTGTTCAGTGACTTCGTTGCTAATATGGAACTCTGTTCTGGAATACACTCAAGGTATTCCTGGGTGGGGCATTCCAAGTTTCCCACTCAATAGTACATACAGCAGTACCTGATCCCAAAGGCCCTCTGTCTACAGCTGGATTTGTTGGACTCCCTTGGAGGCCCAGGGTGTTCTGGGAGGAGGGATGTGAGGAAGCCGATGCCCCAGTACCCAGGAGTTCCCTTCCACCCTGCGAGAGTGAAGATAACTTCAGGGGCCTCAGCCACCCCTCCCACAGGCAGGTAGGGGAGGCCCTATGGTAGTTTCTTTCTTTCTCCCAGGCCTGGGGAACATTCAGATTTTGTTCCAAACAAAGTGACTTGTCATCTGTGAAGTCCTAGCTCAACAGCAAACATGACTGTGGAGCACAGACCCTCAGCTTCTGTCTCTGGCCAGGTCCCCAAGGACAGGCTGCTGGTCTCTTGTTTTCCACTTGAACCTTCACTGAAATTGCATAGGGAGGGGTGGGGGTGGCCAGCAGCAGATGTGGGAGCAGGCAAGAATGGCTCAGGGGGAGGTCTTCCTGGGGTGTGCCTGAGCGGATGCCATCCTTCTTGCCCTGTCAGCCAAGGGTCCTAAAGTAAATTAGGAGGGGCTTTCAGTCACTGTCATTAAAGGGGGCACAATTAGGCAGACCGGAAGCCCTTCACCCCTGGAATTAGTCAATGACAGGGCTCTGCTGCGGGTGGCCACCCCTGGGGCTTCAGGGACAGAGTTTGCCCTCTTGGCAGCCCCTGCCCAGAGCTGTCCCTAGATCCCCAGACCCCCAGCTGAAGAGGCTTCCTTGGGGAAGGGGTGGGGGCTGGGACCCCAAAGGCCAAGCCGGGAAGGGGCAGATATCTTGCGTCTGGCATCTGAACAAGATGGAGAGATCCATCAAGTACAATTAGGTGAACAGCTCCTTCCTGCAGTTTAGCTGGCTAATTCAATCAGAGCCAAACCAGAGGCCTGGCCCGGGAGAGGCTGCTCCCAAATCAAATGAAGGCCTGGCTCCCGCAGCCCGGCCGCAGCCAGCCTTCACATGTCCGTTTCCGCTCAGCCCGGCCAGGGCCACTTGGGCCCCCACCCTCCACACCCGGCCACCATCCCCAAGGAGTTGCCAGGGCCACCCTACTACCTCCTCGCCTCCTCTCTCCAGAGTACCTCCTCAGCAGGAGACCCATAATGCCACTGACAGGGCACAGAGTCCCCTGTCCAGGACTGTTTTAACAAAGGAATGCCCACAGCTGATTTCCACATCTTCTTTGGTGTGTGTGTGTGTGTGTGTGTGTGTGTGTGTGTGTGTGTGTGTACTGGGGATTGAACCAGGGGTTGTCAACCTCTGAGCTACATCTCCAGTGTGTGTGAGTGAGTGTGTGTGTGTGTGTGTGTGTGTGTGTGTGTGTGTGCATGCTTTATACTGGGGATTGAATAAAAAGGCATTTTGCCTCTGATCTATACCCCCAGCCCATTTCTTATTTTTTGTTTTGAAACAGGGTTTCATTAAGTTGCAGAGAGTCTCACTAAGTTGCTGAGGCTGATCTCAAACCTGTGATCCTCTTGTCTCAGTCTTTCAAGTACTGGAATCATACATATGCACCATCATGCCTGGTGCTATGTTTTTCCTTTTTTATTTTTCTTTTCTTTTTTTGTGCTGGAGATGCAACCTGGGCCTCATGCATGCTGGGTAAGCACTCTATCATTGAGCTACATCCTCAGCCATCAGCCCTTTTTATTTTTAGTTTTGAAACAGGATCTCACTAAGTTGCTGAGGCTGGCCCTGAACCTGCACTCGATCCTATTGTCTCAGCACCCCAAGCACTGAGATCACAGATGTGAACCTCCTCTCTGGCTTGGTTTCCATTTGATAGATGCTTCCCTCTGAGCACTACTGCTCCAGGACCAGTTGAAGAGGCAGATGGCAACTAACCCAGGGGATTTGGCTGGGCAGGGGCAAAGGAGGGACTTTCTGCTCTCCCTGCAATCAGGCCCAGGGGAGGCATGGAGAGAGAACTTGTGGTTTCCCTCATGGGATGTTGCATCCCGAACATCCTCTGTGTCCCTCATCACCCAGTCTGGACAATTGAGTTAAACCTGCAACCCACAGAGGGCTCAAAGAGGTTGCAGACTTCCCAGCCCAACTCCCACCCTCCTAGTGCTAAGGTGCTCATAACAGCACATTCCAGCCAAGGGCTTAAGTTCAACTGCAAGGTTGGGAATGCCAGAGACATGAGCCATTTATGACTTATTAAGGATAAGACATTGGAAGGTTTGTAAACTGCTTAATGCATTTTTATTTTGTTTTGTTTTTGTTTTGGTGGTATTGGGGTTCCTTGAAACCCTTCTACCTACGGGCTATGTCCCAGACCTATTTTTATACTTTTTTTTAATTTGGAAACAGGGTCTCTTAAGCCAGCATGGCTGGCTTCGAACCTGCGCGATCCTCCTGTCTCCGCCTCCCAAGTGCGGGGATTACAAGCGTGTGCCACCATGCCCGGCTTGCTTAATGCATTTTAAGATCATTTGAATTCTCTGCAATTCACTCTGTCCCTCTGAATTTCTGGAGAGAAGGCATAGCATAACCCTCAGAAAACACCTTTTCTTCCCCACACAGGGTATCAGTGTGAATAATGCCCCTGCTCCAAAAATCATGACCCCCAACATGCTCCAAGCTCATCATTCTGTCTGTGGCCTATAATTCCTCATAAGCTCTTGAAATAATTTAAAACATACAGACTTCTTATGATAAATATGGTTTGGGGCACTCTTGGTTAGAGTACTGAGCTGTTGGGTTGGGAGTGTAGCTCAATGGTAGAACACTTGTCTGTAATGCTTAAGGCCCTGGGTACAATCCCCAATACTGGGAGGGGGAGACGTAATACATTGTTTTGTTTTTGTTTGTCCTTTTTTGACTTTCTTGTTGCTGTTGTTGTTTTGCTGCTGCTGCTGGTGTGTGTGTGTGTGTGTGTGTGTGTGTGTGTGTGTGTGTGTGTTATTGGAGATTGAACTCAGGGGAATTCTATCTTGGAGCTATATCCCAAGCCCTGTATTTGATTCTTTATTTAGAAACAGGGTCTCCCTAAGTTGCGGTGGGCCTCACTAAGTAGCTGAGGTTGTCTGCGGACTTGCAATCCTCCTGTCTTAGCCTTCTAGGTATCAGAAATACAAGTGTGTACCACTATGCCTGGCTGTTTTACTGCTTTTTAAATTATTATTATTAAAATAAATACCTGCAGAAGAGTATGGCAGACACCTGTAAGGAGTTATAGGTACCTAGGAGACTGAGACAGGAGGACCACAGGTTCAAGGCCAGCCTCAGCAACTTAAAGAGGACCTGTTTCAAAAATAAAAAATAAAAATGGCTAAGGGCAGTGCACAAAGGTAAAATTACCCTGGATCCCATCTTCAGCACTGAAAAAGAAAAAAAGTAATATCTGCACATGATACATTTAAAATTCTACAAAGTTGGTGAAAACACACAAGAAAAAGTGCAAACCCGCCCCCTAGAAGGCCCCTGCTCCCAGGCCAACTGCTGCTAACCATTTTTTTGCACATACTTCCAGAAAAAAAATCTATGCAGACTTAGCCTGTATACAAATAGACAACATTCCAGGACATTTTACTCATTCAAATTTTACTTGGAAAACTTTTCAGGTCTGTTCTTGGGACAAATTTCCAATAGCATGACCCAAAAGAATCATCCCCAAACAATTTAAGCCAAAGAGGACATGCATATAGAGGTATTTTACCAAATTGCTCCAGAAATAATTTCTACATCTTTCAACAGGGTATGCTCTTATCAACAGTTTCAAATGGGAAAAAAATTCCATTCTGTTTTGCATTTTCTGTATTAAAAGTTTATGAGCAATATTAAACACTTTTAAAGTAATTGTACCCAGTTTAAAAAAATATAACTGTCTTTTTCTTGTTGGCACATGTAATGGTTTGGATTTAGAATGTCCCCCTGTCCATCATGGAAACAAGGCAGCAATGCTGGAAGTGGGGCTTGGTTGCTAAGGAGGAGTCCCTGGGAATGTGGCCTTGGGAATTATATGGTCCCTCCTTCTCCTGCTCTCTCTCTGCTTCTGGCCTCCACAATGTGAGAGCAAAGGCTAGCGGATCCCCCTCTCTCCATTTCGTGCTGCCATAACCTGAGCGCCACAGACCTGGCCTGATATGAACTAAATCCCTAAAATCTCCAAAAACTGTGAGCCAATAAGCTTTCCTTCCTATAAGTGGGGTATGGTCAGTTGTTTTGGATGATGGTGGTGAGAATGTTGACAGAGATAGTACACAAAAACTCTTGCTCAATTTAGGAGATAGGGATGTCATATATGTTGTATTAATTTTTCTACAATTTATTTATCATACCAAAGTTTTTAAATGTTTATTTGAAGAAATACAGCAATCATTTAAAAATTAACTTTGTACTTAGAAAGGTCTTCTTTTTAAAAAAAATCATGTTTACTTCTAATATTTTATGGTTTTACGTTTAATACTTAAGTTTAATACTTAAGTTTCTTTTATGTCTGGGATTGATTTAGAGTGAAAACTCTTTTAGATAATAACCTTATTTTTATAAATAGCTGATCTGTTACATATTATTTGTTGAATGACCCAATATATGCTATGATATATGCTGCCCTCTCTACTACTGAATTTTCAGTTGACATCTATTTTTGGACTCTGTTGTCAATTTTTATGTATTACCAAACTGTCATAACTAGTTATAAAATACATTTTTTTACCATCAGGCACAAGCCTTTAATATCCTTCAATAGATATTTCTAGATAGTTTTATATTATAATTGCTTTTGGGAATGGAACTTTTTCATCTACTGTGTCTTTATTTGGTTGTAGTTTAGGAAGTTGATCTTTGTGTATTTTTTTTTCGGTAGTAATTACAGAACCATCTTGCCTTCATCTGATTCTTTGGGGCCCACCTATCTTTATGTCATGACCACTCTGCCTTTCTCTACCTACTCTGTCCCTTTTCTCCCTCTTGATTGGCTGCATCTAATATCAGATTGCAGTGAGTCCTGGCCTTTTTCTTTTGCCTCAGTGGTCATATGCCTGTAATTTTGTTGTCTCTGGGTTGATGCATGTGTACATGTATAACCATCTGTTCTTGGTCATATTAAGGTTGATGGTTACTGAATTGTGTCAGGGGTCTTCATAGCATATATTAAAGTTGATATATTAAAGCATATATTAAACCTATTCTTTGTAGGTTAATTTTAGTTCTTTATATATTTCTTTTTTGAGTTAGTGTGTTGTTATTACATTATAATGAGGTTGAGTGATAGAAACATGCACACACACAGTATTTTGTGTATTTTTCAACGGATGCCACCTGTTTTCTCCACCTCTCCATATATAATATTGAAATTTGTTTTGATAGCTTCATGTATAAAGTAGCATTATTTGAGCTGTTTTCTTCATTCCCCTTTCCCTCCCCACCTCCCTCCCTCGCACTACTTGACTAGTATCTCCCTTATTTATCTGAAGTCCCTTTTGTTTCCCAATTTCTCTCTAGATTCTACATACGAGTGAAATAATACAACCCTTCACTTTCTGAGAGTGGATAATCTTTCTCAGCATAATATTCTCAAGTTTTATCTATTTCCTTGCAAATAACAAAATTTTGTTCACTTTATGGCTGAGTAAATTACATTGGGTGTATATACCATATTTTCTTTATCCATTTATCTGTTGACAGCAGACACCTTGGTTATTGTGAATTGTGCTGCTATGAATGTAGATATGCATGTATCATATCTACATTCATATCATATTTAGAAGGAAAAGGAGGAGAAGGAGAAGGAGCAGGGATTCTCCCCAACTGTGTTGCACTCTGTCCTGAGACACCTGCATGGGCCCCACCCACAACACCCGACCCACACAACATATACACCCCATACATACACATACCACACACACACATGTACATACACATTCTCACCCCCTGCCCCACACCACCACCATCACTATATCAGATTTCATCACTGGAGGAGTATCTCAGCTGAGGAAAGTGCAGGTGGGTTCCTGGGCAAGGTGCTGGCAGGAACCATGGGCAGACGGTGCGGGGACTTGGAAGGATGGATGTAGGCTCAGGCCTCCTTGGAGCCCATGGTTTACTCTGAGCAGGGAGGCCTTCTCACCTTAGTTTAGCCATTTCACTGGCCCTGGGAACCACTCCTGGGGTATCAAGTCCCCTGGGGAGGACAGCTGGGTTGAAGGCAGGACCACTGGAGATGACTTCATCTGAACCCAGTCCTTGTAACATGGGACAAGCACAGTCTTGAGGTGAGTCTAACCACTGAGGACACCTTGGGTCTCAGACCCCTCAAACACAGGGGCTTTTAGCCTCTCCTGGGTGCTCCTGGAGCCCCAAGGAGTATTGATTCATGTGACAACATCCCTGCCCCCTTACCCTTCATCTGGGAGTGTATCCCAGGACTGGTCACTTTGAGTGGCCCCGAGATCCCAGAGCCCCTGCATCCTAGCACCATTTCCTCTCTCAGGCCTGCACCTCTAAGAGCCACCAAGCCTTGAACCTGTGCTGGCTCAGGGCTACCAGGGAAGACAGAGGCTTGGAACACTTGGAAGGGGGCTTCAGTGACTGTCACCAGGGTACAGGGAGTGAATCTGAAGGCGAGGGGAGGCACAGATGGAAAGGGCCCTGCCTTCTCTGGGATGAGGCTTAGGTTTAGCCCAGATCGCCAGGTCCAGGGATACAGCCTCACCATCTACTTCTCTGTCTCAGTAACTCCAGGAGGACATTGCATTAGCCAGGGCTGGCATGGGACAGGCTGATCAGCTTCTAGCTCTTTCTGAAGACCAGAGAAGAAACCAGCAACTCATGAGTTAGAGCAAGAGAGACTCATGCCTGGGTTGGGCAGGGCTCCACATCATTTTGTAGATGCAGAGCTGAGATTGGGTATTGCTAAGGACATTGAACAGACTTTGCTTCAGGGTGTTTCTGCAGACCGGGACAGAAAGATGCCATGTGCCTCCCACCCTGGACCATGGTCAGAGCTGCCTTCAGGCCTGGAGCAAATACCTGCAGTGCCTGGCAAGAGCTGAGAGACCCTGACATGGTAGAGACCAGCATAACACCCAAGAGGGACCCCAGGTGGGCAGGGGTGTATGTCTACTGGGAAGAAGTAGCAGCTAATACTGTTTCAAAGCTGTCCAGAGCCCAAAGAGTCCCACCTTCATGAAAGGTCACCTCACCTTAACCAGTAGCACCATGAGCACAAAAAATGAGGCCATTTTTAAAAATTTTGTGGTACTGGGGATTGAACCTAGGGGCATTCTACTTTGAGCTGCACCTCCAGTCCTATATTTTGTTTTTTAATTTGAAACAGGGTCTCACTAAGTTGCAGAGAGCCTCACTAAGTAGCTGAGGCTGGCTGTGAACCTGCGATCGGTCTTGTCTCAGCCTCCCAAATACTGGGATTATAAGTATGTGCCACACACCTGGCTAATGAAGCCATTTTTACAGGAGCCTACATTGCTGAAGCCGAGGACAGGCTTAACAGTATGGAGTAACAGTCGCTCTAGGGCCATATTGTGGGCAGATGAGAGATTCCCAAAGGCGCAGTGGCTGGGGTCTCTGTTCCCACATATATCAAGGGAATGAAGGCAGACCTCCCTGCACATCGCCTGCAGCCTCAAAGAGTGATTGATAGGATTGTGATCATCACTTCCTGAGGCAGCTGGAAAGCACAGGGAGAATTCCAGGCTGGAAATGGATTGGGGCTGATGTACCTCGCCTGGCCACCAGCTCTGGGAGAAGGGGCTTTGTGTAACTCAGCTAACATCTCTCCTGGCAGATAAGATTGATGCAGCAAGAATGTGTTCCTGAGAAACAGCCAGCAGAGGGAGTCCTGGGGGCCCTGTAGCCCCTGGGGGTGTCTGTTTGTCCCACGGAGGAGCAGGGCTGTCCTTCTGTCTGGCGGGGCAGGGTCAGTGTCTGGGGGTGAGGTTGGGAGTCTGGGTGCCTGGTTCAAACCCTCCCTCCATCCTAGAGCTTTGGGGTCTTATTCTCTTTGAGCGTTAACCTCATCATCCATGTACTGGGGGCATGATAGGCACTTCCTTGAGGAAAGTATGTGGTAAGCACTGCTATGGTTGGGAAGTGTCCCCCAGAAGCCTGGCCGCGCCGTCCGTGGGCACACTGAGGTGCGCCAGGAGGTGGGGCTTAGCAGGAGGAGGTTAGGGAGTTAGGCCACTGGGATGTTGGGGCTGCAGCCCCGTCCTTGCTTCCTGGCCACTTCTGTCACAGCTCCTGCCACCACAGGCACAGAGTGGCAGGGTCAAGTGACCGTGGACGGAGCCCTCTTCCTCCTTCAAGTTGCTCATCTCAGAGATCTTGCCACAGGGATGAAAAACTAACACTCAGAGCTTGGGTCAGGGTGACACTGTTAGGATTCCTGAGGGAAGACTGGGGTGTTGGGCTCTGCTCCACAGAGGGCCCCAAAAGTCCAGACAGCCAATCCCAGGGAGCTGTCTATGGTCAGACCTCAGAGGGAGCCTCTTCCTGTGGACCCCCAGAAACAGAGCACCAGGGTGGACTCAGGTCAGGAAAGGGGTGACGTGGATTGGAGATCGTAGGGCACTTGAGATGTAGGGTGGTCCTGTCCTCCCGCACACGTGATCTTGTGGGGCAGAGCATTCTCAGCCATGGGCCTCTTCTTCACATTCAGGGCAGCGGTGTGAAACCAGATTCCCCTTGACTCCACTGTGCCGGCTTTGTATCTGGTGGGTGCTAAAGAAAGTGCCGGCAAGTGCTATTTGCCACAAACTTCTAACATGTTACTTCAGATGGAATCTCACACATTATACAGAGCCCTGTAGTTGACCAAACGTGGTCATCTTTGCCCCTTTTGTTTTCCCTGTGTTCTTGTGGGGAACACAGGACACGGGCAGGTGGGGTTAATGTCACTCTTTTACAGAGCACAGGCTGTCTGAGCTTAGACAGCGTCCCGGGGTCCTGGGCACTAGAGGGGAGTAACTCACTCAGAGTCAAAGATCAGGTTGATGGGAAGAAAAACTGGGGGCACCCAATGCCTGGGTTCTCAGAACAGAATTCCTTCCCTACCTATGTTGTTAGTATTAAAATCTTAAAATAGCCTTGGGCTTTATTTGTGCTTGTTTCTTTTAAGTTTTTTTTTTTTCAAAATAATTTCTGCTCATACACATTATTTAAATGCTTTGTTCAGTATTTTAAGCTGGGCGTGGTGGCACACGCTTGTAATCCTAAATACTTTTACAACTTTATCACTATTAATGTATCAAAAGGCCACACGTTTTCCTCTAAATACTACTTTAGCGGAATTCTGCAGGTTTTGCTACATAATAATTTTCTGCCCTACAGTGCCAAAATGATTTAAACTCTCCACCTTGATCTCATTTAGGAGAGCATTTGTAAATCCGCAAGCATACTTTTATGTAAGTTCTTCTTGTTAACTTCCCACTCATTGTATTATGGTCAGAGAAATGTGAAGTGTAGGATGCCTCCTTTGAAATTTCATGAGACTTTCTTTCCTTGTGCTTACTATTTTTCATCTCCAGGAGCTATCCGTTGCTGATGTTTTAAGGTTTCCACTGAGGTGGCAAATTTGTCAGTTTCTTCTTGCTTCAAGATTATGTCATTATGTGCACACAAGTTCATCGTCAGTGAGGCTTACTGGCAGGTGTAACCACGTGTCTGTCATCATTCTCACTGATACCTTCTGCCTTACGTCCTGTTGTGTCTGCTATTAGTATTTTTTTTAGTCAGTTTTTTCATCACTGCATCCAAAATACGCGACAAGAAAGACTTAGAGGAGGGAAGAATTGTTTGGCTCATGATTTCAGAGGTCAGTTCATGGTTGGGTGGCTCTAAGGCAGAAACATCATGGCAGCAGGGCTTAGCAGTGAAAAGCGACTCAACTCATGGTGGCCAGAATCAGAGAGGAAGAGGCCAGGGGTGTACAGAGTGTTCAGGCCATGCTCTCTCCAGCCCACTCCTCCAGCCATGCCCCACCTCCCTCTGGGGCATGCTATCAACACATTAGCTTTTTTTTTTTTTGGTGCATTATATTCATTCAACTATTCAACTTATTGGGGTAAAAAACTTGTGTGTACAAACATGTACTCATCGCTGATTTAACCCCTACCCAAATCCCACCCCATTCCCTCCCTGTCCCTCCCTCCCTTGCTTGGCTTAGTGATTGACTTCAATATGTTTAAGTACATTGTGAGCTTTAGAGATTTCCTCTTCCCCCCTCATTTCTCCTCCTTTAGGTTGTCTTGTTTGCTCCTCTTTTCTCCCTAACTCTCACATATTAGGGAAAGAATCTGATTTCTTATTTTTTGTGCCTGACTAATCTCACTTAGCATAATGTCCTCCAGTTCCATCCATTTCCCTGAAAATGATGTAATTGAGTTTTTTTTGATGGCTGAGTAAAATTCCATTGTGTACATATCCCACAGTTTTGTAATCCATTCATCTGTTGATGGACATCTTGGCTGGTACCATAGTTTGGCTATGGTGAATTGTGCAGCTATGAACATAGATACACGTGCATTAGTTTGGTAGTTTGGTTTCTTTTCTTTTGGGTAGATACCCAACAGTGGTATTGCTGGATCAAATGGTAGATTTGTTCCCATTCTTCTGAGGATTCTCCATATTGTTTTCCAAAGTGGTTGCACTAATTTGCAATCCCACCAACAATGTCTTAGAGTTCCCACTTCTCCACATCCTCGCCAGCATCTGTTGTTGTTTGTGTTTTGAATGATGGCCATTCTAGTTGGAGTTAGGTGAAATCTCAGGGTAGTTTTGATTTGCATCTCTCTGATTGCCAGTGATGTTGAGCATTTTTTCATGCATTTATTGGCCATTTGAATTTCTTCTTTTGTGAAGTGTCTATTTAGTTCATTTGCCCATTTTGTTATTGGATGCTTTGTTTTCTTAGTGTTGAGTTTCTTGAGTTCTCTGTATATTCTAGATATTAGTCCTCTATCAGTGGTGTAGGTGGCAAAAATCTTCTCCCATTCTGTTGGCTCTCGATTGAGATTCTTGATAGTTTCCTTTGCTGAACAGAAGCTCTTCAGTTTCATGCAATCCCATGTATTGATTCTCCTTTTAATTTGTTGTGCCTTTGGGGTCTTGTTGAAGAAATGTTTGTCTGTGCCTATGTGTTGTAGTGTTGGACCTATGCCCTCTTCAAGGAGCTTCAAAGTCTCTGGTTTAATTTCCAAGTCTTTGATCCATCGTGAGTTGACTTTTGTACAGGGTGAAAAAGTGGGATTAACATCCAATTTTCTGCATATGGTTAACCAGTTTTGCCAACACCATTTGTTGAAGTGTATGTTTTTTTCCAGTGTATGTTTTTGGCCTCTTTGTCAAAAATCAATTGGCTGAAAGTGTGTGGACTTGTTTCTGGCTCTTCTATTCTGCTCCATTGGTCTATATATCTGTTCTTTTGCCAGTACCATGCTGTTTTTATTACAGTGGCTTTGTAGTATAGTTTAAAGTCAGGTATTGTGATTCCTCTTGCGTGGTTTTTGTTGCTGAGAACTACCTTGGCTATTCTGGGCTTTTTGTTATTCCAGATAAATTTAAGGACCGATTTTTCTATGTCTGTGAGGAATGATCTTGGTAGTTTAATGGGCATTGCATTAAATCTGTAGATCACTTTTGGGAGGATGGCCATTTTAATGATATTTATTCTGCCAATCCATGAACATCGAAGATCTTTCCATCTTCTAAGATCTTCTTCGATTTCTTTTTTCAGTGTTTTATAATTTTCTTTGTAGAGATCTTTTACCTCCTTGGTCAAGTTTATTCCTAGGTATTTTATTTTTTTGTGGGAGATCCTGAGTGGAAGTGTTTTCTGAATTTCTTTTTCAGTAGATTTATGATTGGTGTACAGGAAAGCTTCTGATTTTTTAAGATTGATTTTGTATCCAGATACCTTACTGAATTTGTTGATCAGTTCTATAAGCCTTTTGGTTGAGTTTGTTGGGTTTTCTAAATATAGTATCATGTCATCTGCAAATAGTGAAAGCTTAAGTTCTTTTTTTCCTATTTGTACTCCTTTGATTTCCTCTTCTTGCCTTATTGCTCTGGCTAGAGTCTCTAGTACTATATTGAAGAGAAGTGGTGATAGTGGACATCCTTGTCTCGTTCCAGGTTTTAGGGGAAATTCTTGAAGTTTTTCCCCATTTAATATGATGTTGGCAGCGGGCTTATTGTAGATTGCCTTAATAATGTTGAGATATGTTCCTTCTATTCCAATTCTCTGCAGTGTTTTTATCATAAATGGATGTTGAATTTTATCAAATGCTTTTTCAGCATCTATTGAGATGATCATGTGGTTTTTGTCTTTGATTCTGTTTATATAATGAATTACATGGATTGATTTTCGTATATTGAACCAGCCTTGCATCCCTGGGATGAACCCTACCTGGTCATGGTGAATGATTTTCTTGATGTGGTTTTGAATGCGTGTTGCTAGTATTTTGTTTAATAGTTTTGCATCCAAGTTCATCAGAGATATAGGCCTGTAGTTTTCCTTCCTTGAACTGTCTTTATTCGGTTTGGGTATTAGTGTGATGTTGGCTTCATAGAATGTATTTGGGAGAGTCCCGGTTTTTTCTATTTCCCGAAATAGTTTGAGTAGTATTGGGATTAGTTCTCCTATAAAGGTTTTATAGAATTCACTTGGGAAACCATCTGGTCCTGGGCTTTTCTTTGATGGTAAACTCTTTATTGCTATTTCAATCACTTTGATTGTTATTGGTTGGTTTAAGTGTTCTATATCTTCTTGACTCAGTTTAGGAAGGTTGTATTTATCTAGGAAGTTGTCGATTTCCTCCAGATTTTCCATTTGTTGGAGTATAGTTTTTCAAAGTAGTTTCTGATAATCCTCTGGATTTCTACGCTGTCAGTAGTAATGTCTCCTTTTTCATCCCTTATCCTCATAATTTGGGTTGATTCTCTCTTTTTTTTTAGTTAGGTTGGCTAGTGGTTTATCAATCTTGTTAATTTTTTCAAGAACCAGCTTTTGGTTTTGTTGATTTTCTGTATTGTTTTTTTATTCTCTATTTCATTAATTTCTGCTCTAATTTTAATAATTTCCCGTCTTCTGCTGGCTTTGGGGTTCAATTGTTCCTGCTTTTCAAGGGCTTTGAGGTGTGTCATAAGGCTATTTATTTGAAGATTTTCTGTTTTTCTTATGTGAGCACTCAGTGCTATAAATTTTCCTCTTAATACTGCCTTCAAAGTGTCCCAGAGGTTTTGATATGTTGTTTCTTTATTTTCATTTGTTTCTAGAAATTTCTTGATTTCACCTCTTACATCTTCTATGACTTCATTCAGAAGTGTGGTGTTCAGCCTCCACATGTTTATGTTGTTTCTCTGGGTCTTTTTATAGTTGATTTCTAGTTTCATTCCATTATGGTCTGAAATGACACAGGGAAGTATGTAACATTTTTTAAATTTGCTAGTGCTCATTTTGTGTCCCAGGATGTGATCTCTTTTGGAGAAGGTTCCATGAGCAGCTGAGAAAAATGTAAACTCTGCTGTAGTTGGGTGAAATATTCTATATGTGTCCAACAGGTCCATTTGGTTAATGGTGTTCTTTAGTTCTGAGACATCTTTACTGACCCTTTGTCTGGAAGATCGGTCTAGTATTGTGAGAGGTGTGTTGAAGTCTCCCAGTATTATTGTGTTGGGATTTATGTGTGACTTCATGTCACAAAGAGTTTGATTTATGAAAGTAGCTGCCCCTATGTTTGGGGCATAGATGTTGATTATTGTTATTTCCTCTTGCTGGACTATTCCTTTTACCAGTAAAATGTGAGCTTCTTTGTCTCTTCTAATAAGTTTGGGTTTGAAGTCTAACTTGTCTGATATCATAGTTGCTACTCCTGCTTGTCTTCGAGTACTATTAGCATGGATTACCTTGCTCCAGCCCTTTACCTTGAGTATGTTCCTATTTTTACTTGTAAGGTGTGTTTCTTGTAAGCAGCAGATGGATGGATTCTGGCTTTTAATCCATTTTGCCACTTTATGTCTTTTTATTGGGGAGTTGAGGCCGTTTACATTCAGTGTGATTATAGAGAGATAATTTTTAATTCCCAACATGTTAAGATCTTATTTCTGTTTGAGATACTGTTTATTCTTCTTTGCTTAGTTGTCTGCTGGATGGGAATTCTTGTTTCTTTGGTTCTGGTGTGTATTACCCATTTCCTCTTTGCAGTTAACCTCCTTGTGTATTTTCTCTAGCGCTGGTTTTGAAGACATAAATTCCTTCAGTTGCTGTTTGTCATGGAAGCTTCTTATTTCCCCATCTAATTTGATGGATAGTTTTGCTGGGTAGGAAATTTTTGGCTGGAAGTTGTTTTCTTTCAGAGTTTGGAATATGTTACTCCAAGCCCTTCTGGCTTTCATAACTTGGTTTGGGAAGTCTGGAGTGATTCTAATTGGTTTGCCTCTGTATGTCATGTGGCCTTTTGTTTTTGTTGCCTTTAAGATTCTCTCCTTGGCTTCCACATTAGTCATTTTGACAATTATGTGGCGTGGGTATCCTCTTCTCTGATCCTGTCTAAAGGGAGTTCTATAAGTTTCCTGGACCTGTGTATCGACCTCTTGCTCTATGTTTGGAAAATTTTCTTCTATTACTTCCTTGAAGAGATTGTTGATACCTTTGGTTTCACCTTCTTTTCCCTCCTCTATTCCAATTATTCTTAGGTTAGCTCTCTTGAAATGGGCCCATATTTCTTCAATGTCAGATTCCTGCTGCCGGGTTTTTTTTTTTTTCTAAATTAGAAACTATGCGTTCATTTTTAGAATGATCATCTTCAAGAAGCGAGATTCTATTCTCCATGTGGTCTAATCTCTTGTTTATACTTTGAATTGAGGCCTTTACTTCATTAATTGCATCCTTTATCTCTTTTTGACTCTCTCTAAATTCTTTTCGAAAGTCCTCTATTATTTCTAAAGTTATTTTCCTAATTTGATCTTCTAGAGATCTTTGGATTTCTGTGTTATCAGATTCTGATGTTGTGGGGTTGTTGGCATTCACTGCTCCATTGTTATTTCTCTTTCCCATGATTTTGGAAGTTTGTGCCTTCTCTGGGTTCTTCCCTGAGTCACTACGAGTTCACTTAAGATGCTCTGGATCTCGAGTCTGTGGTATCTCAGTCACCACTACTCCTTTACTGGGTTGTATCACAAAGTCTCAGACCCAGGGAGTCAATCAAGGCTGCTTAGACCGTGGGGGGTGCCAAGTTGGGTGTTCTCCAGCGGGGAGTTGTGACTATGGTATGATATCTCTGCCACTGCCACTCCCCCACTGGGCTGCACTGCTAAAATCTCCGACCCAGGGAGACTATCTGTACAAGTCCCTGGGAGTGCAGTACTGGGATTTCTCCCCTAGGGGCCACAATTTGACTCATGGTTGTTGAGTGCTTTGATGGAGCTCTAGTGAACTCGGTGGATTTGCTGCTGCCGCCACTGGCAATATGGCACCACTGCCACGCCCTCGGCCATGATGCGGCGTATTTCTTCTCTGGTTTTGAACTCCGCTCTGAGTCCTTGCCAGGTGTGCTGTGCCCGGCCCTTGGGAGCTTTAGATGTTCCCTGCACCAACAAAACTGCTGACTGCCACCCGGCTCTTCAGCACCTGCTCACCTCGGCTCGCTGTCCACCCCTCCTCTCAGGCGCCTGGTGGCTGGTTGAGTAGGTTGGTCTAGGGCCGTCCGGTGAACTCACCGCTGCTGCCAGCAGTAAGACGCTGCTTCTGCATCCTAGGCCGCGAGGCCAGAGTACCTCCTCTCTGGATTTGAGCTCTGTTTTGAGTCTCCCTCCTCTCTGGAGCCTGGTGCTGCTAGGGGAGATGTAGGCCGCGCCGCTCCGGCCGCTCTGCACCGCGGCTCTGGCTGCTTCGCACCACAGCTCTGGCCGCTCCGGCTGCTCTGGCCGCTCTGCACCGCGGCTCTGGCTGCTCTGCACCGCGGGTCTGGCCACTCCGGCCGCTCCGGCCATTCCGCGACGTGGCTCTGGCTGCTCCGGCTGTTCTGGCCGCTCCGCTCCGGCTGCTCTGGCCGTTCTGCTCGGCTGCTCTGGCCGCTCTGCTCGTCTGTTCTGGCTGCTCCGCTCCGGCTGCTCCAGCCGCTCCGCTCCGCGGCTCAGGCCACTCCGCGCTGTCGCTCCGGCCAATCCGCGCTGCGGCTCTGTCTGCTCCGGCTGTTCTGGCAGCTCCACTCGGCTGCTCAGGCCACTCCGCTCCACGCCTTCCCCCAATCCGCGCTGCGGCTCTGGCCGCTCCAGCTGCTCCGGCTGCTCCGCTCCGTGCGGGCGCGGCACTTCGGGCTGGTTTTTTTTCCGGTGTCTTGTTTTTCCAGCCCTTTTTCTCTGTCCCTTGTATTTACCGTTTTTATTTCTTTGCTGGTGGTGTTTTCTGGCTCTAAAAGGCGCTGGTTTTGTGGTAGTAGAGTTGGATTGATAGCGGGACTTGTAAGTGCCACTTTCCTCCGTCGCCATCTTCCCGGAAGTCCACATTAGCTTTTGAGAGCACATTCCAGCCCCAACTATAAGAGAGTATTCCCATGTAGCTTGTTATTTTTATTTTTATTTTATTGCAGTACTGGGGATGGAATCCAGGGGACATTCTACCTCTGAGTGATACCCCCAGCCCTTTTTATGCTTTATTTTGAAACAGGACCTCACTGTATTGCAAAGGGCGTAAGTAGCTGAGGCTGTCTGTGAACCGCGATCCTCCTGTCTCAGCCTCCCAAATGCTGAGATTACAAGCGTGCGCCACCACACCTGGCCAATGTAGCTTTTTAAATGTTTTGGTCTAGGATTTCCTGATGTATTGGTTATCCTTTCCTTTCCCTAGGACCTGGTTTTAGGTGTGTCTGTGACGTCCATTTCCCTCATGAGGAATCAAACTCTGCCCTGTTACAGGAACCCTAAATGGTCCCTAACTCTTAGGAGCAAAGAATCTAGATGTATATGTGCTCATGTTTATTTGACATGCATACTCATGCACACACCCACTCTGCACACACTCTCACACTCATATGCACAGGCACATAATCCTGATTCAGCCTTGTATATCCTCATGCATACATGCTTGATTGGTCGGGTCCTCCAGAAGTGACCACGGGAAGGACAGGAGGAGGAACCCGGAAGCAGAGATAGCGCAAGCGTACTTGAGATCGCGAGACTACAGATGTCACGAGAGAATTAGTGTTCCCACCCCCCCAAAACACCACCTTAAAAGCAGGATTATTTCTGCCCTGCCATGTGGGCAACTCAGCGGGCTGATCTGGACCACCCAGTGGGACTCTCCAGACAGATGGCTCATCGCTCTCTTCACCCGACCTGCTGACCTCTCCCTGAACCCCCAAACCCCTAAGGTGCCAAGTTCTTTCAGATTAAAGCAGATTTTTGTTACCTCCGTGGGTGCTTTGCCTCCTTCTCAGTCTTCCCAACCTCCAACACCCCAGTTCAACCTTTCAACTGGTGCCAACCCTGGGAGGATTTTTGGGGTTTCCCCCCCTTTTTTTCTTTTATCTCTTTTTGAGCCCCGGACTCTCCGACCTGCCAGCAGCTCAACCACAAGGCTCTGCATCAGGCTTGGCTTGCAAGTGCAGCTCCACCCACTGAAGCCACTCAATTCTGCCCGCCCTGAGCCAGGTGCACTAGGCAGTGAGTGCACCCTTCGGTCACCATCACTGCCACAGCCACCTGCACCATCCATCGCTTGGGGTCTGTGGCCGCTGCATGCCACACAGCAAGCCGCCTAGGTCCCACTTTGTGCGGGCCACGGCAGATGTTCTTGCAGCCCACCATTGCTCAGGCTCCACGCTCCAGCTGCTGCCACTGCTCTCTGGTGCACCACTGCTCTGGCTCCCTGCTGCTGCTCAGACCTTGCCGTGCGCCCCACAGCCATGCACCTGCCATTGCTGTTCTGGCTCAGTCCTCCTGCACCCCGCTGAGGTCTTCCAAATAGGGTAAGCTCCTTCCTCTTCCCTTGGTCAGCAGGTTCTGCCTTTTTGCCTCCTCTCTGGACTTGGGTCCTTTACCGGTCCACTGGGACCCCAAAATCCAAATGTTTGGTCCCCATTGTTCCTGGGTCAACCAGGTTGCCCTTCGATCATGTAAAGAGAGTGAAGACGTCCTTCTCGACCACAACCTCCGTTTCCGGACATTAAGCAGGATTATCGAGGATGCCTGTTTCCTGGTTTTCATTCTCGCTCACAGACCAATTATGGGAAGCCAGTGGGAGACTTACACCCTGAGTGCCTGTCTGGCCTCAATATGAGTTGTATAATGGGTTGTGGTGGCCCAAGAATGGTTAGCAACTTTTGTAAGCGGTTCGGTACATGGTTGCAAGTCCTTTATGTCCAGGCTTTCTTTTTTTTTTTTTTTTTTTTGGTGGTACTGGGGTTCCTGGAAGCCCTTCTACCTCCGGGCTACACTCCCAGACCTATTTTTACATTTTCATTTAGAAACAGGGTCTCCTAAGCCAGCGCGCGCGGCTGGCTTCGAACCTGCGCGATCCTCCTGTCTCTGCCTCCCAAGCGCGGGGATTACAAGCGTGCGCCACCACGCCCGGCAGGCTTTCCTTTTCCTGTGCTCGCATCCCTCCGAACACTCTCCCCCATCAGCTGCCATTTTCCTGTCAGCCACCATTTTTTGATGGTGCATAGTCGCTACCTGGTGATGTCACAGTCGCCATCTTGCTCGCCATCTTGTGACGTTACAGTCGCGACCTTGTGACATTGTGCAGTTGCCATCTTGGCTCGCACCAGTCTGCAGTTTTGCTGAGTCACTAGCGTCTGACCTGGCTGGGTTGCAGGCACCACTTTCTGAGGATCCTGATCCACAGGTTCTCTCCTCACCGTCCCGGTCACCATCCTATCCCAGGACAGCTTCCCACTCTAACCCGCTTTGTTCCCCCTTAAGGAACCAACTCAGGAGGCTTTTTGAAAAAATTAAGAAAGGCTAAGGATGTTCCTCAAACTCCTTTCCAAGATTTGGTTAACATGACATTTAAAGTTTTTAATTCCAAAGAGGAACAGGTGGAGATGGAGTGTACACTTTGACTTTGCCAAAAGGCAGATCCCTGGTAGCTCCCCTGCGGCCAATGGAGGAGGCTCATCCCTCGAGATGATGAGCGCCACGTAGAGGTGGAGGATAGCAATGACAACTACCTCCAGGAGCCTGCTTTCAATGTGGACTAAATGGTCACTGGGCATGTAGTTGCCCTCAACCATGTCCACCAACCAGACCATGTCTGGCATGTGGCCAGAAGGGACATTGGAAAAGTGAGTGCCCTTGGAAAAGTGGTGATCCCCAGGTGCCTCAACACAGGGGGACCACTCTTCCAGACTAGGCCCTGCTGCTGGGCCTATTTGGCCTGGCCTAAGACTGACGGCTCCTGGACTCCTCAATCTCCATCCTTATTGACAGCCCAGGGTAACTCTCCAGGTAGCAGGTAAGCCAATCTCCTTTTTGGTTGCCTGCTCAGTCCTTCTATCCTTTCAGGTTTTAGTTTTCCTTTTCTGATCTTGATACAGGGGATTGATGGCAAGCTCTCCTGCCTACACACTACAGGCCCTCTTTTACAGGACAAAATTGCTCAGCATGGGGGCCGATGTTCTATGCTTGGACATCATCCCTCGGTTTGGACTCCCCAATTCCTTACAGTCTGATAATGGACCAGCTTTTATTTCTAAGGTTACCCAACAGGTGGCACAAGCCCTTGGCATTTCTTGGAAGTTCCACATCCCATATCGACTGCAGTCATCAGGAAAGGTAGAAGAAATGAATGGGAATCTTAAAAATCATCTAACAAAACTCTCTTGGGAGCTTCGGGTATCATGGCCCGAACTCCTGCCACTGGCTCTGGCCCATGTGAGGGCCACCCCTTGAAGCCCCACCTTTATGAGCCCCTTTGAATTGCTGTATGGTTGCCCTTTCTTGCTTAATCATGTTCTCCCTTCGGATCCCCCTCCTTTGGTTTCCTCTCTCCCTTACTTGTCTTTTTCCAGGCACCTTCTTAGGGAAGATGCTGACTGATATCTTCCCCAACCTGGGACTGAAGAAGCAGCTCCACACCCAGCAGTCAAGGCTCTTAAGCCAGGGGATCAAGTCCTCCTTAAGGTGCTTCAACCAAAACATCTACAGTCTACCTCATATCCGGAAGGGCTCCATTCTGGGCAAAGGCCAGTAGCTAATGGGCTCCTGCCTTTCCTGGGACCCACTCTCACGATTTGCCTTTTCTTTTAATAGCTCCTCATCTGATAGTCTCCTCAAATACACATTACCAAGCTGTCCAGGGTAACTTTCGACTCCTTTTGCAGCCATACTCCCACATGCCCACTTCCAAAGGACTTGACCTCTACCGGCCAAGGGGCCTCCCTACGACACCCCCTGACAGGAGGAAGCAGCTTGGACTTGGTCTCTGCCCATTATCATCAAAAGGCTGGGATGATTGGTTGGGTCATCCGGAAGTGACCACAGCGGGGACAGGAGGCAGAACCCTGGAAGTAGAGATATCGTGAGACTACAGATGTTGCAAGAATATCGGCATTCCCACGCTTAGTCCCACCCCTCAAAATACCGGCTTAAAAGCAGAATAATTTCTGCCCTGCCACACGGGCAACTCAGTGAGCCAATCTGGACTATGTGGCAGGACTCTCCAGGCAGTTGGCTTGTTGGTCCCTTCCTCTGACCCGCTGACCTCACCCCGAACCCCTGAGCCCCGAAGGTGCTGAGTTCTTTCAGGTTAAAGCAGATTTTTGTTACCTTGGTGGGGGGTTTGCCTCCTTCGCGGTCTCCCCAAGCCCCAACACCCCCAGTTCAACCTCTCAGTGCTCTCTCACACACTTACTTGAAGCAGTTTTGCTGATGAGAAATGTTATTTTGAAAACAGCCACATTGCTGAGTTTTACATAACCTGGAAGAGATACGGGACTATAACTAATCCCTTCATTACACCTGGAGGAGCCTTTGCAGCACACTGAGTTCTAGTCCCCTGGTGTGACCCCAGCAGGGTAAGATGCTTCTCTTGGGTCCTTTGTTTTTCCTCAGTAAATGAAGTCCATCTGAGGACACTTCCTGTGGAGCAGCCACCCTGAGAGGAAGTGCTCCCTGGGGCATCAGCAGAGGATGTTAGCTGGGGTGGGCACCATTTCTTTTTCTCCTTGCCTCTAGGAAGGAGACCAGGCCTTTGGGGCTCATGGGGCCAGGGGTTATCAGCCAGCCTCATGCCCAGATGCCCAGTTCTACCTCTAGGTGTCAAACCGGGCAATTAAACAGCCAGCAATGTGACATCATAGTTCCTGGAACAGGAGTTGTGACCATAACTCTAGAAGCTCATTATGCCCTACACGAGTTTTAGAATTTTTTTTTTTTTAGAAAATATATATCATTTTGGCACAGTGTACTCATTTTGTCACCTTGCTGGGGTAGCCCTGTGAGTCAGGCCCACACACCTGCTTTCTGGCAGCCCCTCCTCAGCCTCACTGTGGTCCCTCTAGTAATTAAGCCTGTTAAGAGATGGGGAACTTCAGTATCAGTAATCCAATCTCCTCTGTTTACTGATCTCTGCCATTAGCTGAGTTGAAAGCAAAATGTTTTAATTTAAAAAATTGGCAATAAGTTGGTGTAATGCCATAATTTGCACAGGGCCCCTTCTAGAAAATGACTTCGTCCTTTCTCAGTTGCTATGACAACTAATGGACGTGATTGTTCTGGCGTGAGAAGCAGTTTGCCTAGGGGACTTGAAGTGGGAAGAGGGGCCTCTGCAGGGGACAGAACCAAGAGGTGGAAAGGCCAGACTTTTCTGTCAGCTCCAGAGGGTCTTTCCATGCAAAAGCAAACAAGGGTAAAAGCGTCTTTATTGACATTCCATTGGCTTGAAGAGTCCAACTCCCTAGCTGGTTGGTTCAGGCTGCTCCCCGTCTGGGCTAGGCAGTGCATCAGGCAGAGGGTAAACCCCAGCAGTAATTCAGTGTGTGTGTGTGTTTTACTGGGGATTCACCCCAGGGGTGTTCTACCTCTGAGTTACACTCCACACCCTATTTTATTTTTATTTTTTTGAAACAGTCTTGGTAAGCTGACCTGGAAATGGTGATCCTCCTGTCTCAGCCTCCCAAGTACCAGGGTTACAGGTGTGTACCACCATGCTTGGAAAACCACTCGTGTTAAAACATTCTCAGGGAGCTTCCTGCCCCAAAGCAGGAGAGACATGCATAAGGCCAATGCAGGCTTCAGGTAAATCAGGTAGAGGCCTCTGTATCTCTTCTACCTATCTGAGGAATGCTGGTTCTGCAGGTTAGGGGACACAGTTCTGTTTCCTGCCTCAGTGTACTTTGTATCCATTTATGACACCCAGGCAGTTGGGGCGCTGGCCAGGATGGGGGACAGATGTGGAGAACCATGCACACCAATGGTCTCCTTCAAATAATCCCAAGGCCAGACAGAGCAAAGACCACACCTGCTGTGGAGGGGGGCGGTACTAAGGCTGTATTGACTCACTGTTCTAACCGTGGACCTAGTCTACTTGAAAGAGTCTCCTTTATGGTAAACGGGAATGCAAGCATCTCTCTTAGAGTCACTCCAACAGTTAACAGAGACCCAGGGCCTGTCCAGCGTGCTGTGCAGCTCTGCTGGTGGTGACACCGAGATGATGAAGGGACAGGGACCTTTTGCCAGTCAGCTGTGCATATGGCTGACCACAGAGCATGGGTGGTGCTCCAAAACCTCCCGAAGGCATGCTATAACACGGGAAAGGAGGACAGGTTCTGTCCAACTGGGAGCAGTGTGGGGTTGTGGGGCTGAAACAAAAACAAAGGAAAGATCTCAGCTGAAAAAAAAAACGTGAGGCAGGGCAGCTGTACAAGGCACCCACCAGAGTGCCCAGCACGGCCATTGCGGGGTCTTGTGAGCCACCACCAGGAGTGTCCCCAACAGCCTGGCAGGGGTCTACTGCTAGGGCCAGGCCCGCCACCCTCTCCAAGGAGCAGCTAGGACTGCATGGCTTGACCTTGAGCAGTGCATGCTGGTACCTCCTTCCATTGTCAGGGAGGGTGCACACCTGTGTGGGCCCGACAGAGACTGGGACACTTAAGAGCATTACTAGGTTGCATTCAGTCCTGCTCTGGTGAGCTATCCTTCAAGATGGCACATAGGAATGTCATGTGCTGGGTGCCCCCACCCTGACCAGGCTCACCGCAGGACTGGCCCTTGGATCAGTGTTGCTCAAGGACAAGTAGGCTCCCCTCCCTTCCTGAGGGTCACCAGGCAGAGCGGGTGGGGTGCTAGTGCTGGGGAGGCTGGGCTGCTCCGCCCAGACCCTGCAGGCCTGTCTGACGGAGCTGAGCTGCTCTTTAGCAGCAGCGCCTGGGAGAGCCTTCATCAAGCTGCAAGGCACTGGTGTGGAAGGACAATAAAACATGTATTGACTGCGATTCTAATCTGGCACGCCTGTGCCCCGAGCCCCAGAGTAGAGCTGAGTTATGGGGCCAGACACCAATGGAGGCAACCCACTCTGAGCAGATTTGAGATAAGCAAATGCCCTGGGTGATTCAATTTAACTAGTGACTACTATTTGCTAAGTGCAGTGGGACACAGAAACAAAGGAGATATTTAATATATATTTTTATTGGTGCATTGTAGTCATATATCTTAATAAAAAAAACTCGTGGAGATACACATGCACATATCACCCAATTAGCCCTTATCCAATCCCCATCCCATTCCCTCCCCCTCCCTCCTTCCCATGCTTGCTTTTGTGATTGACTTTGATATGTTTAAGTACATCATGTGCTTTAAAGAATTTCCATCTTCTCCCTCTTATCCCCTCAGGTCACCTTAATTGCAGATCCTCGTGCACTGTTTTGGTAGTTTGGTTTTCATTCTTTTGGGTAGATACCCATAAGTGGTATTGCTGGATCATATGGTAAGTTCGTTTTCATTCTTCTGAGGATCTTCCCTACTGTTTTTCAAAGTGGTTGCATTAATTTGCAATCCCACCAATAATATTTTAGAGTTTCTACTTCTCCACATCTGATCAATTACAGTTTATCTCTTCCTTTGAAGTCCTACTTTTATTTCCCACACTGCTTCCCATTTGCTGAAATCCTGACCGCCAGAAGGTGAGTGACTTTGACGAGATGATCTACTCACACCCAATTTTTTAATAGAGGTCACTTGCATCTGGGAATCTGCTGAGAGATGGGTTGAGGCAGCAGCAGCTTCAAGTGTTTCCTGACCGCATGATCACAGGGACCTGCTGGCCCTATGCTGTGTACCAGGCCCAGACACCAGCCTCAAATGATGCATATTTATAATATACAAAAAAAGGATCAAGACAGCAAAAAAGCCTGCATCTTACCAGAGAGTAAATAATTTCCAAGTATATTTACATCAAGAAATCTCTATCTAAACTAGAAATGTAATATGGTTGATAAATGAAAAATGATCAGTTTTCACAGAAATAAATGTTTATTTTAGTGATTGTCAATAGAGTATCTACATATTTTAAAACACGGTGGGTGCTACTTGCTCATCTACCAGTTGCTAAAAAGGAAAGAGGTTGAATTTGGAACAGGGTTAGAAACCCAAATTTCCAAGTGATATGTCCCTGAGTTTCTGTGTCACTTTGCATCTCACTATGATGTTTAATTACAATGGCCAATAAAAGTATAAAAAGATTTAAAAAAAGAAACAAAGGAGATACAGTCTAGCATTTTCTGGTCTAACAGGCATGCACAGGGCCCTGTCCCGAGGAGGTTAGAAGGGGCAGGAGACCTATGTCTTTGGGTCCCCTGGGCCAGGAAAAGGCAGAGCAGTGTTATGTACCAGCATGGAGGAAGCGCCAAGCCCGCCACCCTACTTTGGATAAGAGGCTACAAGAACTAAACTTGGGGGCATTCTACCTCCAGCTACACTCCAAGTCCTTTAAAATTTTATTTTTAAGTTTTGAAGCATGAATTACTAAGTTGCTAAGGTCCTAGTGAGGAGATAGAAAGGAAATAGGCAGATAGGGAAAAGGCCTTGGTAGAAAAAAGCTAATTTCCTGAGTTTCCTGAGGGGCGACAAATGCCTGAAACTCCAAAGGCTCAGGAGATAAGAAGGCCAGAGCTTCACAAAGCCATCCTGAGTTTCCTAATCAACAAACCCACCGAGCAAGTCTGGCATTCCTGAAAGGAGACCCTTCAAAGAACTTGCAAATGTCCTATGCAAATTCTCCTTGGAATCTCAAAGTCGCCCTAACCACAAACGGACTTGCAAGCGGTCAGGCATAGGCCAGTCAGATGGCAAAAGCGGGGACTTCCCGCTCGGGACCCCCTCCCCTTTTGGGGAGCTGTTCTCTCTCTCTCGCAGGTCGTGTTGGCCCTGAGAGAAGGCAGAGTGCATCTGAGGGCACGTGGCTCGGGCGACTCTCGAGTAGTGACCTGAAGGCCTCTGCTGGACATCATGGCTGACCAGGCCCCTAGGGGTGACCTGTACCTCTTTTCTGGCAGATCGTGTGGACTCTGGGAGAAAGTAGTTTGCAACTGATGGGCACTTGGCTCGGGCGACACTCGGGTAGTGACCCTGAAGGCCCTGAAGGCAGCTACTGGACCCCGGAGTTCCGACAGCCCCTATGGGTCGGCCACTTTTCTCTATTCCCTTCTGGCAGATTGCATGGACTCCGGAAGAAAGCAGCCTGCACCTGAAGGCAATTCGGCTTGGGCTATTCTCAAGTGTCCTGAAGGCAGCTGCTGGACCCAGAGTTCCAGCCCCTTTGGGGGTGTTCAGCCACCCTTGCCCCATTCCCTGCTGCTTCCAATAAACCTTTTACTCCCCTTCCTGAGGTCTGCGGGTGTCATTCTTCGCTCTCCGTAGACAAGAACTCGCCGGGGTTTTCTCTCAAGAAACCCCCGTTTCACTAGCTAAGTCTCTGAGGCTGTGATGCTCTCAGTAATGGAATTATAGCCATGTGTCATCGTGCCCATCTGGCCAAGCTGTGACCCAGCAGCACTTGCTGTGCAGATGAGCCCCGGCCAAGAGTCAGATCTGCCTCTTTGTCCTGGAGTGTTGGGAAAGAATTCCAAGACAAAGGGTAGAGCTACAGGCAGGTTTACTTAAAGGCAAGAAATACACATTCAAAAGCAAGTACAGGCCATCTCCAGGGTGAGAGAGACTCCTGGGGGCTTGGCCTCCTCTTTGATAGGACACATCCCTGAGGGGTGGGCAGGAGGAGGTGTGTGAGGGTGACATCAGGCCAGAAGTCACAGGTGATGGGATGTTTTGATCATCTCCCAGCCTGATGGAGCCTTCAAGGACACATCAGCTTGTTGGGACTGTGGACCCTGAAGCTCCCGCTGGCTGCTTCCCGCAGTCAGGCAAGGCACTACACTCTCCCTTGCCCCCAAGTCAGGGCATCCTCCCCGTCCCTGTTCCTGTCCTCCTCAGGCCCCGCCTCCCTTGCCAGCTGCACACTCTATGCCCCTTGACGCCAGGAGTAGCTCAAGGCTGGAGTTGTACCATGACCCACCTGGACCCCTTGCCTGGATGGGCCCAGGCATGCTGCCGGCCAAATGCCTTGAGAACCCTGCACTGTGATTTCCTCATCCCCATCCCCAGTCTGAGGGGCCTGGTGCTGACTTCACATGGGAATATGGGTTCAGCCATCCCTCCCCTCATGGTCATGCACAAGGGAGAATACTGGACATGTGCTAGCCCAGACTCCTCCCTCAGCCAGACAGGTGTCCCAACCCCTCCCTCCTTGGACATGCCCAACTTGCTGGGCCCTTTTCTCCTCTGACACCTGCTCACTGACCCCTGCCTCCCCTGGACACCTGCTCACTGACCCCTGCCTCCCCTGGACACCTGCTCACTGACCCCTGCCTCCCCTGGACACCTGCTCACTGACCCCTACTTCCCCTGGACACCTGCTCACTGACCCTGCCTCCCCTGGATACCTATCACTGACCCCTACTTCCCCTGGACACATGCTCACTGACCCCTGCCTCCCCTGGACATGTGCTCACTGACCCCTGCTTCCCATGGGCACCTGCTCACTGACCTGTGCCTCCCCCTGGACACCTACCTGCTCACTGACCCCTGCCTCTTCTGGACACATGCTCACTGACCCATGCTTCCCCTGGATACGTGCTCACTGATCCCTGCCTCCCCTGGACACCTGCTCACTGATCCTTCCCTCCCCTGGACACCTGCTCACTGATACCTGCCTCCCCTGGACACCTGCTCACTGACCCCTATCTCCCCTGGACACCTGCTCACTGACCCCTGCCTCCCCCTGGACACCTGCTCACTGACCCCTGCCTCCCCTGGACACCTGCTCACTGACCTCTACTTCCCTAGGACATGTGCTCACTGACCCCTGCCTCCCCTGGACACCTGCTTATTGACCCCTGCTTCCACTGGATACCTGCTTACTTACCACTGCCTCCCCTGGACACCTGATCACTGATCCCTACTTCCTCTGGACACTTGCTCACTCACCTTTGCCTCCCATGGACACCTGCTCACTGACCCTGACTTCCCTGGACACCTATCACTGACCCTGCCTCCCCTGGACACCTGCTCACTCACCTCTGCCTCCCCTGGACACCTGCTCACTGACCCCTGACTTCCCTGGACACCTGCTCACTGAACCCTGCCTCCCCTGGACACCTGCTCACTGACCCCTGACTTCCCTGGGCACCTGCTCACTGACCCTGACTTCCCTGGACACCTGTTCACTGACCCCTGCCTCCTCTGGACACCTGCTCACTGACCCCTGACTTCCCTGGACACCTGCTTACTCACCCCTGTCTCCCCTGGACACCTGTTCACTGACCCCTGCCTCCCCCTGGATACCTGCTCACTGACCCCTGTCTCCCCTGAATACCTGCTCACTGACCCCTGCCTCCCCTGGACACATGCTCACTGACCTTGACTTCCCTGGGCACCTGCTTACTCACCCCTGCCTCCCCTGGACACCTGATCACTGACCCCTGACTTCCCTGGGCACCTGCTCACTGACCCCTGACTTCCCTGGGCACCTGCTCGCTGACCCTGACTTCCCTGGACACCTGCTCACTGACCACTGCCTCCCCTGGACACCTGCTCACTAACCCCTGACTTCCCTGGACACCTGCTTACTCACCCCTGCCTCCCCTGGGCACCTGCTCACTGACCCTGACATCCCTGGGCACCTGCTCACTGACCCCTGCCTCCCCTGGACACCTGCTCACTAACCCCTGACTTCCCTGGGCACCTGCTTACTCACCCCTGCCTCCCCTGGACACCTGATCACTGACCTCTGACTTCCCTGGGCACCTGCTCACTGACCCTGATTTTCCTGGACACCTGCTCACTGACCACTCCCTCCCCTGGACACCTGATCACTGACCCCTGACTTCCCTGTACACCTGCTTACTTACCCCTGCCTCCCCTGGGCACCTGCTCATTGACCCCTGACTTCCCTGGGCACCTGCTCACTGACCCTGACTTCCCTGGACACCTGCTCACTGACCCCTGCCTCCCCTGGACACCTGCTCACTGACCCCTGACTTCCCTGGGCACCTGCTCACTGACCCTGACTTCCCTGGGCAACTGCTCACTGACCCCTGCTTTCCCTGGACACCTGCTCACTGACCCCATCTCTCTGGACATATGCTCACTGACTCCTTTGAGCAGGTGCTCCAACCTCTTCTTTACCTCAACCTGTCAGAGCTGCCACCCTTGTCAGCTCCCATCTGTCTCTCCTCCAGACTCTTAGCCTCTCCTATTCCCTCGTGTAGGAGTAGAATCTTCTGGAATGTACACCAGGTCCCATCTGCTGCAGCCAGACCAGACCCACTCTCCTGGCAGTCCTGAGCAGCCCTGTGCCGCCATCCACCCTCCACTTACTCCTTGCCTTCTTACTCCATCAGATGCTCCTTTGCTGGCCTTGGCCTGGCAGCTCAGCCCCGGCCTCCATCTGGAGCTCCTGCCTCCGTCCACACCTGGCGCGTGCCTGCCTCCCTCTCTGACGTTGCCCTTGGGACTCTCTTCCCTGCGGTTGGAGCCTCCTGTGAAGAGAGGCCCTCTCTATGGGTCTTTTACCATTGAGTATTGATCTACATCCCCACGGCCACCTCCCGCTCCCCCTGCTCTCCTGGACCTCTGCCCTTGGCCTCATTCACTGTGGCACCCCCACACCCAGAGCAGAGCCTCAAAGGTTCTCAGTGTCCCACAGTATCCCCAGTAAATGGCCCTCTCTGTCCCTGTCTCACCTGTGAAATGGGGCCATCAGAGAACCCACTGCAGGGTGTTGGAAGGGACCATGGAGGCCCTGCAGACATTGGAGGAAGAGCATGCCGGGCAGCAGGAGCACTCCACCTGGGAGTCATGGGGAGGACTGGGGATCAGCACAGGGCAGTGGAGTGGGGGCCTGAGGAAGAGCAGGACCTCAGAGATGTGGCTGTGGCGCCGTGGGGGAGGAGGGGCCGCCATAAGGTTCTGACTGAGTTCTCAGAAGGATGGCTTCCATTCCTGGGAGAGGATGGGACAGGTGGACAGAAGAGAACAGGACAGGCATGTGGGCCTGAGCAGGGGTGGGGGGTGTGAGCAGGCTCAGAGTCTGGGGGTATTTGGAAGACAGGCTGCAGGATCTGCTGGTGCGGGTGATGGGCAGCCAGTGCCTAGGAGGCCGGCTGTGGCCTAAGGGATGGGAAGTCGTGGCTGCGTGACGCAGGAGCGCTTTCCTCCTGCTTCTCAGACAACCAGCAAATGGACTTGGGTCTTCTGCCAAGTGTTTGATGTGATTATTGTCACTGTCATTAATGCTGAGCCACTCAGTCTGTTTGGGTGGGTTGGTCAGAGAAAGCGGATGGTATGGGGCCACAGGGCATGGAGACTGTGCCCACTCACAGGGAACGTGTCTTGGGTTTCTCCCTGCTCCTCCCTCGACAGCACCCTTGCTGCCTACCCACCGCTCACCCACGTCTCTTGCCTGGGGCTCCAGTGTCACTGCAATGGGGACTGGGGAGCTGAGGGGTGGCACAGTCGAGGCCTCGAGGGTTCCTTTTCACACTCACGCCACTCGGCCCCCAGTGCCAGCCGATCTCCCATGAGCCAGGGCCTGATTTGATTTGGCTCTGGCCCCCAGCACTTCTTGCCCATACCCTGGGCCTGTCTCTTTAGAGGATAATTGTAGGAAGTAATTCTATTTGAGAAACAATTGCTCCAGCAATATGATGGTGCCCTGGGAGCTAATGGATCCAGTGTCTATGCATATGAAGGCCATGTTACAGAAAAGCAAGGGGCATTCTTCCAGAAAGGTCTCCTTAAACCTCAAGGCTCTGCCCTCTTGGAGCTATTAGGCAGCAGAGAACGGGGGCGGTGGGAAGGCTCAGGATGCTCCTGCACTTGGTTCTTCCGGGATGCTGAGCACACTGGGCAGAGCCAGCAGGAGCATGGGCTTTGCACACCAGCTGGTCTAACTCCAGTCTGCTCTGCAGATTCCATGTGTTAGCCCATTTTACAGATGAAGACATGAAGACTAGAAAAGGCAGAGGGGCATGTCTACATCCACACAGCTGGTGAGTGTGGAGGCTGGGAATCCCCCAGAACATCACTCACTTTGGTTCTTTGCTGACTCGTTTTCCCCCTCGCGCCTGGCAATAAGTCCCTGCTGCCCTCCTGTTCCTGCATTCTCTCCTTTGATGCGTCCTGAACCCACCAGCACTTGATTCTCTAAAGCAAGAAATGATGTCACACCTCCACATTAAAGTGTGTGTGTGAGGCCTTTGGCAGACAGCGGGGCCCTGGGCTGTCCTGGAGCCAGCCAGTCTCCTGGGCCAGCCACTCTCCGCCTGCACAGCATCCTCTCCAGCCTGGGCACTCTGTGCCTCTCAGCTCTGGCACCTGCTGCTCTCTGGTTGGAAGACTTCTCCTGAGTCGTGTCAAGAAGCAGCTGCTTGTGCTCTGGGAAGGACCTCTCCTGGGCCTCTCTCCCTTCATGCCCACACCCTGGGCCTGTGCCTGCCGCCGCACCTCCATGGTCTATGCAAGTCTCTGCTCCCTTCAGCACCTCGGCTTGGCCAGGCTTCTCCAGGGCAGGAAAGAAGGTGGTGCGTGGGGTCAGAGTGCAACAGGGGCTCGTTCCTGCCACTGCACCTGCGTGGCCGAACAAGCATGTGCTGAGAGAGGGCCCAGTGTTTGTCAGGCTCTGTGCTGGGCCGTCTTAGTCTCAGGCTGCCCTAGCAAGGCACCTCAGACTGGGCAGTGTAAATGAGGAACACTCCTCACAGCTTGGAGTTGGAGTCTGAGACCGGAGAGCCTGCATGGTCAGGTCTAGTCTTCAGACATCTTCCCATGGCCTCCTCACCTGGCAGAGAAGATCATTTCTCTGGGGTCTCTTCTTGGGAGACCCCAGACATTGAGCCAACCTCCAGGGCGCCAGACTCAAGGCCCAGTCCCTCCCCAAAGCCCTGCCTCTAACACCATCACAATGGGAGGGGGGTCAGCACATGAGCTTAAAGGGTCATGGACATCCAGCCCATTACACGGGCCCTGGGACACAGAGCAGGGGCTGCAGGATCTCCTCAGGAGCCCACTGAGGGGACGTGGGAGCCCCACCTGAGTGAAGCCGGGGGAGAGCCTGCCTGCAGGAGGAGCACCAGAGCTGAGGCCCTAGCTGGGAGTCACATGGAGGTCCAGAGATCAGGGCCAGTGGGGTGGGGGCCTAGGAAGAGCAAGATCTTTCAGAAAGGTGGCCGAAGAGGAGAAGGGGCCGCCACTGTGAGGTTCTGGCTGAGGTCTCAGAAGCACCTCTTTTTTTTTGTCTGAGAGAGAGAAGGGGCAGGTGGATAGAAGAGAACAGAACAGGCATGGCAGGGCGTGCTGGGGAAAGAGGGGGAGGGAGGGAAGGGCAGGTGTGTGCTTTTTGTATACCTGCTGGAACTCCAGGGTCAAATGTCTGTGACTGAACATTGGACCTGAGCCCCTGGCGTAACATTCCTGCCCTGGGCTGCTGTCCCTGTCCTCCCCTTGGAGTCAGTGTGGTAAAATCAAATGGGGCAGTCCCAGAGAGCCGGATTCCACACACAGGCCTGGTTTTGGAGGCACCTGGTAAATCTGCTGTCCCCTTGTCCTGCTTGGCCCTGGTGGATATTTCCCAAGAACTGGCCATAGCCAGGCATGGTGGCACACACTTGTAATCCCCGCGCTTGGGAGACTGAGACAGGAGGATTGCACAGGTTCGAAGCCAGCCTTAGCTACTTAGTGAGGATCTCAGCAACTTAGTGAGACCCTGTTTCCAAATAAAATAGAAAATAGGTCTGGGAGTATAGCCCAGAGGTAGAAAGCCTCTGGGTTCCACTCCCAGTACCACACACACACACACACACACACACACACACACACAAAGAACTGGCCATTTCTTAGATCCTGCCCAGGGGAATGAGGGGTATGTCAATACTTAACATGGTTGGGTATTTTTGAACCCAGGGTCCATTCTATTTTCAAGCTACACTTCTAGCCCTTTTTACTCTTTATTTTGGAACAGGGTCTTTCTAAGATGCTGAGGCTGGCCTTGAACCTGTGATCCTCCTATTTCAGCCTCCCAAGTACTGGGATTACCGTTGTGTGTCACCACACTTGACTCTGATCATGGTATTTTGGCTGAGTCAGGGGGGCAGCCTGGAGGCCCTGGCCCTCAGACACCTGTCCCCCAACCCCACCCCAGGTATCTCAGCTGTCTACTTTGAGGGGAGCTGCTGCCTGCTTCCCCTAGAATCTGCCCCAGGAGGGTGAACTTCCTGCCTGTCCCTATTCCTGAAGAATAACGTTTTTTATTTCCATAAGCCTGTGAATTAATTCATACCATTCATTTTCCCAACTAGGATCAAAGGTTGTCAAATTCCTTTACCTGCTTAACGATCTATAATATACTTTTCCATTTCCTGACCAGGCGATTAGATGAAACAGAATTCATAATGGCCTTCCAGAGGCATCCATGACCTGTGTGCATATGCAGGGTCACAGGGAGAGCCCAGGGGCTGCTCAGTGGGAAGGTCTGCAAACTCCATCTTGAGCAGCTTAGTGCTGAATGCCACACAGATCCAACAGTCCACAGGAAGCTAGAGACACATGACGTTTGTGCCACCGCTGCTTGGCCGTGTGCACAGCAGACGTGACCTACCAAGGGCAGGCCCTCTTCACCACAGAGCCCTGATGTAGCTTCCCTGTTCAACTGTCACAGAAGGCACAAGTGCTCGTGCGGATTGCCCAGACGAGAGAAGTTAATGTCTCACCACCGTGCATGCTCTTTTCTTTTTTCTTTTCTTTTCTTTTTTTGTAGTACTGGGGATTGCATCCAGGAGTGTTCTATCACTGAGTATTATATACTCAGTGATATTTATTTATTTATTTATTTATATTTATTTATTTATTTATTTATTCATTTTTATTATATTTCTGTGTGTGTTACTAGGGATTGAATCAGGGGTATCTACCTCTTAACTATAGCCCTAGTCCTTTAGTTTTCATTTTGAAGCAAGGTCTTGCTAAGTTGCTGATTTTGGCCTCAAACCTATAATCTTCCTGTCTCAGCTTCCCAAGTACTGAGATTTCAGGCCTGTACTATTTTTTTTTTTAAACATGTCCTAAGGATGGGCAAAATGAGATGACCAGGGTCCAACACTCAAACCTCCTACAGACTGTCTTGTTTTCACAGCTCACGATCCTATTTCAAGGGGAGGAATGAACGTCCCCAAACCTACAGGCCAGTTGTGCAGATCACCAAACTCCTGGGTGTGAGAACATCTTGCTGGAGAAAGGCAGGGCCCCGGAGCCAGCAGAACACAGCCATGATTAGAGGCCCCGGCCCACTGGATCTGCCTAGCGTGCTGACACACCAACCCTGCTCTCTTGATTTCACGCCTCCTACGAACAACCATCAGACCAACATTCAAAGCTAAGAAAAGCTCTTCCTTCTTCCCCATAAGCATGACACCTGGTTGGGGGACAGATTTCTTGTTCCCTGGCTGCTCCTGTCTTGAGGGCAGCACTGGTGCTGGACCCAGCCACTGGGGCTCCCTGCTTCTTTCCTTCCTGCCTCCTCTGCCCCACCCAGCTCAGAGCTGCGCAGGCGGGACCTCAGCGTTCAGCTCCTCAGAACTGGGCTGCAGAGAGGAGCAGCAGTGGGAGGTCAGATCCTGAGACCTGGACCAAGGGAGATGCGGCGAAAGGAAGCCAGGACCTGAGTGTCTGCTCAGCTCAGCTCTGAGAGAAGAGCAGAGAATTGAGTTCATAGGGAAACTTGGGGGCTGCGGGAGACCCTAAACTGGCAGCCCCTTGTCACTGTCAAGCGGCGGCGCTTCCTGGACCTTCAGTCATGCTCCCTGGAGCAGCAAGACTTGCTCCCCTCACCCCTGCCTCGACCTGAGCCTTTTAAGCAAATCAGCAATGTAATTATTGATCTGTGAAAGAAAAGGAATTAATACGGCCGCCCACATCCTTTGAACATAAGAGTATTTAACAATGAACTCTGCTTAAACTTCATAAAAGCCTCTTCAGCAAATCAGCACGCAAGAATCGATCTGGCAGCCGGCCTGTGGATCCCAGCTGTCTGCTTCTCCCACCGAAGGACCATTAGTTGGTCTTGCTGGACACTCCCCTCTGCGTTTATGGCCGGGAGCTCGCCCCCCCCCCCAACTTCCTGCTTCTTGGCGGGGGGGGGGGGGGGGGGGGCTGAGCTGCCTGACCTCTTTTTTCTTAGAGTCCAGGGTATTGACTGGACTGGGTGAGTGAGGCGGAACTCTCAGGCTGGGATTCTCCATTCCCCCCGGACCCAGCACACCAGGCTCAGGCCTGCTGGGGAGACCCCAGCTGGGGGGCACTTAAGGCACATCCTCTCTGCTCTCTCAGGGACCCTAGAAGGCTCCCAGAGCACAAAACCATCACCCTCCTGGGTCTCACATATTGTAAAGGCTGACACTGGAGTCTGAACTGATGATTTGAACAACTCTCTCCTCAGGAATGTGAGTTAGGTACTTGGGAGGCTGAGATAGAAGGATTGCAGGTGTTAAGCCAACCACAGCAACTTAGCAAGACCCTGTTTCAAAACAAACAAAAAAATTTTAAAAGGATTGGGGTGGGGTATAGATCAGTGGTTAATAAAAAGAAAGGAAGAAAGGGAGGCAGGCAGGCAGGCAAGTTGGGGGTGGTATTGCCATGATGAGTTAGTGGAGCACGTTGCCCATGATACTGTGGGTGCTGGGACTGGACATGTTCCTAAAGAGGCTTCATCTGAATACCCGAGGAGGCCCAGGTGTCCAGCAGGCTTTGCTGGAGTGTCTACTGGCCCTGGCATTACCCTTTCTTGTCCACCCTCGACCCAGTTGCCAGCCCACCCATGTCCTGTGAGTGTGTGTGTGGACGATGTGGGGGCCTGTTGGTCTAACTGGGAGGTGCAGAGGGTCAGTCCTGTGTTCTGAAGCAGGATTCTGAGCTCACTGCTGGCCCTGGAGCAGAGACCTGTGCCCTGTGGCCTTCTCCTGGCCGCCCTCCTGGCCTCATGTCTGAAACTCCTCCTGCTCTTACCACAGTGGTTCTCTTTGTGAAATGGGTTCAGGCTTTGGCTTCTAGACTTCTCCAGCCCTGTCTCAGGAGCAGGGAACTGGCACAGACCCGGCACCTAAGAGGGGAGCTGGTGTCCCAGAACCATCCATACCATCTGCCCCTTGCTGCCCCTCCCCCACCAGCCTGACCTCTGTCCTGGACCTCAGCTGGTTCCGCTGTCCTTCTGTGGCATCTGCCTCTGTCCTTTCACCTCTGGTCTCCCTCACCACTCTCCATCTTTACCTTCTGTTGCCCTGTTTCTATTTCCTTTGATGATCTCTATTTTTCCTTTTTCTGTGTCCCCGTCTGATTTTTTTCTCTAGAAATGCTGACGGTCTCTGTCTGTCTGACCCACCCTGAAGCAGGATGGGTAATGTTCACATCCGGTTCTCAGGACCTGGAATGGATGGAGGGCAACCTGCAGAAGCTTCTCCTGAGAGTGCTCTGAGGCGGCCTCAGCTCCAGGGCTCCTAGCAGGGTGTCCTACTTACCCCTGTGGAGGCTGCATCCTCAGGTCTACAGAGTCAGGAAGGAGTCAGGGCTCACTGCTGGAGAGGACCAGCTGGGCTCGTCTCCCAGTGTCCCTTCCTAAGCTCCTGACCTGTGTCACCAATGGTGAGGTGCCATTCCTCGAGCTCAGGCTGCCTCTGTGAGGCTGATAAGTGCTGGGAAGGGGTGGCACCCCTGGGCTGTGGCCAAGCACTTGGCTTTGCTGACCTGCACCCACAGAACAATCCCAGGTGAGCTGGGCAGGGGCGCCTGGGTGCCAGGGTGCCCAGGCTTCTGCACTATGAGTAGAAGGGTCCTGGGTTCACCCTACAGCAGAGCCTGGACCCCAAGCCCTGCCAGGCTGCCTTAGGACCCTCTCAAATCAAGCTGCGTTAGGAGGGTGTTTAGGCCTCAGTCAAAGGGCAGGGACTCAGATATCCTGAGAAAGAAGCTGAGGTAGGGCCACGGAGAGCACCTGTGGGAGGATGTCCTGCCAGCAGGGGCGCAGCAGCAGAAGAGGGTTCCTGGCACAGCATGTTCACTCTAGGCTGTCTCCTAAAGACAGAGAGGCAGGGAGAATGCCAGGGAGGTTCTAGAAACAATAAGCCCTGCCTCCTTGGACGGCTTAAGACATATAGGAACCCACTGAGCACAGTGAGATGCCTTCCCAGGCAGATCCGGCCTGGTCCTACGCCCCAGCCCCTTTCCATCTGCCCCCGCCCAGGGATTTGGAGCCAGTCAACACTGCCTGTCCAAGAGGTGTCTCCTCCTCTTCTGACCTCCCGCTTCCTCCTGCCCCAAGATCAAAGGGTGGCGTCTTGGTGGCAGTTCCTGTCATCCGCCTTAATGGACACTCCTCCCATTAGCAGTGGGGCTGGGAGGAGAGTGGGAGCCTCAGATCTGAGCCCCAGGGGCCAAGGGCAGAGGGGGAGGGGCATGAAGGCGGCCCCACCCTGGCCTGGGGGTGGATTCAGATTCAGGAGTGCTAACACTGGGCTGCAGGCCCTCTCTCCTTACACGTGGAAGGAGGAGATGTGTGGACAATGGAGGGGCTCTCTGAGCCGCCACAGCCCTGGCAGGCCACAGCTCTATGCTGTGAGCCACCGTGTCCTGTCTGGCAATGGCACCACGTGCTGCCCCGGGTGGGGGGTGGCCACAGGAAGGCCCCCCTCAAGGGCTCCAGGCCTACAGTGGGTGGGGCACAGTGCTTTTCTGAAGCCAGGGAACCCAGGGGTCCATCAGGGAGAGGACTGGAGGAGATGGGGCCCCGGGTACCAGCCTTGGGGTAGCACAGCTCCCCAGCCACCACATTCCTGGAATTTCCAAATGGGTCCCTCAGCAGGACACCTCTACTCCCACTGAGGGGCTAACAGTATCTAGGGCAGGACCTGGCCTCCCCATGCTTGTCAGCCCAGCCTTCGGGCGCTACTGCACCCAGCCTTACCAGTTCCCAGCCTGCACAGCTCACCTTCAATGTGTCAGGATGTCGTCTGAGCCCCAGTACCCTCCACCTACCTGGTCATGCTCCTGGGAGCAAGAGGTATGGCAGGGGCAGGACTAGCCTCTGAGACGTCTGATTTCAGAACCTCTGAAGTCAGAGGCACTGTCTGAGTCAGGTCGGGCTGCTCTGTGCACCTTGCCTGGAGGGCCAGTCCATGCTGACAGGCTGTGGCCCCCAGGGTTGGAGCCAGGCCAAGGTGGCTGCTCAAGGCTGCAGGGCGAGGCCCTGGTCACTAGCCAACCCCTGCGGAGGAATCTACTGTGGCAGCCACCAGAAGGGCTTTGTGAGCTATGGGCCTCCTTCCTTTATCCCCAGACTGTACAGTTGCCAGCATTTCACCCCAGGGAGAGCCCCCATGTGATTCAGAGGCCAATGTTACTTCCTTTGAACCAGCAGCTCAGAGACACCTACCAACGCAGAGGAGCTGGCCAGTCCATGAGCCCCTTGTGAGCTTGAGGCCAGCCTCAGCAACTTAGTGAGAGACCCGCAGTGACTCAGGGAGATCCTGTTTCAAAATGTAAAAATGCTAAAAACAAACAACAAACAAACAAAAAAGGGTTGGGGAACTGAGTGCAGTGGCACATGCCTGTAACCTCAGTACTTGGGAGGCTGAGACAGGAGGATCATGGATTTGAGGCAAGTTTTGGCAATTTAGTGAGACCTTGTTTCAAAATAAAAAAATAAAATAGGATTGGGGGGGGGTCTGGCTCAGAGGTAGAAACCCCTGGGTTTCAACTTCCAGTGCCCCCTAAAATAGGAGCCCTCCATTCCTGCCCAGGTCCTATGCCAGACTTGAGCCTGTCACCCCCAAATCTGGCCACCCAAACTTGGTGTGAGTTGGAGCATCTTCAAGTAAAAGGTGGGTATCCCCTCCCCAGGCCCACCCTGCACCTGGACCCACGTGTCCACACCTCCCTCATCAAGTCCCAGCCAGAGGGCAGACCTGAGGTGGTGGCCAGGAATCGCCAGGACTGCTCAGGATCCCTTCATTCAAACAGGTCTACCACTAAGGCAATCGTAGCCTGGGGAAATGTGGGCAGGCAGAGTGTGGATACCTACTGTGGATGGTTCCAGATGGTTCTAGACAAGAGGAAGGCTGAGGGCCCCTCTTCCTGGCCAGGTGTTGCTTCCCATGAGGACAGTCAGGGCAGGAGTTATCTGAGGTCACCAGGCAGAGGTGAGGCTTAGTGGATAATCTAGGCAGCAAGAAAGCAGCTGCCGAGATGGCAGATGGAGTGTGGTCTCAGGCAAGGAGGGCACCACGAGTCCAGAAAGGTATGGGAAGGCCACGGTGGACTGTGACAGGAAGCCATGCCATCAGACTGTGACAGCAGCTAACAGATGGCTTGTTTCAAAGCTGACATTTTCCCTCCCTCTCTTCCTCCTGCCTCTCTCCTTCTCTCCTTCTTAACAAGTAATCGGCTCTTATCAGTGTACTGACCAAAGTAGCAAAGACGGGCACCTGGGACCTGTGAATCTGAGGAAGAACCAACTCAGGGACAACTTATACGTGAGTTGTGTCTCTTCTGACCAGAGCACGTGACCCTGAAGAGCTAACTCTTAAAAGGAACTTGGTTCCTTTGTTTAGGGAGAATCCAGGGTTTGATTTTGAACTCCTAAACTATCTTCTCCAGTTTGTTAGCAAATCAGTACATTTCTTTTTTCCTTCTTCCCAAAGGCTTGTCTCAATTATTTGACTTGGCATATTGGGGCAGGTGCTAGATTCGGTTTCAGCACCATTCTGGGGACACAGATACAGGGCCACAGCCATGTTTCTTAGGCTCAGACTTAGAGGGAACAAGGCTGTGTTCTGCTTCCCTGAGCGGGTGGCTAAGGTGGCCTCAGACAAGGCTGTGCCATTGGGCTACATGTCTTCCCTGGTGGCAGAGACTGGGGCGGAGTCTCAGCCTCTGAGGCAGGATCCTCCCAAGCCTCTCCAAGGTACCAATTGACCTGCGAGTGAAGCTAATGGGCTCAGAGGCGGGGTTGCCTGTAAGCAAGAACTGCAGCCTGCTTCATCAGCAGCCTGCCTCATGCAATATGTAACACCACATTGACCCGTGCTCCCAGCCCGATGGACCCTGCTGGGAAGAAAGGAAGAAAGGCCTGGGAGTTCCAGAGTGCTGGGGTGGGGCTAGCTCCGCCTGCCTCCCTCTGTGGACAGAAGCTGGCACCCTCCCCTCTGTGGTGGGTACTGGGAGCCATAGGCAGCACCACACCACCAAGACCAGAGGAGTCGCCTGTGCCCCTCAGGCAGCACAGCCTAGCCACCCAGGGAAAAGTAGCCTGACATTCTCCACACAGTGACCCTTCAAGCCCAGCCCCACCCCACAATTCTGGGGTTCTTGAAAGCCCCTGCATATGACTTAAGAGAAGGTACAGGAGCTGGGTGTGGGAGTACACACCTGTAGTCCTAGTACTTGGGAGGCCGAGACAGGAGAATTGTAAGTTCGAGACCAGCCTCAGCAACTTAGTGAGAGCCTGTTTCAAAATAAAAAAAAAAAAAATTAAAGCCAGGTGTGGTGGTGCACATCTGTAATCCTAGCACATGGGAAGCGAAGACAAGATAATTGCAGGCTCAAAGCTAGCCTCAGCAACTTAGTGAGGCCCTCAGCAACTTAGCAAGACCCTGTTTCAGAATAAAAAATTAAATAGGGCTGGTGGTATAGCTCAGAGGTAGAATGTCCCTGGGTTCAAACCACTACCAGAACAAATAAGAGAGCGGGGGGGGGGGGAGGGAGAGAGAGAGAGAAAGAGAGAGAGAGAGAGCTCTGAAGGTATAGTTCAAAGGCAGAAAACCCCTGGGTCAATATCAGTAACCCCCTCCAAAAAGAAAAAGAGAAAAAAAAAAAAAAAAGAGAAGGTATAGGACAGGCCAACTGGTCCCATGTGTTGGTTTTTATTGTCAGTGTTATTGTTTGGTACTAGGGATTGAACCCAGGGGCTTTCTACTTTTGAGCTACACCCCCAACTCTTCTTTTTTTTTTTTTTTGTATTTTGAAACAGGGTCTCATTAAGTTACTGAAGTTGCAATTTTCCTATTAAACCTCCCAGGTAATACCAGTACTACAATGCACACCTCCACACCTGGCTCATACGGTACTGTTTTTCAGAAAACTGAAGCGGAGAGGGACCCTGCGCTCTGCACTCTGCCCAGGCACATGAGGAGGGAGGTGGGGGGTCTTCCTGATCCGACTTCAGGCTCCCCTCTAGGACCTGCTCCTCACCTAGGGTGGGAGGCACCCAGGGGATGGCCTGGCCTCCTGGAGCTGAGTGGTGACCGTCGCCCACTGCTCACTGGGTAATGAGCAGGGCAGATTCCTGCTCCAATTCTGCTATATGCAGACACTGGTGAAAGTGGGAGAGTCATCTCTGCACTTTGAGCTTCAGTGACCTCCTCCTTAAACAGCATTAAAGCTGAATTCCAGTACCTGCCCCAATTTGCTGAGTCAAATAATTGGGAAAAGCCTTTGGGAAAAAGGAAAAAGAAATGTACTGATTTGCTAGCAAATCAGAGAAGCCAGTTGAACTAAGAGTTTAGAACCAAACCCTGGATCCTCCCTGAACAAAGGAACCAAGTCCCTTTTAAAAGTTAGTTCTTCAGGGTCACGTGGTCTGGTCAGAAGAGACACAACTCATGTCCAAGTTGTCCTTGAGTTGTTTCTTCCTCAGATTCATGGGCGACAGGTGCCCAGTCTTCACTTCTTTGTTCAGAAAACTGATAAGAACCTATTACTTGTTAAGAAGGGGAGAAGGAGAAGAGCAGGAGGAAAAGAGGGGAGGGAAAGTGAAAGCTTTAAAACAAGCCATCTGTTGGCTGCCAGGGTCAGAACCAGGTCCTGATACAGCATCACTCTGCCAGTGCTGCATAAGGATCCCTGGGCTGGAAAGGTGGGCTCATGCCCTCTTCTTTTCAAAACCACTTTGCAAACCATAGGTCTCAGGCACTCGAAGGGAGATCCTTTACCGTCAGTGCAGGAGGTGGCATTGGACTGGAAGTCTCGAGATCCTAGTTCACACCTCAGCTCCGTGCCCAGCTCCTGGGTGTCAGCCCTTGAGTTGGTTGCCTGTTGTGGCCCAGCATCCTGTTTACAAACACAGACAGGCTAGACTCCGCTCCGGCAATGCTGTGTTCTGGAGACACCGGAAACCCTCTCACGACCTGTACACATGCACACACTTCAGGGAAGCTGGCAAAACACTGTAAACATTTTAAACAAATGCTGGGTTTGAAAGAAAGTGACAGACATTTCCAGGGACAGGAATGAAAAGTGAGGAATAGCAGGTGTAAGCCTGCGCAGTGACCCGGAGGGAGGGAGGTGATGGCCACACAGCCAGGAGTTCAGTATATGATTGTCCTTTGGTTTCTTCAGGGTACTGATTCTGGGAACCCCCTGCCCTGACACCAAATCCACCCATACTCAATTCCTTTGTATAAAAGGGTGCAGCATTTGCATAAAATCTCTGCCCACTGACCCAGGTACTTTATATCATCCCTGGATTACTGGACAGTAACCAGGAATGGTGGCACATACCTGTTACTCCAGTACTTGGTAGGCTAAAACAGGAAGATCTCAGTTTTGAGGCCAGCCTCAGCAACTTAGTCTGACCCTGTTTCAAAATAAAAACTCAAAAGGGCTAGGGTGTAGCTCAGAGGCAGAATGCAGCTGGGTTCAGTCTCCAGTACAGAAAAAGAAAAAAAGAAGTTACTTGTAGTAACTAATAGAATGCAAATGTTCTAGAGAGATTTTACTCTGCATTGTTTCAGGAAAAACGGCAAGAAAAAGTCTATACTTGTTAAGAATACAGTGTTTTTTAATACTTTTGTTCTACAATTGGTTGAATCTACCTATGTGGAACCCATGAAAGAGACTGAGTGGGCTAACATAGATACTAGCTGCACCTGTGATCTCTGTGCCCACCTAGTGACCCATTCCTTGAAAGGCCACCAGGGAGCCAGGCATGGTGGTGCACGTCTGTGATTCTAGTACTTGGAAGGCTGAGACAGGAAGATTACAGGTGTGAAGGCAGCTTAAATAACTTAGGGGAACCCTCAGGAACTTTGCAAGACATGGTTTCAAAGTTTAAAAAATAAAGGGCTGAGGATGGGTTCAATCCTCAGCATCAAAAAATAAAAATAGTTTTTTTCTTTCTTCCGGGAAGATGGCGACCGAGAAAAGCGGGGCTTAAGAGCCCCACTAACAACCAATCTCCATTACCACAAAATCAGCGCCTTTCATAGCCAGAAAACACCATCACCAGAGGGGGAAAAAAAATCACCAGGCTCCAGAGAGAAAGCGGACTGAGAACAGAGCTCAGAGCCACAGAGGAGATAACCGGCCTCACGCCTGAGGACGCGGTAGCAGCGTCATACTGCCGGCGACAGCGGCAAATTCACCGAATGGCTACAGCAAGCCGAGATGAGCTGCTGTGGAACAGCCAGGCGGGATTTCTCGCCGCAGGTAAAATCTAAAGCTCCCAGTGGCTGAGCTCAGCACACGCCGCAGGGATTCAGAGTGGAAATCAAAACCAAGAAGAAATACGCCAGCCTCACGGCCGAGGGCGTGGCAGCAGCGCCATATTGCCACCGGCGGCAACAGCACCGAATTCACCGAATTCAGTACAGCTACATCTGCGTACTCAAGAACAGTGAGTCAAATTGCGGGCCACAGAGGAGAAATCCCAGTACTGTACTCCCTGGGACTTGACCCAGTGGGGGAGGGGCGGTGGCAGAGATATCACACCATAGGAGAATGTGCAACCTGGCACCCCCCACAGTCTAAAGCAGCCTCTATCGACTCTCTGGGTCGGAGACTCTGTGATACAACCCAGTAAAGGAGTAGTGGGGTCTGAGATACTACTGACTCGAGATCCAGAACACCTTAAGTGAAGTCATAGTGACCCAAGGGAAGAACCCAGAGAAGGCACAAACTTCCGAAATCATGGGAAAGAGGAAAAATACTGGAGCAATGAATGCCCACAATCCCACAACATCAGAACACGATAAAACAGAAAATCAGAGCTTTCTAGAAGATCAAATCAGGAAAATAACTGTAGAAATAAAAGAGGTGCTTTGAAAAGAACGCAGAGAGAGCCAAAAAGAGATAAAGGATGCAATTAATGAAGTAAAGGCCTCAATTCAAAGCACAAACAACCAATTAGACCACATGGAGAACAGAATCTCGCTCTTAGAAGATGATCATTCCAAAAATGAACGCATAGTTTCTAATCTAGGAAAAAATATCCGACAGCAGGAATCTGATATTGAAGAAATATGGGCCCATTTTAAGAGAGCTAACCTAAGAATAATTGGAATAGAGGAGGGAAAAGAAAGTGAAACCAAAGGGATCAACAACCTCTTCAAGGAAGTAATAGCAGAAAATTTTCCAAACATAGAGCAAGAGGTTGATACACAGGTCCAGGAAACTTATAGAACTCCCTTTAGACAGGATCGGAGAAGAGGATCCCATGCCACATAATTGTCAAAATGACCAATGTGGAAGCCAAGCAGAGAATCTTAAAGGCAACAAAAGCAAAGGGCCAAGTGACATTCAGAGGCAAACCAATTAGAATCACTCCAGACTTCCCAAACCAAGTCATGAGAGCCAGAAGGGCTTGGAGTAACATATTCCAAACTCTGAAAGAAAACAACTTCCAGCCAAAAATTTCCTACCCAGCAAAACTTTCTATCAAATTAGATGGAGAAATAAGAAGCTTCCATGACAAACAGAAACTGAAGGAATTTTTGTCTTCAAAACCAGCACTAGAGAAAATACTCAAAGAGATTAACTACAAAGAAGACATAGGTAACACACACCAGAACCAGAGAAACAAGAGTTTCCATCCAACAGTCAACTAAGATTGGTTATCTGTGGAGATTCATTACTTATGTTAGTCTTTTACCTATCTCTAAATGGTATTGTTTGCCTTTATTGTTGTTAATTTTTAGGATGTCTAGTTGGAATATTAATATACCTTCAGATATAGCATTTGGAAATATTTTATCCCATTCTATTAGTAACTGTTAACTCTGTTTACATTGTCTTTGGATATACAATATGTTTTTTATTTTTTAGGGAGTTTGTATACTCTTCTGTTGCCTGTGCCATTGAAATCATATCCAAGAAATCACTGCCAATTTCAGTGTTGTGAGGTTTTATGACCCAGATTTTCTTCTAAAAGTTTATAGTCTTAAGATTTATATTTAGGTTTTTTATCTATTTTGAGTTAATATTTGTATATGGGATTAGGTAAGGGTCCAATTTTATTCTTTTCCATGTAATTATTATGTTTCAACAATATTTAGTTAAAATATTATTATTTCTACCACCAAATGTTCGTGGAAACCTTGTCAAAAATAACTTGACAATATAGGGAAGAATTTAGCTCTAGGCTTTTATTTAACTCCAATGGTTTATATATCTGCCTTTAGAATAGTACTACACTGTTTCAATTATTGTAGCTTTATATGGTTTGAAATCAGAAAATATATATCTTCTAGCTTTGTTCTTTTTCGAGATCGTTTTGGGTATCTAGAGTCCATATTCCATATTAGGATAGAGTTTTTTTCTGAAAAATAAATATATAAATATATGATAGTTTCACCTAAAAAAATAGAAAAAAAATATTCTCTGGTAAGAAAGAAAGTAAAAAGAAATATTGAAATGTTATCTTTAAGTCATCAAAAGCTTGGTATCAGACAAATGAAACTGTTATGTGAGATTATCATTTTTAATTTTGGATAAATTGCTATAATACTAGATGTCAACCATTAAGCCAAGCATGGGAGGGAGGGATGGGGAGAGAATGGGGTGGGGTTCGAGTGGGGGCTGACTGGGTGATGTGTGCATGTATGTCTACAAAAGTTTGTATCCCACTATGATGTATGAATACAGTGCACCAATAAAAATAAATAAATTAATTAATAACTGAAAAAAAATAAAAATAAAAATAATTTTTAAAAAACTGCTATGTAAATAGAATAATGTCAAACCTGCTAAAAGCTCATAGAAGCCTTTAGAAACTGTTAAAAAAAACATTCCACCCAATATATTTAAATTTTATTATCAAAGAAGCAAATTTATTTAAATGGATACATTTGGCAAATTGGTAGTCTAGCAAATTCTGTTCTCAGCAAATCATTTTTTTTTAAATTGCCTATTGGCAAGCTGGTTTCCAATGGTGTAGTTGGTTGATGAGTTTGCCTGCTCAGCTGTGCTCTGGTGTAGAGGGGCTTGAGTGTGCCACCTGAGGTTCCAGTGACAGAAGGTGGTCTCCAACCATGTGGAGGTGGGGGTCCTTTAAGAGATGATTCCAAGTACCACACAAAAAAGGTATATATAATGTAGATTAGAGGTTACCAAGAGGTGGTAAAGGGGATTATTGCTCATTGAGGTATGGGGAATTATTGCTTGGGTGCTAAAAAACTTCTACTTGGGGTAATGACAAAGTTTTGTAAATAGTGGTGATGGTTGTATGATATTGTGAATACAATTTAGGTCACTGAATAATACATTTTTATTTTATTTATTTTGCAGAACTGGAGATTGAACCCAGGGTCATTTTACCTCTGAGCTATACCCCCAGAACTATTTTTTGTCCTTTTTTTAAAAAACAGAATCTCACAGCCGGGCGTGGTGGCGCACGCTTGTAATCACCGCGCTTGGGAGGTGGAGACAGGAGGATCATGCAGGTTCGAAGCCAGCCACGCTGGCATAAGAGATCCTCTTTCAAAAATATAAAATAGGTCTGGGAGTGTAGCCCGGAGGTAGAAGGGCTTCCAGGAACACCAGTCAGTACCACCAACCAACAAACAAACAAACAAAAAAACCCCAAAAACAAACAAACAGAATCTCACTAAATTGAGGAGGGCTTCACTAAGAAGCTAAGGCTAGCCATGAACCTGCAGGCCTCCTGTCTCAGCCTCCTAGTACTAGGATTACAAGGGTGTGCCACCACACCCAGTGAATCATTGCATTTTTTGTTATGGTACTAATGGTGCTGAGTGCTCTTTTCCTCAATTCAACTAAAAATTTGTTGAAATGGGAAAATAAAACTAATAGCTTGTTGCAGTGTTAATTCTTTTTTTTTTTTTTGCTTTTTAATTTTTTTTGGTGCATTATATTCATACAACTTATTGGGGTAAAAAACTTGTGTGTATAAACATGTACTCATCGCTGATTTAACCCCTACCCAAATACCACCCCATTCCCTCCCCATCCCTCCCTTCCTTGCTTGGCTTAGTGATTGACTTCGATATGTTTAAGTACATTGTGTGCTTTAGAGATTTTTCTCTTCCCCCTCCTTTCTCATCCTTTAGGTTATCTTGTTTGCTCCTCTTTTCTCCCTAACTCTCACATATTAGGGAAAGCATCTGATTTCTTATTTTTTGTGCCTGACTAATCTCACTTAGCATAATGTCCTCCAGTTCCATCCATTTCCCTGGAAATGACGTAATTGAGTTTTTTTTGATGGCTGAGTAAAATTCCATTGTGTACATTTCCCACAGTTTTGTAATCCATTCATCTGTTGATGGACATCTTGGCTGGTACCATAGTTTGGCTATGGTGAATTGTGCAGCTATGAACATAGATACACATGCATTAGTTTGGTAGTTTGGTTTCTTTTCTTTTGGGTAGATACCCAACAGTGGTATTGCTGGATCAAATGGTAGATTTGTTCCCATTCTTCTGAGGATTCTCCATATTGTTTTCCAAAGTGGTTGCACTAATTTGCAATCCCACCAACAATGTCTTAGAATTCCCACTTCTTCACATCCTCACCAGCATCTGTTGTTGTTTGTGTTTTGAATGATGGCCATTCTAGTTGGAGTTAGGTGAAATCTCAGGGTAGTTTTGATTTGCATCTCTCTGATTGCCAGTGATGTTGAGCATTTTTTCATGCATTTATTGGCCATTTGAATTTCTTCTTTTGTGAAGTGTCTATTTAGTTCATTTGCCCATTTTGTTATTGGATGCTTTGTTTTCTTAGTGTTGAGTTTCTTGAGTTCTCTGTATATTCTAGATATTAGTCCTCTATCGGAGGGGTAGGTGGCAAAAATCTTCTCCCATTCTGTTGGCTCTCGATTGAGGTTCTTGATAGTTTCCTTTGCTGAACAGAAGCTCTTCAGTTTCATGCAATCCCATGTATTGATTCTCCTTTTAATTTGTTGTGCCTTTGGGGTCTTATTGAGGAAATGTTTGTCTGTGCCTATGTGTTGTAGTGTTGGACCTATGCCCTCTTCAAGGAGCTTCAAAGTCTCTGGTTTAATTTCCAAGTCTTTGATCCATCGTGAGTTGACTTTTGTACAGGGTGAAAAAGTGGGATTAACATCCAATTTTCTGCATATGGTTAACCAGTTTTGCCAACACCATTTGTTGAAGAGGCTATCTTTTTTCCAGTGTATGTTTTTGGCCCCTTTGTCAAAAATCAATTGGCTGAAAGTGTGTGGGCTTGTTTCTGGGTCTTCTATTCTGCTCCATTGGTCTATATATCTGTTCTTTTGCCAGTACCATGCTGTTTTTATTACAATGGCTTTGTAGTATAGTTTAAAGTAAGGTATTGTGATTCCTCCTGCGTGGTTTTTGTTACTGAGAACTACCTTGGCTATTCTGGGCTTTTTGTTATTCCAGATAAATTTAAGGACTGATTTTTCTATGTCTGTGAGGAATGATCTTGATAGTTTAATGGGCATTGCATTAAATCTGTAGATCACTTTTGGGAGGATGGCCATTTTAATGATATTTATTCTGCCAATCCATGAACATGGAAGATCTTTCCATCTTCTAAGATCTTCTTCGATTTCTTTTTTCAGTGTTTTATAATTTTCTTTGTAGAGATCTTTTACCTCCTTGGTCAAATTTATTCCTAGGTATTTTATTTTTTTGTGGGAGATCCTGAGTGGAAGTGTTTTCTGAATTTCTTTTTCAGTGGATTTATGGTTGGTGTACAGGAAAGCTTCTGATTTTTTAAGATTGATTTTGTATCCAGATACTTTGCTGAATTTGTTGATCAGTTCTATAAGCCTTTTGGTTGAGTTTGTTGGGTTTTCTAAATATAGTATCATGTCATCAGCAAATAGTGAAAGCTTAAGTTCTTCTTTCCTATTTGTACTCCTTTGATTTCCTTTTCTTGCCTTATTGCTCTGGCTAGAGTCTCTAGTACTATATTGAAGAGAAGTGGTGATAGTGGACATCCTTGTCTCGTTCCAGTTTGTAGGGGGAATTCTTGAAGTTTTTCCCCATTTAATATGATGCTGGCAGTGGGCTTGTTGTAGATTGCCTTAATAATGTTGAGATATGTTCCTTCTATTCCAATTCTCTGCAGTGTTTTTATCATAAATGGATGTTGAATTTTATCAAATGCTTTTTCAGCATCTATTGAGATGATCATGTGGTTTTTGTCTTTGATTCTGTTTATATGATGAATTACATGGATTGATTTTCGTATATTGAACCAGCCTTGCATCCCTGGGATGAACCCTACCTGGTCGTGATGAATGATTTTCTTGATGTGGTTTTGATACGTGTTGCTAGTATTTTATTTAATAGTTTTGCATCCAAGTTCATCAGAGATATAGGTCTGTAGTTTTCCTTCCTTGAACTGTCTTTATTCGGTTTGGGTATTAGTGTGATGTTGGCTTCATAGAATGTATTTGGGAGAGTCCCGGTTTTTTCTATTTCCCGAAATAGTTTGAGTAATATTGGGATTAGCTCTTCTGTAAAGGTTTTATAGAATTCACTTGAAAAACCATCTGGTCCTGGGCTTTTCTTTGATGGTAAGCTCTTTATTGCTGTTTCAATCTCTTTGATTGTTATTGGTTGGTTTAAGTGTTCTATATCTTCTTGACTCAGTTTAGGAAGGTTGTATTTATCTAGGAAGTTGTCGATTTCCTCCAGATTTTCCATTTTGTTGGAATATAGTTTTTCAAAGTAGTTTCTGATAATCCTCTGGATTTCTAGGCTGTCAGTAGTAATGTCTCCTTTTTCATCCCTTATCCTCATAATTTGGGTTGATTCTCTCTTTTTTTTAGTTAGGTTGGCCAGTGGTTTATCAATCTTGTTAATCTTTTCAAGAAACCAGCTTTTGGTTTTGTTGATTTTCTGTATTGTTTTTTTATTCTCTATTTCATTAATTTCTGCTCTAATTTTAATAATTTCCCGTCTTCTGCTGGCTTTGGGGTTCAATTGTTCCTGCTTTTCAAGGGCTTTGAGGTGTGTCGTAAGGCTATTTATTTGAAGATTTTCTGTTTTTCTTATGTGAGCACTCAGTGCTATAAATTTTCCTCTTAATACTGCCTTCAAAGTGTCCCAGAGGTTTTGATATGTTGTTTCTTTATTTTCATTTGTTTCTAGAAATTTCTTGATTTCACCTCTTACATCTTCTATGACCCATTCTTCATTCAGAAGTGTGGTGTTCAGCCTCCACATGTTTATGTTGTTTCTCTGGGTCTTCTTATAGTTGATTTCTAGTTTCATTCCATTATGGTCTGAAATGACACAGGGAAGTATGTAACATTTTTTAAATTTGCTAGTGCTCATTTTGTGTCCCAGGATGTGATCTATTTTGGAGAAGGTTCCGTGAGCAGTTGAGAAAAATGTGAACTCTGCTGTAGTTGGGTGAAATATTCTATATGTGTCCAACAGGTCCATTTGGTGTTCTTTAGTTCTGAGACATCTTTACTGACCCTTTGTCTGGAAGATCGGTCTAGTATTGTGAGAGGTGTGTTGAAGTCTCCCAGTATTATTGTGTTGGGATTTATGTGTGACTTCATGTCACAAAGAGTTTGATTTATGAAAGTGGCTGCCCCTATGTTTGGGGCATAGATGTTGATTATTGTTATTTACTCTTGCTGGACTATTCCTTTTACCAGTAAATGGTGAGCTTCTTTGTCTCTTCTAATAAGTTTGGGTTTGAAGTCTAACTTGTCTGATATCATAGTTGCTACTCCTGCTTGTCTTCGAGTACCATTAGCATGGATAACCTTGCTCCAGCCCTTTACCTTGAGTTTGTTCCTATCTTTACTTGTAAGGTGTGTTTCCTGTAAGAAGCAGATGGATGGATTCTGGCTTTTAATCCATTTTGCCACTTTATGTCTTTTTATTGGGGAGTTGAGGCCATTTACATTCAGTGTGATTATAGAGAGATAATTTTTAATTCCCAACATGTTAAGATCTTATTTCTGTTTGATATACTGTTTATTCTTCTTTGCTTAGTTGTCTGCTGGATGGGAATTCTTGTTTCTTTGGTTCTGGTGTGTATTACCCATTTCCTCTTTGCAGTTAATCTCCTTGAGTACTTTCTCTAGCGCTGGTTTTGAAGACATAAATTCCTTCAGTTGCTGTTTGTCATGGAAGCTTCTTATTTCCCCATCTAATTTGATGGATAGTTTTGCTGGGTAGGAAATTTTTGGCTGGAAGTTGTTTTCTTTCAGAGTTTGGAATATGTTACTCCAAGCCCTTCTGGCTCTCATGACTTGGTTTGGGAAGTCTGGAGTGATTCTAATTGGTTTGCCTCTGAATGTCACTTGGCCCTTTGTTTTTGTTGCCTTTAAGATTCTCTGCTTGGCTTCCACATTGGTCATTTTGACAATTATGTGGCGTGGGGATCCTCTTCTCCGATCCTGTCTAAAGGGAGTTCTATAAGTTTCCTGGACCTGTGTATTGACCTCTTGCTCTATGTTTGGAAAATTTTCTGCTATTACTTCCTTGAAGAGATTGTTGATCCCTTTGGTTTCACTTTCTTTTCCCTCCTCTATTCCAATTATTCTTAGGTTAGCTCTCTTAAAATGGGCCCATATTTCTTCAATGTCAGATTCCTGCTGTCGGGTTTTTTTTTTCTAAATTAGAAACTATGCGTTCATTTTTGGAATGGTCATCTTCAAGAAGCGAGATTCTGTTCTCCATGTGGTCTAATCTGTTGTTTATACTTTGAATTGAAGCCTTCACTTCATTAATTGCATCCTTTATCTCTTTTTGACTCTTTCTAAATTCTTTTCGAAAGTCCTCTATTATTTCTAGAGTTATTTTCCTAATTTGATCTTCTAGATATCTTTGGATTTCTGTGTTATCAGATTCTGATGTTGTGGGGTTGTGGGCATTCACTGCTCCATTGTTATTTCTCTTTCCCATGATTTTGGAAGTTTGTGCCTTCTCTGGGTTCTTCCCTGAGTCACTACGAGTTCACTTAAGATGTTCTGGATCTCGAGTCTGTGGTATCTCAGTCACCACTACTCCTTTACTGAGTTGTATCACAAAGTCTCAGACCCAGGGAGTCAATTGAGGCTGCTTAGACCGTGGGGGGTGCCAAGTTGGGTGTTCTCTAGTGGGGAGTTGTGACTATGGTATGATATCTCTGCCACTGCCACTCCCCCACTGGGCTGCACTGCTAAAATCTCCGACCCAGATAGACTATCTGCGCACGTCCCTGGGAGTGCAGTACTGCGATTTCTCCCCTTGGGGCCACAATTTGACTCACGTTTGTTGAGAGCGCTGATGGAGCTGTAGTGAACTCGGTGGATTCGCTGCTGCCGCCACTGGCAATATGGCACCACTGCCACGCCCTCGGCCGTGATGTGGCCTATTTCTTCTCTGGTTTTGAGCTCCGCTGAGTCCCTGCCAGGTGTGCTGTGCCCGGCCCTTGGGAGCTTTAGACGCTCCTTGCACTGGAGAAACTGCTGACTGCCGCCCGGCTGTTCAGCAGCAGTTTACCTGGGCTCGCTGTCCACCCCTCCTCTCAGGCGTCTGGTGGCTGGTTGTGTGGGTTGGTCTAGGGCCGTCTGGTGAATTCGCCGCTGCCACCAGCAGTAAGATGCTGCTTCTGCATCCTAGGCCGCGAGGCCAGAGTACCTCCTCTCTGGATTTGAGCTCTGTTTTGAGTCTCCCTCCTCTCTGGAGCCTGGTGCTGCTAGGGGGGATGTAGGCCGCGCCGCTCCGGCCGCTCTGCGCTGTGGCTCAGGCTGCTCCGCACCACGGGTCTGGCCGCCCTGGCCTCTCTGGCTGCTCTGCACCGCGGATCCGGTTGCTCTGCACCACGGGTCTGGCCACTCCAGCCGCTCCGGCGGTTCCGCGAAGCAGCTCTGGCTGCTCCGGCTGTTCTGGCCGCTCCTCTCCGGCTGCTCTGGCCGCTCCTCTCTGGCTGGTCTGGCCGCTCCGCTCGGCTGCTCCGGCCGCCCCACTTTGCGCCGTGGCTCTGACTTCTCTGCGCTGCGGCTCTCATGTTAATTCTTTTTCTTCTTTCTTTCCTCTTTCTTTCTCTCCTTCCCTTCCTTCCTTCCCTCCCTCCCTCCCTCCCTTCTTCCTTCCTTCTTTCTCTCCTTTCTTTCTCTCCTTTCTTTTCCTTTCTTTCTTTCTTTCTTTCTTTCTTTCTTTCTTTCTTTCTTTCTTTCTTTCTTTCTTTCTTTGCAGTACTGGGGATTGAACCCAGGGGCATTCTACCTCAGAGCTACACCACCTGCCCTATTTTTTTAATTTTTTTTATTTTTTATTTTTTGAAACAGGGTCTCACTAAGTTTCTGAGACTGGTCGTAAACCTGCTATCTTCTTGTTTTAGCCTCCCAAGTACTGGGATTACAAGAGTGTGTGACCATACCCAGCTCAGCTTTAACAATTCTTTATTATATAATAGGTAGGAAATAGAAAAGAAGAGAAGAAAAGCACCGTGCCTGACAGGCATGCTGGAGAGTTCCAAAATGGAGCTCTGCCCTTCTCCATCCCTGGTCTTTAAATACAGATTTTGTATTGGTTTGTTCTCATCAGCATTATCAAGGCAATGGGTTAGTAACTTTTTTCCCTCAGGTGGTGCCTCTTTGCCTCTGGACAGTGCATTTACTAAGTGCAGGGGTCAAGGATCTACCTTGCTCACCTCTATTGTATTGGGCTCATCAACTATGGGTGCTTTGAAGCAGCACATGGAGTTTATTTTTCCTATACCCAGGCTAGTCACAAAGGAGAGGAGGTAAACAGAAGTGCTGATTTATATTTAAGGCCAAAAGTTTTAGTTGTCTCTAGGGTTTCTAAGGCTAAAGGCTTTAATTTCTTGGACATCCTAACTATAGGTTAATCATTAGAACAAAGGAGGGAGGGAGAGAGAGAGAGAGAGAGAGAGAGAGAGAGAGAGAGAGAGAGGAGTTCTCCAGTGTGACATTCCTGAGTGCCTGTGTAGCACCCAGACTCTGAATGATTTTTACACTTTGGAAATTAGTATGGGAATTTTCCAGTACTGGCACATTTTAAGATGTTTCTTACACATTATAAGTTTTGTCAATGCATATCATTGTATCTACTACAATAATAAAAATGTAAAAGAATGATGATGAGCACAGAAGGTGGTAAATGTGTAGACAGATCTAATAATAATTAACAGTTCAAAAATTATAATGCTTAATTCACAGCAGTGCAAAGAAGCAAGACTGATATGACAAAGAGCAAAGTCCTGGTTGAGGAGTAAGACAGAAATGTTGCCCATGTCCAGGCAAAAAACTGTGTGTGTTCTAGTACACGTGTTTAAATTTTCAGGACAATTTATTAAAGCCTCAGAAATAGAAAATATAACTTCAGTGTTCATTTCCTGTGACTGCTACAAGTTACTCAGCTTGTTAGCTTACAACAGATACTCTTTCAAAGTTCTGGAGCAAGAAGACAGAAATCAAGAGGTCAGCGTATCAGGGCTGTGCTCCCTAGAGGCTCCAGAGGGAGGATCCTTCCTCTTTCAGCTGCAGTGGCCACTGTGGCACTCCTGGGCTGTGGCCACATCACTGTAATGTTGGCTTCTGTCTTCACAGGGTCTTCTCTCCCATGGAGGTCTGGGTCAATTTCCTTCTGCTTCTCTCTTATGGAGACACAGGTGATGGTGTTAGGGCTACCTGGGTAACCTGAGATATGCTCCTCCCCTCAAGTTCCTTAACAAATCATGTCTTTTGCCAAACTGGATGTCTCCACAGCCCAGTTGTGCTAGTGCAGTGGAATTGGTTGTGCACAGGCCAAAGAAAGTGCCCAGAGATATGTGATTTGTTGGGGACAGCTCACAAAATATCAGTGACTGCTCCAAGAGTTTAGTGGTGACAGACTGATAACACCTCTGTCCCTCACGGTTCTTTGCCAAACAGTTGGTGAGTAAAGCAGATCATGCTCCCTAAGCAGAGAGGCCTTGGCCTGGCCTTGAAAGGCCCAAATAAACAGAGTGCTGAGTCAGAGAGCCACTCTGTCTCCTGTCTAGCTGGTGCAGGGGCTATTACCAGCCTTCAGATTTAAACTGAAACATGAGCTTTTTTTGTTTTTGTTTTTGTTTTTGTATTTGTGTGTATGTGTGGTACTGGGAATTGAACTCAGGGGCATTCCACCTCTGAGCTACTCCCTCAGTCCTATTTTCTATTCTTTATTTTGAAACAGGGTCTCACTAAGTTGTCAAGTGCCTCACTAAGTAGCTGAGGCTGACTTTGAACCTACAATCCTCCTGTTTCAGCTTCCCTAGTACTGGAATTATAAGTATGAGCTCGTGAAACATGAACTCTTTAGGGTCTCAAGCCTACCAGCTATGGCTTCCATGTGTCAACTAGATTCAGAGGGGTCCCCAGGGTCCCATACAGGCAGGCCCACCCCCAGGCTTCTGTGCCATCCATTCCCTCTGCAAGCCACACCATGCCCTGACTTCACAACTCAGAATCTTTGCATCCAAGTTCTACCTGCCCTTCCTGGACTATGGGAGCCCTGAGCTGGGCTTCCTACAGAAGGCTGGTCCTGGACACCAAGCCTCTTGATTTCCAGATTTCCTCTCCCCACTGACCTCTACTACCATGGCCTGTCCTAACCCATGGGCCCACCTGGAGACCCAGATGGGAGCTGGCATCGCCATGAGGCTCATGGAACTATCCACGGCCCTGAGGAGGACAAGGCCCAAAGGAGACAGGCCCAGAAGCTGCCTTCCTCCTCTTGGTGCTCCTGGGCAAGGGTGAGTGCTCCAAGGAATCCCTGGCCTGTCCCTCCTGCTGTAGACCATCTCCCGGGAGTTTCTGCCTGGGATGGTGGCCTCAGAGCCTCACCTGGAAGCTCATCAGGGATTCCCAGGTAGGACCACACAGTGCCCAAGCTACCTCTTGAATTACACCAGGCAGGAGAGGAGGGTACATCTCCCAGAGTGAACATTTCCCAGTAAGACACAGGGATGAAGATGAGAGCCTTTGAAGGCCAGGCCCTCAGCATCAGTGGCTTTCCAGCAAAGATTTCCAATCAGCCTAGTGTGGGATTCTTATTGTTGATTGTACTGATAAACAGAAACAGGGATGCCACCACAGACACATGAAGATGTGGCCGAGCAGCACTGGGACGAACCAGCAGGAGACAGAGTGCTGCTCTGGTCTGAGGAGAGCAGAGCAGTGCCCCTTCCTCCAGTGAAGTCTGTGCCTGCCTCTCTGGGCTCGGCCCTCCAGTAGTCCCCAACTCCGGCCCCGGCAGTACCAGAGAGCCCGAGAAGTGTAGGAGTAGGGTGGGGCAAGGAGAGAAGAGGTAGAATGGAAGAATGCCTGTGGGGTGCACAGAGACGCTCACTTCAGAGGGAAAAACAGCTGGGCTGTGGGCCAGGTGTCCCACAGGGTGAGGGGGACTGGACAGCCCTCTGACATGGGGGATTCAGTGCAGAGGCCAGCACTGAAGGAACTGGTGGGGTGCCAAAGTTTGGGGCTCAGAGCTGCTGGTGGGTGGTGAGCACAGAAGGGCCAGCCTGAAGAGAGGCAGCCCCCAGGAGCACTGAGACAAGCAAAGGCCCCCAGGTCTCTGTGGAGCAGATCAGAATAGCACTGGGCTCATCCTGAGCTCCCCGGCCTTACTTGAGTCCTTACTAGGGTGCCATCAATGCCCTGTATCCTCTTGGAGGATGCCTATACTGATGCTCCACCCTACAGGATCCCCAAGGCCACAGCACCACAAAATGTCACCACTACATAGGGCCCAGAGCTCAGATGATGGAGAGAGCAGAGCCAGGCTGCGTGACAGCCCGTGGGCTGTCTGGGTGCAGAGCAGGTGAAGAGAGGAGAGCCTGATCTCAATGTTTCTCACCAGCATTTTATTCAGGTGTTATAATTTGGATTTAAAATGTCACTCAGGGCTGAGCATGGTAGCCCACACCTGTAATCCCAGTATTTAGAAGGTGGAGACAGGAGGATTTCAGATTCAAGGCAAGCCTCAGCAACTTAGCAAGACTCTCCGCAACCTAGCAAGACCCTGTTTCAAAATTAAGCAAACAAACAAAAAATACCACGAAAGCTAAGGGATATAGCTCAGAAGTGGAATATTTATGGGTTTAATCCCCAGCACAAAAATAAATAATAAAATAAAATAAAATGTCCCTCAAATTCATAAGCTGAAGGCAGCCATGCTCCTGCCTGGAAACTGGTATAACATGGGCTGGAACCTCCATACCCTTCTTCCTCCAAGTTCAGGTGTTTGGGTCCCCATGGTGAGAATGCTGACTGAAACAGGGGTAAGGAAGTAAAGCCCATGAACCCTGCTTCCTCGGTGGGGGTGTGAATCATGTCCCCTCTGGGACTGAATGCAGGCAGGAAGGGAAGGATGGAGCTGACTCTGCTGTTGGCACTCTGAGAGTGTCTTCCCTGGGAGGGGTGACCTTTCAGACTGGCTCCCAGGCAGGTCCCAGAAGCGGGAATGTGGCCTTCAATTGGCTCTTGTACAGTTGGGGCACATCCTGGGACATCCTCTCCTGGCCAGATTGTCACCTTGAGTACAAGAAGGTGGCAGACTGTCCAGCCGGCAGCTGAGGACTGAATGCCCCACAGCATTCTCCTGGTGCCAAGGCTCCAGGAGCCATGGCTGTTTGGGTCTTTACTCAAGCTCCACGACCCACAGCCAGGCTGAATTGACTCTCACTTAATAGCTTTACTTGGGGTGAGGCCCCATATATCATGACACAGTGGGTTCAGGGGACTCCCTAGGTGGCCCCTTGGTGACCCTCAGCACCCCGTGACTGCAGCAGGCTGCCAGAGAAATAGGGGCATGTCCCACAGTGACTGCCCTGCAGGTGTGCTGATGGGACACTGGCTGGTTTTGCCATAGTTAGGTGGTGACCAGGCTCCCTGGAGAAGTTCCTCTGGGCCTGGGCGAGATGAACAGAAACCACCTCCTGCCTGGACAGGGCAGGGTGCAGAGCGGTCACACATGTCATATCATCCTCCTTCAAGGTAACAAATGGGTCACAGGTTCCCAGGGTAATCAGGAGCTTTGGGAACACTGGGATTCTGACTTTGATCTTCCAGCTTCCGTGTCTTTCCTCCCCATTTGTGATTAGTTTACATCTGTTGGGACGCGGGGCCAGTGCAGAACCCCAGGATCTTAGAGTAGGAAGGATTGCGCTCCAGACTTCCTGCAGAATATCTGAGCTTGGAAGGATCAATGAGACTCCTAATTAAACTTGGCAGGTTGAACGCTGCATTTATTTTCACTCTCCCCAAATCCTAACAAAGTGGTCATAATTAAATACAGAAGTCTGAGACCTACAAAATGAAAGACAGTCATGTGCCACCTAATGACATTTCAGTCAGCAAACAGCAAGCCCAGAGTGAATGGTGGAGGAGATTGTAATGGAACTGGAAGATTCTTTGTCTTCTAGTGACAGGTTCGTCCTTGTAATGTCATAGTGCTACATACAACTCAGGTATCTGGTAGTACTGGTGAAACAAATCCAGTGTGAGGCTGTACAAAATGAAACCCTCGTGCCCCCCACTGGCATGGTCTTGACTGCATTGCTTCTCTGTGCTGATTGCATCTCCTATTGTTTTGTTCATCCTGACCCCAGGAGAACTCAGCTATGCCCTGTGTATATACTACATTGCCTGGGTGCATAGGAGGCTACGCCATCTAGGTTTGTATATGTGAACTCTGTGGTGTCTACACAATTACAAAAGCACCTCATGGTGCTTTTCTTAAAAATGTGTCCTGCTGTTCAGTGGCACATGGCTGGATTTTCTGCCCCAGTCCTAAAGCTAACTTTTTTTTTTTTTGTATTGAAGCTTGAACCCAGTGGTCTTGTACCTCTGATCCTCTGATTTACACTCTCAGCCCTTTTCATTTCTTTTTGCTCAGTTGCTGAAACTGGCCTTGAACCTGAGATCCTCCTGTCTCAGCCTCCCACGTAGTGGGATTATAGGTGTGCACCACCACACCCAGTTTAAAATCAGCCTTTGAGGAGCTCTGGTTTCTTTTGTTGAGAATGGCATTAGACACCAAGACCTGGACACTGGTGTGCTAATTGCTACTATGGTATCACTGTTTCCAGACCCTCTCAGTTAACAGAAAAAGGATCTATATTATCTATCTATCTATCTATCTATCTATCATCTAATCATCTATGTATCTATCATCTATCTATATCTATCTATCAGCTATCTCTGTGTGTAGGTGTGTATACAGGTATGTACATACTTGCACATACATAATGGTCAATTATTTTTTGGTGTATGATGGTTAATCTTATATGTCAACTTGGCTATGTGGTGGTGCTCAGCTGTTTGGTCAAACACTAATCTAGATGTTGCTCTGAAGGTTGTTTTTATGTGTGACTAATATTTAACTTAACAGAATGAGGATTGGAGATTGCCTTCTATAATCGGTGGGCCTTGTCCAGTCAGTTGAAGGCTCTGTGAGCAAAATCTGAGAAATTCTCCTCAAGGTGATAACATCAAATCCCTGCCTGAGTTTCCCCCTTGTAAATTTCAGACCTGAGACGGCACCATCAACTCTTCCTTAAATGTCCAGCCTGCTGTACATATTTCAGACTTGCCAGCCCTTATGACAGTGTGGCATGAGCCAATTCCTCAAATCTTTCTGGCATTGGCTCTCTAGCTTCCTCTCTGCCCGAGTGTCTCTCATACACATGAACATAGGCATGCACACACACACACACACACACACACACACACACACGCACACACACACACACACACACACACAATTGGCTTTATATCTCTGGAGAGCTATACAACATATGTCTATAAGTCTTGTAAAAGTTGGCAGAGTCACTTATATCAGTCATAATAAACAATAAAATAAAGCTAGGGGCATATAGGAAGGATTCTTATGCATGAGTGTCCATTAAGATCTATCACAAGACTGGCAGGACCACAAGCGTGCATAAAGTCCACCACAACCCCACCCACAAGGTACTTCTCAAGGACACCTGCCTGGGAACAGCATGGTCAACCTAGGACTGACATCGCTCTGTTATTAGTCATTGTGGCAAAGATTATTGTTTAAAAACATCTTGTGTAGCTGGGCATAGTGGCACAAGCCTGTAATCCCAGCACTTGGGAGGCTGAGACAGGGAATCACAGGCTCAAGGCCAGCCTCAGCAGCTTAGTGATACTGTTTCAAAATTAAAAAAAATAAAAGGGATGAGAGTGTAACTCAGAGGTAGAATCCCCCTGGATTCAAACCCCAGTACCAGTACCAAAAATTTTTAAATAAGTTGTGTAATCCTCATTTTTGCCTCTTAAAATATTTCCCATGCGGGACGTGGTGGCGCACGCTTATGATCCCCACGCTTGGGAGGTGGAGACAGGAGGATCGCGCAGGTTTGAAGCCAGCCGCGCTGGCTTAGGAGACCCTGTTTCCAAATAAAAAAGTATAAAATAGGTCTGGGAGTGTAGCCCGGAGATAGAAGGGTTTTCAGGAACCCCAGTACCACCAAAAAAAAAAAAAAAAAAAAAAAAAAAAAAAATTCCCTTGCTACAACCCCTTTGCATGCACCTATTGTTTAATAGGGTGCTCATAGACCCATTACAATGCTGTCCCCAAATAAAACTGATTTGTTCTATTTTAACCCCTTTGCCTATTTCTCAATCAACAGTTCACGTGGATATCCACCTATTCATAGCCACAATTGGCCAAGCGTTAGTTCTAATGAAATGGACCACTCTGTGATCCCCACCCTTGCTTGTCTCTAGCCTCCCAGAGGGAGAGACGTGGCTCCCACCACCTACCTGCCATTGTTCAGTTCCAGCGTGTGTGTGCAGTGGCTTGTGAACGGTTAAATCATAGTGAGGAATGACCGTATCAACTAGAGTGCAGTGCTTTGGTTTAGTACCATTAATCTTTAGTCTTTTGAAACTTTACTTTTTTTTTTTTAATGCGGTACAGAGAATGGAACCCAGAGTCATTGTACCTCTGAGCTACACTCCCAGCCCTATTTTTTTTTTTTTTTAGTGTTTTTATTTTTGAAACAGGGTCTCACTGAATAGTGAAGGGCCTCACTAAGTAGCTGAGGCTGTCCGTGAACTGTGATCCTCCTGTCTCTGCCTCCTGAATGCTGGGATTACAAGTGTGAGCCACCACGCCGGCTTAACTTTATTCATTTTTAAAGTTACTTAAATTAAAATTCCTCCACCCTTCTCAGTGAGATTATTTCATACATTTGTGACATGGTTAGATTATTTTACCCCATTCAACATTCCATCTTGGTATCCTCCAACCTCCTAAACTATATTTTTAATTAGCATACTTCTGTGCTGTGAAGTTCTATGAGTTTAAACAAATGTTTGAAATCCTGTATTCACCTTTACAATTTCATAAAAAATAATTTCAGTACCTTAAACTATTCCCTGGGCTTTACTTAGTCAACACTCTCCAGCCCCAACCACTAACCTTACCATTTCTATAGTTTCTGGGGGTTTTTTTCCTCTTTTTTTCAGAATGTATGATTGCAATCATATAGTGTGTGTTTTTCCCGACTGTGGATATGCTGTCTTCCATGATTCACTGCCATCTTTTCATGGCTTGATGGTTCATTTCTTTCTATCACTGGGTTATATTTTATTGTATGGATATTTGTTTATTCATTTTCCTGCTAAAGGCATTTTGATTGCTTCCAGTGTTGACATTTAGAAATAAAACCATTATAAGCATTCTGTGTGGATTTTATGTGGACATGTTTTCAATCATTCAGGTAAATACTTAGAAGTGTGATTACTGGATTATATAGCAAGATTCTGTTTAGCTTTGAAAGACACTGCTGGGTCGAGACCATTGCACAACTCCCCGCAGGTCCCGAGGCCCTGCTGTTCTTCACCTTCATCAGCAGGCACTATTGATAGTTTTGGATTTTAGCTCTTATAAGAGATGTATACTGGTATATTATTTTGTACTGGGGATTGAACCTCTGAGTATTTTACCTCTGAGCTGCACTCCAAGCCCTTCTTATTTTTTATTTTGAAACAGTCTCACTAAGTGGCTGACAGTCTTACGAAGCTGCTGAGGCTGGCAGTGAAGCCATGATCCTCCTGTCTCAGCCTCCCAAGTACTGGGATTACAGGCCTGCATCGTCACACCCAGATGATCTGTTCAATAGAAGTTGCTTTTGTTGTTTTAGTCTATTATTTTTCTCCTTTCAATTTAATTGATTTTGTTATTTCTTTTTCTCTACATGACCTAGACCTAGGCTTAAATTGCTCTTCTTTAGTTTTCTTGTTTATTTTCCTAAAATTAAGTTATTTTATGTTTTCTTTTTTATATATCAATTTAATGCTATGCATTTCCCTCCCTTTAAGCATTACTTTCACAGCATTTCACAATCTTTTCATATTTTTATTTAGTTTCAATATTTTTAAATTTTCTTGAATATTTTTCTTTTACTTTTGCATTATTTAGAAGTATCTGGTTTAATTTTCTAATATATGGCAGATTTTCTAGCTATCTTTCTGTTACCAACTTCTAAGCTAACTCCATTGTGGTCTAAGAAAATGCTTTGGCTGGGCGTGGTGGCGCACGCTTGTAATTCCCGCGCTTGGGAGGTGGAGACAGAAGGATCGCGCAGGTTCACAGCCAGCCGCACTAGCTTAAGAGACCCTGTTTCCAAATAAAAAAGTATAAAAATAGGTCTGGGAGTGTAGCCCGGAGGGAGAAGGGTTTCCAGGAACCCCAGTACCACCACCAAAAAAAAAAAAAAAAAAGAAAATGATTTTTATGATTTCCATTCTCTTAAATTCATTAGAGTGTGTTCTCCAGAATTTGGTACATCTTGATAAATATTCCATACAAACTTGAGAAAAATTAATATTCTCTTGTTACTAGAGTCTTGTATAAATGTCAATTAAGTCCTGTTAATGTAATTGAGTTGACCCACATGGAGCCTCCAACTATAATAGCAGATGTGTCTCTTTCTGTTTCTAGTTCAGTAGAACTAGATTTTCCCCCATGTTTTTTGCTGCTCTTGCCAGGTGCATCCGTGTCCTGGATTGTCATGTCTTCTTGGAGAACTGAACCTTTCATTATCACAGCGTCCTCCTGTTTATTACAGACAGACTTCCTTGTTCTCAAGTCTGCTTGCTTTTTTTAAAAATTAATAGAGCTACTCCCATTTTCTTTTGATTCATGTTAGGGTTTTTTATCCCTTTGTTTTCTCATTTTTTTTATGGGCTCATTGTAATTATAAAGAACAGTGAGAGTCGTGGTGATCTGTGCATATATCCACGTATATAAGTTGATGTGTTTTCCCTGCCTTCTTCCTCCTCTGACCCCCTTCCACTACTCTACTGATCTCTCTCCTATTTTCATGAGATCCCTTTTCTTTTTGTCTCATTTCTATTTTATTCTTTTCTCTCTAGCTTCCACATATAAGAGAAAACATGACCCTTGGCTTTCTGAGTCTGGTTTATCTTACTTAGCATGATGTTCTCCAGTTTCATCCATTTTTCTGAAAATGTCTTAATTTTGTTATTTATGGCTGAGTAAAACTCTATTGTGCATACATACCATGCTTCGTCCATTCATCTATTGCTGTCCACCTAGGTTGGCTCCATAATTTGCCTATTGTGAAATGTGCTACAATAAACATAGATTTACATGTATCACTATAGTATTATAATTTTGATTCTTTTGTAAAGTTTCTGATAAGAGATAGAGCTGAGTCATATGGTGATTCCATTCCCTGTCCTTTTGAGGTCTCTCCACACTGATCTCCATGATGGTTGTACTAATTTATAACCCCACCAACAGTGTATGAATGTTACTTTTGCCCCACATCCTTGCCAAAATTTATTATTAATCATATTCTTAATGATTGCCATTCTAACTGTAGTGAGATGGAATCTCAGTGTAGTTTTGATTTGTATTCTCTGATTGCTAATGTTGAGTTTTTTCATATTATTTGTTGGCCATGTATATTTCTTCTTTTGAGAAATATGTTTAGTTCAATTGCTCATTTATTGATTGGGTTTTTGTGGTATTAAGCTTTTTCTAGAAGAGAAAGTCAGACTGAATTAAGCTGGGACAGGACAGATGCTGCTAATCAAGAACTATCCCTTTTTACCTATCAGAATCTCATTCTTAAGGTGAGTTTCTTGTAGATGGCACACAATTTGATTTTTTTCTTTAACACACTCTGAATATCTCTGTGTTTTAGAAATATTGAGTTTCTTGTAGATGGCACACAATTTGATTTTTTTCTTTAACACACTCTGAATATCTCTGTGTTTTAGAAATATTCTGAGGACTGGTATATCTGGATGATATGGTGGTTCTAAATTGGTATATTTAGACCATGCATATTTCAAATTATTAATGACCTATTTGGATGATTAACAAGCATTTTTGTAACTGTATTTTATTCATTACCAGAACCTTCTTTTTCTGCCTCATATGGTTTTCATTCAGCATTTTTACACAATTATATTTTATTCCCTTCATGTATCAATTATATATATTTTTAACTTTTTCTTAATGCTTTCCCTAGAGTTAACAACAATCATCTTTAACTAACCTAAGTTGCCTTCAAATGATACTGTCCCAATTTGTATGTAGGACATGCACTTTATGACAGATTTACCTCCTTACTCCCTGTGCTTCATTAGTTTCTCGTGTCCATGTCATAATCACCCATTTATTATCATTATTATTGCTCGAAACAGTTATCCTCTAGATCTACTGAGAATAAGAAAAATAATTTTCTTTTGTCATCATCTTTTTTTTGCAGTACTGGAGATGGAACCCAGGGGCATCCTTCCTCTGAGCTATACCCACAGCCCTATTTTGTATTCTTTATTTTGAAACAGGGTCTCACTGAGTTGCAAAGGGCCTCACTAAGTAGTAGCGGAGGCCATCCACGAACTACAATCCTCCTGTCTCAGCCTCGCAAATGCTGGGATTACTACACTCGGCTGCCCTCATCTTCTTAAATGCCTTTTCTTTCTGTGGATTAGTTTATGACTTGTATCAATGTTTCTTCTGCTTGAGAAAACTTTGTTTTAACCTTTCTTGCAGGGCAAGTCTACTGGTGATAAATCCCCTCAGTTTGTGTTTTTCTGTATAAGTCTTTATTGTTACGGTTTGGGGTGATTGTTACCATTTGGGGGAACTGTCCCCAGGGACCTCTGTTAGGCTCTGGAAGACTATTCCCATAAAACCGCGGGTTCTTGTCCAGACTACTGATAGATATGCAATAGTCCAGACTCTTGCTGAAGAGTTAAATGAGTTTATTAGTACAAAGATAGAAATAAAGAATACAGGTACAGCCCTATATTATTACAAAATAACATAGGGGGGTTACCCGAAACGAAGTTACTGAACCACAAAACACAGAACAGCCTTTATAGATATAAAGTCCTCCATCTTGCTCTCCTACATAATCCTACGACATAGGCAAAGTGTGTCCCCTTTGTACTAGTATTGGGGAGAGGTTTTAAAATGTATTAATGTACCAGTATTGGGAAAGATTTCCAATTTTGAAAATATATCGTTTGTACTAAAGAAAGCCAGGACTGTCAGGAAGAAGGGACTTGTAATTTACATTTCTAAAGAGAAGGAAAGAAAGCCAGAGCCAGGGAAGAGGTATCCTTACATTTCTAAAGAGAGACAAATGGCCTAAAAGAAGGGGGGAAATCCTAGATCCTGGAGGAACAATTTAACACATCTTGGGAGGGTAACAAAAGGTGTAGAGGTCTGTGCCCCCCCCCCCTCCGGGGCAAATCCGGCTGGGATGGAGACAGCAGAAAACTGGGCTAAGAGATTGGGCAGCATATCTACAGATCAAAGGACCTGCCGCAGACTTGGTCAGGATAAGAACACTCAGCATACTGGGGTTCTTTGGTAACTTCATTCGAATTGCCCCCCTGTGCCATGGTTTGGCACAGGGCTGTAACTATCTCCTGTATTTCTATCTTTTTAATAAACTTCTTTAAATCCTCAGCAACTGTCCAAGCTATGCATATTTATTCTTAGCTTAGGACAAGAGCCCACGGTTTTTTTCTGGTTTTGGTCATTTTGGGTTTTATTGTGGTTTGAGGGAAAATGTGTCCAGGACCCTAATAGGGGTCCCTGGGAATAGTTTCCCCAAAACCATATTCTCCCAATCTGTAACACCCTCAATTTCCCTGCCTACCTCTTTGTCTATGCCCAGGTTTCTTTATTTAAATCAGAACATTCACAAGGTCAAGGGTTATGAAGGTAAAGGTCATCCCCTCCTCCCATCCTGGGGGGAGATATGCAAACTTGTCTTTAGAATGTGAAGTCCAAGGTTCCAACTCCCTATTTAATTGCTAATTACTTTTATCTAGGGTGTTTTGCATTATAACAGCTGCCTGATTCCTGGCTCTAACCTGGTCCTAGTAGCCTTTCCCTTTTACAACTCTGAGCTCCATCTTCTGTAACCCAAGTTTTGAAATATATTTAGTAATAATCAGAGCTTCTTTCTCAAATCTTCCTAGGCCATTCCTAATACTGGTACATTTATTTCTTCTTTACTTGAATGATAATTTTCTGGATATAGAAGTCTAGGCAGTTGCTGCTTTTTCTTTCAATAATTTAAATTACTTTTTCTCTCTTACTGACTGGGTGAATAGAATGGATGTTCATCTTCACAAAAACCCCCTCCTAGAAGAGTTATCACTATTTGACCTGTCTGGAATTTCCCTAAAAAGCTGCATTCTCAGAGTTCGTCTTAATTTGACCTGACTCAAAGCTCATCCTGTATAAATAACTCTATGCATGGTAGAGGAAAGCTGCTTAACTCAGGGCAGTTGGAAAGGGGGGGCACACACAAGGGACAGATATAGTTCATCAGACTATGCCCCAGCCATATATGTTCTACCTGCCTCAGTTCACCACTCAATAAGCCACTCAAATCAGTAACTCATCAATGGATTCTCCCACCCCTGAGATCAGAGCCTTCATAATTCAGACATTTCACCTCTGAACCTTGCTGCATGGAGGACCATGCTTTCAGCACATGAGCTTTTTGGAGTACACACCACATACAAACCATAGCCCTTGGATGTGGGCTGAGTGAATCCCCCAAAAGCTCATGTGCTGGGGACTTGGTGCCCAGGATGATCCCTACTTCACACTGTTTATAAAATAACTCAAAATGGATTATGTATAATGTAAGTGCTAAAACTACAAAACTTTTAGAACAAAACATAGTAATAAATTTCCTAACCTTGAATTAGGCAGTGGTTTCTTAGGTTTGATTTCTAAAGCACATGACAAAAGAAATAAGTTGGATTTCTTTACTATTAAATCATTTGGGGTCTCAAAATATACAGTCAAGAAGCAGAGAGATAAAATATTTGCAAATTATATATCTGATAAAGACCTTGTATCTTTTTGTTTGTTTGTTTGTTTGTTTGTTTGTGGTTCTGGGGGTGAAATCCAGGGGCCTTCTACCTCCCGGCTACACTTCCAGACCTCTTTTATATTTCATTTGGAAACAGGGTCTCACTAAGTTGCTGAGAGCCTCACTAAGTAGATGAGGCTGGCCTTGAACCTGCGCGATCCTCCTGTCTCAGCCTCCCAAGTACTGGGATTACAAGTGTGTGCCACCATGTCCGGCAAGACCTTGTATCTTGAATACAGGAACTCTGATGACCTTGTAATAGTCATAATCTGCAATAGAAAAAACCCAAATAACGCAATTTAAAAGTATCAAAGAACCTAAATAGGCATTTCTCCATAGGCCAATAATTCAAGAAAACATGCTCACCATTGTTAGTCATCAGGAACCTGCAAATAAAAACCACATAACTTTACACCTATTAGAATAGATATAACTTTACACCTATTAGAGTGGCTAGAATAAAAAAAAGCCAGACAACAAGCACTGGAAAGGATGTGGAGAGATCAGAACCCTCATATGCTGCTGGTGAGAATGGACGGTAGTGCAGCTACTTTGGAAAACAATTTGACCCTTCCACAAAAGGTTACTATACTTATTATATGACCTGGAAATTCCATTTCTAGGTATTGTAAAGATTCCAATAAAAGCAAAAATTATGAAGGAGGCAATCAGCCAGCAATCTGCTTTATTCAGCACCCTTCGGGATGGGTCCTTAGGTCGTGGGAAAAGGGACCAGTCCCATTCGGCAGTTGAAGTCACATGGGTTCCGGGGCAGAAGTACTTCTGTTTTAAGGACGATATTTTGGGGGTGGGACTAAGCGTGGGAACACCAATTCTCTCGTGATAACATCTGTAGTCTCTCGGAACAGACTCTCTGCCTCCAGGGTTCTGCCTCCTGCCTTCACTGCAAGATCACGTGGGGGAGGGGAGGGACCCAACTTATCAGGTATCTACCCATAATAATTGAAATATATTTTCACACAAAAACCTGTGTGTAGATGTTCATTTAGCAGCATTATTCATAGTAACCAAAAGTGAAAACTACTTAAATGTCTATCAAACAAAATGTGGTATATACATACACTGAAATATTGCACAACAATGAAAAGGATTGTGGTACTTGAGGTAGAACAGAAGAAATAAAATATTAGGTAGGAAGGAGACATATTGGGAAGAAAAGAAAAATATAGTTTTAAAATCTAAAAAAAACTTTATAACCTTTAGTTTCACTTTACAGAGATGTTTGCTCTTAGACAAAAGCCAGGCCCACGCTTTTAAATCATAATGGCCTGGCTCTCTACCTGAAATCCTGAGATGATTAGATCCCAGAAAAAAGTTGCACTTTTTGTCAAAAGCCCTACACTCTGTCTGCTGGAATCTCAGAGGAAGTCACACACTTGCACCACCACCCCCCCCCCCCCCCGCCGCAGCTCCAGCTCCAGCTCCAGTGTTTCATGCCCCCACTCCCTGGGCTTCTTATCTCAAAAGAATTGTCACCTTTTGCCAGCCTGAATATTCATAGAAAGGGAACCATCCCATGTTGCCCCATTTCTCCCCAGGTACTCCTAGCCATGCCCTCTTTAGGTATCCTAAAGAAAGGATTTGAAAAGATCCCAGGGCCTGTCTTACACTCTCAAGAAGGCCTGCATTCCCCTTTGAATGATACCTCTACTTTTTTGAATTAAACCTCTTTGTCTCTGATGGTGCATATTAAAATTCATTTTGCCTCGGAAGCCAAGAACCCTACAGAATAATCCTGCTTTCTCATGACAGTGTGACAGATGATAAAATATAGATGCACCTTGAAAATATTAGGCTAAACGGAAGAAGCCAGTCACAAAAGTACACATGATATGATTGTCTTTATGTAAAACGTCCATACGAGGCAATCTATAAAGACAGAAAGTCCCTTGGTGAACAGTAGGGACTAGTGAGTGACTGCTAATAGGTAGAGGCTTCTTTTGGGCCAATTTAATGTCTGGAATTACATAATGATTATACAAGTCTGAATATACTAAAAACCATTGAACAGTCACAGTTTATAAGCAGTGAATTTGGAATGTGGATTTTATCTCAATTAGGACATTACTTTACTATGTCATGTGTTATGCTTTGAATGCTATGCCCCCAAAGGCTCATGTGTTGAAAGCATGTCCCCAAGGCAGCAAGGTTTGGGGGAAGGGCCTACCTGGAGGAGGTGGTCACTGCAGCGTGGCCTCTGGGACTATGCCTGTCCCTGGCCCCTTCCTCTCACTCTCTCTGCTTCCCAGCTGCCTGGAGCTGAGTAGGTCTCTCCATTATTCCCTGCTGCCATGATGTTTCTGCCTTGGAGCCAGCCGACCACAGACTGAACCTCAGAAACTGTGAGCCCAGATAGACTGTTCCTCCTCTAAGTTGCTCCCAGGTATTTTGGGCACAATGATGAAAAGCTGAAAACAGCAGCATGTCTCTTGGCAATTACTTTAATATTTGATGATGGTGTTTTTACTTCTTCTTTTTTGGTGAATTTCCTTGGGGCTGCCAGCCAATGACTCAGCAGGTCTCTCTTTCTCTTGCTGGGTTCAGGCCAGGCCATGATGATCTTCAGAAAGTTCCTTCAACAAACTAGGACTCTAGAGATGTCCGGCCAAGCCTCCCCTGCAGCCTTCTCAATCCCCCACTGTGTCCCTAAGCTGTGCCCTGGCTGTCTCCAACCCCTTGTTCCCCTCCCTCCTGTGGGACCAGAGTGACTGGCCTCAAGACTCCCGACTCCAACACACACTATGGTGGGTTTATCACACCACAGAATTCCTGGACCCCAGGCATTCCTTTGTAAAGATGTACATGTTCATGTTTCTCAGAAGTCATCTCTCGAACCCCTGCTTCGGCCAACAGATGCTCTCAGCATCCTCCCGTGGCAGCAGGGGCCATCTCCTCTCACCCTGTCCCAACTCCATCCCGACAGTGCCCTCAGGGCTTTAGAGCAGTGGATGTCCTGAACAAATCTGCTCCCCAAAGGTGGGCAGGGGCCTTAGAAGAAAGTGGATCCTGTAGTCTGGCACAGGGGACTCAAGGTGACCTTAGGCCCCTGCACCCTCTTGGGACTGCTTCCTTTCTGAGCCTGAGTTCACGTTCCCACAAAAGCAGGTCCTGAGGTGAGGATTTGGTGCAGGTGTTTATTGGAGGAGGTGACTTCAGGATTCACGAGGTGAGGGGGTCATGGGAGGGAGGAAAGATAAGGGGCAAGGAAGTATTCCAGAAAAGCATGGAGAGCCCAGCTCCAGCCACCATGTGACAATCTGAGAAGAGACGCTGATGATCCTTAACAACTAGGTGAGGCACTTGAGTAGTTGGCATTCTCAGAAGAGCACATGGGGCTGTACACAGTGCTGCATGCCTGTAATCCCAGTACTTGGGAGGCTGAAACAGGAAGATGGCAGGTTTGAGGCCAATCTCAGCAACTTAGATCCTATCTCAAAATAAAAAGGATTGGGGATATAACTCAGAAGTAGAAAGAATGCCCCTGGATTCAATCCCCAGTATCAAAAATAAATAAATAAGTAAATAAATAAACAAATAAGATGAGTGAGGACTGACTAAAGGAGATAAGTGTAGAAGTTCCTAGAAATAGAACGCATCTATACCTCTCCTGGATCTTTCTAAGGGAATTTGAGTCAGGACATTATGGTGATACATTCACAGCCATGCTTATGGCAGCATAATTCACAACAGCCAAACTATGGAACCAGCCTAGGTGTCCATTAACAGCGAACAGATTAGAAAACTGTGGAAAGACACAACACGGAATCTTACTCAGCCATAAAGGAGAAAGACATTACGTCATCTGCAGGGAAACGATGAGCATTATGCTAAGTGAGATCAGCCAGTCACAGGAAGTCAAGGGCTATGTGCTTTCTCTCATATAAGGAAGCCAGAGAGAAAGCCGGAAACAAAGACTTCAGACAAATGAGAGAGAGACAGGTACACTAGTGAAAGGGGACTGGGGGAGGGGAAAAGGGAGACTCGATAAAGGAAACAGTCCTGTGCACATCTTTGAAGCCAGCAATGCAAATTTCACTATTGTGATGATGGGCAGGAGAGGGAGGGGGTGGGATCAAAGGAAGACACACCAGGTGCTGTGTGTGTGTGTGTGTGTGTGTGTTTCTGTTACACTAGACATCAACATGATGCTTAATTACAACACACCAATAAAAGAATATGTAGAAAAGGAGTCCAATAAATATCAAATGAATGTAAAAAATGTTTAAAAATAAGGCACTTAAAGAACCCGGCTCAGCAGCGTTGCATGGAAGCCTGGGTGCACTTCATTTTCATCTGCCCTGCCCCCACAACCCCACACTCGCTTCACCTGCCTGATGGAGCTGTCGGAGGTATTGCAAGAGATGTTTGAACTGTGTGCGTGTGTGTGTGAGTGTGTGTGTGAGTGTGTGTGTGTGTGTGTGTGTGAGTGAGTGAGAGAGAGAAAAAGAGAAAAAGAGAGAGAAAGAGAGAGAGACAGAGACAGTGGGTCATGCGCATTGGTACGACTGAGCTCTTAATCTCCATCCTAACCTTGGCCTTGGCCATTTCTGTCTTACCACTGTCCCAAGCTTAATGCACCCAGCGTCTCCAGCGTTGTTTCCTGGCATGGTCCACCATCCCTATTCCCCTATCCTCCCAAGCCCCCTGGTTGTCTGTTTCCCATTAGCAGTGAGCTTCTGGGTTGCTAAGGCTGTGGGGAGCCAGTTTGGGTGGGGGCGACACTCCTGGATGAGAAGAGGAAGGTGACAAGACAGGTCTTCTAGATGAAGAAGCCAGGGATTCAGGAGGTTTGTCTGAGCAGAGGCCAGAGCTTTCTCAGAGTGTCATGCCAGGACCAGAAGCATCAGGTTCCAGGCAGAGGTGACCGTGGGAGCAGAGTTGGGACCAGTAGTGAGAGGCGAGGGCAGGCCCGGCCCAGCCTCGCGGTTTCTATCAGTGGCTTTGGGTTTCTTTTGGACTGCAGGGAAGGGCTTTAATCCCAGTAGTGATGACACCTAGTCACTCTTGATAAGGCTAACCTTCTGCCACTGGGAGCAAGGGCAGGAGAATGTGTGAGGGCCTTGGCTGTGGTTCCAGTGAGCTGGACCAGGACATGGTCAGACTTCGGGGAAGCTGGTGAGAAGAGGGGAGTCAGGTGTGTTAGTCATATTTCTGCCACAGTAACAAAACACATGGTGCAGTTAACTTCTGCAGTGACAGGGTTTGTTTGGCTCGCGTGTTGGAGGTTCCTGTCTGTAACTGGTTGGCCCCATTGCTTTTGGCCTTGGCAAGGCATCACATGGTAGCGGGAGCTCATTCCACCAACCAGGAAGCAGAACAGGACATAAGAAGAGTCCAGAGTCCTACGGTGCCCTTTGAGGATGCCCCGAGTGACCTAAGCACCCCTCACAGGCCCCACTTCTCCAAGACTCCACCAGCTCCAACAGCACCAACCCAGGGACCAAACCTGTTTGTTTTTCAGTTTTTATTGTAGTGTTTGGTATTGGGGTTGACTCTAGGGGCAGTTTACCTTTGAGCTACCTGCTCCATAAATGTTAGGTGTTGAGGACCTCTCCAAATTCATATATTGAAATCCTATCTCCCAGTGTGACTTTATTTAGAGATAAGTGCTTCAGGAGATAATTGAGGTTAAACAAGATCATACAAGGTGGATCCTTAATTCAGCAGGACTGGTGTCTCTATGAGAGGACACCAGAGACATCGGAGATCTTTCTCCTCTTCACACATCCACAAAGGAAAGGCCATGTATGGCACAGGAAGAGCCCTCACCAGAAACCAGCTGCCAGCACACTGGTCGTAGACTCCCATCCTCCAGAAGTTCAACTGTGAAGAAATTAATATCTTCTTTAAGACACCGTCTGTGGTTTTTTTTGTTATGGCAGCTCAAACAGACTAACATGGGTGGGTGGATACATGAGGGGGTAGATGACTGGGTATATGAATGGATAATGGATGGATGGATGTATAAATGGGTGGACAAATGGATGGATGATGAATATACAAATGGAGAGATGGATGGTGAATTGGGAAGGTTGGTGGATTGACATTAAATAGCAAGTGAAATGAATAGATGATGAATAAGTAAATGAACAGATGAATGGGTGAATGGACAGGTGATGGATGGATGGATAAATAGGTAAGCAAGTAGATGGCTAAATGGGTGGTAGATGAATGGTGGATGGGTGGGTGGGTGATGAAAATGTAAATAAATGGATAGATGGGTGAATGGATAAACGGGCAGATGGTGAACGGGTGGATGGTAAATGAAGGGATGGACGGTGGATGGGTGGATGGTTCGATGAACACGTGGGTTGTTGATGTGGATGGCTTGCCGGGTCCCTCAGAGTCTTTCTATTTACTGTTTTGGTGTCAACACAGTGAAGTGAGCCCTCTGTGAGGACAAGGTGACTACTGTGAATGGCCAGTCTTGAGAACTGTGTTTGATATCCTCAATTTTCAGTTTTATACTCTGTGGCCCCCATCCTAAAATTGGGCTTCTTTTTCACAAGGTACAAGTTTGCAAACAATCCCTGAAACCCTGAAAGCCCTCCTTGTGGGGCCCTACACCTGGAACAAACCTGCACATCTTCAGCTACTCGTGTCTGTCCCAGAGGGCTGCCCAGGAGCCGCATGGAGAGCCTGGAGCAGAGTAAAGGACTAGGGAGGAAGCTGTAAGCCACCCCTCCCACCCACCTCCAGCTAATGGTGCTGCTCCCATCACCAGCAGCTTAGCCTTGAATCATCCCACTTTCAAGTAGAGGCAGTGTTCCCCAGACACCAGAGGGGCGATCATCTTCCAGCTGGGGGTGAAAGGAGAGATGTGAATCTGCCTCATAGGTAGGGAAGGGGGCTGCAACCAACAGCTGGAGGCTGAGAAATCAAATTACTTCCCATACTCACAGCCCACAGGCCCTGGGGACAGGGGCATGTCCCTTGCTCTCTGGGTAGCTCCGGCTCCTGCAGAGTGAAGCCTGGGATTTATACAAAGCTTTCTCTTCTCCTTTGCAGTCTTTCTTGTTTTCACTTGCTATTTAATGTCAATGTTAACTCAAGAAAATTAATAATTTAGCTGGGTGGTGGTGCATGCCTGTAATCCCAGTACTTGGGAGGCTAAGGCAGGAAGATTGTGGGTTTGAGGCCAGCCTCAGAACCTTAGCAAGAGCCACAGCAGCATAGTGAGATCTATTTTAAATTAAAAAAAAAGGAAACAGAGCGTGGGATGTAGCCTGGAGATAGAATGGCCCTGGGTCCAATTACCAGTACCAAAAAATAAACACACACACACACACACACACACACACACACACACACACACACACACACACACAGAAATTTAAATCATCAGTGTGAGTTTACCATTTTACTATTCATCTTTATTTTGTTCACTGCCAATTTTAAATGCAAATCTAAGAGAATTTAGTTCCTATGGGGAACCACCAGTATTTCTATAATGCGTACATGCGCCTGAATTTTGTTCTTACCAAGACGGTGCAGACTCTTCACAGGACTACCCACCTGTTGAATTTCCCACATTGGTGCAGGAAGTTCTATCAACACTCTACCACGGGGAGCCCAGTCTGACCCATCCCCCACTGGCCTGAGCCGGGCAGGGGCTGCACCCCAAGGACAGCTCCGATGGCAGAGGCCCCTGACTGACCTGCCCCTCCCCTGCAGCACTATCGATTGTCAATTGACCTCTGCCTCCCACTTTACACTTCCCAGCCTCTGCAGCCATTAGACCTCTTTGAACCCAGGGCCTCCACCCCCAGGAAGGCCAGCAGGGCGCAGGGCACAGGGCAAGGCCCTCCTGGCCTCCCAAGGGGTGTCCTCAGCCTTCAACCTCCACCCCTTCTTTGTAAATTACACAAATAGCATTCATTGTCATGACTGTAAAAGATAATTGCTTTTTTTCCTTTTTTTTCTTTTTGTGGTACTGGGGATGAAACCCAGGGACATTTTACTTCTTAGCTCTACCCCAAGCCCTCTTTAGTTTTTATTTTGAAACAGGGTCTCACTAAGGACCTTCCCAAGTACTGGGATTGCTGTTCTAACTTTTTAATTTGTGGGGGGGACCCCCAATCTGTCAAGAACTTGCAAGAACCTGTAGTGAATTCCATGTGCCCTTTGCTTCGATCCTCCAATTGTTAATGAGACCAGGATACTCTCTTGCCCAGACACAGTATAATAATCAAAATTAAGAAATTTAATGAAGATGCAGTACTGATTTCTAATATTCTGTCTAGACTTAGATTTCTCTCATTGTGTCAGTATTGTGCTTTGTGCATGTCCCTCCGCCCCCAGTACAGTATGTGACTCCAGAGCTTATCATCTCTTTATTAAAAACATTTTCAGAAGTCAGGCATGGTAATGCGTGTCTGTAATCCCAGCGCTAGGGAGGCTGAGATGGGAGAAGTACAGATTCAAGGCCAGCCTCAGCATCTTAGTGAGACCTTCAGCAACTTAGCAAGACTATGTTTCAAGGTAAAAAATAAAATAGGTCTGGGCATGTAGGTCAGAGAGAGAATGCCCCTGGGTTAAATCCCCAGTACTATACACACACACACACACACACACACACACACACACACACACACACCTTTTTTCTGGGGCTGTGAGTGTGTGATAGAGCTTGTGCTTAGCATACACAAACCCACAACATGCACCAGGTGCTCAGTTAGCAATGGCCAGAACCATCCTCATCATCTCTTTTTTCCTTTCTGAGGACAAGCGCAGAGCCTGTCTGGTGGCTGCCTACACATTCATCCACTTCTTGTTCCCTGCAGCTATCCGAGACGGGGAGTGAACCCCAGCAAAAGGATGTGTGTGTCTCATTCAAGCACCAGCTTCTTCCCCTGCACCCACATGTGCATGGCTGTCATGCGTGGGACGGCCCAGACCCATGAGCTCTGTGGAACACTATCTACCCGTGTCATTGGAAAGCCGGGCACACTGCCCCCCTCGGCAGCGGGTAGGGCAGGGTGTCTGCTAGAGAGAGGTACAGCCCGACACCAGACACCACTCGGCTCCGTCACAGCCCCACAGGGACAGTGAGGGGCACTGGTCAGTGACGTTCCATGCTGACCTGTCATGCCAGAGCACCCAGACACCATGCCTGGGTGCGCACACTGGGACCAAGCCAGAGCCCATTACTCTGACCACCGGAAAGCCGTCTGGGCCCTGTTCCCTGTGTGACCCCTTAAGTCAGCCATAGCAGCCACCCAGGGGCCTCAGGCCACCTTGCTGGGCTCCTGTTCTATGATAACCCAGAGAGCAGATGGGCTATTACAAGCAAGGGAGAAACTACAATGTGCATCTTCACTACACACACACACACACACACACACACACACACACACACACACTTATTCTGGGTATTGAACCCAGGGACATTATATTCCTCTGAGCTATACTCCCAGTCCTCCCTTTTAAAATTATTATTATTTTGAAACCTGGTGTTGCTAAGTTGCTGAGACTGGCCTTGAACCTGCAATCCTCCTGTCTCAGCCTCCCAAGTACTGGGGTTCAGACGTGCACCACCACATCTAGCTTCTGTCTGTATACCTTTTAGTGCAATTTGTTTCTCTAAGGGTGCTTGTGACTACTTATGCGTATGATTTTAATGTGAACATACTACATATACTTTGAGATGTACATCTCACAGTGTTGACTCACAAGTCACAAGTGCACAGATTAGTTGCCAGTTGAGATCAGAGTTAACTTCTTGAATGTCAAACAGAGGAGGAGAGGCTTCGGAGGTGGTGGCCCTGGGTCCAGCCTCTGGCTGAGAGACAGGCAGTCTGCTGAGGGACTCCAGAGCGTGGGTGTAAGGGTGAGAGGCCAAGGCTGGCCGGAGGGACCCAGCCACACCTGGCAGGTCCTCTTCCAGATTGGGTGGCAGTCATGCCCACTGTAGGGGACCTACATCCAGCCGTGTGGGCTCACAAGGCATGAACAAGATATTGCCGCTAAAGCTCTTTGCACAGGTCACGGCTATGACTGCATTACTGTCCTTTCAAGCTTTTGGAGAGGTAGGGTCCATGCCGCCACTGTCCCTCTGAGGGGCTGGAGTTTCTAGGTACCATGAGACCCCTGGAGCCCCCTGGCATGGGCGCCCGAGGACCCTTGGGACGGCGTCAGGGCTGGGTATGGGACTCTGCCAAGCCACAGCGGGGAGGATCTGCTCATCTCCTGAGGAGGACAGGAGAGCAGGCCCACCTGCCTTCCTCAGGGCTCGGGCTCTGAACCTGAAGGGCCTGCAGCCCACTGAGGTTTGCAAGTCACCACTGCGGTGGCAGCACACTGTGGCCGCGCTCTGTGGGCTCTGTGCCCCCATCCTTGCCTCGACCTCAGGCATTTGCCGTGGTGGGCCCAAGGGAGGGAGGCTCAGCGTCGCTGTGCTCACTGGGGTGGTCCTCTCCCGCCAGGCCCTTCCTCTCAGGGAAGACAGGTGGGGTAGGGGATCTTAGCTCTGGGGGACCTGAAATCCTCCTGTCTCAGCCTCCCAAGTATTTGGATTATAGGCATATCCTTATGAGTTTTTAAACTACTCTGATGAGTTTCAATCCTATCCTCTATGATTTAGGGGCAAAACCAAAAATTATGTCAAGATTGATAAGTCGAGGTCCCCTCTGCGCAGGCAGTTGGGGGGGGGGGAGGGCGGAAACCCGGAGGCAGAAAGAGTCTGCCTCTCAAGGAGAATTGCGTGTTCCCACGAGTAAACCCCACCCCCCGAGATGCATACCTTAAAAGCAGGGCCCTGCCTTGCAGGTCTCCAGGGCTGCCCATCCCCATCCCCGGGAGAACTGTACTATTAAAGCTGATACCACGCGTACTGGACTTCTCTCATGTTTTACACTGCACGCCTGCACTCAGACTTTACAAAGATAATGGCTCTCCTAGCCTTCTTCTCTCTCCTGTTTTGGTCTCTAGGTCTTTCTTTGTTCCTGGATCTGGGTCTTCATTGGGCTGACAGGAATGTGAATTTCTCCTGCAGAGGACCTGGGATGAGCTGCAAGCAGCTTCCATCCTTCCAGGAGTCAGGCTCAGGGCAGGGGAGCTATGATGAATCCAGAAGGAGAGAGAGGCTCTGAAAAGGTGAGAGGCTAATGACCTGCCGCTGTCCCCAGGAGACACCTCCAGGGCACAGGAAGGCCTTATGCATTGGGCAGAAAGTTGGGCAGACAAGGCCCTCCTGTGGCTTGCATAGGTCTTGGCATGAGGTGAGCAGGTACCCAGCACCAAGTGTGGCCTGTGAAGGGCAGGGGGCAGGCTGGGGCAGAGCACTTCTTGCCCTCAGGCTGAGGAGCCTGTTCCCTGTAGAGTCCATGCTGGGTCCTCCTTCCCGCTGCTGGGAAGACACCCAGAGGGTGGTCTCCCACCCAAGGCTGCCCAGTAGGGGCCTAGACTCCCAGATCAGGGCCTCACCACAGTCAGACACAACCCCATGCATGGGAGCAGCCACACATTCTAGGATGGAGGCCAGGAATCAGGACAGCCACCAAGAGTGGCTGTCTCCTTGGACTGGCCCTGGAGTGGGAGAAGTCTCAACCAGCATGTGCATAGATGCACTCTGTCCAAGTAAGGGTCCTGGGGCTGCTATGTGTTCCAAGTGTACTTGAGCTGACAGCTGGGCAGGACCTGCAGGGCTCTGCGGCAGGGGTGGGGCAGGACCTGGGGCCACAAGGAGAAAACAGCTGCCAGGGACAAAATGCATGGCCTGGGAGCCATCATGGGAGCAAGGGAACCCTGTGGCTGTCTGTGGCCAGAGCTACAGTGCCCCAGGGTGACAGGGAGGCTTAGGCATATTTAAATCTTTGGGGGCTTTTATATTATCCATAGTTTTAAATTTTAAACCCGTCATTTTGTGCCTTGTTCCATACATGTTGTTCATTTGCAGATGTGCTTTCATGAGTTGTCCGAGTATTTTCTTGGGTCAGCTCATCTGGTGCTATTGGTTTTGAAAGGACATCTGTATAGTTGTTTTGTGTGGTTTTTTTTTTTTTGTGTGTGTGTGTGTGAATGCATATGTGTGCACTCACATGTATATACATGTTATATGTGCACATGTGTATGTATGGTCGCATCGAGGCGGCCCTCTGTAGTCAGCATGTGTTTATATTTGTGCATATGTTTGCCTCGATCTCTCTATGTTTAAACAGCACCAGGCAGTGTTATGTGAATGTGGACCGACAGCTATCAGGGACAGAGTTGGACTGATGAGTGTCCCACTTCCTGGCTGAAGCCTGCTCTCTAGGAGCCTGAGACAGGGCTGCATGTAGGAGCTTAGCAGGGTAAGTATAAATCCTTGTCCAAACCAACTATCACCTTTGCACCTGATACCCAGGGCTTGGGAACCACTGCCTCATGCCTTTCTTCTGGCTCAGGATATTAAACTGTCCATTCACATAGTCTGCCATGCATCCATTCACCCACCTGTCTATTCGCTCACTCAGGAGCCCATTGTTCAAGTGTTTGTTCATCTCTTTATTAATCCAACACCACCCCTCCGATATCAAGGCAGCCAGCCAGCCAGCCAACAACCTCTCCACTCATCCCATCCTTCTCCCATCTACTCATCCATTCACTCTTCCATTATCCACTCTTCATCCACTTATCCATCTTTCCATCCACCTCGCCATCTTTCAGTCAGCTCATATTTTGCTTCTTAGACAACTGTGCATGGGGATGTGGAGAGGAAAAATACTTTACACATATCTCTGCCTAGAAGGGCCCTTTTTGACATGAGACCATTCATTAAACTGAAACTATAAGCTAGACAATCCCAACCTCAGAGCCTCTTTAACTTCCCCTTCCTTCATGCTCTATACAGTGAAGCCCAACTCACCCCCAAATTCTCTTCCACACCTGCTCTTCACCGCCCCTGCACTGCGCCACCTGGCCTTCAGGAGCTGCAGCAGCAGTTGCCCACCCTCGGCCTCCAATCTCTACAACTTCCTCTCCACCTCAGTGCAAAACGCGAGGTGGGGCAAGGTAGTCTTTACTCTGAAATATTTGATAGGTGTTTAGGTAAGAGAGTATGTGAGCATGGCGTCTACCTTAGTCCACTTTCTTGCCCCTATGACCAAAGTACCTGACATGAACAACACAGAGGAGGAAAGTTTAGTTGGCTCACGGTTTCAGAGGTACCTCCAAGGTCGGCTGACTCTAAGGCAGATGTCCTGGTGGCATGGTGAGTGGCAGAGGATACCAGTTCATCTTGTGGCAGCTGGAAAGCAGAGAGCCTGACAGGAAGTGACCAAGGGCAGATATAGTCCTGAAGGCCACCCCCTGGTGTCTAGCCATATACCCCGGCCTGAGTTTCCACCCACTAAACTCTTTCAAATTATCACTCCTTTGTAAATTAGTCCTCATAAAGACTGGAAATGGGACCACCATGCGACCCGGCTATACTCTTCCTCAGTATCTTTCCAAAAGATTAAAGTCAGAATACTATAGTATTCTGCATATCCATACTTATAGCAGCACAATTCACAATAGCCAAATCATGGAACCAACCTGTGTTCATCAGTAAATGAATGGGTCAAGAGAATGGGATTTTACTCAGCCATAAAAAGCAAAATGATGTCATTTGCAGGAAAATAAATGGAACTGGAGAATATTATGCTAAGTGAGATGAGTCAGTTTCAGAAAGCCAGGGATCGTATATTTTTTCTCATAGGTTGAAACTAAAGAGAAAAATAGGAAACATAAGAGACTCTAAATAATGCAGAGAATTCTGTAGAGTTGTTGAAAGGGTTTGGGGGACGTTGTTAAGGAGGGGAAGAGAAAGTACTGAAGAAGGAAACAGTTCAAATGTTACTATGACGATTAATTGCAATGAAACAATAAAATAATTTAAAAAAAAATCTTAACACTTGCTGGACTTGGTGGCAGGAACTTGTCATCCCAGTACTTGGGAGGCTGAGACAGGAAGATTGTATGTTTGTGGCCAGCCTCAGCTACTTAGTGAGGCCCTCTGCAGCTTGGTGAGACCCTGTTTCAAAATAAAGAATAAAAAATAGGGCTGGGGGTATAGCTTGAAGGTAGAATATCCCTGGGTTCCATCCTCAGTACTGCAAAAAAAAAAAAAGAAAGAAAAAATCTTAACAATAAAAATAGACCACGCCCAGAACAAGAGGACAAAATGGCAGAATTAGAGGCAAGATGGAAGTGTGGTACTCACTGCCACAAGAAAAGTGATTTTTAGAAGAACATCCCAGAAGAGATCAGAAAGTAGACTGCTCCTGCCGCATATGCTCAGGAATTCTTGACAACACACACTGTAAGAAAAATGTTCAGGGTGTGTCAGAGGCAGCCCAGCATGGCCTGGCTGGGATCATTACTCTGCATGTTGGGCTCAGCGCTCCTGGCCGCTGCGCGCCTCTAAGCAGTGCTGGGGGCCATGGTGTGCTGGGAGCAGCAGATCCTGCTCTCCATGGTGAAGCTGTGGGCCTCTGCTCTCAGTGGGGAGATAAGATCCATTGCTGTAAATACTTGGGCTCTCAGCTTCTACAAAAGACATGTACTGTTTTCTTTTATTTAAAAATATTGAAGAAAAAACGGGAACCTCTGTAGATGTCCTGCTCACAGTGTCGGGACTCGGGCCTGCCCCACAGTGAGGCCAGGGACTGGGGCCTGCCCCACAGCGAGGCTGGGACTGAAGCCTGCTCCATAGTGAGGCCAAGGACTGGGGCCTGCCCTACAGCAAAGTGCCAGCGGGTTTCTGCAACTGTGCCATCAGGAAGCACTTGAAGCTGCTGCTGCTTCATCTCATCTCTCAGCAGATTCCCAGATCCAAGTGGCCTCTATTAAAAAAATTGAGGTGAGTGGATCATCTAATCAGAGTTACTCACCTTCTGGCTTTCAGAATTATAGTAAGTGGGAATTAGTGTTGAAAGTAAAAGGACTTCTAAGGCAGAAATAAATTAAGTGATTGGATGTAGAGAAGTAGAAACTCTACTACATTGTTGGCAGGATTGCAAATTAGTGCAACCACTTTGGAAAACAGTATGGAGGATCCTTAGAAGAACGAATATGAACTTACCATATGACCCAGCAATTCCACTTCTGAGTATCTACCCAAGAATGAACACCAAACTACCAAACGAATGCATGAGTATCTATGTCCATAGCTGCACAATTCATCATTGCCAAACTATGGAACCAGCCAAGATGTCCATCAAGAGATGAGTGGATTTCAAAACTATGGGATATGTACACAATGGAATTTTACTCAGCCATAAAAGAGAACAAAATTATGTCATTTACAGAGAAATGTATAGAACTGGAAAACAGTATGCTAAGTGAGATTAGTTAGTCATAAAAAGAAAGAAATTGGATGCTCTTCTATTATGCGGAACCAAAGGAGAAAATGGGTCATAGGAGGAACTCTAGAGGAAGAAGGAGAAACTATAGATGAGCAAATAAGGTGACCTGACTGAGGGGGGTGGGGGGGGATTCCCTGATGTTCATGGTGTCCATTAACAAGCATATGGAAGTTAATCACTAAGCAAAACATGGGAAGGAGGGAGGGGGAGGGAAGTGGGTAAGGGCTAAGTGAGTGATGTGTGCAGGTATGCCTCTACCATTTTGTACTCCATTAAGATGTATGACTACAATGCACCAATAAAAATTTTAAAAAACAATAAAAATCAAAATGGACAGTTGAATTTAATAGACACCTCTCAAAAATAAATACAACTGGCCAATAAATATGTGTGAAAATATGTCCAACATCATTAGCAACCAGAAAAATGCAAATGAGAGTAGAATTACTTCATCTTAGGAATTTTCAAATTTGCACATTTCTGTGCTCTGGTTGGATTAATTTACACCCCTGCAGGTGGGCATGCCCAGCACCTTGTCGACTCTTGAGATTAGCAGATATGATTTTTTTTTCCAAACTGATGGACAGAGAAATGGTATTTCCCTGTTTTAACTTGTACTTTCGCCATGATTACTGATGCTGAACATGTGGCTTCTCATTTTTGTTAGCCATGCCTGCTTCCTCTTCAGTAAATTCTTCCTTTTTATCCTTTACCCACTTTTTCTATAGGCTGTTTGTATTTGTTCTCATTCATACCTAACTTGCTAATCCTTGAGGTATAGCAAACCTCTTTTGCCTATTGTTTGTTTTTCTTCTTGAAGTTTTTTTTTTTTTGAAGTCTAACACTACCTAGAGGCCACACATCCTGAGGTGAGGCTTTGGCTTCAATGCCAGTGCTGCTTGCTTAGGTCATAGAGGAAGTCCTTTTGTCTCCAAAGCCCCCAGCTTCTGACCACTTTCTATTGTTCAGCCCAGCAATGAACGCCCTGTTAGCACTTTTCCATGCTCATTGGCTGTGGAGTATGATTCTTCCTGGGTACAGCTGATGCTACTTCTAATTCAGTTGCCTCTTGATATAGGCAGGGGATTGATTCCAGGACAACAGCCCCCCCCCGCCCCAGTGAATACCAAAATTCAAGGATGTTTAAGTCCCATATGTAAAATGTCACAGCATTTGCATAGAACATAGGCATAACCTCTCTGATACTTTAAATCATCTCTGGATTAGTTGTTAAACCTAGTATATTGTGAATACTAGGTAAATGGTTGTATTATTTAGGGGGGGGGAGGCAAGAAAAAAAAGTCTGTATTTGTTCAAGACAGACACAAGTTTTTCACAGTATTTTTTTGTGGTACTGGGGATTGAGCCCCAGGACATCTCTACAACTGAGCTAATCCTTGGCCCTTTTTTATTTTTTATGTTGAGACAGGGTCTCACTAAGTTGCCATACATTGGCCTCGAACCTGTGGTCCTCCTGTCTCCATCGCTCAGGTATTGTGATTACAAGTGTACACAATGGTGCCCAGCTTGCAACTATTTCTGATCTGCTATAGGTTGAATCTGAGGACATGGAACTTACAGATACAGAGGGCCAGCTGTGCTCTATTTAAGGTTTTTGCGTCTGTTTCATAGAGGAGGAGGATCTGGAGTCCCCCCTTTCTTGCTTCTTATTGAATTATGATATTCATGATGGCTGGCTCTGCAGTCATTTTTTCAAACATGTTTACTCTTAATCACAGAAGATGAGTTAAGTGGGTTAACAGGATGCAGCAAAGAAGTGAGGTTCTGCGGAGGGTTTCCTGAGCCTGGGACAGTGTCAGGAGGGCGGGCCAGGCCTTACCTGGCCCCGGGGGAGGTGGAGCCAGGGCCCCCCTCAGTGTGGCCTGGTCTCCCCAGACACTCATGTGCCCTCAAGTGTTGCCAAAAAAAACATGCAGCTGCCACTCTAGGGTGGTGACTGGTGTGGTGAGTTTCCCTGCACAAAAGCTCGAGGGTCTCAGCACTTGAGCTCCTGTGTATGATTTGCATAGTTTCTCAGAACTTTCTGCAGGCATCTCCAGAAGGGGACAAGGTGGTGCCACTCCAGACATCAGGATGTTCAGCTGTCAGGCACTTCCCACAGGACACACTGCGGAGTGGCCTGGAGTCAGGCGGACATCTGCCCTACCCCACTGTGTTTTGTTTCCAGTACCGAGCCCCCGCCTAGCCCTCCCCAAGTCTCGCCTGGAGAAGGCCATCTGACCCAAGCAGAGTCACTGAAGCAGCCCTTCAAAAGAAGCAATGGTCCGCTAACTCCAGAGTAGGCCCAAGGGTCCGGCTGGGCGCTTAGGGCCCTACAACTGTCCAAGAATGGAGGGAAGCCACATGCTTCTTGCCTGTGGCCTCTGGCCCTGATCCATCTCCACTCATCCCATCCAGGCCTGGACCAGGAACATCCTTTGGCTCAATAGATGGCATCCACGATTCTGATCTCATTACTAAGGCTGGCCCAGCTCAGGCATGGAAGAGGGCAGAGACCTGGCCACTGCCCGCTCAGTCACCCCTCAGTCATTTATCCCACTGTGATCAGGGCTTCAGCAGGGAGCTGCAGCCCTTGCCTAGAGGAGGAAGGGCTGGCAGGCAGACAGTGCACAGGCAGGTTGAGCTAAGTCCCCTGAGCAGGGCAGGGGACTCTAAGGAAGCTTCACAGAGGAAAGGCTGGGGCCACAGAGGGCTTGGCAATCTGAGCAGAGGGCGCACGGTATGGCACAAAGAAGGTGTGACCCTGGATGCATGGGAAGGAGAGAACAGGGTACCCAGGGAACTCGGTGGCAGGGGCCTGGGCCTCACACTGGCCAAGGGACAGGAGCTTTGTGTGACACCCTGGGCAGGAGACCCTCACATCCCAGGAGTTGGGATGGCCAATCGCCACACTGTCCTCAGGCGGGATTGGCCCCCCTGTGCAGGAGCCCACAGGGCTCTGGGGCTGGAGTGCGAAGGAGCGGAAGGCTCGGTGTGAGCACCTGTAGGGGCTCTCAGAGGCTACTGCTCACCCTCTTTGTAGTCAGGCCTGGCCTTCCAGGAATCCCTAGAAGACCAGGGCACAAAGTCCTGGGAAGCTGCAGTTGGGTGACACTCCTCTGGCAGGTGGGTGAGCAGGCTCCCAAGGGTGTCTTTGTCAGAAGGAAGGAGGGGCCTGGGGGTGCTGTGTTTCTCAGCTTCCCTCCCAGGACAGCGCAAGCGTCTAGAAAGCTGGCTCAATCCTCACCCCACCTCAAATGCCAGCTTGGAAAGACTCCCGGAGCTCAAGAAAGACCCTCTGAACTGAGTAGTGATTCAGGCCAGTGCAGAGGGAAACAAAGTTCATGTCCCAGGCAGCCCCATGCGGGGCTCCGCACCTGCCTCACCCACCAGGCACGGCAGGCAGCGTGCCCATGAGGGGACCGCTGTTCCTGCATCTCAGTGCTCAGGGCCCAGGCTCAGCCAGAGCAGCACGCAAGGACACTGAGGGCAAAGTAATAGCCTGAGCCTGGGTTTTACGGGTTTTATCACTTTACTGTTCAGGGCCTTTCACAGCCTGGGAACCTCTGGTGGCCCTGGGGGCAGGCCGGGCTGGCTGTGCTCCAGGAAGACAGCTGAGGCTAGGGAGGGAGGGGGTCCCTACCCAAGAACCCACACTCCAAAGGACGGGGGCCGCTGCCACAGTGGGACCTGCACTTGAAGACACCGATGCTTACCTGCTGGAGGGACCTTCAGAGCTCCTGGGACCTGAGCCCCTTGACAGATGCACCCAGGCAGGCCTTACTGGAGCAGGTGGCAGCAGAAGGACTGCAGAGGTCAGTGGGTGCACCGCTGATCCCTTGGCCAGCCTGCGGAGGACTGCCTAGTGAGGGCAGCCCCCGCCCAAAGCTGCTGCACAACTGGCCCCACAGGGCAGGCGGGTCCGAAGCCCCATCCTCTCCAGCTTGCAGAGAGCCCCAGGGCCCTGCATTCTCTTTCACCCTGGGACAGGAGAAGCTCCAGGACAGAGGGCAGGTCCCTCAGACCCACAGCCACAGCTCAGGGCTGAGCACAGCTCCGGTCAGCCAGGAAGGTGACTCTCTAGCTCCAGCTGGGTCACATCACAGGAGCCTAGGCAGGCAGGTGGCGACCTCTCCTGCTTGAGGTCCCTCTGTGAGTCCTCCAGCAGGCTGCAGGTACTTTGGCACTGCCCACCCCTCCTGCTCCTCCCTCCCTCAGCTCCTCCTTCTCCAGATGCAGCCCAGTGTCCAACAACTAGGCCCCCAGTCTTCTCCCACACTCCTCCAGGGGCCTTACTGCCCCAGCTCACTCCAGGTGGGCCGTCCTGAACACTTGCTGTGAATTCCAATCCTGTTTTATGGAGGACTGCAGAAGGCCAGCCACTGGTTGTGGTCAGCCCCAAGGTAGTGGAGTCTTGGAGTTTCCACAACACTCAGGCAGCCCAAAATACTGTCTCTTAAAAAAAATTCCAGGGAGGCGGAGATAGGAGGATCTTGCAGGCTCGAAGCCAGCTTAAGAGACCATTTTTCCAAATAAAAATATAAATAGGTCTGGGAGTGTAGCCCGGAGGTAGAAGGATTTCCAGGAACCCCAGTACCACACACACACACACACACACACACACACACACACACACACACACACACACAGACACAGTAGCACATGCCTGTAATCCCAGTACTTGGGAGACTGAGATAGGAGGATCACAGGCTCGAGAGTAGCTTCAGCAACACAGTGAGCATCTGCTTCTTTCTTCTATTCATATTGGGGATTGAACTCAGGTGCATCCTACCTCTGAGCTACTTCTTATTTTTATTTTCTATTTTGAAATAAAACTTACTTTGCTAAGTTGCTGAGGGTCTCACTAAGTTGGTGAGGCTGACCTTGAACCTATGATTCTCCTGTCTCAGCCTCCCAAATACTGGAATTACAGGTAAGTGCTAGCATATCTTGCTAATAATAACCTATTTCAAAACAAAAAATAAAATAGGGCTGAGTGTAGGTCAGAGGTTGACTGTCCCCTGGGTTGGGTTCAATCCTCAGTGCCAGAAAAAGGAAAGAAAAAAAAAGAAAAAAGAAAAAGCAGCCACAAACCTTGGAATCTCCTTGCCTGTGCTGACACTGCAGGGAGCCCCGCTCCCAGCAGAAGGCCCTTTCCTGGGCTCCAGGGAGCTGATTACATCACAGGAAACTGTGGTGTGAGTTTCTCATCATCCTGGATGTCCTCAGTGAGGGGTTCAAGACAGAACACATGTGGCGGAGTTGCAGGCCACACCAGCTGTGTCAGGTGTCTGCCACAGCTGGAGGGCAGCCAGGAGTCTAGTCCAGGCAAAGGCCCCTATGCAGAGACCTGGCCTGGGGCATGAAGCTTCCCTCACAGGGGTCACCATCAGCACTGTAACCTAAGGGGGGTGAAATGCAGGATCCTAGGTCAAGGAGCACTGTCCATGAACACAGGGAGCACTGCCCTGGCATTCGGTTGAGGGGCTGAGCCCCTCTACAAGGTGTGTGACATGACTGCAAACAAGCAAGTCCAGGGTCTAGCCCACAGGGGCAGGCCGGCACAGCAGGGTGAGGGACGAGAACAGGAGGGGAGCACTCTGGGAAGCCTCTCTGCAGGGAGAACATTTGAGCGGAGGTGGAGGGAGGAAAGGGAACTCAGGAGGTGCTGCAGGGACAGAGGGAGGAGAAAGAGGCAAGGCCCAGGGCAGACTAGGAGTATGAGGTTTAGGCTGTTTGCAGCAGGAAGCTACTGGCAGGTTTTCAGGAAAAAGGAGCCTGGGCTGCTTGTCAAGAGGGAAAGTTCCCTCTGGGCTAAATGGAGGTGTGTGTGTGGGGGGGGGGTTGCAGGCCAGGGAGAGGCAGCTGCTGGGATCCAGGGGTGATGGAGGTGGAGAGAGGGAGGGGCCCCAAGAAGAAGGGCTGAGGGACCCGCTGTACTGGGGGCTTGCTATCCTGGGGGGTGTTGGGGGACTTGCTGTGATGGGAGATGAGGGACCTGCTGACTTGAGAGGCTGAGGTACTAGCTGTGCTGGTGGGGTGCTGGGAGATTATCTGATTCTGAGATAAGTTCTGAGATTATCTGGCTCTGATTCTACCTCAGCACCTCTCCTCCTTTCCTCTCCCACCCATAACTCCTTGCTCTAAGCTGCCCTCCACCTCTTCCTTAGGCTGCACCGCACTGCTCCAGCCTCAGTGCTGCTCCCCAGTACAGCAGGATCACCAGCACCCCCAGGACACAATGGTCCCCCAACCCCCCAGAACAGCAGGTCCTCCAGCATCCCTCAGAACAGCAGGTCCATCAGACCCCAGCACAGCAGGTCCTCCCAGCACCCTACCAGCATAGGTGGAGAAGGATCCTGTGGTTTTCAATCTCCTGAAGTAAAAGGAGTGGATGGCTGTCCCCAGTATCCCCCACCTGATTCTCTATGTCTCTGTGACCCCTAAAGTAGCCCCAGGGGACACTGGATTCCTTGGAACACACTTTGAGAACTCTGGAGTTGAGCAGGGTGACCCAGAGCCACTGGGATAGGCAGAGGAAGGGCAGCTCCAGGGTATGGTGGGCCCTCTGCTGAGAGCTGGCCTAAAGTGCCCCCTTCCCTGTCTTCACCAGCTGCTCCTCCTCACATGCCTCCTGGTACACCCCAGGCCCGCAGATAGACAGTCCTGGGAGAGGCTGTGGAGGTGGGCAGCTCCAGTCCTTGGTCACCTCTACCTGACTCCACCCCCCTCCCCCAGTGCCAATGCCCCTCTCATTATCTTAGTCCAGGGGCTTAGAGAGCTGGCGTAACTTCCCCAAGCAAAGCAGGCAGGGGCAACAGCAGGCTTTGCCAATGCCAGGGGCCCCTCATGGATAGCACTGGCCCCTGACTACAGGGCTGGGACTGGAGGGGGCTTCTGCTGTTCTCAACAGGAATCCCTATGTGAGCATTCCTAAGCCAGGTGTCTAGCCCAGCCTGGAGATCACACCACCCTGGGAATTATTAAAGATTAGAGAGGGCTCTGTCCTGCAGGAGGGTCCTGGGTCACTCCCAGCTGCCAGAAAGCCTTGTGGCCATCAGGGTAGAGACTTGTCAGGAATGAGCTCCTTCTCAGTCTGAAGGATGCTCCCCATCCCTAGCAGCCCCTTCCCTGAGCTGAGAGATGGCCCAAGATCTGTTGGGCTTTGCCTGCCTATCTGAGACCACAGCCCTCAGGGCCCAGATGGTAGACGGAAAATACATAGCTTTTAGAAATAGGAGGAATTGCTGGCCGGGCGTGGTGGCACACGCTTGTAATCCCTGCGCTTGGGAGGCGGAGACAGGAGGATCATGCAGGTTCAAAGCCAGCCGCACTGGCTTAAGAGACCCTGTTTCCAAATAAAAGTATAAAATAGGTCTGGGAGTGTAGTCCAGAGGTAGAAGTGTTTCCAGGAACCCCAGTACCAAAAGAAGAAGAAGAAGAAGAGAAGAAGGAGGAGGAGGAGGAGGAGGAGGAGGAGGAGGAGGAGGAGGAGGAGGAGGAGGAGGAGAAGAAGAAGAAGAAGAAGAAGAAGAAGAAGAAGAAGAAGAAGAAGAAGAAGAAGGAGAAGAAGAAGAAGAAGAAGAAGGTGAAATAGGAGGAATTGCTGGACACAGTGGCACACATCTGTAATCTCAACTACTTGGGAAGATGAGATAGGAGAATTATATGTTTGAGGCCAGCAAGGAAGAAAAGAAGGGAGGGAGGAAGGGGGAGAAGAAGGGAGGGAGAAAAAGAAAGGAGAGAGAAAGGGATGGAGGGAGGGAACGAAGAAAAAAAGAACAACAACAGTAGCAGCAGCAACAAGAAAGAAGTATGGCTCCCTTTGTCCCGGGAAGAGTACAGTCACATTTCCCCCCTTCAGTCTATATAATTTTTAAAGGCCAGGAGACCACTGGAAGTGTAGGTAGGATGGCCTCCCTCATCCACTCCAGGTTGTCTGAGCAGCCCATACCCACTTATTCATGCCCCTGTGTTTTAGTTAGCTTATCTGTCATTGTGAGCAAAATACCTGACAAGTACAACCTAGAAGAAGAAAGGTTTGTTTGGGGCTCACAGTGTCAGAGGTCAGTCCAGGGCTGGCTGCCTTCAAAGCAGAAACGGCTCAGCAGCAGGACAGGGCAGGGGAAAATGTGCTGCTCTCATTTCATGGTGTCCAGGAAGGAAGAAGGAGGAGGAGGAGGGGGGAAAGGAGGAGGAGGGGGAAGAGGAAGGAAGGAGGGGAAGGAGGAGGGGAGGCAGCTGCCACCAGGAATAAATACAGTCCCCAAGGCCATGCCCCAGTGGCCTGCCTCCTCCAGTTATGCCCCACCTCTGAATCTGTCTGCATCGTTTAACACATGAGCTTCTCTCTGGGGGACATTTTATATCTAAGCCATAACACCCTGCTCCCCACTCAGGAGGGGCATCTGACCAGCTGAGCCAGAGTGGGGTAAGTACCCTCATCTGTCTCCTAATGTGGTCTCTGCTCGTGCTGGAGGGGGCAGACCCAGCACCTCCTCACTCTGGGCTTAGTGGATCCAAAGTGGGGCTGAAACGGGGTGATTTCTTCTTGTCCGGGTCTAGAACACAGAGGCCCTCGCAGGATTGAGACCATGAAGTGTTGGGTGTCAGCCGGCACCTGACCCTCGCCTGATCCTTCCAGTCCTCCAAGTGTAGCACGCTGCACGCCCGGGGGTGCCCCAAGGGCCTCACCCTTGTACCAAGAGACGCTCAGTCCTGCTATGGCCAGCTCCGCTGAATGCACCTCAGAGAGGAAAGTGGGTCCAGAAATAAGCAGGACCCGATGGGTTCTATTATCCAGTCAGGAGCCACAATGCCAAAGGACCAAGGGTGTCTGTCCCCTCCATGTGGGACGGGGCTCAGAGTATATCTGGGGATCAGATGATACTGCCTCCGTGAAGAGTTGCTAGTTGTACCCCTGGGTGAGACCAGGCCCAGAACCTTGGGACACGTCTTACGATCGATCATCAGTCCTCTCCTGGTCCTCAGGCCTTCCACTATAGGGAGCTGCCAGACCTTACCCAGGGAGAAAGCCCTCGACTCCCTGGCATGCTGGGCGGTGCTGCAGGAGGGAGCTTCAGCATCCCACCCTCTCCCCTGCCAACCTCCTTCCCTGCTCCAGAGCCTTCCATGGTCCCCCAGCTTCTGTGTGGAAAGAGCCAGTCAAAAGGGACAGGCAGGCAAGGAGAAATCACAAGCTCCTCACCCCAAGTGCCCTCTGCCTAACGGAGTGGCCCTGTGCCACACCCATGCCACCCTCAGGAACGAGGTGACTGTGACCTGGGCATGTGTGCTGTCCTAACCCACAGACATGCAGCCCTTTGCAGAGGAGTAATGAATAATCTAATGTCAGCAGTCAGTGTCTACACAAGCGCCATGCCAATTAAAATGGAGCTGTCCCCCGTGATTTGCTGGTGGGGGCTGGAGTGGAGGGCGTGTGGGATGTTTACACAGACGTGCAAGGATATTGCCAGAGCCCAACAATTTATCTCCATGCGTGCATCAGAGGCTAGGGTGGGATTTAATTAAGGCCAAATCAGCCGCAATCTGAGGCCCGTGGTGCTGGGCTGTGTGTGTGCGGTGCTGAGCAGTCTCTCTTTCCTCTGTCTCTCTTTCCTCTCTCCAGAACCGTGCGGGACACATACCCTCTAGGCATCTGTGGAACTCTCTCCCCGCAGGAAAGCCAGTCTCAGCCAGTCTCTGTAACTTGCTTCTGCTGATTTCCAGGTTCAGAGGAAGATGGAGACACCTGCCAGATGGCCCTGGGGAGGCTTGGCCCCTCCGCATGCACATGAGGCTCCGCATATAGGACCCGGGTCCCTGTTGCCTGCCCAGGCCATACGAAGTGACGTGATGGTAGCACCATGGTCTAGAGTCCGAGGCGTGGGTGGCCATGCTTCCTGCTTCAGGTAGGATGAGGCTGTTGAGAGGGATTCAGAAGAATAATTAAGACTGTGAGTTCCAAATAGCCTCCATCACTGGGCACCATATAATCCCAGTACTTGGGAGGCTGAAGCAGGAGGACCGCAGGTTCAAGGTCAATGCATAGTAACTTAGTGAGACTGTTTCCAAATAAAAAATAGCACTGGTGGTGTAGCTCAGTTGAAGACCATCCCTGGGCTCAATCTCCAGGACCACGCACACACACACACACACACACGCACGCACGCGCGCACGCGTGTGTGTGTGTGTGTGTATGTGTGTGTGTGTGTGTGTGTGTGTGTGTGTGTGTCCCAGCCTCCTGGCCACCAGGGCATTCGTAGAGGCTGACACAAAGACAAAAGAAAGGACAGGGCCCAGCACACCGAAGCTCGGTGTGGCCCAGGGCACTGCCTGGTCCTAATGGGTACCCGCAGCTCTGTTTCAGGGCTGAATTCCAGGAGGAGGAGTGGACGGCCTCGCTGCACCCTCTGCATGCTGCCTGCTGCTGCTGGCTGTCTTCACAGGACAGAGGGACAGATGGGAGGGAGATGCGGCAGCCTGCCTCCCACCGTGCGCTGGCCGAGGCGCTCCTAGGGGCTTCTGCTGAGCTTCAGCTCCCTACCCACTGCTCTGGGGCGCTGAGGGCCAGAGGCAGAGGGCATAAGCTCTGTGCAAACATCCTGCCTTCTCCCTGGGATATTTTCTTTAATAAAAGACAGTGGAAATGTCAGCTAGTCTAAACAAACAGTCAAGTTCTACGGAGGCTGAGCAGGCTGCACACAGTGCTCCCAGGCCACTTTCCGAAATGGCTTTGAGAAACCGTATCAGAATCCTTCCTGGGCAGGGGCATCTAGTGTGGCAATGACTGTGCCCAAAGAGTCAGGGTTTACAGGCACTGGGGAGGGGCAGGTGGGCTCTGGGCTGAGGTCCCATCAGACCAGGGCTCCCTCCTGCGGACACGCAGGTGGGACCCTGGGGGGACATGACAGATGCCTCTCCCGAGGCTCCACTTCCTGGTGCCCCATCTTCTTCTTGTCCATGGTCTTGGGTTAGGGGAGCCCCCGACTAAGTAAGGGTCTGACCCTGAGAGGCCTGCGAGGCCTAGCAAGGGGGGCACTGGCAACATCATGCCTGAGGGGGCCTGGGCCCCGCTGGGTTGGGGTGGAGGTCTGCGGGGCCCAGAGTCTTGAACATCCCGGCATCTGAATCCATTCAGGGTTCAGACTTTCAGGAGGTGTCCTCAGAACCCACTGCAGAGACATCTGGCCTTGGACACCCACACTCCTGGGCAGGGCAGACCCAGCTGCACTCAGGACAGCTTAGGCTGCTTCCATGGCCCCACAAGGTGTTCAGGGATCTGTGTGGGCTCTGCCTCCACGAATCATGTGTCCCATCAAGAGCATCTCAGCAGAGAAGATCTGACCCAGCCAAATGGCTTGCGAGGGTGAGGCCGAGCTTTCCAAAGCCAGGTGGAGGCTCTGACAGGCGGACTGAACCGCTCAGGGCACCGGGAGCCACTTGCAGAGTAGCAGTGAGGGCGGCGGCGGCTCCAGAGGCCTTGTCATAGGCAGGGTGGCAGGAGTCAAACCAGAGCCAATGGGCAGCTGCTCAGCAAGAGGCCCCAGAGCCATAGTATACACAACCCATGTGTATTCATACACATGAATACATAAGTAAATAAGGGCTAAGAGTGTATCTTAGAGTGTTTGTCTATCATGTTCAAGTCTCTAGGTTCAATTCCCAGTATGGTGAAAGAAAGAAAAAAAGAGAGAGAGGGAGAGAGGGAAAGAAAGAAAGGAGAAAAGAAGGGAGGGAGGGGGAAAGGAAGAAAGGAAGGGAGGGGAGAAGGAAGGAAAGGTAAAGGAAAGAAAAGGAAATCAGAGCTACTTCAGATAAAATTCCTGGCTCCCTCTCTCTTGGCTCATCCTTGGAGCCCAGCCTCCGAGCTGGTCTGGGCCACGTGGAGATGTTCTGCCTGATGGTCCCAGGGGGGATCCACAGGTCCACTAGTGACAACTTCAGACGACTCTGGCCAGGCCTGCTGGAGCAAGAGAAGCAGAGACAAACCATCCCAGTGCACCAACCTTGGGCTTCAGAAGGAAAATCAACACATCACCATGGCAGGTTAAGTCTAGTTTGTTCCACAGCAGGAAAGCAGAGCATCAGTGCTCTGGGCCTCCAACCTGGGTGCTAAGCAGAGGGAAGCTGAGTTCCAATGTCCCTTCCCCATACCAGACTCCAACCTGGAGAAGCCTGAGTCAGGAGACAGGGCTCCAGTGACCATTTTGTCCTTCTCAGCCAAGGACCAGGGACAAAGGTAAGCTTGGAATCCAGAGTTCCTGCACCTCAGGAACACAGCCCCACGCCCAGCAGCTGGAAGCTGAGCCGCTCCCTGTTCAGGAGAGCCCATGTGGTCAGTTCTGGCAGGCTCCAGGGTCAGCTGGGCCCCTTGCCTCACGTGTCCCTGCTCGACCTTGGACGAGGCACGCTGGGAAGGGGATGATTTAAAAGCTCCCATCCTAGAGCTCTTCCCACAGCCACAAACTGCCCCATCAATCAATATTTTTAATTACTTACATGATTGACTAATAAAATCCTCCACCGCCTAATTGATTTTCTGATGGGGGCAAGCCTCTGTTTTTATTAAAAGGCTACTTAGATGAATTTTTTTTCTCACCTAAATGGGGAGTTGTATTTCTTTTGGTCATTTTTGGAAGAAGAAAAAAAGAGGGACCCTAAGACCAAGAAGGTTACGGGCCCAAGTGGAGAGGTCCTGCGTAAACTAACAGACAGCTGCCACGTGCCTGCCAAGTGCCCAGAGGCCGCCAGAGGCACCACGATGGGGCCAGTGGCCACGTGGGCTCCGCGGAGCCCTGGGACACACTGCCCAACCACTAGCTTCCTCTATCGTTTTGCTTTTTTGTTTTTGTTTTATGGTGCTGGGAATTGAACTCAGGGACATTTTAACACGGAGATACCCACAGCTCTATTTTATTTTTTATCTTATTTATTTATTTGGTTCTAGGGATTGAACCCAGTGAGGTTTTACCTTGAGCTAACTGCAGCCCACTTATTATTTATTCATTTAGAAACACGGTCTTGCTAAGTTACCATATGCTAGCCTGTCTCTTTATTTATCTTTTTTTTGTTGTTGTTAGTGGTACTGGGATTGAACCCAGAGGTGCTCTACTACTGACCTCCCGTCCTATTTTGTTTTTTATTTTGATATAATCTCGCTGAGTGACCTCACACTGGCCTCGGACCTGCAATCCTCCTGTTTCAGCCTCCCAAGAACTGGGAATGTCTCTATTATTTTTAAATGTAAGCTGTAAATGTACCTTTCCTTTTTTAAACATTTATTTTAATTTTATTTATCATTCATTTCTCTGCAGTACTGGGGGTGGAACCAGGGCCTCGCACATGCTAGACAAGCACTCTGTCACTCAGCCGCACTCCTGTCCCTTTTCTTTGCTTTTTAAGAAGAGCACTGAGTATCAAAGTCTAAAAGTAACCCATAGGTTGCTTTCAATTTTGAAAAGACAGGCAAATCTAACAAAGCAATAACAGACAGGGTGGGAGGCAGTGAGCGGGATGGACCCAGGACCTGTGGCCACAGTTTGGCTCTGACCAACAGAAGCTTCTTAATCCCCAAGAGGTCTCAAAGCTCTAGATTCCTTTGCCAGGTGCCTGCGGTTAGCCTCCGGGGAGGCCCAGACTGCCCTGTGAGATCCAAAATAATTCTGGAACTCAAGTCTAATTATTTTTTTAAGTAATGGGAATTGAACCTCCAAGGGCATTCTACCTCTCAGCTACACTGTCAGCCCTATTTTATTTTATTTTATTTATTTTTTGTTTGGAAACAGGAGCTCATTAAGTGGCCGAGCACTTTGCTAACTTGCTGAGGTTGTCCTCAAACCTGTGGTCCTCCTGTCTCAGCTTCCAAAGTACTGGGATTACAGGCAATGCCACCACACCTGGCTCTAATTCTACTTCTTTTTTGTTGTGGTGATAGTACTAGGAATTGAACCCAGGGCATTCTACCTCTGAACTATACCTCTAGCCCTATCTTATTTTTTTGGTTTGAAACAGGGCCTTGCTAAGTTGCTGAGGCTGACCTTGAACCTGCAATCCTATCTCAGCTTCCCAAGTACAGGAATGTGTCACCACGCCCAGCCCTAATTTTACTTTTTTTTTTTTTTATGGTACTGGGGATTAAACCCAGGGGCTTCCACCTCTGAGCTACACCCTAGCTCTCTTTTATTTCTTACCTTGAAACAGGGTCTCACAAAGTTCCTGAGGCCCTCACTCAGTAGCTGAGGCTGGCCTGAAACCTGTGATCCTCCTGTCTCAGCCTTCCAAGTACTGGGATTACAGGCATGCATCACCACTTTCAGCCCTAATTCTACTTTTTAAGAAATCTACCAATTTTTTCTTCTCATACAAAGATCTGTTCACAGCAGAAAATGGAGAAATGGAAAACCATATACTGAGAGCTAGGGATATGGCAGGGGAAGGAAGAACCAGGAGGTACTGACCATGCCCGCGGGTCTCCTTGCTTCTGAGGGCTGTGCTCATGTCCAGGCCCAGCCAGCCCTCCACATTGCCACCTTGATGCTGTGGGGTCCTCTGCCCCAGAAGGATCTCTGTCCTTGGTGGGGCCAGTCAGAGCCCACCCGATGGCCCTGGAGTTTCTCAGGGTTCCTTCTGAACCCTGGCTGTCCATACCAGTTATCCCCACCCTCTTCCACCTTGGTGGTCTCTTTCTGGTAGTGGCTACCACATCAGTGTGCTAATGCTGCCCACTACGGCTCTGACCTCTGAGTCACCTCCGAGAGCGCTGATGGTCCCAACTCATACACACCCCAGATGCCCTCCATGCTTCACTGGGTAGCAACCTTGCCTACCAGGTACTCAACTGGAAAGCCTGGGAGCTGCTGGCACCCTTCCCAACCCGCACCACCATCAACAGGCCCCCAGCCCCATCCCAGGCCCTTCAGGTTCTGGGCCACTGTAGCTGCTCCTGATTCGTCCCCTCCTGCACTTGGCCAGTCCATGACCTTCAACACAGAACCCTGCTGCTCCTCTATCCAGCAAGCAGGCAGTCTCCCAAGAGCAGCCTGAGGCAGATCTGGGGGCAGGTGGTTGATGGGGTGAGATGCCAGGATGAAGGAGTTAGACAGGGGAGGGAAGGTGGTGTAGGAGTCTATCACCAGTGGGTCCCACTGTGGCGCTGATGGGACCCTACACACACTTACACGCACACACACACACACACACACACACACACACACACACACACACACACCAAGAAGCTTCCAGAATCATTCCTGGGATGATGTGGCTTGAGGTTTACCCATCTTATTCTCCTGTACCTTCCTGCCTCAGGAATGCACCAAGGCAGAAAGCAGAAAGAACTTGAAACAGGCTATAAGGGACACTCTGGTCAGCAGAGAGTAGGAACCACAGAAGCCTCCACAGCCAAGAGGGAGGTGGGTGGCCAGGGCTGAGCGGACCCTGATGTTGGGGCTGTCTGCACCCTGTCTCAGTCCTGGCCTGCAGTATCCTTGTCGCCCCAGTGGCACACTCCTGGCTCTCTCTCCGTTCTGATTTCTACCTGAAGCACCTGCCCAGAGGCATCCCAGAGCCCATATGATGCAGGAGCCTATGACCACCTCCTTCTGCTGCCTCCTTCCACCCCTCGTCAGCACTGCTAAAGAGAGACAGCAGCTCCCAGCAACTCCTGACCAAGTGTCTACTCATGGGCTTCACTACCAGCATCATGCACAGCTCCTGACAGGTCTGCTGCCGTGTTCCCTGCCTGGGTGGTTAGAACAGGCCAACACTCAATAGAGATCTTGTTTCAAAATAAAAACAAAACAGGGTCAGTCATGGTGGTGCACTCTTGTAATCCTAGTACTTGGGAGGCTGAGATAGGAGGCTCTTAGGTTCATGGCCAGCATCAGCTACTTAGTGAGGTCTTCTGCAACTTAGTAAGACCCTGTTTCAAAATAAAGAATTAAAAAATAGAGCTGGGGGTGTAGCTCAGAGGTAAAATCCCCCTGGGTTCAATCCCTAGCATTGCAAAAAAAATTTTTTTTTTTTGCAATGCTAAGGGGGCTGACACAGGAGGGTGGTAAGTTCAAGGTCAGCCTTGGCTTGGCAATTTAGTGATACCTGTCTCAAGTACCGGGGAATAGCTCAGTAATAGACCACTTCTGGGTGGTCAGATATGACCTACAGATGAGGGGGCCAATCGCAATCTGTATTAAAGCTCCGAGAGTGGATGAAATCAAGCCGGGCATGGTGGCACACATCTGTAATTCCAGCATTCAGGAGGCTGAGACTGGAGGATCGCGGTTCACAGACAGCCTCAGCTACTTAGTGAGGCCCTCTGCAACTCAGTGAGAACTGGTTTCAAACTAAAGAATAAAAAATAGGGCTTGGGGCAGCACCAGGCCCCAAAGAGGAGGGGGACTCAGAACGTAGCTCAGAGCCAGAGAGGAGATACACCGGCCCCATGGCCGAGGACACAGCAGCAGTGCCATACTGCCAGCAGCAGCAGCAGCGAGCTCACTGGACGGCACCAGACCAAGCACTCAATAGCCCACCAGGCTCCGGAGAGGAGCGGCGGACAGCGAGCTGAGGTGAGCGGCTGCAGATCAGCCAGGCGGAATTCGGCAGATTTTTCGGTGCAGGGAGCGTCTAAAGCTCCCAGGGGCTGGGCTCAGCACACTCTGCAGGGACTCAGAGCGGAGCTCAAAAACAGAGAAAATATGCCAGCCTCATGGCCGAGGGTGTGGCAGTGGTGCCATATTGCCACCGGCGGCAGCAGCAGTGAATTCACCGAGTCCACTATAGCTCCATCAGTGCACTCAACAACAGAGAATGCCCAACCTGCACCCCCCCATGGTCTAAAGCAGCCTCGATTGGCTCACTGGGTCTGAGACTTTGCGATACAACCCAGTAAAGGAGTAGTGGGGACTGAGATACCACAGACTCGAGATCCAGAGCACCTTAAGTGAAGTCATAGTGACCCAAGGGAAGAACACAGAGAAGGCACAAACTTCCAAAATCATGGGAAAGAGGAATAACAATGGAGCAATGAATGCCCACAACCCCACAACATCAGAACCTTATAAAACAGAAATTCAGAGATTTCTAGAAGATCAAATCAGGAAAATAAATGTAGAAATAATAGAGGTGTTTCGAAAAGAATTCAGAGAGAGCCAAAAAGAGATAAAGATGCAATCAATGAAGTAAATACCTCAATTCAAAGTATAAACAACCAATTAGACCACATGGAGAATAGAATCTCGCCTCTAGAAGATGATCACTCCAAAAATGAATGCATAGTTTCTAATTTAGAAAAAAAATCCAACAGCAGGAATCTGACATTGAAGAAATATAGGCCCATTTTAAGAGAGCTAACCTAAGAATAATTGGAATAGAGGAGGGAAAAGAAGGTGAAACCAAAGGGATCAACAATCTCTTTAAGGAAATAATAGCAGAAAATTTTCCAAACATAGAGCAAGAGGTTGATACACAGGTCCAGGAAACTTATAGAACTCCCTTTAGACAGGATCAGAGAAGAGGATACCCACGCCACATAATTGTCAAAATGACTAATGTGGAAGCCAAGGAGAGAATCTTAAAGGCAACAAAAACAAAGGGCCAAGTGACATTCAGAGGCAAGCCAATTAGAATCACTCCAGACTTCCCAAACCAAGTCATGAGAGCCAGAAGGGCTTGGAGTAACATTCCAAACTCTGAAAGAAAACAACTTCCAGCCAAAAATTTACTACCCAGCAAAACTTTCTATCAAATTAGATGGGGAAATAAGAAGCTTCCACGACAAACAGAAACTGAAGGAATTTATGTCTTCAAAACCAGCACTAGAGAAAATACTCAAAGAGATTAACTACAAAGAAGAAATAGATAACACACACCAGAACCAGAGAAACAAGATTTTCCATCCAACAGACAACTAAGATTGGTTATCTTTGGAGATTCATTATTTATGTTAGTCTTTTACCTATTTCTAAATTATATTATTTGCTTTTATTGTTAATTTTTAGGATTTCTAGTTGGAATATTAATATAACTTCAGATATAGCATTTGGAAATATTTTATCCCATTCTATCAGTAACTTTAACTCGGTTTACATTGTCTTTGGATATACAATATTTTTTATTTTTTAGGGAGTTTGTTTACCCTTCTGTTTCCTGTGCCATTGAAATCATATCCAAGAAATCACTGCCAATTTCAATGTTGTGAGGTTTTATGACCCAAATTTTCTTCTAAAAGTTTATAGTCTTAAGATTTATATTTAGGTATTTTATCTATTTTGAGTTAATATTAGTATATGGTGTTAGGTAAGGGTCCAGTTTTATTCTTTTTTCATGTAATTATTATTTTTCAACAATATTTATTTAAAAGATTATTATTTCCTCCACCAAATGTTCGTGGAAACCTTGTCAAAAATAACTTGACAATATATGGAAGAACTTATCTCTAGGCTTTTATTTAACTCCAATGGTTTATATAGCTGCCTTTAGAACAGTACTACACTGTTTCAATTATTGTAGCTTTATATGGTTTGAAATCAGAAAATATACATCTTCTAGCTTTGTTCTTCTTCGAGATTGTTTTGGGTATCTAGAGTCCATATTTCATATTAGGATAGATTTTTTTCTGAAAAATAAATAAATAAATGTATTATAGTTTCACCTAAAAAAAAGAAAAAAATATTCTCTGGTAAGAAAGAAAGCAAAAAGAAATATTAAAATGTTATCTTTAAGTCATCAAAAGCTTGGTATCAGAAATGAAACTGTTATATGAGATTATCATTGTTAATTTTGGATAAATTGCTATAATACTAAGTGTCAACCACTAAGCCAAGCATGGGAAGGAGGGATGGGGAGGGAATGGGGTGGGGATCAGGTAGGGGCTAACTGGGCGATGTGTGCATGTATGTCTACAAAAGTATTTTTTTTTATCCCATTATGATGTATGAATACAGTACACCAATAAAAAAAAAAATAGGGCTTGGGGTGTAGCCCAGAGAACGAATGCCCCTGGGTTCCATCCCTAGACACGCAAAAAAAAAAAAAAAAAAAAAAAAAGTGGATGATATCAGTAAGGGAGAAAAGAGAAGGAAACCAAACACTTAGTCCTGGGCACAGCCACATGGAACTGAGGTTGGAGGAGCAAGAAAACAAGAAATAGAATGAGAAGATGAAAAAGGGCTGGCTGAAAATGTACTCAAAGAAGCTGGGCATGGTGGCGCACACTTGTAATCCCAGCATTTGGGAGGCTGAGACCGGAGGATCGTGGTTCACAGACAGCCTCAGCTACTTAATGAGGCCCTCTGCAACTCAGTGAAACCCTGTTTTAAAATGAAGAATAAAAAATTGGGCAGGGGTTGTAGCTCGGAGGTCAAATGCCTCTGGGTTCCATCCCAGACCTGCAAAAAAAAAAAAAAAAAAAAAAAAAAAAAAGGACTCAAAGACTCAAAGAGCTAAATACTCCCCAAATTTAACAAGAGATGTGAACAATACCAAACAGAATAAAACCCTATAAATCCATGCCAAGACACATCATAACTAATTTCCTAAAACAGAGCCGGGCATGGTGGTCAGAACAAAAATTATAACTCTTATCTGGTTCTAAATGTGTGAGTAGAGAACATTTAGTATAATCACATTAAATACAAGAGAGGGTGAAGGGACATAAACAAAAATAAGGTTTAAAAACTCAACTCAAAGTGTTAACATGACGATATCAGACTTTGATAGGTTATGTGTATATATTGTAATACCGAAGCAACTCCTAAAAGAGCTGTTAAAGAGAGGCACTCACAACACTAAGAATAAATTAAAAAAGGAATCATAAAAATGTTCAAGTATTTCAAGGGAGGCAGAAAGCAATGAAGCAGAAAATTTTAAAACAAAGAGAACAAACAGAAAAAACAAAATGGGAGATTTAAACTCTAACATATCAACAATTACACTAAATGTAAATGGAATTCATATACTAATCAAAAGGTAAATATTGGTAGAGGGGACTTAAAAACATGACCCAAGCACACACTTTCTGTAACGAACTCACTTCAACTATAACTATTTTGGAAGATTTTAAAGTAAAAGAATGGGAAAAATACATATCACAGAAACATTAGTCAATGGAAGGCAGGAGTGGCTAGATTAATACCAGACAAAATGGCCAGAGATAAAGATAAATATTACATAATGATGAAGAGTCAATCGACTCAGAAAACACTGCAATCCTAAATGTTCCTGTCCAAACACAAAAGCTGTACAGTACAAGGCAGAGCATGAGAGATAGGAAAAGGGAAACACACTTCTTTCAACAGGTCATAGACCTACTGGACAGAAAACCAGCAAGAATATAGAAGGAGCAAACACCACCAACAACCCAACAACCAAGACGATCTAATCAATATTTATTTTACTCCAACAATAGCAGAATGCAGATTTTTTTAAGTACCCACAGACATATACCCACATACACTATATCCTGCACTGTAAAACAAATACCAACAAATTTAGAAAAACTAAAATCATACAGAGTGTTTTTATCTGGCCACAATGGAATAATGATAACAAGAAATAATGATAGATTAGAAAAATAACAGGAAAGTCTCCAAATACTTGGAAATGAAAGAACATATTTCTAAAAAAAAAAAAATTTGTGGATTGGAAAACGTGCCAAGACTATGTGTATGTGTGTTTATATGACTTTGAACCTCACTCTGTTGTATAATTACAATGCACTAATAAAATCATGTAAAATATTTAAAAATCCATGGGTCAAAGAGAAATTCTCAAGGAAAAAGAAAAATATATTGAAGTAAAACAAAAATAGAACATCAAAATTTATGGCACCTAGCCACTGATAAGTAAAATAAAAAATTAATGCAAGTAAAATAAAAATAATGTGAGTACGGCGGAGTGTGAAAAACACGAGAGAGGTCCGGTACACATGGCATGTAAAGTTTTAATGGCACGGCTCTCCCAGGGATCAGGGCGAGGCCCCGTGGGGCCCGCGCGCCTGTCCGAAGCTTGAGGACGCAGGTTCTCCTTTTCAAGGTATGCATCTCGCGAGATGAGGGTTTACTCGCGGGAACGCCCAATTCTCGCGGGGGTTTCAGCCCCTCCCTTGCCCTGCAGAGGTCATGTGACACAAAGTCACATGAGTGCAGGACCCAACTTATCATCCCGGCCTTTTGATGGTAGGGATAATGGATGATGATTGGACCCTCTAGCTTCTTTCTGCTGTGAAGGGGCGTCGTCAGGGGCCCCAGGCCGGGAGGAGTCGGGAGTCCAGTCCCCCAGAAGGGGGTGCAGGTGGGTGCATAGCTGCAGTGCGAATTGGAGGTTACCCTGGACAGCTTAGTGATGTGCGCTTGAGGAGGCTTGAACAGGCAAGGGCTATTAAAGAAAAAAACAAATCATGAGATTGAGCAGGAGACCAAAAAGGAGACTGGTTTACTCAGTACCTGGAGAGCTACCCTGAGCTGGCAAAGAGGATGGAGGTTGAGGGATCCAGGAGCCGTCAGTCTTCAGCCAGGCTGAGTAGGGCCAGCGGCGGGGCCTGGTCTGGAAAGGTGCTCCCCCTGTGTTGAGGCACCTGCGGCTCATCCTTTTCCAAGGGCACTGTTCCAGTGGCCCTCCTGGCCACACGCCGGGCACAGTCTGATTGGTGGGCGTGGCTTCGCCCCACTTCAGGCAGGCTCCTGGAGGTAGTCGTCGTTGCAGTCCTCCACACCTAGGTGGCGCTCCAGAGGGCTGAGCCACCACCGCCAGCCAAAGGGCAGCTACCAGAGATCTGCTTTTTGGCAAAGTCAGAGTGTACGCTCCATCTCCGCCTGTTTCTCTCTGGAATTAAAACTTTAGATGCCATGTTAAGGTTCTGTCAGCTGTGACGGACCTACACTCACACACAAAGAGCGCGTCCCAGAGCGGGTGTCTGGCAAGAATGGCAACACAGACTCCCCATGGGCAGACAGAGGGTGTCGCCCCAGCCCTGGCCCGGCCCCGGTGTTTCCCGCAGCACCTAGGGCGTGCCCAAGCGGGCCGGAAAGGGAGCCAGAAGCCAAGCGCGTTTAAGACCTTGCGGAATGGCCGGGCAGCCGCCCAACAAAATTGCAGTCTGGTGGGGGCCAAGATGGCGACTGTGACGTCACCAGGCAGCGACTGCGCGCCATCACAAAATGGCGGCTGGTGGGAAAATAAATGGCAGCTGATAGGGGAGAGCATTTGGAGGGATACCAGACCGCTTATAAAAGTTCCTAACTTTTCCTGGGCCACCACAACCCATTTCCCAACTCGTATCAAGGCAGACAGGCTCTCAGGGCATCTGCTAGTATAAAGGTTCGACTTCCCATAATTGGTTCACGGGCGGAAACGAAGAACAGGAAATGGGCGTCCCCGATTTCCCTGCTCAATCGTTCGGAAACGGAGGTTAAGAGATAGGGAAGAACGTCTTCATTCCTTCTCAAAACCGGAGGATGACCTGGTCATCCGCAGGGTGGTCCCAGTGGACCAGGGGACAATGGGTCACCAAGCGCTTGGATTTTGGGGTCCCAGTGGACCGGAAGACCCAAGTCCAGAACCCGCTAACCAAGGGAAGGAGGCAGTTTACCGGAGTGAAGTGTTGCCAGCCAGTGCTGGCTGCGACAGAAGCGCTGAGAAGCTGCTGGGGGTGCGGTAAAGCTGGGGCACGCAGATGCTGGTGGGTGGTGTGGATGGCACTGACGGCTGGCGCAGGCGGGATCAAACGGTGGCACGTAGGCGGCATGGCTTGCCCAGTTTGCGGCGTGGAGACAAAATGGCTTCCAGTGAACCTGGCTTGGGCGGGCGAAACGGAGCAGCAGCAGCGAGTAGAGCTACGCCTGGCGCGGGTGACTGTGGAGGACACCGAAGCCGGCTATGCGCTGCCCAATGAGCCTGGCTCGGGGCGGGCGGGGCAAATCGGCCAGAGGTCCCGGTGGTGACTGGAGCACCGAGCTGGAACGGCAGTTTTAGGAGGTCCAAGCAGCAGGCAGAGATCCTGGCCTGTGCAGGAGGTTGGCAAGCAGAGCAGGTGCCAGCATCACCCAAGGAGCCTGGCTCCGGGCGGGTGGAACTGGCAGCCTGGTGGCCGGCGGAGCCTGCACGCCCCGGCAGTGGTGGCTGCGGCCGCAGTGGCAGTGGAAGATGGCCGTCGGCACTCCAGAAGAGAGCACGTGGGCAGGAAAAGATGGCCACTGGCTCTCAGCAGAGCGCAGGGCCGGAATGATGGCCGCAGACTCTCAGCAGAGTGCGGGATCAGAAAGATGGCCACCGGCTCTCAGCAGAGCGCGGGGCCGGAAAGATGGCCACCGGCTCTCAGCAGAGCATGGGGCCGAAAAGATGGCCGCGAGCTCTCAGCAGAGCTCGGAGCTGGAAAGATGGCCGCGGACTCTCAGCAGAGCCCCGGGCGGGAAGAAGGCCGCCGGCTCTCCCGGAGAGCGCGGGGCTGGGGAAGAAGGCTTACGGTCCGGGCAGGCACGGGGCGGCAGCGGCGGCAGTGGCAGGAGCAACGCCTGCAAGCGGAGCGCTGGTGTGGGACCTCACAGTCGAGCTGCTGGCGGGTCAGAGAGTCCAGGGCTCAAAAAGAGAGTAAAAATAAAAAGAGAAAAAAGGAAAAAAAAGAAAAAAATGGGGAGGGACCCAAGAGTTCTCCCGGTTCGGCACCAAATGATAAGTAAAATAAAAAATTAATGCGAATAAAGTAAAAATAATGTGAGTACGGCGGAGTGTGAAAAACACGAGAGAGGTCCGGTACACATGGCGTGTAAAGTTTTAATGGCTCGGCTCTCCCGGGGATCAGGGTGAGGCACCGTGGGGCCCGCGCGCCTGTCCGAAGCTTGAGGACGCGGGCTCTCCTTTTCAAGGTATGCATCTCGCGAGATGAGGGTTTACTCGCGGGAACGCCCAATTCTCGCGGGGGTTTCAGCCCCTCCTTTGCCCTGCAGAGGTCATGTGACACAAAGTCACACGAGTGCAGGACCCAACATATCAGCCACAACAGTGATAAGAGGGGAATTATATTCACATGATAGAAAGGAAGAAAGACTTACTTCTGATTCAAAGTCTTCCTGTAAGAATTTAGGGAAAAAACAAAATGAGCTAGCAGAATGAAGGAAATAATAAAGATCAGAAGTGAATAAAATTGAACAAAGAAAATCAGCATCACTAAGAGCTGTTTTTGGGGTTTGTTTTTTTTTGGTGCTACTGGGGTTCCTGGAAACCCTTCTACCTCCGGGCTACACTCCCAGACCTATTTTATATATTTTTAAATTTGGAAATAGGGTCTCAAGCCAGCGGTGCTGGCTTTGAACCTGCATGATCCTCCTGTCTCCGCCTCCCAAGCACGGGGATTACAAGCGTGTGCCACCACGCCCGGCAAAGCTGTTCTTTTAAGAATAGATTAATAAAATTGATAAACCTTGGGATTACCAGCATGCATCACCATGTTTGGAAGGCTGAGACAGGAGGATTGCGGGTTTGTGGCCAGCCTCAGCAACTTTGAGACCCTCCACAACTTAGTGAGACTCTGTTTCAAAATAAAAATAAAATAAAACAGGGCTGGGGTATAGCTCAGAGGTAGAATCCCCTTGAGTTCAACCCCCAGTACCAAAAAAAAAAAAAGAGCCAATATCACCACAGACCATACAGACATCATAAGAATAAAAATGGGATAGAATCCTGTGGATAAATTTACACAAATAAATTTGACAACTTAGCCAAAGTGCACCAATTTGTTAAAAAAACACAAACTACCACAAATCACCTAATATGAAATAGATTATTTGAATATACCTATTAAGGAAATTTGATTTATAATTTTCAAAATTCTCAAAAGCAATCTCCAGGCCAAAATGGTTTCACTGGAGAATTCTACCAAATATTTTAAAAACCAATTAGCATCAATTCTCTTCCACATAGATCTATAGGTTATAATACACAATCTCTTCCAGGGTATAGGAGAGGAGGGAACTATTCCCAATTCACCTATGAAGTTAGTACTACTTTGCTGCCAAGTATAGACAAAGATGGTATACAAACACTAGACCAATGATCTTCAAAAATGTAGATGCAAAAAAATACTTAACAAAATAACAGTTAAAAAGAAGGCAGTGGTCAGAAAAAACAATTATATACCAGGACCAAGTCAGATTTATTCCAAGACTATAAAGCCAGTTAAACATCTGAAAACCAATCAATGCAATCTACCATATTAGCAAGCCAATGAAGTAGTCATATGACCACATTAAATAGAAAAATACATTAGACAAATTCAGCATGATTCCTGATTTTAAAAATTTATGAAAAAGTAAGAATAGAGGAAATATTCCCAAATTCACACAGAGCATTCACAATTTTGGGGGGGCATAGTTTGGACCTCTGAACTATACCTATAGCCCTTATTTTTTATTTTCAAACAGGGTCTTGCTAACTTGCTGAGGCTCATCTTGATCCTGTGATTCTCCTATCTCAGCCTCTAAGTCCTGGGATTACAGGTGTGTGCCACTGCATCTGGCATTAAAATAAATTAGCCTATAGTTCATAATATGCTTAATAGTAAAAGACTGAATAATTTTCCTATAAGATCAGGGATAAGGAAAGATGTCAACTATGAATCACTGCTCTCGAAGTCTGTGTTGAATCTGGACCATGGAGCCGGATAGATGAGATGGACTAAAGTCTAGATGCACTAGCCAATTTATTCCAGAATTTGTGAGGTTATATATGTCAGTGGGACCCAGGAGATTATCAGTGTTAAGACTATGTGACAGCACTATACACATAACACAATGGTTTATATTCTCAGAAATCGCCAAGTCAAGGTCTTCTGCAACAAAGTTTGTCTAGTTACAGGGAATATACATTTTTTAAGGGCTGTTTGATTAAAACATACTGATTTGGCAGGAAGTATGAGAACACAACCATGGCCGCATCTTGGTCCAAGGCACACTGAGTTAAAGAGTTTTGTCCTTCTTCTTGGAGATTTCTCATGAGACTCAGTGGGTTCCTTCATAAGATGTTTCCATTAGCCTGTATTCTGACAGTCAGCTCTTACCATTTTTATTCAACATATTGCTAAAAGTGCCAGCCAATGCAGTTAGTTAAGAAAAAAGAAAGAAAACATTAAGAACCATTCAGGAGATACCACAATACTTGGCTTCAAATTATACTACAGAGATATAGTAATAAAAGAGCATGATATTGATACAAAAAACAGACACATAGACCAATGGGACAGAATAGAAGATACAAAAACAAATACAAACACTTAAAGTCATTTGATTTTTGGCAAAAGTATAAAATACATATGTTGGCAGTTGTGTTGGGGAAACTGGTTATACATTTGCATAAAAATGGAATTAAACCCCACCTCTCACCCTACACAAGAATCAATCAACTCAAGAGGAATCAAAGGCCTAGAAATTAGACCAGAGACTTTGAAACTACTAGAGGAGGGTATGGGTCCAACACTCCAACTTCTAGGCATTGGCAGAAATTTTCTCAATAGATCCCCAAAGCTCAAATTAAAATAAGAAATAATAAATGAGATGGCATTAAACTAAAAAGTTTTTGTTAAGCAAAGGAAACCATCAAGAGCCTAAAGGAAGAGCCTGCAGAATGGGAGATCTTTGTCAGCTACTTCTTTGATAGATTAATATCTAGAATATACAAAGAACTTAAAAGACTCATTACTTAAAAAAAAAAAACTTTTCAAGAAATGGGCAATTGAACCAGGCATGGTGGCGCACATCTATAATCTCAGTACTCCAAGGCTGAGATAGAAGGATTTCAGGTTCAAGGTCAGCACATGGTAACTTAGTAAGATTGTTTTCAAACAAAAAAATTTAAAAATAGGGCTGGGGCTGTAGGTCAGAGTTAGAATGCCTCTGCATTCGCTCACTAGCACCACAAAAGGAAGAAAGGAAGGCGAAAGGGAGGGAGGAAGGAAGGAAGGAGAAACTGAACTAAATAGACATTTCACAAAAGAAGAAATACAAATAGCCAATAAAGTTGTGAAAAAATATTCAACATTTTAATCAAGGAGGTGCAAATCTCTACACTGAGATTCCATCTAACTCTAGTTAGAATAGTCATCATCAAAACCGCAAACAATAATAAATTCTGGTTATGATGTGGGGAAATAGGAACTCTTATACATTGTTGGTAGGATTGCAAATTAATGCAGCTGCTATAGAGATTGGTGTGGACATTCCTCAGAAAACTGGAAGTAGATCCACCATATGATCCAGCTCTACCACTCTTGGGTATCTTTCTAGTGGGACTGAAATCAGAAAATTATAGTAATGCACACAAATCCATGTTTATAGCAGCACAATTTACAATAAAATTACGGAACTGACTTGGGTGTCTACCAACATATGTAGGGATTGCAAAATTGTGGATAAACACACAATGGAATTCTACTCAGCAATAAAGAATAAAATCATGTCATTTGCAGGAAAATGGGGAGACCTGAAGAACATTATGTTGAGTGAGATCAGCCAGTCTCAGAAAGTGAAGAGTCTTATGTCTTCTCTCATATGAGGAAGCCAGGGAGTAATCAGGATACAAGAGGGACCCTAGATAAAGGAGGAGAGACCTCAGTGGAGCGAGGAAGGTGGCCTGGGGGAGAGTGGTGGTGAGGGAGGGAGAGTTAAGAAGGAATCATTTCCATTGACTTTATGTACATATATGAAAATACCAATGATCATCTCAGTGTCCTGTAAGGGCAAGAGGGGAGTGGAGAGGGAGCTGAGGAGAGCCCACCAAGTGCTGTGTGCATGCATGTCACTATCACTCTGAACTACATTATGATGTGAAACTATAATGCACTAGCAAAAGTATCCAAAAAAGAAATAAAAATATGCAAAATGGAAAGTAAGAAATAAAACAGCTGTTCTCTAAGTACTTGTATAAAATCCTAAAGAATCAATTAAAAAATCTTTAATAAATGAGTCCAGTCAGGATGCAGAATATAAGATAAACAGGCACAAATCCATTGTATTTCTATATACTAACAAAGAACATACAAGCATTGGAAAACAATAACATTTATAATTGCCAAGGAAAGAAGGAAGGAAAGGAGCAAGGCCTAGTGTATGTCTGAAAAGTATGTACAGGACCTTTCTGTGGAAAACTACATGGTACTGACCAAAGAGAGGAAAAGGGTGTACATGGAGAGAGCTACCAGGGTCCCAGGAATAAAGACAGCCCAGCAAAGAAATTGCATTCCTAGAAACACACCAGGCAGGTTTTTGCTGATGTAGGCGATATTATCTTAACACTTATATGGAAAAAAACTGGAATAGCTAAAATATTTCAAAAAGAGAAATAAAGTGGAAGAAACTAGTCTACCTGATTTCAAGATTTATTATATGGCAACAGTAATCAAGACTTTGTGCTACTGGCAGAGGAAAATACACATAGATCTGCATAATAGAATAGAAGACCCAGAAATAGACCCACATAAAATCTGCCTAAATGATTGGGGGGGGGTATTGGGTATTGAACACAGGAGCATTCTACTTCTGAGCTATGCCTCTAACCATTTTTATTTTTTTTATTTTGAGACAGGGCCTCACTATGTTGCTGAGACTGTCCTCAAACCTGTGACTTGTGATTCTTTCTCAGCCTCCCAGTTCCTGGGATTATGTGGGTGGCCACACCCAGCTGCAAATGATTATTTGAAAAAGATATATAAGCAATTCAATAAAGGAAAAATAGGCTTTTCAACAAATAGTATGTGAGCAATGGACATTAGCAGTTCAAAACTAAATCTCAACCCAAGCTCTATACCCTGCACAAAAATGTATTCAAAGTGGATCATGGATTTAGATGTAAAATATAAAACTGTAAAAATTTTAGAAAAAATAAGACAAAAATATGCTTTCTAGGGTTAGGCAAATCCTCCACAGACTTGACACCAAAAGGAAATATTAGTAAGGTGGACTTCATCAAAATTTAAAACTTCTGCTCCACAAAGGAAACTGTTATGAAGATAAATGGGGAACTAGAGATGAAGAAAATATTTAAAACCAATATAGAGAATAACAGATTGATATGTAAAAAATAGGAAGAATTCTTGAAACCCAAAGGTAAAAAAAAAGTCCATTTAGAAAACTGGGTAAAAGATACAAAAAGACATTTCACAGGAGATGATGTACAGGTGGTAAATAAGCATCTAAAAAGATATTCACCATCATAGGTGGCTAGTGATGCACACGTTAAAGCCATTAAGATGTCTCTGTTAGAATTGCTAAGCTTATGCCGGGCATAGTGGCGCACGCTTGTCATCCCTGTGCTTGGGAGGCAGAAACAGGAGGATCGTGCAGATTCGAAGCCAGCTGCGCTGGCTTAAGAGACCCTGTTTCCAAATAAAAAATATAAAAAATATAAAAATAGGTCTGGGAGTGTAACCCGGAGGTAGAAGGGTTTCCAGGAACCCCAGTACCACCACCAAAAAAAAAAAAAAAAAAAGAAAAGAATAGCTAAGCTTAGCCAGGTGTGGTGCCACACACTTGTAATCCCAGCATTCGGGAGGCTGAGACAGGAGGATCACGGTTCACGGTCAGCCTCAGCTACTTAGTGCAGCCATTTGCAACCCATTGAGACCCTGTTTCAAAATAAAGAATTAAAAATAGGGCTGGAGTGTTAGGTTGAAGATAGAATGCCCCTGGGTTTCATCTCCAGTACTGGAAAAAAAAAAAAAAAGCTAAGCTTGAAGCCAGCACAACAGGGAGCACTGATAGGATGACTAACCACCCTAGAGAACAGTTTGTAAGATTCTTTTAAGAAACAATTAAAACAAACTTGCTGTGGAGAACAACCTGGACAAATCTCCAGAGAATTATGCTACATGATGATAACCCAGGCAGAAAAGGTGTAACGTGTATTACTGAAATGGCCAAAATTATAGACATGGAGAGTTGGTCAGTGTCCCCAACACACAGTGAGCTGGAATCGCAGTGTCTCAGACACACAGTGAGCTGGAATCATGGTGTCCCTGACACAGAGAGCTGGAATCATGGTGTCCCACACACATAGCGAGCTGGAGTCATTATGTTCCCAACACACAAGGGGCTAAGAAGTCTTGGTGTCCCCGACACAGAAGGAGCTGGAGTCACGGTGTCTCTGACACACAGCAAGTTGGGGTCTCAGTGTCCTCAACATACAGCCAGCCAGAGTTACAGTGTACCAGACACACAGCAAGCTGGAGTCATGGAGTCCCCGACACACAGGGAGCTAAAGGAGTCATGGTGTCCCCAACACACAGGGAGCTGGAGTCACAGTGTGACACTCAGCACATACTGAGAATCTGAAAGAAGGCAAGAGGTGAATTAGTGTACAAGAGGTCACCTACAGAATGGCATGTCTGGTCTGAATTGCTTTCCTCTCTGTGCTGGGACGGGCCCCACCAGGGATCACACGTGTAATCCCAGTCCTTGGGAGGCTGAGGCAGGAGGATCTTAGGTTCAAGGCCTCAGCAACAGGGAGACCCTGTTTCAAATTTTAAAAAGGGGTGGAGTATAGCTTAGAGTTAGAATGCCCCTGGATTTAAGATCCGATTCTGCAAAAAAAAAAAAAAAAAAAAAAAAACTTTTATTTTTCAAAAAAGAAAAAATTTCCCAAAATAGCATAAACAAAAAAGGATTTTCTTCTATTCATAAGAAGAGTACAAGTAGGCAGCTGCTGCCTGGATTCAACAGCTCAAAATATCAGGGTTTTGTCTCAGCAAATGCTTAGCCTCTCCTTTCTCTCATGTGTTCTGCCTCAGAGCTGGAATATGGCTGCTCCAGCTCCAGGCATCATATCCACCTTCACTGTAGGAAGAAGGGAAATAGAGAGAAAAGTGAAATATCAACTGTTCTGGCTCTTTATTTCAGGAGAACAAGCCTTCCCCAAATCTCACAGGTGACTGCCACTCGAGTGTTATTTGCCAGAACCGTCATCTGACCACACTTAGCTCCATACAGGCTTGGAGTATATTCAGCTCTTTAGCCTCACTAGCACAGATCACAAGGGGAAAATGGAGAGTGAGGATGACTTCACAGGGCCCGCCACTATTATCTTTATCCCATAAGAAAATGTGTGTGAACTGTTTTAGTGAATTGGGAGGGGTGAGTGGAGTTTAATGTTTTTTGGCCCTGAGACCATGGCAGTGTCCCTGCCCCTCTCCTGTTCTTGGGGTCTGTCTAGAGAGAGGCCCACCTGTTGAGAAGCAGGAGGGGAGTCAAGCTATGGGCCAGTGGGAGCTTACTCTCCAGCCTCTACCACTGCCTGCCAGCAACAGCCCGTGGCTGCAGGCTTGGCTCCGGCTGTGGAGGGAGACTCAGCTTCCTGAACCAGGCCCTTGTCGGTTAGCAGAAATGTCCTCCTGGGTCTTCCCACCTGTTTTCCATCTTCTGGACTCCCAGAAGCACCGGGAAGCCCGGCGGGGATTAGGCAGCTCCAACATGTATGCAGCCACCGCCTTCCTCCACATCCGCTGGGCAGGCCAGGCTGATGGTATCTAGTTCCTGAGACCCCGCGGTGAACTCAGACACCAGATAGTCTCTCTTGATAACAGTTCCACTTTTCCCACCTCTTTTAACAAATACTAGCCCCTGAAGGAAACCCAGGCTCCTGGATGCGATGTTTTTGCTGCTGCCCAGAAATAGGAGTGGACGGTAGGAGTAGACAGTGGAAGAGGAGCACAGGCTTTCTGGAGGTGAATGGAGGAGGCTGGCAGGTGCCTCCTGGCCAGCTCTCCCGGGCTCGTGGTTGGCAGTCTTCCAGGTGGGCTGCCTTGGCCTCCAGGGATCCCAAGTCACTTCCGCACTGCCAGGCTCTGCCCCTCTGGCCGGCCACGGGCTGCCTTGGCAGAAGTTCCGCAGCCACGGTCTCACGTGTGGCTCTTCCCACGTGGAGATGGCAGCGGGTCGTCTACAGCCTCAGAGGGAAGGTAGTTCATTTCCTCCAAGTTTATGGGAATGCATTTTGTACACATTTGCATAGATGGAGGAAACAATATTTCTCCCAAAAGGCCAGAAAAGAGAGAAAGCCCAGTGTGCAGAGCTGCCCAGCCAGCCCAGGATGCTCCTGTTAGTCCCTGGGCCCCACTGACAGCAGGCAGGCATGGAGGGGCAACACATCTTCCCGGCCCAGATGATGAGGAAGAGAAACAGACCCCGCAGCAGACAGGACCTCTCCTCAACCCAGTAGCAAGCTACACATTCACAGTGGTCCAGGGAGCTGGGGCACAGCCAGGTAGAGAAGGTAGAAAGCACTTGCCTAGCTTGCACAAAGCCCTGGGTTTGAGTCCCAGCATTGAGCGCGCGCGTGTGTGTGTGTGTGTGTGTGTGTGTGTGTGTGTGTGTGTGTGTATAATGATATCATGGCCCAACACAGGAAAATACTTGGGCCGTGAGGGGCTCTTTCCCAAGCTGTTTGTACCCTGTGGGTCCTTCATCCCCTGCTGGCCACTCGGCCGGGGAGGTGGTGTTTCCTCCCACTTGCTCCATTTTCCAGATGAGGAACCTGTGCTTAGGAAGAGCCATCCCTTGCCTAAACCACAGCTGGGCTGGACTGAGCAGCCTGGAGCAATGCAACACCTGGCAGAACCCCTGTGAACAAGAGCATCTCTCCTGCCCCCAGGACCTCAGGGCTTGGTGGAGGGTGGAGGGTCAGTCTTTCTCCCCTCTCTGCAAAACTTGCTCTTTTAGCTCCTCACAAACCACATGAAACAGGCTGCAGATGCAACCGCAGATTATATGCTGAACCTCGTCCAGGGCAGGAAATGCCAGGTGCAGTGTCCAGGCTCTGCCCCGCCTCCCAGGTCAGCCCGCTGTGACGCGGGATGTGCAGGAACAGGCACTTGCTCTGGGGGCTCCTGCACCCTCCAGGACTTCCTGAGTACAAGACTCTGACTTCCCAGCCAGCACCTGTCAGCCATTTTCCTCTGTCTCCCTGAAGCCCTTGGTGGAGAAACAGAAAGTCCTAACTCTTATACACTGTTTGGGAGTATAAATTAGTACAACTGTGGAGATAAGTATGAAAATTCTTCAAAAGACTAGGAATAAAACCATCATATGATCCAGCTACAGCACTCTTGGGTATTGTTCCAAAAGAATTAAAGTCAGAATACTAGAGCGATACACAGATGCCCATGTTCACTGCAGCACAATTCAATAGAGTCAAACGATGGAACCGATCCTGGTGTCTTTCAACAGATGATGGATAAGAAACTGTGGGATATACACACAGTGTGTGTGTGTGTGTGTGTGTGTGTGTGTGTGTGTGTGTGTGTGTGTGTTACTGGGGATGGAATCCAGGGATTCACCCCCGAGTTACACCCCCAGTCCTACTTTATTTTTATTTTTAAACAGGGTCTCACTAGGTTGATGAGAGTCTCATTACTTGCTGAGACTGTCCTTAAACACGCAATCCTCCTGTCCCAGCCTCTCAACTATTAGGATTATGAGCATTGGAAAATGGAGTTTTACTCAACCATAAATAAGGACATTATCATCTCCAGGAAAATGGCTGGACCTGGAGAACATGATACTAAGTGAGATCAGCCAGTCTCAGGAAGTCATATGTGGAAGATAGAGGAGACAAAAGGAACTTCAGATAAATGAGCAGAGACAAGTAGAATAGTGGGAGGGGATGGGGAGGATGTGGGGAAAGGGAAAGGAGAATTGAGGAAGGAACCAGTTCAAATAATGCTATGCCCCTCTAGGCAGGTGTCATTGCCAATCTCACTAGCATGCAGGGGGAGGGGGCAGGGGAGGGGGCTGTGAGGGAAGCACACCGGGTGCCCTGTGCATGTGTGTGCATCACTTTGAACTCCACTATGAGGTATAATTATAATGTGCCAATAAAAGTATATTTAAAAAATAGAGCCTGGTATGGTGGTGCACACTTGTAATCTTAGTACTTGAGAGGCTGAGACAGGAGGATCACAGGTTGAGGCCAGCCTCAGCAATTTAGTTAGGCCCTCTGCAACTTAGTGAGACACTGTTTCAAAATAAAAGAATAAAATAGGGCTGGGGTGTATCTCAGAGGTAGGATGCCTCTAGGTTCCATCCCCAGTACCCTCCCCCACACACATACAATAGAGAGAGAATTTGGAAGATTGAGACAGGAGGATCACAGGTTCAAGGCCAGCTTCAACCACTTAAGGAGCCCCTCAGCAACTTAGCTAGACCCTATTTGCTTCTTTCCTTTCTTTCTTTCTTTCTTTTTTTTTTTATGGTACTTCTGATTGAGCCTAGGGTCATTCTACCTCTGAACTGTACCCCCAGACCTATTTTATTTTCTATTTTGAAACAAGGTCTCACTAAGTTGCAGAGAGTCTGGCTAAATTGCTTAGACAGGCCACACTGGCTCAGTGGCAGGCATCCTTTGAGTTCCTCCTGCAGTTTCTGAGGCAAGGCTGAGGGCAACCTCCACTAGTAGCGGGTCAGAGGCTTAGCGATAGGGCTGGCCTGGGAGAGGAATGTGGAGGCAGGAGAATGGGTGAGAGAGAAACCGAGGGGTCAAGACCACCGCAGTAGGAGAAGATCCCCACACAGCAGGGCTTCAGAAAATGCTCAGAGCGTGAATGAGCGACTGGTCCTGCACTTTCTTCCATAAACCTCAGAGATATCAAGACCCTTCCAAGTCTCCAGTGTAATGGTTGTGACACAGAACAGGGGGCTTAGACATCTTCTAGACACAGGAAGGCAGTCCCTCCCCACCCTTGTGCGGATCCTCATGGAGTCCACAGCTGGCTCTGGCTCAAGGTACCAGGTCCCTTTCAGCCCTGGCTGCTGTGGGCCAGTCCCATTCTGAGCACCCTCAGGTCCTGTGACTCCACGTTGCTAACCAAGAACCCCTCGTGTGCCCAGCAATGTGCAGTCCTCACAAGCTGCCCTAGCACCCATATCTCAGGCCCTCAATTGAGAGGTGGGCTGGAAGCCAGGGAGCCCCACTCTGGGCAGGAGATGGACAGAGCGAGGGCCAGCTCCTGCCATCCTGTCCAGTGAGCATCCCTGGCTCTCCTCCTCCTTCTCCCTCCCACCTTGTTGAGGCTCAGGGGACCCCAGCTCAGGAGTTCTGTGACAGGTATAAGCCCAGTCTCAATAAGCACTAAGAGGCCATATCCGGGCCGACCACCCAGGTTCCCCAGGACCTGGGACAAGGGCAGTCTGAGTGCTGGCCATGTGACCCTTTCCAGACACCCTTTGTCAAAGCATCCATCCTTATGGCTTGTCAGTGTCGCCTCCTGCCAGCCCCACCTTATTCACAGCTTTACAGATGCCCTGGTGGCCTGACAAGGTTTAGAAAGCGCCCCAACATGACAAATGCACCTTCCACCTTCACTTCTGGAATGATGTTCCAGGTGTGGCCTACTGCACAGACTGGAGAGCCTGGCAATGCAGGCGCTCCACGGCCGACTGGCTTGAAGGCACTGGTGTCCACCCTGTACTCCTGGCCCCCAGTCATGGCTCATCCTCAGAATGGTGCGACACACATGGGGATGTTTGCGACTTTGTCCTTAACTCCTGGTGGCAAATCATATTTGTTTTCTGTCCCAGATCCCCTGGGGTGCTCTCTCTTGCCCCTGGTAGAGAAAATTGCATTTTCTTTTTTCTTTTCTTTTTTCTTTTTTTTGTGGGTCTGGGGATGGAATTCAGGGGCATTCTACCTCTGAGCTACAGGCCCTGCCCTATTTTTTTATTCTTTGTTTTGAAACCAGGTCTCACTGAGTTGCAGACGGCCTCACTAAGTAGCCGAGGCTGTCCGTGAACCGCGATCCTCCAGTCTCAGCCTTCCAAATGCTGGGATTACAAGCGTGCACCACCACGCCCGGCTGAAAATTGCATTTTCTATAGATAACCACAGCAATATTTCTGGCCCAAGCTCTCTTATGGGCTCCTGCCACCCTCGTTGAGAAATGATGGCAAGTCTTTTTCATGCCCTGGTGAATGGAAAAAAAAGGATAAGGTGACTTCTGTGTTGGAGGACTAGGGATTGGATCCAGGGGTGTTCTACTCCGAGCAAAGCCCCCAGCCGTGCTTTATTTTTTATTTTGAAACAAGGTCTTGCTAAGTTTCCACACAGTGCTGGCCTAGACCCTGTGATCCTCCTGTCTCAGTCTCCCAAGGATAGGGTGGCTTCTGAAGCCAGGTCACAGAAGATGACCCAACCTTGGCTACCATGTCATAAGGAAGCCCAGAGCAGACCTGACAGCACCACGCCACGTCCCAGCCCACACCTCCAGTGCAGGACTCAGCTGACCGCCAGCGCCGGGACCACCAGTAGCGGCCCGAGGGGCTTTGGATGATGCCAGATCCAGCCCTCAGGCTGCCAGCCCTAGCAAGAAAGGAGGAGCAGACCTGAACTGCCCAAGTGCAGGCCCACAAGTGAAGGAATCCTTCATGTAGCTTTGAACAACTCAGTTTGGAGATAGCTTGATATTCAGCAATAGAAAAAGAAAAGCATCCCGGGGATTCCCCACCTCCCTGGGAATCTTGTGTTCACGGATCATTGTGAGGGCCCCGGGTAGGCAGAGGGCAGGTCCAGGAGTCAGTGATTCTGCTCCGGGCAATCTCCAGTTGGCAGAAAGCCGCTCCTTGGGCCTGGCGGTAGGATTCTGAGAGCCATACTTACAGCAGTAAGAACTGAGTGCCTGTGGTTCTAGGGTGTTGGGAGGCAAGTACCACAGGAGGAAATCCTGTCCAGGGTTTCCTATTTAATGGAAAATGTTTTCATAGCAGAAAATGTTAGGTATTATCCTTAGTAATGAGAAATTTGGAACTGGGTGTGCTGCACACCTGTAACCTCAGCATTTGGAAGGCTGAGACAGGTGGATTGCAGGTTTGAGGGCAGCCTCAGCATTTTAGCCAGCCCTTGTTTCAAAGATAAGAAAAAAATAAAATAAAATAGGGATAGGGGTACATATAGATCAGAGATAGAATACTCCCTGGGTTCAATCCTCATTATCAGAAATAAATAAATAAAGAGCAGTTTGGTCATTTCCCCAGAGGCTGTGAGGCTTCTCCACCTTCAGATCTATAGCAAACTACATTTTGACTTGTAAAGAAATTACTTTGAAACCTCCACTATAAAATCAGCAGTGGGATTGCTGTGAGACCAAAAATTGGCTTCAGCTGTGTGGGCTATTGGGGCATTAGGCAGCTCACTGGAAATCATCAGGTGAGTGGCCTTTGCTTTTATTACAATGCAAACTGCATGACTACCCCTAAACAAGTAAAGCTCACAAAGTCCTTCCTATTAAAATAACATCAATTTGCCCAGTGCAGTGATACAGATCTGTAATCCCAGAGACTCAGAGGCCAAGGCAGGATCACAAGTTTAAGGCCACCTGGGGGCAGCTTAGTGAGACCCTCAGGAACTTAGAGAGAATCTGTTTTGGGGCAAAAAATAAAACTCAAAGGGAGAGGCCCTTGGGTTCAATCCCCACTACCCTCCCCACAAAATAAATAAACAAAAAATAAAAGGGCTGGAGGTATAGCTCAGTGATGGAGTACTTGCCTAGCATTTGTGAGGCCCTGGATTCAATCCTTAGTACTGCATATGATAATAACAATAACAACAATAATAATAACATATTGATCTGATGTTAGGCTAAGGACTGGCTGGCCAGTTCTGCCCTCATTTGGCCTCCATGGGGCTTCTGCATCAATGTCACTGTCACTGATGGACACAGAAAATGCCATCAAGATGGTGACAGATTAGCACAGTGAGGTCATCACGGGAGGGGAGGGGAGGGCTGCGACGGTCCTGTGCTGCATGTTGTCCTCCACCTACATCCCTCTCACCAGCAACCGTTCAGCCCATCTCTGTTCTGGCCAGCACCAAGCAGCTCCTCTAAACCTCCTATCACTAATAAAGAGACTGGATGCTGGGTGCAGTGGTGTGCCTGCCATTCCAGTACTTGAGAGGCTGAGGCAGGAGAATCTCAAGTTCGAGGCCAGTCTCAGAGACACTGTTTCAAAAAAAAAAAAAAAAATTAAGAGGGCTGAGGGTATAGCTCAGAGGTAGAATGCCCCTGGTTCAAGTCCCTGTACTAAATAAATAACTAATAAGTGTAGACCTGGATTTCTCAGAGGGCAGATTTGGCTGGTGATCTCACAGTACTGGGAGACCCCCCCCTCCAGGAGACCACACTCTTCCAAACCCAGGTCCTGAGGAAAGTTTCCTGCATGGGCCTCAGGTGGCCCTTAGCCCAGGCCCATCCCTGCTCTCTACCTGGCCATCTCCCCACAACCCCTTTAGTGGCCTGGTGAGAGGACCATGGGCCAGGACACCTGTCAGTTTCCACTGGAAGCCCACCAGGGAGGCTGAGGAAGGAGTAGGGGGACTCAGAGGGGACCAGCTCCAGGCAGCCTCCAGGAAGCCCATGCTTCCCCCTCTGCCCACCCAAGGCTGCAGGATCAGCCCCATTTTTCATCCCTATCAATTATAGTGGCAAAAGACCAGAGGCCCAGAATGTAAATCAGTGTCCCCGAGGTATCTAACCCAGGGTGGGTTGGCTAGAGGTGGCATCCCTTATAAGTTCTACATCTGATGTTTTTATATTAATTCCTATAGTGACTAGATTAATTTCATTCCACAGACGGTTATCTCTTCTTCATTGACTTGGAGATATCTCTGAGGAGAGCATATCTCAATGAGTATCAATCATTCAGTGGGGTGCCGCCCCTGACTGCGAATTTTTCATTAAAGAATGAAATTCCTTTGATCCAAAGATGCAGTCTTCAGAAAGAATGACATGCAGGCTGGCCTGAGTCACCGCGGTTAGCGTCGTCACCTGCGCTTGGTGTCTGGTGCTGCTTGGGAGCTCCCAACTATGGACAGAAGGTTCTCTGATTTCCCCTCTATTCTGCCTTAGGCTTCCCCAAGCTCAGTGAACAGAATCTGAGTCAGCTTTTACTGAGTGATCATGCCTGGCAGAGGATTCCCAGAGACAAGCACGTGGTCATCAGCCCTGTTTTGTGCAGGGTGCTCACCGCACATCTCACTGAGTCAGCGCAGGCCGACTGCTCCTAGGAGATAAGTGGGGACCGCTGCTATGGCCACGTTGCAAGCAATGGAGATGCATGTCTGGAAATCCCTGAAGCTGAGAGGTAGGAGCTGGCCCTGGAAACAATCAGCTTCTTTCCTGGTGGGGAGGTGGCCCTGGGCCAGCAGACTCCAAGGGGCCTGGCATGATAAAGGACTTGTGTGCAGGATGGGAGGAAATAGCAAGATAAAGCAGGGTAAAAAAAAAAAAAAGTGGGCATTGAAAGAGCCTGGAGCTGTCTACAAAGGCAGGTGCCTGCAGAGGGCTGGGCAGGTGTGCTCACAGCCTCCAGACTGGGAGTATAAGTCAGGAGGACTGAGGCTGACCTGTGTGGAGGCCTGTGACAGAGGAGGCTGGAGGAGCTGTGGGGCAAGGTGAGGCAGGGAAATCCATTGGAAACCTCTGTCCTCAGATCACCACCTTGCTCCTTGCCTGTGATAAACACACACCCTCCCCAACTCCACACAGAGTGGGAACCTGGGGCAGGTCAGTTGACCAGTGTGCCACTAATTTATGAGACCCTACAAAGTATAGATCTAGGGATTTAAAGAAAGAACACCCAGGTTGCCCCTTCCTTGGTGACCTTGCCTGTAAGACAAGGACTCTGCCGCCAATGGGGGTTTTGTGACCCTAAAGGAGTTAGAAACATACGGTACATAGGCCCTCACAGGGTGCCGCTCCAGGCCTGCCCTCTTTTCTAAAGCAGATGATCTCCCAGAAAGACTTAATTTACCTTGCTTTCAGGAGTCAGACATGCATAATTGAACCCCAAACCTTTAGGGTCTGGAGGATGCTGATAAATAACAAACTTAAATAGGTGACCAGGTACCCGCACACACACAGGCACAGCTGGGTGTCAGCCTTAGAAAATAAAGCAGGCCATTTTCTCTCATGCTGCACACAAGTTCCAAGGGCCCCAAAGAAGAAAGAAGGGAAAATGGAAGAAAGGAAAGAAGGAAGGGAGGGAGGAAGGAAGGGAGGGAGAAAAAAAGAAAGGAAAGAAGGAAGGAAATGGAAAGGAAGAGAAAGCAAGCCAGCTCCATCGAAAGGGCTGGCTTCAGCAAGACAGAGGATGATTAGTGATCCTGGGTACTTTTTCCAGCAGTTGCATCCATCCATCAGGTCTCCTGATAGTGTCCCTGGTAATCCTGGGGCCAGAGAAGGTGAGTTCAGGGACCCAAGAGGAAAGAGGCTGACCCTGGGAACAAGGGAACCGGTTCCTGCTCAGTTCTGTGTCCACCGCCCAAGACAGCTGGGAACACACAGTAGTCACCACACCCAACTTTATTTCTGGACCTTCTCTGGGGATCCCCATTTAGGAGGGGGCACAGGGCGTGGTGAGATCTGAGACAGCTCCCAGGGCCTGGGCTGGGAGGGCTGAGGATCCACAGAAATGAAAAGCCTGAGGCTGAGTTTCTTTGGCTCAAGCAGGTGGAGCAGCTCCAGTATGCACAGATCTCACTGGGGCAGGAGTGAGCTCCTGGGGCCCTTCCTTTCTCTAGCCCTCTGGAGGGTCCTGGAAAACACTGTGGTCATGCCAGCACCACCTGGGCTTCTCCTCTTTTCTTATTTCCGCCTGTGTGGTTTCTGTCAGCCAGGTCATAGGACCATGGCTGCCCATCCCAGGATAGCCACTGTGTTCCACCAAAGATGAGCCTACGGTGGGCCCAGCCTGGCCAGGACCACCCACCCCCCAAACAGCCCAGAGACACAGCATAGGCAACCTGCTATGTCACTCCCTGAAGGACAAGCTGGGACAGGGGTTGCAATTTGAGGTGGGCACTGTCCCCTCCACACAGCCGTCGCGGGTGCTGAGATCACAGCAGCACACGGAGGGTCCTCCACCTCACCTGTGGCCACTGGGCATCCCCACCTAAGCTGGCCAGAGAGAGTTGTAGGACCTGAGGAGTCCAGCAAGGCAGCCCCTCCTCCCTCCAGTCTCTAAGCTTAAATGGAGAAGCTTCCAGACATGATTGTATCTGACCTTCTCTTTGCTTCTCCTGTCTCTGGCACAGGGCCTGCGGTGAGCTCAGCTCCTGCATACTCCTGAGCTTCATTGTGGGGAACTTTGTAAAATTTCCAACATGCAGAAAATTGCCAACCTCTGGAATCCCCGAGGAGGGATGTGCTCCCTCCACACAGATCACTCTCCTTAGGACTGGCTCTTAATGTGGGACAGTGGTGGGTGTCCTGGGAGAACAGGATGCTTCTTAGCTTCTAAATCAGGTTTCCAAGACACCTCCCATTCCCACCCCCACTGGCCTGGAGCACCGGGGTCTTTAGAACCTCTCTGAGTACTCCGCAGTTGAGCAATTCCAGCCCAGGCCAAATCCCAAGGGAACCTGGAGAAGGCGGCTCCTCCCCAGGCTGGGATCAGCCATCCCCAGGTTTAAAGGGCCAGAGGAAAAAACAGTCTTGAGAGTTTGTAGAGACAGGCTTTCCACAAAACACTTCCTGATGCTTTCTGACACTAAAACCCTATTAAAGTCATAAACTTCTCCTGCAAAACACTCCTCAAACATGTATTTATCTAAAGGGCATCTGTGTTTGGTCTCCAATGCAAACGCTCCAATAGCAAGCCTAGAGTGATTTATTTGGGCGCCTTATTCTCTCCCTGCTCCTTCGGCTGATTTTTATAAATGGCTTCCATTCACACTGAGGGTCAGCCCAAAGGAAGAGGGGTGCAGAGGAGTATGTGAGCCTGCAGTGGGGGCTGTGAGGGTGGGGGCAGGGGCAGATCCTCATGGCACATGGCCACGCACCCACCTACCAACCAGGGCACACTTTGCCTGAGCCTGATCCTCCTGTTCCACCTGGAAGACACGTGGCCAACTGGCAACAGTGACTCCTCTGTAGGTCCCCAGCTCTGCTAGGTGCTGAGCATCCCGCCCCAGTGAACTATGATCCATACTGGACAACCAGGACAGGTGAGCAGGACACGTGGTGACACCTAGGGCCAGGTGGCCATGGCCATTCCAAGGCCAGCTGCCAGGGCTGCAAATAAGTTTTGCAGTTAGGGCAGGTGCTTGGAGCACCCAGGAAGCTTGCTCAGTTGCAGGGGTGGGGACCTGGGACTCTCAGGAGCAGGGTGGAGAGGTGCTGAGAGCCGGCCTTGCCAGTAGGCCCTCCAGCCTCCAGCTGCGGCACAGATTCCCCTGAGGGCCCTTCATCACCACAGCTTAATATGCACGAGCTCATCAGCCCCTTTCCAAAGAGGCCCCAGAGAGCAGGGGCCTGCTGAGGCCACTGCGCCGTGCTCTTCCTGCCTGCAGTGGAAGGGATTTCAGGAGGCCGGGGGTGGGCTCAGGACTCCAGATTGCCCACGTGAGTGGGTGCCTGGCCACCTTTTCCACCTTTTCCTTCTCGTTGGGTCTATAGCATCTTCAAGCCACCAGGAAGTTGGGCCACAAAAGGAAATGTGCTTCAGAGAGTCTGCTGGATCCACATGGCACCCAGCACAGGGCCACCCCAGAGAGCAGGCTACCTCTCCACTATCACCCCACTGGGAAAGGTTTGCCCAGAGAGAACCTGGAGAGCTGCTGCTGCTGCTGCTGCTGCTGCTGCTGCTGCTGCTGCTGCTGCTGTGTGTGTGTGTGTGTGTGTGTGTGTGTGTGTGTGTGTGTGTGTTTACATGCACATGGTACTGGGAATGGAACCCAGGGACAGTCCACATCTGAACTACACCCCTAGCATTTTTTTATTTCTTAATTTGAAACAGGGTCTTGTTAAATTATCAAGGCTGGCATCAAACCTATGATCCTCCTGTCTCAGCTTCCCAACTACTGGAACTTAAGGTATGTGCCACTGCACCCAGCAGGAACTGCAGTTTGGATCTAAGCTGCCCTATAAGCTTACCAGTCATATGTGGTTATTGAATTTAGTTAATTGATGTGTGTGTGTGTGTGTGAAAGAGAGAGAGAGACCCGGGATTGAATATCCAGGGACGTTCTACCTCTGAGCTACACCTTAAGACTATTTATTTATTTATTTATTTATTTATTTATTTATATTTAAATACTGGGAATGGAACCCAGGGGCATTCTACCTCCAAGCTATACCTCAGACTTATGTTTTAGTCTTTTATTTTTGAAACAGGGTCTGAGTTGCGAAGGGCTTCACTAAGTAGCTGAGGTTTTCTGTGAACAGTGATTCTCCTATCTCCGCCTCCCAAATGTTGGGATTACAAGTGTGCACCACCACACCCAGCTTTTTATTTTGATTTTTGAAACAGGGTCTTACTAGGTTGATGAGCGTCTCACTACTTATTTAATTTTAAATTCAACAAAATTAAAAATTGGGCCCCTCTGTCACACTAGCCATGGTACCACCCCCAGCCCACGTGCCCTCCTGCCTTCCAGTCCACTGCAACTACCCTGTGTGCATCAGGGCATCCCATGCCCAGCACTGTAGCCTAATGTCCCCTCCCCCCAAAAAGAAAACAAACCATCTCAGGGCCTTATGTCAACAGACTTCCTGCTCGTCAACAGTCCCAAAATGCAGCAGGCTGTTTCAGAGACCAGGCAAGGGAGGCAGAGGCTGCTGAGTGGGTGCTCTGCTGGGGAGGTGAGCCAGAGCTCTAGTCCCTGCTGGGGAATTCCAAGGCCCCAGGTCTTCCTGCTTGCTGGTGTCCAAAGGGCAGCATCATCCCTATCTCTAATTTTCTTTTCCCAAATGCTCAGGCCTAACAGTCTGTGGACCTGCCTATCTCTATGGACCGCATGTGCATTTCACGTTTTGGTGACTGTCCCTGAGGAACACCACGAACTGAGGATTTTGTTTTATTTACAATAGCACCTCCATTTCTGGAAACATCCCATGGAATATAGTAAGTGTCCAGTAAAGAAGAGGGAGGAGAGAGAGAGGGAGAGAGAGAGAGAGAGGGCCTTTTTTGGTGCATTATAATTATACATCATAGTGAGGTTCAAAGTGACATAAACACACAGAGACCAGGAGAACAGTGGAAGGATGGGGGAAGGGTAGAAAGGGAGAAAATAAATTTTCCATGAACATGACACATGAGAAGTAAGTGGAGTGGGTGAAATGTAGGTTCACAGATGAGTTTTTAAGCAAAAACGAGTTTCTGACCTTTATCCTTGGCTGGTAGTTTTAGGTTCCGACTTGGGAAGAGGAGACACTGGGGACAGAGGAGGCTGGGCCAGGTGGCGTCCCCGCTGGGGTGGACCACTTTGAATGTCTTCTCCCCTTGGCCTCAGCCACCTTCCCACAAAGATGGCTTCCCTGAGGTTTTCCAGTCCAGACCTCCCGGGCTCTGCGGTGGAGCACACCGCTCCCTGGTCAGCTTTATTTTTTTCACTGTGCTATGAACCAAAAAGAGAAGCACCATCCATCTCGCCTGAAGGTTTTGCCATTTTAGTCTGGAAACCCAAGGAGAAGTAGATTTCGCGAGAGTAAAGGCAAGCTTAATTTTTTATTATCTCCAGCTGATGGGTAGACTCTCCTTCACTTCCAGAAGCCAAAAGAAAAAGAAAGGGCTTCCCAGTGACAGGATAATTTGTCAGAAAGTTATGAGTGAGTCCAGCAGGGCTGTATAGGAAGTGTATATTGAACAATATGACACACTGGCCTCTAATTGCTGCTGCCTTTCTTATCAATAATACATGTTTTCAAAAAGCCTTCTGTTTGCATTTACACAATGGACTGTAACTACTGCAAAGGATCCATTAAGACCTATTTTAAAAAGTGCATTCGTAAAAAGTCGTCTAAATCTGCATTACAAGGCAGATTATGAAATTGCCTTGGGAGATGTTTGTTTCTAAAAGACAGGCCATATCTGCTGGACTTGCCAACTGAGCCCCTGCTCCCTCCATGGTTTCCTCTGAACTGGAAGGGCCTTCTCCCTGGCTCCAGATGATCTGTGGAGGCGCTGCCAGCTTCAGCAGTGCCCTTGGGCTGAGGACACAGTGAGCCAAGCCCCCAAGAGCCCCAGGGGTACAGGAACGTGTCAACCTACCGCTCCCTTATGTGCAATTACGAGGTCTCTAAGCGCTCCACTGTGGCAAAGAGGGCTCTGGGATTCAGGGCTCGCACTCTGTCTAGCCCTGAGAAGGCTGCTGGTCATGTGGGGAGGACGGGAGGCCTGAGGCTAGGTGGGGAAAGTGGAAGCTGGGTGTTTCAGTCGATGTTCTCACTGTGTGACCTAACACACCTGCCAGCACACTGAGAGGAAGGGTTATCTGCTCACAGTTCTGGAGGATATGGCAGTAGGAAGAAGAACAAGAGGAGGGGATGAGGGACATGTAATCTCCAAGGCCACACCTTCAATGACCCCCTATCTCCCCACCTTACCACCCAATAACTCTATCAATCCACCTGGACTTCTCCTCTGAGGAGATTAGAACCCTCATGATTCAATCATTTCACCTCTGAACATTTTTGAATTGCTGTTGCATGAGTTCTTTCGGGGGACATTCTAGATCCAAACTGTAACAGCAGGTATTTCCTCGGGCAGGCCAGCCTATGTTTGGCACAGCGGTGGGAATTGCTAACTGAATGGGTGGGAAAACCAGAGGAAAGGGAAGCAGACAGTTTGGGTTGGCTTTCTCTTCTGCTCCAGCTTCTTCCTCTCCTTTTTAGCCTCCTGACTTCAGCTTCTATGGCTGATGGGAATAAATAAGAATAACAAGGGCAACACATCTGGCCTGCCATGGGCTTGGGTAAGGGCTCCATGTGTACCCACCATCCGCTTCATCCTTGAGACACCTGGGAGAAGGAATTCTGCTTTCCCACCTGGGTCCCAGACTCAGTGACATTTCAAGGTCACAGTTTAGAGCCACCTGCAGCTTCCATGCTACACCCCTGCCCTGACAGCTTCCTGGACTGGAGAGAAGCCTGGGGGAGGACTGGGAAGACCACCAATGTCTGCAAGCCCCTCCCTGCCTCATTTGGTTCTTATTCTCAAAACAACACTGCTAGATAGGGACCACCTTGCTGTGCCCATGTTAAAGAGGAAGGCACTGTCGCCCAGGAAGGCCTGTAGAAGGTTCTGAGTGCTGCTGGTGCAGCCGGCCTGGTTCTGGTACTGGCTGAAAAGAACAGGATTCTTCCAAGAGAAAGGGGAGGAGGAGGGGAAGACATTTAGAAGAGAAAACCTAGGCGGGGCAGATACAAGGGTGAGCCAGGAAACAGATGAAGGGGGTCAGCCATGCAGGGGTGGGCTTTGTCTGCCTCCAGTGGATAGGCACAGCTTCAGCTCCAATTGGGCCCCAGAGAGAGTGCGAAGAGGGTCTTCTAGGCCAGGTTAAGTTCCAGTCTGCAAATCCCCCTGTGGGCACCGGAGGCAGGTAGGTGGGCGAGAGCTCTAAAGAGGTAAAGTGTGTCCCTCTGCCATATCTTGTGAGGACACCAGACATGAGTCAATGAGTTAATAGGGATAGCATATTTAAAGAGAGGGTGGGCTAGCCATTGGGGTGCCTGTGAAGCCAAATCATGAGCAATGGCTTTCATCTTATAGTTGCCCTGGAAGGGTGGCAACAGCAGGGCCCAGGAAAGCAAACTGTGGGGACCAACCAGTAGACTTGGCCCTACCTCACGGGGTTGCAGAGTGCAGTGGTAGGCAGATGGGGAAGGCAGCCCCAGAACGCCGCCTGGCCTTCTACTGCCCCAGGGCTGAGCTGGGCTCCTGCACTGGTTTCCCCTCCCTGCAAGACCCCCAAGACTGGGTTTCAATGCCTGTGCTTGTCACTCTTTGTGCCTCAGGATGTCCCCATGCCTGCCCAGCCCACAGTTCCAAAGCATTCACCCTGCCTCCCACCCTGGCAGCAAAGGAAAGCCTGCCCTAGCCTGGACCTTTGTCCATACCAAGCCTGTGTCCATGTGCTGTGTCTGGGGCTCCAGTTGGCCTCAGCTCATAACAAATGGTCACACTAGCTATGCACCCGCTGATTCCACAGAGGTACTGGAGGGGGACACTACCTCAGCCCCCACTTGGGAGATATCAGAGAATTATGCAGTCACACAATGCTAAGAGGCAAAATCCAGACTCAGGCCATATCACTCCAAAAGGCAAATCCACACAAGAACCATTGGGGAACTTTCTCTCTCTCTTTCTCTTTCTCTTCTCTCTCTCTCTCTCTCTCTCTCTCTCTCTCTCTCTCTCTCTCTCTGTCTCTCTCTCTGTCTCTCTCTCTGTCTCTCTCTCGTGTGTGTGTGTTACTGAGGTTTGAACCCAGGGGCATTCTACCTCTGAGCTACATCCCAGTGCTATTTTTTATTCTTTATTTTTGAATCAGGGTATCATTTAATTGCAGAGGGATTCACTAAATAGCTGAGCCTGGCTGTAAACCTGTGATCCTCCTGTCTCAGGCTCCCAAGTACTGGGATTACAAGTGTGCACTACCATGCCCAGATGAGATTTAAAAAAAAAAAAAAGAAGATGTGGATTTGGGGCTGGGGGTGGAGCTCAGTAGTTGAGGGCTCTGGGTTTGATCCTGGCAACTGCCCCCCCATATATATACACACTCACATACAAAGTGGGTTTTCATGGAGGAGTATATATATAGGGATTTGTGTATTTATATGAGCTGCCCTGTAGGTGAAGGCTAGCACCCACCACACGGTGCCATGCTCTCCTCCAGCTTCCAGAGTACCTGCCTCCTTCAATAGGAGTGGGGCCAGCACGCTGGAGCCCAGCCCTGGTTGGGACAAGGCCACCACTTATTAGGCAGTTATTGTGTGTGGCCACTTGGCTTCACCTTCATTGGATTCTCTCTTTTTATTGTCACTCCGAGAGAGAGAGAGAGAGAGAGAGAGAGAGAGAGAGAGAGAGAGAGAAGAAACTGAGGATTGAAGGAAGTCCAGTAAGAGGTGTCAAGATACCAGGCACAATGGCGTATACTTGTAATCCTTTTACTTGGGAGGCTGAGACAGGAGGATCACAGAATTGAAGCCAGTCTTAGCAACTTAGCAATGCCTGTTTTAAACCTCCAGGGTGTAGCTCAGAAGTGGAGCACCCTTGGGTTCAATTCCCTGTACCACATAAACACATACAGAAAAGGAGCCAGGACCAGAGCTTCCGCAGACCCTCCCCGGCCTCCAGGAAAGAGCAAGGGTGGGACTTCTGGAGATCCCAGCCCAGCACAGCCTCTGACATCCCACTTTGGGATCTCAGGGCTGGGTGGCATCTTGAACAAATGCCCCTGGCCCAGTAGGGTTGAGTCGCCCCTCTGTAAGGTTCTGGTAACCAGTTGGCCCAAGGCTCCTCCTCTGCCCTCTCATAGAAGTCCCTCTCTGGCTAGGTCCTGGATCATGCCTTTGGGGGAAGGTATGCACCCAAGCACACATATGTCCATATATATGAGCACAGGGGTATCCATGTATATGTGTGTGTGCATGGGAGCCCCCCAAACCTTCTCTGAAGGTGAGGGCAATGAGCCCACCACAATCAGGTGTCTACTCAGGACCCCCACTGGTGAGATGGGATGGAGAGGAGGGCTTGAGGGAGGGCAGAGCCAGGGTGACCTGCCTGTGTAGGCCAAGGCCTGGCCAGGGTAGTCCCTGAGAGGGGTGGTGTTGGGCCAAGCTATTCACTTCTCCGCCTTCTCCTGGGAGGTAGCCTCGGGAGCCTGTGTAGACAGAGTCTCTCTAGCCTGGCTCTCCCCTTCCCTGGGCACAGGCCGCATGTGCAGCCCCAGTAGCCAAAAGCTCTAGAGAAGAGGCTGTCAGCACCATAGGGGACCCCCCACCCTGTGGCCCACTCCAGTTCCGTAAGTCTGAGGGCCCAGGGCCCTCGGGGTGTACTGCAGGTAGAGCAGGATCCTGTGTCTGCAGGCCTGAGGCACATCAGCAGGCAGGCCATGAACATCAGCTGGCCCAGCCCCAAGCCAGCCTCTGTCTTGGCAGCTGCTTGCAAGAGTGATTTCACTTTGACTTCATATCTGCAGAGTGATGCACTGGAGCCTTTTCAGCCCTGAGCTCAACGAGGCAGAGGGTGGGGCCTTGTGCACAGCAGCGGAAGAGCACCCCAGCCTAGGTTCCTGGCACCCCTGCCCCATGGCCTTCCATTCGTCTGTTTCTCCAAAGGCAGCTGAGGGTTAGGGTAAAAGGGTTGACTTTCCCCAGGGGCCTAGAAGCCATGCTCAACCTCGTTCCTTGACTCTCCACTTTGGGTACAGAGACTTCCCCTACTCAGGGTGAATGTGTTAGGAGCATCATTTTTTTTTTTTTTCTAGTACTAGGGATTGAACCCAGGGGCATTTTACCTCTGAGGTATAACTCCAACCCTTTGTATTTGTTTATTTATGTTGTTTTAAAACAGGTTCTCTCACTGGGTTGCTGAGAGTCCCGCTAAGTTGCTGGGGCTGGCTTCTAACCTGAGATGTCCCTGTCAGCTTCCTAAGTACAGGGATCACTGGCACCTGCCACCATGCCCTGCTACTTCTTGGAGGGGGAGGGTTCGATTCTTCGGAGCTTCCTCGCTGTTACCCCACCCTCCCACTCAGCCCTGCATGGGAGTTGTTTAGAGGCAGGCAGGCCAACCATCCTCCAAGCGTCCCACTGGGCCGGCAGCAGCAGGTCTCTGCGACAAGGGTACCTGAGATACTTTCCCAGCTGCACTGGCGGGAGCGGTCCTGAGGATCACACACTAGCCCTAGGCGTTCGGCCCTCTCCCCAGAAGACGCGGTGGACCGGAGGCCGGCTCCCCGCCCCGCCCCTCTGCCCTGCCCCCTGCGGGGCTCCGGCCCAGAAGCTGCGGCGCTCCCCGCGCTGGGCGTGCGCCGAGCCGAGCCGGGCCGCCCGCCCGCTGTCTGGGACCCTGCGTGCTTCTCCAGGCTGCGGGAAAGGGCGAGAGGCCGGGACCGCGGGGTGGCCGGGGACCGCGCGCAGGTCCGCGGACCCCGCCCCGCGCGCCGCGCACCCCACCCCACCTGGGCGCGGCCGGAGCCCGCCCCGCCCTCGGAGCCCGCACTCCCGAGCCCCGCCCGGAGCCCGCACGCCCGCCCGCCCCGCCCGGAGCCCCGCCCGCGCCCCGGCCCCGCGGGAGAGCGCCGAGTCCGCCGCCGCTCCGGCCGCAGTGTCCGCGCCCGGCGGGCATGGGGCGGCCCGCCTGAGACCGCCGCACCGCCGAGACCCGCGCCCGCGCCCCGCGGCGATGGCCCCGGCGACGTCCGGGCCCGCGGGGCTGCGGCTGCTGCTGCTGCTGCCGCTGCTGGGCGAGGGTGAGTCCTGCGGGCGGCGCCCGAGTCACGCCGTGCTCGCGGGCTGCCGGGTCCGCCGCTGTGCCGCCCCGGGGGGGGGGGGGCGAGCCCCAGCCGGACCCCAGCCCGAGCCCCGGGGCGCTCCGCTCCCGCGAAGCCCGCAGCCCGCCGCGCTCGGTTTCTCTCGCTTCACTTGCGAGCGTCCTCCCTCCGGCCCCGCGCCCTGCCCCGCCGAGGGCTGCGGGGACTCTTGCGTAGGTTTCCCTTGCGCGTTCGTCCCGCGCCTTCGTCTTTAAAGACCCCGAAAGCCCGTGGTTTCCGGGGTGTCCTCCCTCGCGACCCGCGGTCCGAGCCCCACCCAGCCGCGGACACCCTGCGCCGCTGCCCGCAGGAGCGGCTGGAGTGCGGCCTGGGGCCGCAGGGCGGCTCCGGCCCTCGCTGACCAGCGCCTTGTCCACCTCGCGGGGCTGGACGCCCGCGCGCCCCGGGTGCCGCTGTCCGGCTTGGCTTCGCACAGGTTGGTCACGGCTCCCACTACCACACCCTCGAGAGGATGAACCCCGTCCTGAAGAAGCCTTCGCTACCCATCCTAGAGCCCCCAGCCCCACCCTAATTGATCCCCTCCGGAGAACTTCAGCACCAAGTTTCTCTCCTAGAAGGAAGGAGCCCCGGGGTCACCCTCCCCACTCCTCACCCCCCCCCCCGCAGCCTTTGGGAACTGAAAAGGCCATAGTGACTCTGCCTCCCGCCCCAAGACCTGCGCGGGCTCGGGGTCACAGGCCTGCTCAAGGTTTCAAGTGTGCGTCCCCCTCCTTCCCTTTAGCTCAGGACAGCAGACCCCGAGGCAGAATGTGTTCCTGGTAGAGAGAGGAAGGCAGGGAGAAGCGCTTTACTCCCGTCGGAAAGAGTGGGGAATGGGGCGTCTGTTGCTGGGTTTGGGACTCTGGGTCACAGTGCGGGAGGTTGTGTTCTGGCAGAAGTAAACACAGCAGTTACCAGCCCAGTTCGGAAGGGCTCCTGCCACCTCGGGCTACACCTTTGCAGCTGTGGGTGTTTGGTCAGTTGTGAGCTGGAAGCCCCAGTGCCAGGCAGCATCAGCCTGGAGCTTCCCGAGTACCCAGCCAGGCTGCAGGGAGCAGGCTCCGGCTGTCTAGCCTGCGGTGCCCTGGGGGTCTAGTCTGTGGCACTTGGCAGGAATATAGGCAGTTCTCTTTGCCAAGACCCCTGACCCACCACGCTGGGCAGTCTCGGCTTCTCAATCCAAGGAACATGAAACGCAGTCATTCACCGCTGTCCCCTGGGATGACCAAAAAGCACCTCCAGTGGCACTGGAAGTGCAGTGGTGGCCCCACATTCAGGAGGAGACAACTCGGCCCTTTTAAGAACTAATCCTATCGGTGCATTTAAGTTATACAGCAGTGGGATTCACGGCGATACATTTATATCTGCACACATCACCTGGCGTTTCCATTCCCACAGCACTGACACCTTCCTCTGAATGTAAGGTTACTCTGTGTCCTCCTCAAGCCTTCTTTCCCCCTCTCCTTCCCTCTCCCATTCAAGTCCCCTTTCCTGTGTTCTCTCTAGCTTCCACATATGAGAAAACAAGTGACCCTTGACTTCGCGGGTCTGGCTGCTTTCACTTAGCATAATGAGCTCTAGTCCCATCCATTTTCCTACAAATGACATAATTGTGTTCTTGATAGCTGGGCAAAACTCCATTGTGTGTACACAGGACATCTTCACTCAGTGGACACGGACACCTAGGTTGTTTCCATAGTTTGGTTGTTGTGAATTGTGCTGCTATGAGCATGGGCACGCAAATATCCTAAAGTACTCTAACTTTAATTCCAACTAGAAAACGAGCATTTGAGCTGAATAGATGCTTCTCAGAAGAAATACGAATGACCAACAAATTATGAACAAAATTGCTTAACATTATTAGCGATTAGAGAAATGTAAATCTAAACTACACTGAGATTCCGTCTCGAGTTAGAATGGCAATAATCAAGAACACAAACAATAGTAAACACTGGCAGGGATTTGGAGAATTAGGAACTCTTATACACGGTGGGTGGGGAGGTAAATTGGTACGACCGTTATGGAAATTAGCATGGACATCCTTCAGAATAGGAGCAGCGACCCGCCGTAGACCTGGCCGTGTTTCTCCTCGGTATCTCAGTCAGGCCCTTCCGAGAGGCAGCAGGAGAGCTTTGCCAGTAGCAGCAGCAGCAGCACTGAAGCTGGCTGCCCATCCTCGCTCTGCCCATCCTCGCTCTCCTCAGAGACTCCGCCCCCTAGTGCGCGCACACCTAGGGAGCAGCTGGCCTCGGGCGCCCTCTAGCGGCTGCGGTGGCCGTGAGGAGGAGCCTGGTCTACGGAGGTGAGACCTTCCTCAGTTCACACAGCGCTAAGACTCACTCCTGCCCTTTCTAACAAAGACACGAGGGCTCTCACAGGTTGCCTTGTGCCCCTGCCTCACTCAGGGACCCCAGCCCTTTCCCTTCTGCTTATACCAGGACCCCACAGGTGAACACGATGGGGGTACAGGCCCTTCACATCCTCAGACTCTCCCCCGCACACCCCGTCCTCTGGGGAGCCTGCCTGTGAAAGGTATGTGTGGGGTTGTTGGCTTTCGCCACCCAGGACAGGCACATCTCTCCCTGTCGTAAGGAGGGGGACACTAAGTCCCAGCCTCTGGGGCTCCCCTGCATGTCCCGGGCTGAGCCACCTCTGCCCTTCTCCTGGAGCTCACCTTGCTCTGCACCTCTGGCTGCAAAGAAGGACCTGTCCTTTCTGCCCCTGGACCTCAGGACCTTCTGCTCCCAGCACCAAAGGGCTGCGCACCAAGACGTGGCAGGGCCCTCTCCAGGCTGCGCCTCCGCAGGGACCTGGGGGCCACCTCTGCTTGCACCACCAGGTGCTTCCTTCAGAGTGGGCTCCTGGCCAAGGAAACACAGCTCACCTTGTCCCCTCTGGCTGACTCACCTGAGTCCCCTCTTGTCCCATCTCCTTTCTTGAAGACGTGTCCCCCCTGGTGGCTCACCTGAGTCCTGCCCTGTGTCTGCTGTCCTGGGGCTGCTGAGCCTCTCTGGGCTCCGCTGCACCCCACACTGGGCTGGGCCAGCTGGTGGGCTCCTGAGGGTGGGGCCTGCGTGGAGACAGCAAATGGAGAAGTTTATTGAGCCCATTCACTAAATTGCCTTTATCCTTCAGAATTGCTTTAGGGACTGGCTAAGTAAATCACTGCTTCCTCAGTGGTGTGAAGAATATGGCAAGCAGGCACATAATGGGGAGCTAATGGCCTTTTAGCCAGGGGAGGAGAGAACTAATGAAAAATTATGAGATCTGCTGCATTGGAGCTTGGGGTGCCAAGGAGAAAGGAGGCTGGAAACTGTCTCCTCCCCTGAGGCCTTCCGCCTGCTGCCTCACAGAGGACCTCCAGCCCCCGTGTCTTCCTGGGGAAGGCAGACACCGGCTACTCACCGTGGGGCTCACAGCAGGCACCTCACCTTCTGTTGCTTATGGCCTATTTGCTAGTTCATGCTATCTTCATGACAACCCTCTGAGCACCCAACCTTGTCCTACCACTTCACAGGTGAGGAAACCAAGGCCCCCACAGCCTGTGGACTCTGGGGTCCATGGCCAGCACTGAGGGAACCCCTGCCCCTGTCCTTTGGCTTCGGCAAGCCCCTCCCTGGGTCAGTGATGTTGGGTACCAGAGCTGGGGCTAAGGAGGGGTCCTACAAGAGGAAGCGGCCACAAGCCTGACCACCCATCATAAGGTACCAACTCTGGGGTGTCAGGTACCCTGGCTGTGGTCTGGCCCAAATCGGGGAGTCACTCATGGTGCCACCCCCAGATGCCTGAGGCTGGGGCTCCTCTGGGTCTTGGCAAAGTTCTCAGGGGGAATGGATTTAGCTGAAGTCAGAGTCCTGTGAGCTGGAACCAGCAGCTGGTGTGGCTCTGTCTGCCCACCTAGGGAAGAGGCGATCAGAACACCCAGAACGTGGCTCTTACACCCAGCATCTGACAGCTGCTGTGTTGAGTGAGGAGAGGGGTACTATGGCAGGGAGACTGGGAGAAGAAAGCACCCTTTGGGATGCTCTGGAAGCAAGGGCAGGGAGTTGGAGACAGCTGTTTTCCCTCTTGCATAGCCCTTCCTTCCTTCCTTCCTTCCTTTCGTCCGTCCGTCCGTCTGTCCGTCCGTCCTGGGGAGGAGGCTGCATTTACACTGGGGAAGCTTCCTTCCTGCAGAGGTGGGGGAGAGTGCCTCCTGATGGCAGAGTGACTGCACCCCAAGTCCCACCCGGCCAGGGTCTCAGCTCAGGCCTCCTCCTGCACTCCTCCTTGTCCTTGTTCTGAAATTGTTTTCTCTGCGTGATATAACAGTAACCGCAGCAGTGAAGAGTCCCCAAGGGAGAGAGCGGCTGCTGCTCCGGGCTGTAGATGGACTTGGGGAGACCAGCAGAAGGGCCCCTTGCCCTTACAGGGAGAGGCAAGCTGCAGAGGAAATGCTAAGCAGTTGACTAGCCTCATGGGAGTGTGATTTCTGCAGGCAGCGGAACAGACTTGGTGCTGGGCCGCCAGGCAGGGAGGAGACATCAGCAGGTGCTTGCTGTCCCTGCACTGTGGAGCTGTGCTCTGTGGTCTGGGGATGCTTTGGCCCTTGGGGGCCTGTGGAATTGGCTTGAAGTTCCTCTGAGGACAATGAACCAGGTGCTGCTCTCTCTCTTGAACTCTGGTGGGTTGGAAGAGGTGAGAAGGTTTCTGGCTTCTCAGAGTCCACTTCTCCCACTCCCCAGCCTGGAGCAGCAGTGGGGCTGTGTTCTGGGGTTCAGGGAGGGTTCCACAGCCCCTCAGAACCTTGGAGAACAAGGCCCTCTCCTGGCACTGGGAGCCCCTGTGGACTGGCCTGCCCTTCCTTCCTTCCTTCCATACCTGGGTCTCCCACAGTTGACCTTCCCAGAGCTCTGGATCCCACACAGCTCTGTTCTCAGCTGTGTGATTGTGGAGGCGCCAAGGAACCTCCCCTCAACCCCCAAAGGCTATTGGCTGTGAAGCCAGAGGGTACTGAGCTGGCTGCTAGGACTGTGCACTGGGTTGGGGGTAGCAGAGGAGGCAGCTGGGCGCACCTGTCCCTGTAGCTCACCTGCCAGAGTTGGTGCCCCTGGAAGCCTGGTTGTGGGTGGGTGACACTGAGGGACCTTGAGGGCAGCTGTTTGGTCCCTAAGGAAAGCAGGTGGCTGGCCCTGAGCAAACACTAATGTTTGCTTTTGCCTCCAGGGTGGTTCCATGAGGCAGAGCGGTGCAGGCCCCACCTCAGAAGAGTCCCTGTGCACCTGGCAAGCCGCTGGTGCAGGATTTCCTCCTTCACATCCCCAATTGCCAGTAGGGCCGGGACTCTGGGACCTATAAGGGACGTATGTGTGGCCCCTCGGGCCCAGGTCCTGGGGAATGTGTGCCCCTCTCTCAGGTAGGATGCTGTAGTCTTGGGCCTTGGCTCCCCATCCACTTTCTGCCTCTGAGTCTGCCCCCAGGTATGTGCACAGGCCTGCCCAAGTCTCCAGGGTGGTCGTGTTGGGAGGGAGGAGGCTGGGGACACACAGAATGAGGTGCAGTGGCACAAGAGGCACCCTGCACACACTTTGGGGGTCCCCAGACTTTCCACCCTGCTCCCTGACCCTTCCCAGTAGTCCTCAATTCCTGTGGTTCTGGTCACCACAGCAGGGGCCTGTGCTGGGGGGAGGCGGAAGGGGCAAATTGTTACATTTTCCCCCTTTCAGGCTAAAATTCACTTAACAAAGTCAACCATTTTGTAGTGGACAACAAATGTAGTAGTGGTTAGCCCATCCATTGTTGGGCAGCCATCGCCTCTTTGCAGTGCCCGGACAGTTCCATTCCCTCAAAAAGGAAGCCTGTACCTGCTGAGCAGTTCTGCCTGGCTCCCCTTCCTCTGGCGCTTGGCACCCCCTATTCTGAATATTTCCTGTAAGTGAACCATGTGTCTGACTTCTTTCAGCTTTGTGTTTTCAGAGTTCTACTTTGTAGCAGGTGCCAGGATGTAGTTTCTTTTTAGGAGAGAATAATATTTCTTTATGTGGATATACCACATTTTTGTATCCATTTATCTGTGATGGACATTTGGGTGTTTTCCACTTTTTGACCAATAGGAACAATGTTGCTATGAATACGGTGCACAAGTACCTGTTTGAGATTCTGTTTTCAGTTATCTTAGGTACATATCCAGGGCCTTCTGTTTTGGGTTTGAGGAACTGCTAAAAAAAATTGTTCTCCACAGTGGCAAAGGCATCTGCATCTGCCAGACACAAATATTACAATATATCCATGTGCTCGCCCACATTCATTGTGTGTGTGTGTGTGTGTGTGTGTGTGTGTGTGTGTGTGTGTGTGTTACTCAGAGTTGAAACCAGGGATATTCTCCCTCCCTCTGAGCCAGTCATACATATTTTTTTATTTTGAAATAGGCTTTTTCTAAATTTCTGTGCACTGGCCTCAAACCTGTCTCAACTCCCCAAGTGCTGAGGTGATAGGCATGTGCCACTGGGGCTGGCAGTTTTAAATTCTAGCTATCCTTGTGGGTACAAAGTGTATCTTGTGCTTTGAGGTAGCGTTTTCCCTGACAACTAGTGAGGTGGAGCACTTCTCCGTCTGCTTACTAGCCAGTCGTGTATCTTTGCAGAAGAGCCTCTGCAGGTGCTTTGGCTGTCCTTAATTTGGGGTGGCTGCCTCGTTGTGTAGCTCATGTTTCAGTTGGGTGGCTGTCTAGTTGTGTAGTTCACTTTGATCTGTCATAGCCCTCAGCTGTGGCTGAGAAGCTGCTTCATCTAGGGACCCCTCAGCCTGAGCCCCAGGCCATGCTGAGGAGGGTGAGGGGTCACTTGATGTTTTTGTGTGAACATTAAGTTTCCGCTGCCCGCTGGGAACCCGGGTTCTCAGATGACTGGGACATGAAGGCCATGTCACAATTGTCCCTTAAGCATGGTTGTCACAGCTGATATGGGAGAAGCTGATGCCCGGGAACGACAGGAAGGTGCTAGGTACCAGTGACACCCCCCGCTGGCCCTTGGGTCTGTGGGCGCACAGGACTGCCCTCTCTCCTCAGCCTCTATCCAACTAAAAATAGCCAGGCAGATCTGGTATAAGTTGATTACCATAATTGCAGCCATGATGTCATGCTGCGATGGCCTCTCTTGCTGCATCCTGTGCTGGAGGCCCACAGGGGTGGGAAGACCTTGATCCAGAGTGGTGATGAGCTCTTGGGGACCCCAGCAGATCTCATCTGGGGCAGAGGTTGGAGGTGCCAGAGAACTGGCTTCCCATAGCAGATGCTCAGTACCCAGGATGCCCAAAGGGTTCTTTCTAGGGGAGAAGATCTGAGCCCTCTCACAGCTGGGATGTGATTAGACAGGCTGATGCCAAGCCAGGACCCTAGAGTCCATGGCAAGGGTGGTGGGGCCACTGCGCCCTGTCCTTCTGTGCTTTGTGTCCTGCTGAAATTTCGCCTTGAATCTAGGCTTGCATCGGCCTCATCACCTGCAGCCTAGTTCCCACTCCTGTTCCGGGGCCATCTCCCTCCAGCCCAGCAGCCACATAGGCTGGAGACCACCGGGCTTCCATCTCACCCACTGTCCTGCCTCTGGGTCCCTGTTTGGGAAGTTTGTTACATAAATTTGTGTGGACTCAGAGAGCACCGGAAAGCCAGGCGCTGTGCTCCACACCTGTCATATAAGGATTTGGGAGGCTGAGAGTGGGCCTTCAGCAACTAGTGAATAAATAAAATAAAAATAGAGCTGGATTGTAGATCATAGGTAGAACACCCCTGGGTTCAATCCCCAGTAGCAAAAACAAACAAACAAAAACAAAACCCACCAGAGAGCCAGAATTTGAACTGAAGGGGAGCTTTATGGGCAGGTGTACCATTCATTTTGCAGATGGGGAAACTGAGGCCCAGAGGGAGACAGAGGCTGTGACTTGGTGCCACAACCCTACTTTTCATGCCCCCCTTGTGACCACTCAAGTCTGGGGGCTGGGCTCCTTTTGACTCCTGAAATCGACACTTTCCAGGCTTGATAAGGGTTCCATGCCAGGGGATGCCCCAGCGCTGTTCTGCCTGCTGTACCGGGAGCATCTGGGATGCCAGCTTGTCCCGCCCCAGCCCTTGGGGGCAGAACCTGAGCTCTAGAGGTTCCCTAGATTTCTTCCCTCCACATCTTCCCACCAGGGCAGATGCTCAGGCCTCTTTGTCCCCTTCCCAGAGAGAGCCCTGCTTTGCCAGTAGACAGGGGCGGCCCTCGCCTGGACCAGAAGCTGGCCTTCTAGTCACCTTTTCCAACCCTGTGTGCTGCCAGGGACACATGGGGACACATCAGGCTTGTCAGGCTGAAGGAGTGCCTTTGGTGGGGATAGTTCCCTCAAGGCCCACCACCCCGCAAGGTGCATTTTCTGTGTAACTATCCACTGTCAGAGCAGCTTGGGCTCTGTGTCCAACTGGCCTCATTGCCTTCCTGGGTGTTTGGTGGCGCCAGGATCTCCTGAGGTTGGAGGAAGGGTGCTCCATTGCCTCCCCTGGTGGGCAGGCCTTGCCGAGCAAGCTCCGCTTGGCTCTGGGCCTTCAGCCCTGCTGTACAAGCAAGCGTCTAGAGGCATCTGCCATCGCCACTGCCTCCTGCTGCTGCTGCTGCTGCTGCTGCTGCTCCTCCTCCTCCTCCTCCTCCTCCTCCTCCTTTGTGTGGTGCTGGGGATTGAACCCAGGGGTTATCTACCTCTGAGCTATACCTTACCCCTATTAAAAAAAATTGTTTTTGAAACAGGTTCTCATTAAGCTAAATTGTAGAGGGCCTCACTAAGTTGCGGAGGCTGGCCTCAAACCTGCAATCCTCCTGCCCCTACCTCCCAAGTCCTGGGGTCCAGATGCTCAAGAAACAGGGCAGCCCTTTTCTGGGGCTGTGACTCTGCTGTCCTCAGCCTGTGGTGAGGAGGACAGCCACCATGCCTGGCTTCATCTGCCTTTTTTAGGAGGGTAGGGAGGTGTAGGTGGTTCTTTATGGTGGGGCTTCCAGCCTAGAACTGTAGGCAGTGCTTGGGGTCCCAGATCTGGAGGCCTTGGCTTCTCCCTGTATGTACCAGGTGTCACTGAGCAGAGGAGCCTGAGCCAGACTCTAGCATATCCCAGATTATTGTATGGCCTTTTTCTGCCTCAGTTTACTTCTATGAGATAGAATCCCTGTAGTCCCCACCTCTGAGAATTATTTGTTAAGTGGTTTGAGGTACATGGTATGCTTAAAACAGCACTGCAGAAATCTTGGTAAATGTCCAGCAGGACTAGAAGGATGCTGGGCCAGGGCCGTGGCACATACCTCTAATCCTGGCACTTGGGAAGCTACGGCAAGGAGGATTGTAGGCTTAAGGCCAGCCTCAACAATTTAGCAAGACCCTGTTTCAAAATTAAAAAAATAAAAAGGTTAGGGGTGTATCTCAGAGGTAGAAGTGCTCCAGAGTTCAGTCCCCAGCACCACAAAAAGAACAAAAAGGAGGTGGAGGAGGAGGAAGAAGAGGAGGAGGAGGAGGAGGAGGAGGAGGAGGAGGAGGAGGAGGAGGATGGTATGGGGTAGAAAACTGGGCAGGACCATCTCTCAGCTCAAGGGTCCTGAGATATATGGGGTGAACCAGGAGTGGTGGCAAATGCCCGGAATTCCAGTATTTGGGAGGCTGAGACAAGAGGATCACGGGTTCCAGGCCAGCCTCAGCAAACTTAATGAGACCCTCAGCAACTTAGCAAGACCTTGTTTCAAAATAAAAAATAACTGAGAAGTAAAAGGCCAACAGGTTCAATCCCTAGTGCCTCCCATGAGAGAGGGGGGGGAGAAGACATGGGGTGTTTGATTTGTTTAAATTAGCACACGGACATGCTGTGACTCCTGGTTCTCTGTTGCTGCGTGGGAGACAGCTGCCCATTTTGAGTCACTGGGTTCCCAGTCGGGGGCTGGCACACAATGCGGTGAGCCGGTCTGCAGAGTGATAGAGAACGCCCCGGGGACGTGCAGCCTGGAGACCTGCACCCGGCCATCCTCAGGCCACTTGGGTGGCCACTGCTTTTCCAGCCAGGCCTTGGCCTACGAAGGAAATTAACTGTAACCTAAATTGGCAGTTTCCTTTGCATAGTAGCCGGAAGGAGCTGCCAGCAGGCCTGGTGATTAAGTCAGTGGCAGCTGGGAAATCACATTTGGGCAGAAGTGTCCATCGAGACCGCTGCAGCTGGTCTGGGTGGGTGGTGGCCATGCTGCACTCTGGGTGAAGCCTGGAGTCCATGCCCTGCCTGGAGCAGAAGTTTGGGCGTGTGTACAGAGAACAGTCAGGACAGAGCCTGCAGGCAGTTCTGTCCTGAGTGTTCCCCTGAATTCTGGGTCTCCCTTTCCCAGCGCTGAGCGGGAGCAGTGATGTCTCCATCCTGTAGTGGTGTTCTTTTTTTCCCCCCTGACATGAGAAAACACACACCAACAAAAAGTATATTTTGGTACACAGGAAAAGGACAAATTGCAGTCAAGTTTAGCAATGTAAGCAGAGAGAGTACAGTTTACATGATGGAAAGAAGACCTTAAGCTGTAAGAATGTGATGAGTGTCAAAGGGAAACTGAGGCAAGCGCATACATTAGTCTGTGATCGTCACTGCAGTCTTTCAGACCTTTTTCTTTTTGGCAGTCCTCAGAGTTGAACCCGGAGCTCTACCTCTTAGCTATACCTGCGGCCCCATTTTACTTTTTCTTTTAATACACAGTCTCACTATGTTGCTGAGGCTAGCCTCCACCTGCAATCCTCCTGTCTCCTAAGTACTGTGATCACCATGCATAACTTCCAGATCCCTTCTCAGAAAAAAAAGGTGTGTTAATCTACAAGTTCTCTGATATTTTAAAACTCTAAAAATATATATGTATAAAGCCAATGTAACAATATTTGTTCTGTTAATTGAAGATTAAACATAAGGAAGGACCTGTCCACATGAACCCAGTAGAAAAGTCCCAGTGATTTATTGCAATTCATTTTCCAATGGCTGGAAAATCACATTTTTTGGTGCAGCTCTTAGCTTCATCCCGGGGATGCTCAGTGTGGGGGACACTTCATCCTCAGCCCCTGCTGGTCCAGCTGGCCAGGCATGTCCAAAGCTGCCATGTCATCACTGAGTGGGGAGACAACAGGGAGGGTGCACACAGCCCCTGGAGTCTACTGTCCATGGTCCTGAAGGGGGCAGCGGGTGCCCCAGTGTCGCCAGCCTTAGCACCTACCACGTTCTTCTCTCCAGAAGCCAGGCATGCTCATGAGGGAAGGGACCATATGGTGGCTGTCCCTCACCAGCAAGCTTCCTGCCTGTGAGCGGGGACCCTGTGAGTTCAGGACCTGGCTGTGCGTGTCTGTCTTTCCTGCCAGGCTGGGGACTGCCAGGACGGCTGCTCCCTTGGCTGCTTAAGAAAGCGCTGGGGTCCAACTTGCTGTTGCTTCCCCCAGGCAGATGTGTGGCCTGAGGAGTTGAGGCTGGTTCTTTCCCTAGGGAGATTCAGGATCCTGGAGGGTGTTATCTAGTAGAGCTGGGGGTTCCCTTGCAGGGCCCTCCTGTCACCTGCCAGGGCCCAGAACGTGGTGTCAGGTTGTGCCCCTCCAGCCCCGCATTGCAGACCATGCACTCAGGCCCTGAGCACTGCAGAGGTCCTCTGGGGAATGGCCTCAGCTTCACACTGAGCAAGTGAGGGATCCAGGAGGTGGGATGTGAGTGAGGAAGAGCAGAGCTATGCCAGGGGCCAGGGCTGGGGAACATCTGTCTGGTTCATGCTCTGTTGTCATTCAGCAAGTGGTGGTTAGAGAAGCAGAAGCCACTAGGGTTGGGACTGGAGCAGAGGCTTGCCTGGGTGCTGGGTTCATGGTACATGCCTGGAATCCCAGCACTGGGGAGTTTTGAGAGAGGAGGATTGCAGGTTGGAGGCCAGCCTCTGCAACGTTACGAGGACTTCAGCAACTTAGCAAAATAAAAAATAAAAAGTGTGTATGTGTGTGTGTGTGTGTGTGTGGGAGGTCAGAGGTAGAATGCCCTTGGATTCAATCATCAATACCAAACAAAAACAAAAACAAAAAAACAAAAAGCAGGTGTCATGGCACAGGCCTGTGGTCCCAGCACTCAGGAGGCTGAGGTGGAAGGATCACTTGAGCCCAGGAGTTAAGAGACCAGCCTGGACAATATAGCAAAATGTTAAATCAGCAGGGCATGATGGTGCATGCTTGTAATCCCAGACTTGGGAAGCTGAGACAGGAGGATCATGGTTCATGGACAGCCTCAGCTATTTAATGAGGCCCTCTGCAACTTAGTGAGACCCTGTTTCAAAATAAAGAATAAAAAATAGGGCTGGGGTGTAGCTCAGAGGTAGAATGCCCTGGGGTTCCATCCCCAGTACCCACACACACAAAGTTAAATTGTATTTTTCACTGTGTTGATATGTGACACATATAATCATTATATTTCTTCTCATTACATTTATTTCCTTCTCTTGATTTTGATGTAAACTTAAGCTAAGACACTTTTGTGCCCCCTCCCCCAGTGTGTGCTTGCCACCTGCAGGGAAAGACGGACACTCGGCGCACACAGTGCTGTGCAGCTGGCACCTACCAGGAGTAAGGCTGCCACCTGTGACTCCTGGCCCTCAGGCCTGCCACCTGCGCATGCCCTCAGGCCCCCTTTCCCTGCTTGCCTGCCATGGGTGAATGACCAGTAGCCAAGGTGGGAATTTGCAGCAGCCCCCAGCATGACTGGTGTTTATCTCTGTGTGGCCAGTGGCCAGGGAGCAGGTGGTATAGCTGGGCTGAGAACTTACAGCTTCTGCTTGGCCTCAATTCTAGCTAATGTGTGAGCTATGGGCACTTGTTTATTATTGGGATCTGTGCTAGGCACGGTGGCACATGCCTGTAATAATCCCAGTGCTTGAGATTATAGGAAGATGGCTGGTTTGAGGCCAGCTGCAGCCACCTAGTGAAACCCTCAGCTACTTAGCTAGACCTGGTTTCAAAATTTAAAAAAAGAGCAGGGAGTGTAGCTTGGAGGTAGAATGCCCCTGGGATCAATTCCAATACAACAAAAATATAGATATTTTCTTAAGGGCTGGGGGTATACCTTGGAAGTAGAATGTCCCTCAGTTTGATCTCCAGCACCACCCTACACACACACACACACACACACACACACACACACACACACACACACACGGGATTCCCCTGCAAGACATCAAAAGTAAAAAAAGAAAAGAAATTTGCCTAGTTCCCTCTATAATCCCATACTTGGAAGCCAGAGACATGAGAATGGCAGATTCTAAGCCAGCCTTAGCCTTAGCAACTCAGCAAGACTCTGTTTAGAAATAAAGTGGGATGGGTGTGTAGTTTGGAAGTATAATACCCCTGGGTTTAGTCCCCAGTACAAAAAAAAAGTAAAAATTTCTCAAAAATATATAAGTACAAATGGCCAATAAAAATGTGAAAAGACTTTTCAACCTCATTAATCATTAAAAAATGCAAATCAGAACCACAGTGTGATATCACTTAACACCCATGAGAATGTCTACTATCAAAAAACCAGAAATAGCTGGGCATGGTGGCGCACGCTTGTAATCACCATGCTTGGGAGGCAGAGACAGGAGGATCGCGCAGGTTCGAAGTCAGCAGCGCGCACTGGCTTAGGAGACTCTGTTTCCAAATAAAAAAATGTAAAAATAGGTCTGGGAGCGTAGCCCGGAGCTAGAAGGGCTTCCAGGAACCCCAGTGCCACCAAAAAAAAAAAAAAAAAACAACAAACCCCAGAAATAACAAGTGTTGGCAAAGATGTGGAGAAATTAAAAACCTGACCAGTGGCTCAGCTACTGTAGAAAACAGGATGGTGGCCACTCGATATAGTAGACATGGAGTTAGCACGTGATCAAGTCATCCCACTTGAGTTTATACCCCCAAAATAGAAAGCAGGGTCATAAAGGCTAGCTGGCTGGCTGGCTGGCTGGCTGGCTGGCTGGCTTCCTTCCTTCCTTCCTTCCTTCCTTCCTTCCTTTCTTCCGTCCGTCCTTCCTTCCTTCCTGTGTGTGGAGGGGGTTGTTACTGGAGGTTGAACCCAGGGTTCCTACCACTGAGCTCTACAGGATCTTGCTAATGTTGGCCTTGAACCCGGAATCTTCCTGTCTCAGCGTCCCAAGTACTTGGATTATAGGCGTGCTCCACCACACCAGGTTGAGATATGTTTTTATACCTGTGTTTATCACAGTTTATTCATAATAGTAGCCCACAGCAATCCACATGACCACTGATGGATGAATGAATCAGATGTGGTGCATACAGTACTTACCATGGAATATTATTCAGCCTTAAGAGGAAAGAAATTCTGATGCGCAGGTGAACCTTGAGGATGTTTCGCTGATTAAATGAACCAGCCACAAGACAAATACTGTGAGCTTTCTAGAGGAGTCAAATTCATAGAGACAGAAAATCGAATGGTGGTTTCCAGGGGAAGAGGGAAGAAGGCGTCCATGTCTAATGGGGACCAAGTTTCTGTCCTGCAACATGGCAGTCCTGTGGACAGTGTTGGTGATGGTTGCATGATGATGTTAGCCTACTTCATGCCACCAAACTGAACACTTAGAAGCAATTAAGATGACCAATTTTTGTTAGGTGTGTTTTACCACAATTTAAAATAATTTTTCAAAGCTTGGGTTCTCATCACATGCTCCTCTAAATTTGTCACGTGCAATAGGCCTGTGCATTTTTTCCCTAAAGGCAAATTTAAGATTATAGTCTGTGCAAAAGCAGCCCGCAGCTGGGTCCCACCTCCATGCACATGCTCTGGTGGACGCCTGCCAGCTGGCCATGCTCCTCAGCCACCATTAAATCATGGGCTGCAGGGAGGCTGCAGTGTGTTTGCTCAGTACTGGCCACCGGCGTCATCGAGACCACGGTGCCCTGGAAGACAGTGTAAGCACAAGAGGGGCGTCCTCACGACGATGTCAGCAGCTGACTTCCCAGGTGGGGGCTGATTCTGACCATTTCTCCAGCGTGCCCAGCTGCCTCATCCTGGCTGAGAGCTTGCTTGTCCACAGCCTCACTCCTTGGCTCATCCAGTCATTCATTCGTTCACTCACTCACAGATGGGGGTTGGAGGACGTGGGTGGAAGGTGAGTTTGGAGAGTGGAGGGGGAAGATGACTTGGGGGTGGACATGGCCTGGTCTCATGTCCACAAGTAGTGGACAGGTTAATGAGGGCCACCACATAGAAGTGCCATGGTCTGCCTGCCCTGGCTGCTCTGTGGCAGGTGGCCTGCAGGGCTGAGAGAGGGCCTGGGGGGCAGCTCACTGTGCAGGGGCGGCAGCACCATGGCTTGGGCTGTGGGCAGCCAAGGGAATTCAGGGGCTGGTATGGAGGTGGAGGAGGAAGGATCTGGGGGACTCAGCATGTGGCCTGGATGAAAGGTGGGTAGTGCTGTGATGGGGATGTGGCAGAGCATGGGAGAGTGTTAGCCTTCTGGTTTGTGTGTGTGTGTGTGTGTGTGTGTGTGTGTGTGTGTGTGTGTGTGGTACTGGGGTTCCTGGAAGCCCTTCTACTTCTGGGCTACACTCCCAGACCTATTTTATATTTTTATTTGGAAACAGGGTCTCTTAAGCCAGCATAGCTGGCTTTGAAACTGCACGATCCTCCTGTCTCCGCCTCCCAAGTGCGGGGATTACAAGCGTGCGCCACCACGCCCGGCCTGAGCGTGGGAGAGGGTTAGGATGGGGGATGGCAGTGGCTCTTTCTCCAAGCCAACTGAGATGTTGGAGTAGATAGAGCTGGCTGTGTGCAGCTGGCTGTGGATGAGGTCAGGGCTTGAGCATGAGAAGTCAGGGTCATGAGCAGAGAGGGCACTTAAAGGGATAAGCAGCTGTTTTCTGGGGAAGAATATTACAGATCAGGGGTTGCCCACATCTAGAGTTTAGAGCGTGGTACACATCCATTTTTGTTATGATAATGAGATACCTGAGGCAGGCTTCTGTATAAGAAGAGGATTACAACTGTGTGCCACCATGCCTGGCTTATTTTTTATTTTGAAACAGAGTCTTGTTAAGTTACCTCACTCATTAACTTTGAACCCTCAAGAACCTGTTTCAGCCTCTGGAGTACTGGGATCACAGGCAGGCAGCACCAGCCTGGCTTGGTGATGGCCTTCTTACTGGTAGTCCCACAGCGCAGGGCACCACACAGCAAGAGACAGGGAGCCTGTTCACATGCCTGTGTCTGCCAGTCCAGGCTCTTTTTATAAAGCCCCCAGGATAGCCAGGCATGGTGGTGCACACTTGTAATCCCAGTACTTGGGAGGCTGAGATAGGAGGATTGCACAGGTTTGAAGCCAGCCTCAGCTATGGAGTGAGGCTCTCAGCAACTTAGTGAGACCCTATTTCCAAATAAAGTATAAAATAAGTCTGGGAGTATAGCCCAGAGGTAGATAAGCCCCTGGGTTCCACCCCCGGGACCACACACACACACACACACACACACACACACACATACACACACACTAAAGCCCCCAGGATTCGGCCTTGGGGCCTCCACCCTAATGACTCCATCTCATCTGGATCACCTCCCAAAGGCCCCCTCTAAACACCATACTCAGATTAAGTTCATACTCAGTACCCCACGGTGGGGGTGAAATTTCAACGGAGCATTGGGTATAGCCGAGGAGGAGGAGATGGTGGCGGCAGTCCAGTGAGCAGAGGGTTGAGCAGGATGGGCTAATGGGCTCAAAGTGGTGCTGGAGAAAGTGGAGACAGAGCAGGCCCTTGGAGCTGCTGGAGGAGCTAGCAGACATCAGGTGAGCAGGCGCGCTCAGCAGAAGCAGTCAGGGAGGACTGAGATTCTTGTCCCCACAGCTCTTCTGCTCGCCCCCTCCACGGTTCTGCTGGACTTTCTCCTCACTTACCTGAAGTCCCTTGTTTCCTGATTTCTCTCTAGTTTCCATTTATGAGAGAGAACACAAGACCCTTGGCTTTCTGAGACTGGCTGCTCTTACCTAGCATAATAATCTCTAGTTCATCCGTTTCCCCGTAGATGACATAATTTTGTTCTTTGTGGCCGAGTAGAATTCTGTGCCACGTGTTCTTTATGCATTCCTCTGTTGATGGACACCGAGGTTGGTTTCATCATTTGGCTGTTGTGTATTGTGCTTCTTCAGCCATGGGTATGCATGTATGACTGTAGTTTATATTTTTTGCATATGTCAAATATTCCACCATAGTAAAGAGAAACCGGGAATGGGAAGTAGGAGGGGATCAGTGGAATGACTGGTTGCATTCTGAGAGGGTGGCACAGCTCTGGGCCAGGGTGCCCCCACCGGGACGACTGGCCTGCACTGGGGAGGCCCCTCCTCCCACCCAGGCCCCTGGGGAGGAGCTGCTGGGGTCTGTTTCCCATTCCCAGGGAGACAGCTGCATTAGAAAATGGTCTGTTGAGATTCTGCTGGATCATAATAAAACTGGCATCTGCCTCCTCTGTCACCTGTCAAGGGCGGGAGCAGCTCTGGTGCCTGTGTGTGACTGTGTGGGAGGGGCACTGGGCCAGGGCTCACCCACAAAGTTCTCAGACTTTTCTGCCCTTGTAGGGATTTTTCCCTTTCTTGGGAGTCCTGAATGCTGGCTTTCATGAGGCCAACTTGGGGAGAGTTTTAGTTGTCTGCAGCTACATTGTGTTCTGCACAGGGTGGCCCCATTCCACAGTGCAACCTCACTGTGCCCCCCAGAGCAGCAGACCGAGTCATCAGCAGGATTGGCCTGTGCAGGTGTGCACCAGAGTCCCGGAGCAAGGGACCAGGGGCAGCAGGATTGGCCTGTGCAGGGCTGCGCCAGAGCCACCAGGGACAGCAGCACATCCCCACAGCATGAGGTGAGGGAGCCTCAGGAGGGCCAGCATGGCTCCCCATGGGCAGGGGTCCCCAGACACTAGAGATGCTCAGCCCTGCCTCAGGTGACCCCATCAGCTTGACTGGGGTAAAGAGGGGGCCGTGCTTACTACATGTGCATTTATTGTAAAAGAATGTGCATGAAATTGGGGAGCAACAGTTTGTAAATACCTACTCATGTGGGATGGTGAGTGTGTAGCAGTGTGTGTGTGAGCATGTGAAAGGTTAGAGCAGGACTGACTGTTCATGCATGTGCTTGGGTGTGAGGGCAGGTGTGAAACAGTCGTGCAATGGTCTGCGTGTGAGAGCATGAGTAAGAGAGAACTCGTGTTATGTGCCAGCCTGGGTCTGAGCAGGGGACAGGCCCACGTGGTCACTGGAACACCAGTTTAGGCAAAAGTCCTAGGCTCCAGTGAAGAGTGGCTAGAAGGGGCACCCTCCCCAGCTGGGGGGTCTCAGGGTCAGGGCTGGCCCTGGAGGTACAGGGAGCCACGGTACTCAGGTGCTGGAGGTACTGGGTGCTGTGCTGGCACCCAGAAAGACCCATGCTTGGGGGTTGTGGGAAGCTGATCACTGGGCTTGGGTGCAGGCTGCAAAGACACCAGTGTGTTTCGATGTGTGGCTAGGGTGGAACACCTGGCTGTCCCTACAGCCTTGCCTCTCTGGCTGCCTAGCAGCTGTCCACAATTAAGCTGTCCACACAGGAGCATGCTCAGGGTCTGGCACGGGCCTGAGAATGTGCACACAGTGTGAGACAAGGCATGTAGGAGAGTGCATGTACACTCGCACGTGTACATTTGTGGGAGGAGGAAGCTCAGGGCTGGTTCCGTTTGCATCCAAACACAAATGAATTCAACATTCCAATCAAGTGTGGGGTGTTGGAAATGGTCTCCCCAGGTTAAAAAACCCAATTCACAGGAAAGCAAAGTCACGGCTGGGTGTCTGTGCACCGGGGGAGGTCATCAGTGCTGGCTGGAGGAACACCAGGCCAAGTTTACCCACGAAGGTGATTTTGAAGGAGGCAGCACCCCAAGATGAGTCCTGCTCTTTGACCATGCCCGAGGAGAGGTCTCAGCAGAGCTGGCCTGCCACATCCAGGCAGACACCTGGCAGAAAGGTGTCAGCTGGGAGAGGCAGTGGCTGCAGACCCTGGGCCTTAGTCGGATGCAGGACCTTAGGCGTGCCCAGCTGTCTGACACTGGATGACTGGCCCTCCTCCCAGCCTCAGTGTGCCTTCCTGTGGGATGGAGCAGTGAGCTCGTGAGCCTACAGCGAGAAGCTGGTAGTAACACACCTGTGCAGAGGGGAAGGCCTGCCCACCCTGTCCCAGCTATTCCTCCTGCTCCCAGCCCTCCCTTCTTTGGTCCACAGATGGGGAAACTGAGACCTGGAGGAGGCCAATGTTCTGCCGAGGCCCCAGCCCATGACACTGAATGTCAACAGCCCTCCCAGCTACCCCCTTGTGGGACCCCTCATTCTAGAACTACGCAGAATTTCAAGACAGTGATAGCAGAATGTGCACCTGGCCCTGCACCCACCTCCTCTATTCCCCACTCAGACCATGTGTTTCCAACTAGAAGTGTCTGTGACAGGCAGGAACATGATAGCTGTGCCCTGCTGCGGGGACCACCGGGGAAGTGTTTGAAGTGCATTTAAGACTTTCTGTTTGCAGTCAGCACCCAACCCATAGTTCCCTCTGGCAGCAGGGAGACAGGCCCCACAGAGGTGAGGGCGGCAGGACCCAGTCTCCCTGCACATAAGGACTTTGTGCAGGGCCTGGAAGCCTCCCAGCCTCTGCTGCTCTTGTTTGAGTCTCCTGATGGAGCCAGCAGGGCTTGCAGGGCAGAGCTGCACTCTGGCGGGTGGAGTGCACTGAGTGGGCATCTCCCTGGCACCTGCCGGGTGTTCTCCTGCAGCCTCAGCATCTCAGAGTGAGTGCCACCAGCTGTCCTCTCCCCAGACCTCTCATACCAGGGAGCAGGGAGGGGCTGCCGGCCTGTCCTTCCTGCCCTGCAGGCTGCTGTGGGAGACTTTGTCCTCCTGGGCACTTGGCCATGTGGGGCAGCTCCTGCTGTGGCCCCCAGTGAGACTCTGGGAAGGTGGGCTCAGGGTGCTGCCTCCTGTGGTCCCCTAGCTGCCCCATTTGTACCGTCACACTCCAGGTCACACTGCCAGAGGCTGCAGGGGCAGGGAGGCTGGGGTTCAGCCTGGCTCAGCTGCAAGCCTACTCCCCAGAAGTCCCAGCCACACTCCCTCCACCAGGGGGCGGGGGACCCAGCTCTGCTAGGCCCCTCCAGAGACTCTTGGGGAGAGGCTTTCCATGGGTGACCTTCCCCTCCCATCTTTGATTCTAGGAGGTATCACACAGCACCAAGCTGTCCTGGGTGCTTGTTTCCCCAAATTCTGGTGGGGTCTGGGGACCAGGCAGTGTTTCCACATCCCCTGCTGCCGGGGCCTGGGGAGGGAGGCTATGGCCAGGGAAGCAGGACCAACTGAGGCAGACAACTGATTGAAGGCTACATGCAGGGAAGGGATTTTAGGGTCTGCTTTGTGTGTCGGAATTTCTGCACATTATAGAATTATTTCTAGGTTTTTAATGGGAGTAAATAACTTTTTGTCTATTTAACAGTCTCTAAAAATTCTTATTATTTTTTCTGTGGAAAAATATATATAACTTTAAGTTGACCATCTTATAAGGCTGAATAATATTCCACTGTGTGTACTATAGGTAGCACATTTGTTTATCCACTCATCTACAATTGGGTGTTGCTTCCATCTTCTGGCTATTGTGAATATTGCTACTGTGAGCACGATGTACAAATATTTCTTTGAGACCCAGCTTCCGATTCTTTGTGACTTATACTCAGAAGTGGAATTACTAGGTCCTGTGGTAATTTTATGTTTAATGTTTATAGGAACTGCTATACTGTTTCCCACAGCTACTGTACCGTTTCCTACTATTTAAGACTTTTTATTATGTAAATTATTGGACATACTCCAAATCAGCAGCCTATGCAGTGAGCTCTAGGGTGGGCTTGGCTACAGCGCAGTCAGCATCCCTGTTTCTCTTTGGTCTTGTGTCTCCATCCACACAGGCCCCTTTGAGGTTAGTTTTTTGGGTTTTTAAAATAAAATTTGCATAGTGAGACCCTGTCTAACAAAACAAAACAAAACAAAACAGGAAAGAGCTGGGAATGTAACTTTGAAGTAGAATGGCCCTATGTTCAATCCCTAGTACAAAACAAAACAAAACAACAAAAAACAAAACAAAAAATTATATGCTACCTTCTTGGGCAGCTTGCCCATTGTTTCTGGTGACTGCTACCTGCCCTTCTTGATGGCTGGGGGTGACTGTTCAGAAGCCCTTGTCAGACACTCCCTCCTGTGACTCAGGTGCTTAAGAAGCTTGAGAGATGGAAATAGCTTTGCAGCTGTTTTATCCTTTCTCCCCATTGTCTTTCTTTCCCTTCTCCTATTTAATGTACTGCAATTTTAGTCCAAGTTTAGCTATATAAATGATTCTGTTTTTGTTTTTTTGACCCAAGGTGAGAAATTCCTGCTAAGATCAGAATTTTTTTTTCTTTGTTGTTGTAGTGGTGGTACTGGGGATTGAACCCAAGGGCATTCTACTTTTAAGCTACCCCCCAACTCGGTTCTTTTTGTTGTTCTGAAATAAGATCCTGCTGGGCTGCTAAGAGTCTCCCTGTGCTGCTGTGGCTGGGCTTAAACCTGTGGTTCCCCTGTCTTAGCCTCCCAAGTACTAGGATTACAGATGCGTTGCCACCATACCTGGCTATCAGAATCCAAATCATATATGTATTTTAATCCTCAAAGATGCTCTCTTCCACCCTATCCCCTCACATACTTTCCTGCTTCCTGCAGCCCCTCTGGGCCTCTACTTCTCGAGGGATGCTTACTGGGAACGACTGTATGTGGACCAGCCAGTGGGCACGCCCCTGCTCTACGTCCATGCCCTGCGGGACTCCCCAGAGGAAGTGCCCAGCTTCCGCCTGGGCCAGCACTTGTTTGGCGTCTACCGCACACGGCTGCATGAGAATGACTGGATCGGCATCCAGGAGGACACTGGCCTTCTCTACCTCAACCGGAGCCTGGACCACAGCTGCTGGGAGAAGCTCAGCGTCCGCAGTAAGGGAGCAGCCCACACGGCCCCGCCTCTGCCTCCTGGTCCAGCCACCCTCCCAGGGCCCCGCGGTGACATCTTTCTCCTGAGCCCCCTGTGGGGAGCTTGAGGAACAAGAGATGCTGAGAGGGGAGCAGGGTGGAAGCTGCCACTGGCCTGCGTCTGCTCAGAGCCTCAAGCAGTCCCTTTCTGGGCAATTCTGGGCCTGGACAGGAAAGAAACCACACAGCAGTCTGAACAGGGAATGCTTACATAAAGAATTATTAATTTGCTCAGGCGTGGTGGTGCATGCCTGTAATCCCAATACTTTCGAGGCTGAGACTGAGACGGGAGGGTCACAGGTTTAAGTCCAGTCTCAACCACTTAGCATGACCCCCAGCAACTTAATGAGATCTTGTTTCAAAATGAAAAATACATAAATGTAAAGGGCTGGGGGTGTAGCTCAGAGATGGAATGCCCCTGGGTTTAATTACTCCACCAAAAAAATTCCAGTACAAATAATAAATAAATGAAATCCCCAGTACAAAAATAAATAATTATTAACTCCATTAAGGCATTGGCACAAGAATAGGAAGAACAGACATGAGAAGTAGCCACCAGCTGAGAGCTGAGTTAGATAGGGCATCCAGGAAGAGCCCCCACCCTGTGAGCCAGAGTGCCCAGGAAGAGCCGCAGCCTCGCTGAGACCAATATCAAGTTGGTGTGCCTTGGTTGAAGTTGCTGGAAATTCCTCCTCTAGGTGCTGGGGAAGTCTGCCCCCTATGTTCACAATGAAACCAGCTGGGGAACTACACGTGGGGCAGGGAGTCAAAGAGGGGCTGGGGGATGTCACCCAGGGCTCAGGGCACCTGAGCAGGGGACCTCCGAGCTGAGACCTGCGTTGCATGAGAGGTGGGCAGGGGTCGCTGGTGCTCAGGTGTCAGGACCCTCCAGCAGGGATGGGAGGGGCCAGCCTGGGCTGGAGGGCCTGGAGCTGGTGGCCTCCCCGCACCATGCCCCAGGGGCTTGTCTTCTTTCTCTCTGCAGATGGAGGCTTCCCCCTGCTCACGATCTTCCTCCAGGTCTTCTTGTGGCCCACTACCCTGCGTGAGAGCGAGTGTCAGTGGCCAGGCTGTGCCCGTGTCTACTTTTCCTTCGCCAACACCTCCTTCCCAGCTTGCAGTTCCCTGACAGCCCGGGAGCTCTGCTTCCCTGAGACAAGCCTCTCCTTCCGCATCCGGGAGAACAGGCCCCCCGGTACCTTCCACCAGTTTCGTCTGCTGCCTGTGCAATTCCTCTGCCCGAACATCAGCGTGGCCTACAGGCTCCTGGAAGGTAGGTGCCAGCCTCTCAGCACGGTGTGCCAGATGCCGCCACGCTAGCCCTTGGCATGAGCCACCGGGTTTCCTTTTCACCACTATTTAATATTCCAGAAATATCTCTTGGGTGCCTGCCACAGGCCAAGTGCTATTGTAGGAGCTAAGGATGCAATTGTGAATTAAACAGGCTGGCATCCTGCCTGCCTGGAGCATCCATTTCTTTGATGGATGGAACCCACGTACATGCCAAGGAAATCCGGTGGCTTCTGAGAGGAGAGAGGCAAGAGGGGAAATCAGGAGGTTAGAGAGTGGGGAGTGGCTGGGGACCACTGTCTTCAGTTGGTGGTCGGGGCGGGGGCACTGAGCACAGGTGAGTTGGTGGCACGTGGGACCCTGAGGGGCTGCAGGGCAGAGCAGAGGCCAACGAGGGCAGGGTCCTTCTAGATCTGGGAGCAAGTTTCAGGACTTGCCCCCGAGGGACATGGGGAGCCATGGAGGGCTCGTGGGGAGGGGGTTTACAGAATCAGTCAGCCTCCTGTGGGGCTGCCTGGGGGTTGGAGGTGTAGGGTAGAAGTGGGGAGACAGTGGAAGGCTTCAGGAGAGTCCCCGAGCCAGAGGATGGGGCTGGGTGAGGCTGGAAGCCACAGGCATGAGGAGCAGGTCTCCCCAGGCGCCTGCGGGAGCTGCCCCATCTTTCCCTGGGCTGGACACGGTTCCAGGGACTGAGTGCCCTGAGCCACAGCGAGTGCAGTGGCTGTGCCAGGAGCTGGCACTGGGGAGGCAGGGGTGGCGTGCGGAGTTGGGGCAGACAGCCACAACTGCTTTGAGGATCTGGGGATCAGAGGGAGTCCCGAGGCTGCCCTGCAGGTAAGCACAGCCTGGATTCACTCCAGCTTTCTCACATAGACACAGGGTGACATTCATGGAAACCTAAATAAAGGAAGACATGCCATCATGCACACTCCTCAGCGTGCTCTCCTCCTGGGGCGGGGTAGGTGTCCTTGACCCAGATGGTTGGCCAAGCAAGGGTATGTGTGCTGCCCTTTCTTCAGAATAACTGCAAAATTCGATATTGCTTGGTATGTTTTTGTAATTGTAAACAATAGAGAGAAGCCCGGCTTGGTGTTTGCACTCCAGTAATCCCAGTACTTGGGAGGCTGTGACTAGAGGATCACAGGTTCAAGGCCAGCCTCAGCAGTTGAGGGAAGTCCTCAGCAACTTCAGTGAGATGAGACCCTGTTTCAAAATAAAAAATAAAGTAGGGTTAGGGGTGTAGCTTGGGGTACACCCTGTGTACAATCTCTAGTACCAAAAAAGAAAAAGATAGAGCCCCTGTGTTCAATCTCTAGTACCAAAAAAGAAAAAGATAGAGCAAGAGATGGTCCGCGAGGCCTTTCCCACAAGCGTAACTGGTGCAGCATGATGTGCAGCTTGGGTGGGAGGCTGTAGGTGTGCCTTCCCCTGCTGCGGCTGGCTCTGGAGGCCACGGTGTTGACCTCCAGGTGACTCTTGCTGGCCTCTAGCAGTTTCCTTCTCTGGGTTGTTCCTGGAGCACTGGCTGAAGAGAACGTTCTGGTTCTTGGCCCTCCCTGCAGCCTGCTGGGCCACCAGTGCTCCCAGAGGGCGTGTGGGCAGGCTGTGCGCGCCATCGGCCCACCCACTGGGGAGGAAGCTCAACCCGGTCCCACAGCCCACCACCACGCATCGGAAACATGTGCCTGTCAACATCACATCACATATTAAATGTCTACTGGGTTTTTTCAAGCAGTAGAACTGTCGATTTATTGCTCACATTTTCCAGAATATGCAAATATTACTTCCCTAATTTAAAAACTTGCTGACATTTGTTTCTTTTTAATTGGTTTTTATTAGTGCGCTGTAATTGTACATTATAGTGAGATTCACAGTGATACTTCACACATGGGCACGACATCCCTTGGTCTGTTCCCTTCCCACGCCTCCCTCCCCTCACATGGGGTCATCGTGAGAATCAAAGTGGTATGGTCACATATGCACGTGACGTTATCTGGTCTGTTTCCTTCCCCATACCATCCCTTTCCCTCCCTCCCTTCTTCCCTCAGCCCCCTTCTACTCATCTCTCTTCCCGGTATCTTTCCAAAAGAATTACAAGTCAGAATAGTACAGCGATACTTGCTTACTCATGTGTATGGCAGCCTAATTTCACAGTAGCCAAATTATAAAGCCAACCTATAGGTCTGTTAACAGATGAGTGGATCAAGATGTGTATGCACATGGTGGAGATTTACTCAGCCACAAGGACAAAGTGATGTCCTTTGCAGGAAAACGATGGGACTGGAGAACCTCACTGAGATCACCCGGACCTAGAAAGTCGGGGTTGCCTGTTTTCTCTCTTATGTGGAAACTAGAGAGAAAATAGGAAAGAAATGCTAACATTAAACAACAACAACAACAAAAACCTCAGGCTGTGGAGCTGGCTCTGGGCCTGCAGCCTGGGCCCACCTGGGGCCAGCCAGGCCCTTTCCAGGTGGAGGCTGGAGGTGGGGTGTCCCAGACCCTCCCCTCCCTGGGTATGGAGGGGAAAGGACCCCTGCACCAGTCTTTCCCATCAGCGTGAGTGAGGGCCACAGCCACAGAAAACAAGCACAGGGCACTGCAGATCGGGCTCGAGTGCTGGCACAGCCCTCCTGTGGGGCTAGGAAGGGACCCACGGAACCCACCTCGCTAGCGCGGCCCTGGCCCCCGAGCGCCGTCCCATTCGACAGCTCCTGGTGCAGCTGCGGGAGGACTCACTGTCCTGTCTGCTCCGTCGCAGGTGAGCACCTGCCTTTCCGCTGCACCCCCGACAGCATGGAGGTGAGCACCCGCTGGGCTCTGGACCGCGAGCTGCAGGAGAAGTACCAGCTGGTGGCAGAGTGCACCGTGCGCGCCGGGGCTCGCGAGGAGGAGGTGATGGTGCCCTTCCCAGTGACCGTGTACGACGAGGACGACTCGCCGCCCGCGCTCCCGGGGGGCGTGGACACCGCACACGCGGTGGTGGAATTCAAGCGGAAGGAGGTGCTTGCTCGTGCCGTCCTGTCGAGTTCTGTCTTGTCTGCTGCTTATGCCTTAGTGTGTCTAGCCTCCATCTAGTCATGCAGTCATGGGGCTGTCCATCTGTCTGTCCGGGCTGTTTAGGGACACCTGGCTGGCCGTGTCCTGCGAGGAGAGCTGTGCGGAGGCGCTCCCTTCGGGCTCCTGGATCCGCCCGCCCCTCCTGTGGCGCGAGGGCGGTGCGCGGCTGCCACCTGCTGGCTCCGGCCGGCCCTGCAGCTTCCCCCGCGGGAGCGAGGGCGGGGTGGGAACCCTTTCTTAATGGGCACCTCCTACCGTTTTTCTGGGCACCTCCAGTGTAAGTTTAGTAGGGCGGACCCAGGAAAGCACGTCTGTGAGGAAGCGTGTGTGGTCCTAGCTGGATAGCCTTGGGGTGACCACAGGGAGCTTGGGGAGCAGAGGGCCTAGGAATCCCAACCCGGGGTGGAGGTGCTGGGGGAGAGTACTGGCGTCAGCCTGGGCTCCTCAGGGGAGCGGAAGTGCTCCTTGAGCACTGTGGGGACCTGTGGTGCGACCTGTGGCCACAGCGCCTGGGCACCTGCTCCTGATGGGAAGTCTGTAAACACCCTCTTGCTTGCTGCCCAGGTGAGGGCTGCAACCAGGTCAACCTGCCCCTGGTGGCTGTGGCAGAGCACCCCTGGCCCTTCCCTGGGCTGCCTGCGAGGAGGTCACTGCTCTGACCAGCACTCTGCCTCCCACAGGGCACCGTGGTGGCCACACTGCGTGTCTTTGATGCGGATGTGGTGCCAGCGTCGGGGGAGCTTGTGAGGCGGTACACCAGCACCATCCTCCCCTGGGACTCCTGGACCCAGCAGACCTTCCGCCTGGATCATTCACCCAACGAGACCTTGGTCCAGGCCAACGGCAGCTTCGTGCGGGCCACTGTGCATGACTACAGTAAGGGCAGACTGAGCTCCACCAGGGCCTCTCAGCTGGCCCACTGTCCCTCCCTTGCACACACTGACACACAGACCACACTGCACACAGATGCCATGTGTACACCACACCATGTGTGCACACATACCATGTGTAGACACCACAGTGTGTAGATACACATACCGTGTAGACACTAATTTCACATACACACCATACCCACACCACACTGTGTGTGCACACACACCATACATAAACACCACACATACCACCCTGCACACACAGCATACAGAGACACCCAAGGCCATGCACACCTCGTGTACATACCACACATACCCTGTGCATGCACCACAGTGCACATATAACACAACATACAGAGGCACTGCAGCCCACACGTATACCCATACACATCACACCTTGTGCATACGTGCACATATACCAGATATAATAATACTGTACACACACATGCACTATATGTAGACATAACATGCCACACACCAAACATAGACAGCACATACCCCACACATGCCTCATACATTCTCCACACATGGCACATGCCATACCGTGCATACAGACACCACATGGTATGGACACTATACACATATCATGCCACGGACCCTCCATCTATACCACACACCTCGTATACCCCACGTACATACCACACATACCACATGCACCCTATATGCAACCACACTGCACATGCGCACACATGACGTGCCTAGACACCACACACGCCCCATACACTCATCACATATATATATCATGCACACACTATATGCATACCACGTACACCCATACACATCACACAAACAGTTCCTGTATCTTCATGATGCACATGCTCCATATAAACACAATAAACATTCTGTGTACACACTACAGAAACACTCCACACACAAACCTCGTTTACACACACCACACAGACATGAGCATTCACACACAACTAACATACAGCCCTCCACATTGCACATGTAACACACATTCCATGCATGCGCTACACACTCACCATGTACACACACATTCTCATCCACACACACAGGCTGCCCAGCTGAGGGTCTGGGCCCCTGGCTCTGCAGGGTGGCCAATTTCTGAACACTGATTTAAACTTCAGGCTGACTCAGTCCTGCTGGACACTGGTGTGACTCAGGTGTGCGAGCACGCGGTGGGGCCGTGCACCACAGTGGCTAGCTTTCATCATCTGTCCCCCCACCAGAGCTGATCCTCAATCGAAGCCTGCCCATCTCAGAGAGCCGTGCCCTGCAGCTGGCCGTGCTGGTCAATGACTCGGACTTCCAGGGCCCGGGCACAGGCGTCGTCCTCCTCCACTTCAATGTGTCTGTGCTGCCTGTCAGCCTACGCCTGCCCAGTGCCTACTCCTTCTCTGTGAGCAAGAGGGCCCGCCGTTTTGCCCAGGTGAGCCACGTGGCCGCCTGCCTAGGCTCGGGAAGCCCCTGGGTGGGAGCTCTGTTGTGCAGCTTGAAGGCAGGACTGGGGGGCGCGATGCCCCCTCCATAGCCCACTTGGTGCAGAGGAGCCCTGGGCAGCCATGGACAGGGCCAGGAGAGCTCACAGCATGAGCCTCTCTATTTTTGCTGCCTTCTTTGTGTGTATCTTTTTATTTTTATTTTTTACTACTGAGAATTGAACCTAGGGGCATCTTACCTCCAAGCTGCACCACCCCATCTCTTTTTATTTTTCATTTTTTATTTTGAAATAGGATCTCACTAGGTTATAAAGACTATAGAGGCTGGTCTCAAACCCGTGAGCCTCCTGTTTCGGCCTCCCAAGTACTGGGATTATAGCATGTGCCCCAGGGCCCAGCTTTTTTGTATCTTTCAAATACATCTATACTACTAGAAGAGCAATGCCAAGTAAATGTATGTGTGCCAACTTGGAAAGATGTTCCAGTTATTAGGTGAAAAAAAGTGGTTTGCAGAAACATTGGTCTTGGGTGACTCCATCCGTGGGAAAGTGAATTTTCACTGAGAATCTGCAAGCTTGCAGACTCCTAGCAGCCTCTGAGGAGAGGGGAGCAGCTCCACTCACTACTTTCCATAGGACCAGGGGCTAGAGACCTTATATTGGACTTGTATTTGCCATTGGAAAACAATAATAATAATAGGAAGTGGGAAAATAAAAGTAACAAATATTCATTAAAGAAAATGAAGCCAAGCCAGGCGTGGTGGCACACGCTTGTAATCCCCGCGCTTGGGTGGCGGAGACAGGAGAATCGCGCAGGTTCAAAGCCAGCCGCGCTGGCTTAAGAGACCCTGTTTCCAAATAAAAAGTATAAAAAATAGGTCTGGGAGTGTAGCCCGGAGGTAGAAGGGCTTCCAGGAACCCCAGTACCATAAAAAAAAAAAAAGAAAATGAAGGGGGGGGCGCATGCCTGTAAGCCTATAATCACAGTTATTTAGGAGGCTAAGGCAGGAGGATTTGCAGGTTCAGGGCCAGCTTCAGAAACTTAGGCAGACTCTCAGCAACTTAATGAGACCTGGTTTCAAAATAAAAAGGGCCGGGAATAGCCAGGTGTGGTGGTGCGTGCTTGTAATCCCTGCACTTAAGAGTTGAACAAGTAGCTGATGAGACTCTCATCAACCTAGCAAGACCTTGGTTCAAAATAAAAATAAACCTGGACTAGGTGTGTAGCTCAGTGGTAGAATGTCCCTGAGTTCAGTTCCTGGTACCCCAAAAATGGAGGGCTGAGGGTATAGCTCAGAGGGGGAACCCCCTGGTACCAATCCCCAATACTAAAAAAAAAAAAAAAAAATGAAGAGGAGCTGCGACCCCCACACCACCGGTGCTGAGCATTTTGTCACAGCTCTCCTGAGACAGCTCTTAACACTGTCTGGGCTTGCTTCAAGTGCATGCGCCTCCGCATACTGCTCCCTCCCGACCGAGCAGCTCCTGGCTGTGTTCTCTCCAGAATGTTGTGTTTGGGGCCGTCTCCTTTCGTCCCAGTGTCTTCCCAGTCCTTCCAGGTGATTCCGTGCCTCACCGGCTCCTGCCAGCCACCTGGGTCCTGCCCACAAGGGACCCCACCTTAAATACCTCCAAGTTCATTGAGCTGCCGCCCACCCAGGGCCTTTCACAGAGGAGGGGTCAAGGATGGGGTGGGGTCTCAAAGCGGGGCTGGGAGGGGGCAGGTGTTGCTGTAGGTGGGTTGCCTGTATCTGTCAGACCGAGGAGATGACGGCCTGGGTCCCTGTCCAGCCTCAGACTCACCGTGGTTCTTCGTTTCTACCTGTTTTTAAAAGTGTGTGTTGAACTCAGGGACCTTGGATGGTCTGGGCCCACATGACGAGTGTGAGGATGTTCTGCAGGGTATGCTAGGGGCAGGAGGCAGGCACTGGGCTCTGCCCTGGGCCTAGAGGGCCAACCTGTCCCTGGCTTCGTGCGGGTCTTCCACAGTTCTGAGCCTCTCACTCCTGCAGCCCTACCCCTTAACCCCTGTGGCTGCCAGGGAAAAGTTTAGCTGCTTGGCTCCAGGGCCTGGTGCCCTGGGAAGAAGGGGGTCCTCTCTCCCAGAGTCCCAGAGAGGTCCCTCGGTCTCACGTGGCACCTGTGGCCTGGCTGCATTAGTATTGTGGCTGGGGCAGTGCCCAGGAGCAGATACAGCCAGTGGCTTGGTGGCCTGAGAAGACCCGGGCAGGGCCAGGCCGGGCCGGGCTAAGGAGGTGGGCAGGTCTGCAGGTTGGAGAGAGCAGAGGGATGAAGTATGGAGGTGGTTTCCCTGCTCCCACGCTGGTTTTGGGGGCATTCGGAAACCTGGGCTGCCTGGGGACCTCTCTGGAGCTCAGCTCAGGTGTGCCTCTGCCCTCACCCAGGTTGGGAAAGTCTATGTGGAAAACTCCCAGGAGTTCAGTGGCATCCACATCCATTACAAGCTGCAGCCCTCCAGCACCAACTGTAGCATCCTGGGGGTGGCCACCTTGGCTGAGGACACTTCAGGAACCCTGTTTGTAAATGACATGGAGAGCCTGCGGAGGCCCGAGTGCGCTGAGCCCCAGTACACCGTGGTGGCCACTGACCGACAGACGCACCGGCAGGCCCAGGCCCCACTGCTCCTCACGGTCGACGGGACATGTGAGTGCCCGCTCCAGGGAAGGATGGGGCGGCGGGGCCCAGCTGCCCCTTGCCACAGAGGGCCTCCAGGAGCCCAAATCTCCTTCCCTGCAAATAAGTAGAGGGAGTCCCAAATGGCCAGCTGAAAGGAGGACACGGGAAGTGCAGCTACCTTAATCCAGAGTGACCTCATGTGTGGCCTGGCTCCCTCCCCGCCAGGCTCTTGCCTTCAGGCTACCAGATAAGAAACAGGGCCAAGGTTACATTAAAGCTTCAGGTAAATGTAAACAACTTACTGGTACAGGTCAGGCATCCCTAATCCAAAAACCTAAGTCAAGGATGCCAAAATCTGAAATCTTGTAACCACAACAGGATGCCACAAGTGGAAAGTTCCATTCTTGGCCCTGTGGCAAGTCACAGTTGAAGCACAGGACTTTGAAAATGTTGCCCAACATGAATGACCCTTGGGCTGTGCAGACAGATGCATGGGGAATGGAAATGAATTTCATGTTTCGTCCCCAGGATACCTCATTATATATGTATTCAAATAATTCCAGCCAGGCTTAGTGGCTCATACCTGTAATCTCAGTACTTGGGAGGCTGAGACAGGAGGATTGCAGGTTTACAACCATCCTCAGCAACTCAGTGAGACCCTCAGTGACTCAATGAGACTGTTTTAAAACAAAAGAGGGCTAGAATTGTAGCTCAGGAGTAGAATGTCCCTATTTCAACTCCCTATACCAAAAAGAAAAAAAATGTTGACACATTTTAAGAGCTGAAAAAATTAAAAACGTTGTTGGTCCTAAGTACTGCAGATAAGGGACACTAAGCCTGTTTAAAATGTCCCGTATGATAGTGTGAGGTTTCTTAGACATCAGCTCTCCACATACGTCCCTCCAGTGTTGGAGGGTGAATGTGCTCTGGAGAAGTGTTCGTCGTTTATCTGAAACTCTGGGACGGCTGGGCACCGTGTGTCGTTGCTGAGCCTGGCCCTCCTCCTGTCCTCCATCCTTACTCCCCCTGCAGGACTTTCTGCACCTGTGACCCTACTGCTTCCCCATCTGGCACCTGCTCTTGGGTCACTCCCTGGGCTCCCCCCTTGGGGACAGTGGTGGTACTGCCCTCTTCTGTGGGTGCTGGTTGGATGCAGGGCCCCTTGTGACCCTGGCTTGTTTGCCACCCCAGATGTGGCCGAGGAGGCAGGCTGCCCCCTGTCCTGTGCGGTCAGCAAGAGGCAGGCAGAGTGCGAGGAGTGTGGTGGCCTGGGCTCCCCAACGGGCCGGTGCGAGTGGAGGCAGGGAGACGGCAAAGGTAGGCCCCGGGAGATGGAGGCTGGCAGGGGTGAGGGTGGCAGCCTGTGTGGGGCCCCTCAGGTTTTGTCGGCTCCCACAGTGACCCCTGTAACCCTCCTCTGCTCTAAGCCAGGTTGTATGGCTTCACAATGCCAGAAGAGAGGGCGTGGTGCGGGCTTGAGGGCCCTGCCACCCTGGAACTACAAGTACCAAGGCTGGATTCACTCCGGCTTGGGAAGTTCCAAGCACACTTGGGATGTTTAATGGACAGTGGCAGGAGGGGCCATCATCTGCCTCACAGGGTGCCCACTCCCGCGAAGTTCCTGCTCACAGTGCAGCAAGAGGCAGCATGAGCAGGATGGACAGCAGCAGCTCAGCACTGCCTGGCCCTGGGGACTCCTGCCCCGGTGCCCTCGGGTATCCTCATGGGTGGCCGAGGTTGCCATAGGCTGTGGCGGAGCCTGACCAGGGTATGCTGCTCCTGCACGGGATGATGGCCTGCTGTGTTGTGTCACAGGGATCACCAGGAACTTCTCCACCTGCTCCCCCAGCACCAGGACCTGCCCTGATGGCCACTGTGATGCTGTGGAGAGCCGGGATGCCAACATCTGCCCCCAGGACTGCCTCCGTAAGCTGCCTGCCCAGTCCACTGCTGGCATTTAGTCGATGTGCCGGGGACGGTGGGGTGGAGGGAGCCAGCAGGCAGGCAGCTTGGGGTCCCCCTTTGTGCGGCTGGAGGCTGTGCATAGGTTTGATGCATCAAGTTAGGCTGGGGTGTGGCTCCATGGTAGATACCTGCTGGGCATATGTGAGGCCCTGGGTTCCATCCCTAAAACCACACCAAAATAAAGCATAGCTTTGGTGGCCCATACCTGTAACCCAGCACTTGGGAGACTGAGACAGGAGGATCACAGGTTTGCAGCCAGCCTCAGTGATTCAGTGAGGCTCTCAGTAACTTGGTGAGACCCTGTGTCAAAATAAGAAAATGAAAAAAATTGGGAGTCTATCTTAAATGCAGAATGCCCCTGGGTTCAATCCCCAGTACTGAAAAGAAATGGAAAGTGTATTGCAGTAGTTTGAATATGATGTGCCAAGCCAAGCCCTCTCCTAACACTTCATTTGAACAAGGGGCCTTGTCACTCCTCTACACACACACACACACCTGTGGCTCCTGGTAGCCTGACTCACAGGGCCGCAGCCCTGCACCCTGCTGGCTGCTGGGGCCCACCTTCCCTTCCAGCTCCCCCACTACCCCTTTCTGCTCTGGAAAGTGACCATGTACAATGTTTTCTGCGACTTCAGCCAGGGTTCTGGGCAAGCTGGGTTTCTTTCCTCCCTCCGTGGCCAGGGGGCCATGTGGCCCTGTGGCTGGCACCTCTGCCAGGTGAGCAGGCTTCTGAGCCGCCCCTGCCGGCCCGAGCTTGCTGACTCATGTCAGGTGGGGTGGTGGCCCTCCCTCTCTGGGGGCCCAGGGTTGTCAGGCCAACCCTGGAAGCTGAACAGGCTGCATCTGTCCTCAGGGGGCAGCATTGTTGGGGGGCACGAGCCAGGGGAGCGCCGGGGCATTAAGGCCGGCTACGGCATCTGCAACTGCTTCCCAGAGGAGAAGAAGTGCTTCTGTGAGCCCGAGGACAGCCAGGGTGAGTGGGGCTGGCCCTTCCTGGAGCTCCGCCTGCTGCTCTCAGCCCTGGGGCGGGCTTCAAAGGGCAACTCCGAGGTCCCAGTCAGAGGGTTGCAGGGAAGCAAGCAGCCCCATGGGCCTCCCTCTGGGCCTCCCTCTCCCAACTGGAATAGCCCTGGAGCAGTGTTAGGGACCCCTACACGGTTCTTCTGGTCCCAAGTACTCTGATGAAGGATGGAGCAGAAAAGCAGTTCTTCCTCCAAGTAGCCCGTTTCCTGGCCTGCTGTCCCCTCCCAGCCAGGAGGCGCAGGTGCAGCGGAGGCACAGGTTGTGTTGACCATGCCAGGGACACCTTCCCGGTATTGGCCTTAGGCCCCAGCTCTCGAGCCTTTATTCCTCTTCTGCCTTTCTATGAAGAAAATTCTAAAGACATTTGAAACAGGGGAAAACCTCGGCCTCCTCGCCAGCCTTCCAGAGCCAGCTGTCACTCTGCCTCTGCTCTGTGACCTCGGCAGGCTTCTCAACCTCTCTGTGCCTTCCTCTTCACCCACGAGAGGGTAGCGGCAGGCTAGGGGAGGGAGCACCTGCTGACACTTGCCATGGTGCCCTTCCACAGGCCCGCTGTGTGATGAGCTGTGCCGCACGGTGATCGCCGCAGCCGTCCTCTTCTCCTTCATCGTCTCTGTCCTGCTGTCCACCTTCTGCATCCACCGTTACCATAAGCATGCCCACAAGCCACCCATCGCCTCGGCCGAGATGACCTTCTGCCGGCCAGCCCAGGCCTTCCCGGTCAGCTACTCGTCATCCAGTGCCCGCCGGCCCTCGCTGGACTCCATGGAGAACCAGGTCTCCGTGGATACCTTCAAGATCCCGGTGAGGAACCGGGCACAGTAGTGCATACCTGTAATATCAGTACATGGGAGGCTGGGGAAGGAGAATCATAGGCTTGAGGCCAGCCTCAACAACTTAGCAAGACCCTGCCTCAGATAAAAATTAAAGGAGGTAGAACACCCCTGGGTTCAGTTCCTGAACACACAACTAACATGTATGTGTGCTTACATGCATGCACGCACAAGCACACACACACACATACATATACACACCAATAAAAAAATGCCGGTGAGGGTCCTTAAGAGGCCTCTGCATCAGGGAGATGCAGAGGCCAGGGACACACAGGGTGTCTTGCCTGCTGGGCCACATCTCACAGCCTGAGGCTCAGCAGACAGCCCGCAGGCAGCCAGGTTGTCCTCACCCATACACACAGCACCAGGGGTCTCTGCCCCATTCTGCAGCCACCCTGAGCCTCTGTCCAGGGAAAGCAACAGGCTGTGAGACGGATGGCCCTGGAGGTGTCAGCATATGGCTGTTGACACTTGCCGGGAGGCTCCAGGAGGGCGTGTGGCACATGGCAGGGAACCTGGGGCAGAGTCTGAGGGCTGCTCTGAGCTTATTCTTCCAGTGGGAGCCCTAGAGCTTGGGGGCTGCGGTCCAGGCCCCTGTCCTTCCCTTTCTCCAGAAGCTTGGGCCACTAGCGGAGGTGAGGCCCGTGATGAGGCACTGTCTTTCCAGGCCAGAGGTGGCAGAGAGGGAGGCCCTGACGGTGGAAAGGAACGTGTCAGCCAGAGCCCCCTGGTGTTGGTGCCCAATTCTCTGGGTGGCCTGGCCCAGGGGCCAACATGCGCTCAAAGCCATATTGCTGCTTGAACTCCTGTAAGTTCAGGCAGCTGTGCTGAGTGGGTGCCCTGGGGCCTCCTGCCAGCGGCCTCTGCCCTTCTCTGCCAGGGGGTCCTCCTCTTCTGCATCCTGCTGGTAGGTACCTGAGCTGGAAGCCTAACTAATTTTGGCAGCAGTGAGGAAAGTGCTCGGAGCTGAGGGCATGTGAACAGAGCGGACTCGGGCAGGTAGTGCCGGGCTGGACACCTCTGTGGGAGCCTCTCTCTGGGCAGGAACTGGGCGGGCTTTCCTCAGCCCATAGCAGGGCTCCAGATGAGCTGTCTGAGGCCTGTACAGACCACCGGTGCTTCTGAGGCTGGAGATGCACGGTTCTTGCTGCGTCCTCCCCATCACCAGCTGACCAGGCCTGAGCTGTGTGACAGAGTGGTCCAGCCTCAGTGTCCTATATAAAATGAGGAGAGTGCTTTTCTCACATCCTCAAGAAGAGTAAGCTGATGCCAGCTGGATGTTCTTGGCATGGTCTCCAGAGTGCCTCCAATGGGTTTCCAGTGCCAGCCATGGGAATGGTGACAATAAGCCAGGCATGGTGGCGGACACTTGTAATTCCAGCATTTGGGAGACTGAGACCAGAGGAACACGGTTCACAGACAGCCTCATAACTTAGTGAGAACCTGTTTAAAAATAAAAAATAAAAAATAGGGCAGGGGGTGTAGCTCGGCAATCAAATGCCCCTGGGTTCCATCCTCAGACCGCAAAAAAAAGAAAAGAAAGGAAGGAAGAAAGAAAGGAAGGAAAAAAGAAATGGTGACAATAGGTGACGCTGTCAATGTTGTCCATGCCAGATTTGTCTGTGGAGTTCTTGGGGAACATAAAACAAAACCCAGATAGCCCAGGAGCTGGCCACTGAGAGAAGGCCTCCTAGGTCCTTACCAGGCTATCTCTGGCTGGGAAGCCTGGCAAAGCCACCATGAACAGGTCAGGGAGGCCCACACTTGGCTGCAGGGAGACCTGGAGGGATGGTTGCCTGGGCCAGCATGTGGGGGAAGGTCCCTGTAGGCTTTAGCATCCCCATCAGAGTTCAGATATCCCGGCCAGGGCCAGGGCCTGAGGATATGCGGTCACACTTGGGCTTGATGTGTGGGTGAGACTTGAGTAGGAGGGCACAGAAGGGGGCAGGCCATCCCAGAGCCCAAGCTGGGCCATGGTGACTGACAGTCAGGAGAGGTGTGGGAAGGGCTTCTGCTTCTATCTGTACTTCAGGGCAGAGGGCACCCAAGGAGTTTGGTGGTGCCTTTGCAGGGGCGGACCTGGACAACTCCACTGTGGCTGGGAGTTATGGGCTGGGAGGTGGCTGGAGCCAGTGGTGCCCAGAATTTCCTCTAGGGGATCAGGGCAGACCATGGGTGCCACACAAGCTCAAGTCCCTCACTTGAGCGATGAGGGCTGGAGCTCTGTGTGGTGTGGGGCTGGGCAGTCGACAGGGTAAGGGAGGGCTGGGCCCAGGTCACCCTGGGGACCACCACAGAGGGGGAACTCCTGTGGAGGAGGTGCCATCAGTCCTGGGTTGGACAGTGGACAGTCCTCTGCATGCTGCCTGGTCCACGGGGTGGGGGCTCCGTGATGCCTCGCCTTCAGCCTGTCCCGTTCCCTCACCTGTTCCCTCTCTTCTACCATCCCGCCTTTGTAGGAGGATCCAAAGTGGGAATTCCCTCGGAAGAACTTGGTTCTTGGGAAGACCCTGGGAGAAGGCGAATTTGGGAAAGTGGTGAAGGCAACGGCCTTCAGGCTGAAGGGCAGAGCGGGGTACACCACAGTGGCCGTGAAGATGCTGAAAGGTACCGTTGAGGTGCCCGCGTGGACTCCTGCAGGAGCCAGGATCTGGATTCCCACAAGGATGGGCCAGTGGTCATGGAGAAGCAGGGCAAGGACTTTGTTCTTCTGGAAGTTACTGGGCTGCTGCTTCTACACTGTGTTAGTGGAAAGCAAAGCATTAAAGAGTTAAGCTAGTTGGGCACGGTGACATACTTCTGTAATGCTAGTATTTGGGAGGCTCAGGTAGGTCACAGGTTTGAGGACAGCCTCAACAACTTAGATCCTCAGCAACTCAATGACCTGTTTCAAAATAAAAATAAAAATAATAAAGAGGGTTAGAGGTGTAGCTAGAGATAGAACATCTCTGGGTTCATATCACAGCACCAAAAGAAAAAAAAAAGGAAATAAAAGCCCTTTTGAGTTGATAGTTGCCCATCCACCCCATTCATTTCTCTCAGCCAGAGTGTCTCTCAGCCGGAGCCTGGTGAAGAGATCCCCTGTAAGGACTGGCCCCAACCCCAGCAGTCCCTGCTGATCAGCTGCGCCTTGATCCTGGCTCTTGATGGGCATGCCACCTGGTATGCAGCACAGCATGGCCCTGGGCAGAGGCTGTGGCAGCGCCGGTCTGGCCCTCTGCCACGGTCAGGCACCAGCCCTATGGACCAGGGAGCTGGTCACGGCCAGGCCTGTGTCACAGGGCTTGACTCAAGTTCTGGGGCAGACACTGAGAACACAGCACAGGGTGCTTCTCATGCCACCGACAGACCCTTGTGCCAGGCCCATCTTCAGGCCCTGGGGGCACAGTGAGCCCCTGGGGTTCTTCAGGTTTTTCGTGTGGCTCAGCACAGTGCTGGCCTGCCCACATCTAGTCCAGCAGGAGAGGCCTCAGCGAGTTGTCCCGCAGCTGTCCCCTCCCTTCCAGACAAGTCTGTGGTGCAGCTTGGCAGCTAACCAGGGGTCCTATATAGCTACATCTTCTGAATCCTCTGGCCCTGGGGAGAGCCTGAGTCTGGTCTGTCTGTCCTTGGGCTCTGTGATGTCTGGTCATCTTCACAGTGTGCAAGTGTACTTACGTTCTCAAGAGTGTGGTGGGCCAGACACCCAGGTGTGCAGTGAAATATTCAGGCTGTCTATCTGACTAAGGTGCATGAGTTCTTGGTGCTTTTCTGTGGCAACCAGCCTGATGTGGGCTCCCTGCACACATGCCTTTTTTGCCACATCAGGAGCCCTGGGAGTGCCTGCAGGGTTCTCAGCTCTCTCCAGGCCTGTCTCCACAAGTGGCTGTTTAGGGATGTTGAGGAGGATTATGAAAGGTGGGGGGGTCTCTGTTAGCTACTGTCATTGAAAACAAGAATTATGTATGGGACAAGATGCCACTTACATGGCCCAGCCCTGGGAGACTTTTCAGCCCACACAGGAGCTTGTTTTATGGGTTTATTCCCTGGGCACATGACGCCTGCTGGTTGACCCCAAGGGCTTGAGGAGCACCCAGTTTACACCTGGGCTGAGTTTTGAGAGGAAGGTGGTTCATTTCCTGCTCAGCACGGGCATGCCAGGGACTTATGGGATGGCCTGGGCACACCCCATTGTTTGTGCTGCATTTCAGAAAATGCATCCCCGAGTGAGCTGCGGGACCTGCTGTCCGAGTTCAACCTCCTGAAGCAAGTCAACCATCCACATGTCATCAAACTGTACGGGGCCTGCAGCCAGGATGGTAAGGCTGGCCATGGGCCTCCAGGCAGCTCTGTCCTGCCTCTCCCAGAGCCTGGCCTTCCCTGACCCTGGGCTTCTGGCTGAGTGAGCACTTGCCCTCAGAGGGGCTCTGCCCACAGCATTCCCTGGGCCTGCTGGGGCTCTCAAAGGTCTCTGGTGTGACATCCTGGTTGTCACTGTTCCAGGCCCAATACCTGGAGCAGGGAACTCCCAGAATGGGCAGTGCATACTGGGCACATACATGTGTGCCCTGACCTCTAGATAACCCCTGCCCTGGCCCTGCAGAGCAGGAGCGTTGTCACTGCTTCTCAGATAAGGACACAGGATGTCACTCTACCTGTTGGTTTTGCAAACCTGCTGTGCTCCCAGTGTGTGTGTGTGTGTGTGTGTGTGTGTGTGTGTGTGTGTGTGTGTCCACATGTGCACGTGTGTGTGTATGTTTTTGGAATGGGAAAGGGACAAGGAACAGAGAAAGGGCCACAGGCACCCTGGTCAGGGATGAGCAAGACTGAAGTCTTGGAAGCCACTTGAGAGGCAGGGGTCAGGGAGACGGCCTTGTGGACAGCCCAGCCAGGCTCGCGCAAGCCTCCCTGCCTCCTTTGGGCCTCTCCAGCCAGTACTGTGCAGGACTGAGGACACAGAGAAGCACAAGGTCTTAGTGGCAGGGAGAATTCTCTCCCAAGGGAAGACTGAGCTCAGTGGCCACCTGCCTCTGCACCCTGGAAAAGGTCTTGCACAGGCGCGTGGGTCAAGAGTGAGCTGGGCCTTCCAGGTCCTCACTCCCCACAGAGCCTCCACTACCTGCTGCCCAGAGCAGGCTGTGCCCAAGCCCACTTGCTGGTTGAGTGACCAAGCCTACACACCTCCTGCCACCACCACGGCCTCCCACACCTGGGGCTGCCTCTCTGTCCCCAGGGCCACTCCTCCTCATTGTGGAGTACGCCAAATACGGTTCCCTGCGGGGCTTCCTCCGGGACAGCCGCAAGGTGGGCCCTGGCTACGTGGGCGGCGGAGGCAACCGCAATTCCAGCTCCCTGGACCACCCAGACGAGCGAGTGCTGACCATGGGCGACCTCATCTCCTTCGCCTGGCAGATCTCCAGGGGCATGCAGTACCTGGCAGAGATGAAGGTGTGTGCCGGGGTGCCATGCTGGCCGAGCCTGTCCTCCAAGGGCTTGGCCCCAGGGTGCCTGAGGTTTTCTTTTTGCAGCTCGTCCATCGGGACTTGGCAGCCAGAAACATCCTGGTTGCTGAGGGGCGGAAGATGAAGATTTCAGACTTCGGGCTGTCCCGAGATGTTTATGAAGAGGATTCTTATGTGAAGAGGAGCAAGGTACTGGTCCCAGGGTGTGCTGGCTGGGGAGTGTTGGGTCAGGCCAAGCAGGGATCATCTGACAGAGGTTATGTGGCAGCGCTCTTAGAATATCTGCAAAAGATGAAGCAGACTTGTAGAGTACTGAACTTTTCATCCTTCCACCTCTGCTCTTTCCCCGTTCTGGGTTCCCAGAGACCCCATTCAGGCTCTTTCTGTGTTGGATCCTTTCTTGTGAGTGACTTCTCTTGCTTTTAGTCACTGTCACTTTCCAAAGCCACCAGAAATAACAGCCCCCTTTCCCCACTTGTCCCTCTCCATTTGACAGAGTAAATGCCTAGTGTCTCTTTCCTGTAGCCTCAGCTTTACTCAAAGGTAGTGGGGTGGAGTGAAGTGAACTGGAGCTTGGCGGTCATTCTTTGCAGCAAGGAATGCCATGTTTCGCAGGTGGTTGGGGGCTGAGTTTTCCTGGAGTCCTGGGACACCCCCCCCCCCAGGCCTAGGAGCACCTGGACAGTGGGGTCCAGAGATGTAGCTTGTAGGTCTTGGGAGCTTCCTCCAAGTCCAAGGAAAATGTGGGATGCCTGATTCCCTGCATCTGTCCCTGTGGCAGCTGCCTGGACCTTCATTTTGTCACCCAACACAGCCACTCTTGCATCTCTCCAGTGACAGCTCGGGCAAGTTCAAGGGTCCCATTGACCAGGCACTGAGAGCTAACCCTAAGAGAAGGAGCAGGCACAGGGCTTCAAAGAGCTCGGCTCTGCTCAGGCAGCGGGCAGTCTGTGTGGTCAGTGTTGTGAGGACCGTGTCTGCCGCATCTGGATTTCTGTCTATGTGACAGCAGATCTCAGAATTGCTGAAGGGAAGTGGCCGCCGTGCAGGGTGCAACAGAGCCTTCCTGTGGATGCTGGGGTTGAGGGTGTCATAGAAGGAGTGGAGCTAAGTCCTAAAGAATACTTTCAAGAAAAAAACTCCCAGTCCTTTTTATTTTGATACGGGGCCTTGTTAAGTTACTGAGACTGGCCTTGAACTTGCAATCCTCCTGGCTCAGACTCCCAGGTACTGGGATTGCAGGCATGGGCCACCATCCCCAGCCAGACACCCATTTTATGAATTGATAGACTTCTGGTATGCACCGGTAGACCCAGCTACTTAGGAGGCTGAAGCAGGAGAATAGCTTGAGCCCAGGAGTTTGAGCCCAGCGTGAGCAACATAGTGAGATGCTGTGTAATAAAGACAAAACCTATATCCCAACTTGCATAGGAAAGGATTGTCGGGTCAGACCCCAGTGCATAGGACAGGAAAGGCCCTGGTTCAGAGGTGCAAAAGGGGCCCTGGGAAGAGGGAAATCCAACCTCAAGGCACATGTACTGGTTTCTTCCTGCCAGGGTTCACAGAAGAGCCTTTAGCTGGTTGACATCAGAAGTTCTCAAGATGGAAACACTGGGCACTGGTTTCCCAGACACATGTGCCCTGAGACCATCAAGAGGGATCTTGCTGGAGGGACCCTTGGGCCCCTATTGTGAAGTGCCCCTCTGCCCCACCTAGGGTGCCCGAGTCATCCTGTCCCTGCCACAGGTCGCTTCCTTGGGTCTCTCCTCAGCAGGCATGTGGCACGTGACGAGTGGCCCTGAGTGTCCTTGTGTGGCTGCCTGACTCCCGCCAGCGTCTCTGCAAAGCCCAGGCACTTTGGGCTAGAGCTCTGGCCCTCCGGAGGCTGTGCACACCCAGCTCTGTCCCGGGACTTGGTGCTCAGCTCTCCCTCTAGGGTGGGAACCTGATGGTCACACTGACCTTTTCACCCTGGTTCCCAGGGCTTCAGAATGCCATTGATGTCTTTCTCACCCCTCCACCTTTAGGGCCGGATTCCTGTCAAGTGGATGGCAATTGAGTCCCTTTTCGATCACATCTACACCACCCAAAGTGATGTGTAAGTGTGGGTGCTGCCTCCTTGGGTTGGGGTAACAGGCCATGGTGCTCAGCTCTGCAGCTTGTCTGGGGAGCAGTGCAAGCTCAGCCATCCACAGTGACCCCGAATTGAGGGACTATCAGCGATTCACTCAACAGATGGCTGGGCCCAGGCAGTTCTCAAATGTGTGGAAGTAGGGATCTCCTTCCTCATCTCTGGATGGGCCTAGCCAAATAGTTTCCTTCTCTGTATCCTGGGTCAGGAATTCAGCGCAGACAGGTACCCATGCTGCTCCCATGCCCACATGTGGGCTTGGGGACCACTCAGAGATCACCTTTGTGGACACGTGTCCCAAAGTCCTCAAAAGCAGGGGCTATAATTTATTCTTCCAGAAACAAAACAGATCTGTTTCTAAAGTCTGCAGACCCAAGTAACATGGGCTTTGAGAGGCAGTTCTAAACAAGTCTCCTGGTTACATAGGTTGAGGTAGAACAGTTGGAAAACACAGAATAACACAATCAGGAGACAAAGTCACTCGGGCCACAGTACCCCAGGCACCCCTGCAGGTCTCACGGGCATGGCGCTCTGGTGTCTTCCTTGGTATGTATCTGTGTACTTTTTCTTTCTGTAACTGGGCTCATGGGATACTTGCAGTTTTGTGATATTCTCGTTCCTGCTTCATAGTAAATTTTATCTTGCAGTTTAATATTTCTCTGGAAACTTTTTTCTACTAATATTGTATGAAAACATCCCAGCACAGAGTAATGAGGAAGGGAAGGAGTGTCACCCTCTGGGTGTGGCTGGCCAGTGGTGGGGGCTCTGCAGATAAGTGAGCATCGCAGGGCTTAGATGCTGGGCAGCTGTCCATGCAGCCAGACCCGGGCTGACATCTGCATGCACTGAGTCCTTCTTGGTGCTCTTGGAGACTGAATGGGCTGCCTGCCAACTTTGGACAGACAGGGCTGGGTTCCCCGGAGGATGCCCCAAGCCAAGCAGAGCTGCTCACTGGTCACTTGCTCACCACAGGTGGTCTTTTGGGGTCTTGCTGTGGGAGATCGTGACCCTGGGCGGCAACCCCTACCCTGGGATTCCTCCTGAGCGGCTCTTCAACCTTTTGAAGACAGGACACCGGATGGAGAGGCCAGACAACTGCAGTGAGGAGATGTAAGCACAGATGCTTTGTCTGGCTGCCCTCCTACATGGACACACAATCACTCATTCTGTCCCCACTCCTGAGCAGCCCTGGGCCAGCAGCCCTGGGGGATCTGAGTGACAGAGAGCAGCAGGGCAGAGGTCAGAAAGCCACCTTTGGATGTGGGCAGATGCTGGGCCCCTGACCTCTTGGGAGGGTGCTTGTCGGCCTCCCCAGGAGACTTGGAAGAATGGAGGGGTGGGCATGGTGACACAAGCTTGCAATCCCAGTACTTGGGAGGCTAAGACAGGAGGATTGCTGATTTGAGGGTAGCCTCAACAACTTACCCTGTTTCAAAATAAAAAATAAATAGGGCTTGGGGTATAGCTTGGAGATAGAATGTCCCTGGCTTCAATCCCCAGCACCAAAACAGAACAAAACAAAAAGACAGTGAATAGGAGCAGGGACAGGTGTGGGCTGAGCCCAAGGCCTTGTGCAGGGTGCCCGGCTGGGGGCACAGCGACAGGCACGGCAAGCCTAGATGTTAGAGCATGGGACCATCAGTGCTTTACACTGGTCAAATCAGAAGGTTCCAAGAGGCCTGGCTGAACCAGAAGAGAAGGAACCGTCTAGGGGTGGGGACTGTGGTCTATGCCCAGCTCAGGGCTAGGTGAGGCATGCCAGGCAAGAAGATACCACCTCCTAGGCACATGTCTGGCAGCCTCCCCAGCACACAGCTGTTACGGCCTGGAGCCCGCAGTCTTGCCCTGGCTCCAGGGTAGGTGCAGGACCGGGGTGCAACTGCCCAAAACTTTGTTCATTTCCACACCTGAAAGCTCCATCTTTTGTAAGAATTTTAAGGACTGGCACTTCTTACTTAGACACCAGGGGGCGCAGACCCTGAGTCACTATGCCCAGGCGGCTTGTAAAGAAAGGAGAGAGGAACCCCTCTTGGAGAGAAAAGGAGCCTGTGGATGCTGGGCTCAGCTCCAGGACCTGGTTCCCAGCCAGGCTCAGAGAGGCAGGCAGTGCAGAGACCACTGTGGGCTGGGGGCTGAGCCTCTGGGTGCAGCACCCTGCCCCTGCGGTGGTCCTGCTGTGCAGCTCCGGGAGAGGCTTGGTCTTACTCTCCCTCAGGTACCGTCTGATGCTGCAGTGCTGGAAGCAGGAACCGGACAAGAGGCCTGTGTTTGCCGACATTAGCAAAGACCTGGAGAAGATGATGGTCAAGAGCAGAGTGAGTCTTGGAGCTGCTCAGCAGGCGGGAGGGGAGGGGGCACCCCAGCCCACTTCAGCGCTGGGCCCCATGTGGGGCTGGCCGAGGGCGGGATGACAGATTGAATCCTGCTCTTCAAACCAGGCCCTTGAGCTTTGTCCCAAACCATGGAGCAGCTTGATGCTCCGGAGGTGCTCTCCACAGGCAGGCAGGGAGGAGGCTGTTCCAAACTGAAGGAGCTGGTTTGCAGTAACAGACCTGGAACTTGGAACATGGGAAAGCAGCGCTGAGCAGTGTTGCCATCAGCAGCCTCACTCCAACCGTCTGAACACCTCACTCACGAACGTAGAGGAGGAAAGGGTTCCTGGGGCTCCTGGCTTCAGAGGGCCGGCTTGGAGGCAGAATGGTGGCCAAGGTGGCAGGGTGCACAGGGAACCCAGGTGGCAGGGTGCACAGGGAACCCAGCTCTCACATCGTGGAGGCAGAAGCGGTGAGGGGGAGGGGGCAAGGGACATCTGGAGTCCCCCAGGTCACACCCCAGGGCCGCCTCCTGCTGACCTCCCCACCCATTCACATTATTAATCCATCAAGTGGATTTATCCTCTGCTGAGATTAGAACCCTCGTGATTCAGTTCTTTCTTCTCTGTTTTTGAATCGCCACGGCATACACTTCCCAGGGGACTTTTGGTAGCCACACCATAACAGCAGGTGTCCTGCGTGCAGCCTGAGGTGCCCGGCTGGGGCTGGCAGTGACGAGGGCGTGGTGGGGACTGTGGCACACAGGACTCCAACCCCCTCTTAAAGAGCCCTTCACTGTCACCATGTGACCTACAGGAATGGAAGCCCCTGCATACCAGGTCCTCTGAATTTTAAGAGGTTTATTTTAAAGTTGGACATATGGAGAAACTCACCTCAAAATAAAATAAAAAGATCAGGCTTCAGTTCCCAGCACCACAGAAAAAAAAAGGGGGGTGCTTATGTTAAGTCACCTGGTTTTTATTGTTAATTAAATTTTCAAAAGCCTCATGTGGGTCAAAGGAATCTTATCTGGGAATCTAGCAGTGGCCTGTGAACCTCTGATTTGCAACTCTGTAAGTAAATGAGGAAGTCACCAAACTTTCCAGCTAGTATTTATTGAGCAACTACTGTGTGCTGTATTCTGTCTTGGCTGCTGGAAATGCAAGTAAGCAAGACCAGCAAGGTTCTGCCCTCAGACTGCTCACTTAAGAGGCTTCATTGCCCCATTGGCAGGTTGTCAAAAGGCTATCCTTTATTCAAACTCAAAAGCAGGATGCATGATCTAGGCCTCCATGTAACAAAACCTAAGAACACTGTTGTCATTGGGCAGAACCTCCAGTTCCTGTGGCTGAGTGCTGTTTTGGCCTAAGCAGAGGTCGTCACTGATGCCAAAGGAGCTGGCCTTCCTAGAACAGTGCTGAGAAGCAGCAGGGAAATGGGGGAGGGTCTGGCACACGTTCAAGCAGTAACAGGGGCGTCTTGTGCCTGCAGCAGTGTCCTGGGCAAAATCGACCACAGATTCAGACTCCAAGCCCTGGTGTGATAGTCTAGATGGCCAGGGTCCTTGGAGGGAAACTGAAACACATTCAGCTTCTTGGCAAGTATTGCTTCCACATTTGTAGTGTGGCCCCAGCAAGCTGTCCCAGGGCCTGAGGGTTGTAAACAAGCCAGTCCCCGAGGCCCCCACTCAGGCTGTGGCACAGCCAGCTGTGGAAGGCCATGGTGCTGGGTGGCACCTGCTGCCCCACAGGGCCTGGAGGGACGATGCTGAGGGGACATGTTTGTCTCCAGGGAGGTGAGTGCCCAGGAAAAGAGACAGACTGGAGAACCTGGGACCAGGCGAGCCAGCAGCCGGTGGGGCGGGGCTAAGTGCCGAGGGGCCGGGTGCACATAGGGTAAAGATGCAGCGGTGCCTTATCCCATGGGCATCGGGGGCTGCTGTGCATGCAGAACAGGGTGACCGCCGTCTCTTTTCTAGGACTACTTGGACCTGGCCGCGTCCACCCCGTCGGACTCTCTGCTCTATGACGATGGCCTCTCAGAAGAGGAGACGCCCTTGGTGGACTGTAACAGCGCTCCCCTCCCTCGCGCCCTTCCCTCCACGTGGATTGAAAACAAACTCTATGGTAGAATTTCCCATGCATTTACTAGATTCTAGTGACGCTGCTCCCTTCTGCACCTCCTTGCTATCTGTGATGCTTTCTAAGAGTGTGCGACCCAAAAACCAAAGTCCGTTCCGAACCTCTCTTTTCTTTGTAAATGTCTGACTCTGCCTCCAGTTTACACTCAGGCATTTTTGCAATTGTGTCTTTCTAAAAGGATGTGAAAATAAATGTCATAACCCATGCTACAAAGCCACTTAAGATGACAGAGAAGAGATAGATCGGGTTTGAATCCTCAGGGGCCATTGAGAAGGGATGGGAACTCATTGCTGGGGTGGAAGCTAGTATTTCTGGTTTAGTTACTTAGATAAATCTTGGGGGGGGGTGGTTCAGAAAGGAGCAGCCACACCCTTGGCCTGCCCTGAGAACAGAGCCAGGGGACCCCCAGACCCATCCAGGGCTGGTGGGAGCCTCAAGGAAGCTGCCAGACCCCCACTCCCAGCCGTGTGCCCACTGTTGGGGCAGCGAGACAGAAGGACCAGGTGGTCCCCGGGCAGACACCCAGACTGCTGTTTTCACATCCTTCGCTCCCCCTTCCTCACCACAATGGATGTCACTTAGGAAGCCAGTGCTAAACACTGGAGCTAGTGCTTCTTCCAAGAACATAATGTGGTGCTGTGGTCTTGCAATGGACAGTAAATATGGTTCTTGCCAAAACTCCTTCTTTTGTCTTGGATTAAATACTTGAATATTTTTTCTGCTTCCTAACTTCATCACTGACTGTTTTGAAATCTCGGAATCCCAAGCATTTCTCCGGCTGAGATTGTTCTTCCACCTTCTTCCCAACTCACTGGGTCCTCCTGGCCTGGGTCTGGCTGTATGCCTGCGCTGGCTGCCCATGTGATGCGGTGGGCGGCCCTCCACGGGGAAGCTCCCCTCCTCCATTGAGATGGCAGACAGAAGAGTGGCCCCTTTATGTTAGAGAATGTCTCAAAGAGCGTTCCTCTGCAGTGAACCATTGCGTACAGCCCTGTGCTCATGTTTCACGCTGCTGTAGGGAAACAGCCTAGCAGCTCACCAGATAGACACCAGATGTGAGAATCTGAAGCTCATAAAAGTGAAAATCGGTAGTGTCTACCTGGGTGTGGTGGCACATGCCTACAATCCCAGTAGCTAAAAGGCTGAGATAGGAGGATTGCAGGTTCAAGGCCAGCCTTAGCAACTTAGACCCTGTTTCAAAATAAAAAGGGTTGGGGGAAGCTCAGAGGTAGACTGTCCCTGGGTTCAATCATAGTACCATAAAACATATATTTATATATGTGTATATATTGGTAATGTTGGTTAAATTTCTTATCAGATGTGGTAGCACATACCTATAATCCCAGTATCTAGAGGCTGAGACAGGAGGATTGAAGGTTCAAGGACAGACTGCAACTTAGACCCTCAGCAACTTAGAAAACCCTGTTTCAAAAAAAAAAAAAAAAGAAAAAGAAAAACATTTTTAAAAGGCTGAAGGTACTACTTGGAAGTAGAATGCCTCTAGATTCAATCCCTAGTACCCCCCAAAATTAATAGCAAATTAATTAACTCAAAGAGCATTTGATATTTCCCCCTAAGCAGAAGTGTTTTGGAAACCTGGAACTCGAAGTCATTAATGTAATTGGGGCAGAAAGCACGAGTTTGGTTTGAACATCAAAGGGAGTTTTGCTAAGGCCTTACTGTCTGCACATGAAGTCTGGGTTCTTCAGTGCAGAACAAATGATCTGTTTTCATTTTTAGGCATGTCAGACCCGAACTGGCCTGGAGAGAGTCCTGTACCACTCACGAGAGCCGATGGCACTAACAGTGGGTTTCCAAGATATGCAAATGATAGTATATATGCTAACTGGATGGTTTCACCCTCAGCGGCAAAACTAACGGACACCTTTGATAGTTAACATTTCCTTGTGAAGGGTGATGGACTCACAAGGGAAAGAAACATGCCGAGAACGAAGAACCCACTTCTTTTGTGCACGCCGCACTGGCCCAGCCAGGCTGGTCGCCCAGGTGGCAGACGCGTTTTCGGTAGTTTCTTTTAACTGTTCCCAAAGTGGTTTTCCTTCCATAGCTGGGGTTTTCCCTTCATACAGATGTGCCCCACGGAGGTGTTGTGAGTCTTTGTGGTTAAGTATCTGTTCTCCTTAGCACTAGGCAGAGCCCCTGTTGGTCTGTGCCCATCAGAAACCTCTGTATACTCCTGCCCCACCACCTGGTATAAGAAATCAAACCTGAACTGCTTGATTTTTCTGGTTACCACCAAACAATACAATCAGGTTTCAACATGAAGCACATGCGTGTGCACGCACACAAACACACACACACACATGCATACACACACAATACAGATACTCACATGGATACACATACACAGGCTTTAGGAAACAAAACTTCCAAATGACCTGCTCTTGCCCAGACGGAGAGCCTGGTGGGGTCTGGGGGGTGCCGTCAGAGCTCTGCCAGGTTCTTGGAGGAAGGGGGCCACAGCACAGTCCTGAGAATGGTGTTTAAAAACCACCTCGCCTATTTTTAGGAAAACATTTCATTTTTATCATGATTAAAATGATTCCTAGATTTAGCACAATGAAGAGATAACTGCCGTCTTTGCTGGGTCCTCGAGGGCTTGAGGGAAGAGGACACATCAGACGTTTCTGTGCCCCACTGGCCGCTGCATTGTCCTCAGGTGTCAGTACTGAGCGACCACTACCCTGGCCAGCACAAGATGAAGAAAGAGGGTGCTGGGAGCCCGGCGGCCTCTGTTCTGGGACCACTGGCCTCCGGCACAGTCCTGCTGTCGAAATGACGACAGTGGCTGTCACGGATCCCCTGTGGAGAGGCACACAGGGCAGCAGGCGAGGTGGCTTCCTGTGCGTGCCAGTTCTGATACGGCAAGACATTTCGGTTTCTTAGATCCTGGACCTGACTCATACGTGAGCTGCTTGTGAAGACACTGCGGCCCTCCAGGCTTGCAGGGCACGGGGTGGCTCTTGGGAAGTCCCAGCGGCTCTTCTGGCTCTCCCAGCACAGTCACATCACAAAAGGGTCTCATTACCCAAACACTGCCTGGTCTTCAGATTTAAACCACTGTGATAGAACTTTCCAGTAGTCTTGGTGAAGTACTGTAATTTACAGGCATTTCACAGAAGCGGTAAAATGACAGCATTTTGTGTGGCCAAGAAGGCTTGAATGGGTGTGTGTGTGGTAAAGCCTTATGGTTTACATGTCTGGGTGTGTGTGCACGCATCCAGAGAGCTGGAAAATACTTCTTTGGACATGTAACATGGCTTTAATTTGGGCCATTTTTCAGCTGCACTCTGAGAGGTTCTTCTGCAGATATCTATAGTTGTGGTAAACTTTTAGGTTTCCTATGTGTTTAAGAATAATCTTATCAGCTGGGCATGGTGGCGCATGCTTGTAATCCCAGTACTTGGGAGGCTGAGACAGGAGGATCTGAGTTCGTGGACAGCCTCAGCTACTTAGGCCCTCTGCAACTCAGTGAGACCCTGTTTCAAAATAAAGAATAAAAGATCTGGCTGGGGGTGTAGCTCAGAGGTAGAATGCCCCTGGGTTCTATCCCCAGCACCACATCCCCCCAAAAAAGAATAGTCTTATTGATGCAGAAATAAGTATAAACTCAAATAGTTAAACCTGCATAGTAAGTGTAAGTCATTACAACAGGTTTGTTCTCTTAGGACAAGAGCTCAGGGTTCAGGTGACTGATCAGTGATGGGGAATTAACACTTGACTAGTGACCCAATTGTCTTTGCACTCATACTTGCTAGTCCTATCAGACAGGATTTTCATATACATATGCAGAAGTTACTAAGTATTAAGTATTACTGAGTATTAAGTAGCAATCTGTCAGCTATTAAGATTTGTAAAATCCATTTATTTTAAAGATCATACCATGTTAACTTGTTTTTGTAATCAAGGTGACTAAAGAAATAATTTCAGTTGTGTAAATAAAATCATGTATCATAAAATGTGTAAATTCCTTTTTTACTTCCTAGCCAGAAACATCAAATCTATGCTTTTGAAGTTTTCATACAAAAATTAAAATGTTATGAGAAGCCAGACACAGTGGTGCCTGCCTGTAGTCCCAGTATTTGGGAAGCTGAGACAGGAGAATAAAAAGAGCTGGGGTGTAGTGTGGAGACAGAATGCTCCTGGGTTCAAAGCTCAGTGCAAAAGAAACCTATAAGATAATTTATTACAGTGGCCACTGGGGACCAGATAGTGACCAAGGACTGTAGACTCCATTGGTGTATCCTACACATGGTAGCACATTGTGAATAAGTGCTAAAATTCAGCTAACTGCCCTTCAAGGGATTCTTCATTTGGGTGACTTTCTTTAGGATTAAGCAGAAGCAATGTTTAGTTTGGGTATTTGAGGCTCTGGCGATTCCTCCTTGTGATTTCTTGAAGCCAGAGTTGATTGTAGGATAGAATGTATTTCTGAGCACCACGTAGCTGTCAGTTACTAAAATGTGTGAAGTTTGCATAGTCGTCCATTTGCTGTCCTGAACTGCTGTGAAGTGTAACAGGCTCACTGTCTCTGCTCACGTCTTGGTGTGGATTGGGATTCCACGAGCTCCTCTTACAGGCCCCGGCAAGGAGTTAGGTAGATCTGCTGGCAGACAAGCTTGTTACCAACATAAATCTGGTCTATGATCGCTGCCTTGATGCCGAGGGCTGTGTCATTCCTGGTAGACACCTGTGCACCAGGCCCAGGTGTGCATCGCCCAAGCTGTGCCACCCCGAGTGGCCACAGCTCCCAGCCCTCAGTGCCTGTTCCTGCCCATGGCCTTCTCCTTCCGTATGGGCCATGGAGGCTGTAAAGAACAGAGCGCTGTCTCCCTGGGTGGCGCAGCACAGCGTCTGTTCTCTGGCTTCAGTGGTCCTTCATTCACGACTGGTTTGGGTTTGGTTTTGCAGTGCTGAGGATTGAACCCAAGGGTGTTCTGCCATAAACTACACCCCCAGCCCCATTTATTTTTTACCTTGAAATAGGATCTCTGTGATCCTCCTGTCTCAGCCTCCAAGCACTGGGATAACAGGTGTGTGTCACCAGCCTGGTTTATGACTATGCATTTTATATCTCAAGAGCCAGTAATTCATTGCAGGCTTTGCCTTGGAATGTTAAGAAACCCAGTGTGAGGAAAGCTAATGCTGAGCCAGGCGTGGTGGCACCTGCCAGTAATCCCAGTATTTGTGAGGCTGAGAGAGAAGAATCACAGGTTTGAGGACAGCTTCAGCAATTCAGGGAGACCCTGTTTCAAAATAAAGAATTTAAAAAGGGCTGAATATGTAGCTCAGTAATAGAATGCCCCTGAGTTCAATCACCAGTACCATACACACACACAGCCAATATAGCCCCTTTCTCAAGATGTAACCTCCATGAGACATCTTTATGTGTGTTGTTCTTTTTCCTTTCCTAATAGAACACATTTTTTCACCAACTTCCATGAAGGATTCCTTCCTGCCACAAGGCTAGCTTATTTGGGTGAGAATGTCATTGAAAATGACAGCAGGGCTCTGGATAAATATATATAGAAGACAATTCAAATGAAAGCATAATCTCCAGCCATATGAAGAGAGCAATTCCTTCCCCCAGGCAGGTAGAACTCTCAGAGGCTCCTCCCCTTCCTTCTAGAACAGTCTCACATGGCCTATTTAGACATCCTTGCAACTGCAGGGTTGTTCCAGGAAGTCTTGGGAAATCTGGACGTGTGGGCATGAACGAGATGTAGTGAGAGTGGGTGTGAGGGCATGTGCAGTTGTAACCCTCCTGTGCTCCACTTGTGGGTCTGTACAGGAAGCTGCCTCTCCACCCTTCTCCCTGGCGGTGGCCTTGGCCAGAACTTTATAGTGACCCCATCTCGTTAGGGAATTAGGAACACGAGGGATTGAGCAGAGATCATAAAAAAACCAAAACATGTAGGTAGGAAGTGGTTGGATTTAGGCACATTGCTGTGTCCCGCCTGAGGCCGAGGAGGAGCCGGGAAAAGCGACAAGGGAAGCTTCAGTCCCAGAGTCGAGGAGGCAAACACTGTAAGCGCCTCGAAGAAATCGGTCTGCAACTATGGTTCCGGTGCTGTGGCAAGTGGCAGGACGTGTTTGCAGATGTTATGGGCTTGTGTGACATCACAGGAGCTGGCCACCAGAGATCTCACTTGGAGTCCAAGCAGGGGAGCCCTGGAGGGGCCACATCTGCCTGTGGGGACATCATTGTTGCAGGGAATTGGGCCCAGTCACATGGAGGACCACGCTGGCCACTGTGACGTCTGCAGCTCCCTAACACACTGGGAGAGTTCCTGGAGCTACATCTATCCAGGGGACTGAGCAACTCAAGTTTAAAATATGTGTCAACAAGTAAGGTAGGAAAGTATATTCTAAAGCTAAAAAAGTTTAAAAAACATCAGTTCTCACTTTTATTTTAGAAGGAAAGAAAAAGTAGTTACCAATCAGACTGTCAACTTCTTGAACAAACACATGTAGCTCATTTGGAGGTCTGAGTGATTTGTTTGTCAGTGTTGTCAGCAAAACTAGAGCAAATGTGTCCCTTTTGGCTTCTCTAACTTCTCACCTGGACCCCAGTTTTTCCTCCCTGGCCCATGGAGGAAGAGGTCTTGGGGTCTCCTCCAAGTGATGGAAGTGCATCGGCTGCCCGTGGCACCTGAGGGGAGGGGCCTTGACTGGAGGCTGCAGGCACCAGGTGGTGCTCACTGGATCCTCTGCTCTTACCAGGGCATGTGGCTTCTCCACATTTTGTGCCATTATTCTAAGAGTTTTAAAGAACTTGAGGATTTTCCTAAAGATGACTACAACCATAGGGCTTACAAGGCTGAAATATTGGCTTGCCCAACACCCCAGGGTCAAGAGAGCACATTGAGAGTTTGGGGGGACTTCATCAGTACCTGGAAGAAAAAGTGAAATTATAGGAAGTGACTTTTAAGAATAGAGGAATTCTGATTTCTCACAAGGTAAGTCTATGGGAGAAGTAAAAAAAAAAAAAGTATTGTAGGAAATTGTACCTTTGAAGAAATGTTCAAATGATTACTATAAGGTAATTACCCTTACCTGCAAGGGATAAATCTCAAAAACCCCAGTGGGTGCCTGAAACCACAGATAGCACCAAACCCTATGTGTCTGTTAACCAGAATGGCTACTAAGTTACTAATGGGTGGGTAGCATATACCTTGTGGATGCATCAGACAAAAAGATTGTTGGTGTCCTGTGCAACATAGCAAGAGGATGCTCCTCAGAGTGGCATACAACTTAGGTCATAGGAATTGTTTCTGGCTTTCATCATTTTCAAACCATGGTTGATCACGAGTAACTGGAACCACAAATGGAGATTGCAGGGGGTATAAGTATAATCTTTTAATTTGTAGAAATAAAGATCACCCACATGAAAACAAGCAGAAGCCATTTATCCTGGATTCGTTGTAGTAAGGGAATCAGCCAGCATTGCTTGGCACTTTTTGGCAGAGACTCAGATGTAGTCAGGGGAGTGAGAATACTTAATAGTTGAAAGAAATGGAGGTGTGTGTAGAAATATCCAGGTTATAAGCCGGGCATGGGGGTGCACACAAGTGATCCTAGTACCTGGGAGGCTGAGACAGTATTCAAGGCCAGCCTCAGCAACTTTGTAGTACCCTGTCTGGAAATAAATACAAAGTAAATAAATATAAAGCTCTGGGTATGCTGGGATTGGAGGCTATTGGACAAAGAAGCCGCAAGCAGGCTAACTAGCAGCAAGGTGTCTTGCTGTCATTGCCTGAGGAACATATTTGGCGTTCGTTCGCCAGTTGGTTCTGAATTGGAAATGGGGCAAAAAGATGAGGAAGCATGAGGAAGCTGGCAGTTACTCAGCAAGTACTCTCTGTTCTGGGCCAATTGCTATGGCGATTGTGGTTCTCCCCACCCCTTCCCCAAGCTGGACATTCCAAAGACTGTGGTCAGAATTCTTCCATAATGTGTTGTCTGTTTTAGTGTTCGGCCTTTCGCCTCCCCCCCCCCTTTGATTATTTTCTTGTTTCTTTGACCAATACAAGGAAGGCTGGAAATCCTAGTCTTTCCAGCTCAGGGATTAGTAGTCCACCATCTCCATGGTCAACTATGCTGGGAGATCGTCTTGATGTTTCATTATATTATTGTGTTAGCTTTCCATGCCTGTGTCAAATAACCTGAGATAACTTGAAGGAGGAAAGATTTAGTTTTTCCTATTTCAAAATTTAAAAAACAAAATGGGCTCAGAGGTAGGACACCCCAGGGTTCAATTCCTAGTTCCAACAAACAAACAAACAACAACAACAACAAAAAAAAACACAGAGACAGAGTCCCTGTGAGGTACTTTGAACCAAGAACCCTAACTGACCAACTCAGGGCAAAAAAAAAAAAAAATCACATATATGTCATGAAGATGCACCTCAGCCAAATGCCTATTGCCTCAAGATGATACGCGGCCTGTTCTCCCTGCTCTGTACCACTGATGCAGGTACAGTATTGGTGACTGCAACCATCATTTCAAGAAATCTAGAGCAGTATGACTGTCTATCACCACTGTTTTTTGTTTTTGTTTTTATAGATAATGATATTTTATTTTATATTCAACATTATTTTGGTACCATGGAAAGCAGTCTTTGGTCAGCTATACTTTTACTGTGGTTTCAAACAAAGATGTATACAAATGCAAAGCATCTTTATCCTGAATAGGGAGAGTTATATTTGGTGTTAAAATAACACTAATGTTTGGGATACTCTAAGTGCATTCTATAGGCCATGAAAAAAATAGATCTAAAGTGTTCTGAGAAAGCCTCTAAAGACACAGTAACTCAAGAGATTCTTTTTTCATTTGTTCAAAGAACTAGAACAAATATGGGGAGAGAAGGGAAGGGGGGAATAGGAGAGAGGAAGCGGGCACTGGAGTGTGAGTCAGCAAGCTAGAGACCTAGGAAAGTCTGTGCTCTGCAGAGGTATAGTTCCAGTCTGAAGGTCCAGAGGCCCAAGACCCAGGGGAAGCCAAAGTCCCAAGGCTGGATAAATCTCTCCTACTAGGGGGTGAGGGGGGTGTCTTTTTAAAAGTTCTAGTCAAGCCTTCAACTGATTGGATGAGGCTCACTCACATTATGGAGGGCCAGCTGCTTCACTCAGGCTAATTTAAATGTCAATCTCATCTGAAACTATCTGCACATAGATATCAGTAATAATGTTTAATTAACAAACTGACAACATGAAACTAAATATCTCACCACTAAAGGTCAAGGAGGGGCTTAAATAAAGTTGATTTTTTTTAATTAGTTAATTTCCTTTAAACAGTACAATCAATGACTACAAATTTTTTTTAACTCTACCGAATAACTTGGAATTATGGAAAGAGGAAAGAATGTCTAATGACTTTATTTGATCTAGAAGAACTAAAGCACATCTTTCACTTTCAGAAAGTGACTTTTATGGTAGGCGTATGCCCTGGAATCTTACCTTTATTCCTTATCACCTCCAGCAACGTTAAGGGCTTTCCCTCACCAGTTATATTACATGTCACATCTGAAACTCTAAGCCATTCCAGTCACCCTAGAACTTTGTTTATTATAGAGCAAGATGCTAAAGGAGAGAGGGGCTCACTATGCTGGTTTTTGTTGTCATTGTGTTAATAGAGATAGTCAGAAGGGAATTAAAAGTTCAAGAGATTAAGAGCAACTTTTCCTTGGAAGCTGGTGATAAATGAGATTTACATTCTGCTGATCCATTGAGGGTCCAAAAATATTTCACTTATGTAAACATTAAGAAATGCTGGTAAAGCCAGGCGTGGTGGCGCATGCTTGTAATCCCAGAATTCGGGAGGCTGAGACCTGGAGGATCACGGTTCGCGGACAGCCTCAGCTACTTAGTGAGGCCCTCTGCAACTCAGTGAGACCCGGTTTCAAAATAAAAAGAATAAAAAAAAAATAGGGCAGGGGGTGTAGCTCGGAGGTCAAATGCCCCTGGGTTCCATCTTCAGACCCGCAAAAAAAAAAAAAAAAGAAGAAGTGCTGGTATTTTTTTTATATTATTGATGCATTCTAGTCATACATCTTAATGGGGTACAAAATGATAGAGGCATACATGCACACATCACTCATTTAGCCCTTCCCCAATTCCCACCCCCATTACTATCCCCTCATCACCACTGTTTTAATGAGCTTTTTCATCATAGTGACCAAAAACCTTACAAGGATGGCTTAGAGGAGGAAAGGTTTATATATATAGCTCATGGTTCCAAGGCTCAGTCCATGGCTGCCTGGCTCCAAGGCAGAAGCATCATGGCTGCAAGGTGTGATGGAGGATAGGTGTGATGGAGGGCTGCTGGGAAGCAGAGAGAAGGAGAGGAAAGGACCAGGGACAGATATATCAAACACCATGCTCCCAGTGACCACATTCCTCCCTGCCTATGATACAGTTGCCACCCAGTAAATACATTCAAGTTATTAATCCATTAATGGATTTATCCACTGATGATATTAGAGCCCTAATTCAATTATTTCACCTCTAAAAAGTGTTGCATTTCCAACACATGAACTTTTCTGGGGAAAACTCCATATTTCATGGTACTTGTTAACCATACCTGCTCACTTCAACAAGTGAAGACTGACAACAAGCATTTCAAAGTAGGGAAGTGGCACCATCACTGATACATCCATCAGGACTATTGATCAGCTCCTTATAGGATGATTCCTGCAGACGTGAACATGGCTCTGATGTATAAACAATGAGTCAGCAGTCTTATTCTTCAGGTAGAGTGCTATGATTTGAAGGTTTGTCCCCTCTCAAACACATATTGATATTAAATTGCCCATATAACATTAGAGTGTTAAGAAGTAGAACCCTTGAGCCAGGCATGGTGGCTCACACCTCTCATCCCAGCAGACAGGAATATCGCAAGTTCAAAGCCAGCCTCAGCAACTTAGCAAGACTCTGTTTCAAAATAAGTAATAGATGGGGCTGTGGTGTAGTTCAGTGGTAGAATGCCCTTAGGTTCAATCCTTAGTACAGAAAAATAAATAAATAAAAATGAAAACTTTGAGAGGTGATTAGGCTGCAAGGACCCCTCACTCAGTGGTGAGATTGATGTTGTTATGAAAGACTGAGTTCTGTCCCCTCTGTCTGGTAGGCTTCTACCTTTTGCTATACAATAAAGCAACAAGAACATGCTCCCCAACACACTGACCTTCTACTTCCCATCCCCCAGAACTGTAAGATTCTATGTACAGGCACACACACACACACACACACACACACACACAAACACAAACACACACACACACACACACTGAGGATTGAATCCAGGGCCTCATACATTCTAAGCACTGACCTACATTCCCATCCCAGAAGGTAATTTTTATTTGTTATAACTTTCCCAGTCTAGCCGGGCATGGTGGCGCATGCTTGTAATCCCAGCATTTGGGAGGCTGAGACAGAACGATCGTGGTTCGCAGACAGCCTCAGCTACAAGGCCCTGTGCAACTATGAGACCCTGAGCAACACAACCCTGTTTCAAAATATAGAATAAAAAATAGAGCTGAGAGTGAAGCTCAGAGGGAGAATGCCCCAGGTTCCATCCCTGCTACTGCAAAGTAAACAAACAAACAAACAAATAAATAAATTTATTTCCCAGCCTCAGGTATTCTGTCATAGCAGCATAAAATGAACTGGGACTGAGGGTTTGGGTTTGGAGCTCACATCTGGGTTAAAATTCTCAGCTTTGGTGATTTATAAAATTACAGTCTTGCTGGATATGGTGGCATACACTTGTAATTCCAGTACTTGGGAGGCTGAGACAGGAGGACTGCAGGTTTGTGGCCAGCCTCAGCTACTTAATGAGGCTTTTGCACCTTAGTGAGACTCTGTTTCAAAACAAAGAGTAAAATATCAGGCTGGGGGTGTAACTCAGAAGTAGAATGCCCCTGGGTTCAATCCCCAGTATCACAAAAATAGATAAATAGGTAAGTAAGTAAATAAGTAAGTGAGTAAGTAAATAAATAAATAAATAATAAATAAATAAATTAGAGTCTCTAATAGGCAAGTCTTTAAATGATATTCCTAAAGTGCATGAAGCGTGCGAGGTACCTGAGGTAAAGACAGGTGTCCTGACCACCAAGGAAGTAGTACTCTGAAGGGAATAGTTATAGTATTGAATAGAATTCATGACCCTATGACAGAACCAGGCCTTACACGAACTGGCTTACAGTTTTTTTTGTCTCTGGTTGATGTGTCAACAGTTTAACTTATTACCTTATGAAGCTTGTTCAGCTCAAATTAAAATTGCCTGGGGTCTGGACTGCACATTGGAATAATGGCTCTTTGGGAGTGAGAGAGAGATTTTAGTGAGACCAGAGATGATTTTGGTCAAGTCATGTGTCCACGTCATTGCAAGTGAATGCCATCAGCTATGATTCCCTGTTGTCTCTTTTGCTGAAGCTATAGGTTTCCATCTTGGGGATCTGATGACAGACGGCATCTTCAAGAGTCAGGAAAGTTGGGAGACAATGACTACTATTTGAGATGATTTAATAATGGCATTAGGATGTGTACATACTGACCTAATAATTGTAATTGAGGAAAGAAGAGAAGTAAAAGGGCCTGTCTCTTGATGGTTGACAACCAGGGTCTATAGAAAAATGAGAAGAATAACTATCAACAAACAGGGTGGGAAAGGGATTAGATAGGATCTCAGTCCATCTTGGGTGGACATTGTCTGCTATTGATGATTATCTGGTGCCAGCTGGCTACTTCTAAACACAGCTGCTTTAGACCTCTAAGACCTCGCAGTTGGAGGTCTCCTAATAGAGAAGCCTTCCTGCTGTGTGTAATTCTGGGCTGCTTCTTGAGTTGTGGAAATTGAACCCAAGGATTGATACGTTGGAGCTTCACCACTGTAACATATTCAAAGGTAAAACATATTCAAATCCCAAGGTGGAAGCTGGATAAAATCCATCTGAGGACATTCAAAAGAACCTTGAGGCTTTGGTTACAGGCCATCTCTAACTTGACACAATTTTTTCAAGATTATTTGTTGACAGATGTCAAGAAAAGGAGAACAAATATTCTTTCAAACAGAAAACATAACTCAAACTGAAAGGAAATAATAGTCATCTCCCTACAATAATGTTGAATTTCAACAGCCTCAACTCTCCAATTAAAAGACACAGACTAGCTGGGTTCGTGGCACATGCTTGTAATCCCCGCGCTTGGGAGGTGGAGACAGGAGGATTGCACAGGTTCATAGCCAGCCTCGCTGGCTTAAGAGACCCTGTATATATTCGGGTGCCTGGGAGTGTAGCCCGGAGATAGAAGGGTTTCCAGGAACCCCAGTACCACCAAAAAAAAAAAATGGACTAACAAATTGGATTAAAACACAATTCAGCTGGGCATGGTGGCACTCACTGTAATTCTAGTATTTGGGAGGATAAAACAGGAGGATCACAGGTTCAAAGTCAGCCTCAGCAACATAGTGAGGCTCTCCGAAACCTAGTGGGCCACTGATTCCAAACAAATAAATAAAATTGGGTTGGGGATATAGCTTGGAGGTAGAATGCCTCTAGATTCAACTCCTAGCACCAAAAACAAAGCATATAATTAGGAGTCAATAGTATAATAAAGAAATTTTTTAAAACCTCATGATTCAACTGAATGCTGCTTCAAGAAACATACCTTATAGACAGATTCACAAGCTGAAGTTGAAAGGATGGAAAATATATTCTATTCTATGCACATGGAGACCAAAAGTAAGCAGGGGTAGTTAGCTTCATAGCTGACACAGAAGATTTTAAGCCAAAATTTGTCAGAAGAGACAAAGAGGATCACTTTTTACTGATAAAAGGAACCATCCAAAATAAAGACATAACCATAATAAATACTGATGCTTTATCTTGGTGCACTTACATACATCAATTCTTCTTTTTTTAATTTAATTTTTTATTGGTGCACTGTATTCATACATCATAATGGGTTAAAAAAAAACTTTTTTAGACATACATGCACACATCACCCAATTAGCCCCTACCCGATCCCCAAACCCGTTCCCTCCCCATCTCTCCTTCCCATGCTTGGCTTAATGGTTGACATCTAGTATTATAGCAATTTATCCAAAATTAACAATGATAATCTCATATAACAGTTTTATTTGTCTGATACCAAGCTTTTGATGACTTAGAGATAACATTTCAATATTTCTTTTTGCTTTCTTTCTTACCAGAGAATATTTTTTTTCTTTTTCTTTCTTTTTTTGGTGAAACTATCATACATTTATTTATTTATTTTTCAGAAAAAATCTATCCTAATGTGGAATATGGACTCTAGATACCCAAAATGATCTCAAAAAAGAACATAGCTAGAAGATGTATATATTCTGATTTCAAACCATATAAAGCTACAATAATTGAAACAGTGTAGTACTGTTATAAAGGCATATATATAAACCATTGGAGTTAAATAAAAGCCTAGAGATAAATTCTTCCATATATTGTCAAGTTATTTTTGACAAGATTTCCATGAACATTTGGTGGAGGAAATAATAATCTTTTAACTAAATATTGTTGAAAAATAATAATTACATGAAAAAGAATAAAATTGGACCCTTACCTAACACCATATACAAATATTAACTCAAAATAGATAAAAGACCTAAATATAAATCTTAAGACTATAAACTTTTAGAAGAAAATCTGGGTCATTAAACCTCACAACATTGAAATTGGCAGTGATTTCTTGGATATGATTTCAATGGCACAGGCAACAGAAGAGTATACAAACTCCCTAAAAAAATGTATATCCAAAGACAATGTAAACAGAGTTAAAAGTTACTGATAGAATGGGATAAAATATTTCCAAATGCTATATCTGAAGGTGTATTAATGTTCCAACTAGAAATCCTAAAAATTAGCAACAATAAAAGCTCACAATACCATTTAGAGATAGGTAAAAGACTAACATAAGTAATGAATCTCCACAGATAACCAATCTTAGTTGTCTGTTGAATGGAAAATCTTGTTTCTCTGGTTCTGGTGTGTGTTACCTATTTCTTCTTTGTAGTTAATCTCTTTGAGTATTTTCTCTAGCTCTGGGTTTGAAGACATAAATTCCTTCAGTTTCTGTTTGTCATTGAAGCTTCTTATTTTTCCATCTAATTTGATAGAAAGTTTTGCTGGGTAGGAAATTTTTGGCTGGAAGTTGTTTTCTTTCAGAGTTTGGAATATGTTACTCCAAGCCCTTCTGGCTCTCATGACTTGTTTTGGGAAGTCTGGAGTGATTCTAATTGGTTTGCCTCTGAATGTCACTTGGCCCTTTGCTTTTGTTGCCTTTAAGATTCTCTGCTTGGCTTCCACATTGGTCATTTTGACAATTATGTGGTGTGGGGATCCTCTTCTCCGATCCTGTCTAAAGGGAGTTCTATAAGTTTCCTGGACCTGTGTATCGACCTCTTGCTCTATGTTTGGAAAATTTTCTGCTATTACTTCCTTGAAGAGATTGTTGATCCCTTTGGTTTCACCTACTTTTCCCTCCTCTATTCCAATTATTCTTAGGTTAGCTCTCTTAAAATGGGCCCATATTTCTTCAATGTCAGATTCCTGCTGTCAGATTTTTTTTTTTCTAAATTAGAAACTATGCGTTCATTTTTGGAGTGATCATCTTCTAAGAACAAGATTCTATTCTCCATGTGGTCTAATCGGTTGTTTGTACTTTGAATTGAGGACTTTACTTCATTAATTGCATCCTTTATATCTTTTTGGCTCTCTTTGAATTCTTTTCGAAACACCTCTATTTTTCTACAGTTATTTTCCTGATTTGATCTTCTAGAAATCTCTGAATTTCTGTTTTATCGGGTTCTGATGTTGTGGGGTTTTGGGCATTCATTGCTCCATTGTTATTCCTCTTTCCCATGATTTCGGAAGTTTGTGCCTTCTCTAGGTTCTTTCCTTGGGTCACTAAGACTTCACTTAAGGTCTCTTGATCTCGAGTCTGTGGTATCTCAGTCCCCACTACTCCTTTACTGGGTTGAATGGCAGAGTCTCAGACCCAGGGAGTCAATTAAGGCTGCTTTAGACCATGGGGGGTGCCAGGCTGGGTGTTCTCCTATGGTGTGATATCTCTGCCACCGCCACTCCCCCACTGGGTCAAGTCCCTGGGAATGCAGTACTGGGATTTCTCCTCTAGGGTCCAAAATTTGACTCACTGTTGTTGAGTGTGCCAATGGAGCTGTAGTGGACTTGGTGAATTCGCTGCTGCTGCCGCCAGTGGCAATATGGCGCCGCTGCCATGCCCTCGGCTGTGAGGCTGGCGTATTCTTCTCTGGTTTTGCGCTCCGCTCTGAGTCCCTGCAGGGTGTGCTGAGCCCAGCCACTGGGAGCTTTAGATGCTCTCTGCGCCGAAAAATCTGCCGAATCCCACCTGGCTGTTCCGCAGCGGCTCACCTTGGCTCATTGTCCGCCGCTCCTCTCTGCAGCCTGGTGGGCTGTTAAGTGCATTCGTCTGGAGACGTCTGGTGAATTCACCACTGCCGCCGGCAGTAAGGCGCTGCTGCCACGTCCTCAGCCATGAGGCCGGCGTATCTCCTCTGTGGCTCTAAGCTCCGTTCTGAGTCCCCCTCCTCTTTGGGGCCTGGTGCTGCAAGGAAAGATGGCGCCTGCCACTCTGCGCCATGGCTCTAGCCACAGCACTGCGATCTGGTTTCTTTCTGTGTCTCGTTTCTCCAGCCCTCTTTTTCTCTGTCCCTTGTAATTACATTTTTTTGTTTCTCTGCTGATGGTGTTTTCTGACTATGAAAGGCACTGATTTTGTAGTAATAGAGATTGGTTGTTAGCAGGGCTCGTAAGCCCCACTTTTCTCCGTCGCTATCTTCCTGGAAGTCTCCATCAATTCTTCTTGACTTGAAGACCCAGATAAATCCCCAACACAATAATTCTGAAAGACTTCAACACACTTCTCACATCATTAGATTAGTCATCCAGACAAAAGATTAGTAGAAACACTTCAGACCTAAAGAACATTATTGGACCTAACAGACATTTAAAGAATATTCTAACAACAGCAGAATACACACTCTTCTCAGTTGCTCATGGACCATATTCTAAGCCACAAAACAAGCACCAACAAATTTTTAAAATCAGTATAATTCCTTGTATTCTTTCAGATCATAACAGAATGAAAGTAGAGATCAACAGCAAGAAGATCCAGAGAAACCACACGATACTTGGGGATTGGATATGCCACATTACTAAATGAAGGCTGGATCAGAGGAGAAATTGAAAAGTTCCTAGAACCAAAAGAAAGTAGAGCTACAACTCATCAAAATCTATGGGACAGTAGTTAAGTCAGTGTTAAGAGGAAAATGTATAGCACTGAGAACCCACATAAGAAAAAAAAAAAGAAAAACTCCAATTAAACTCCAAATACTATTGCACCTCAAAGCCCTTGAAAAATAGGAACAAACTACCCCAAAACCATCCAAAGGCAAGAAATAATCAAAATTAGAGCAGAAATTAATGAAATAGAAAACATAAATTATATCCAGAAGATCAATAAAACCAAAAGTTGGTTTTCTGAAAAGATAAATAAGATTGATAAACCCTTAGCCAACTAACTAAAAGAAATTTTTATAAGAGATGAAAAAAGAGATGTCACCACAGATAATGGGGAAATTCAGAAATTGATTAGAAACTATTTTGAAAACATCTACTCCAATAATCTAAAAAACCTAGACAAGAACTGACAAATTCCTAGATACCTGCAACCTACTTAACCAGAAACATGAGTGAGGACAGAGAAAACCGAAACAGACCAATATGAAGAAAAGAGTTCAAAATAGCAGCATAAAATCTCCCACAAAAAGGTCAAAGTCTAGATGGATTCCCAGCTGAATTCTACAAGACCTTTATAGAAGAACTAAGTGCAATGCTCCTCAAATTATTCCATGAAATATAAAAATAAATACTACCAAAATGATTCTATGAAGCCAGCATCACCTTAATTCCCAAACTGAATAAAAATTCCACAAGAAAAGAAAACTACAGACCAATATTATTTATGACCACAGTTGCAAAAATTCTTTAAAAATACCAGCAATAAGTCAGGCATGGTGGTGCATGCTTGTAATCCCCGTGCTTGGGAGGCTGAGACAGGAGGATCATGCAGGTTCGAGGCCAGCCTCCGCTGGCTTAAGAGACCCTGTTTCCAAGTAAAAAATATAAAATAGGTCTGGGAGTGTAGCCCGGAGGTAGAAGGCCCCTGGGTTCCATCCTCAGTACCACCAAAAAAAAAAAAAAAAAAAAAAAAAAAAAAAAAAAAAAAAAAACCCACCATGACCAAGTAGACTTCATTCCAGGGATGCAAGGCTGGTCTAACATACACAAATCAATAAATGTAATCCACCACACAAATAGAGCTAAGGACAAAAATCACACAATCATCCTGGTGATGCAGAAGAAACAAAACCCAATGCCCTTTCATGATAAAAAAAAAAACACTAAAGAAATTAGGAATAGAAAGAGTATCATAAATGCTATGCATGATAAACCCAAAGCCAGTATCATTATGAATGGAGAAAAACTGAAAGAATTTCTCTTAATATCAGGAACAAGACAAGGCCTGCTGTCACCACTCCTTTTCAACACAGTACTCAAAACTCTAGCCTCAGCAATAAGATAAGAGAAGGGAATTAAAGGAATACAAATAGTGAAAGGGCATATTAGATTAAAAGTTGTTTTTGTTATTTAATTTGGTTCTAATGTAAATTAAAAATAAAAATTCATTCTAAAAACAAAAACAGGTAAAATTTGAGGGTTCAATCTAAGAAATAAGTGGTGATGAAATCTGATGTATAGTCTGCCTCATGGTGCTACATGGCCTCTTGAAACTATTTGTTTTGGTGTCCTTCATATGTGATGAACCCTACGCCAGACATCCCCTGTTATATAGGCTTAGTAGGTTGTGTTTTAATATCTAAAACCATAAATCTGGTGTTAGAGAGTGACCACTAGAGAAGACCACTCAGACTTAGTTTAAGCCCAATAGAAAGTCTTTATTAGCCGGCTGATGACTACACTGCAAGGTGTTTAGCCCTAAATGTAGCCCCAAGCCGTTTCTCAGGGCTCCTTTTATATGTCAAAATCACAAGCTCAAGAGTAAAGAATATGTTTTCACAGATAGGGACAATTTCCAACAGTTTCTTTAGGTGGATGTACAAGTCAAGCGGAAAGTACAGAAACCAGGAACAGCATTGTGCAGGAGCTCAACAAGCCATGTTGGTCCCTTCTGTTGTCTGCTTTTTGACTGTTTTAAGGATAGAAAGTTCCTAACAGCCTTTGTTTCTCTGCAGGTGCAAGCTGAGCAGGAGTTACAGAAGCCAAACTGGCGGTCATGCATGACTAGCAAGGTACCTGGTGATGAGCTTTAGTTCTCAGGCTGACGGACATTAGAGCCTTGGGGTCACTTAGGGTAACATCATGGTGTTAGTGAAGCTAAGGCCGAGGCTCACGCTATCACACTGGCAGCCTGTGAAAAATTAAATGCCTGGACAAGAGGTTTGTTTTCTTTCCTCTTTGTGTGTGTATATATTGTCTGTCTATGATACCAAAATGGGCCACCAACTAGACGAGTACTCATAAATTAAAAGAAATAACAGTAATAACAAAAATGGCTGCAAATACCTTTTAGTTCATGTGAAGGGAAAAGGAGTTAATTTGAATTTATAGATAAAAGTACTATTAAAACTTATTGGCAGATTCTTTTCCAGGATGCTTGCCAATCAGGAATAAATATATTTTTGTTAAATGTTTGAAATATAATAATCATTCCTGTTTAGGTTTTTTTCCTTTCCAGAAAAATGGCTTGAAAGTGCTAACTATGCTTGTTTGACATCTTGGCTTTCGCAGGTGATTTTCTGTGACTAAATGCCATCAGCTAGTGTGTTCACCAACACTGTTCTCTGAACTCTACCTGAACAATGCTTTAACATTCATTCCTGCTTCACCAAAGGATTCCTTTACTGCTCTTATTTTTTTTCCTCTCAAATTAGGTGAACTCATTCTCTGATTCAATCTCTTCTGTAGGTCTTAAAGCTCCCTCTCCATTACTGACTTTTGGTAGAGGATATGCCTGTGTAAAAAGCAATGATGTTTGTTGTTATGGTTGTAATGGCGCTATGGGCTTGATTTCTCTATTCAACTAAAATTTGTTGAATAGGGAAATTAAAACCGATAGCGTGGTGCAGCTTTAACAAGTCTTTATTATAAAATCAATAGAAGCTGGGCGTGGTGGCGCACACTTTTAATCCCAGCACTTAGGAGGCTGAGACAGGAGGATCGCACAAGTTCAAAGCCAGCCTCAGCTACTTAGGCTCCCAGCAACTTAGTGAGACCCTGTTTCCAAATAAAATATATATTAAAAAATAGGTCTAGGAGTGTAGCCTGGAGGTAGAAAGCCCCTGGATTCCACCCTCAGTACCACAAAAATAAAATAAAATCAGTAGAAAATATAAAGAGAAGAAAAAGCAGCAGGCATGCTGGAGAGTCTCAAAATGAAACTCTGACCCCTTCTCCATCCCCAGCCTTTAAATAGATTTTGTATTGGTATGTTTATATCAGTGTTACTAAGGCAATGGGATAGCAACTTATTTCTTGGCAAGTAGGGCCTCTTAGCCTCCAGACAGTGTATTACTAAGTGCAGGGGTCAATAATCTACCAGGCTTTCACCTTTATTGTATTGGGCTGTGTTGGTTGCTCATCAACTATGGGTGCTTTTAGGCAGATTGTCGGGGCCCACTCGGCTGGACCGAGATGGCACCCAGGCTTGTTGCCAGCGTGGACTCAAGATGGCGCCTAGGCTTGCAGCCAAGTCATGAGGCTCACGAGGCTGGCGGTGCCCTGAGCCTGCGCAGTGAGCCCTATCAGGCGCCCTATGGATGATCAGTGACGCAGCGCCTCGTGCTACCACCAGCCCGCCTGAGAGGGTTAGAAATGCACATGCCCTAGCTGTGGGAAGCTTGGGGTTGGTGGAGTGATGAGGGAGGGGTTATGAGACTGATATATATTTGCCTGCTGTGCGCATTGGCGGCGGCAGCAGCAGCAGCAGCAGCATTATTATTGAGAAGGAGCATTAAAAGAGGAAGTAGCTTCATCAACAGAATCGGCATTCGTTTGTTTCTTCCCTAGGCTCTGCTGGTCAGAGCCTTAGGGATGCGATAGCAGATCATGGAGTTTACCTTTCCTACGCCCATATCAGGTCACAAAGGAGAGGAGGCTAAACAGAGGCACTGATATTCTCTACATATTTCCAGGGCTAAAGGCTTCAATTGTCTCTAGGGCTTTTAACGCTAAAGGCCTTAGTTTCCTTTACATTTTTACTATAGGTTAGTCATTAGAACAAAGGGCAGAGGGAAAGGGGAGCTCTGCGTGTAACAGCCGCCACCCCTCCCTGCCCGAGTGCCTGCACAGCACCCAGGCTCTGACTGCCTTTTACATTTTGGAAATTAATACCAGAGCAATTTTCCAATACTGGTACATTTATGTTTGGATTCCAGGAAAAATATCAGATCATATCAAACAGGAAACTCAGGAGATAAAAAGAATCAAATGGCTGAAATTAACCTTCCAGGAAGCTGCAGTTACTGGAGCAGCAAAGCCGAGCATGGCTTCCACTTACCTGACCACTTGGGGGAAATCAAGGCCACCACCCAGAGGGCGGAATCAGAATTAGATAGATTGGGACAAGCTAGAACTCCAGGCCAACACTGCTTCACAGGAGATAGTTCTTAATATGGGTATGCCTTTATAGGAAAATCTAGAATGGTCCCTTTGTGTGTTTCATGGAATATAACAGAGTATTTCAAGTCCAAAAAAATAGATTTGGCTTGCCTGCATTCCTAGAGGGAGAGATCAAAGGACACAGGTGATTTTTCTTCCTGGCTTCAGTTCACAATTAACTCCCTGGCCTTTGTGTGCCCAGAGGAGACAATGGGATTTATCAGATGAGTTCCACGTGTATAACAACCCATCCTCCTCAAAAGATGACTGTAGTAGAAAAAGAGGTTATTGATTGGGAAACTCGTGAGGAGCGTTTAAATAGTCAGGCTGTAAGTCTAAGTTTAGAGTGTGGAAGTAACTGAATCATCACAGTGTTTGTTACGAAAAAAAAAAAAAATTGGTGTGATGAAATGGGTCCAAGGAGGGTTATCTCCATCTATGCTGAGAGTGGGTCTTGATCCTCTGTAAAGTCCCATCTGAAAAACTGGGTGGATCGGAGAGGCCATGGGAGTTTAGAGGGCCAATTGTGAATTAAATGTTGATCGTACACAAGAGGTTTGTTTTTGCGGTTGTGTGCTGAATCTTTGTAAGGACATGCATAGCAATGCATTAATTATACCACTTGAAGTAATGTTGCTGGTGTTAGGATCCTGAGAAGACCTGTTGCAACATGGACACCATCTGTGCTTGAGGAGCCCTGGCAGGAGATGCCTGCGTTAGCCTCAAGAACACACTTAAAGACGGGGACAGGGAGGTTTGTTTGGTGGATTGATGGCCTCTGTGTCCACTGTGGCTGCTGCTCTGTACCACTTAGTCCAGAAAGCCAGATACTTATAGAACTTCCAAGAGAACTGTTCAGAAACTTGGCAGGTGTAGATTTTCATCGACCAGGAAATTCTTGAAGTTGAGCAATTGGAGGATCCTGTGATTTGGATGGAGAACAATTGCAGGACTTAGGATGGTCACAGCATGTGAAATGTTATTGTGACATTACCGAGTACTGTGTAACAAAGTACCCTGTAAGGATGATGATAGGAATGGTCTTGTGTTAAAAACTTCCTAGCATTAGATCCTTTTCAAATGCTTCATTCATGTGCTAGGATTGCCATCTGAAGCTCCAGCTATGGATGGTGCTAGAACTCCAACCTTTGCAGATGCTGAGAGTCTGTGAGGATTTGGCAAATGGTATTTCTAGTCTTAACCCTTTTAGTAATTTTTCTACCCATATATGGGACTGTTTGGCTTGGTCGCAATATTTTTTTGCTCTGTGCATTCTGCAGAATCAGAGGGAGACAAATGATGTTTTAAGGACAAGAAGTCGCTGCTAGCCTTGTCTCAAAATCAAAAAGGGAGTTGTGAACTTTCATAGGAGGTTCATCATGGACCGGCTTACCTAAGTACATAGTACTTGGTTAAGTGAAAATTGTCCACATGCAGACAACTTTCCAAGGACCAGGTAGAACCAATAAGCAACGTAGACTTTGAATTGTTTACCCTTCTTCTCCCTAAACCTATGCCTAACTCTCCTAGAACTCATCCTATGACCACCTTGTTTCCCCCCCCTGAAGTTAACTATAACCTGTGTTTAACCATCTTTATGTTTTTGTTTCAACTCTCAAAAAAATGATATGTGTTGAAGGAGGGTAAAAGGTTTTGCCTTCTCCCCATCCACCCTATTTATTTAATAATTCTAGCTCCAAGCTGTTCTTGTGAAAGACTTCTAATTTCAGCAACAGTTTCTGCAGCAATGATCATCTCACAGTTCAGTGATCTGCCATTTGTAAGTACTTGTATTAACACCTTAAAAAGCTTTTGTTCTGTTGTTCTGTACTCTTAAACTTACCAGTGATGAGCTGTAAACCATATACCAGAGCTTTCCCACTCTCTGATACCACACCTTTCCAAGTCAGGTCTGGAAACTTGGATAAATTGCATGGCAGCATCAAAGACTGGAGACACCAGAGCCTTAGACACTTGGCTTACACTAAGTAGGTGCACACAAGGCTGATCTATGCACGAGAGCATAACCAGTCAGCCAGACAGCTTAACTGGGAGAGGCACTTAATGTTATCGGATGTATCTTCTGCTCAAGGAGCTGGTCAAGTGGCAGAGATGCTGGGCACCGGGGATATCCTAGCATGTTCTTATCCTAAACAGTTCAATTTACTGAAAGATTAAAAAGACAGGGCCCGTACCCTCAGGAGCTCAAAGACCAGTGCAGCCCAAGACTAGTTAATTCTTCACTCTTGGGCCAGGTAAGTAAGCACAGTAAGGAGTGTTGTAATTAGAAATGTTTACAGTTGCTAAGAAATAGCTTGGGAGGAGTAAGACCTCGAAGTTGGGAAGAGATTGGACATTCAGCAAGCTGGACTTAGAAAATGGCGGTCCAGATTCTCAAAGTTCTCGAGATTTCCCAGAGGGCATTTGAGAACATCTGGGCAAAGACTTCCCAGCAAATATCCACTAATAAAGACAGCTGCAATTAGGAACAAATCCGCCTCCGCTGGAATGCTCCTTCTATAAGACACACCCCGCAGTCACTGCAGCCTTCCGCTTTAGTGCATTTAATGAAGATAATAAGCATCACTTGCCTGCTGCCTGCCAGGCACAGTGCCAAATACTTCACATACAAAATTGCATTTAATCCTCACAATCATTTTAGGAAGCACACATTATGTTTTTATTTCCAAAACAACAGCTGAGGAAACCGAGGCTCAGGGACTAAGTCCAGGTGCCTTGCCATGGTAAACCAGTAGGGGAAGCAGAGCCAGGGTGGAATAAACCCCAGATACCAGGGTCCGGTGCTGTGGGGCTCCTCTCATTTCAGGCAAGGAAGGACTAAGTGCCCTGAGGAGGTCCCGGGAGCAATCACTCCCATGAAGGAGGCTGGGAGAGGGCTTTTCCCCTCTCACTAAACCCAAATGATGCTGACCTCCAAGCCATTCCCTGAAGTCCTAATGACTAGCCCCAAGGACCGGGGCCTTCTTCGCGGAGGATGCCGGGTCACTTCTAGAGACGTATCAGTTTTAACCCAGGGACTACGCGGGCGCTCGTAGCCCTGCGGGCTCCCAGGACAGGGATCCAGTGCTGGTTAGCGCCGATCCTCCCAGTCCCTCCCCAAATCATATCTGCAAAGCCAGCCCAATGCTCCTGTGCCTGCAAGCCCCTGCTCCGAGAGAAGCACTTTTCTACTTTGGGGGTTCAGCCAGCAGAGGGTGTGGAGAGGGCGGGACCAAGGCAGCTGTGGCTTCAGAGGACACGGGAGTGGGCGGGGCCTGAAGTCAACGGGCGGGGCCGGCCGCGGGAATGGGCGGGGCCTGAAGTCAACGGGCGGGGCGGGGCACGGGAGTGGGCGGGGCCTCTCGCGTGGTGGGCGGGGCGCGGCGGCGGCGCGCAGGCTCCTCCAGCAGAAGTCTGGGCCTGGCGGGGCTGTCGGCTGGAGACCCGGCTGGGGCGGGCGCGGGGCGCTCCGGGGTTCCCGCCGCCCTCCTTCGCCTCTGGCCGCCGGCTCCTGGCCTGGCGGGAGAACTTGCTGGCCGGCGCTGCCTCCTCCCGGGGTCAGTGGCCTCCCGGACACCCGAGCCCAGCCCTGCGCCGCTGGCGGTGGTGATGACTTGGTTATGAATCTTGGTTAAGAAGCCCTGGTTAGACCTGACTGGGTGGGGCTGTGTGGGGGTGTCTGTCCATCCGTGGGAGTTGAACCGGACGCTGCACTCCCAGCCATATTTATGTTTTATTTTGAAACAGGGTCTCGCTAAATTGCTGCGGCTGGCCTCGAAACTCTGATCCCCTTGTCTCGGCCTCCCAAGTACTAGGATTACAGACCTGTGCCAGGGCACCCAGCCTGAAGGTAACTTTCTCTTGTTTCTGAGATATACATGTGATGTACTGAGAGTTCGGTCATTCAAGGCTTCTGGGTCTTCATTTATGGTGGAGTCAGTAACAATTTGTGATGTGTTCAAATAGCACCTTCGCCGAGCGAGGTAATGCACACTTGTAATCCTAGTACTTGGGAGGCTGAGACAGGAGGATCATGGGTTCGCGGCCAGCCTTACCGCTTTAGCGAGACTCCTGCAACTTAGTGAGACCTCGTTTTAAAATAAAGAATATAGCCTGGCGTGGTGGCGCACGCTTGTAATCCCTGCGCTTGGGAGGCTGAGACAGGAGGATTGCACAGGTTCGATGTCAGCCTCAGTTACTTAGTGAAGCTCTCAGCAACTTAGTGAGACCCTGTTTCCAAATAAAATATAAAATAGGTCTGGGAGTATAGCCCGGAGGTAAAAAGCCTCTGGGTTCCACCCACAGTAACACACACACACACACACACACACACACACACACTAATCTAAAACAGGCCTAGGAGTAATTGTAGCTCGGAGGTAGAATGCCCCTGAGTACCATCCCTAGTATTGCAAAATTAAAAATAAATAAATAAATATAAATAAATAGCCAGGCGTGGTGGCACACACTTGAAATCCCAGCATTTGAGAGGCTGAGACTGGAGGACCGCGGGTGGACAGCCTCAGCTACTTAACGAGGCCTTCCGTGAGACCCTGTTTCAAAAAATAGAATAAAATAGGGCAGGGGCTGTGGCTCGGAGGTTGAATGCCTCTGGGTTCCATCCCCAGACCCGCAAAAAATAAAACAGAATAAAATAAAATGAATAAAAAATTAAATAGCAACTTTGATCTTGGAAGTGAGAAACAAAGTATTTATGACTGAGAATGTTTATCCTGCTACCACTTTACAATTGTCACGTGGCTGAAAGAATGCAGAAAGGATATTGGGTTTCCAGTATGTATGGATCCGAGAATTTGGGCCTAAATAAGCATGTTTCAGTTCCAGTTTGGAAATTACATTTTCCCCTTAACTTTTGTGTTGAGATATAAAATACATACGAAGTCAATAAGTGCATAAATATTAACTGTATAATTCAATAAATGAATAAATATGTATTACCTTCTTTAATGACTACATACTATATTCATGACTGTAGAACATTTCCATTATCCCAAGAACATCTATCATTCTCAGCTTCTTCCAGGTCAGGTTATACCTCTGCTCCCCAATCTCTATTCTGACTTCTGTTGTCGTCACCTATTTGTCTATTTTGAGCTTTATATTAATTTAGTATGCTCAGTAAGTCACCCATGATATTTCATTTATGCATGCAATGGTATAGTATTTTAATTTTTATTGTTGTATAATATTCAAATAAAATAACATTTGAATATTCTGCTGATGGACACAACTTTTTATATATTACTGGCAATTTTTATATATTATATAGTTTAGATATTAAGAATGCTATGGACATGTCTTGGTGAACATGTGGATGCATTTTTTAGATGTAGAAAGAGTCATAAGGTAGGCAGAAAGTTACATTTCAACTAACATAGTCCTCCCTTTTAAAAAAAAACACAATAGAATCTCTTATGTTAATTAGCATGACATTAAAGATTGATGAAAAGCATAACTGTTATGAGTTTAAGACTTATGTGATTCATTACTATATTATTTTTTACCCTTTTTTGTGGTGGTGCTGGGGATGGAACTCTTCTACCTCCCAGCTACACTCCCAGACCTATTATATATATATATTTTTATGTGGAAACAGGGTCTCTTACGCCAGCGAGGCTGGCTCCGAACCAGCGAGATCCTCCTGTCTCTGCCTCCCAAGTGCAGGTATTACAAGTGTGCGCCACCACGCCCGGCAATTTTTACCCTTTGTGTTACACATCTGTAACTGTCGATTCTCAGACAGTCATTGCTTATTTAACTGTCAGACAAGTTCATTGTAGCTGGTTATGATCTGACTCTAAAGTTGGAAAGAGCTATGTTAGTGCTGTTAGGGAAAACATGGCAGTTGTCAGGGAAAATGAAACACCAAAAGGATATAACTACATATGGATTAAAGAATCGTGGGATTACAAGACAGTGAATTTGTTATTTTTATGTCACACAAATGCTAGGTATAAAAGTAAAATTGAATTATGGGGATAGTTACAAATGTGAACTTACTACAGAAGTACGGTGATTTCTACATGTACAAAGGTACTGGTATATTTATGATATGAGCCCAAACTAAAACCACTAAATATTTGCAGAAAATGTGTAGCATGTAAGAAGGCCCCATGCTGAACCAAAGAACCAAGCCCTGAAACAAGAGAGTTAATATAAGAAACAGAAGAAAATCCATATTCATGTATGCTGCCTGTTGAACACATAGAGGCTACTATGAAAATAATCAGTTCTTGGATATTAAACACATAGAGGTAGGGAAGAGTAGTGTCGACATGGAAGGAGATTGGAAGAGCCAAGGCATGAATTGAGGGAGGGACCTGGCCACAGAGACCCTGAGGGTAGGAGTGTCCAGGCAGAGTCATGGCAGCCTGAACCAGACAGACGTTTGTATTGGTCAGATGACAAATTACTGGCAAACATAGACCAACTCTTCCCTCTCTGGCCTTGTTCTTCATCTGTGCACTGTGAATAAGCAGAAAGTTTACCTTTTCAGAGAGCTCGTGGAAAGATATGTTAGTTCCACTAACAACATCTGTTCCCTATATCCTCCCCTATGAAATCAGTAGATGCCAGATTCCCCATTTCTAGGTCACAGTAGAAAGGAAACAAAGTACTGTGTGAAGCCTGGCATGTGTCACATGGCTATAATCCTAGTACTTGGGAGGCTGAAACAGGAGGATTGCAGGCTTGAGGCCAGTGTGTGATAACTTAGACCTTTTTTCTAAAAATAAAAGGGGCTGAGGGTATAGCTCAGTGATAAAACCCCTTTGAGTTTAATCCCAAGTACTGCAATGCATAAATAATAAATAAATTCCTGTGAAAACTATTTTGAACTCAGAATCTTTTCCCTAAACAAACTGACAGCTAAACTGGGGCAAAGTGAGATCATTTTTACTCATACCCACTAGGAATACTTAGGTATGTACTAAATCAAAATGAAGCTTGATCTAGGGGAAAGAGAAATGGAATTCAAAGAAATAGTAAAACTTATTTCTCAACCCCCAAGCCACAGATAACCATAGCTCAGAAATTCAATTCAATGTTAAGGACAGATTCACAAACCAGACTAGGTAGAATTTTAAAATCTTTAATCAAATCTGAAAAAAAAATTGACATGATTTTAAAGTTGACGCTGGGATGAAATACCTAAAATAACTTAAGAAAGGCTTCTTTTGGCCCACAGTTTTTCAGGCTTCAGTCCATGGTAGGTTGGCCTGTGCTTTGGGACCTGTGGCGAGGCAAGTCTGTCATGGTGGGAGTGCATGGCAGAGGAGAACTGGCAGCAAAAGGGCAAGGGGCTGGGGTCCTAATCCCTTCCAGAGCCAGCCCGAGGACCTAACTTCCTTCCACTAGGTCCCACCTACCAAACACGCTGCCGCCTCCCAACAGCACCGCGGGCAACCAACCTTCAACACAGCCTTCTGGGGTGGAGTCCAGACCCAAACTGTAGCAGTCCGAAATGTGGAAAATAGCTAAAGGTGTGCTGGAAGCTTGTTTTGAGCAAGGGAGAAGCTGTAGATGTTGCAGTGAATACTTTTCAGGAAAGTTAACCAGAGATTCCACTTCCAGGGATTAATCCTACAGGTAAAATGCCATGTGTTCAAAGCCATGTGTACTAAGGCTGTTCATGCAGAGATGTTTAATAATGGCAATAGATTCAGAAGGGTACACAAAGAACAGGCGAGGGAACTGAACCTCTAGGATAGGAGGGAGACTTCACTGTATGCCCTTATATGATTTTTTGCATTTTTATCCCATATATTTATTTTTTGACATTTTAGAAGTACAAAATTTTTGAAGCCAGGCATGGTGGGGCCTGTAGTCCCAATCTTAGAAACGTAAAAAATTAAGGATTTATAACAGGGGTTATTGAATGTGACTGTCCACCTATTTTAGTGTGATCTTTGACCTAAGAGTAGTTATTACATTTTAAATACTTGGGGAGGGGGAAGAAAAATAATACTTTATGGCACATGAAGATTATATGAAGTTCAAATTCCAGATCCTTGGAACACAACTGTGTTTCACATACTGTCGGTGGCTACTTTGGTGCTACACAGGTGGAATTTATTGGCTGTGATGCTATCTGACATAAATGTTTGCTGACCCCCACTTTAGAGGCCAGAAATAGGTGTGTCAGTATATGGATTATGATAAAGATGATATTCAAATTAAGGACAAGAGCATGAATTCTATTATGAGTGGTAGGAATTTCCCATCTATTTGAAGATTAAATAACTTATTTCACATTAGGATTACTTCAGGTAGGGAAGCTCAAATTGAGAAGTCATAGAGGAAAAGCTTGATAGATTCAGCTATTTACAACAAAACAAAATCTTGCTTAGAGTGAAGTAATACCTGACGATTGCTTCCCCCCACGTTACTGAGAGTTGAACCCAGTGCTATTCTACCACTGAGCTACATCCCCAGTCCTATTTGTTTATTTATATTTTTTTTTTCTGGGATAGGCTCTCACTAAGTTGCTGAAGCTGGCTTCAAATGTGCAATCCTCCTCTCTCAGCTTCCTGAGTCACTGGGATTGTAGATGTAAGCCGTCTGCTCTGCCTTGACATTTACTGGGCACTTAATGCTCGTCACACTTTACATGATTAGCTATTATACTAACACTCCTAGGTAGGCTCTGTAATTATTCCACTTAACAGATGAGAAAACCGAACCTTACAGAGATTAAGGAACTTGTCCATAATAATGAAGTTAGAAAAAGATAAAGTTGATATTTGAATTAAGCTATCTGGCTCCCACGCAAATAGTTTGTTTTATCTATCCCAAATAGATAAACTAAAAAAATATCTGCAGCATGCTAACACCATTTTGTAGGTATTATCTATGTCAGCAATAAGGATCTACCTCATTCTTTCAAACATACGATTTTGTTTAAAATGTCTGCAGTTGCTTTTATCTTTCCCCTATTGATGAACATTAAATTGCTTTTATTTTTTTTGTTACCCGCAACGCTAATAAACATCTTATACATATGACATTATACACTTGTATAAGTATTTCTGTAGTAAAGAATTTTAAAAGTAGAACTATGAATTGCTGGATTAAATTTAATTTAAATCAGCCAGGTGTGGCGGCGCACACTTGTAATCCCCGCGCTTGGGAGGCTGAGACAGGAGGATCGCACGGGTTCGAAGCCAGCCTCAGCTACTTAGTGAGGCTCTCAGCAACTTAGTGAGACCCTGTTTCCAAATAAAATATATATATATATATATATATATATATATATATATATATATATATATATATATAAAAAAGGTCTGGGAGTATAGCCGGGGTAGAAAGCCTCTGGATTCCACCCCCAGTACCACACACACGTGCACACACACACACACACACACACACACACACACACAGGTCTGGGAGCGTAGCCCGGAGGTAGAAGGGTTTCCAGGAACCCCAGTACCACCAAAAAAAAAAAAAAAAACCCTCAAAAATCATGTTAAGTTTTTAAATACTTAAATTGTCATTGTAAATGTAATTAACATTTCTCATGCTTTTTATTGCTTTGTATAGATCCATATTTCCATCTGGCATCATTTTTTTTTTCTGAAAAGGTGTTTAGCCTTTGTTTTTCAAAGATAATGCTTTTGGGTATAGAATTCTGGGCTTTGTTTTTAAAAGATACTCCTCCACTGTCTCCCGACTGGTGCTGTTTCCGGGAGTAGCCTGTCGTTGTCGCCACTTGCTTCTTGCTGATGTCTGCTTCTTGTTGGCTGCTCTTAGGACTCTCCTCATTACTGAGCTCGGGTGCTTTGAGCATCATGTGCCTTCGGTTTTGTTGGCATTTTTGAGATGAGTCTTGCTGTGCTGCTTAGGCTGACCTTGAACTTGTGATTCTCTCAAATTGTGAGGATTATAGTTGTGCACCGCCTTATCTGGTCATATGACTTGTTTTATTATGATTCTTATATTTGGGGTTGGTTGAGCATCTCAAATCTATGTGCTTATAATTTTAATCAAATTTAGGAGATTTTCAGTCTTGCTTCTTTAAATCTTTTAAATTCCTCCCCAGTCTTTGGAGATGTATATTATATATTTGAAGTCATCACACAGCTTACTGATGTTCTTATTTTTATTTTTTCCTTATGACTTTTGGAAAGTTTCTAACACTTTATTTATTTATTTATTTATTTATTTGCGGGTGTGGGGATGGAACCCAGGGGCATTTGACCTCTGAGCTACGCCCCCTACTCTGTTTATTTTATTATTATTTTGGTGGTACTGGGGGTGGAACCCAGAGGCTTTTTACCTCCGGGCTATACTCCCAGACCTATTTTATATTTTATTAGGAAACAGGGTCTCACTAAGTTGCTCAGAGCCTCACTAAGTAGCTGAGGCTGGCTCCGAAACTGTGTGATCCTCCTGTCTTAGCCAGGCGTGTGCCACCACGCCTGACTGCCTCCTGCCCTGTTTTTTATTTTCTATTTTGAAACAGTCTAAGTTGCAGAGAGCCTCACTAAATAGCTGAGGCTGTCTGTGAACCGGGATCCCCCTGTCAAAGCCTCCTAAATGCTGGGATTACAAGCATGCCACCACGCCCGGCTACAGTGTATCTTCAATTCATTAACATTGTCTTCTGAAATATATAAACTACTTTTAATTACATCCAGTGGGTTTTTTTTTTATGTGGCACTGGGGATTGAACCCAGGTGCATTCTACCTCTGAGTTAAAAACCCCACCCCAATTTAATTTCTTATTTGGAAACAAGGTCTTACTAAATTGTGGAGGGGCTTGCTAAGTTGTCAAGGCTGGCTTTGAACCTGCGATCCTTCTGTCTCGGCCTCCAAGTTCTGGAATTACAAGTGTGTGCCACCACACCCAGCTCATCCAGTGTATTTTTTTTCCTCTCATGCATTGGCATTTTCATTCCTGAAGTTTAATTTGGATCCTTTTATATGTTATTCATGTTTCTTCTTAGGATTTTGAACAGGAACATCTGTTTAATAGAGTTATAATAGCTGTTTAGTGTTCTTTTCTATAAATTCTCACATCTCTGTTATTTTTCAATCAGTTTTAATCAGCATTTTTTGTTTTGACTGATAATTTTTGTTCAGATCTGCTATTGCAGATTTTATTTTGTTGCATGGTAGATATTTTTATATTTCTATAAATATTCTTGAGGCTTGTGCTGTTACATGGAAACAATTTGATCCTTTCAGGTTTTGTTTTTAAGAATTGTTGGCAGGACCAGACCCATGTTTAGAGCTAATTATTTCCCACTACGGAAGCAAGACTTTCTGAATACTCTACTCAGTGCTCCATGAATTTTGAGGTTTTCCAGTGTGTTTGCTGAGAACATGTACTATTCCTGGCCTTGTATAAATGCTTGATTTTGTGTCCTCAAATCTTTTGTGTGGTCTTTTCCTTAGCCTGTTAGTTTCCTCATAGCCCCACGATGATCAATTCTCTGCTAAGACCCACAAGGTGCCCCCTTCAGATTTCTGGAGCTCTAAATGTGCCTGTCCTTTCTGTACTGTATCCTTTGCATCCTGGCTGCCTCGGTCTCTTCTGGCCATCACCTCTGTCCTGTCAAACTGGGAAGTCCTCCAGGCTCCACTGAGCTTCCCTTGGGGCACCACCTGGAAACCAAGGCACTGAGTTTGGCAATCACTTGTTTCTTGTTTCTCCAGGGATTACTGTTCTTTCTTACCCAATGTTCAATATTTTGAAAACTATTATTTCATTGGGAGGGGATAGATTTGTGTCTTTTGTTGTTGTTTAGGGTTGTTTGTAACAGAGTAAATCTGGTGTCTGTTATCCCATCTTGGCTGTAAGGAAGTCTCTTTAGTAATTTCGAGTTAGAATTGATGGCTTCTGAGTTCCCTTTCAGTGCTGAGGTCTTTGATTTTATATTACAATCTTTGTAAGCTCATGGTCCATCTCCATTGTATCCCTCTCTCTCCTCAACACACTTTACTATCTGTGCTTGTTTTAAAAGGTTGGTTGTATTAAGTCTGGGCTGTAAATAAATCTTATTTATGATACTAACACACTATGTGAAAAATGGTGATCAAAATGTAACAGCAGAAAATGGGTGTTTTGTTTGTTTGTGGTGCTAAGAATGAACGTAGGGCCTTTCACATGATAGACACGCATTCTACCACTGAGCTTCATCCCTAGTTCTTTTAATAATATTTCTAATATAGTTAGAACTATCATAATCTAGTCTTCTAGCATGTAGCTAAAGAATGCACTTTAGAAACAAAGCAAGCAACTTTTTTTTTGGGGGGGGGCGGGCCTGGGGATGGAACCCAGGGGTATTCAAGCTCCAAGCTATACCCTCTGCCCTATTTTTTATTCTTTATTTTGAAACAGGGTCTCACTGAGTTGCAGAGGGCCTCACTAGGTAGCTGAGGCTGTCCACAAACCGCGATCCTTCCGTCTCAGCCTCCCGATTGCTGGGATTACAAATGTGCGCCACCATGCCCAACTAGCAAGTATAATTTTAACTGAAATGTCTTATTTTGCATAGAACTATACAACTAACATTAAATTCTGAAGTAATTATAGCAACTTTTCTTTCATTTCAATGGAAAATATTCAAACATAATATTAAACAACATGTTAAGTATCTCAAAACCTGTATTTTTCCATAAAGGGAACAAAAGATAGACCAACTTGGTTTTAATGCTTCCATTTTATAGTTAACTTTATATCTCTTCATTTCTGAAACCATCTTTCATATACAAAATGAAGCAAATCTCAGTGCTATCCTAAAAGGATTGTATGAAATATGTGTAAAAGTATGTTTTATTTTTTGTATTTTTTTTTATTTTTGGTGGTACTGGGGGTGGAACCCAGAGACTTTCTACTTCTGGGCTATGCTTCCAGACCTTTTTTATATTTTATTTAGAAACAGGGTCTCACTAAGTTGCTGAGAGCCTCACTAAGTAGCTGAGGCTGGCTTTGAACCCATGTGATCCTCCTGTCTCAGCCTCCCAAGCGTGGGGAATACAAGCATGTGGCCACCATGCCCGGCTTAAAAAAAGTATGTTTAAACCAATGATTTTCAGGATTTTTGAATTGCAACCCAGTTACAAATGTATTTTATATGTAGATCTCATACACATACACGTATAGAATCACACAAAAAAACGTACTCTTAAGTGAGATTCATACTGATATTTTCTATTTCATTGAAAATTAAGCTTTTAGTAGTGATTCATTTATAACCCATAGTTCAGAGTATAAAATGTATTTTCTATATAAGGAAACAAACTATGTGGTACCCAATTAATAAAAGGTAGTGGATTTAGATCATCTGCTGGTAGTTCTCTTAACAAGTTTCACTTCCAAACTGAGTTTATATTATGGTTAAATGTTGGAGCCATTAAGGCCTTCCCCTAGATTGGTGTCTCTGACTCAGCTGATTGTCTTTCGCCCAGAGTCAACAAGGTTTGGGGTTATGGAAAGTTCAAAAAGGTCTGAGAGAAGATCAGGTGGTGATGACTCGAGGGTACTGATAGACCTGTCTGTAATGATGTGTTTTGTATTGGTCTTTATTGTATTCTGGTGGTGGTAGCACGAGAATGTTGACTGACCTGTAGCCGTGTATAAATACCTCTGGAAAAACAAAGCCAGGGAGTCAGCGTCGGAGCAATAAAGATGAGATTGATCCAGAAATTGCGTTGGCCAGGAGTGTCCGCGCAATAGAGAATACTGACCCTGGCATAGTCGTCGACCCGTAGGAAATATTGACCCACATAACAGGGGTCGACCAGTAGAGATAGTAGGCTGGCGGCTCCTCTGCGTCAGAATTTAAAATTCTCCATCCTCACGCCTCACTTCAGAACCCGTACTCTTGTCGGCTGGCTCCGGCAGTTAAATCTGTCTACCCTTTTTAATAATTTAAACAAGATTATGTCTCCACATTTTCAAGTCTAGCCTTTCTTTTCCCAACAAGTGTGCTAGTAATTACTTAAAATAATTAAGAGATGCCTCTAAGTTTATCTTTACAATAATGCCAGTCAAGTGGTTCCTTATGCTAAAGATTATGATTTTGAGGCTTAGTAAATTCCTGGGACTAATATTGCTTTGTACCTTTGTTTTTAAATTAGATATTTATTAAAATTGAAAAAAAATCATATTTTTCTACATCACTTAAGCAAAATTTACAGTAAGAAAGATTCTGTCAAAGTAAAAGACTTTGTTGTAATGCATTAAAATTCTCAAGATAAATCTGTCTTGTGGTCTGCACATGCTACGAAGTATGTACAGTGCAGCATTTTCTATGGAAGGCATCCAGGCTTTCCTCATCACTGAGAAAGTCACCACCACTCATGTTCCCCATGAACTTCTCCTATAGGTCCTTCCATACTGGAGAAACTCTCGCTTAGAAATACCTGTGGCCGGGTGTGGTGGCACACCCTTGAAATCCCAGCATTTGAGAGGCTGAGACAGAAGGATCCAGGTTCCTGGCCAGCCTCAGATACTGTGTGAGGCCCTTTGCAACTCAGTGAGACCCTGCTTCAAAATAAAGAATGAAAAATAAGGCTGATAGGGCTGGGGGTTTAGCTCGGAGGTAGAATGGCCCTGGGTTCCATCCCCAGTACCCCCCCCCCACCCCCAAACACACAATACCCAATACCTGTGGTCACCTCACCTTATCCTTAGAATGGAAGCTGTTTGCAGTACAGACCTCTCTGCCTAAGACCACTTTTCCTAAGTTTAACCTTTGTTTGTAGAGTTAAGAATCATGAGTTTAGAAATAGACATGAAAGAGGTCACACAACTTGTGGCATGAAAGGTAGCAATGTAATTTTGTGAGTTTATAAATGGTTTTTAAATTTTTTCTCTGCAGATGAATATGATTAAAATGTTCAAATTTTCCTTTATACAGACTCTAAAACTTTCCAGACTTGTAGGAAATCTGCTGCTATGTAATACAGTGGAAAGAATTATGTGATCTAATGCTCAAATAATCTACCAGAGAACTTTGGATATAAAATGTGTTTTCTTAATGTGTTTTCCAGATGTCTGTGACCTTCAAAAATTGTTTCCCACATACAACCTTAATTTTAAAACTCCTAGATTGGCTGAGTTGAGCAACAGAAATTAATGAGGTAGAATATTTGAAATGAATAAAGTGGAAGAAACTATCTCCCCCCCCCCCCAGTAAAACATTATTACTATGAAAGAAACTTTTTTTGTGTGTGGTACTGGGGATGGAACCCGCATTCGACCTTGGATGTACGCCCCCAGCCTGATTTTTTTTATTCTTTATTTTGAAACAGGGTCTCACTGAATTACAGAGGGCCTCACTAAGTAGCTGAGGCTGGTAGAGAACCAAGATCCTCCTGTCTCAGCCTCCCAAATGCTGGGATTACAAGCGTGCGCCACCACGCCTAGTTTAATAGAAACAATTTACAGAAGTTCAGTTCCTATGTGTCATATGCTTTATTTGGGAAATTGTATATTAATTGAAATATTGTGTTATAAAGTTATAAGCAATATAATTTTTTGTGGTACTGGGGATGGAACCCAGGGGTAGTCTACTTCAGCTACACCCCCAGCCCTATTTCTTTTTCTTTTTTTCTCTTTTTTTGGTGGTACTGAGGGTGGAACCCAGAGGCTTTCTTCCTCTGGGCTATACTCCCAGACCTATTTTTAAAAATATTTTATTTGGAAACAGGGTCTCACTAAGTTGCTGAGAGCCTCACTAAGTAGCTGAGGCTGGCTTTGAACCTGTGCGTTCCTCCTGTCTCAGCCTCCCAAGTGTGGGGATTACAAGCATGTGCCACCACACCCGGCTCCTGTTTCTTATTCTTTATTTTAAAACAGGGTCTCACTGAGTTGCAAAGGGCCTTGCTAAGTAGTAGCTGAGGCTGTCTGCAAACCACGATCCTCCTGTCTCAGCCTCCCAAGTACTGGGATTACAAAGCAGGTGCTGCCACACCCAGCTAGCAATATAATTTTAAAATTAGAACATAGTAGAACACGTGTATCAAACTGTAGAATGCAAATATCAGTGCATTTGAAGAGTGAGATCACTGACATTACTAGATCAGTCATTAACATCATCATGCTGCCCCCTGAGAGAACAGAGTCATTTGCCCAATTCATGCAGAACTTCAGGTAACAGCCAGGACTTTAGGATTGGGCTAAGTTCTTTTAAAAACCACATTTCATGCAGATTTAATTAGTTTATTCTCATGTAATATGACCACTTAGAATTATAGAATAATTTTATAGGCTTTCAGGGATCTTTTTTTTAATGCATTCTGCCCTTCTTTTCATGTGCGTGTGCACTTGAGTGTGTGTGTGTGTGTGTGTGTGTGTGTGTGTGTTACTTAGAATTGAGCCCAAGGGCATTCTATCTACAAGCTACATCCACAGCCCTTTTTAAAAATTTTTATTTTGAGACAGTGTCTCACTAAGTTGCTGAGGCTAGCCTTGAACTTACAATTCTCTTGTCTCAGCCTCCTGAGTACTGGGATTACAGGTATGCACCTCCACGCCTAAAATAATTATTCTACCTCTGAGCTACGCTCCTTGTCCTATTTTATTTTTTATATTTTGAAACAGGGTCTCCTTCAATGGCGGAGGGCCTCACTACGTTTCTGAGGCTGCCTGTGAACCTGCACTCCTGTCTCAGCCTCTCAAGTACTGAGATTACAAGTGAGCACCACCAGGCCCATCTTAAAAACTAAAGTTGATAGCCTTTATGTGTGAATTCATATTAGGACAAGTTGAATGTTTTTTGTTTTTGTTGTTTGTTTGTTTGTTTGTTTGTTTTTTGGGTGGTACTGGGGGTGGAACCCAGAGGCTTTCTACCTCCGGGCTATGCTCCCAGACCTTTTTTTTTTTTTTAAATATATTTTATCTGGAAACAGGGTCTCACTAAGTTGCTGAGAGCCTCACTAAGTAGCTGAGGCTGGCTTTGAACCCGTGAGATCCTCCTATCTCAGCCTCCCAAGCCCGGGGATTACAAGCGTGCGCCACCACACCTGGCAAGTTGAATGTTTTAAAATAGCTTTATGGAGGTAGACTTTGCATACAATAAAATTCTTGTTATAAGTAGAATTTAAAGGACATTTTATGAATAATAAATCATATCGTCATTACTTTTGACATTCACAAACTACCATCCCAATTAAGATAAAGAATCCTCTTGAAAACAACTTTGAGTTTTAAGACTTAAATAAGTTTAGAAGTACAAACTTTCATCTAAAAATAGGGAGTAAGTTTTTGTATCTTGGAAAGGAAAGTTTATATGTTTTATATCATTAATTTTTTTTTGTGTGTGTATGTATAGTACTGGGGATTGAACCCAGGGCCATTCTACCTCTGAGCTACATGCCCAGCCCTATTATTTTATTTATTTGGAAACAGGATCTCATTTTGATAAATGTCTTACTACTTGCTGAGGCTGTCCTTGAACCTGCGATCTTCCGGTTTCAACCTTCTAAGTGCAGAGATTATAGGCATGAGCCTCCATGTCCAGTTTGTCACTAAATTTGAATATTTTTAAATGCTGAAGTATTAAAGAATTAGAATAATTATTTGAGAAAAATATTGCTTTTTTGTTTTAAATTAACAATTGCCATGTTTTAATTAATGGACTAGTTTTAGTACTGTGTCTTAATCTTTATTTTTGTTTTGAAAGGTGAGCTAACACCATTCCACAGCATGATATCTAGAGTTAGACCTTTAAATGAGTTTTACCTGTTGTATGTTTGTTTTGTTTTGTTTTGTTTTTGGTGGTACTAGGGTTCCTGGAAACCCTTATACCTCCGGGCTACACTTCCAGACCTATTTTTTTTTTATTTACATTTTTATTTGGAAACAGGGTCTCTTAAGCCAGCGCAGCTGGCTTCACCCTGCGCAATCCTCCTGTCTCCGCCTCCCAAGTGCGGGGATCACAAGTGTGCGCCACCACGCCCGGTTTACCTGTTGTCAATACCTTGCTTGAGAGCTACTTTCCTAAGGCATTTTTGTAATATGTCTTGTAAATGTGTTAAGCGCTGGCCTCCCTCCAGGGACCCCTAGGAGCTGCCCTCGTTGACAGAGACCTTGTGCTCTTGCTTTGTTGCTTCAATAATTCAGCAATATTGCCCCTTTATGTTTTCTTAGTGCCTTGTGATTTTATTCTGGATAGTAGTGACTTATTTTCTTATCAGAGCTTCACGTGATTGTGTTGTGAAGTAGGAGTGCCTCGTATGTGTTCTTGAACACACTTTATATTTCATTTCTGTTAGGAATCTTTCTATTCATCAGGACAAGAGGATTCCGCTCACAGTGGTGTATTTTAGTAAAGAAGGACTTTAAAGTCAAGTCTGTTCTAGAATCTTTCCCCAGGTTGGTGAACCATGTCTGTAGTGGAGTCCTTGATGTTTAACATTTGAAGAATAAGAATATCAGGTTTTGTCGAGTGTGGAGGCGCGTGCTTGTAATCCCAGCACTTGGGAGGCGGAGACAGGAGGATCAAGGAGCTGGGCCATGGAAGCCAGGAAGTCCTCCCTGGCTTAAGACACCCTGTTTCCAAGTTAAAAAAACAACAACAACAAAAAAAACTTGGCTAAGTAGGAGGGTGGTGGTAATGGTGACAATTTGCTCCTTTCCCAAGCAGCCCTGCACAGCTTGACCTCCCAGCGCTGCTCGCAGGCAGCCTGCTCAAGCGGGCGCTCTCCTAAAATAAATGTGCTGCTGCTAGCCCCGCCCTAGTCTAATCCTGACATGTTGGCACCGCTGTCTCTCGGACCTGACTGCTACTTGTTTTCTCTCTTTTTCTTTCTCTTTCTTTCTTTCTTTTTTCTTTCTCTTTATCTCTTCTTTCTTTTGATCTCTTCTTTCTCCTTTCTTTCTTTTCTTCTTTCTTTCTTTCTCTCTTTCTCTCTCTCTTTCCTTTTCCTCAAACTCCTTTTACTTCTGTGAATGATGCTTAGGTCTCCCATTTCTTAAAAACAAAACAAAACAAAACAAAAACAACAACTATGCAGAAGATACTGATACATTTTTGTCTTTCTACAGCCAAACCTCACAGAACAGTAGAGCTAGAACCCAGTCCATATAGTACGTGGGGCATAGTAGGTGCTTAGAGGTGTGAATTAATGAATTCATAATTCCTTGATATTTGATTTTTTACTCTTTAGTTTCCAGTGTTTCTTCCCCCTTTGTGGGTCCAAAGGTACCGCCCAGCTGCCAAATTCAGCCTTTATTCTGTTATCCTCTTTGGTCACATTTTTGCTTTTGACATTCTAATTAGTACTTCTTTCTTAAAGTGCTTATATTTGTAAAATGTAAATTTTATAAATATAAATATGTTTTAATATAAGTATTAGGTTGTCTTCTCTAATCATACCAACTCCATGTCCTTTACTTATTTCTTTACCTTTCTGCTAGTGGTGGCCATTCCCTAAGAGTCCAGCTTTGGACACTCTTGAGTTGTTCAACTGACTTTCATTGAGTCCTGCCTACTGTGTTCCAGGTACACTGCTTGGGAGTCAGGCTGGGGTAGCTGGAAGAAGACTGGGCACAGCTGAGTAAGTCTCTGTCCCTTCCCTGCAGGGACTCTGACAGCCTTGATGTACATAAGCAGGGCTCACTGTCTCCCCCTTCCCCACACCGGTGCAGGGTGACCACTTTCAGCTCAGAGTCAGACTACTTTTATGAGCTCCAGGCTCTGAGTGCCAGAATCTTACTCCTCATCATCTGTAATTACCTCTGATGAGTTACTTCCCACTTGTGTCACAGGACCTCTTCTCTGTCTCTTCCTGTGCCTTCTGCCATCACCCTGTGCCTTCTGCTATCACCCTGTGCCAGTTCCCCCTCCCTCCATATCTTCCCTTCCTCTGTTTTCTCCTTACTGTTTTTACATTTTTTTATATTTATGCTGATCATAATGAAAATGGCATACATTCAGACAGTGTTTGGTGCCCTCCTCCCCTCCTCCACTTCCCCTTTCCTCTTCTTCCAACAATGAGTGTCCAGATTGATCATGCTACATTCATACTTTGATACATATTCAAATGTAACTCCTCTATTAACCAACCTCAGCCTTCTTCCTCTCCCATCCTTCCTTTCTAGCTTTGCTGAGGTTTCCCCTCCATTATCTGGAGTCCCTCTGGTATCCCCAGTGCTCCCTAGTTTGGGCATGTTAGACAAAACACATGTCCCTTCTTTTTCTGTGCGTGGCTGATTTCACTTAACATAATATTCTCCATGTCTTTCTATCTTCTTGCGAACAACATGACTTTGTTCTTCTTTATAGCTGAGTAGAATTCCATTGTCTGTATTTCTCATAATTTTGCAACCCATTCATCTGTTGATGGAGACCTAGGTTGGTTCCATATTTTGGTTATTACGAATTATGCTGCTACTAACATGGGTATGCATATGTTACTGTAGTTCTCTAATTTCAACTCCTTTGGAAAGATACCCAGGAGTGGTATAGCCAGATCATATGGTGGATCCATTCCCAGTTTTTAAAGGAATCTCCACACTGATCTCCATAGTGGCTGAACTAGTCTGCACTCCTACAAACAGTGTAAATGAATTCCTATTTTCCACATTCTTGCCAGCATTTGTCTAATGACAAATAATTTTGACTTCTTTATGCTTATTACTCTGATTGTGGTTAGATGGAATCTCAGAGTAGTTTTGATTTGCATTTCCCTGATGGCTAATGATGTTGAAAATTTTTTCATGTATCTATTGGCCATCTGTATCTCTTCTTTGGTGAAAGGTCTATTTAATTCAGTTGCCTATTTCTTTTTTTAAAATTTTTTATTGGTGCACTGTATTAATACATCATAGTGGGATACAAACTTTTGTAGACATACATGCACACATCGCCCAGGTTAGCCCCTACCCGATCCCACCCTGTTCCCTCCCCATCCCTCCTTCCCATGCTTGGCTTAGTGGTTGACATCTAGTATTATAGAAATTTATCCAAAATTAAAAATGATAATCTCATATAACAGTTTCATTTGTCTGATACCAAGCTTTTGATGACTTAAAGATAACATTTCAATATTTCTTTTTGCTTTCTTTCTTACCAGAGAATATTTTTTTCTTTTCTTTTTTTTTTAGGTGAAACTATCATCCATTTATTTATTTATTTTTCAGAAAAAATCTATCCTAATATGGAATATGGACTCTAGATACCCAAAACGATCTCGAAAAAGAACAAAGCTAGAAGATATATATTTTCTGATTTCAAACCATATAAAGCTACAATAATTGAAACAGTGTAGTACTGTTCTTAAGGCAAATATATAAACCATTGGAGTTAAATAAAAGCCTAGAGATAAATTCTTCCATATATTGTCAAGTTATTTTTGACAAGGTTTCCACGAACATTTGGTGGGGGAAATAATAATCTTTTAACTAAATATTGTTGAAAAATAATAATTACATGAAAAAGAATAAAATTGGACCCTTACCTAACACCATATACAAATATTAACTCAAAATAGATGAAAGACCTAAATATAAATCTTAAGACTATAAACTTTTAGAAGAAAATCTGAGTCATAAAACCTCACAACATTGAAACTGGGAGTGATTTCTTGGATATGATTTCAATGGCACAGGCAACAGAAGAGTATACAAACTCCCTAAAAAATAAAAAAATGTATATCCAAAGACAATGTAAACAGAGTTAAAAGTTACTGATAGAATGGGATAAAATATTTTCAAATGCTATATCTCAAGGTATATTAATATTCCAACTAGAAATCCTAAAAATTAGCAACAATAAAAGCACACAATAGAATTCAGAGATAGGTAAAAGACTAACATAAATAATGAATCTCCACAGATAACCAATCTTAGTTGTCTGTTGAATGGAAAATCTTGTTTCTCTGGTTCTGGTGTGTGTTACCTATTTCTTCTTTGTAGTTCATCTCTTTGAGTATTTTCTCTAGTGCTGGGTTTGAAGACATAAATTCCTTCAGTTTCTGTTTGTCATGGAAGCTTCTTATTTTTCCATCTAATTTGATAGAAAGTTTTGCTGGGTAGAAAATTTTTGGCTGGAAGTTGTTTTCTTTCATAGTTTGGAATATGTTACTCCAAGCCCTTCTGGCTCTCATGACTTGGTTTGGGAAGTCTGGAGTGATTCTAATTGGTTTGCCTCTGAATGTCACTTGGCCCTTTGTTTTTGTTGCCTTTAAGATTCTCTGCTTGGCTTCCACATTGGTCATTTTGACAATTATGTGGCGTGGGAATCCTCTTTTCCGATCCTGTCTAAAGGGGGTTCTATAAGTTTCTTGGACCTGTGTATCAACCTCTTGCTCTATGTTTGGAAATTTTTCTGCTATTATTTCCTTGAAGAGATTGATCTCTTTGGTTTCACCTTATTTTCTCTCCTCTATTCCAATTATTCTTAGGTTAGCTCTCTTAAAATGGGCCCATATTTCTTCAATATCAGATTCCTGCTGTCGGATATTTTTTTCTAGATTAGAAACTATGCGTTCATTTTTGGAATGATCATCTTCTAAGAGTGAGATTCTATTCTCCACGTGGTCTCCAAGAGTTCCTGTACTTTATCCAGTTTCTCTTAATGTTATGTCTTATATAACCTGTTCATTTATCAAAACTAATAAATTAACAATGGTAGGCTACTGCTAACTGCACTAAAAAATTTATTAGAATTTGTTTTCCTACTAATGTCTTTTCTGCTACAGAATTCAGTCTAGTATACAAAATTTGCTTTTAGTATAATATTTTAATGTTAACACTAAGAAAAAATAGAAGCCAATGCACTAAGAAGTCAATTTATTCATTTATTTATTTATTCATTTATTTATTTATTTATTTATTTATTTTGGTGGTACTGGGGGTTTCCACAGGGCTTTCTACCTCCGGGCTATACTCCCAGGCCTATTTTATATTTTATTTGGAAACAGGGTCTCACTAAGTTGCTGAGAGCCTCACTAATTAAGTAGCTGAGGCTGGCTTCGAACCTGCAAGATCCTCCTGTCTCAGCCTCCCAAGAGTGGGGATTACAAGTATGTACCACCAAGCTCAGCTAAGAAATCAATTTAAATGAAAACTCCAAGAAAGCAGAAGGAAAGAAATCAGTAAGACAGAAATTAATGAAATAAAACAGGTTGACAAATACAGGCACTTATTATGTACAAAAAATAACTTTTTAAATTAGTAAACTGGGTGGATTTGAAGTAAAAAGGTCAACAGCCATGTATGGTAGCACATACCTATAATCCTAATACTTGGGAGGCCAAGACAGGGGGATTGCAGGTTCAAGGCCAGCCTCAGAAATTTAGTGAAACTCTCAGCATCTTAGTGAGACCCTGTTTAAAAATAAAAAAAATAAAAAGGGCTGATGGTGTAGTTCAGAGATAGAATGCCTCTGAATTCAATCCCTAGAGTCAAAAAAAAAAAAAAGAAAGAGGAAACCACAACATTGGAATTGAAAATAATGAGAATATAAAAACATTGAGAGAAATCAATTTTATATAGAAAGTTAAAGATATTCTATATAAAAGGAAAGATTTGAGAATTTATAAAATATTAAAGAAGTTAAATTCTTGTTAGTATTATTTAAATAAGAGGTGGAAGCTCTGAAAAATCTAAGAGGGTTTTAAAAGATTAGAATAGTTATCAAAAACCTACCTTGTAGGTGAAAAAATGTTTTATTGATGAGTTTTTCCAAACTTTCAAACAATAATTTTAATGCTTGTTACCTACTTAAGCTATCTCATGAGACCAGCATTATCTTTATACCAACATCTGACAGAGCACACACACACTCTCTCTCTCTCTCTCTCTCTCTCTCTCTCTCTCTCTCTCTCTCTCTCTCTCACACACACACACACACACACACACCCCTCCACCTCACCTGTGGCAGAATGGCAGACTGAGCGCTGACATCTGCCTTATCTGATGCCCAAAATCCTTAAAATGAATTATTGTTGCAAGTCCTTATAATCCCAGTGACTCAGACAGATGGATGAGATGGGAGGATCATAAGTCCAAGGCCAGTCTCAGCAGCCACAGAGACCTTGGCTCAAAATGTAATTAAACAGGGCTAGTGATTATCTCAGCGGCAGAGCACCTCTGCGTTCAGTCCCCAGTACTGCAGAGAGACAACAGGTATTCATATTTGGTAAATAAGAGACGCCATCAGTGGACATAGTTTAGAACAATGTCTGTCGGATGATAACAGTTGGCGTAGGTAGAATTGCTGGAGAACAACATAGAACGTGTTCAGGAGGACAATAAGTGAAAATGTGTCTGCTTTGCATCCTCCAAGCTCTTAGCAGGCAGGGGAGTGGAAGAAACCAGGACATGCTGAGTAGCTTCACAGGAGCTACCTGCAGACCACAGCAGTGTGCATGGCCCTAGAGCCAGAGCTCCTACACGCCAGTGCTGTCTTCTTGGAACCACCCCCTGACCCCACTCTGCTCTTTTTTTTTTTTTTTTTTTTTTGGTGGTGGTTCTGGGGATGGAACCCAGGGGCATTCAATCTCTGAGCTACACCCTCTGCCCTATTTTTTATTCTTTATTTTGAAAGAGGGTCTCACTGAGTTGCAGACTCTCACTAAGTAGCTGAGGCTGTCCACGAACCGCGATTCTCCTGTCTCAGCCTCCTAAATGCTGGGATTACATGAGTGCGCCACCATATCCGGCTCCCACTTTGCTCTTTCTGACAGCTTTTTTTTTTTTTTTTTTTTTTTTTCTTCGGGTCTGGGGATGGAACCCAGGGGCATTCGACCTCCGAGCTATACCCCCTGCCCTCTTATTTGGAAACAGGGTCTCACTGAGTTGCAGAGGGCCTCACTAAGTAGCTGAGGCTGTCCGGGAACCGCAATCCTCTGGTCTCAGCCTCCCAAATGCTGGGATTACAAGCGTGCGCCACCACACCCGGCATTTTAGTAGTAGTAGTAGTAGTAGTAGTGGTGGTGGTGGTACTGGGGTTCCTGGAAGCCCTTCTACCTCTGGACTACACTCCCAGACCTATTTTATACTTTTTTATATTTGGAAACAGGGTATCTTAAGCCAGCGCGATCCTCCTGTCTCCGCCTCCCAAGTGCGGGGATTACAAGCGTGCGCCACCACGCCGGGCTCAGCTGCAGGTTTTTTAACAGTAATTTTGAAACAACAAGTAGCAGTTAACAAAGACAAACCAAATATTTTAGAAAAACCAATACTATGAAATCTTAATGAATAGAAAATTGTATTTATTTATTCATTCATTCATATGTATGAATATGAATACAGGTGAAAATAACCTTAAAATAGATATATATTTAGGGCCATTTGAGAAAACATTAAAAATTTCATCTTATTTTGTGATTTGTTGGAAAAAGAATCAGAACTTGGAAATTAAGAAAATATAAAAATTGTGACCATAGCAGAATGGTCATTGATGAAAAAGATTTGTAAACTAGAAGATAAGCAAACAGGGCACATATGACTAAGAAATAATGAAAGGGGAAAATGTGTGTGTGTGTGTGTGTGTGTGTGTGTGTGTGCGCGCGCGCGCGCTACTGGGGATTGAATCCAGAGTCCATCTGTCTCTGAGCTACATCCTCAGACCTTTTTTATTTTTATTTTGAAACATGGTCTCGTTAGGTTGATGAGTCTTACTACTTGCTAAGGCTGTCCTCGAACCTATGATCCTCCTGTTTCAACCTCCCAAGTACTGAGATTACAGGCATGGGCCACTATGACTGGCTGAGAGAGAAAATTTGAGACATAAAAAATGAGTCCAGATGCTCAAAATTGTTTAATAGAAGTTCCAGAAAGAAGGGAAAAGAGAGAATGGGGAGGGGGGGTACATGGAAGAAAACTTTGCAAAGCTAACAAAAGACATGCTTTGGTGCTTGAGAACAGTGAAGGGAAAATCCTAATAGCTTCCAGAGTCACTAACAATAGCACAACATGAAGAAATAAGAACCATAATGCATTTATCTTTTTAAAAATAACATCAGTGCTAAAAAACAATGAAGCAATACCATGAAAATTTGGAAAAAAATACTGATTTTAGAATATCTATTTGGCCTCTTTGAAGGCAAAATAGACATTGTGAATACTGAAGGCCTCAAAATTTACTTCTCTCAGACCCTTTTTTATCTAGTTCAGCAGATTAGAAACATATTCAATATTGAGAGAAGACCAGAACATAAAGTAGTGATCAACAACAACCAAAAAATTAAATGTTTAAGTATAAATAATAGTCATTGACAAATACATTATAAAAAATAGCAATTGGGAATGTAAAAGTCAAACATTTATATGCATAGTATACATTTTTTTTTTTTTTTTTGGTGGTACTGGGGTTCCTGGAAGCCCTTCTACCTCCGGGCTACACTCCCAGACCTATTTTTACATTTTTATTTGGAAACAGGGTCTCCTAAGCCAGCGCACGCGGCTGACTTCGAACCTGCCTGATCCTCCTGTCTCTGCCTCCCAAGTGCGGGGATTACAAGCGTGCGCCACCATGCCCGGCTTACATGTGTGTTTTAACTAGCTCTCTGGGCTGAGAGGAGCTGGGACCAGTGGTGCCCCAATAGTGATGAGCATAGCCAGCTCCCAGGTCTTGATTTCTCATCCTGTTCATCCTCCAATAAAAGGAACAGGCTCCTTGGAGAAACACTTGGTTATAAGGCTAGTATAGGAAATGCACAAGAAGATTGGGAGCCTTTTGTAGCACCAGAGAGTAAGAAAGTGTCCAAGTGAAAGGGTGGGGTGTCAGGGATAGAGGAGCCAACTATAGGGGCTCCCAGGAGCCATGCTGTAAAATTGAGCTATAAGTAACCTAGACCTGGACATAGCCCAAAGTGTAAAGTAAATACCTGAGTCCAGACTGAATCAAAGAGGCAGGTTAAAAAAAAAAAAGGAAAATGAATGGATAGACTAGACCAGATAAGGAAAAAGAGAATCTTCCTTAGAAAATTCCAGATAGGTAGATACCCCTCCTCCACAAGGTGAAACAAAATAACTTTCTTCAAATAATAAAATATAGAAAGAGAAAACAATCGTGTGTGTGTGTGTGTGTGTGTGTGTGTGTGTGTGTGTGTGTGTGTTGCTGGGGACTGAACTCAGAGGCATTCTATCTCCAAGCTACACACCCAACCCTATTTTTTTTTTTTGAAACAGGGTTTCACTAAGTTGTGGAGGACCTCACTAAATAGTTGAGGCTGGCTGTGAACCTGTAACCCTCCTGTCTCCTTAAAATTTATTTTTCATCCAGGAACCCTCCTGTCTCCTTAAAATTTATTTTTCATCCAGGCATGATGGCTCACACTTGTAATCCCAATAACTTGGGAGGCCGAGACAGGAGGATCACAGATTTGAGGACAGCTTCAGCAAGTAGCGAGACTCATCAACCTAGCAAGATATTGTTTAAAATAAAAACAAAAATAGGGCTAGGCTTATAGCTCAGACGTAGAATGCATTGGAGTTTAATCTCCAGTATCTCTCCAAAAATTTATTTTCAACTGATACATAAAAATTATACATATATTGCCAGGCTTGGTAGCACAGTTTGTAATCCCCGTGCTTGGCAGGCAGAGACAGGAGGATGGCGCAGGTTTGAAGCCAGCCGAGCCGGCTTAAGAGAGCCTGTTTCCAAATAAAAATAAAAAAAATAAATAAGTCTGGGAGTATAGTCCGGAGGTAGAAGGGTTTCCAGGAACCCCAGTACCACCAAAAAGAATTATACATATTTATGGAATACTATGTGATACTTCAATACATGTGTACGTTGTATAATGTTCAAATAAGGATAAACATCTACTTGAACACTAATCATTTCTTTATAGAGAAGATATTTAAATTTTTTCTAGCTTTTTGAAACTTTCCACTGACCAGCCCTTCCCTACCCTTTCCTCCTGCCCTCTCCCCTTAGCCTGTCATAATCACCATCCTACTCTCAACTTCCTTGAGCTCAGCTCTTTTATATTCCGCATTTGAGTGAGCTCAGGAAGTGAACTTTCCAGGCAGGAACAATCGCAATGCAGGGCACCTTCACCAGCAGCGACCTGTGCCCCGACATGATGGGACCAGCAGCGCACTCCAGCTCCACCTGCTGCCCAAAGCCTGCATCTCAACACAGGCGCTGGGAAGCTTCAGACCCTGAGGGCCGCTCTGCAGACCTGGTCATTCTCCTCAGAACCTTCACAGTCATAGAACAAGGCAGACGGGGAACACTGCGGCCAACAGGAGACAGGACAACACGATGCGGTCAGAAAAGACAGTGAAGGGAAATCTGGTGAAACCCAAAGGAATGTGGAACTCAGTTAACAGGGAGGTGCCACTGATGGCTCCTTGGTTTGATCGATGCACCCTAACAACCTAAGATGATAGCTTGAGGGAAAGTCAAAACTGGGTGAAGGGACCTCAGTTTACTGTTTTGCAACTTTTCTGTAAATCTAAATCATTACAAAATAAAAAAATTGTATATTTAAACGTAAGTAAAAAAACAAAAAACGGGAAAAGTGACAAATAGAGTCAACATAGAAGAATGCAAAGAAATGTGAGTACTTTTGACTGGGTTGGAGGAAGGTGGAGCAATTATTTGAATGGTGATTCTCCTAGTGTTGCATGGCGAAATGAGCACTTCAAATTCTCACCCACCGCTTGGAACCTTTGCATGCTGCTTAGCTTTAAATCTCAGTCTCTTAAGACAGAAACCAGCCAGATGTGGTGCATAGGCCCGTAATCACAGTCATTGGGAAGCTGAGCCAGGAGGGTCACAGGTTCAAGGTCAGCCTCAGCAACTTAGCGAGACCCCCTGGTGACTTAGCAAGACCTTGCTTTAAAATAAAAAGCAAGATAGGGCTGTGAGAATAGTATCGAGGTATAAACTCCCTGGGTTCAATCCTTAGTATTACCAAAAAAAAAAAAAAAAAAAGTCCAAAACTTGTTCTCCTAGGTTATATTAGAAACAAATAGTAAACACATATGATAGAAAAAATGAGTAAAAAACAGTTGATAATTAGCCACAATTAACATTTAAATAGTTGACCTTACCAGGAACAAATTAAAACAGCAATATAATACTTGTAGCCATGAAATCACTTATTTAAAAAATCATAACCACGCAAGTGAGGCTGGTGGGAATGCAGACGAGCTCTGTGGATGGGAGGGCTAAACAGATTCACCCCTCTGGTCTAGTAATTCCTACTCTCAGGAGTCTCTCCTGAGCAAATAATCCAAGCTGCAGAGTAGCAATATGCTAAGCCGACAGCATTAAAGGCAAGCAAAGCTCTCATAATAAAGTGTGCACTTACTGTAGAGAATATTATATAGCAAGAGGAAAGTGTGAAATGTAAATAAATACAGCAGTGCAAATGTGGAGGAAAATGTAAAGTTAAAAATGGTGAATATCTTTTAGATGACATTTTAATTATAGTAATAGCTATATTTTTATGTGCTCTTTAATGGGTATGAAGTACTATTTTCTTTTACCCCTATGTTAACTCATTTAATCATCCTGACAACCTCTCTAGTAGGTGCTATTGTTATCTACCCACTCATTCCCCTTTTTTATGGTGCTGGGATTGAATCCAGGGGCATTCTACCTCTGAGTTATCCCCCAGACCCATTTTATTTTATTTTATTGTTTTATTTTGTGTTTTAAAGCAGAGCCTCACTAAGTTGCTAAGGCTATCCTTTAACTTGTGATTCTGTGTCTCAGCCTCCCAAGTACTAGGATTACAGGCGTGAAGCACCCCGCTGGCTTGTCAGCCCATTTTGACAGTTGAGGTCACAGCTGTGCTGCCACTGAGCAGCAGCCCGGGTGCCCAGGCAGTGTGCACCATCATCCACTCTCATATGCTACACAGACTGCCTCTGCTTCATTCAGTCATCAGATATTAAGGGTTCATTCTAGGCCAGGTAATTTTCACTGCCAGAACCCAAACACCCAGAACCTTGCAGATATGGCTATAGCTCACAAGAATCTTTATTCCAGTAGGAAAGACAAAAGTATCATAAAGCCACAGATCATTAAACCAGGCCAAGTTATGAAGACTGGTGAGAAGTGGTTTCTCTGGTGAGTCCTGTCAGAAGGGCCTTTCTAATAAGAGACTGTTGGAGGAGCCATCGAATGTCAGGCAGGAGCAGCTAAGCAGAAGGGACAGTTGCTGGGTCTCCTGAGGTGGCTGAACACAGGCATCAGGCAAGGTGCGTGAAGCCTGGGAGGAGTTAGAATTGATCACATTTCCTGGCCACTGATAATTATACCTTACATTTACATATTTAACATAGACTTTATAGAATTTTTCTAAAAGATTTGAATGTTTTCCTATTAAATTTTGAATGTCTGGGGTTATAGCTGGAGAAATAAAAGGCAAAGTGAGCTTATAATTAATGTCTCTATTAGCAAAAATGAGATTATAAAAATAATAGTATAATGATATTTACTAGTTCCTTTAAAATCAAAACACAACTAGTTTTTAAAAACATGTTTAGAGTACTGTTACAAAAGATCTCTCTAGTACTTTACTGTTATATGCCTGGGTTGTTACAGCTGCAAGTAATGTTGGGTTAGCTAGTCTAAGGACTTTTATATTTTATTTATTTATTTATTTATTTATTCTTTTTTTATATACTGAGGATGGAACCTAGAGGCATTCTACCTCCAAGCTACATCCCCAGATATATTTTATTCTTTACTTTGAAACAGGGTCTCCTTTTTAAAAGGCCACCCAAAGGTTGTGGAGGGCCTCATAAGTTGCTGAGACTATCCGCAAACCTGTTATCTTCCTGTCTCAGCCTCCCAAGTACTAGGATTACAAGCATGTGCCACCACGCTCAGCTGTATTTTTTTTAATTTAGAGATAAAATCCTTTTTAATTGTCTGCTAAACTGTTAACAAAATTCCAGTATTTAAAGACAAAGAGTTTCTCTCTCCAGTTCAGATTTGAAGTGGAAGCTGGAGACTTGGAGTGTCCACCTCCTAAACCCAAGATGTGGTGAGGAATTTGCTTTAATATTCCTGCCCACCCCAGCTTCAGTCTTACCCACAAAAAAGAAAAGTGTCAGATGTTCAGTAAAGCAGGTTGAAACTGAATTCTATTTCTCCTGATTCATTAGTGGCTTCCTTTCTATAGCATAGTACAAGTCATAGAATATATCTTATGAGCATTCCAGATCCATGTTAAATTGTTTTTTTATAATTAGCCATTTTTGGGAAATTCCTCTACCTATTATCACCACCCAAAAAACAACCCCCCTGCCCATTAGCAGTCACTCACCATTTCCCACCAAACTTTCTCTCCCCCACACATAGGCATCTACTAATCTGCTTCGTAGGGATTCGACTTTCATGGACATTTGATGTAAATGCAGTTACACAATCTGTGACTTTTATTTTTAGCATCTTTCACTGAACATCATGTTTTCAAGGGTTATATATAATATTTTTCATCACATTTATGAAGCTTCAACCATTATTTCTTTAAATATTTTCTGCTTCTTTCTCATTGTATTCTCTTTGTGATACTCTATTAGATAGATAGATAGGTAGATAGATGATAGATATAGATAGATGACAGATAGCTAGATAGACTCAACGATGTCCCACATTTCTCTGAGGACTTGTTCATTTTTATTTATTGTTTTTTCCTTATGTTCATCAGATTGCATACTCTACTAGTCTATAAGTTCTCTTTTTGTAGTTCAAATCTGTTGAGTTGCTCTAATAAATTTTAATTTTACTTATTGTACTTTTTAACTACAGAATTTTTCTTTTAATAATATTCTCTATTTGATGAGACATCATCATCTTATATTCTGTTATTTCTTTAAGCCTAAATAATTTTGATGCTTTAAATACAATGGCTGCTTTGGAATCTTTGTTTTTGTTCTGGTTTGTTTTAATTTTGTGGTACTGGTGATTGAACCCAAGGGCATTTTACCTCTGAGCTACATCCCTAGCCCTATTTTATTTCTTATTTTGAAATAGAGTCTCACTAAGTTATCAACGGCCTCACTACGTTGTTGAGGCTAGCCTCAAACCTGTGATCCTCCTATCTCAGTCACTCTTGCATTGGGATTATATGCATGTGTGCCACCACTCCTGACTCTGTCTGTAAAGGCCAACATCTGGCTGGGCATGGTGGTGCACACTTGTAATCCCCATGCTTGGGAGGCTGAGACAGGAGGATCCCACAGGTTCAAAGCCAGCCTCAGCTGCTTAGTGAGGCTCTCAGCAACTTAGTGAGACCCTGTTTCTAAATAAAATAAAAATAGGTCTGAGAGTGTATCCCGAAGGTAGAAAGCCTCTGGGTTCCATCCCCAGCACCAGCACCAGCACCACCACCACCACAACAACAAAAGCCAACATCTGGGTGTGGTAGAGAGGTGGGGAAGGTGACCATATCTTCCTGTTTCTTTGCATGCTTTGTAATTTCTTTTTTGAAAATTGGACATGTTAGGTATTATGTTATGCAACCCTAGATAATGATTTCCCCCTATTTTTAGGGCTTGATTTTGGCTTTTCTTGCTAATTTGCTTATTGATTTGGCCAGACTATTTAGTGAGTTCCCTTACCACCCTGGCAATATGAAGCCTCTACTGTCCCTCCTCAGGGCACAGTCTTTTTGGGGTGGTCCTGGAATTAGCAAGGCTCTCTGTCTCTTCCTATGACTGTTAATATTTCTCTCAACTGTTAGGATTCACATTAATTGCTCATTAATTGTTGTCTTTTTTTTTTTTTTTACAATACTTAGGGGCATTAATTGCTCCACAATTTGACCCAATTAAATTGGGCTCTTTTCCAGGGGTATTTTTTTTTTTTGGTTATGTTTTTGGTTTTGGTACTGGGGATTGAACCCAGAGGCACTCTACTTCTGAGCTGTACCCCCAACCCTATTTGATTTTTATTTGGAAACAAGGTCTCGCTAAGTTGCTAAGTCTGGGTTTGAATCAGTGATCCTCCTATCTCAGCCTCCCAAATGGGATTATCATGGGTAGTTTTTGAAGCAAATCTTTGAGGTTTGCTTGAACCCTGGAGGGCTCTTTCTAGGTGCCACCCTTCCTGACTCTCTGGTAGACTAGCTGGCCTGTGGATCAAGACGGGATTTACCTAGCTGTTTCTTCCTGGTCCTCTGGTAGACTAGCGGGCCTAGCTTGTTGCCTTCATGGAGTTACTAGCTTCTTAACTGCTTACAACAAAAATACCCATTATTTTCAGAGCACCGTTAGGGTTAAAATTCTCAACACACTGTTTCAAATAAAGCCAGTTCCTTTGGAACCACTTATTCGTATGGACTTCTCTTCCCTTGGGAAAAATTTCTGAGTGTTTGCTTTGGAGCTGGGGGTGGGAACACAGCACACTAATTATAAAACAGAATGATACCCCTACTTTATGAGTAGGGTGCTGGGTATGGGGCAGTAAAACCCCCTTCTTCTCTGGCTGCCTGGCCTGGAGTATAGCTCCACTTAGTGGGATGGGTGGGCAAGAAGGGGAGCAACACCTGTTTGGACTCTCATCACCTGGAGCTCCTTTTCCCTTCTTCATTGTGTCTCCTGTTGGTACTTGCTCTGTGTGTATGGTTTACCTTTTATAGTTACCAGACAGTTCTTGGATATTCTGTTACATTGTTTTCAATCTTGTTTGCTTTTCAGTTTGGGAAGTTTCTGGTGTCATATCCTCCCCTACAGAGAATCTTTCTTCAACCAAGCCCCATCTACTAATAAGCCCACCAGAGGTGTTCTTCATTTCTATTACAGTTTTTGTGATCGCTACGATTCCTTTTAGATCTTATCTCAACATTTCCATTCTGTTTATATTCCCCATCTCACAAGTTGTCTACATTTTCAATTAGAGTCCTCAGTTAACCATAGTTGGTTTACATTCCCAGCCCAATACTTATAATGTTATCTATATCTGAATCTGGCTTTGGAGATTACTATCTCTTCAAACTGATTTTGGCTGGGCTGAATGTAATGGTAGAATGCCCCTGGGTTCAATCCCCAGTACTCCCCTACACACACACACACACACACACACACACACACACACACACACACACACCCCACTGCAGTAAATAGGCCTTTAGTGATATGGTGGGCAGGTGTGGAAGGAAAGCTATAGCACTGTATTAGGTCTCAGTGTTTCAGTGATCGGGTGCCTCTGGACTGTGAACTTCACACATCCTACCTCGTTCTTCCTCTCCTCAAGGACAGGATGGCTAAAAGGGGCTAGAGTTGGGTATTTTCCTTCCTCCAGGTCAGTTGGGCTCTGATTAAATAGTTTCTCCTGAGTTTAAGCCACATGAATAACAGAATTCTCTGGCATATTTCAAAATGATCAGCTTTCCCCCACCCCCTTGGCAGGAATATTAGCAGCATAGATCGCCAAAGTCAGCAATACCTGCCCCCTCCAGGGGTGCTGGAATGCTGGAATGATCCACGAAGGTGCAGTAGCTTCAGGTGCAATTGGGGAATGTTGAATAAAAGTAAGAAGGTGGTAGAATCACCCAGGGGGGCTGAATGATTTATTTTTTCTGAAGAGTGGGCAGTAAGCCAGTAAATTTGAGACTCTGTGCATTAGAGGATCTTCCTTTGGTCTTCCTATTGAGAACCTGACAGAGCTCCTAGAGTTTTCCTTCCCATGAATTTTACCCTCATAAGTGAGAGGGTTCTCTGGAGTTTTTATTCTCAGGCTTGTCTATACGGAGCCTCTAGCAGTTTGGCAGTTACAGGTTTTCCTACCCTGTCATCTCCCACAGAGACTTTTTCTCCGGTAACTTGAGATTCTTTGCACCTGCCTGTCTGTCTCTACAATTTGGGGGGCAAAGTTTTGAGCTATGACCTCACTTCTCTGAGGTATTTAAGAGAAGTCGTTGGTTTTTCAGTTTGTTTGGCTTTTTACTTGTGAGAATGAAATGATAATTTATGAGCTCTTTAAATGCCAAACCAAAAGCCAGAAGAGACCATTTATTTTAAGTATTCTACATCACCTAATATTTGAAGATTTTTTCTTTATTTTATTTTATTTTTTTATTTTTTTATTTATTTTTTATTGGTGCACTGTATTCACACATCATAGTGGGATACAAACTTTTGTAGACATACATGCACACATCGCCCAGTCAGCCCCCACCCGATCCCCACCCCATTCCCTCCCCATCCCTCCTTCCCATGCTTGGCTTAGTGGTTGACATCTAGTATTATAGAAATTTATCCAAAATTAAAAATGATAATCTCACATAACAGTTTCATTTGTCTGATACCAAGCTTTTGATGACTTAAAGATAACATTTCAATATTTCTTTTTGCTTTCTTTCTTACCAGAGAATATTTTTTTCTTTTTTTTTTTTAGGTGAAACTATCATCCATTTATTTATTTATTTTTCAGAAAAAAATCTATCCTAATATGGAATATGGATTCTAGATACCCAAAACGATCTTGAAAAAGAACAAAGCTAGAAGATATATATTTTCTGATTTCAAACCATATAAAGCTACAATAATTGAAACAGTGTAGTACTGTTCTAAAGGCAGATATATAAACCATTGGAGTTAAATACAAGCCTAGAGCTAAATTCTTCCCTATATTATCAAGTTATTTTTGACAAGGTTTCCACGAATATTTGGTGGGGGAAATAATAATCTTTTAACTAAATATTGTTGAAAAATAATAATTACATGGAGAAGAATAAAATTGGACCCTTACCTAGTCCCATATACAAATATTAACTCAAAATAGATGAAAGACCTAAATATAAATCTTAAGACTATAAACTTTTAGAAGAAAATCTGGGTCATAAAACCTCACAACATTGAAATTGGCAGCATATTCACACCATATATCCTACCCACCTGGTTATCAGATCGACTGTCATGGCACCATGGTGCTTAAGTTCAAGAGAGAAGGTCGCGCACTAGCAGCCTAACACTGTCACACAAGGCCCATTGTTCGCTTCATTTCATTTCATCACACAGCTTTGTATCCTCACACCATCCCAGGAAGGTGAAAACAGTACAATAAGATATTTTAAGAGAATGATCACATCTACATAACTTTTGTTACAGTATATTGCTATACTTGTATTATTAGTTGGTATTATTAATCTCTTACTATGCCTAATTGATAGATTTTTATCATAGCAAGGAGCTAGGAATGGCTACACAGTTAGGACCTAGGAACAGAATGGGTTAAAAAAAATCATCTGTAAAAAGAACAGAAGCAGGTAAGGTTAATAATGCACCAGGAGCTGAACTTGGTGGCTCACGCTTGTAATCCCAGCATTCGGGAGGCTGAGACCAGGGAATCGCGGTTTGCTGACAGCCTCAGCTACTTAGTGAGGCACTCCGCAACTTAGTGAGACCTTGTTTAAAAATAAAGAGTAAAAAATAGGACAGAGGGTGTAGCTTGGAGGTCAAATGCCCCTGGGTTCCATCCCCAGACCCGCAAAAAAAAAAAAAAAAAAAAAAAAAAAAAAGCACCAGGATAATAATGACCAGGCAGGACCAGTGCAAGTTAACAAAACTTCAGCTCCTTCTTCAGGCTGAGGATAACCAGTGTAAATAAGAGTAATCAAGAAGAAGGGTGGAGTTAGGTGAAATCTCAGGGTAGTTTTGATTTGCATCTCTCTGATTGCCAGTGATGTTGAGCATTTTTTCATGCATTTATTGGCCATTTGAATTTCTTCTTTTGTGAAGTGTCTATTTAGTTCATTTGCCCATTTTGTTATTGGATGCTTTGTTTTCTTAGTGTTGAGTTTCTTGAGTTCTCTGTATATTCTAGATATTAGTCCTCTATCAGTGGCGTAGGTGGCAAAAATCTTCTCCCATTCTGTTGGCTCTCGATTGAGGTTCTTGACAGTTTCCTAAAATGGCCAATAAATGCATGAAAAAATGCTCAACATCACTGGCAATCAGAGAGATGCAAATCAAAACTACCCTGAGATTTCACCTAACTCCAACTAGAATGGCAATCATTCAAAACACAAACAACAACAGATGCTGGCGAGGATGTGGAGAAGTGGGAACTCTAAGACATTGTTGGTGGGATTGCAAATTAGTGCAACCACTTTGGAAAACAGTATGGAGAATCCTCAGAAGAATGGGAACACACCTACCATTTGATCCAGCAATACCACTGTTGGGTATCTACCCAAAAGAAAAGAAACCAAACTACCAAACTAATGCATGTGTATCTATGTTCATAGCTGCACAATTCACCATAGCCAAAGTATGGAACCAGCCAAGATGTCCATCAACAGATGAATGGATTACAAAACTGTGGGATATGTACACAATGGAATTTTACTCAGCCATCAAAAAAAACTCAATTACGTCATTTCCAGGGAAATGGATGGAACTGGAGGACATTATGCTAAGTGAGATTAGTCAGGCACAAAAAATAAGAAATCAGATGCTTTCCCTAATATGTGAGAGTTAGGGAGAAAAGAAGAGCAAACAAGATAACCTAAAGGAAGAGAAAGGAGGGGGAAGAGAAAAATCTCTAAAGCACACAATGTACTTAAACATATCGAAGTCAATCACTAAGCCAAGCAAGGAAGGGAGGGACGGGGAGGGAATGGGGTGGTATTTGGGTAGGGGTTAAATCAGCGATGAGTACATGTTTATACACACAAGTTTTTTACCCCAATAAGTTGTATGAATATAACGCACCAATAAAAAAAATTAATTAAAAAAAAAGAAGAAGGGTGGGGTGAAAGGGTGGTCCAGGGACAGAAACTCCCACCAGCCTGCCAGGCACATTAGAGACTGAAGCTGGACCATGGACACTGAGTCCCAGGATCCAAATGAGACCAAGCACAGGGGGACAATCTGGGGAGCCATAAGGTAGCACAAAAGCTTGTTTCCTGGGAGCTTTGGCTGCAACTCTTTCAGGGCCACCTCCCTTGTGCGGGAGCTATTCTTTCTGTTCTTGATTATTCCTTGACTTAAAATAAACTTTCGTGCTCCTACACCTACTCTTCTGTGTTTCACAACATCACTTGCCAATTTTAACAAGACCAAGGGCCCTGCTTCAATGGGTATGGATACATACAAGAAAAACAGTATGTTTAGGGTCTAGTACAGCCCGAAATTTGAAGCATCTAATAGGGTTTTGATGTAGCCTCCACAGATGAGGGGGGGCTACTGCATCCCTTGCTCACTCCTATACACAGCTTTCCTCTTTAGCCCCATCCCCCATCACATTGATGACATTTGTCACCATCGATGGTCCTCCGTTGATACCTCTTTTGAACCCAAAGACCATACTTTATGTTAGGATTCACTCTTGGTGTGGTACATTCTGTGAATTTAGACGGTGTTAATGATGTACATCCACCACTGTACTATGCAGGCCCTTCCTCTGGCCTCTACGCCCTCTGTGCTCTGCCTGCTCATCCCTCCCTTGGGTCCCAGGCAGCCACTGATCTTGTCACTGTCTCCCGAGTTTTAGCTTTCCAGAATGCCACAGAGTTGGAATCAGACAATATGTAATGTCTATAGACAGGCTTCTTTTACTTTGTAACATCTGTTGACATATCCTGCTGTGGACGTTTGATGGCTTTCTTTTTATCACTGAGGACATTCTGTTGTCTGGAGGTACTGCAGTTTATCATTCTCCTGCGCCATCTTGGTTGCTTCTCAGTTTGGGCAGTATGAGTGAAGCTACTGTAAGCACGCATGGGCAGGCTTTTGTTTGGACAGAAGTTTTCAACTCTTTTAGGCAAATACCAAGGAGTGCGGTTGCTCATCATATGGTAAGAGAATATTGAGTTTTGTGAGAAGCCACTGAACAAACTTCCAAAACAGTTGCACCATTTTGCAGCCCCAGCAGCTGTGAACGAGAAGCCCTGCTGTCCACATCCTTGCTCGCATGTAGTGGTGCTGTGTTCTGTGATTTGGCTGTTCGATAGGTGTGTAGCGATACCTCACTGTTGTTTTAATTTGCATTTTCCTGATGATCTATGATGTGGAAAATCTTTCCGTGTGCTGATTTTACCATCTGTGAGGTATTGATTTCAACTTTTTATTATTATTGCTTCACGACCTCATAATAAGGAAAGATTTTGTGTTGCCACACCCCCAGCCCTGTTTATATTTTGTTTTGAAACAGGGTCTTGCCAGTTTGCTGAGAATCTTGCTACTTTGCTGAAACTGTCCTTGAACCTTCAACCCTCCTGTCTCAGCTTCCCAGGTACTAGGATTACAGGCATCACTACCACGCCCGGCTTATTATCCTCTTCTATCTCACAGATAGCTTTGCTTTTCTCAGATATCTAACTTAGTGGAAGAGATTTTTTATGTATGATGTGAGATAAGGATTATATTTCACTTTTTTCTAGCATTATCTTCCCATAAAGTCCACACTTACCACTGACTTGGAAAACTTTTGCCATCCACCAAAAGTCTCTGTATACATGACTAGTCCTGGGCTCCCCTGTGCCATCAGCCTTCTTCTCATCAGTACACCAGAACTGCACGGGCTGAACCACTATCACTTTATACAGATTGACATCTGGGAGAAATGTCCACTCATGGGGTGGTCATGACTGTTCATAGCCTTTGTACACTCATATAAATGTAAAAATGAGCATGTTTCACACAAAAAACACTTTTATAAATTTAATTGGAGTCTCATTGAATCGATAAGATCACTTTGAGGAGAACTGACATCCTTTATTATATGGACTCTTCCAATCCTTGAACACAATATATCTCTAGCCGATTTTTAGTTAAGTTTGTAATTTTTCATGATTAACTCACTTGTACTATTTTTTTTAAATTTCTCCTAGGTTCCTTGCATTTTTGGGGGCCACTGTACCTGGTTTTTATTTCTTGCTATTATCTGTTGCTATATTGCTCTATGTTTATAAGTCATTAATTTGTGTGTGTGTGTGTGTGTGTGTGTGTGTGTGTGTGTGTGTGTGTGTGAACTAGGGGTTGAACAAGAGGCATTCTACCTCTAAACTTTATTTTTTATTTTGAAACAGGGCCTTGCTAAGTAGCAGAGGGTGGCCATGAACCTGTGATCTTCCTGTCTCAGCCTCCCAAGTACTGGGATGTTAGGTGTGCACCACCATGCCCAGTTAGTCATTAACTTTTGCATGCTAAGTTTTATATTCAGAAACCTTGTCAAAAACTCTTATTGGGTGGAAAGGCAGGCAGGTAGGGTGCGACTAGAGGAGGTATGTCACTTGGGGACTCTGTATATATAAAGAGACTCCATGGACCACCTTCACAATCTTTCTGTTTCTTCTCTAATGTAAGAGCAGGGTCCCTCTGCCCTTTCTCTCTGTTTCCCACTGAGCTCTACAGATATCACCTGGGCTAACATGGACTGAACCCCTGAAATTTCCAGAACTGTGAGCAAATAAACCTTTTTTCCTCTAAGTTGTGGTCATCAGGTATTTTGAATCACAGCAGTAAGCATGCCAACTGAAATATATACCCCGGCATTCCTGGGGCAATCTGCAATCAGGCATGATGTTTTATCCTCATTTTATGTTGCTGGAATTGATTTCACACACACACACACACACACACACACACACACACACACACACACACATATTTGCAGCAATGCCACCCTGAATACATCTGATTTTATCTCATATATATGTACATATATATGTGCATATATTTATATATGTATATATGTACATATATATGAGATAAAATCATATATATCTGATTACATATCTATATAATGTGGGAGTGCACATGTATTTATTTCAGATGTTTTCATCTGTGTGTTTTTGCAACTTTGCTTTCTCCTTGTTGGGAAAATTTCAGTATACCTTATAAAATAAGTTATGGAAAATTTCTAGAAAATTTTCACAAAACTGGAATTAGCTTTTCCTTGAATATTTGGTATATCTTCCTAAATGCTACGTGGGCATGACATTTTCTATAAGGGAAGTTTTGGAGTTTTGTTTTTATTTTGTGGTACCAGGGATTGAACCCAGTTGCTTTCTACCTCTGAACTACACCCCAATCCCTTTTTATTTTTTATTTTGAAACAGGATCTCACTAAATCTCTGAGAGGCTCATTAAATTTCTGAGGCTGTTCTTGAAACTGCAATCCTTGTGTCTCAGCCTCCCAAGTACTGGCATTACAGGCATGCAGCACCACACCCAGTTTAAGGGAAGACTTGATCACTGGTTCAATTTATGTAATGATTATATAATGTTCATATTTTCTGGATTTTTCTAGAGTCAGTTTTGATGAAGTTACCTTGGATAAATTATAATTCTTTAGAAATTTATATTGATGAATTTTAAAGTTTATATAAAATGTATAAGATGTTTATAATGTCATCTTATTTATGGTAATACGTGTAGGACATAATAATGATATCCTTTTAATTTCTGCTATTATTTATTTGTGCCTTCTGAATTTTCCTATTTATGTACATATGTATGTATATATGTCTGTTGGTGATGGGGATTGGGCCAGGTGGCATTCTACCTCTAAGTTATAACTGCAGCCCTGTTTTATTTCTCATTTATTTTGAAGCATAGTAACTCTCTCACGTTTCGCTGTTTTGCTCTGCCTTCCCTCAAGCTCCCAGGCTGGAGCAGTTTTTCTGCCTCAGTCTCCCAAGTAGCTGGGGCTGCAGGTGACGGCCACCTATATAGCCTTCTATTTTTGTTGTCATTTTTTTTTTCCCAATCAGTCTTGCCAGAGGTTGGCAAATTATTTTTAGTCCTTTCAACTAGCTGGCTCTTATCAGCCATATGTGAGAGATATGTGGCCTGACGTTTCCCAACCACTGTATTTTCAGTGGTTTTAGTTTTAGATTTGAATTTTAATCTCTGGTGGTGTGTACAATTTTTTTAATTTTTATTTTTTTTATAAGTGGAACATATTGAGAGTGGTATACATTTACATTGTGCTTCATGCCCTTCCCTTTCCATTTCCCTCCCCCCCCCCCAATAAAGAGTGTCCAGGTTAACCATGTTATATTTATACTATTACATATATTCGTATGTAGCTCCTCCATTGAACAACCTCAGCTTTCTTCCTCTCCTATCCTTCCATTCAAGCTTTGCTGAGATTTCCCCTCCATCATCTGGAGTCCCTCTGGTATTACCACTACTCCCTAGCTTAGGCATATTAGAGAAAACATATGTTCCCTCTCTTTCTGTGCTTGACTAATCTCACTTAACATAATGTTCTCCAGCTCCCTCCATCTTCTTGCAAATGCTATTATTATATTTTTCTTTATAGCTGAATAGAATTCCATTGTGTGTATTTCCCATAATTTTGCAATCCATTCATCTGTTGATGGAGATCTAGGTTGGTTCCATATTTTGGCTATTACAAACTGTGCTGCTATGAACATGGGTATGCATATGCCAATGTATTTCTCTGATTTCAACCCCTTTGGAAAGATACCCAGGAGTGGTATAGCCGGATCAAATGGTGGATCTATTCCCAGTTTTCTAAGGAATCTCCATACTGATCTTCATAGTGGCTGAACTACTTTGCACTCCCACCAACAGTGTAAAAGAGTTCCTCTTTCCCCACATCCTTGCCATCAATTGTTGTTGTTTGATTTCTTTATGTTTGCCACTCTGATTGGGGTTAGATGGAATCTCAATGTAGTTGTGATTTGCATCTACCTGATGGCTAGTGATGTTGAACATATTTTCATGTATCTATTGGCCATTTGTATCTCTTCTTTTGTGAAGTGCCTATTCATTTCAGTTGCCCATTTCTTGATTGGGTTGTTTGTTTTGCTAGTGTAGAATCTTTTGAGCTCTTTGTATATTCTAGATATTAGCCCCCTATCAGAGTGGTGGCTGGTAAAGATCTTCTCCCATTCTGTAGGCTTCCTCTTTAGGTTCCTGATGGTTTCCTTTGATGAGAAGAAACTTTTTAGTTTGAAGAGATCCCACTTATTGATTCTTGTTTTAATTTCCTGCTGGTGCGTACAATTTTGGTTTTAATTTAGGTATCATCAGAGAAATGCTGAGTGACTTATCCTACTCAATGCCTTATGGGCCATTCAGCTACCTTCTTTTGTGAGATGCTTGTTAATGACTTTGCCTTTTTAAAGAATTGGCTTTGTGTATTTTTCTAATTGATTTGTGGTAGTTACTTCTGTATTTTGAGTTTGAGTTCTCTTTCAGATTTATATATTGTAAATGTCTTCTCCCAAGCAAGGACCTATTTTCCACACTCTGAATTATACCTGTTAATAAATAAAAGTTCTTAATTGTATTAAAGCCCAATTTATCAATAGCTAAGGATTTTAGTGTTAACAAATAAAAGAAACTTGGCCTAGCCTGGCACAGAGTACTGGAGAGGTTGAGACAGGAGAATAACAGGTTCAAGACCTAGCCTGAACATTTTAGCAAGACTCTCAACAACCTGTTTCAAAACAAAAAGCAAGGGCTGGGAGTATAGCTCAGAGGTAGAATGCCTTTGGGTGCAATCCCCAGAAAACACACACACACACACACACACACACACACACACACACACACACACACCTGTTTCAAAATAAAATAGAGCTGGGGGGCTGTGACTAGGAGCAGAATGCCGTGGTGTTCAATCACCAGCAATAACCCCCCCCCACACACACACACACTTTGCCTATTCCAAAATACAGAAAAAATTTTCATCTTTTCTTTTATACACTTTAATGTATTGTCTTTCACATTACATATGGAAATAATTTCTGTATATGAATTATAAGATTCATTTTTTAGTATTTCTTTGAGTGATGGTATGCTCATAGTTAACCTCATTTCGGTTAATTGTCCATTCTTTATATTTTATCACTTAAATAATTTATATTTGAAGGGTAGAGAATTCTGGGTTGGCAATTGTTTTTCTTTTCAGTCATGTGAAGTTATTCCACAGTCTTTTGGCAGCCATCATTTCTGCCGTGAACTGCCAACCTTCGTTGAAATCCATCTATTGGCCTTCTTTTTCTTTGCCTGTCTTTAAGTCATCTTTGTTCTCTATCTCTCTGATATATCTGTTGTGGGTCAGTTTTTTTTCTGATTCTGCTTGATAATTCTTGAGTTCCTCCAATTGTTGTCCTTCATCAGTTCTAAAAGTTCCCAAAGTAGTATTATATTTTCAAATACTTGTCAGTGCCTCATTCTTTCCTTCTATAATTCTGATAACAAGTTAAAACTGCTGCGTGTCCTCCATGTGTCTGACCTCATTTTACAATTTTTGTTTTCTGTGTTGCATTCTGGTAATTTCTTCCAAAGTATGACCAAACAGATTTGGAAAAGAGCCAGATAAATCATCTAGGAAATAAAAAGTGCAATAATTAAAATCCAACAGCTTCCCTAGTACATGAGAGGAAGGAAGGAAGAAAAAAAAATGTAGGTTGGAAAAAAGGCAAGAAGGAAGGAAGAGAAAATAACAGGAAGGTTTAATGGAAGGAAAGAAAAGAAATAACAGGCAGGCTTAACAGAAGAGTAGACAAGCTAAGGAGGGATTTTAAAAACTGGAATGCAGGTCAGAAGTTTGCTTCTGCTGGGCACTTGGGAGCAGTGCCAGTTCATTGCCGCATTCAACTCTTAGCTGCAAGTTTTTAGAACCAGTGTGACTTGTGCAGCAGAGCTGTGGGAAGCTCACTAACGAGCCGGGCGTGGTGGCACACACTTGTAATCTCAGTACTTAGGAGGATGAGACAGGAGGTTCTGGGTTCGTGGCCAGCCTCAGCTACTTAGGGAGGTCCTCTGCAACTTAGAGAGACCCTGTTTTAAAATAAAGAATAAAAAAATTGGGGCTGGCACCCCTCCCCAACTCACACACACAAAAGCTCATTGACTTGTGGGGATGAATTGTTAATGGTAAATTTTCTCTGACTTCATTCAGCATTGAGGTTCAAAACAAGTAAGTTTTCCTCTGGCCCCTGGGCTGGGGTTCAGGTTGAGGATTCTGTTTCGAGCTCTCTGTTACAGGGAGTGTGGCTTGTTGGGAAGCCAGCTCTACAGGCTGTGTCTCCTGTCTGACCCCTCTTCTTGAGCAGCCCTGGGCCTCCGCAGCCCACCTGTGCACCTGAACATGGAGGTGCATGGTCCCTACCCTCAGGGGAAGCCAACTTCCCAGGTTTCTGCCTTCATTTAGATTTGTGAGTTTGAACACCTTTGTGGGTTGTTTTCAGCAGGTGAGGACGTAGTCTTTTACAGTGCCAGGAACAGGACAGGTATGTGTCTTCCTCAGACCTTCATAGCGTTATCTGCTCAGCACTGCCACTGAAGACCCACCCGAGCGCCCTGTTCTGTGGGCTGGATGCTTGTAGGGTTTGGGGCAGTCCCTCCCCTCCTCAGAGTTCTTAGGATTTTGTTATTGAGAATCGAGATAGAAATTGTGCTAATGGGATCTAAGCTGGCCTGTCAGTAGGTTGTAGGTTTTGTCTTCAGAAATTAGTTTTAAGTCCCAAATCTTCAGGGATTTTATCCTGCTCGATGTATGTGTGCTTGGTGAGCTTCACAATAGAGTGTCTCTGGAGATGGTGGGTCTTGGCATTGTCAGGACTTGGGTGTTTCTGTGGGAAGGGTGCTGAGCCTTGTGTCTTGTGGAAGTTCTCTGGAGGAAAGGAGCTGTTCTGAGGCATCAGGGCCACCTGTGTCCTGCGCCATCTACTGTTTAAAGATGATCATGATTCCCTTTTTTCTTCCTTTTTTTGAGTGTGTGTGTGTGTGTGTGTATGAGAGAGAGAGAGAGAGAGAGAGAGAGAGAGAGAGAGAGAGAGAGAGAGGCAGCAACCATGCAGTACTGGTCCCCTTCCTCCCTGGGCACTTCAGGCAGGCAGGCAGCATCAGGCTCCTGCTTAGGCAGCTCTCCTGTGCAGAGGCCACTTCCTATTATCTATTATCCATGTCTAGAGAGCACATGTGAAGTTCCACCTTACCTCACTCAGTTTCAGGAACAGCTTCATGTCAGTGCTCCAGATGTGGCAGGAGCAGCTGAGGGTCTATGGGAGAACTGGAGACCTCTGTGACAGACTGCTTATGACACGCACCCTCCTGCTCCTCTGCAGAACTGCACACCATGATCCCCAGGGTGGCCAAACGAAGAGCAGTCGGAGCCAAGAGGGGAGAACCTGCTCCTGGATTTGGGTTTTGCTCTCTGCTCACGGAGGCCTGGACAAGTTATTTGCCTCTTTAAGCCTCCATATTCATATTCATTCATTCTCTCTCTCTCTCTCTCTCTCTCTCTCTCTCTCTCTCTCTCTCTGTCTGCAGAGCGGCTCGGCACGGCTGCCCCGGATCCTTTGCTCCCCTGGCTTTCCAACTCAGCAGACCTACAGCAGACCAGAGAACACGTGTTCTATTTCCCAGGAACGTTGCTGCTTCTGCTGGCCTGGGACCCATGGTGAGCGCCATCACTCTGGAGGACTCATCCCCAAGCAAAGGCTGGCATGACTGCAGCCCCATATGCTCACATCCAGTGCTCAGAACTGACTGTATGCCGTCCACATCAGTGTGCACCCACCAGGTGCCGGAGGGGCAGGCAGATAGGCCCACAGCCCAGCCTTGGGCCCTAAAGTGGCTATCAGCTGTTTAAATTGGGCATTCAGACCAGGTGTGGTGGCGCACGCTTGAAATCCCAGTACTTGGGAGGCTGAGACAGGAGGATCACAGGTTTGAAGCCAGCCTCAGCTACTTAGTGAGGCCCTTCACAACTTAGACCCTGTTTCAAAATAAAAAATAAAATGTAGGGCTGGGGGTGTAGCTTGGAGGAAGAATACCCCTGGGTTCAATCCCTAGTACTGCCAAACACACACACACACACACACACACACACACACACACAAATAAATAAATTAGACATTGTTTCTCTGGCACACTGGTCACATGTGGCTACTGGGCAATACAGTTATAGAACATTCTGTCACTGCAGAAAGTGTTCTGTTGGGCAGTTCTGGTCTTGTGGGAATGCTGGACACTGAACACATTAAAAATGAGAGGAATTAACCAAATGTGGTGGCTCATACCTGTAATCCCAGTGCTTGGGAGGCTGAAACAGGAGAATAGCAGGTTCTAGAACAGCCTCAGTAATTTAGCAAGACCTCAACAACTTAATGAGCCCCTGTTTCAAAATTAAAAATAAAAACACGCTGGATGTGGCTCAGAGGTAGAATATCCCTGGGTTCAATCTCCAGTAACACACACACACACACACACACACACACACGGAGAGTCAGCTCTGAAGAAATGGGTCAGGCTGCAGCAAGGGCCCAGGTGGCTTGGGCTGGTCAGCAGCTGGGAATGACAGGCTAGAGGAAGAGGGAGACTCAGCTGCCTGTTGTTGTGTCTTCCTTCTTTTCGATCAATTCCCAAGCACTCATGCACCCCTCAGTAAACACTGGTTTCATACTTTATTTTATTTTTGATATTTGGTATTGGACCCAGAATCATTTTAACCCCCAGCCCTATTTTTTTATTTCGAAACAGGGTCTCGCTAAGTTGCTGAGGCTGGCCCTCAACCTACAATCCTCCCATAGGTGTGCAATACCACATCTAGCTTTTCTTGTTCTTGACTGTAACTAGATGCAATAGTCCCCCAGAGTCAAGCATAGTAGTACACACCTATAACCTCAGTATTTGTGAGGCTAAAAGAGGAGGATCACAGGTTTGAGGTCAGCCTCAGCAAGGCCCTCTGCAATTTAGTGAGACCATGTTTCTATTATATATATATATATATATATATATATATATATATATATATATATATATATATATATATGGGTAGGGGTGTAGCTCAGTGGTAGAATGCCTCTGGGTTCAGTCCCAGTACCACACACACACACACACACACACACACACACACACACACACACAGTTAGCAGGATCTACCCAGCCACCCCTGCCCCACCAGACCCATAGTGCACACAGCCCAAAAGGTCCTGAGCCCTGCAGCAAAGGAGCCTTTGAGATCTTAATTCTGTGTGTACAACTTAGGTGACCATGCACTATTCTGAGGTCGTCAGGCCCAGAGCACCCATCCTGTACACCCTGCCTTCATCTCTCACTGCAACACCCGTTGGTCAGAACGTGTTGCTCCAAGTGGATAAAAACTTCCCCTGGTCCCCGCTTGAAAGCCTGGGGTGTGTCCTGGCACTCTCCACCTCCCCCAGGGCATATGTTCACTTGAGTGCACATGTTTGTGAACATGCACGTGCGCGCGCACACACACACACACACACACACACACACACACACACACACACACCACAGCCAGGCAAGGGAGGGAACAGTATATTCTTTTATTGATGCAAGTAAGTCCAGTCACACCAAAGTTGACATCCTGCATTATGATACAGCTATATACTCAGAGATCATCTCCAAATACCAAAATATCAAATCAAGGGTATGTATCAAACTGGGGAAATAAAGTAGCAAACACAGACACTGTTTCAAGGAGGTACTAGAACTGGCGACCCATGAAGCGCACACAGACGCAAAGGCTCTCTAGCACACATACAGAAAATGCTCTAACATTGTATTCCAAATATAGATTCTCAAGTTTTCAGCCTTTTTTAAATCTCAAAGACATAAACAAAGCAATAGGTACTATCAATATACAACCTGGACTAGCTAGAATGTCTGAAAAGTGCAAACACTGCAACAGTACAGCGTACCGCTCAGCCCCGCACCGCGGTGGGCCGTGCACCCGGGCGCTCCCTCTGAGTGCTGGGATTGGGACCTAGTGCCCCACCAGGCAAGTAGGGAGGGCACGGCGAGGAGCCCCTGCCAGGGAGACAGTCAGTGTAGACTGGCCTCTGGCTTTGCAAGGGAGAGAGCTGGCCCAGCTTATGGCCAGGAGGTCAGGCATGAAAAAGGGCACGCACTCCTCCGCGTGGGTGTAGAGAAACCTCCCTGTGTGGCAGGTCATCTGAAAAGGCTACAGGGACTTTGGCCTGACTCATCTTTCGGTTTCAGATTCCAGTGCAGGTGCCTCCCACTGAGGGAGGAGGAGGGCATCCCCAAAACAGTGATAACAATGACAAGGCCTCTTCCCTCTGCCAGGCTTGCGAGGACAGGGGTGTGTGTGTGTGTGTGTGTGTGTGTGTGTGTGTGTGTGTGTGAGAGAGAGAGAGAGAGAGAGAGAGAGAGAGAGAGAGAGAGAAAGAGAGAGAGAGAGAAAGAGAGACTGGGGATTGAACCCAGGGACATTCTCCTTTGAGCTTCACCCTCAGTCCTTTTTATTTTGAAACAGGATCTCATTAAGTTACCGAGACTGGTCTCGAACCTGTGATCCTCCTATCTCAACCTCCCAAGGACAGGGCTCACAGGCACATACCACTACACCCAGCTTAAGGATAGCCTTAAATGTCACCAACCCTGTCTACTCTGTTTTTTATGCCACAGCTCAGTGTGTTTTTAGCTACAGGAAGGAAAAATGACCCTCCCTGGCATCACTTGTCATTTCCTCTTGACTAAGACGCAGTTGAAGAGCAATTTGCCAGACAGACTCTCCCAGCAAATATACCACCAGGCATCCCCCGTGCCCCTCCCCAACCCCATATATCCCTGATAAAGGAAAATGAAAATGTAAACTTTGGAAAGCCCACACCCAAAGGTTCATTTCCAGAAGTGTGCACATGAGACGTCCTGGCCACCACGACCCTTCCTGCTGGAACCTCAGCCTAGGCTGTTGAGGGCGGGCGCCTCGCGGCCCAGGGTAGATTCACTGTGGGCTCCAGCAACCGAGCAGGAAGCCTTGATCCCCAGTACCCTCTAAGGCACTAACCCCAACACCACAGACACTGGCTGGAAAGGCGTTCCGAGCACACAGGGCTCTCGTTGCTTTTGGTTGGGTTTTTTAAAATATTTTTTCTTAAGATGTTAATAATCAAAAGTAGAAAATAAAAATCTACATTTCATTAGAATAAGATGTTATCATGGATGGTATTTCCCATGATATGCTTTCCCCACCCTTCCCCAAGCAGGGCCCTGCCCTGTTACTTTAAATAAACAACGACAAAGAAAACCTTTGTAAGTGCCCAAGCTCAGTGCAGGGAATAATCACCGTCGTCTTTTTCATAAAAGTTATGTACAAATGGGCCCCAGCCAGTGAGGCGCATTCTCTCCACCCGTATCAATGGAGATCTGAACTCAGCAGCGTGTGCTTCACCCGTGTTCACGGGCTGTGTCCACACCTTCAGGCTCTGTTAAGGAGCGTGGTCCTGGGGACAAGGGGCAGGGGAGAGTCAGCTCTCATCCTGTCCAATCCAGCCCCAGCCCCCGGCTCCCACCGCCCGGGCCGCTCCAGAGGGCACATGGGTGGCAGCCACCCTGGGCCCTCCCTGTGGGCTCAGTGTTCCTCACCTGAGGGCCTTCCAGCTGTCCTTCTCCATGTGGTTCTCAGGACCTTCGCTTTCAAAGGAGGCGACGAAGAGAGCTGAGGATGGGAGCGGGCTCAGGACCGACATCTGCTCGGCCGCCTGCTGCACCCAGTTGCCCTGTCCAGGGTGGAGGTGGTCCCCGGCCAAGGGGACCGGGACCTTGGGCTGGGGACTTGGGGTTGCTTTCTTATTTGGTCTCTCTGGGAGCCTCGTCCTTTGCCCTCATCTGTCATCACTTGCCCATGACCCTCCCTCACGCACCCTGTGAGCTGAGCAGCCTGAGTGACCCCAAGAGGGCAAGGGACTGGGTGGGGTCGGAGCCGCTCACCTTCTTCGCTGTAGATGGGTGCAGTGAGCAGGTAGCTCTGAATCTTCTTGTCCTTCTCAAAGGGACACTCCACCTGCGTCCATGACATGAAGTCATGGATCTGTCTGGAGATCTCCCAAAATTTCTGAAGGGTCAGAAAAGCAATAAGATAATCCTCAGACACACCAAGCTGAATACCTTTGGTCAGGGCAGGATGTGGGTTCTGGCCTCTGCTGGTCCCATTTCTGGTTTTGGGAGGACAGAGACAGTGACTCCTGCACAGTAGACCCTAGGGCCACAGTGGCCTGTGCAGCATCAGAATCAACAGGTGTCCCCTGAGGTCACTCCATCCTGCCCTCGGCCTGTGCCATCAGGCCTCCCCAGGGCAGGGTCCCCAACTCCAGCCACATTGGCACAGAAGCCCCAGGCAGGGCACACCGGGGTCTTACTCACAGGGGCCTGTTCAAGAATCCAGGGCACCCCCTGCCCCTCACCTATGTGAGCCTGGAACCCCTCCACCTCCCCAGGAGCTGTGTCCCACCCTCCATCCTTGGCACAGTGCCCTGCGCCCCAGCGGGCAGGTTCTTCATTTCTACCTGGAATCATCTACTTTTGCCTGGTCTCTGCCCAAGTAAGTCCTTCTTGCATAAAGCCTTCCTGATCTGATTCCCCAAGGAACCCCTGCTCTGCCTCCGAGGTAGGACCACCACTGAAACCAGGGTCCCCAGGTAACAGAGGCCGCCTGAGTCCACAAGCCCTGCGGTCAAGTCTTCCCTGCAGAGGGGCAGAGTTCACGCCTTCTCCCTCACATCTCTGGGCTATACCACAGCCCTGATTCACCCAGTCCTGAAGGCTCTTTCAAGCCTCGAGAAACCTGCAGACCTTGCCACAAAACCATGCAATGCTGTCTCTATTGTCCTGCCCTGCTGCGGCCATGAGGGGCTGTGCTCACCTTGAAGTTAACATGCCCATTGGGTAGTTGGTTGGTGTGAATTTTGTGCAGGAAATAGATATCCTTAACGAAGAGGTTGAACACGGGGATGACAATCTTTTCGCGGCTGCTGTGGGCTGTCTGGGACCTCTGCGTGGCCCCCTGCAGGGCGGTACGGTAGTTGCAGAAGTTGCTGGATGGGTCCATGTGGTGCTGCAGGCACAGGAAGGACCTGTGAACCCCTCCGGCCTGCTCAGGATGCCCGTCTGCAAAGCACGGGATGGCAGACAGAGGAGGCCTGGCCCACGGCTACCCAGGAAAGCATGCAGGACAGGACAGGCAAAGCCCTAAGGAGCCTGCTGAGCCCTGGGGCCTCTGCAAAGCCATAAAGAAGCATCTTAGCCCTGCCCTGCCCAGGTCTCACCTTGCTCCTCTTTATATAATGACATGTCCCAGACCCGACCAGCTACACAAGACACAAATGTTTTGCAGAAATAAAGCCAGGTGTGTGGCACATGCCTGTAATCTCAGTACTTGGGAGGCTGAGATAGGATGATGGTAGGCTTGAGGCCAGCCTCAGCTACTTAGCAAGATCCTTAGCAATTTAGGGAGATCCTATTAAAAAATTAAAAACAAAACAGGGCTGGAGTTGTATCTCAGAACACCCTTGGGTTCAATCCCCAATACCAAAAATAGATGATAGATAGATGAAATAAAAAGAGGATGCTTTGATCAAATCCATCTGGGTAGGACTAAAGATGAACACACAGGATTAAACTCTGAGCTACACTTTACCTCCAAGCTACACCCCTAGCTCTATTTTATTTTTTATTTTGAAACAGGGTCTCCTTACATTGCTAAAGCCTGCCAGCCTCTGGACAACCCAGATGATTCAGGACCAGAAGCCAACCAAGGGAACGACCAGGAAGACTCGGGAGTGCTTCAACATCGGCAACTTCAACTCCATGATGGCCATCATCTGTGAGTGTCCAGCACAGGTGGGGGCCGCCAGCGCCAGCCTCCCGTGCCCTGACCGCCCACTGTCCCTGCAGCTGGTATGAACCTCAGTCCTGTGGTACTAGGATTTTTTTTTTCTTGTGGTACTAGGATTGAGCCCAGGGGCATTCTACCTCTGAGCTACACCCCAGTCCATTTTTCTATATCTATCTATCTATCTATCTATCTATCTATCTATCATCTATCTATCTATCTATCTATCTACCTACTTACCTGTGGCACTGGGGATTAAACCCAGGAGCATTCTACCTCTGCGCTACACCCTCAGCCCTATTTTATTTTTATTTGGAAACAGGGTCTTACTTGGTTGATGGCAGTCTCACTACTTGCTGAGACCGTCCTCGAACCCATGATCTTCCTATCTCAGCCTCCCAAGTAGTGGGATTAGAAGCATGTACCACCATGCCCAGTTCTTATTTTTTGTTTTGAAACAGGATCTCTACATTGCTGAGAGTCTCACTAAGTTACTGAGGCTGTTCTCAGTCCTGCGGTCCTCCTGTCTTGGCCTCCCAAGCCCTGGGATCACAGGTGTGTGCTCCTGTCCGTCTCTGTTCATCCTTCTCTTGAACTTACCTCAGGCCTTGCTGGTTCTGTCAAAGCAGCAAAGGCCAAGAGCAACTCAAGGACCCATGGCCGGAGCACATGGTCCAGGCCAGCTCCATACATTTGAATGTGAGGGGCCCCTTTGGCTGATCGAGAACAGGCATGAGCTCTCGGCTGCACCTACCTCCAGGACGTCAAACTTGGCCGTCTTGACTTTAGACCATGTTTTCTTCAGCCGGGCCACAGGACTGAGGTTCATACCAGCTGCAGGGACAGTGGGCGGTCAGGGCACGGGAGGCTGGCGCTGGCGGCCCCCACCTGTGCTGGACACTCACAGATGATGGCCATCATGGAGTTGAAGTTGCCGATGTTGAAGCACTCCCGGGCCACATCGATGAAGAACTCCAGCACACGGGTCCGGTGCTTCTTCTTCACCACCTGGAAGGCAGCAGGCTGATAGTGCAGAGCCACCGGGGGCAGACAGCAGGGAAGACCTGGGACTCGGCTGCCTGGCCTGCCAGTTTCTTAACAACAGAGGGAAGATCCATCCGCCTGGAGGCCCTGCAAGCCCACCAGCCTGGCAGAATGGTGGTGCACAAGCAGAACTCTCGAGGGATGAGACTTTGATGTTGTCTGTGGGGGACCTGTGTGGGGCACTGCCAAGGCCCTAGAAATGGATAGTCTGTGCACTTTTCTTTTATGCTGAGAATTGAACTAAAAATCATTCTACTTCCAAGCTCACGCCCAGCCCTATTTTACTTATTTTGAAACAAGAGCTAGTTAAGTTGCTGAGGCTGGTCTTGAACCTGTGATCCTCCTGTCTCAGCCTCTCAAGTATACTGGGATGATAGGAATGTGCCACCACTCCCAGCCTTGTGTACTTACTTTCCAAGTTCCATCATCTAACTCCAGGCAGGAAGGGCAGGGATCAGAGTCTCGCGGGGTATGGACAGGCAGCCGCCCCACCCTCTCTGGGGCAGGCATGCTTACCCGGCACACCTCGGTGGCCACCAGCATGCTCAGGCAGTTGAACCAGTTGTCATAGGCCTCCAGGCTGTAGGTCTTCGTCATGTCCCCTCGGCACTGGGGGGCAGGTCACAAGGATCCCAGAGGACTTTGGTTGGACAAGTCAGTTGCTATGACTGGACCCTCCATGGCAGCCCAGATCAAGCCCGCCTGCTTCTCGGCTGCCCCATGTGAGGCTCAGCCAGCAGGCCAGCCTGGCTCCCAGCATGCAGCACTGTCACTGCCAGGCCCTGCAGTGTGAGCCAGGGAGGCCAGAGACAGGGGCAGCAGCAGCCCCCACCCAGGTGGCCAGGCCAATGGCACTGGCAGGGCCCGGAGAGCAAGTGAGCTTTGGCAACTCACCCTGTGCTTGTCCACAGAGTCTGTGTGGCTGATGATCTGGATCAGGTCCTCCGGGTGGATGCTGCTGACTCTCTCCTGGGGGAGGCGGCAGCACAGGAGGGTGAGCAGCAGTGTCACTGGGAGGAGGGGCAGAGCCACAGGGGAGAGCGACAGAGGCCTTGGGCCTCCCTGGGCCATCCTGTCCTGGGGCTTCCGTTGACACGTAGCCCACCTGGCACAGTGGCCAGGGTTGGTGGCCCAGCTTCCCTTTGAGAGGGTATGGCCCGCCCCACCCCCCAGGCAGAGCATTCGGCAGCACTGACCAGCTCAATGTGGGTCAGCTGCTGGGCCAGCACCAGTGGGTCACAGCACACACCCAGGATGTCCTTCTGAGCAGCTGGTGGCTTGGCCTTGAGGACAGGCCCCTTGTCGACTGCCGGCAGCCGGAACTTCTCCCGCATTTCCTGGAGCTGGCTCCGGGTGGTAAGGGAGAGCAGCAGGCTCTGTATCATCTGGGCGATGGCCTTCTTTACAGTGCTGTTCTCCTGTGAGGGTCGGGGAGCCATGAGGGCGTCATCGCAGGCATGTGCAGGGCCATGGCCATGTGGAGACCCACCTTTCCTCCAGGAACATGGCTGACTGGCCATGAGGCCAGGTCTTTGGTGATGGAACAGCAGTGTGAGCTCCTTGGGGCTGTGGGACGGGTTCTGAGGGGCCATCCTGCTTGGGGAGGGGAGAGGGCAGGGCCAGGCTAGGCTTCTGGGTTGGAAGGGGTGGCTTTCCTGGAGGTGGCCAGATGAGCTGCTCCTTACACCATTAGCTCCTTTATGGAAGCCCACAGAATGGACCAAAACAAGGAAAGTCGGAGCAGCGTGGGTCCCCAGCCCCTCCCAAGGGCCTCCTGAGCCCCTGGGGAACAGGAGCTCTGGGCACTGAGAACTCTCCGCCCCTTGGGTCTCCTGTCTCCACCAAAGGCCAAGAGTAAACTGGGAGAAGAGCAGACGGGCTCGTACCTTCCCCACAGCCCCCGCTCCAGGGACAGGGTGCCTGGGGCCAGGAGAGGGACAGCAACAACTTCATGTCGCAGTGTTGTGGTGAACATGGCCCACTGCTGGCCAGCTGGGCTGTCATTGGGAGTGCGGCAAGGCCCAACAGAGCACCCTGCCTCCATCTTGGGGAGTGACAAGGAAGGGGACCACAGGCCCCACTTTCCTGAAGGCAGATCCCAAACTCATCCCAGTGGCCTGGGCAGGGTGGAGGGACCTCACCTCATCACACTGGGTGACGCGGTGCGCAACGGCCTTCAGCTCGGCCATGGTCTTCTCGTCCTGGAAGTCATAGGGGAAGGCCTCTGTCCACTCCCTCAGCAGCTGAACTATCTTGGCAGAGAAGGACTTCAGTTTGGCCTGGAGCAGCGAAAAACAGGGTGAGTATGTGGACCAGAGGGACTGCTGGGCATGTCCCTGCCGCAGGCATGGCTGGCAGTTTTGCATTATCTAAGCCAGTTGCGGGACCCAAGTGTTTCCTATCTCCTAAGTTCACTTTTTTGCCACTTAAATAAATTCATTTCCAAAAACTTGCCCTGCCACTCCCATGACATAGAAAATGAGTTTCATTTAGACAGTGGCCACAGTAAGCAAACAGAAAAAGCCGCTGGGCAAAATCATGTTAAAGGAGACTCTCATCTGCCTCCTCTTGATTAAAGGCAGTTTGGCAAGTGCTGTGGGCTGAGGAGCAAGCAAGGTGAGGGGTACCCTGTCACCGCTGGGTCGACCCACACATGCAGCCCGAAGCAGGTACCCTACACCCCAGCACAGGAGGATAGCAGGCTGCTCACCCTGCTCAGAGGATGGCCCTCCCCCAGGGGCCAGGCAGGATGCAGGATGCTCAGCCACCAGGTCCCCACAGACCCACTGGAATGCCCACCAGCCCCAAACTGTTCCTGCACAGATCCTCTCAGGCCCCTCAATCAGCTCTCCACCCGCAGCCTGGCCCTGCCTGCGTTCGGGGGCCCTATTGCTCTGGCAACCCAGGCTCCCATGGGGCCTAGGCTCCAGCCCTGCACCCCTGCTCAGCAGGGACCCGCCCCTCAGGATGCTGTGATTGGCAGGTGCTCTGGGCCTACACCACATGGCACCTGCTAGTATGTAAGAAAGAGCACAGGCTGCCCATGGGCCTTTCCTACAAACCTCCAGTGGCAGGAGGCCTGGCCACATAAGGCTGGGAGGAGGAGAGCAGGTTAATGCCAGCTGCTGCACTACAGCCCACCACGCTGTCTTCTGCACCAGGATCTTGAGCCTCTGAAAGCCTCGCCCAGCACCTGCCTTCCAAAGGCCTCGGGGCAAGCCAGGGCTTCCTGAACATCAGAACTTCTCTGAGCATGGCCCTATCCAGAAGAGACAAGTAGGGTAAAGGGTCCTATCTAGGTCACTGAAACCCTCTTCTGTGAGTAGTGTTAGGCTGAAGATGCTGCCATCTGGCCCCAGAGAGGGGCAACAAAAGTGCTGCCTGGTTCTGGGGCACTGCTGGCTTTTCTGATAGCTGTAATGGAGCCCTCCATTTCAGGGTCCCTGGCACTGACCCGCAGGGCTGGCAGGGCTACCTGTGGGGACCTTGTGCAGAGGGGAGGGCATGCCAGCAGCAGCAGAGGGTATTTGAGCAGCAGAGAGGAGCTCTTGGCTCTGGTGGCACCCCTAGACCAGGAGGTAGAGGCTAGAGTAAGGCTGGCTTCTCCTTACCAGGGCCCGCCAGGCTGGGCCACAGCGGCCTGCAGCCTCCTAGGGGAGAAGCCGAGCAGCGGCAGCCAGCCTCCCTCCACGGCTCACCTTCTCCGGCCCAGCCTCCAGCTGCAGTCTCTGCTCCAGGCAGATCTGCCCCAGGCGCGCCAGCAGGTCGTGTGGGGGCATGAAGACCCGGGAACTCAGCAGAAACGTGAAGATGTACGTCCTCTAAGGAAAGGAAGCTCCGTCAGGCCGGCCGTGCAGGTGGCAGCCCTGGGTGGGCTCTCAGCCTGGCCCTGGCCTGTAGTTCCCTTCTTGCACACCCAAGCTGCCTGCCACAGTGCAGCCTTCCTTGTAGGATGATTTTCCAGCAGCACCCTCCATCCCACCCATGATGGCGGCTCAACCCGGCATTGTTGGCAGTGCTTCTTGGGCCTACAGCCCCTGGTTCTTCCAGATGCCCCTGGGCTTTGCCCAAGGTTGACAGGCAGGCCGAGGGGCGTGGCTTGGTCAATGGGCAAGGGCAAGTCAGTAGGGCGTGGCTTGATGTGGGGAGCTGGTCTCCCAGGAAAGCAGGGCCTAGTCTTTGGGGTGAGGCTTGAGGAATGGGTAAGCTGCCCCTCAGCAAGGTGAGGCCTGGTGAGGGTAGGCAGAACTGGCAGGCAAGGCCTTGAAGGCCTCCCAGCCAGGACCTGGTATAGATCCTCCTCTGTGTCCACAGGCTTCCTATTATGCCCTGTCTTGGGGGTTCCAGCTACATGTGGGATTTTCAGTGGCTCCTTATGAGCAGGTGACACAGACTGGAGGCAAGGCACACAGGCACCTCTCTGGGGACTTTTGGTCAAGGCAGGAACATCCAGGGGAGGAGCATGTGTGTTTGGGGATGGAGTGCCAGGGCCCATACACATGAGGTGGTGGCAGTGGTGGGGCCAGGGTCTCCGCAGTGGAGCCTGCCCAGCTGCCTCTCCTGCTGCACCTTCCTCCCCTGCCACCCAGTGTTCTCTCCAGGGAAGCAGTCAGGAGCCCAGGGCACTGGGGACCACACAGGTAGCCGTGAACCCAATGGCTCCTCTGGGATAGGCCAGTGAGGGGCTTGTCCTGCTGCGGCATGGGGCCACAGTCCCACAGCCTGGCTGGGGCTGGAGGCTGCAGCTCTGCCCTAGGGCTTCCTAAGGGCCTGAGGTCCTTCCCTTGGCTGTTCCCAGGTATGCAGCAGTAGAATTGGTGCTACTAGCACCGTGACTGGCCCCAGTAGCCATGTTCAGAGTTTAAGGGATGGAGAGAAAGACAGAGGAGAATGGGCAGTACAAAGAAGTCTTCCCAGAGCCCTGGGAGGCAGAGGCGGCCTGACAGGGTGGGAGGCCAATCTGACCCTAGCATCACAGTGGGGCTGGAGGTCAGTGTTCCTCAGCCAGCAGCATCTGACCAGTGAAAGCCATGGCCAGGATGATGCTGAGGGTAAGGGCAGCAAGGCCAGGACAGGCCATGCCTGATATGGACTCTCAGCACACCAAGGGAGCAGAAGGGGGCGTAACAAGGAAAGGCCTCTGTTCCCAGATGCCACTAGCCTCAGAGCTACAGCCCAGCACTATTTTATTTTGATACTGTTTTATTCTGAAACAGGGTCACACTAAGTTGCTGACGCTGGCCTCCGACCTGTGATCCTTCTCTTTCCACCTCCATCACAGGTGTGGGCCACGACACCCAGCTGTCCGATGCCATCTTTCGGTTAAGAGGGAGTATAGGGGCTGTTGGAGAACCACGCTGCCCTTGAGGGGCTGCGCACCTTGGGGCAGGCTGTCACTCTTCCTTCTGGACCATGGAGGTTCATGAACAAAACAAGCCTTGGCTCAGGGATGGGCTCCAGGAAGTGGGCTGGACTCCTCTTGCAGGACCCAGAGTATAGAGACTTGCCCTTTAAATTCCTCCTTCTCCCTAGGGTAGGGGCTTAGCTCAGCTTCCTGTGTGCCCAGGACCATCTCCACCTGCCTGCAGCGGCTGCAGACAGAAAGCCCCTGTGGGTTCCTTCAGGCGGGGCTTGTGTGTGCACAGCAGAGGGAAAGGCAGCCTTCCCTGCGACCCATCACTCCTCCCCATGACACTCCCCTGCCCTGGACCCAGGCACTCACATCGGGGTAATAGTCCACTGTGGGGACCAGGTGCTCCACCAAGGACTCCAGGGACCCAGAGATGAGGCGTCCGTCTTGGAAGATGAGGTCTCCGGAGCCACTGCTGGCCCCACCTCCCCGTTCTCCCATGCCAGGCTGCACCTGTCCACTACAGCTGGGCCCGAGGGTGCTGGAGAAGACCACGGACGTCTGGGGCATAGTTTCCTGGGAGAAAGGAAGGCAGCTGTGAGGTGCGCAACCAGGAGGCCCTGGTCAGGAGTGCACGGTGAGGGCCAGCAGCACCGGCTGAGGGCGGGTGGGGCCGCTCAGTGTATGTTTGATGTATGTTTCTCCAGCACCTGCTTTGTGTACAGGGCTGGATACAGAGCCTGCTTCCTGGGGTTACACTGGGGGAGAAGGGAACTAGAGAAAACAGAGAGACATATAGGGAGTCTAAGAAAGGTGGTACATGGCTCACAGGAGCACCCAGCCAGACACGTGGTGCACACCTACAATCCCAGTGCCCGGGAGGCTGAGGCCAGAGGATCGCAGGCTTAAGGCTAGTACGGTAACTTAACAAGACCCTGTTTCAAAATAAAAAATAAAAAGTTTGGGGTGTAGCTCATAGATAGAGCACCCCTGGGTTCAATCCCTAGTACAGAAAGGAAGGAAGGAAGTTTGGAAGGAAGGAGGCAAGGTCGTTCCTGAAGATAAGGGACAGGAGGTGCCAAAGTCCTGAGTCGTGTGTGTGGACAGGGTGAGAGGGGACAGCGGTGTGACCACCAGGCAGCTCATGCAGGTCCTGAGGCCAGGATGTACCTGCCACTTCTCTAAGCTGGGGACAGCTGATGAGAGCACTGTCGCAGAAGCCCACCAGGGGCCATGTGGAAGTCAACGAGCTGGTTGGGCCATAACCCAGAGAGAGCTTGTCAGGCCAGGAGGCAGAGAGGAGGAGGGGCAGGGCCCACCCTGGCACTGTGAAAGCCTGTGTGGGACCTGAGCCACTGCCAGCACCGTGTAGAGCAGGAGGGCAGGGCTGGGGACATGCAGACTCAGGTGGCAAGGAACTGCTGCCACCTGAGCGGTGGGGCGTCCTGATGGGAGTTTGCTTCCTGGGGCTGTCCCCCGGGATCCCCACCTCACACCACAGCTGGGCCTCTGCTGGGTGCTGTGGTGATTTAGGGGAAATTCTTTTCCCTACCAGGTGATGTAGCATTTGGCAGCCTGCCCTGAGGTGTGTTCTTCCTGCGGCCAGGTGGGGCTGGCCATGGCCGCAGCAAACTCTCCATCTTTCAGATGATACAACTGAGTCCTGTGGGAGGAAACAGCCAAGGAAACCCTGGGATTTCCAAGTCCAGCCCACCTCCAGGAAGCCTCCCTGGGTTAACCAGGACTGCTGCAGACCCACCAGAGCAGAAGCAGCACACATTCACCTTCCTGCCCTCTGGCAGACTGAAAGCGGTATTCTGTGACCATTTACACAATAAAATCTTGCAGGTGAGCTCCGGGGCTCCTCTTCACCTGCGGCTGTCCTGCTGGCCCCAGCACCTTGCCCAAGGCCTATGTACTGAGGGCCACTCCCTCAGGAGCACACAGTGCTGGCTTCAGGTGGGTCAGCAGCACCTCTTCTCCCCAATCCCCCAGGGTTACTGGAATTGGCCTTGCCAGGGTAGAAGCAGCTGCCCCTCCAGGCAGAAAGTGGTATTGTCAGGGAGCATGCCCCAAGCCCTCCTGACTCACAGCCTCTGCCAAAGCCCACCCTCCTCAGTCCAGCTTGTGGCACCTTGAAGGGCAGGGCCTGGAGGGAAAGCAGCAGGGGTGCCCAAGGAGCCAGGGTTCAGTGGGGACTCAGGACCCTCCCCACAGTACCCCAGAGAATCACAGAGCACCCAGGGACCTTGTGGGAGGGAACGGCAGCCAGAAGCTAAGAATCTGAGCACACGGCCTGCACCGTGACACTGAGCACCACTGAATCTCTCACCCCTCACAGTGACACCCCTTCTTCACCGCTCCTCCCCCTGAGCAAGCCCACACATGAGGAAGAGGCTCAGAGGACCAGGTCACTGCCCCAGGGCCCACAGTGCAGTCACAGAGGGCAGGGAGGGAGGCCACGTCCTAGCCCAGTTTGGCCACTGTCCTGGCTTTCTCAGCCCTGACTCCTGGTAGACTTACTGAGCAAAGGGGTTTTCAGGGAGGGTCTAAGGAGCCTCCCCAGTGTAAGGTGTCTGCACTAGCCCACTTTCACCTCCAGAGGGAGCTGATCTCTACTGGCGAGGGTGCTCAGCACAGTCCAGCATGCTCAGGACTGAGAGCCCACCCTGCGTGGATGCTCTAAAGCACAGTGTGGTCTCTGCTGCAGCAGCAGCAGCTGCAGCCACCTCCGCCGCCGCCACCACCACTGCCAGTAATGCTTAAAATGCAGACTAGCTCCAGGCCAGCCCTGCAGGTCAAATCTGCATGTGAGTGAGATACACCGGTAACTCAGGTGCAGGCTGATGGAAGACCAGCAGCTAGCCTGCCCCTCTGCGAGTTCCAGCCTCTGGGTGCATTTTGCCAGCTAAAGCCACTGCCCTCGGTGGTAGTGGCTGCACAGCCTGAGAACTTTATAAAGCCGCTATGACTGGGTGTGGTGGCACACACCTGTAATCCTAGTGCTTAGGAGGCTGAAATGGGGAGATCACAGGTTCAAGGCCAGCCTCAGCAACTTACTGAGCCCCTGTTTCAAAATAAAACAGGAATGAGGGTAGCTTTGAGATAGAATGCCCCTGGGTTCAATCCCCAGTAAAACAAACAAACAAACAAACAACAACAAAAAAACACCAAAAAACCAACCAAACAAAAACAAAAACACTTTGCTCAGCTGCTGCCTGCCCTTTTGGAGAGTTCCCAAGTGCAAATGAGAGCAGGAGGCACAGGCAGGCTCTCTCCCTCTCCTGTCTCTGCTACACCTGGCCACATCCAGAGCCAGGGTCAGGCTGCAGACACTGAAGAGAGCTCAGAAAGCCCCCCAGCCAGGCAGAGGTGGCAAGGTCTGAGCTGGCGTGGACTGGTTCCTGGGGGGGCCCACCTTCCCCTCTGCCCCAAAGATAGAGACAACCTAGACGGAGCAGCAGCCCTGTGCGGGGAGTGTGGGGCAGGACTGCATGCCAGCCGGCCTCCTTTCTCCCCCTTGCACCTCCCCTCCTCTCAGGCAGGAAGGCAGGCACCTTCTAATTATAGACCTAATCGACTCAGAAGAGGCGGGTGTGAATGACTCACTATCTCTCTGCAGACAGACCCACTCAGGGCCAGGTGGGTGTGAGCACCGCCAGAGACCCAGGCTACAGGTGGAGATGGAGGGACCATCCTGCCAGCTCCAGGTCAATATGGTGTGTCTCTGAGCAGTACCTGTGCTTGGCCTTGACAGCCACCACGGATTCTAACCTATAGGCATTTTGGAGGGGGATGCTGGGGATTGAGCCCAGGCCCAAGCTACATCCCCAGCCCTTTTCCTTTTTTATTTTGAAACAGGGTCTCGCTGGGTAGCCTAGTCTAGCCTCAAACCTTCAATGTTTCTGTCTAAACCTCTCAAGTACTGGATTATAGGAGTACACCACCACAGCGGACTTCTGACCTATGGCCTTTGTCCTAGGGCTGCAGGGCCATCAGCACATGTTTCCTGTCCCAGCTGCACATTCTTGCTGAGGCACGAACCAGGTGGATAACCATTTTGGCTGGGCACATTATCCCATGTCTGTAACCCTAGTACTTGAGTGTCAGAGACAGGAGGAACTCAGTTCAAGCCAGCCTCAGCAACTTAGTGAGACCCTGATTCAATTTTTTTTTTTTAATTCGAGGGCTGACGGTAGAGGCAGAACATCCTTGAGTTCAATCACCACAGGGTATTACAGTGTCACCTACACCCACCCCAACTTGTAGGCTGCACATATCAACTTTGACCTATGGGACAGGGAGCTAGAAGGCAAATTCCCTGTCCTTACTCCAGATGGAGGAGAGCTTCCCAGAGCTCCTAAGGCCCTGGGTGTGACAGAGCAACATGGGAAGACATCCTGCTAGCTGGCAGCTCTGCTCCCCTGGGTGCAGTGCCTGGCTCCCCAAGCCTGACCCCTGGGAAGCCAGGCCTGGAGGAGAGCCTCTGTCCTCTTGCTTCTGCGCCCTCTGATGGCAGAATACACAGGCATTGGTGGCCTCAAAGTGCCTGGATGGTGAGGGCTGTGTCGGGAGCTCGGCATCAAGACACAGGCCAGCCTCTCTCCAGCTGCTGGTTTGGGCAATTGCTCTAGCTGCGTGAGGGCCATGGAAATGACCCCTGAGCTTCACGGTGGCCATGGGGGGGGGCGGGGCACACAGAGGGTCCAGAGCAGGTGTGTACACACAGGCACGGTGTAGCACAGAAAGTGTGCTGCTTTGGGTTCTGCTCAGCTGGGCTGAGGCTGAAGGACACAGAACTTGATCTCCAGGGTCCTCTCCAGTCAGCTGCACACTGGAGCTCCATCTCAATACAACACAGGTGAGAGGCCCCTAGCGGGGACATAATACAAGCTTTAGCTTCTGTGTATCTGCAGTATCTACAGCTCCCCCACAACACACACACACACACACACACACACACACACACACACACACACAATGTTCCAGGGAGCGTGTGTGTGTGTGTGTGTGTGTGTGTGTGTGTGTGTGTGTAATGCTGGGGACTGAATCCAGAGGCATTCTACCTGTGAGCTACATGCATAGACCTAACTTATTTACTTTGAAACAAGCTTTCCTTAAATTGCTGAGGCTGGCCTCCCACCTTCAATCCTCCTGTCTTAGCCTCTCAGGTGGAATTACAGGCATGTGCCCCACACCTGGCCACCGTCACAGTTCTAAAGAGTAAACTGCATGAACTCAGCAGCAGAGAGCCAAATTCTGAGACATATTCAGAACCTGAAAGGGTTGAGAGAGGAGGAGAGCTTGTGGGTGGCCCCGGTGCTGATCCGTGCTGGGAGAGAGAGAGGAAATGAAGGTTTAGGATGGTTTGTAGGAAAAGATGAATGATGTTCCCTTTTGTAGCCTCTTCAAGGGACTTCAGAAACTCCACTGCCACCCACTGCTCCGGTGCTTCCTCCTGTGGTCCATGCGTCCATTAGGTGGCATAAATAGAGAGGGGGCCACCTGCTACTGACCAAGAGCAGGACACACGTCCCGAGAGGAACAGCCACATCAGACATGGTGGTGCACCTTTCATGACCTGAGCCCAGCCCTTCCTTCCATTCACAAACTCCTGCTGTCCCTGCACCCCACCCTGTCGCTCCCCGACTCCCCAGTGTAAAGAGCTGCAGAGGGTCTGGGCCAGGGCTGCCGGTCTTACCGCCACACATCACCTATGCTTGAACTTGCCCGTGCCTGATTCATGGCCGTGCTCATCCCCACTCCCATGGGCTCTTCCTGCTTGCTGTACTATTGAAGCCTTCTTAGAACTGCACCCTGAGGTCTTAACCCCTCCTTCCTCTAAGCTTGTCACATGTCTACCTCACTGCCTTTCCTTAGAATAACTTGTGACAAATGCTAGCTTCTGTGTTTGAATAATGTTTATGATGCCTTGTTTAAAGTTTCTGTAAGAAGTAATAGTGGCTGTAGAAAATTCAGGAGAATTGTCAGCTAACTCCTCCCAAGATGCCCTGGATATTTAATATAATCTCCTCCAAATTACTGTATCTGACTCCAAGTAATTTTTGTGCAAGACAATTTTTCCATTGCTGCATGGAGCAGCAACCTTCCATGGCAGGACTATGGGGGAAGCAGCGACTGCTAGAGTCTGCTGTGCTGTACTGCGGAGGCCTAGAGATGAGGAGAGATTGATAGGGTTGGGGGAGGCCAGCCAACACTCAGGGGTTTCAGAACAGACTCACTTCCACAGCTGAGGTTGCCACAAACAATTTACTCACACTTTCTTGGGTGAGGAATACAAATTATTGTTATGATTTGGATATACAATGCCTCCCGGAAGAGTTTATGTATTGGACAATGCAGTCAGATTTGGAAGTAGGGCATGGTTGGGAGTGGTGAGTCACTGGAAGCATGGCCTTGGGGACCATACCTGTCCCTGGTCTCCTCCTCTCTTTTTATGCTTCCTGGACAACATGAGGAGAGAACTGCTTTTCCTCTACTACGTCCTGCTGCTGAACCATTTCTGCCTTGGAGCGAGCCAACTGTGGACTGACCTTTGAAACTGTGAGCTCAAAATAAATATTTCCTCTTCTAAGTTGTGCTTGCCAGGTGTTTTGGTCAAAGTGATGAAAAAGTGGACTAAACAATGATATTGACTCTAGAGGCACATCCAATCATGGTGCTATTCAGTTGCAGGGACATCCTGTCCCAGCACCTCTGCACCAGGACTCCTTGGAGATATCTGCTCTCAAAGAACATGCCCTTACCTCCCACCTGTGGGCCTCCAGCTTGAAGCTTCAAAGGCTCTGAGCAGGAAGGCAGGTTGGGAGCAAAGGGCAGGATGGGAAGGTGGCCAAACTGGGCAGGGGCCTTGCCTTTCGGGAGCCCTGGATGGGCCAGCCTGCCCCATTTGTGGGTTCTCCTGGGTCCTAAAGTACCTGTTGCCAACACCAACTCTGTTCTCCAAAGTGTCCCAGGAAAGGGGAGGTGAGGTCACTAGCATTCACCCACCAACACACCCAGCCTAGGGTGACCATAGCCTGTTCGGCCTCCGAGGGACAAAGGGGAGAATGTTGGAAAGCAGCCGCTGGGGGGTGACTGGCCAGCCTCAGACATGGCCTGTCCCACCCTAAGAGAGTGGGGATGAAGCCTGAGGAGGGATAGTCTATGCACTGCAGACTCTTCAATTCAACTCTAAGGGGAGCTGTCTGGCAGGTTCCAGGACGCATTCTGAATTCTAGGGCCCTTTCAGCTCCTGAAGCCTACAGTTTTGGAAATTTCTAAGATTTGCCTAAAGAGACTTTGAGTGACCTTGTACTTTATTTTTCTATGTATTTATTTATTTCTCCTCAGCCTCCCAAGTACTAGTATTACAAGCATGCACCACCACACCCGGCTAAGCTTATACAGTAAATGGCCATCCTTAGGAGGTGAGCCATATGCCAGCAATTGCATAAATCATCTCAAATAAATGCAATTCTCCTATAACCCAGGAGGCAGCAAAGAAATGCCCATTTCTCCGATGAGAACACCAAGTCTCAGATCAGGGTCACATTAGGCTGCTCTGGCAGGCAGGGATAGGTAGGTCTGCCCAGGCCTGCCCGCCTGCCCAGGTCTATCTTTCAGGACTGTCATGTTTCCTCGACATTGTCCCTAAGCATTCTTGGCAGGGGCAGGACCCTCTGAGCATCAGATGAAGACTAAGGTTTGTGCCTGGACCCAGGACAAACTCTGCATTCAATTCCAGGGCTGCTGGGCTCCCAGAAGCTCATCTGTAGAGCACAACTAAAGAAACCCAGCTTTCTGGAAAAAAATGGGACAAAGATGGCCCTCAGGGCCTCTTTGCAAGAGTCTCAGAGTCCCTGGCTTCTACCATGGGGGAGGGACTGAGCCAGCCCCTGTCTCTGCCAGGCTTGGCAGGGGGCTTCTTTTCCAGGCAGTAAGGGGGCTTCTATTTTTTAACCTACTCAACAAAAACGGAGGCTATTTTTAGCTCAGCAAGCTGCAGGGCATTGCAATTAGCAACTGAAAGTTACACATCCTGCCAGTCTCTCCTCTGCTGGCTGTTTTGGGGGAGTGCTCCAGGAGGAAGCTGGGAGTCCTGTGCACCTGCCCTGGAGGTTACCTAGCCAAGAGGGCAGACTCAGGCCACTGCCATGCCCATGCTGGGCACTTAGACCTGGCCAGGGGACACACATGCCCAGCTCTGCCAGGGACCCTGCGAGGTGGACCCTGACTGCCCTCTGGAGCTGTCTAGTTCGCTGGGGTAGGGTAGGATCTCAGGTGCTGCACAGAGCCCTCACTTCTTATCCATGCATTCACTTATTCATTCATTGGGAAATGTTAGCAGGGATTGGCCTAGACCCTGGAGATCTAAGGAAGGAAATTTTGTTGCTCCCTGGCCCCACAAAGCACCCACTGGCACAGGCGAAGCTGGTGACCATGAATGTACAGATGAGGACAGATAAGGATGAGATATTATGGGTTATAGGACACTCAGTGCTCTGGAGGGGACCCCTGGGGCAGGAAGATAATAGCCTTATCTTGATTTGAAGTCTGAGCAGACCGGAAGGAGACTTCTGGACAAGGAAGAGTGGGTGAACAGAGAAAGGGGCAGGCTGAGTCTTCCTACTCCTCCCCAGAGCACTTCCTGGCTGGCTCGCTCACTACAAAACTAGTATTTATGATTACATATGTGTGTTTCTCCGGTAAGTGCAGTTTTGTGGAGGTGCCCAGGTCCGGGCCTCGCTGAGAGATCACAGGTGTGTCCCTGCTACCTCCACGCTGGGGCCTGGAGAGCCCACCCTGGAGGCTCCCAGGGTCTCACAGGTGACCCTGCTCTCTCCCATACTGGGCCAGCAGGAACTCCCAGTAGGACCTCTGAGCCCAGGTTCCAAGCCACTTGACTTCTGTAAATCAAATGCTTGTCTTAATGCATGGAGGAGCAGGGTGGAGGGGCTGCTACTGACTCCAGTGCTGACAGACAGACTAGTAGGGTGTGAGCCTCTGGGTAACCTTCAGGAGTCAGAGGATTTGCATTAGAGGAGTCTGACCCACACTTTGGACAGCAGAAAGCTCTGAGACTGTGACAGGAGTCACATTGCCCTGGGGCACCCTTGCCCCCTAGGCATGAGAGGTGAAGGGTCAGGCACTGGGCTGGGTGTCCTCAGCTTTGGGCAGGGCTAAGCCTTCTTAACTCTGTCTTATGTTCAGGAAGCCAAGTTTCAGGGACCACAACCCTTCCTTTCAGCAGGTGGCAAGAATTAATTGCCCTGCCTCCACACAAGAGTTCTCCCCAACCTGGTCGTCCAGCCCTGGCCAGCTGCCCCTTCGACCCTTCCCGGCTCTCTTCCTCTCTAGCTGGGCTCACAGACTAGGAAACTTTCCAAGGACGGTCACATCCTTTCAGTCTCCAAGGTCCCAACAGCATCAAAAATGATGCACAGTCCAGCTAACAGAGGAGGCCTGCAGGTGCAGGGCTGCAGGGGTTCTTTGCTGGGGAGATGCACCCTGCAACAGCATTCCTTTCTCCTGTGACGCCAGCTTCTCCAGTGCCCTCATTAACATGGTGCCAGTGTCCCAGCCCATGCCTTCCCCTCCTGCTGTCTCCATTTTCACAGGAGCAGCTGGCACCCTGGGAGCCTGTGCTAAGTCCCAAGAGAGCAACACAGGGTAACCCACCCTGGCCTAGCCTCTGCGGACACTACACAATACGCCAGTAAACAACTCCTGTGTGAGAGTCTCCAACAATTTTTTTTAGTATTACTATTATCAGTAGTAGTGATAGTGCTGGGGATTGAACTCAAGGGCATTCTACCTCTGAGCTATGCCCCCAGCACTTTCTATTTTGAAACAGGGTCTCACTAAGTGCCTAAAGACCTCATTGCTGAGGCTGGCCTGGAATCTGCAATCCTCCTGTCTCAGCCTCCCGAGCACTGGGAGTACAGGTGTGCACCACTCTACCCAGCTCTCCAACACCTTTAGACACTGCAGTGACTCCTCAAATCCAGACTCTGCTGTGCCCAGGCCAGTCTCAGTCTGCACTCACCCTTGTCTGCTGGCGCTGGGCCCCACACTGCTGCCACCCATCCTGCCCCTCCACCCCAGGGCTGGAGCAGCCTCCCCTGGGGTCCAGCCTCTGCTCCCACACTCCTGCCTCAGGAGTCATAGGGATCACCCCTGGGACCTCTCCTCCCCTGCCCAAACTCCAGCTCCCAGATCTCCCTGACTTTGACCTAAAATGTGCCTCCTTTGAGATAGAAGATATTCTTAAAAAAAAAAAAAAAGAGACATCAAGGAAGGACAGGAAATATAATTTTAACTTAAATTTCCGCACCCTTCCCAGGTCCCCAAGCCGGTCTCCTTCCCAGGCCTGCAACTACCAAATTTCAGGGAAATCTGTAAATCTTTTCATAACTGTAAATTCACTCATGAAAATTACCTTGTGCCCTATGAGCCCACCAAAAATAGATTATGGGAGATACTCCACACATGGTAGTGCACACTTATGATCCCAGTACTTGGGAGGCCGAGACAGGAGGATCGCAGGTTCAAAGCCAGCCTTGGCAATGTAGCGAGGCCCTCAGAAATCTAGTGAGAGCCTGTTTCCAAATTAAAAAATAAAATCAGGCTAGGGGTTAACTTGGAGGTAGAATGCCTCTAGATCTAGTCCCCAGTACTGAGAGGGGGAAGGGGAGGGAGATACATTTTAAAAAACCTAAAATTTAAGGGACTTCCTAGTAGTAATCGGATAATGGGACACCAGGTCAGTGTAAGTATCCAGAGAACAGCCAGACTGGTGTTGCCCTACCCGTGCCTCACTACAACGCCCTTAAAGTTGCTGAGGCTGGCCTTATGCCTGTGATCCTCCAGTCTCAGCCTCTCAGATCCTGGAATTACAGGTAGGCACCACCATGTCTGGCTCCTTGAATGTGCATTTCTTGTTTTCCTAAATATACCTCTGTGCCTCTATTGAACACGTGCTGAAATTCTTGACCATCACCTGGGTCAAGGATTCCACAGCCCTGAGTCGGATCTCCCGCTTGCTCTCCAGTGACTCCTGGAGCCTCTTCTGGGGAAAGCTTGAGCTCCAGAGAGACTTGGCCCTGTCTTCTGGATGACTTGGGGGTAGAAAGGGTCCAGTTGCAAGCAGAGGTTGGACCTGAGCTGGCTGTGGGGGCCAGCCTCCTCCTTTGCAGGGGTACGGCCTCCAGCCCTGCTGCATGGGGGTCGGTGAGCACAGGGTGGGGTTGCTGATTTATGTCTTTGTTTATGGTACCAGAGATTGAACCCAGGGGCATTCTACCTCTTAGCTACACTCCCAGCCCTTTTTATTTATTATTTTGAACCAGTGTCTCACTAAGTTGCCGAGGGTCTCACTAATTGCCGAGGCTGCCCTCACACCAGCGATCCTCCCATCCTCAGCCTCTCAAGGACTAGGATTACAGGTGTGCCCCGCCACACCTGGTAACTAGTGGCTTTTGATGGCAGGTTACCTGGCTGCTGTACCAGACACACAGACAGAGCGGACACTGCCCTGTCTCCATCCCACCTCCCTATGTCCAGAACAGCCGGGGCGGGGGGGGGGGCTGCCGCAGATGGAGAAAATGAAGACACCGCCTCCTGCTTTGGGCAGGTGGGTCCCTCACTCAGTGTGCTGCCCTGTCCCGGCACGCAGAGGTCAGCACAGACCTCGGTGTGTAGGGCCGTCACTCGGCCCCTGCCCAGCCCAGGCCAGGAGGTGCAAGGTGACACTTCCTGTGCCCCACGCCCTCCAGGCCCCACCTGCTTCCTTGAACTCTACACACTCAGCAGGCCGCCCTCAGGAGGACCGGGCAGGCCCATCCTGGGGAGAGTCCCTGGAGCCTCCTCCTGGCCTCCCAGCCTGGGTGAGATACTGCTCCTCACATAACCCAACCTCCAAGAAATCACACCACCAATGCTGGGAAGAGGGCCCTGTTTACCTTGGTGCAGCCTCGAGGCCGGCCAGCTCCCTCACCAGCCTGGCGCAGGGACACAGCCAGGGCCCAGCAAAAAGGCGGCTGCCATGGGAACCGAGCGCCAGCCTCAGCACCTCGCGCTGCGCTCCCACAAAGGCCGCTTGGAGGCTGCTGGTAATTAGAGCTCTCTTACAGACGCATGATTCATTTTTTTCTTCTGAATTCCTTGCTATTACCAAGTGCTAGTTGGACTGACTGAAGGAATCCTGCCATCTCCTCCTCACACTCTATATACAAATCCTGCCATGTCTAACTTTTCTCCTTTTTCCCTTTTTGTCCAGTCAGCTTCTTCTGGCTGCTTGGGGAGACAGAATGTCATTGTCCACCAATAACTGCCCCATTATTGAGACTCCAAGGCCCAGGGTGGGGCAGGTGGATTCCAGAGAATTCCTGCCCTTTCCCGGCAGGGTGCCCCAGGCCGCCCATGCTTCGCCTCATCCCCACCAAGGGTGACTGCTTGGGGTTGAAGGGAGCTGCCACGAGCTTCCTAGCTGTGGGGCGGTTCTGGGGGCCCCAGAGGCAGATCCAGATAAGAAGCAACCTGAGGTCATGCGGTAGCAGGTCCCTTCGCTTCTGGGAGTCGCTTCAGGTGCCACAGAGGAAGAAGGGTGGTGCAGACCCTCACTCCAACTATGGTCATCCCCTAGGGTCCCCCTTCTTAGATGGGGTGTCCACTAAAGACGTCTGGGACAGGATTCTTACTGCTAATTACAGCAGGTACGGTAGCCAGGGCTCCTGCCTGGCTCCCACTGCAAGATGCCCAAAGCAAACAGTGGCAGCTCAAGCCTCAGCCTTAGACCCTGTTTCAAAATAAAATAGGGTTGTTGGTGTCAATCCTCAAAAAAAAAAAAAAAAAAAAAGGAAAAGAGAAAGAAAGAAAACAGAAAAAACAGAAAACAACAGAAAAAAACAGAAAAAAAGAAAACAGAAAAAAGTTCCCACAGTGTCTTACAACAGACAGTCAGAAATATAAGGAAATATAAGGAGGCAGACACAAAACACCAGGCCATTGGAATTAGAACAGAAAGGTACACTCTGCTGCCCACAATCCATCTGCCCTGCCAGATTCCATACTACCAGCCAAATAAAGTCCCCAGCCAACAGTGCCTGGTGCTGCCCGCCTATAATCTCAGCTACTCAGGAGGCCGAGGCAGGAGGATTTCAAGTTCAGGGCTATACTGGATAACTCGGCAACACCCTATCTCAAAATAAAAAGTAAATCAGCTATGGTGGCACCTGACTGTAATCCCAGTCCTTGGGAGGCTGAGACAGGAGGATTGTAGGTTCAAGGCCAGCCTCAACAACTTAGTGAGATCTTGTTTCAAAATAAAAAGGAGTGGGGGTTGTTTAGCTCAGAGGTGAAATGCCCCTAGGTTTAATAATCCCCAGTACCAAAAATAAATAAATAAAAGTAAAATGTTAAAAGGGCTGGGGGTGTAGCTCAGTAATAGAGTGCTTGCTTTAGCATGTGTACAGCCCTTGCTGAATCCTCAGTATTGGGAGGAAGGTCGGCCCTAACTGAAATACACAGGTGACAGGGACACAACATAAGAGAGCTGGGGATTAATAAAAAAGAAAAGATGAACCAAACAAAAACAAAAACTTTTCTAAAGAATGTTTTTGCTAAAGAAACAACCAAGACGTGTCAGAAAAATAACCCTTATAAGAAAACTCCACATCAAGTGATAAGAATGGTTTAGCCAAAGCTGTACTCGGAGAGAAATTCATACATTTCAATAGAAGTAAACAAGATTGAGCACTCGACTCAAAAAGCAAGAAAGCTTCCAAACAAGAGAGACTGATGGTAAAGTAAAATGAAGGCAGAGTGGCAAGGGTAGGTAAATAAGTGAATTTAGTCAAGGAGAGAGTACAACAGCTGCTTATTAAATGTAAGAGCCAATTGGGTTTTTTTCTTTTTTTTTCTTTTTCTTTTTTTTTTTTTTGGTGTTACTGGGGTTCCTGGAAACCCTCCGAGCTACACTCCCAGACCTATTTTTTTATATTTTTATTTGGAAACAGGGTCTCTTAAGCCAACATAGCTGGCTTCAAACCTGCGTGATCCTCCTGTCTCCGCCTCCCAAGCTTGAGGATTACAAGGGTGTGCCACCACACCAGGCCTCAGAGCCGATTTTTTGAAAAACACAAATCAAAAAGATAAATCCCTGGCAGTCAAGGAAAGAGAGGGAGGGGGAAAAAAGGGGGACACAAAAATATACTGGGTGTGAAAAGAACATACAGATACAGAGAAGAAACTTTAAAAGAATTAACAAAGGTAAATCTGAATGATCTGAAAGCTCTCTGAGCTGCAATATTTCTAGAAAATATAAATAACTAAAATAGACTAAATATGTTTAGAATCCAATAGCCATAGTACAAATTAAATAAGTTGACAGCCTACTAAACCTCAGGGAAAAAGTAAAAGCAAGCCACTGCTGAAGTAGTTTCTAAAATGAATTACTTAAGGCCTTTGAGAATAAGATAATTTCATATGATATTTAAACTATTTCAACTACACAATTCATACTGAAAAGCATTCCTATTCATTTTATGAAGCTAACATAACCGTGATTTATAAATGGGACAGATGTATCTCCTAATAGGAAGTACCTGAAAATTCTTACCTATGAATATAGATGAAAAATACCCTGAGAAACATAGCATAGTAAAGTGAACTCAGCAGCATTTTAAAGAACAATAGAGCCTTCCCCAGTGGGATTTATTTCAGGAACAAGAGGATGATTTAGCCCAGAGAAGCTAGTAAGTCAACACATTAATAGGACCAAGGAGGAAAGACATTTGATGATTTTGCTAGATACAGGAAGGCCTTTGATGAAGCTCGGGATCCTTCCTGCTGTGCACGCTTGGCAGTAAGTGGAAACCCAAGCACACTGCTCAGAGAATGAGGCCTGCACGCACAGTTCCAGACCTAGTACGTCCCAGGCCTCCCCAGTCCGGCGCAGAGCACAGAGGCCAGCCGCTGCTGCCCAGTGTTGCTCTGCACCTTTTGGAAAGCACAATAAAATAAGATGAATCAAAGACACATTATAAATGAAAAAGCAGCTGGGCGTGGTGGCGCACGCTTCTAATCCCAGCACTTGAGAGGCGGAGACAGGAGGATTGTGCAGGTTCGAAGCAAGCCTCAGCTGGCTTAAGAGACCCTGTTTCCAAATTTAAAAAAGTATAAAAATAGGTCTGGGAGTGTAGCCCGGAGGTAGAAGGGTTTCCAAGAACCCTAGTACTACCAAAACAAACAAACAACAACAACAAAAAAGAAATGAAAAAGCAGACCGACCCTTATGTGAGAATAATGTAATGAATTTTTTTTGTTGTCCAGGAAATCAAACAAAAACTCTGTTCAAGCTAAAAAGAGTTATCAATATCTGCCATGAATTTGTTATAAGTCCAGAGCTGATGTAGCAACTTCCCTGGGCAGGTGTCCCCATGCAGGTCCACGAGGAGCCAGGGCACGATGCTCACTCCCAGCAAGTTTGTGTGTCTATGTGAGGGTGTATCTGTGTGTGTGTGTGTGTGTATCTGCAGGTGTGTAGGTGTGCCTCTGGGTGTGTCTGTACATATCTTTGTCTTTGTGGTTGTGTGCCACAGTGCGTCTCTGAGGAAACATGTGTGTGTATGTTTTATGACTATGTTGTGAATGTATTTATGTGTCTATGTATCTGTGTGTGTCATGTGTGGCTTATGTCTAAATGTGTATCTGTCTTTACATGTATCTGAGTGTCTATGTTCCATGTGTTTCTCTGTATGTACTTTTGTGTGTTTGAGTGTGTGTGTGTATATCTGTGTGCCTGTATTTATCTCTATGTGTCTGCGTGTGTGTCTTCTGGGTGTCTTTGTATGTGTTTGCCTGTGTATCTATGGGTGCATGCCTGTGCATATGTTTGTGTCTTATGACTGTGTATGTGGCTGAGTATTTCTACATGTGTGTCTATGTGTGTCTGTGTATATCTATCTTTGTCTTGTGTCTTGTGTCTGTGTATGTGGCTGTGTTTCTATGTGTCTTGTGTCTGTGTGTGTGGCTGAGTGTGTCTCTATGTCTGAATCTCCTGGGACCTCCCAGCGCTGCTGGCCCCACAGCCACTGTGGGGGATGCGCGGTTCCCAGTGGGTCTGCTCTGTCCCCATGCTCAGCTCCCATGTGGCCCCTCTGCGGGACCTGCACCCCCAGCAGTGGGAGGACCTGCTCTTTGGGGAGTTGCGGGAGGCCCAGGGAGGACAGGGCTTATCCTGCTTCAGAGCTGCTCCCCTCTGTCAGTGTCTGTCACTAGAAGAGCGAAGCTGGTGGGTTCAAGGAGACTTTGTGCCAGCGGCCCAGCTGCACGGGCTGCTCTGGCCGCAGAGGTTCTCTGACTCACACTCACCGCCCCATGCAGGGGGCGGCTGGTGGCAGCTGCACTGACATTTAGGAAATGGCAGAGGCTGGGCTGGGCTGGGCCAGGAAGGCCATGAACAGCGGGGGCAGGTGGCTCCACCCCACAGGGTGCCGAGGTGCCCACTGGTCAGCAGGCTGGAGAGAGCTCCAGACCCGCAGAGGTCCTGTAGGCCTCTCCCCAGTGTCCCATCCCCATCATTTACCTGACCACTCACGGGGAGCCCCCAAGTCTCACCTGCCTGCCTCTGAGCTCCTCCTTGCCCTGGAGCCTACAGGGACCCAGGCAGAGAGGGTCCTGGAGAGGGAATTGGCGCTGGCCCCTGACCTCCTAGCTGAATCGAGGCAAGCCACGGCCCCCTGGGCCTCAGTTTCCCCACCTGTAAATCCTGCAGGAAAGACCAGTGGGCCTGAACATGCCCTTTGCAGCCCTGTGTGTCTCCTCTCCCTCACTTCTTCAGTCAACACATATCACTGAGGCTTCCAGCCTGTGCCTTGCAGGGGATCCTGGGGTGGGAGAAGTACAGGGGTAGACAGACTCTCAAGAAGTTGGGAGAGCTGCCTGGAAGAGGCAACTTTGAGCTGGGATTCTGAGGACAACCAGGGGTTTTCCCAGTGGGTCAGGGGAAGGAAGGGCAGAGTCACATCAGCTCAGTTTCCAGGCAGGCCCCCAGAGCCCACAAGTGGCCCTCCCCTGAAGGTGTGGCTTCCCCCAGGCAGCCTTCCTGACTGCCCTTCCCCCACAAATGCTGTGCTGTGGTCCCCGAGGGTCTGCAGAAGGCTTGCTGACATGAGGTGCTGTGGCTGCCAGGAGACCACAAGTCCCCAGGGCTGGAGCTCTCACCCTGCCTGCCTCTCCCAGGGAGCTCATATGGCAGCTCCCCCAGAGGCAGGACCCCCACAGCTGGCTGTGGCCAGGAGCTGGCAAAGAGCCTGGGGACTGAGCAAACCTAGCTCCCAGGTCAGGAGCCTACTCCAGACCTTCCAGCTAGGCAAATGCCATGGAACTGCCCCTGCCCACCCACCGTCACCTGTGCACCTGCTGCCTTCCCACCTCTTCCAGGATAAGGGAGGGAGAAACAGCTGCGAGGGCAGATGGCGCCTTCCTGAGTCTCCATGTGCATCTACTTAAAGAGAGTGGATGCTGGGCTCAGTGGTGCATGCCTGTAATCCCTACACTTAAGAGGCTGACAGGAGGATCATGGGTTTGAGGCCAGTGCACAGGATCTTAGCAAGACCCTGTTTCAAAATAAAAAATAAAAATAAAAAGAGCTTGGATTATAGCTCAGAGGCAGAATGCCTGGGGTTCAATCCCCAGTAACATAAAAATAATAACAATAGTAATAAGTTAAAGAAAGAAAGTGGAAGCTGGTGGTGATGGCGCACACTTATAATCCTAGCACTTGGGTGGCTGAGACAGGAGGATCACAGGTTTAAGGCCAGCCTGTACAACTTAGCAAGATCCTCTCTCAAAATAAAAATAAAAAGGTCCGGGAGTGTAGTCCAGTGTTAGAGTGCGCCTGGAGTTCAATCCTCAGTATCAGAGATAGGCAGACTGACGGAGAGATACACCAAGACCCAGCATGGGTCTTCAAGGAGCCTGGGGGGCGGGAAGGGGGAGGCCGAGGGCCATCTAGTCACTGATCCTGAGCAAGGGTACGCCTGCATTTCCTGCACTGTTGGTTGTTTATTCATTTATTTGTGGTACTGGGATTGAATCCTGGGGTTCTCTACCTCTGAGCTGCACCCCCACCCCTTTCCTTTTTTCTTTTTCAGTACTGGGGATGGAACCCAGGGGCATTCTACCTCTTTATACCCCTGGCCCAAATTTTTATTCTTTATTTTGAAACAGGGTCTCACTAAGTAGCTAAGGCTGTCTGTGAACTGGGATCCTCCTGTCTCTGCCTCCCAAATGCTGGAATTACAAGCCTGCGCCACACGCCCAGTTCCCTTTTTACTTTGAAACAAGGTTTTGCTAAATTGCTGAGGCTGTCCCTGAACCTCCTGTCTCAGTCTCCTGTAACTGGGATTACAAGCTTGTGAGGCTGTGCCTGGCTCCCCAGCTGTTGGTTTCTTGAAGCCCTGCTCTCAGGAGCTGCCTGTCTCTGGGGCCACATCCCTGTAACAGCTTCACCTTCAGAATGCATCTCCCCTCTGTCAGCTCTGGGGTCTGAACCCTGATCTGTCTCTTATTCCACTGCATTGGTCAGGTACAGTCCTGTGCCGCTCCACAGGACAGCCCATTAGAATGCACCGTCCTGCACCCCACTGCCCCATCCCAGTTGCCCTCCAATCTGACCCTGGACCCGCCAGTCCTGTTCATGTAACCTCTTACCCTCCTCTGGCCACTCTGCCTAAAGTACAAACACCACCGGGACACCCCAGGCAGCACTAACTGTAGTGACTGGTCCCAGGGACACTGGGTGGGGCCACGTGCACCCTCTGGCTCCACAGCACCAAGGGAGTAATTCTCTGGGAGTAATGTCCAGATGCCTTGAGGGCCCTCTCTGTCCCCTGCCATGTGACCCTGTCAGCCTGGTCCCTGAGCAAGGAGGGCATGAGGAAGACATGGGGCAGGGTGCAGCCAACCATCTACAGACACCACGCGAGAGCGCACTGACTTGGGCGCCATTCTGCCACTGTTGAATGCCTGTCCTGGCTCAGGCGCTCCTGCTGGTCTGTTCCTCTTTGATCCATATCCCGGCATCTACTTACTGACCGTGCTCTTGGCCCCTCTTAGCTCCTGTGGACAGCAGAGATGGGTTTGCCTCCCTGCTGAATGGCAGTCCCTGCACACAGCAGGTGCTCAATCAATGTGTGTTGGGTGCCTGAATGAGGGAGGGAAGGAACAGCTGGCTCCTGGAACCTCCCAGAGGGCAGGGCTGGCTGCCCCACCCAGGCTCTCTTGCTGAGGCCTGGGCTCCCCGGTCTGGGGCCAGCTCCATGCTCAGGGGACACCAGGGCTGCCTAAAGTCACCCTACCCAGCATGGTCAGAAGGAGAGCTACAAGTGCCTGTAATCCCAGTACCTGGGAATCTGAGACACAGGTTTGAGACCAGCCTCAGCAACTTAGTGAGTCTGTTTCAAATTAAAAGTGAAACAGGCTGGGATTTCCAGTCTCTGTATTTATTTATTTTTTGGTGCTTGGGATTGAATCCAAGAGTGTTCTAGCTCAGAGCTATACCCCCAGCCTTATCCATTCATTTATTTATTTACCTACTTACTTATTTATTTTTGGTACTGGGGATTTAACCCAGGAGCATTCTACCTCCAAGATACACCGCCAGCCCTGTTTATTTTTTTATTTTTAAAAGTGTCTCCACCTGCCCACTGGCCTCCAACCTGCCATCCTTCCTGTCTCAGCCTCCCAAGCACTGGGATTACAGGCAAACCCCGCAATCCCAGCTCCACTCTCTAAACAGTCATCTTGGAGGCTAGGGCAGCTACCTGACAGGCCCTCTCAGCTGCCTCGCTCACACTCACCCCCACATCCCACGTGGGCGCAGACACACCTCCCTCCCCTGCCTGCCACTTCACAGGCCACCCCTTCGCCAGGCACCTGCTCCCTGGGGCAACAGAGATCTCCTATCAGCACTGTGGACCAGCCCAACCCTACCTGTCCTGGACAGCCCGTGGGCTCTCCCGTCTCCCTCCCGGTCTATATGTGCCCTCTGACCTGGCCCAGGCTATCAGCTCAGGGTCACCTGGCCCAGGCCATCAGCCTGGTCACCGCGCACCTGGTGGCAAGTACCCCGGTGGGGACGCAGAGGGATCGCAGTGATGTGCCCGGACTGTCACCCGGACCTGCCGCCCGCCCTGCCACGCACCCCTACCTGGGGCTCCAGAAACATCCTGGTTGCCTGCTTCTGGTGCTGGCCAGACCCCGCGGGCTGCGGCTGCGGACGGCTTCTCTCCCCACCACAGCCAAGCAAGCCCTCGGACTTCCCCACCCGCCGGGGCGGGACACAGGGCCGGGCGGGGCGGGGGGCGGCGCCCTGGGGGTCGGGCTTGGCGCAGGTGGGCCGGTCACCCCCGCTCCCTCCCCCCTCCCGTCCGCACCTCACCTCCTCGAAATGTCACTACCGACCTAGGCAGCTTTTGGGGTGAACGCCTCCCCCCACCGCACTCACTCCACACAGCTCTGGCCTGGAGCGTCCTCCCATTTCCTCGAGGGAGCGTGGGGGGCCGGGCAGCTGCTTCCGTGGGGGACTGATCTGAGAGGCAAGGGGCGGGCGTGCCACAGCCCAGCGTCATTCCGCGCCAGATGCAGCCAGGCGGCCGTGTTCCTGAGATGCCCAGGCCCCAGGTCTGCGACTTTGGACCGCAGAACAGGCCCAAAGAGCGCCCCCCACTGGGAGTCTGGGTCCGAGTGGCAGCCCAGGGGGTGGCCTGGGCGACAGTGAGGAAACAGCAGGACTCTCAGCTTGAACCTACAGAGGGAGCAGGACATGCCCAGAGTGCGGCCAGGCAGCTTCAGGTCGCTCGCAACCTGGCCTGGAAGGGCACCTTAACCCATGAATATCCTCTGTCACAGTGCCCACCCCAGGGGCCCTGCCTGCTCTGGCCCCGCAGCTTTCTAGGAGGGGGGGGGGTCTCTTCTGGCTCTGAGTCCTCCTGCTCACCCGCTGGCAGCAAGGTCAGCTTCCAAGTGGTCTGTCTCAGGGCTCCCAGGCACCTGCTATGCCCCCAGAGCACTTAGGGGCTTGGAGACAGGTGCTCCCCTACATTTCCACCCTGGCCCTGGCTTCAGGGCTGGAAGTCACTTCTCTGACTTCAGACCCTACTCTGTAAATGGCCTCTGGCTCAGCACTTGGGAGTGGGCAGCGAGAGGAAACAGAAACGGGGACCCCCAGCGGTGTCCATAGCGTCCTCCTCCCATCACTGACATCTTGTCAAACCGTCCAGAGGGTGCAAAGCTCACGTGGCCTGTGCAGCTGACTGCTGGTGTCAGGACCCACCTGGGCTGGCGCAGCTGCCCATCTCTTCAGACCCCTTGTGCCAATAGGCATGATGACGCCTGTCTCTTCACTGGTGGGGCAGCCATCCAGGCACCTGACCCTGCTGTCCTCAGCCTGCCCTCTGCCCCTGGAGGCTGTGGCCTTGCCTGGGGGGAAGCATGTGGCCAGTTAACATGTCCCCACCCATGTCTTCCACCTGTTTCTGAAGGTGACGGGGTCTAGGGAACAGGTTGACGTGTGCACCCGACTGCCTCCCTGGGCTGTCTTGGAGACCCTTCCCATCATGGCTATCCACAACCTTGTCCAACCACCTGGGTGAGGGGTGCTTCCCCCAGGAGGAATCCTGTTCTCCTTATCTACACTCACATTCCCTACCTATGTGTACTCCCTGACCGTGCTCTTATCCCCGCCTCTATCTGTATCCCTGACTCTACCCATATCCCACATCTTTGCGGAGGAGACTGCGGAGTCTCCTCTGCTCACAGGCCTGACCTCAGCATTCCCATGTACACCCAAGCTCACCCTTCCTAGTGCCCAGGGACCCAGCCCTGCCAGAAGTCCTTCTGCATGAAGTGTGGGTGGGCTGTTGTACTGGGAGGGGATGGGGTGTGGGCTGATGCAGGACTCCACTGCCCTTGCCAGGGTCAGCTTTAGAAAATGGAGAAAACTTCTGGAAAGACGAGACCAATAGGAGACGCGCCCTCCTCCCTCCAGGCAAGGGAGGGCCTGGACCATGAGAGGCCACCTGAAGGATGCAGAGAAAAGGGCAGGGAAGCCGTGTTCTGTGATAGAAGTGACTCACTTGTCCACCACCTCAACACTAGGGACAGAGGGGCCCATCAGAACCTGAGCCAGGTCCTGTCCCACACAGAAAGCCACTGCAGAGCTGGGTGTGGTGGCTGTATTTGGGAAGTTGAGACAGGAGGGTCGTAGGTTCAAAGCCAACTTCAGAAACTTGGTGAGACCTTCAGTAACTTCCTGAGATTGTGTTTTACAATAAAATAATAAAATAGGGCAGGGGTGGAGCTTGCAGGTAGAATGACCCTACCAATCCCTAGTACCACAAAATAAATACATACAAGCTGGGTGTGGTGGTGCACACTTATAATCCCAGTACTTGGGAGGCTGAGACAAGAGGACTGCAGGTTCACAGCCAGCCTCAGCACCTTGTGAGGCCCTCTGCAACTTAGTAAGACTGCTTCAAAATAAAGAACAGAATAGAGCTGAAGGTATAGCTTGAGGTAGAATGCCCCTGCGTTCCATTCCCAGTATCACATACAAAAAATAAATAATGAAAGGTAAATAATAAAATAGGGATGAATTTGTGTTTTATAGCTTGGAGGTAGAGCAACCCTGGGTTCAATCCCCAGTCTCCAAATCAAGAAGTCGTGCAGTCAGTTGCCCACCCCTAGCTGATCCTGGGCCCCTGTGCTCAGAGCTGGCACAGAAGCAGCTTTCTCCAGAATCAGGGACACTCCCCTAGGCCTTGCTGACATGCCACCTCCTTGGTGACATACATCTCCTTCCACCTAGCACTTCCTCCTCGCCAGTGAGCCTTCCTCCTGGGAGTTCATGTGACATTAAATTTCTGCTTCCTAATTTCTTAATTTGCTCTAAAGAGAACGTAAGCACTGTAAGTGTGGGACTTTGCCTGTTCACCGCTGCAGCCCAGAGACGAGACACATCCCCATCCGTGGCACTCAGCGACCATCCAGAGTGTCCATGTGCACAGTATGGACGTGAGCATCAACAAAGATGTGGAATATGGGTAGAGCCAGGGATACAGATAGAGGCGGGGATAAGAACACAGACAGGGAGTGCACATACGTAGGGAATGTGAGTGTAGATAAGGAGAACAGGATACAGATAGGGGTATGGATGTAGATATGGATGTAGGTAGGAATGTAGATATTGAGATAAATATGGATAGGGTATAGACAGTGATGTGGATACAGATAGCAATGGGGATATAGATTCATATATGGGTAAGAATATAGATAGGGTCATGGGTAGGGACATGGAATATGGATAGAGACAGGGATATGAATACAGGAATAGATAGAGGTATGGATACAGATAGGAATAGGGATATAGATTTAAATATGGGTATGGACAGAGATAGAGATAGGAATACAGATACAGAATATGGATACAGAAAGGAATGTAGATGTAGAGATGAATATGGAGATAGGTCTAGACAGTGATGCGGATATAGATGTGGAATGTGGATATGGATGGGGTATGAATAAAGATGTGGATATAAATAGGAATATGGGTATAAATACAGATATGGGCATAGGTGGAGATGTGGATACAGATAGGGATGTGGATGTGGGTATAAATAGGGGTAGGAGCAGGGCATGGTAGTGCACGCTTGTAATACCAGTATTTGGGAGGCTGAGACAGGAGGATCTAAGATTCGTGACCAGCCTCGGCAATTTAGTGAGGCCCTCCACAAACTAGTGAGACCCTGTTTCAAAATAAAAAATAAAATAGGGCCAGGGTGTAGTTCAGAGGTAGAATACTGAGTTCAATCCCCAGCACCAAAATAAATAAATGTGAATATCAATACAGATATGAAATTATATATATATGTATATATATATATACACACACACACACATATATAAGAATGTGGCTACAGATATGGATGTAGGTGTATCTAACACAAGACTCATATTGATAAAGAATTTTACAAGTCAAAAAAGTCAGGAGACACAAATTTTTTAAATGGGCAAAAGACTTGAAGGCACACTTCACAAAACGACAGTAACCCTAAGGAAAGCATTTGCGAGCTTAGTCATCGGGGAGGAAAATTAAAACCACACTGGATGCCCATTACACCCACCAGGACAGCAAACGTGAGAAGGCAGAAAAAGCCAAGTGCTGGCGAGGAGGCGGCACAGCCCGCTATGCCTGTGTCTGCGGTGGCAGGCTTCGCGACAGCACGTGGGGCCCAAAGGTCCCCCCGGGGACAAGCCTGGCAGAAACGCTCACGGACTCAGACCAGGAGGCAGGCTGGTGCTGCCCTCCATGAGGGCCCCCAAAGGGACCAGATTCCTGCAGGCCGTAGTGTTCAGTCAACAGAACGGCCATGGCAATGAGGTGGGCCAGGACAGCCACATGCACTTGTGGGTCTCACTGGTTGGGGTGCAGCAAGGGATGCCAGTGAGAGGCACAGGCAGGATGCAGTAGCACAGCCTTTATACCAGTGCCAGGAGCCTGAGTCAGGAATTGCAAGGTGGAGGCCTGTGCACAGTAACTTAGCAGAAGACAAAAAAAAAAAAAAAAAAAAAAAGAAGAAGAAAAGAAAGGAAAAAAAAGAAAAAAGGGCTAGGTGTGTTGCTTAGAGAGAGAATGTGAGAATATCCTTGGGTTCAATCCCCAGTAAAAAAAAAAAGAAAGAGGAAAGAAAAGGAAAAAGAAACGAAACTAGGCACAGAGACCCCATGGTAGGGTCCCATGCATCCAGCTTAGACAAGACAGATGCAGGCGGCATGGCTGAGGGGAGGCCGGGTGGTTTGGGGACAGCTGGGCCGCATCTGGGAGCCCACTGCCCATGCATCCGTCCCACAACAAAAGGCCAAGCTGCACACTCTGACACGTGCACTGGTCTGTATGTACGAGTGTCGCTCATGGTGGCACACACCTGTAATAGGAGCCCGAGATAGGAGGATCACAGGTGTGAGGCCAGTGTGCAGGAACTTAGTGAGACCCTCAGCAGCTCAGGGAGACTCTGCTTCAAAATAAAAGCATAAACTGGGCGTGGTGACACGCTTGTAACCCCAGCACCTGGGAGGCGGAGACAGGAGGATCGCACAGGTTCAAAGCCAGCCTCAGCTCTCTAGTGAGGCTCTCAGCAACTCAGTGAGACCCTGTTTCCAAATAAAGTATAAAATAGGTCTGGGAGTATAGCCCAGAGGTAGAAAAGCCCCTGGGTTCCACCCCTACCACCCCCCCCCACCACTACTACTACTACTAGTGATAGCATAAAAATAAAAAGACCTGGGTTTTAGCTCAATGGTAGAATGCCCTTGAATCCAATCAGAGAGACAGAGACAGAAATAGAGGTAGGAAGGAAAACTGAAGGAGGACTGGGCGTAGCTCAGCAGTACCCAAGTACTAGAATTATGAGTGTGTGTCACCATGCACAGCTTAGAAAGTAATATTCTAAGCAAATAAGTCACTAATAGTTTGGGGCCACATTAGATTGAAGAATATATGTTGTGGTGGGAGAATACAGGGGCAGCAGACTCTTCCAATGGTCCCTGCATCTCAGAGGTAACTGCGCTGCCTGAATAAATGGCCTAGGGGGCAGAGAGTGTGAATATCCTGTGGCCTCCGATGACCCTTGATGTGGTCCTGACACGGTAACACCAGCCAACAGTGTGTCTGCGGCAGGTATGACTAGCTGAAGCAGATGCCTGGCTGCCATGGCTCCCCTGTTCAGAGACTGGGCACTGGGTGCATGGACAAGAGACCCTGGCCCCTGACACACTGTCATGCATGGGTATCTAGGAGCTGTTTCACAGGCCCAGCCTCCTGCCACCGGTGAGCCGTGTGTGCAGGATGGATGGGAGGCAGGATGGAGGCCAGGTGGGGGTCTACAGGTGGGACCAGGCCCCACTGCACACAAAGCGCATGGTGTCTGAACCAGCTCAACAGCTCCAGGGGAATCCGCCATTGCTCAAAGGCTTGTGTGCAGAAGCTGGCAAGGAGGGGCCCTGTGTCCAGGCCTGATGCAGCTGTGGCCAGGCCAGGCCACCTTGCTTCCATCTTAGCGAAGCTTCTGGCAGGCCCAGAGCCAGGACCCACACCCTGAGGCTGGCCCCTGCCAAAAGCATGTGACCTTGGGCTGGGCACGCCTTGGCCAGGCATGATGGCAGCTGCACTGTCCAGGGGCAAGGCTCGTCTCTGGGCCAGCAGGGAGCAGGGTGAGCTGCACACTAGGGATGAGGGCATGCCAAAGGCTGGCATGCCCTTCTCCACTGTGCAGGAGGGGCCCGAGGTACCTCGCCCACAGGTGCACCGTCATCCAGGCCAGGCAGGGGGGCAGCAGGATGACCCCACATATGGTCCTCTGCTGCTGTCTCAGGGAGCCTGCGGTCCAGCTCCTCCTGACTCTGACCAGGATCCCTGCTTGTCACCATGACCAAGAGCAAGAGCAAAGCGCCATGCAGGGATGGCTACCTGGGTTTGGAACTAACCTCTAACCATCTCACAGGCTGGGGCTGCTCAAGGCCTAGAAGCAAGGTGGTACCGGTGTGAGGATGCACTCCCAGCATACTCAGATGCAAGCGGGGCTGGAAGCACTTCAAGTGAGGAAGCTCCCTCTTGGAACAATATTTGGGAGGCGGAGACAGGAGTATCGCAGGATGAAGGCCAGTCTCAATGTGAAGGTTCAGGGCCTGGAGGTACCTGCCTGTAATCTTTGTACTTGGGAGGTTCAAACAGGAGGATTACAGGATGGAGGCCAACCTTAGCAACTTATCAAGAAAGACCTTGCTTCTAAATAAAAAAATAAAAGGGCTGGGACTGGAGCTTGGAAGCAGAGTCCCCCAAGTTCAAACACAGCACCACTGCTACTCCTAACACTGGTTAGCTCAGAGCGAGGGGAAGGCTGGTTACAGAGAAGCAAACCACTGCGATGGCACAAAGAGGTTTTTGCAGGCTCCCTGTGGGGAGGCAGGCATCGTGTAGAGTGCAGTGCATCCGTGCATGAGCACAGGGCCTCATGTGTGTGCACTGCACATACACATACATATTTACATGCACATTCATGTGTGATAAGTCGGGTTCCTCCCCTCCTTCACATGATCTCGCAGCAGGAACAGGAGGCAGAACCCCGGAAGCTAGAAGCAGAGATATCACGAGACTACAGGTGCTACAAGACATACTTGAAATCACGAGACTACAGATGTCGCGAGATAATCGACATGCCTATAAAACATCGACGCCTCCGATCCAGCACATGACTCAGCTGGCCAATCAGGACTATGCGCAACTCTCCAGATGCATGGCCCATCGGTCCCTTCCCACACGGCTGGCTAACTCGCCGGAGGGGCCGGGTCTGAATAAAACAGCGGCCTCTGATAACCCAGTTGGTGTTTTTACCTCCCTCCTAAACTCCCTAACTCTATTTTCATCCTCTCATCGTGTGCTGTCCCTGCTGGCTCGTCTCTTCTCTCATACCCTTTCTATTCTTCTCTTCATTTATCCCTGTCAAGTCTTCCCAAGTTGTCTCCCACCAACAGGAAGGGCTTGATCGCCAGCATGACATTTCTGCCTGCCTGCCTGCCTGCCTGCCTGCCTGCCTTCCTTCCTTCCTTCCTTCCTTCCTTCCTTTCTTTCTTTCTTTCTTTCTTTCTTTCTTTCTTTCTTTCTTTCTTTCTTTCTTTTTTGGTGGTACTGGGGTTCCTGGAAGCCCTTCTACCTCCGGGCTACACTCCCAGACCTATTTTTTATTATTTGGAAACAGGGTCTCTTAAGCCAGCATGGCTGGCATCGAACCTGTGTGATCCTCCTGTCTCCGCCTCCCAAGTGTGGGGATTACAAGTGCGCACCACCACGACGCCCGGCTTCCGTGTTCTGACACCTCACCCTAAGGCACCACAGATCACTTCGAGGAGGCTGCTGCAGGACTGCAAGCAGGGCTGGATCTGAAGCACCATCAGAAGGGCCCTCCATCACAGTCTCCTGAGAAGGGCCACTTGTTCCCACTAGCAGGATGTAACCAAGAAAAGAAGACGGGTGGGCATGGAGGGTGGGGAGTCAGTGTCAGGAACAGCTGCATCAAGCAGCGTGGCCCATGCGCACACAACCAGAGCCTCAAAGGAGCTATCCCTCCTCTCTCTGTTCCTCAGCCCCAGGAACCTGTTCTGCATGTTCTTAGCACAGCTCATCCCTCCCTCCCCCTGATGTCCCTCTAGCCGCTTCTTCCAGCTGGCAGACCAGAAGGCGCCACCTGCCGCCATCCAGGGACGTGCTGTGGAGCTGCCTGGGGTGACATGCATCTTCCCCTCCACACTGGCTGTCTATTGGGAATGAGTGTGCCTGCCTCTAACCTCCAAGGCTCCCTCCTCTTCTGCCCTCGTGCCTCTCAACCTGCCCTGTGGCCTCCTCTAGGAAGCCTGCCTAATTGCTGGAGATCTCCAGAGCCACTTGCACTAAGCCGCACACCCTCGGCTGTCTCCCACTGGCGCTCACATATGGCTAGTGTGGAACTCCAGACCATGCCTTTGGAATCAACTGTGCTGTGTTAAGTTAGTAATGTCTGCCTTGGGTGAGAGAGGGTCAGAATGAGGTATAAAAAGCCCAGACCCAAGAGAAGCCTCCCTGTGACAGGGCTGCAAGAGCTGCCTCAATGGCACAGCTGGCCATTGGACGTGTGCAGACTCCACCGCTACACACCCATCAAACTACCCTCAGGAAGGACTGGGGCCCAACCTGGACCCCTGTGCCAACACAGGCCAGCTCTGACCAGCTTGCTCCCTGCACCTGAACACCCACAGCCTCCCCAGCACTCCTCAGAGAGCACCTGCGTCCCCAGTCTTCAGGATCACAGCCAGGCCTCCATGTGTCTTCCTGTGTCCACACCCCAGACAGGGAGCCGGCACACACTGGCCCTGGGAAAGGACTGCATCAAGGTGCACAGGCAGGTCCCCATGAGAGACCACCCTGACACCCACCCCACAGTCTCTATCTCCTCATCCCGATCGTGACAGTACACACCCTGTGCACCCACTCATGGCCTGCCCCTGTGGATCTACGAGGTCAGATGTGCTTGCTGGGGCTAGGCACAGCGGGGCACTGAGGCTGTCCCCCAGTACCACCCCTGCCTCAGAGCTCCTCCACAAGCGCCTGTCCAGCCAGCTCTGCCTGCTGGCTCTGGCCTTCTCAGGCGACATCCTGCCAGTCCTCCCTGCCTCCCCATCTCAGGGCTCCTGGCACCCTATGACCCACCCGCAGGCCTGGTGGGGTCTCCTTGGCAGCAGAGGCCTGACCTTTCCCACCCAGGGCTCAGGCCTGTGTGGGGACTGGGAGTGGCTGGTGGCTTCACCCAGAGGCCCCTCTGGTGGCACTTCTCTCTCATACTGTGTCTACAGAGACAAGCTAGCCTGTAGCTCAAAGAGGCAGAGCCAGTCAGTGTGGGTGAGCTCCAGCTGGGGTCCCCAAAATGTTTGGCTGAACAAATGGGGCAGCCCCTTTGTAGCATGCAATAGGGGAGAGTTGGTTGTGTCCTCCTCAGGCCCTACCTGGTGTGCAGAGGGGAGTGAGCAGAGCCCCTGAGCCCCCCAAGCCTGGCTGGAGACCCTGGGCCCCTGCAGCTCCAGACACAGAGCACCCTGGGAAAGTGGAGATCCCCTACGCAGAGGAGCCATATTTCCAGGAATCTGGAGAGGAAACTGGTAAGTATTGGGGGATTCAGCCCCTCATGGGAAGCCCCTGGACCACTGCCTGGTCACTGCCCAGCCCAACCTCTCTGGCCAGCTGTTTTGGGGCTGGGCCGAGGTGGAAATGCCCAGAGGAAGTTCACTGGGATTTGGGAAACCCTCCAAAGCCACACCCAGGAGCCAGCACCCCGTCCCCTCACAGAGGCCTGCCCACAGTGCTCCTTCCTGCTCCACCCATGGCCTGAACATTGCCCGGAGCTTCCAGATAGCAGAGCATGCCAAGGCGGGATGCTGACCCCAGTCCTGGACACATCTCGGGGCTGCACCCCTTGGTTGAGAGGCTGAGGACAGTCAGCTCATCTTCTCCCAGATTGTAAGGCCTGGGAACAGGGGACAGTGCCTGCAGGATCCCTCTGGTGCTGAGCTTGCTCTCAGGACTGAAAACCCCACTGCCAAGTCGGCCGCTTGGAGTTGCCATAACCTAGCGAGGTCTGGGGCTACCGTACAGAGGCACAGAACACAGGGGTGTCAGAGGGCTGTCCAAAGAAGCAAGTCCTGCCCAGGTCAGAGCCACAGCAGAAACCAAAGTCTAGACTCCACATCGGGGCAGCCTGGTGCTGGGACCAGGGGAAGCCTGGTCTCTGCTCCAGACCACCAGGCAGGTGGAACACCCTCTGGAGGGCGAGCCTAGGGCCACCAGGGATGATTCCTGGCCCCATCTACCCACTGACACTCCACTTACCTGCCCAGCAGGACCAGTTCAGAGTGGGTGGAGGCTTTGGTGCCAAGGTCCTGCCTCCTCTGGTTGCCAAGCAATATGAAAACCAACATCATGCATGGGAATCAGGAAGGGCCCTTGGCCTTCCTCCTCCCCACCACCTCTGACTGTTGTTTGCAGTGGAGGCTGCGCCTTGCCTGGGCAGCACTGTGCAAGGGGAGGCCCTTGAAGGGACTGGCCCCTCCCTCCAGTGGGCCTGGCTACAGGAAACCTCTGCTGCGCATCCTCCAGGCCTGGGAGCCATGGTCCAGGAAGAGCACTGAGTGCCCACCTCAGGACAGGCAGTGACCCTCTCCCGAGAGGCAGCATGTGGGGCCTGGAGCGAGCTGTGCTTGCTTAAAGCAGGAGGGTGCAGGGCCGGGCTGCACCTGTGTGATTCTCAAGTGCCACACCAGATCATCCCCTTGACATAGGAGAGAGAGATGTGTTTCTGCACCTGCAGAGGAGCTGGGAGGAGGGCTCAGCCTGGACGGGCAGGAGCCAGGGTCTGAAACTGCAGGTGGCTGAGGCAGACATGGGGCAGGGCAGAAGCACAGCCGAGCAGCTCTTGAGTGGGACACTGTGACACGTCTCCCACCAGAGCACCGGGGACCCAGGCCTCTCAGGGGATGCAGGCATGGCCTCATAGGCAGAGTACCTTGGAAAGTTGGGGCTGCCTCCTGGTCCACAGTGCAACCTAGGGAGAGGGGGTGGCCCTCATCTGACTATCCACCTTGCAGATGTGGAAACTGAGGCTGGGCCTGGCCAGGCTCTGGGTCAACCCTCATGGCCCAGAGTGCAGTGCCCACTCCTTGCCCTGACCAGCAACCACAGCTGAGGATCTGCAGCTCAGGCCTAGCTCTACTGGGGTGCTAGGGGAACATTTGGAAGTCAAGCCTGTCAGGAATGGAGCCGATTACACGTGGCCAGAGAGCCGGGCCTTTCCCCTTGGCATGGCAACAGAGTCCAGTGAGCAGGGACAGCCTTGGAGTGACCAGAGGGAAAGTGAGACGAGGCCAATGGCCCTGGCCAGAGGCTGTTCCAGGGGATGGCTTGCCTGTAGACACTTGCCAGGACCCCCGCTCACATCCCTGGGCCTCTCGTAATGTCTTACCAGCCAGCCCTATGGTGCCCAGGCCTCGGGGAGGAACTGGGCAGCTCTGTGGAACCTCCGCAGGGCACCTGCTAAAGGGTTGCAGAAGCCCAGGCCACTGAGAGGCCCCTTACTGAGCACCCCTGCCCAATCAACAGGGTGGCCTGGAGCCACCGGGCCTCCTCAAGCCCCTTGACCCATTTCCTCATCTGTAAAATGGTCATCAGAACAGCCCTGTCCCCAGGGTTGTGACAGAATCAGCTGTGTTATGGGCCATATATAGCAAACCACCCAAGTGCTGGCGCCATTATCTGACACATGGCCTGGTCCCCTGCCTGGTCTGGAACCAGGAGGCTCCTCTGAGGAGAGGAGCCCTCCCACCCCACAGGGCAGACCTGGGCCTGCCCTCTCTGGAGTCCGGGTGTCCACAGTCCCCACCTGCAACCTGGAGAGAGCAGACAGGTGGCCAGCTTGTCCTTGGGGTCCCTGGCCACAGGGTGAAGAGGGGTGCCATAGTGATTAACAGGAAGTTCCAGGGGTTCACGCTTGCGTGCACGCTTTCACACACACGCTCACACTCCCTCTCTCCTCTCTCCTCTCTCTCTCTCTCTCTCTCTCTCTCTCTCTCTCTCTCTCTCACCACACACACACACACACACACACACACACACACACACACACACACACAGCCTGCATCCCAAACCAGTTTCCTACCACCCAGGCCCCCACTCCACACTAAAGCAGGCATTTCTACCTCACCAGACCTTGGGAGGCTGAGACTGGAGGATTGCAGGTTCAAGGCCATCCTCAGCAACTTAGCAAGACCCTGTTTCAAAATAAAAAATAAAATAGGGCTGGGGTATAACTCAGAGGCAGAATGCCCCTAGGTTCAATCCTCAGTACCAAAAATAAATTAATTAACAAACAAACCAAACCTGGAGGGAAAACAGGTGGGGTGGCCACTTGTGCACCAGTGTGAATCCACATCACAACCAGGAGATGGTCAGGGACAGCTGCAGCCAGCACCAGCAGTGGACAGCACGCGCAGTCCTCTATCCACTCAGCCCTCCTCCGTCTCTGTGCCACTCAGCGCTCCTCCATGGTCGAAGCTGTAACAGCAGACAGTGTCAGACACCAGGGCTCTGACCCAGCACCCACCAAGTGGGAATCCCAGCTCAGAGGGAACACTGAGACGGAGGAATGAGTTAATCACACAGCAAGAAAGCAAGCACGGGCAAGCCTCCAAGGTCGGACATTCTGCAGGCGGCCCACCAGAGTTCTGCAGCAACTCGACGGCTTAAAAACCAACAGTGCAGAGGGAGCAGGAGGCCAAGAGAGGTTGCTTTCAAGTGACTTGAGGAAACCACCACCAGGGACATGCACATGGGAATTTTATTTGGTTACTGACTTCACAAACCATTGGTGGAAAGCTATTTTCCAGACAGCGGGGGAAAAAGTAAATAGGCACTGGGCATGTTGGATGATAGCAAGGAGTTCCTGCTAATCCTGTGAAGTGTGATCTTGACTGTGTGGTTTTGTAGATGAGTGTCCTCATTGGCTTATTTATTCTAGACATCCGCATCCAAAGTGTATGTATGCTGAGGTCAGGTGCTACTTAAGCGCCCCAGCCAAAGGAGAAAAGAACGAGAGAAAGAAAGGGAAAGAATGGGGGAGGAGGGGAGCTGAGGGAGGAGAGAAGGGAGAGAAAGAAGTCCATGCAGCAAGACAGGTAGACCTTGACTGCTGGACTCCAGTAATGGATTATTCTTTTCTCTTTTTCTGTCTGTGTATTTGAAGTTTTTCAGAATAAAAGTTCATGCAGTAATAAATATGGATGTGCACTATCCCTATGGTGTTCTCACTTTAATACCAGGGAGTGGCACTGCTGGGTCACACAGTGGCCCCAGTCGCAGTCCTCTGAGGAACCTCCACATTGATCTCCATAGCAGCCGTGCTCATGTACAATCCCAACAGTGCATGACCGCACCTATATCCCCACATGCTCACCAGTATTTCTTATTGTCTGTTTTCTTATATACATATGATGTGGCTTTACCCAGACATAAAGAAGAGCAAAGTTATGTCATTTGCACAAAAAATGAATGGAACTTCAGAACCAAGTGAGACCAGCCAGTCTCAGAGAGTCAAGGGTCATATGCTTTTTCTCATATGTGAAAGCTAAAGAGAAAATCAGCAAGAAAAGGGACTTCATGAAAATGAGGAGAGACCAGCAGAACAGTGGAAGGGGGCCAGGTGGGGAGGGGGAAGGAAGCTTAAAGAAGGAAACAGACCAAATATTGGAGTCCTATCAGATAGATAATCACACTTAAAAACAGACCAGAAGCCTGTAAGAACCCATAATAATTGCTTTATAACTTCAGAGTAGAAAAGGCCTTTCTGTTAGTTTAAACCCTGTGAAATTACTGAGAGGCAAAAACTTGTGATTCTCAGAAATTAATTTCAGAGGACTCACACCCAATATAAATATTAAAAACTTCAAAATTGTTTTTAAAAATAAAGGCTCTGACTGCCTAAATTTAAAAAAAAAATCTGTATGGCAAAAATTCCAACCCAATCAAAGGAAAATAATAAACTGGAGAAAGTACAACTCACTCAAAAGTTTCCATCTCCTTAATATAAAAAGAGTTTTTATGAATCAAGAAAATGATGGGCATCCCAAAGAAATACTATGTAAATAATCTGAAAGCCAGGCATGGCTGTGCACTTTTGTTGTTCCAGGACATAGGAGGCTGAGACAGGAGGATCACAGATTCCAGGCCAGCCTCAGCAATTAAGCGAGGCCTTTAACAACTTAGTGAGACCCTGTCTCAAAGTAAAAAATAAAAAGGACTGGGGATGTAGCTCAGTGGTAGAATACCCCTGGATTCCATCCCCAGTAACAATAATAGTAATAACAACAGAAAATATAGATGGGTCTTACCATAAGGAAGATGTTCAATCTCGTTTATCACAAGAAAAATGCTAGCTAAAATTGAGATATTTCTCACTGATTGGATTGGCAAGGATTCACATTGAAAACAGAAGTATAAACCGGTAACTGCTTGGAGGACAGGCTGGTAGCATCTATCAAATATGTGTGAGGCCACTGCCTGGACTTTGAGAGCAGGACTCTGAGATGATCTGACATAAAGGTACATGACATGAGACACAAGGCTTCCACAGGTATAAGAGGAATATAGCATAGACCAGGAATGCTGAGAGGGGCCTTCTAGGACAGGTGACAACAGTCATCATCAGCACCACCATCACCATCACCATCACCACCAGAACTAGCACCACCATCACCATGGTCACCACCACCAGTAACTCCGTTACTTGCCACCTCCCTCACCCCACCACTAATTCACATTTATTTACTTATCTTGAAATAGGAATCAGACTGAGGCCTGGCACAAGCTAGGCAAGCACTGTATCACTGAGCCATACCCCCAGCTCTTTTTATTTTTTATTTGAGGGAGGTTCTTATTTAGTTGTTCAGGCTGGCCTCAAACTGGCACTCCTCCAAGTTGCTGGGATTATAAGAACACACCACTGCGCCCTGCCACCTCAGTTAGTGAGTTAGATGTAGACTGCCAAGTGCAATTAATATTAAGCCAGAGCTGGTAACATATGCCTTATAATCCCAGCACTTAGGAGGCTAAAACTGGAGAATCATAGGTTCAAGGCCAGCCTCATAAATTTAGCAAGGCCCTGTTTCAAAATCAAAATGGGCTGGGGACATGGCTCAGAGGTAGAATGCCCCTGGGTTCAATCCCCAATGCAAGAGGAGCGGGGAGCCAGTCAGCAGGGAAGACTGGGGGAGACCTGGGGAAAGGTAAGTAGGCTCTCAAGAATGGAGATCTGGGACTTCCACCTACCTGCAGCTGGAGAACAGAAGGGAACTCAGAGGCTCAACTCACTGCAGGGCTGCGGGGTCCACAGTTTCCATGAGGCAAGAACGGTGCAGGTGCAGGCGCTCTGAGCTGTGGCAGGAATAGAGATGGTGCCCACTGCAAACATACATGCGTGACGGGTGAAGGCTTCCAGACTCAATAAAGCTGGCGATGTGAAGACTCATGGGTTTTCCACTCCAGAAAGCGACCTGTTCCAAAGCCTTTCTCCAAGAAGGAACTGTACCTTTTCTCTGGAAAGTAACCCTTTGATATCTCTCTCTCTCTCTCTCTCTCTCTCTCTCTCTCTCTCTCTCTCTCTCTCTCTCTGTAATGGGGCTGGAACCCAGGGTCATCCCTCCAAGCTATAACCCAGGCCCTTTTTATTATTTATTTATTTTGAAACAGGGTCTTGCTATGTTGATGAGGGTCTAAGTTGCTGAGGCTGGCCTAAACCTGCAATCCTCCTATCTCAGCCTCCCAAGTATAGAGATTCCAGGCACACCAAGATGCCCAGCTAGCACCACCAGCCCTGTTTTGGGTTTTCTGTTTGCAGTCTTTCTCTTGCAGAAAGCAAGAATGAAGGAAAAGATCTCTACTGTATAATGATTTATTTCTAGGAGAGATTATCACCTGTGACAGAGGGCCAAGACACCCACCAAGGACATGAGCAGAACAGTCGCGGGGCACTCGGGCACTCTGAGGACAGCCGGTCCACACTGGCTCAGCAGGGAGTGAGCCTGGGAGGGGAGGGGTCACCTTGCACTGCTGGAAGGACAGCTGGAGGTGGTAGAACTGAGGCACAGCTTCTGCAGGGGTCACAGGAGGGGGCAGCCAGGGAAAGGGAGGGGGGCCGAGATGAGGCAGGAAAGGTGGGGGCTAGCGGGACACAGCTCTGCCAGGGTCGAACCCCTGCTGATGCACAACAGCCTGTATCTGGGAAATACGTGGGGACCCTGGTGCTGGATGCTGAGCTGGCTACTTGAGTGGCTGTGGCCTCCCCAGAGCATGTGCCCAGGAGACAGACAGGGGCTATGGGGACCATGGCATCAGTATAATGGCACAGGGACCAGGTGTGGTGGTGCCACATGTCCATAATGCCAGTACTTAGGAGGCTGAGACAGGAGGATCCCAGTCCCAGGTTTAAGGCCAGCCTCAGCAACTTAATGATACCTCAAAAACTTATAAAGACCCTGTTTGAAAATAAAAAATACAATGGGTTGGGGGTGTAGGCTGGAGATAGAATGTTCTTGGGTTCAATCCCCTAAAAAAAGAAAGGAGCAGAGACTGGGAGTGGTGATTCATGCCTATAATTCTATCACTTGGGAGGCTGAGACAGGAGGATCACAAATTTGAGAACAACATGAACAACTTACTGAGCCCTTACTTCAAAATAATAAATGAACATAGCTCAGTGGTAGAAAGCCCTGGGTTCAACACCCACCCAGTACCACAAAATAAATAAATTTAATTCTGCTGTTCATAGGTCACTGGCCCGGTAGCTCCCAGCCTGAGCCCTATGCTGAGCCCTGAGGGAAGGCAGCCCCCCCTCCGCAGGCCTGGCCACTGGCTCCCCTGCCTCTGGCCCCTTCCCAGGGTGCTCACTTCTGGCCTTTTCTGTCACAGGGCCAAGGACACGTGGACTTGCCGTGGAGAACACGGGCCCTGCATGGGGCACAGGGACCAGTCTGTGGCACCATGACAGCCATATTCCACTGGGCTTCTCAGGTGACCCTAAGCTTTTTGTGGCACCCACTATTTCCTCTTGGACCATTATTCATACACACCCTTTAAGTTTCCCAAACACAGCTGGACATGTGGCTGAGACAGGAGGATCTCAGATTGGAGACCAGCCTCAGTAACTTAGTGAGGTTCTTCAACAACCCAGTGAGACCCTGTTTCAAAATCCACACTAAAATAAATACCTCTTAGCCACACTAAAATACCTCTGGGTTCAACCTCCAGTACCAAAAACATTCCCAAACATGACAGTAGAGTTATGTGTTATTATTCACTTCTCTCATAACTGCACTGTGGCAAAAAAAAAAAATTGCTTTGCCACCCGACATTCACCTGACTACAGGAGTGCCCCCTCCCAGCCCCGGCCACGTGGGAGACCCTCTTGCCCCACCCACTCTTGGAAGCAGCTCCCTCTGACCCTGCCCTTCAGGAACAGCCTGGATCCAGGCCAGCTGTGCCAGCTGGGACCACTGCCAGTGCCCTGCCATCCCCTCATGGGGCTGCAGGTGGCTCACCCAGCTGCACAGCAGACCTGACAGCTCATGCCAGTTGGTGCCACCAGAGACACCCATGGCAGGTTGGAGGGCATGGCACGGAAGGCCCCTCCCTGTGGCAGGGCCAAGTGGGCACTGCCATAAACACCTGGGCGCTCCCTCGCAGGGCAGCCTGGATGCTCACCTGCTCCACTCTAGTCCAGACCTGCAGGGGCCACCCACAACTATCAACAACAACATGAATGACTGACAGCCTCATGGAAGCATCTAGATGCCCCCAGGGGCTGCCCCAGCTTCCTCTTTGTCTCCAATCTGGTTAAACTCTAATCTGCTGATCCATCTGCCCAGTGTCCACCTGCCCGCCCTGTCCATCCTCTCAGCTTCAGGGAAAAGATCTGGAGCCCAGCAACCAAGGTTGGCCTTCCTCTCCTAAGCTCAGGGCTGCACAGCATTATCTCATTTAATTCAGACAATGCCTAGAGAGAAGGAGATGGAACCCAAGGGGAATGATGCATAGTTCACAGCTAGGAGAGACGGCACAGACTCAGTGTGTAGGGGCATGCAGGCAGGAGAAGTCAGCCCTTTGAGCCTGAATTTTGGCACTGGCGATTTAACTCAAGGGCATTCTACCTCTAAGCTACATCCAGACCTTTTCTTTCTTCTTTTATTTTTTAAATTTTGAACCAGGATCTCACTATGTTGTTGAGGGTCTCAGTAAAGTGCTGAGGCTGGCCTTGACCCTGAGATCCTCCTGTTTCAGCCTCCCAAGTATTGGAATTAGATGCATGCATCATTGCACCCAGCTTAAACCTGGGTTTCTGCAGCAGAAACCAACTCCTAGCTCTGGGAAGGGTCTGCGGCCAGGGGCAGGCAGATCCCTGTGCTCCAAGTACAAAGACTTGCCTCAGGGACCAACTAATGGCTGGGATCCAGGCCACATCCAGATGGAATCAAGGCTCCAAGACATTCACATTGGGTGGGTCAGGGCACTAGAAACATGAAAAGCCCCCAGGGCTGGGCGTTGGGGTGCCCTTGGTGGGTGGAGAAGCTCCCTCTGCTGATAGAGCCATCAGGGTGGACACCTCCTCCTGCCGCCCTCACCCTGTGGGTTAGCCAGCATCCTACACAGCAGCTACTCTTTGTTAACAGTGTTGTCATGGCAACCAGATCCAGGGAGAGAGAAGCTCTCTTCAAGGTGGAATCTGAGGGTGGCACTTGGAGAAACAGAAGGGGGGAACAACAAGCAAGGCCCTGGCCTCCCAGCCCCACCCCACCACTCCTTCTTGGACTGCTCCAGTCCCCAGCACCCACCCCATCACCTTGTTCTGCAGCCCAGAGCTAACGGTCTGTCCCTCTTCTCTCAGATGCAGGGGGACAGCACAGGCCAGACCAGGCACCTCTGCATGGGCTCCCAGACATACATCTGCCACTGCCCCCACTGCACGGCAGCTCGGGGGCTGGCTCACGTCTCCCACCAGCAGGGCCACCAGAGGATCAGAGACAGACCCGGATGCCTGGGGCAGCACTGCTGGCAAGGGCCTCTGAGGAAGGTCTCTCTACACCCCAGAATGAAACCGAATGGGGAGCTAGAGGGAGGATGCCCAGCAGGGGCCAAGTCCGAGTCCTCTGAGGAGGGAGGCTGTGACCGGGAGGCCACTCAACTGTCCAGGCCCAGACACAGAGGTGGCATGGGCAGGAAAAGGTGGAAGAAAGGTCTGTGTGGAGTGGGCTGGGCTGGCTGCCCTCCACTCGAGGAGCATGCAGCTGTCCACCTGCTCAGATGGCGAGCCTGTGGCAGCAGAGGCTGGAGGGCATGATGACAGCCCCAGAGGCATCCAGCAGCACACTGGCTAAAGGAGCCCGGAGTTCCATATGGTACTGGTAGAAGCTGGGACTGGCAAGCCGGGCATGGTGGTGCATGCCTGAAATCACAGTACTTGTGAGGCAGAGATAGTAGGACTACAGGTTCAAGGCCAGCCTCAGCAACTTAGTGAGACCCTGTTTCAAAATAAAGAAATAAAAAGGGCTGGAGGTATAGCTGGGGGGTAGAATGCCTCTGGGTTCAATCTCCTGTCCAAAAAAAAAAAAAAAAAAACCACACTTGGGACAGGCTCTGCATGGAGGAGAAGGAAAGCTGTGGCTGGGAAGACAGTGCAGGCCCAGGTCCTGAGAACAGGGACACTGAGTGTCAGGGGACAGGGGCAGCAGCCACAGAGAAGCCCATGGAGTAGGGAGTTGGAGAACCAGGGCCAAGCAGCTGAGCCCAGATGCAGAGCACTGGGAGTATGGTCGGTACACTCACAGCTGCTGAAGACAGTCTCCCTGGATGGAGGGGGCAGCAGATTGCCGTGGGCTGGGAGCCAGAGGCAAGTGAGGGTGTGCACTGAGAAGGCAGGCAGCTGTCTCAGAGCCACTGTGCTGTGGCGAGGAGGCAGGAAGGAGCCAGAGGGGAGAAAGGAGAGGGAAACACAGGATTTGTCGTGGTGCTGGGTATTGAACCCAGGGGGGTGCTATCTCTGAGCTATACCTCAACCCTTTTTTATTTTTTTTAACATTGAAACAGGATCTGCTAAGTTGCTGAGGCTGTCTTTGAACCTGCAACCCTCCTATCTCAGCCTCTCAGGTACCTGTGTCACCACACCCAGATAGATTTGTCAGGCTTTTTTTTTTTTTTTTTTTTAACACTTGTAATCCCAGTACTTGGGAGGCTGAGACAGGAGGATTGTGGGTTCACAACCAGCCTCAGCAACTTGGTGAGGCTCTCCACAACTTAGTGAGATCCTGTTTTAAAAAAGAAAAAATAAGCCGGGCGTGGTGGCACAAGCTTGTAATTCCCACGCTTGGGAGGCAGAGACAGGAAGATCATGCAGGTTAAGGTACCCTGTTTCCAAATAAAAAATATATATAAAATAGGTCTGAGAGTGTAGCCCAGAGGTAGAAGGCCCCTGGGTTCCATCCCCAGTACCACCAAAATAAATAAATAAATAAATAAATAAATTAATTAAATAAAAAATAAAATAGGACTAGTGAGGGTATAGCTCAGAAGTAGAACACCCCTCGGTTCAATCCTAGTAACACACACACACACACACACACACACACACACACACACACATACACACACACACACACACACAGAAGAAACTTTACCCAAATAATTCCACCTCCAAGGCAGGTTATCTGTCAACTGAGGCAGTGCCTTGTCACCTGAGAGCAGATGGCCTGGGGAGTTGGGCAGGTAGAAAGGAAGGCCCCGAGTCTCAGGACACAATCCCCCTCAATACAGTGCCCCGGGCTGGAGTGGACACCCCTCTGGACAGAGGTCACACCCCACCTGGGCAGTGCCTGCCTTGCGATTGTGCTGGAACCTGGGAGGCTCAGCATGAGCCCAGGCTCCCCTCCTCCAGCTGGCTCCCATCTCTGCTCCCTGAACGCATGCAGAATCACAGCCAGTTTAAGGGGGAAGGCAGGTCTCAGAGCCCCTGAGCAGCACTGCCCCCTCCGCAGGCAATGACTCAGGGAACTTTCCGTGGGAAAAGGCTTCAGGGCAGGACCCCGGGGGAGCCTGCCCCCAGTCATGCTCAAAGGCACCATGTGGTATTGTTGCTGTTACTAGAGATTGAACTTAGGGGCATTCTACCTCCAAGCTACACCCCAGCCCTTTCTATTATTATTATTTTTAAACAAAATCTTGCTACTTTGTTGAGGCTGGCCTCAAATTTGCCATCGTCCTGTCTCAGCCTCCCAAGTACTGTCATTACAGGTGTGGGCCACCACATCCAGCTTCAAGCCATCCTTAAGACACTTTTGCAGGCAGAGTATCCTGACCCCTGAGGCCACTGTCTCCCTGTGTAACTCCCCTCTGTGTAACTTCCCTGTCATCCTCAGACATTGGCAGCCACCCCGCTGCCCACACTTATACCCCTGCCTCCTTGTCTGGCAGGCATCACTATGGGACTTAGAGTGCCTGAGGCCACCAACCTGTCCCAGAACATGAATTCCCATGGTCCAGACCCCTCTGATACTCTGAGCAGGCCAGGACCTCCAGGAGTTTAGGACTCTCCCTCACAGGGTATACCTGGCCATATCTGCTCAAGTGTCTGAACCCTGCTCCAGGTGGCTAGGTGGGAACTTCCTGGTGTCCCTGGCATAGGAGCGTCTGCTTGGGCCTACAGCAGCCCACTGTGGGCCAGGCCAGGGCATCCCCGGTGCCGCTTCTTCCACATATGCAGGGTCAGGCTCTGTGCCCCAGAAAGAAGTGAGGAAGTCAGGTGCCCCAAACCAGGTACTGGGGTGCATCCTGTAATCTCAGTGTTTTGGAGGCTGAGACGGGGGCCTGCAGGTTAGAGGCTAGCCTCAGCAATTTAGCTTCAAAGTAAAAAAGGGCAAGGGATCTAGCTGGGAGGTAGAATGTCCCAACGTTCAATTGGGAAAAGAAAAGAAAGAAGAAAGGAAGGAAGAAAGCCGTACAACAAAAAGAGGACCAGTGTCTTCTCCAGACCCCTAAAGGTCAGGGCCCTGGAGGCAGCTGGTGGGTATCAGGGGCCCTTCCCCGATAGCCATCGCCCCTGAACAGGCCACTTCAGCACCCTGCCTCCCTCCTGTGCTGCTGGGTACATGGCACTCCGCAGGAGGGAGGTGGGAGGCAGGGCAAGGAGGCAGAGGCAGCAGGGATGAGTGGGTGGGAGAGGCAGACTTCTGCTCAGCAAGTGGAAGCTCTAAGAGAGAAAAACAGCCGAGCAGACCAGGGCTGAAGCAGATGGCCTCAGGAGAAGAGGGAGGGGAGGAAGAAGGGAGGCGTCCCATCAGGGGCAGCAGGATGGGATTGGGAAGATGGTTTGTGGGGCTCCCTCCCCTCTCCTCCCCTCTCCTGGGACTCCACCAGCAGCAGATCAGGGACTCTGGCAAGGGCCTGGAGGACCTATGCATCCCACAATTGCCCACCCAGCTGCTTACCGAGGCAGCAGTGGGCTCAAAGCCCCCTGCCCTGCCTCAGCAGGGCACCTTCACTTGATCTACGTGCCAAATTTGGCTTTTGTAAAATGTGTGCTTCTGGGTGAAAAAAATCAAAAGCCAACCTAGGCTTGCTATTCCAAGGCTGCCTTTGGGGCCATCATTCCACAGGGTGAGGATACAGGCCATACCTGTTCCCCACCCCCAGCGGACCAGAGTGGGACCACAGGTCTGGTCCTCACCTGACCAGGGAGAGCCCAGCCCCTCCCACTTGCATGGGCAAATGAGCTTCTGCCATTTTTCTCCTCCTCCTCCTCCTCCTCCTCCTCCTCCTCCTCCTCCTCCTCCTCCTCTCCCTCTTCCTTTGCCTGCAGTTGCTAAGTTACACCAAAAACCCCTCTGCTCTGTATGAACTGTTCCATTTCCACGACTTGCCAGGTGGAAGGAAGCCATTAGGCTGGCAGCTCAAAGATGCCGCCCAGGGAAAAACAAACTCACTAGCAAACCCAGGGTACCTGGGGCACTTGCTTGGACTCTCGAAGCGAGGAGGGGTGTGTGCAGGAGCACGCAGCTTTCTCCCTTCTCAGGGGCAAAGCCTGTGGAGCTGCTGCACCCCCTCAGGCTGAGGGCCACCCTGAGGGCCCCTGGGTCACCTAGCCTAACCCTAAGGACGAAGGCTGGAGGGGCATAGAGAGCCCACCCACTCACCGCCAGGCCACCCAGCTGAGGCCCCTGTGTCCTTCCACCCAGCATCTCCTCTTCCTGGCCGGGTGCAAAGCAGTCCCTGGACTTCAGTGTGCATATGCCTTCAAGCATCATCCTGAAGGATGGCACTCTGCTGATGGGGAAACTGAGTCTAAGTCTTCCAGGAGTCACCCCACTCCCTGGCACTTTGTCAAGACAGGGGCTACTACGCTGCTCTGGAGGCCTCTTCCTCAGCAGAGACCTACCCAGGACAGGCTGTGCGGGGCCAGAGTCCAGAGGGAGGTGGGCGCAAGGCCCTGTAAGCGTCCCCTGTTGCCAACCTGACCCTATCTGTCCTGGACTCCTGGGGCAGGTAGCCATGTGGGCCCTCCCCTTGTCCTGACAGTGAAGGGAGAATGACAGTGGTGGGGAGGTTGAACCAGAGTGGGGGTTCACCCCCTGAGCACGGAAGGGGGACCCTGGCGGCTCGGCCTGGGCGACTCCCAAGGGGCAGGCGGTGGCCTCGCTGACAAATCCACCCGCTGGGCGCTCAGAGGCAGCTAGAGGTGCGGGGTGCCGGACCTGCCAGCTTGTCCACCCCTCCACGCGGACCCTCCCCTCCCGCGCAGACACACACAGACCAGAACCAGCCGCACCTACACCTGCCTCACCCCGGCTGGGTCCCAGGCCCGGGCCTGGGCACAGAGCGAGGTCCTTCCCACGACCCTGGCCCACGGTGGGGGCCCGAGGGCGCGTGTCGCCAGGCCCGGCCTCTTCCCTCCGATGCGGACCCGGAGCGCGGGAGCGGCCGGCAAGGGCCGCACGCAGGGGCGCGGGTGGAAACTTCCAGCTGCGCAGAGGGATCGGGGCCTCCGCCCCTCCCCCACGCTGGGGGCGCCGCGGGGCTGCGGGGACCTGGGGGGACCTGGGGGCAGCGAGGACCTGGGGGGCTGCGGTGACCTGGGAACCTGCGGGGACCTGGGGGGACCTGGGGACAGCGAGGACCTGGGGGCAACGAGGATCTGGGGGGCTGCGGGGATTTGGGGGCTGCGGGGACCTGGGAACCTGCGGGGACCTGGGGGGACCTGGGGGGCTGCGGAGAGCGGCGGAGCTGCGGGGACCTGGGGGCTGCAGGGACCTGGGGGCTGCGGGGACCTGGGGGCTGCGGGGACCTGGGGACCTGGGGGGACCTGGGGGGACCTGGGGGTTGCGGGGACCTGGGACCTGGGGGGACCTGGGGGCCGCGGGGACCTGGGGGGACCTGGAGGTTGCGGGGACCTGGGGGGACCTGGGGGCTGCGGGGACCTGGGGGCCGCGGGCGGGCGGGCGGCGGCCACTTCTCCGCAACTCGGCGCGGGCTCCAGGCCGCCTCCCAGCCCCGCCCTGCCTGCGCGGGCCGCGGGGACGAGGGTCGCCGTGCCGGCCGCGCTGCCTACCTCGTCCGCCTCGCTCCCGCGCCGCCCTCGCCGCAGTGGGGCCCGCGCCGCGCGGCCGGCGACCGCGGCTCCCGCTCGGCCGGCCGCCCCCGCCCACCGCCGCCCCCGCGCCGCCGGCTGCGGCTCCCGCTCCTCCGTGCGCCCGCGGCGCAGGTGCGCGGCCCAGCCCGGGCCGAGCCGCCGCGCCCGCTCCCATGGCCAGGCGGCGCGAGCCCGGAGGCCAGGGACCCGCCCCGGGAGTCAGCCAGAATCCGAACCCGGCGGCCCCGCGGCCCAGTGCACCGCCGCCACCGCCGTGTTAGTGTCAGTATTAGTGGGGTTGAGCCCTGGGCCCTCCTATCCAAACATCCCCGTCGTTTTTATCCCCTTTGGACTGAGGGTCAAACCCAGAGGCATTCTAACCCGGACCTACAACCCAGCCCTATTTTGTTTTAAAACCGGGCCTTCCTAGGTTGCTAAGAGCCCTGCTATGTTGCTGAGACTGTCCTCAAACCTGCGATCCTCCTTCTGAGCCTCCAAGTACTGGGATTACAGGCATGCAGTACCATGCCTGGATTGATTGATTTAGTGTGTCTGTGTGTGTTACTAGAGATTGAATTTAGAGGCAGTCTACCTCTTGAATTACACCTCCAACCCTATTTTATTTTTTATTTTGAAATAGGGTCTCATTAATTTGCAGAGGCCTCACTAAATTGCTGAGGCTGTCCTTGCACCTGTGATCCTCCTGTCTCAGCCTCCCAAGTACTGGGATAACAAGCCTGCCACCACTCCTGGCCCCTCCCCTTTGTTTTCTTAACAGAGACTCACCAAATTGCTGAGGCTGGCCTCAAATCTGTGATCCTCCTGTCACAGCCTTCCCAGTCTCTTTTATTTTAAATTGTAAAATATGTCCCACATGTCCTGCATGTATCAGCCCCTTGGGAGTCGCCCAGAACTGAGACATGGATATAACCGCCAGGGGTTGGGGGGGGTTAACCCCCACTCTGGTAAAATATGTCCTACGTGTATGTACTATACATACGATATTAAGTGAGATTGTACAATATTCAGAGTAGTCAAAACAAGAATACCTCCAAAATCACTTCCTGGATTAAGAAATAGTGCTGCGGGGCAGGGCGTGATGGCACACACCTGTAATCTCATAACTTGGGAGGCTGAGACAGGAGAATCACACTATTGAGAACAGTCTCAGCACCCCATTGGATCCTGTTTCAAAGCAAAACCAAAAAAATTTTTAAAAGGACTGGGAGTGTAACACTTAGGCAGAATCCCTTGGGTTCAATCCCTATTACCCCATACACACAAAAAAGTCTAAGGTCCCAAACATTTCTGACCCCAGGCATTTTAAATAAGAGACATTCAATCTGCATCATCAATATTATAACTGTGAAAGTAGTCTAATTTATTTTTGTTTGCTATTTTTTTTTTTTGCAGTACTAGTTATGGAATCCTGGGGCATTCTACCTCTGAGCTACACCTTCAGCTCTATTTTACTTTTTATATTGAACCAGGTTCTCTAGCCAGGCATGATGGCACATGCTTGTAATCCCAGTACTTAGGAGGCTGAGACAGGAGGATCACAGGTTCAAGGACAGCCTCAGCAACTAGAGACTCATCAACCTAGTGAGATACCGTTTCAAAATAAAAAAAGAATAAATTAGGGCTGGGGATGTAGCTCTGAGGTAGAATGCCTCTTGGTTCAACCCCTAGTGACACACACACACACATGCACACACAACAACAACAACAACAACAACAACAACAAAACAACAACAATAAAAAGAAAGTCTCACTAAGCTGCAGAGGGCCTCACTATGTTGCTTAGGCTGCCCACAAACCTGTGATACTCTGGTATCAGCCTCCCAAGCACTGGGATTACAAGTATGTACCACCTTGCCTGGCTAGCTATAATTTATTCATGCTATTAACTGTTATACAAATATATGATGATATGTCACCACAAAAAAATGATAAGCACGCATATGTTAATTAGCTCAATTTAACCATTCCACAATGTACACATATTTTAAAATGGCATGTTGCACACCAAAATGTGCACAATTTTAATTTGTTAATTTTATTAAGCAGTAACTAAGCACATGCTTGTAATCCCACCATTTGGGAGGTGAAAACAGGAGGATCTCGGTTCAAAGACAGCCTCAGCTACTTAGTGAGGCCCTTTGCAACTGTGTGAGACCCTGTTTCAAAATAAAGAATAAAAAAACAGGGTTGGGGTGTAGCTTGTAGGTAGAATGCCCCTGGGTTCCATCCCCAACACCGCAAAAATAAGCAGTACCTAATTCTTATTTTTTCTTAATTTTTTATTGGTGCATTATATTCATCCATCATATTGGGGTAAAAACGTGTGTGTACCTATATGTACACATCACCAATTTAACCCCTACCCAATTCCCTCCCCATCCCTCCTTCCTTTGCTTGGCTTAGTGGTTGACTTTGATATGTTTAAGTACATTGTGTGTTTTAGAGAATTTCCTTCTTCCCCCTCCCATCCCCTCATTTAGGTTGTCTTGTTTGCTGCTATATAGGATTTCCTTTTTCATCTAGAGTTTCTCCTATGACCCATTTCTCCTTAGCTTTCACATATTAGGGAAAGCATCTGATTTCTTATTTTTTGTGACTGACTAATCTCACTTACCATAATGTCCTCCAGCTCCATCCATTTCCCTGAAAATGATGTAATTGAGTTTTTTTGATGGCTGAGTAAAATTCCATTGTGTACATATCCCACAGTTTTGTAAACCATTCATATGTTGATGGACATCTTGGCTGGTTCCATAGTTTGGCTATGGTGAATTGTGCAGCTATGAACATAGGTACACATGCATTAGTTTGGTAGTTTGGTTTCTTTTTTTTTGGGTAGATACCCAACAGTGGTATTGCTGGATCAAATGGTAGATTTGTTCCCATTCTTCTGAGGATTCTCCATACTGTTTTCCAAAGTGGTTGCACTAATTTGCAGTCCCACCAACAATGTTTTAGAGTTCCCACTTCTCCACATCCTCGCCAGCATTTGTTGTTTGTGTTTTGAATGATTGCCATTCTAGTTGGAGTTAGGTGAAATCTCAGGGTAGTTTTGATTTGCATCTCTCTGATTGCCAATGATATTGAGCATTTTTTCATGCATTTATTGGCCATCTGAATTTCTTCTTTTGTGAAGTGTCTGTTTAGTTCGGTTGCCCATTTTGTAATTGGATGTTTTTTTTTCTTATTGTTGAGTTTCTTGAGTTCTCTGTATATTCTAGATATTAGTCCTCTATTGGAGGGGTAGGTGGCGAAAATCTTCTCCCATTCTGTTGGCTCTCGGTTGAGGTTCTTGACAGTTTCCTTTGCTGAACAGAAGCTCTTCAGTTTCATGCAATTCCACGTGTTGATTCACCTTTTAATTTGTTGTGCCTTTAGGGTCTTGTTGAGAAAGTGTTTATCTGTGCCTATGTGTTGCAATGTTGGACCTATGCCCTCTTCAAGGAGCTTCAAGGTCTCTGGTTTGATTTCCAAGTCTTTGATCCATCTCAAATGGACTCTTTTACAGGGTGAGAAAGTGGGATTGATTTCCAATTTTCTGCATATGGTTAAGCTGTTTTGCCAACCTTTTGTTGAACAGGCTATCTTTTTTCCAGTGTATGTTTTTGGCCCCTTTGTCAAAAATCAATTGGCTGAAAGTGTGTGGACTTGTTTCTGGGTCTTCTATTCTGCTCCATTGGTCTATGTATCTGTTTTTGTGCCAGTACCATGCTGTTTTTATTACAATGGCTTTGTAGTATAGTTTAAAGTCAGGTATGGGGAATTATACCTGGATGATCTGCAGCTGCTCACTTCAGCTTCTGTTTACCTTTCTTCTCTGGAGTCTGGTGGGTTGTTGAGTGAGCCGGTCTGGAGCTGTCACAGGCGTGGTGCACTCGCCGCCACTGCTGGCTATATGGCGCTGCTGTTGCACCCTCGGCCGTGAGACTGGCTTATTTCTTTTCTGGATTTGAGTTCCATTCTGAGTCCCTTTCTTCTCCAGAGCCTGGTGCTGCGAGGGAAGATGGCGCCGGCACGGCTCCGCTGCTGCAGTGCGGGCTAGTTTCTTTTCTGGTCTCTGGTTGTTCTTCTAGCTTTCTTTTTCTGTGTCCCTTGTATTTACAGTTTTTATTTCTCTGCTGATGGTGTTTTCTGGCTATGAAAAGTGGTGATTTTGTGGCAATAGAGATCTAGTGTTAGCGGGACTCATAAACACTGCTTTTCTCGGTTGCCAGCTTCCTGGAAGTCCCCACTAATTTTTAAATATGTACTGCAATATATTTATTCACTTCACTGCTAATAGAAATTTGAACAGTTGACATTTTTGGTATTATGTACAATACTGTTATAAACATTTGTTAATTCAGTAAACAAAAATTTTTGAGCACCTACCACATGCTAGGTATTGGGATAGAGCTGTGACCAAGACAGATTAAAAGCAAAGCTCTTCCTGAATAGATGTGGTGGAAAACACTTGTAAACCCAGTACTTGGGAAGCTGAAACAGGAAAATCTCAGGTTTGAGGACAGCATCAGCAAGTAACAAAACTCTCATCATCCTTGCAAGACCCTGTTTCAAAATAAAAATAAAATAGGGCTGGGCATGCAGCTTTGAGATAGAATGCCCCTTGGTTCAATCCCTAGTACCACAAAAAATAAAATAAAATAATAATTTCTTCCTGCTAGGTAGTCTAGATATGGATAACTATAATAAGCATAAAACACACTGGTAACTTGAATTGTGTGTTGGAAGATAAATACTCACTGGAGACAAAAAGCAGGAAAGAGATGAAACACAGCACCTGGAAGCCAAATGCAGTGGCTCATGCCTATGGTCCTAGCCACTCGGGAAGCTGAGGTTGGATGACTGCAAGTGTGAAGCCAGCCTGGGCAACTTAGGGAGAACCTGTTTCAAAATAAAGTATAAATGGCTAGGTTGTAATTAAATAATTTAATGCCCCTGGGTTCAATACTCAGTACTCTCCTCTTCCCCCCAGAAAATAAAGGAAAAGAAAAAAATAGTAACCTGGTAAGAAGATTGCCAACAGGTAAGCTGCAGGCCCTGGGCCCTGAGGCAGGTGAGGAATAGTGGGTCTGTACTGAGGCCAGTCTAGAAAGGTGTGTGCAGAACAGGTGTGGGATTCATCTCCAGAGTGAACAAAATTCCACAGGCCACTGTCACCAGCCCACAAAACTACCCACACCCCAGAGAGCATCAGCCATCCCAGGGGCCAGGCCACCCACAGTCTGACCTGCTGAACTGATGTGCAGGTTCCCACCACCTCCTGAAGAGAAATCACTAGACAGCTCAGGATGTGGAAAAGCACTGAACTCAAGATACAGATCTACTGCAATGAGATGGATTCATATCAAGACCAGCCAAAAGAAGGCAAGAGGATTCCAAGGCAAAGCTTCAACAGGGAAAGAAAAGCAGGTGACTTTGAAAAGATAGTATGAAGCTGGGTGTGGTGGTGCAGGCTTGTAATCCCAGAATTTGACAGGCTGAGACAGGAGAATCCAGGTTTTCGGCCAACCTCAGCTACTTAGTGAGGCTCTCTGCAACTCAGTGAGGTCCTGTTTCAAAATAAGATAATAAAAAAAATAGGGCTGGAGGTGTAGCTCAGAGGTAGAATGTCCCTGGGTTCCATCTCCAGTACTGCAAAAAAAAAGATAGTATGAACAAATAATGTAATTACATAAACCATACAAATATAAGTAAGTACAAATAATATAGACAAGTCCAATAACTGAGACAAAATGGACCAAATTCCTCAAAAGACACAATCTGTCAAAAGTCACACAAGAGAAAACAGGCAAGCTGAATAAATCTATACTCACTGTACAAATTAAATCAGTAATTTTTATAAATTTATTTTATTATTTTTTTACCCAGAGTATTCTACCTCCAAGCTATACCCCATAGAGGTTGCTCACTAAATTGCCAAGGCTGGCTCCAAACCTGCAATCCTCCTGTCTCATCCTCCCAAGTACTGGGATTATAAGCATGTGTTACCACACCTCACTACGAATCAATCATTTTTTGGATTATTTTTGGATTTTTTGTCTTTTTGTTTTGGAACTTAGGATTGAATGAACCCAGGGGTGTTCTACTTCTGAGCCCTATTTTATTTTATTTTATTTATTTGTTTTGAAACAGGGTCTTGCTAGGGTCCTGAAGCTGGTTTGGTGTTGGGAACCATCTTGGCCTGCATGTGAGATTACCATGTCGGACCAACTTGGCTATGTACATAGTACCTGGCTGAATAGAATTTGTCTGCTTGCAGAAAAACTTCCAAGGACTGGAGGGCATCAACTGGCAGTACAGATATCTTCTTTGTTTCCCTGAAATGTTTGCTCTTCCCTAAAGCTTAACTTATGACTGCCTTACTCTTCTTCCCTATGATAACCTGGTTGGCATCTGTGTTTAATTAGTTTTTGTAATGGATCCCCAAGAATAAGTATTCTGACCAAGCCCCACCTGCTCTGTTGCAACTAAATGGATGCCTCCCAGTTGCAAGCCCTGCTTTATTACAAGAAAGATAACAGAAAACAACATGTTCTTGAAGGCCCCTTCAGGACCTGGGAAATGACCAAACACTGAATCACTTGTGACTGCTGGACAGATGTCATCCTCACACACCTCCTTCTGTCCATCTTTCATGGAAATCTCCTATCAAAGAAGAGTCACAAAGCCAGACATGGTAGGCCATACCTGTATTCCCAGTACTTGGGAGGCTGAGACAGGAGGATCACAGGTTGGAGGACAGCCTCAACAAGTAGTGAGAAACTCATCAACTTAGCAAGACCCTGTTTCAAAACAAAAAAATAAAAGTAGGGCTGGGAGTGTCTCTCCAAGGTAGAATGCCCTAGGTTCAGTTCCTAGTACCCCAAAAAGAGAAGTCATGAATGCCCAAATGTATCTCTCACTCTGGAGAAGGCCCACATTCTCCGTTGAGTATTTCTTGCTTTCCTGAATAAACTTGTCTGTAGCTCTACACTTTGTCTTAAAATATCTTTTCCAAATTGTGGTTCCCACCACAACAGAAATCACCAGGCCCAGGTGAGTTTCCTGGTAAATTTTACCAAATATTTAAGGAAGAGATAATCTATTGTCTATATAAGAGAGAAGCAGAGGAAACACTTCCTGACTCACTCTACCAGGCCTGCATTATCCTAATAACAAAATAGGCAAAAACATTACAAGAAAATATTCAACTATTTAAGAAAATATGGCCAGACATAGTGGTAATCTGTAATCCTGATACTTGGGAGGCTGAGACAGGAGGATCAAAGATTTGAGGACAGCCTTGGCAAGGCAGTGAGACTCTAAGAAAACTAGTGAGACCCTGTTTCAAATCCAGTTATAAAATAGGGTTGATGGAGTAGCTCAGTAGAACGCTCCTGGGTTCAATCCCCAGGACAAAAAAAAATTATTATAGCCAGGCGTGGTGGCGCACACCTCTACTCCCAGTACCTGCGAGGCTGACAGGAGGATTGCATGTCAGCCCCTGCAACCTAGACCCTGTTTCACAATAAAAACAAAAATAGAGCTGGGGATCTGGCTCAGAGGTAGAGTGTATCTGGGCTCTATGTCTAGTGTCACAAAAAATAAAGAAAAAAATAAAAGTAAAAAGGGCTGGGAGTGTAGCTCAGAATTAGAATGTCCCTGGGTTCAATTCTCAGTACCACCCACACATAAAACAAGTTAGGGCTCCATGCAAATGTAGCTATATTATCTAGAAATCTATTGTATCAAGTACAAAAGCCAGATCTTGCCTCTCACACATGATTATGGACAAGTCCTATGAGTTGAAACTTTTTTTTTCTGGTACTGGGTTCTAACCCAGGGGCATTCTACCTCTGAGTTACATCTCCAGCTCTTTAACTTTTCAAACAGGGTCTCACAAAGTTGCTGAAGGCTAGCTATGTTGCTGGGATTACAGACATGTGCCAAGACCCCCTGCTGAGCTATTCTTCCTCTCTCCTGGGCTAAGAACTTGCAGAGAAAGATAGTGCACAGTGTGGACCTTGGGCAAATTAGCTGGGTCAGGAGGAGCTGAAAGGCAAAGGAGGTTGGCCCTTTGAAATGCCCCCAGAAGCCAGGTATGGTGGCACACACTTTTAATCTAACCCTTGGGAGGCTGAGACAAGAGGATTGCAGATTCACAGCCAACTTAGTGAGGCTTTTCACAATTTATTGAAATCCTGTTTCCAAATAAATAATAAAAATGGGGTTGAGGGTATGGCTCAGAGGTAGAATGGTCCTGGCTGAGTTAAAGCCCCAGTACTGGAAAAAAAATGCCTCCAGAATACACTTTGGCTCACCTCACCTGGACCCATTTAAAGGCAGCTGTCTACCAGGCTTTTTCTGGGGTTGCAGTTTTCAGTGTAAAATCCGCAGGTTTCTGGGGAATTTGGGGAAAGTTTGAGTGTGAGGTACCTGGGCCCCCCCATTCCTACATCACCCAAATAGCTCTGTGGACTATACTGTGAATATGATCCAGATCATGGTTGGACACCTCTGGGCATTGTACCTGTGGCTGGGCCAGGACATCCTTGTATTTGTGGGGCGGGGGTGCAGGCACTGCTGAAGTTCAGCCCTTGTGCTGAGTCTGGAAGCAGGGCAGAGTCAGAGGGACCCTGGCCCCACCTTAGCTGAGGCTGGAGTCTAGCTTGTCTCCTGGAGAATGGCTAGTTTCTCTCATTTTGCAGAACATGATTGTCTAATTACATTGAAAAGGTAAAGGAAACAACATCAGAGCAATGCTTATTTAGGCAAAGCCAGGACTGATGTCCTCTGATCTGGGCAGGGAGGGGACACGCACCTTGCAGCTGCCCTACAAGGAGCAGGTCCCCATAGGGCTTCAGAACTCATTCTGAGGCTAAGGTCAGCCAGGTGGTGTTCGGCATCCACTGGGGTGGAGGCTCAGCACCTTGCAACTCTACAGCCTCATCCAGAGATGAGAAAACCCACTGTCTGTCCCAGGGCTCCTAGGCAGCCCTGTTCAAGGACTTGTACTGGTCAGCACCAAGGACAGCACCCAGGCTGTCACTGAAGGCAGTCCTTGGATGTTTTCAGTAAAACTGGGGCAGGGATGTGCCCAGATGTCATGCAAATGCTGCCAGCTGCCAACGTCCCGTCCCCTTCTCCTCCACTAGCTGGACTGTACGTTAGGGGCCAGGAGGTCAAATTTTAGCTGTGAGCCTTGGACAGTTGAAGACCAGACCACCTCTCTGTAAACACTAAGATAACCCCAAAAGAACTGAACATGGTGATTGATAGAGAAGAAAGCAGAATGTAATGAAGCAGAAATCAAATACTCAGTAGAAAAAAAAAGGCAGGCATGGTGGCACACATATTTAACCCCAGTAGCTGGAAGTCTGAGATAGGAGGATTGCAGGTATGAAGACAGCCTTGGCAACTAGTGAGACTCTCATCAACCTAGCAAGACCCTGTTTCAAAATAAAAATAAAATAGTCTGGGGTGTGTTGAAAGCCTTGTTAGCCATAAGCTTTGAGGTTACCTCAGTCTGGTTTGGGAGGAGAACAGACTGCCCACCCAAGTAGAGATTCCTACACGCTGACAAATCTCCCAGGACCAAGTGAGACCAATAAACAAAATCTGGCAACTTTCTTGTTTACCCTTTCCTTCCCTGATTCATCTGTGATTACCTTGATGTTTTACCCTGACTTATCCCATGACTGCTTTGCTATCTTCTGTGATTAGTCACTCTTACAATGTTTTGGTTAATCCTTAATATAAGAAAGACACTGATGGAAGTAGAGATAGAAGATCTCTCTCTCTCTCTCTCTCTCTCTCTCTCTCTCTCTCTCTCTTTCTCTCCCCTATGATGCCTTCTTTCTCCAATAATACTAATTTTCTCTAAAAATCATTATGACTCTATTGTCATTCATGTGAGAGACTTCAATTAATCAATCAACATTAACACTGTTTGCAACAAATAACATCCAACATAGGCTAGAGAAAACCTAAAGAGTTTGGGTGAGTTCTCTCCATGCCAAGGTCATGACCAGCTTGGAAGGGAAATTTTTTTCAGGGCTGGGTAACATTTGAGGAATATAATAATTCATCTCATATGCACTGCTTGCTTAAACAGGAGATGGAGGTTGCTGTTTTCTCTGCTTGGGCTCTCACTGGGGCTTGCTTGAAACCTTTTTGAGAAATTCAGGCCTTTCCTATAGTTGCTGTTTCCTGTGGGACTTTCCTGATGTTTTCCTTCTCAGCCTGGGATGCCCTATGCTGTTGTGCAGCCTTTGAATCCTACTTCATTGGCCATGGGAATACTAAACGTGAAAATAATTATGCCTTTCCTCCTTCACCCACTAATTAGTCTCCTAAATATTTCTTTTAGAATGATTTAATCCTCCCTACTCCATTATATGTGGCCCTTAAGAAGGGTCTGGATAAGGGTTAAAGTGACAGAGATTCTTTCAACAGATATCTGTCATAATCGATTATTCTAGATCCTAATCCAAATAATACACAGCAAATTTTAAGAAAACATGCCACTTTTGATTTTAAATTGTTAAAAAGCCCTCAATCACCCATAACTGACCCTTGCTTAAAATAATATTTGGCTTAAAAATATATAGTGACAGATGCATACATCAGGCTTTAAAATTTGTATAATTTCATTTTCTAATGTTGTTTGTTCTCTCATACTCTAAAAGTTAATTCTAGGATTTTAAAACTCTGTATCTTAACCCTCTTTTTGGCAAACAAAAAGAAATAACAAGACAAATTTAAAGCAAAACATAACTTTTTACTACAGAAACCACAGCCTTTAGTTTTTGAGCTCATGTATTTTTATAAATTTACCTTGGGATTTTGCACATGTCTATGTTGTTCTGATTTATTTTTCTTTTGACTAACTAAAGAATTCCTAGGTCTCTTTTTTTAGTATTTTTCTCCTTCTACTTAACATAAATTCAAGGGTTAATTCTCTTTAATTATTTGAGAAGGGGATAAGCGGTAGTGGTGTCTGGTATGGAGTCATCCTCAAGGATCAACACGTTGTTACAGTTTTGATGGTGCTGTGGGCACTTTTCCTCTATTCAACTAGAATTTGTTGAATAGGAAAATTAAAACTAATAGCTTGCTGCAGCTTCAAGTCTTTATTACAAAATAAGTAAGAACTAAAAAGGGAAGAGAGGATACACAGTGTGCTTGGGGCATGCTGGAGAGCCTGAAAGTGATACTCTGTCCCCTCTCCATCCCAGGCCCTTAAATAGATTTTGTTTTGGTATGTTCTTATCAGAATTACCAAGGCAATGGGCTAATAACTTATTTCTTAGCCAGGTCTCTGGACAGTGCACTTACTAAGTGCTGAGGTCAATAATCTACCTTGTTTCCATCTCTATTGTATTGGGCTGTGTTGCTTGGTCATCAATATGGGTGCTTTGAAGCAGCATAGGGAGTTTACCTCTTCTATACCAGGCCGGGTTACAAAGGAGAGGAGGTAACCAGAGTCATTGATTGCCTCTACATATTTTTAGGGCTAGAGACTTCAGTTGTCTCCTCTAGGGCTTCTAAGGCTAAAGGCCTTAATTTCCTTTTTATTATAGGTTAATCATTAGAACAAAGGGCAGATAAAGAGAGGAGAGCTCTGCAGTATAACAGCTGCTGCCCCTCCCTGCCTGAGTACTTGTCTAGCACCCAGACTCTTAACTGCTTTTTACACTTTGGAAATTAATACTGGAACAATTTTCCAATACCAAATACAAATGGCCACCTAAATCACTTGACTTAGTGTTACCCTTGACTGGTGAACCCTGACCCAGCATCCTCTGGTGTATAGACTTCTGTGCTTATATTCTCTATTTTATGGTCTGTTGCTTACTTGTACAAAACAAATGTTGTAATAGGTTATGTTTTAATATTTAAAACTTTAAATTTGGCACTAAGTTTAGTAACATTTATTAAAAGTAAAATGTCTGACAAATTAAGTTTCAATATATTTGTCTTCTGCCTATGTTTATATATGTCTGTATATATAAGTATATTGTCTGTCTGTTATATACATGGTACCAAAATTAGCTTTCAAATAAATGAATATTTATAAATAATAATAATAATAATAACAACAACAACAACAACAAAATGGATCTAAATACCTTTTAGTTTATGTGACATAAATCCTTAAGTCATGAGTTTATTTAAAGTTGTTAATAAAATAAGAGTAAAAGATGTTATTCAAAATCAACATGGCCGGGCGTGGTGCTGCACACTTCTAATCCTGTGCCTGGGAGGCGGAGACAGGAGGATCTTGCAGGTTCAAAGCCAGCCGTGCTGGCTTAAGAGACCCTGTTTCCATATTAGGATAGATTTTTTTTCTGAAAAATAAATAAATAAATGTATGATAGTTTCACCTAAAAAAGAAAAGAAAAGAAAAGAAATATTCTCTGGTAAGAAAGAAAGCAAAAAGAAATATTGAAATGTTATCTTTAAGTCATCAAAAGCTTGGTATCAGACAAATGAAACTGTTATGTGAGATTATCATTGTTAATTTTGGATAAATTGCTATAATACTAGATGTCAACCACTAAGCCAAGCATGGGAAGGAAGGATGGGGAGGGAATGGGGTGGAGATTGGGTAGGGGCTAACTGGGTGATATGTGCATGTATGTCTACAAAAGTTTTTTATTTTTATCCCATTATGATGTATGAATACAGTGCACCAATAAAAATAATTTTAAAAAGAGACCCTGTTTCCAAATAAAAAGTATAAAATAGGTCTGGTAGTGTAGCCTGGAGGTAGAAGGGTTTCTGGGAACCCCAGTACCACACACACAAAAAAAAAATCAACATGATTCTTTTTCATGATGCTTGCCAGTCAGAATTGTATCTGTCTATTTTTGTAAGATGTTTAAAGTATAACATATATTTTCTGTTTATGTTTTTTGTTTCTTTATAGGATTTTTGGTTTTTTATAGGTTTAAAATGCTAACTATGCTTGTTTGATGTTTTGATTTTCACAGATACTCTAAAACAACTATTAAAATGGGTGAATTGAGTACATATAAATGGTATAAGTTTTGTAGATATCTCTTTAATTTTTATAAAAATATGCATAAGTAATTTAAAATACTAAATTGCTAAATACAAAATATTGCCTTTATAACTTCAGCAAAAAACAATATATCAGTCTATCAAATGTATTTGTGATTGCATTCTTTTAAATGTTAATTAAACAGAAATTTCTAAGTTAATTGAATTGTGACTAATTAAAATGTGACTTTATATATAAAAGGCTAAGGAATTTTAAACCATATGTTGTTAGAAAAACTTTTTAAAATAAAGTATTGATCTTACTTAAAATATAATTTTTATAAATTAAAATATTTTCTAAAGATTATCTTAACTATAAGAAAACCCAATAAATACAAAGAGATATTTACAAATATAAATCTAAGGCCATCCTGTAACATATAAGTGGCAATTCAACAGAGACCCTAAAAAGTCCTTGGTCTGACAGAATTGAGGCTATATATCACTCTGCCTATGCCAAGAGATGGCTTAAAACTTGCCTGGAGAGAGAAACTGGGCATAAACAAAATGAATGTTTGTCTGTTATCTGTGTTATCTGTTTTTGGAGTCACAGGAGTAGTCCAGACTTTCTAGATAAGAATGGGAGGGAAAAAGAGCAAGCCCACTCTCTTTGCCTTCATGATCAAAAACTTTTTTTAATTATTTATTTATTTATTTATTTATTTATTGTGGTACTGGGGGTGGAACCCAGAGGCTTTCTACCTCCGGGCTATACTCCCAGACCTATTTTATATTTTATTTGGAAACAAGGTCTCACTAAGTTGCTGAGAGCCTCACCAAGTAGCTGAGGCTGGCTTCAAACCTGTGTGATCCTCCTGTCTCAGCCTCCCAAGCGCAGAGATTAAAAGTGTGAGCCACCACACCCGGCAAAAAAACTTTTTTTAAAAAGGGGCTTGCACAGATTATTATAGAGCCAAACTAACCCCAATAAAATTGCACACCCTGTACAAAGTAAAAAGTTGAACTTTTGGAGAGGATTGGCTGTCATAAATATCATTAGATCTAAGCATTACCCTGTGCATATGGGAACAAGTCACAGGTAGCCCAGAAAGTTCATACCATTTCCCTTAAATTAAAATTTGGTTCTATTAAAAATCCCCCTTGGCTGTGAGATCCTATCTCCCATAGTTTGGCCACAAAAGGCAGAAGTCTAGTAATCAATTAGAAAATTGGAGGCAATAATCAGATGCAGCCCAACTATTGCCTTTCACCTTGATTGTCTCAAAAAAAGAAAGACAGCAGTCCAGGTTCTGGTCCAACAATCAGTGCTAGGCTTACTGTATGATAACTCTCATTTATAGCTGAAGGAGTTACATACCTTGAATCTAGTCATCCTGCTGTCACAAAGAGATAAGCCACCAATCCAGGACTGTAAAATGATGCTGAGAAAATTCACTCAGGGAGATCAGACTTAAAAACAATGGACCAACCTTTGTCACAAAAGTCATCCCGAACATGGCAGTTTCCCTGGGCATTACGTAGGAGCTGCACTCAACATATAGACAACAAAAATTAGGAAAAATAATTAGAGATAGTAGGGCGTGGTGGCGCACACTTGTAATCCCTGCGCTTGGGAGGCGGAGACAGGAGGATCGTGCAGGTTCAAAGCCAGCCATGCTGGCTTAAGAGACCCTGTTTCCAAATAAAAATATAAAAATAGTCTGGGAGTGTAGCCCGGAGGTAGAAGGGCTTCCAGGAACCCCAGTACCACAAAAAAAAAAAAAAGGAGAAAACAAAACTGGGTTTTTAAAAAGTTAAAATAAGGGGGGAGAACTAAAACTGCTACATTTTAGTTACTGAATTGGCTTTCTCTTTTTCCCTCTCCTTCAAATTATACTAAAATAACTTTGCTGTCCAAGGATGCCTAAAATGTGAACAGCTGAAAAGAAAAACTGTAACTCTTTAAAGTCCAACCCACTGTAAAACTTAGATAGATGATTTTAATTTGTTTCTTATTTTGTTAAAAAATGTACAAAATTATTTCAAAATGTAAAGTGAAGGCAGGAATTATGGCAAAAGGAGCCAGTATATAGGAATAAGAGAGAGATGCAAAGAAAGTACATGAGAATGAGAAATTTTACTAAAGAAGGATGAAAGGAAAGGAGAATATCTTAGAAATAAGAAAGCATCTTGTATGGTAAAGTTTATCCTAAGATTGCTACAAATGGGAAAGGAAGGAATAGGATAAATTCAGAAGGCTAAAAGCAAGTCACAAAAGGTTTGAGCATGTCATATAATGTTTGTGTAGGCTAAAGCTTATGAAAGAAATATTACATGTGTGATAAAGATGGTTATGTTTAAAAATTATTCAAAAGGTTTATAGTGAGTTTCTCTTAAGATAATTTCCTATGTTTTCTAGTCTATTTTCTATAATTATCTAAATTTTATTTCAAAAGTGTGTAACTGTAAATCTATATTTGTGCTTTCCTTTCCAAATGTTAAAAATGTATAAGTGGATATTAGACCAAATACCAGCCAGTTTAGCTCTCTCAGTCTATCACAGTCACCTGAAGCCAGAAGCCCAGGAGTGTACAGTTCTAGAGACAACCCACTAGGCTGCTCATGAGAAAAAAAGTCAAGCAAGCTGATCCTGAGAAGGACAACTCACCCTGTCACACTCAGAAGCTGACAAGATGGTGCACAACAGAAGACTGAAGAGCACCACATTTCAGGCCACAACATTTGGCTCTAAATTTTGTCATAAATGCTTTAAGACTAACTTTATTAGTGGGATTTATGGTGGTTTTAATTTTAACACTTAGTTGTTCTACCCAATTTTACTTTGCATTGCTAAAATGAAACAATTAGCAATCACCATTTAGGTATACAAAATTGTCAAATCTATTATTGTCAGATTTGTTACATGTTAGATTATATCTTGTGGCAGCTGGAAAAACCGGCCACAGTTCTTCCAGCCTGAAAAATATTACTGGCCTTTTCTCAAAGACAAAAAAGAGGAAATGTTGGAAGCCTTGTTGGCTTTGAGATCACCTTGGTCTTGCTTTGGAAGAGAAAAACATTGCTGATCCAAGTGGAGATTCCTGCATGCATACAAATCTCCAAGGACCAAGTGAGACCACTAAGCAAAGACCCAACACATTTCTTGTTTACTCTTTCCTTCTCTGATTCATTTGTGACTACCTTGACGTTTTTCCCTGACTCGCCCCACTACCAGTTTGCCATCCCTTGTGATTAATCACTTTTACAATGTTTTGGTTAAAACCCTCAATATAAGAAAGACACTGGTGGAAGGAGAGCTAGAAGAACTCTCTTTCTCCTTCCCAGCCCCCTCTGTTGCCTTCTTTCTCTAAAAATCATTATGACTCCATTGTTTTTTATGTGAGAGACTTTTTTTATGACACTGGGATTCCTGGAAGCCCTTAAGCCCCTCTACCTCCGGGCTACACTCCCAGATCTATTTTTTATATATATTTTTTATTTGGAAACAGGGTCTCTTAAGCCAGCATGGCTGGCTTTGAACCTGCGCAATCCTCCTGTCTCTGCCTCCCAAGCACAGGATTACAGGTGTGCTGTGAGAGACTTTTAATCAGTCAATCAACATCAACACTGTCTACAACAGGGGTGTAGCTCAGAGGTAAAATGTTACAGTTTTAATGGTGCTGTGGGCTTTTTTTCTCTAATCAATCAGAATGTTGAATAGGGAAATTAAAACTAATAGAAAACTTGCTGCAGCTTCAAAAAATCTTTATCATAAAATCAGTAGGAGCTGGGCATGGTGGTGCATGCTTGTAATCCCAGCATTTGGGAGGCTGAAAAAGGAGGATCACAGTTTGAAGATGGTCTCAGCTACTTAGTGAGGTTCTTTGCAACTCAGTGAGACCCTGATTCAAAAAATAAAGAATAAACAATAGGGATAGGTGTTGTCACTCAGAGGTACAATGCCCTTAAGTTCCATCCCCAGTACCACCAAAAAAAAAAAAAAAAAAAATCAGTAGGAAATAGTAAGGGAAAAGAAGATAAGCAGCATGCCTGGGGCACACTGGAAAGCCCCCAAAGAAATTTGGCTCTCTTCTCAATCTCTGGCTGCAGATACCAGCAAAAGCCACGCCCTCTCAGCATCTGCATTATCGCAGTTTATAGGCAGAATCTCAAAGTGAGAAATAAGCCCCGAGAGAAGGTGTGGTCGCTGGCCAAAAGCATTTTCCACTTTTAGATATTCTTGCATACCTATTATTCTTCTAGTATTCTTTTAACTCTCTATACGAATTGCTCCGGTGATGTGAGATCAGGACTATGAAAGAAATTGAGTCCGTGGAAATAAATTCTCTAATAATTTGTCTAAACGCCCTTGGCTCTGCTCAATAGTAATGAAAAAACTGACCAGAACTCAGATCCTGTGATAAGCATTCCAGATGCAGCAATCACAAATGGTCTCCAATCCTCACTCCTATCACTAACTTAGGTTAAGCCATTAACTCCGGTAACCGGTAGCTCAGTTTAAGGTAACTCTGTTTATCCTTGAGATCCTGCCTAGAGACAGAGAAGATAAAACTGTGTGTGACTTCAAAGCAATTTAGTTGATGAACAGCTTAGTTGCCCAAATACAATAGAACCGAAGAAAAAAGATTGTTATCTTTTATGCCCAGTATGAGCATTCCCGGAGACAGAGAGACTGGCCGCATGGTTAGGAATGAATATGACAAAATAAAGGACAGATGTTCTAAATATATATATGTATGAAGGAAAGGAAATACCATAAGAGTAAGAAAAGCATTTTTGCATGAGGAAGAGCTTATCATAAGAACGTCCCAACTGGGAAAGAAAGGAATTAGAAGGTTAGAAGCAGGTTGCAGAGGGTTTGTGACAGGGAAATGGATTATTAAAGATGAATAGGCTTTTAACAGACTTGTTGTCTAAAGAAGAGTGTTCAGCAGTTAAGGAAATACATCTGACAACTAAATCCAAGAACTTCATGGTGTTGTTTGTGGTGTTTTGTCTGCCAAACTGTGTTGTGAGTTTGCTTAAGCTTTCAGATTTAGAAGGTAAGATGCCAATGTAAGGATTGAGTCGCCCCTGGCCCGCAGGGGGCAGGGCCGGAAGCTAGGAGGTGGAGCTCTGCGATTCCGGGAGGGAACCAGGCCTCCCGGGTCCGGAAGAAGAGAGTGCAGAGTTCAGAGAGGAGCCCGAGAAGGAGGGACACACGCTATCCCCCACCACCGGCCCCCGCGGCCACGCGGGGGCTGGAGGCCGATCTCCCACGAATAAAGGAATCCATATATCTACTATGGATCTCTGCGTGTCTCGATGCGACTGGGGGACACACACGCTCATTCAATCATTCAGCCAACACCTGAAGAAACTCTATCACATCCACCTGAATCACCACATCTCCCCACACTTGCTATATGGACTGAGCACAAAAGATGGAAAGTTCCAAGAAAATTAAAGAAGATTCCCGGAGAAGCCTCCAAGCCTTGGGCGTGCCCGTTTCTTCTGGAAGATTGAGCTTTGGAACTGCTTGTCTGCAAGATCGGGGAGAAGGTCTGGAGTTAATCTCTTGAAAGCCAAAAGCCAGCTGAAAACCGGACTAGTTTTTTTTACCTTTGTTTACGTGTCATTCACTATTGTTTCACAGTGATTGCATTCACTTCCTTTTCTCTTATTATTAACTTTACTGGTGAAGGGTATAAATTTTTCGGGGTTCTTGTAATAAAGTGTCATTGGCTCGAGAAGCCTTTGTCCATGTCAGATTCTTTCTAGAGAGCGCCGTCACTAGGAACTCTTAGTTCCTAGAAGGGAAAGAATCGCTGCAGAGAAGAGGCTACAGTACTTCACTCTAATCCTTCCCCATCTTTGCTGAGGTTTTCGACCGCGAGTGGACTCGCACCCCAACAGGACTGAGCCGGTCTGCGACATCTGGCCATTAAATATAGATTTTGTATTGGTATGTTCTTATCAGCATTACCAAGGCAATGGGCTAATAACTTATTTCTTAGCCAGGTGGTGCCTCCTTGTGTTTGGACAGGGCACTAAGTACAAGGATCAATAATCTACCTTGTTTCCATCTCTATTGTATTGGGCTGTATTGGGTGCTCATCAACTATGGGTGCTTTGAAGCAGCACATGGAGTTTACCTTTCCTATAGCCAGGTTGGGTCACAAAGGAGAGGGGGGAACAGAGGCACTGGTTGCCTCTAAGTATTTTTTAAGGAAAAGGCCTTAATTTCTTTTACATCTTTACTAGAGGTTAATCATTAGAACAAAGGACAGAGAGAAAGGAGAGCTCTGCAGTGTAACAGTTGCCGCCCCTCCCTGCCTGTGTGCCTGTGTAGCACCCAGGCCCAGACTGCTTTTTACATTTTGGAAATTAATACTAGAACAGTTTTCCAATAGTGGCATATAAAATGCCCCTGGGTTCAATCCCCAGCACCTCAATAATAATAATAATGATACAAAAAATAAAACAGGAGTGTAACTCAGAGGTAGAATTACCCTGAGTTCAATTTAGCAACCCTCAACATACACATACAAAACAAAAGTTAATTAGCCAGGTGTAGTGGCACATACTTGTAATCCCAGCATTTGGGAAGCTCATACAGGAGGATCAAGGTTCATGGATAGTCTCAGCTACTTGATGAGGCCCTTTGCAACTAAGTGAGACCCTGCTTCAAAATAAAGAATAAAAAATAAGGCTGAGGTAGAATGCCCCTGGCTTCAATCCCCAGTATGGAAATAAAAGTTAGTATTTATGAATTATCTATTCTCCTTCCTATAAAATCTATACTTATAAGGTTGAGACCTTTTCTTGTTCTGACAGTAGATTTATCCATTTGTCTTTTTACAAATAGTACTCAGGATTTAAAGATAGAAAAGCATCACATTCCAGTGGCTGATCGAATTCCATTAGAGCCCCACCAATAGTGGTAGTGGTTATGGGGCCTCCAAAAATTGGAGAGAGCACTTTGATAAGTCCCTTAGTGACAGAACAACAACAATAGCAGAAAGAATTAAAGCTCACACCATTAATGAAGAACACTCAATCAGGCCCTTGGGAACATAGAGGCTCTCTGAATTGGCATGGACCCTGGGCAGAGTTCAGTGGGGTGCATGCATCTTTCTGCTTCAGTTGCTGCAACTTAGACCCTCAGAAGACCAACTAAAGAAAACAGGCTGGGTGTGGTAGTACACACCTATAATCTTGGTACTTGGGAGGATAAGACAGTTCAAGACCAGCTTCAGCAACTAAGGAAGACCCTATTTCAAAAGAAATAAAATAGGGCTGGAGTATAGCTTGGAGATAGAGGGCTCCTGGGTTCAATCCCCACTAATAATAATAATAATAATAATAATAATAATAATAATAATTTCAATTAAGTGGCAAGTTCTATTTGTCTACAGCATGCCCTCCTACCTGTCAGCAATGATGAATTATAAAAAAAAGAAGACAAGTCTGGGCCTGGTGGCACACACCTGTAATTCCAGTACTTGGGAGGCTGAAATAGGACGATTGCAGGTCTGCGGCCAGCCTCAGCTACTTAGTGAGGCCCTCTGCGACTTAGATGCTATTTCAAAATAAAAAATAATAATAAAATAGGGCTGAGGGTGTAGCTCAGAGGTAGCATACCCCTGGGTTCAATCCCCAGTACCACAAAGAGAAAAAAATAAAAGTGATAATGTGAGCCAAGTGCAGTTGTTTATACCTGTAATCCCAGTACTTGGGAAGCTGAGACAGGAGGATTGCAGGTTTGAGGTCAGCCTCAGCAGCTTGGAAAGACTCTCGGCAACCTAGTGAGCCCTTATTTTTAAACAAAAAATAAAAAGGGATAGGGGTGTAGCTCAGAGGTAGAATGCTCCTGGGTTAAATTCCCAGTAACACACACACACACACACACACACACACACACACACACACACACAACGTGTGCATATATCTGTTTCACTTTGAATCTCACTATGATGTATAATTAAAATGCACCAATAAAAGTATAAAATATGTGTGTATATATATGCATACATATATAAGATGAACTACTATAGGGGATGAAATAATACGTAAGAATAAAAAGGTAAAATATATTCTCGCTTTCAAAAAAATAAAACTAATGTCCTAAACTGAAACATGCATTTAGAAATTTCCTATAAACTAAAAAAGAGTAAAATATGGTGTGTGTTTTTAATGTTATTGGAGCTGCTGTGGTGGTGCATAACTGTAATTCCATTACTTGGGAGGCTGAAACAGGAGGATTGCAAATTCAAAGACATCCTCAGAAAATAGTGAGACTCTCATCAACCTAATAAGACCCTGTTTCAAAATAAAAATAAAAATAGGGCTGGGGTTGTAGCTTGGAGGTAGAATGCCCCCAAGTTCAATCCCCAGTGCCACATTAAAAAACAAAAAAACTGGGCGTGGTGGCCCACACTTGTTATCCCTGTGCTTGGGAGGTGGAGACAGGAGGATCGCACAGGTTCGAAGCCAGCTATGCTGGCTTAAGAGACCCTGTTTCCAAATAAAAATATTAAATAGTACTGGAAGTGTAGCCCTGAGGTAGAAGGGTTTCCAGGAAACCCATTACCACCAACCAACAAACAAACAAACTAACAAACAAACAACAACAGTACTGGGTTGATTGAATGTACATTTGTAATCTCATGAAGGTGTGTCACTATCTCATGATGCTAAAACAAATATGTGTGATATGCTTATTGGAACTATCCCAACAACAATATAAAATTTAAAGTGAAAATTAAAATATATTTATAAATGAAAAAATACAATCTATACTGAAGCCAGGCCTGGTGATAATCCCAGGCCTGTAATCCCAGTATTTGGGAGGCTGAGATGGTCTCGCTAAGTAACACACACACACACACACACACACACACACACACACACACACACACATCTCTCTAGGCTGCTGAGAATCTCATTAAATTGCTGAGGCTGGTCTCAAACCTGTGATTCTCCTGTTTCAGCCCTCCTGGGTACTGGGATTATAGGCATGTGTCACCATGCCTGGCCCATGACCATGTTTATAACAGACAAAACAATCCCTAATATACAGTAAGGAAAATTCAACAACTCAGTTGCAAGCAGATATGATTTTTAAAAAAAGAAAGCGGAGGAGCTGCACATGATCAGGAAACACATGGCAGAATGGGCAGCCTCCAGGTAAAAAGGACACCTTCATTCATCAGTATGGTAAACACTGAATACTGGTGATATTTAGGATTTATGGGAGCTGAATAGGAATAGCATTTTTTGAGGACAGTTGGCCATAGCTACTAAAATGAAAATGTACAGTCAGGTATGGTGACACACCCCTATAATCCTGGTTCTTTGAGGCTGAGACAAGAGGATTGCAGGTTTGAGGGCAGCCCCAGGACTTAGCAGAGACCCTCAGCAACTTAGGGAGACCCTGTTTCAGTTGTTTAAAAACTTTAAAAAGTGTTTGGGAGCCATACATGGTGGTGCACATCTGTAATCCCAGTACTTGAGAATCTGAGACAGGAGGATTAAAGGTTTAAGGCCAACCTAGGCAACTTGGTTCAAAACTTTAAAAAATAAAATAAAATAGGTCTGTGGATATAGTTCAAAGGTAGAATGCCTGGGTTCAATCCTCAGTGCTACAAAAAGGAGGAGGAGAAAGAGGAGGAGAAAGGGGAGGAGGAGGAGGAGGAGGAGGAGGAGGAGGAGGAGGAGGAGGAGGAGGAGAACAAGGAGGAGGAGGAATCTCTTAGACCAAAAAATTTCACTTCAAACAGTATGCATGAACAGGCTATACAAGTATGTTTACTTAGCATTGTTTATAATACAAGTATATAAAATGAAATTACCCCAATGTCTATTGATATGAAAAAAGCAGAAATAAATGAACAGTATTTGGCTGTTTAGAAATGAGGTCATCCTCTACACATTAATAATTCCAAGATTATACTGTGAAGTAGCAAAGCATCCTGCAGACCTGTGGAGATGCAAGAGGACACCATTCATGTTAACCATGTGTGTTAACACGGACAAAGCCCAAGTGGACAAAAGCACATTAGCCAACTGTCCAGAGGGGCACACACTCCTAGGAGTGACCTCCTCACCTGCAGGGAGCAGAAGGTCTTGTGGAAGGCCTCCAACTGCATCTGTATGGGCTCACTGTTTTAAATAACAAAACATGTTCATGCATTATTTGTACATTAGACTATAGCTAAATATAAATAGAAAGTATCTGATTTTGTTCAGAGCAAAGAACAAGTTATATATTTAAAATTACCTGCTGAGTTGGGAATGGTGGGACACATTTGTAATCCCAGTAATTGGGAGGCTGAGACAGGAGGATTGCAGGTTCAAAGACAGCCTCGGTAACATAGCAAGGCTTTCAGCAACCTAGTGAGTCCCTGTTTCCAAATAAGAAATAAAAATGGGCTAGAGGTGCAGCTTGGGGGTAGAATGCCTCTGGGTTCAATCTCCAGTACCAAAAATAAAATAAAAGTACCTGCTGGGTTCTGATGATGCTTAAGGTGGACTCATGGGGCTGTTCTCTCGGGTCAGGAGTCCCCTGGAGGCAAAGAAAGGTGAAATTCCAGTGCTTTGCCACCAGGAGGGGTGCCTTGTCCCTGAGACTGAGGAAATAGCCCCCTATCTTTCCCTAAAGTCTTGCTTTTCTTCCTTAAAAATATCAATAGTGTGAACTGAATGCAGTAATCCTAGTAGTTGGAAGGCTGAGACAGGAGGACCACAGGTTTGAGGACAGCTTCAGCAATTCAGTGAGGCCCTGTTTCAAAATAAAAGGGCTGGGGGAGGGTGGCTGAGAATTCCCCTAGGTTCTGTTCCCAGCACACACACACACACACACACACACACACACACACACTATTATCTATGTGAGAGAGATGCTCATTTTCTCTCATTTTTTGTGTGTGTGTTGAGAGGGTACTGGAGACTGCACTGCTCCATGCTACCTCCAAGCATTCAAATCCTGAGCTCTACCCTCAGCCTTTTGCAGCTCACTAAGTTGCTGAGGGTCTTTAGGCTGCTGAGGATGACCTGGCCCTGTGGTCCTGTCTCGCCTTCCAGGCACTGGGACCGCAGGCGTGTGTGTGCTACTCTCCTGGCTGAGAACCTCCCCTGTGCCCGGTTCTCTCCCTGCAGGCTCAGCAGGGCCTCCCACAGAACTTTCCTGATGCTACCGGCAGAAGGCAGCAGAGCATCTGACAGTCCCAGGAGTCCTTCCTGGCTTGTTGACTGGCACATGAAGGGCTGTGCTCCTCCTCTTAGTTTTTCGGGGACTTGTGCAGGAAGCAACCTTCCTTTGGCAGCCACCTGGCCAGCAGCCAGCTGGAACTGGGTGGAGAGCTGTGTGCTGAGACATGGGGGCGAGCTGGTCACAGCAGGAAGGTTCTGTCTCCTGTCCATCGCCCCTCCCAGCAGTGGGGACAGCTCCATTCAACTGTGCAGAGGCTCAAGGAAGTCTAGTCATTAATGGCAGAGGCTAGACTTGAACTTGGGACCTGCTGCTCTGAGCCCAGCGCTCAGCTCTGCCAAGGCACTCAGGCAGCTTCCTGTAGCTCTGTGAATCACCTTGGTAGCTCCTGAGGGCCCAGCGCCACACCAGTGACCAGGAGAGGACTGGAGGTGGAGTGAGCCCCTGAGTGCTGCAGGGCCCCTGGGGCCATGTTGTAGCCGTGACCTGCTGGTGGCCTCTTTACGCACCTTTCTGCCCCAGGCCAAGTGGGCTAGCCTGGAGAGAGGCCCTTGGGTGCCAAGGTCTCTGCATCCCCTGAACCTGCCGCCGAATTGCCATCAACACTGTCAACCTTGAACTTGCCATCCTCCTATCTCAGCCTTCCAAGTACTGGGATTATAGACTTGTGCCATCATGCATGCCACGGGTCCTGACTCAGAAGTACAGGGGGAGGCCATGCTCCCTCTCTGGGGTTTTATGGCACAGGCACGAGGCTCAGGGTAGGTCCAGGGGCACCTGATTGGAGGCAGATGCTGTGGGTTCCACATTCAGAGGCTAGAGGCTAGAAGAGGCCAGAGCTTGGGTTGGGCGAGTGGACAGAAACACAGAGAAGCACCTGTGTGCCCACCCTGCCCAGGGCTCCTCCTCAGGAGCTCAGGCCACACAGTAAGAGCTTCTGCAGCTTCAGGGGAACTTCTGGTCTTAGCCTGGAGGAGGGAGACGGTCCATCAGGGGCCTGAAATAGTGAGTGGCACATGTGTGTCATCCCAGCACTTGGGAGGCTGAGATAGGAGGATTGTAGATTTGAGGCCAGTCTCAGCAACTTGGTGAAACCCTGTTTCCAAACAAAAAATAAAAAGGGCTAGAATGTAGTTCAGAGGTTAGAATGATCCTGGGTTCAATCTCCAGTACTCAAATGAAAAGAAAAGTAAGCTGGGAGAGGTGGTACATGCTTGTAATCCCAGTACTTGGGGGCTCAAATGGGAGGACTGCAGGTTCATGACCAGCCTGAATCCTACCTGGCAGTGAGCAGGATTGTGTCTCTGAGAAGATGTGCTGCCCTGGGGGTGGCTGGTGATGCCTGGGAACACCCACACCAGCAGGTAAGCTGAGCCTGGGGACTGGAGTGGGAGGGACGTAGGTCTCAGCTTCTGTTGATTTCATGGCTGACTTGGCCTTTCTTCAGTGACCATTGTGCTGGACATGACATGCTGGGAAGCCTCTTACTTTTTTCCAGCCAGTCCTTCTGTCTTTGTTCCAAAGGTTCAAAGTATCTCCGTGAAGTCCAAGGTCCCTGGCTTGGGGATTCCTTGGCATCTTGGTTTGTTGGAACAGCAACAAAATGGAACCCAACATTCCCAGCCTCAACATTATTTTTTTAAACAAGATCTCACTAAATTGCTAGAAACCTCAGTAAATTACTGAGGCTGGCCTCAAACCTGTGATTCTCCTGTCGCAGCCTCCCATGTACTGGGATCACAGGCATGTATTACCATGCCCAGTTAATAATTGTTTGCCTGATTTTTGCGAAACTGGGGTTGAACCCAGCAGTGTTCTAGCTCTGAGATACATCCCCAGCCCTATTTTTTTTTTAAACAGGGTCTCACTAAGTCACTGGAGGCCTCAGTAAATTTCTTGAGCCTCTCAAGTACTGGAATTACAAGCATGTGCCACCACACCCGGTTTGTGTGTGGGCCTTACTTGTTTGTTTTTAGTACTATCATAGCTTGGCGTAGTGGTGCACACCTGTAATCCCAGTACTTGAGAGGCTGAGACAGGAGGAGCACAGTTTTTCTTTCAGCCTCAGAAACCTAGCGAAGGCCTCGGCAACTTAATGAGATCCTGTTTTAAAATAAAAAGGTCGGGCGTGGTGTCGCACGCTTGTAATCCCAGCATTTGAGAGGCTGAGACTGGAGGATCCCGGTTCGCAGACAGCCTCAGCTATTTAGTGAGGCCCTCCGCAACTCAATAGGGCAGGGAGTGTAGCTCAGAGGTTGAATGCCCCTGGGTTCCATTCCCAGACCCACAGAAAAAACTGTAAATAAATAAAAATAAAAAAATAAAAAGGTCTGAGCGTGTATTTAGGAGGTAGAATACCCCTAGTTTCAATCCCCAGTGCTATAAAAAAAATAAGTAAATAAAAATTAAAAAAAGGAAAGGAAGGCAGGGAGGGGAGAGAGAGGACATCACTTTCTTCAATGGGTTACCATTCTCTGCACATGGTCTGGTGTCTTTGTAGTCTTGGGGACTTATGATTCTACCTTCAAAAGGGGCCAGACTCCTCAAGCCCCCTATTTTGTGGTACTGGGGATGGGGTAATTCTATCTCTGAGCTGCAGCCCCAGCCCTATTTTTTATTCTTTATTTTGAAACAGGGTCTCACTGAGTTGTGAAGGGCCTAAGTAGCTGAGGCTGTCTGTGAACCTTGATCCTCCTCTCTCAGCCCCCCCAAATGCTGGGATTACAAGCGCGTGCTACCACACCTGGCTCCCCCCCTCTTTTTTTTTTTTTTTTTTTTTTTTTACTAGAGATTGAACCCAAGGACATTCTACTTCCCAGTTACACAACCAGTCCTTCTTGGTTTTGTTGTTGTTATTTTGAAACAGGGTCTTGCTAAGTTGCTGAGGGTCTCGATAAACTGACAAGGTTGTTCTTGAATCTGTGATCCTCCTGTATCAGCCTTCTAAGTACTGGAAATACAGGTGTGCATAACTGTGCTTGGTGCTCTTCAAGCCTTTGTGATGTTGTCTTCCTTATGATCAGACACTAAACTTGGAAATAATCCTAGCCCAAACCACTTGGTGTTTCCTGGACAACTAAAAGGTTCACTCACATTACCACCCTGGCCTGGCAATTGTGTGCAAAGGAGGCCCTAGAAATGACAGACAGATAGAGCCCTTTACATTCAATTCACCCCACATTTTTTTTTTTTTTTTTGCGGGTCTGAGGGCGGAGCCCAGGGGCATTCAACCTCCGGGCTACACCCCCAGCCCTAGGTTTTATTCTTAATTTAGAAACAGGGTCTCACTAAGTTGTGGAGGGCCTCACTAAGTAGCTGAGGCTGTTCGTGAACCGTGATCCTCTGGTCTCAGCCTCCCAAAAGCTGGGATTACAAGCGTGCGCCACCACACCTAGCTCTAGCCCCACATTTTTAATTTTCACAATGTTAAAGAGATGGCCTGCTGACTTGTTTATTGAGCCCACAGGCTAAAAAAAGCTCTAAAATGTAAAAGTGAAGTTCAGAGGTGAGCACTGCATATGCAAAGTGTACAGAGTATTAATAGCATGCTATATTAGTAAAAGTGTCCTAGAACTCACACAGTGTTCAGGGTGATTGGAAGGCCCGAGGCTGTGTCCTCACTGACTGGCCCCAGGGACATCCTTATGAGACCGTTCTACCCAGCACGGATGGTTTCTTGCCTTCATTCTTCTGTTGCTGGTCACCAAAATCACTTAACCAGGCCACTTTGGCCTTGCCACCGAGGTCCACCACTCTGCCAGGCTTGCCGGAAGACCCATTTTGAGCTTAACGCCAGAAATCATATCTCTGACGAGTTACTGTCTCACAGCAAGGACTGTGAATACTCAGAAAGTGTCCAGAAACTGCCGGTAAGCCAGGCTCAGTGCCTGGGCCTGCAGTCTCAGTGACTCGGGCGGCTGAGGCCAGAAGATCACCTGGAGCCCAGACGTTCAGGGCCAGTCTGGGCAGCATAGCCAGACCCTCATCTCAAAAATAAATAAATAAAAAACTAAGAGAAGAAAGAAAGGAAGGAAAAAGAAACTGATGGTGGTACAGGCTTCCCTGTAGTAGCTCACATGACCTCCAAGATGAGACTGAGTATGGGAAAAGAAACTGTGCTGTTTTAGCTTTTTCATCACAGTGACCAAAACATCTGACAAGCACAACTTAGAGGAGGAAAGACCTATACGGGACTCAAGACTTCAGAGGCCATCCGTGGTCAGCCAGCCTATGGAGCAGGTGGCCTAAAGGCAGGGCCTCAGGGCATGGTAGAGGAGGAAAACCCAAGCTCAGCTCTGGAGGCTGGAAGCAGAGGGAAAAGGGGAGGAGGCAGAAGCCTCCTCAAGGCCACACCCTGTGCCCTGCCTCCTCCAGCCCTGTCCTGCCTTCACACCAGCTGCACTAGCTAATACATGAGCTCCACCAGACATTCTATATCAGATCATAAGCAAGGCATAGTGATGCAGGCCTGTACTTGGAGGCTGAAACAGAAGAATCGCGGGTTCGAGGCTAGCCTCAGTAACGTTAGCGAGAGTCTCAGCAAACTGTTTCAAAAACAAAAATAAACTAAAAGGGCTGGGGTGTAGCTCAGAGAATTACCGTGGGTTCCATCACCCATATCACCCCTCAGAGACACAAAATTTAAAAAAAAGAAAAAAGGATAAAACAGTATGATTTTAGTTTGGAGACCAGCCTCAGTAACTTTGGACACTCTCAGAAACTTAGCAAGACCCTGTTTCAAAAAAAAAAAAAAAAAACAACAAGAAATAGGGCGGGGAGGGTGGTGTAGCTTAGAAGTAAAATGCTCCTGAGTTAAATCCCCAGTACCAAAAAAGAAAAATGGAAGGAAGGAAGGAGGAGGGTGGGAGGGAGTGGGGGAGCTGGTCCAGAGAAGAGACCTGAGATGTGGCCCTTGTCATTAACCATCACAGGCACACAATGGCACGCCTCCGCCCCTCACCTGCCCCTGGTTGCCATTGCTGGCTCTCCCTGAGTGAGGCTACTTCCCGGGGGAAAGCTGACCCACCAGGCTGCTTACAGCAGGAACCCCTGCTGGCGATGGAACAGCGGCCCAGGTTGACCCAGGAGACCCCCTGGACTGGATCGTCTGAGTGTCTGGTGGGGGCGGAACTGAGAACTAGAGAGGGGCGGGGCGTCGGGGCGGGGCGCCTCTGATTGGCCATCTGGTGGGGCGGGGCAGAGAGGCCTCTGAGGGTGGGGTGAGCAAGGCAAGAGGGAGAAAAGTACTTCCCTTCTTACCATGGGACACCTGAGTGGTAAGAGGCTGCAGAGAGCAGAGACAGACTACAAATACACGGTCCCCAGGAAATGTCAGGGATGCTCAGGTCGTGCCTCCCACTGGCTGCTCTTGAGCTCCTCCGCCTCCCCCCAGGAAACATACTCTGAAGGTAGGAAGCAGGTAGATATGGAGAGGTGAGCCAGGAATGATGGCAAATGCCTGTTATACCAGTGCTGGGGAGGCTGAGGCAGAAGGATCCCAGGTTAAAGGCCAGCCTCAGCAACTTAGCGAGGCCCTGTTTCAAAATAAAAAATAAAAAGGGCTGGTGTGTGTGTGTGTGTGTGTGTGTGTGTGTGTGTGTGTGTAGGTTGGACCCTAGTACAAACAAAAACAAAACAGAAACAGAAATTTGGGGTGTGAACGTAGTTCGGTGGTAGAGTGCTTTGCCAAACCCTAGGTTCAATCCCCAGTATCACACCAAAAAGAAAACTAATAAAATAAAATACAACATCATAACGGTTCGTGGAACTTTATAGCAGGACCTTGCTTATACCCAGGAATAGCCTAACTCTTTAATATTCCCCTAAGATAAACCAGGTCCAGTCTAAGATGAAGTCACTTTTTCCTTCTGTACTGGGGATGGAATCCAGGGGCATTCTACCTCTGAACTACACCTCTAGCCCTATTTTTAATTCTTTATTTTAAAACATTGTCTCTAGTTGCAGAGGGCCTCACTAAGTAGCCAAGCCTGGCTATGAATCTGTGAGCCTCCTGTCTCAGCCTCCCCAATACCAAATATTGGGATTACAAGCGTGGGCCACCATACTGGGTTATGAAGTCACTTCTGTCCTAACCAATATATAATATATACCTCTCTTTCTGACCCCAAACTCTGGGAATCTGCAAGATCCACTTGGTCTTGCTACAGCCCAGTATGGTGTGTGTGTGTGTGTGTGTGTGTGTGTGTGTGTGTGTGTGTGTGTTACTGCAGATTGATCCCAGGGGCATTCTACCTTTGAGTTACACCCCCACCTCTATTTTATTTTTTATTTTAGAGTCAGGGTCCCCCTAAGTTGTGGAGAGCCTTGCTAAGTTGTTGGGGCTGGCCACGAACCTGTGATCCCCCTGTCTCAGCCTCCCAAGTACAGGCTGCAGGCAAGCGCCATGTCACCATGCCTGATTTAAATTATGCTGTTTGTTGTTTGTTTTTGTGGTGCTGAGGATTGAACCCAGGGCCTTGCACATGTTGTGCAAGTGCTCTACCACTGAGCCACATCTCCAGCCTCCTCCAAAGGGCACTCCTGTCAGCAACTCTCCCAGTAAACTGCACCCTGTGCACTCCGGACCTGTCTGCCTCCTTCTTTAGTTTTGGGGTGGATTCTCACACAATGGCCTGGTTATTCCAGAACAGACCAGCATCTCCGGGCACGTGGCTGCATCACCCCATGTCTGCTGTGTGGTCTCCACAGACATTGTATGTGCCTAATCTTCTCCCCCTGCCATTGCCTTATAAGGACATTTGTGAAAGCACTTAGGACCCACCCAGATAACCCAGGATGACCTCATCTCGTCTGAAGATGCTGAAATCCCAGGTGCAAAGACACTTTTTCCAATAAGGTCACATTCATTCACAGGTTCCAAGTTAGGACAAGGACCTATGGGGAGCCTTTTTCAGCTTGCTGTACCTCCAGCTTTTCTCCTTTCAGGTCCCTGGTCAGCAGCCCATGAGCTCAGACATGGTCTAACCTCAGTCTGCTCCTTATTTTCATGCAGTGAATGGGTGAAGCACCGGTCTTCAGGCAGGTGGTGCCTCCTGTGGAGTTGTGGCAGGACACCTGCCTTGCAAGCCAGCCTCCTACAGTGTCAGGCACCTCAGTCACCCTCACGGAGCCCCCGCTCTGGGATGAATGAGAGAGGGGCCTATGATAGCTTGGATGTAAAATTTCCCCCGGGGTCTCATTCCCTGGGGCCAGGCGGGGGAGGTGGGGGTGGACGGGTAGAGCACAACTGTGAGCCCTCCACACACCAGACCCAGACGCTGCTCTGAAGCCAGAGCGCTCCCTCCTTCTGGCGCCTGCATCGCTGCACCGCCATCCCACGCAAGAGGAGAGGGTCCTGAGGCCCCAGGAGAACTGACCTGGAACTGTAAAGCGCAAAAGCTTTACAGTGTATGAGTGCTGGGCCAGTCCTGATTCCTGCTGTTTTGTTTTATTAGTTATTTTGTTTCTAAATTTTTGTACTGGGGGCCAAACCCAGGGCACTCTACCTCCTAACCACACCCCCAGGCCATTTTATTTTATTTTTTTAAATTGAAACAGGTTTTCACTTTGTTGCTGAGGTCTCCTAAATTGCCTCAAGCCAGCCAGGTGTGGTAGCACAAGCCTGTAATCCCAGTACTTGGGAGGCAAAGACAAGAGGACTGCAGGTTTGAAGCCAGCCTCAGCAATTTAGTGAGCCCCTGTTTCAAAATAAAAAATAAAACAGGGTTGGGGGTGTAGTTCTAAGGTAGATTGTTCCTGGGTTCTATCCCCAATAACACACACACACACACACACACACACACACACACACACACACACACAATGCATTGAACCTGCAATCCTCCTGCCTCAGAATCCCAAGGACTGGGATTACAATTTTGGGCCACTACATCCAGCTTAAAAAAAAAATAATAATGATAATAATAATTATTATTATTTTTGAGGACTTCTGGGAAGATGGCGACCGAGAAAAGCGGGGCTTAAGAGCCCCGCTAACAACCAATCTCCATTACCACAAAATCAGCGCCTTTCATAGCCAGAAAACACCATCACCAGAGAAACAAAAAAAATCACCAGGCTCCAGAGAGAAAGCGAACTGAGAACAAGCTCAGAGCCAAGAGGAGATACACCGGCCTCATGCCCGAGGACACGGCAGCAGTGCCATACTGCCAGCGGCAGTGGCGAGTTCACCAGACGGCTACAGCAAGCCGAGGTGAGCCGCTGCGGAACAGCCAGGTGGGATCTTTCGGCGCAGGGAGCATCTAAAGCTCCCAGTGGCTGAGCTCAGCATACGCTGCAGGGACTCAGAGTGGAACTCAAAACCAAGAAGAAATACGCCAGCCTCACGGCCGAGGGCGTAGCAGTGGTGCCATATTGCTACCGGCGGCGGCAGCAGTGAATTCACCGAGTCCAGTACAGCTACATCTGCGTACTCAAGAACACTGAGTCAAATTGCGGGCCACAGAGGAGAAATCCCAGTACTGTACTCCCTGGGACTTGACCCAGTGGGGGAGGGGCTGTGGCAGAGATATCACACCATAGGAGAACGTGCAACCTGGCACCCCCCATAGTCTAAAGCAGCCTCTATCGACTCCCTGGGTCTGAGACTCTGTGACACAACCCAGTAAAGGAGTAGTGGAGTCAGAGATACTACAGACTCGAGATCCAGAGCACCTTAAGCGAAGTCATAGTGACCCAAGGGAAGAACCCAGAGAAGGCACAAACTTCCGAAATCATGGGAAAGAGGAATAACACTGGAGCAATGAATGCCCACAACCCCACAACATCAGAACCCGATAAAACAGAAAATCAGAGATTTCTAGAAGATCAAATCAGGAAAATAACTGTAGAAATAATAGAGGTGCTTCGAAAAGAACTCAGAGAGAGCCAAAAAGAGATAAAGGATGCAATTAATGAAGTAAAGGCCTCAATTCAAAGCACGAACAACCGATTAGAACACATGGAGAACAGAATCTTGCTCTTAGAAAATGATCATTCCAAAAATGAAAGCATAGTTTCTAATCTAGAAAAAAATATCCGACAGCAGGAATCTGACATTGAAGAAATATGGGCCCATTTTAAGAGAGCTAACCTAAGAATAATTGGAATAGAGGAGGGAAAAGAAAGTGAAACAAAAGGGATCAACAATCTCTTCAAGGAAGTAATAGCAGAAAATTTTCCAAACATAAAGCAAGAGGTCGATACACAGGTCCAGGAAACTTATAGAACTCCCTTTAGACAGGATCGGAGAAGAGGATCCCCACGCCACATAATTGTCAAAATGACCAATGTGGAAGCCAAGCAGAGAATCTTAACGGCAACAAAAACAAAGGGCCAAGTGACATTCAGAGGCAAACCAATTAGAATCACTCCAGACTTCCCAAACCAAGTCATGAGAGCCAGAAGGGCTTGGAGTAACATATTCCAAACTCTGAAAGAAAACAACTTCCAGCCAAAAATTTCCTACCCAGCAAAACTTTCTATCAAATTAGATGGGGAAATAAGAAGCTTCAATGACAAACAGAAACTGAAGGAATTTATGTCTTCAAACCCAGCACTAGAGAAAATACTCAAAGAGATTAACTACAAAGAAGAAATAGGTAACACACACCAGAACCAGAGAAACAAGATTTCACACCAGAACCAGAGAAACAAGATTTCCCATCCAACAGACAACTAAGATTGGTTATCTGTGGAGATTCATTATTTATGTTAGTTTTTACCTATCTCTAAATTGTATTGTTTGCCTTTATTGTTGTTAATTTTTAGGATGTCTAGTTGGAATATTAATATACCTTCAGATATAGCATTTGGAAATATTTTATCCCATTCTATTAGTAACTTTTAACTCTGTTTACATTGTCTTTGGATATACAATATTTTTTATTTTTTAGGGAGTTTGTATACTCTTCTGTTGCCTGTGCCATTGAAATCATATCCAAGAAATCACTGCCAAATTCAATGTTGTGAGGTTTTATGACCCAGATTTTCTTCTAAAAGTTTATAGTCTTAAGATTTATATTTAGGTCTTTTATCTATTTTGAGTTAATATTTGTATATGGGATTAGGTAAGGGTCCAATTTTATTCTTTTCCATGTAAGTATTATTTTTCAACAATATTTAGTTAAAAGATTATTATTTCTACCACCAAATGTTCGTGGAAACCTTGTCAAAAATAACTTGACAATATAGGGAAGAATTTAGCTCTAGGCTTGTATTTAACTCCAATGGTTTATATATCTGCCTTTAGAACAGTACTACACTGTTTCAATTATTGTAGCTTTATATGGTTTGAAATCAGAAAATATATATCTTCTAGCTTTGTTCTTTTTCAAGATCATTTTGGGTATCTAGAGTCCATATTCCATATTAGGATAGATTTTTTTTTCTGAAAAATAAATATATAAATATATGATAGTTTCACCTAAAAAAGTAGAAAAAAATATTCTCTGGTAAGAAAGAAAGCAAAAAGAAATATTGAAATATTATCTTTAAGTCATCAAAAGCTTGGTATCAGACAAATGAAACTGTTATGTGAGATTATCATTTTTAATTTTGAATAAATTGCTATAATACTAGATGTCAACCACTAAGCCAAGCATGGGAAGGAGGGATGGGGAGAGAATGGGGTGGGGATCGGGTGGGGGCTGACTGGGTGATGTGTGCATGTATGTCTACAAAAGTTTGTATCCCACTATGATGTATCAATACAGTGCACCAATAAAAAAAATTATTATTATTATTATTTCTATAATTATTGTATAATAAATTGTTGTTGTTGTTGTTGTTGTTGTTGTTGTGCTGGGCATGGAACCCAGAAGGGCTCTACTACTGAGCTACATCTCCCAGTTCCTTTTATTACTTATTTTGAAGCAGGTCTCATTAGGTTGTCAAGGCTGGCCTCAAACCTGTGATCCTTCTGTCTCAGCCTTTGAAGTCCTGGGATTACAGTACTTCGGGTTTATTACTAAACTCGGCATAGTCCTGATTTTTAAAGGAACCTTCAAGGTTTGGGGATGTAGTTAAAGTGGCAGAGCACTTTCCTAACAAATATGAGGCCCTGGCTTCCATTTTCAGCCATCAGAGGGAGAGGGAGTCCAGGTTTCAGGTGTGCAGACACCCAAATGTATTCCCTATAACCTGGAAGAATCTCAGAACCCACACAGCCAGGAGGGGTGGGAATGAGGTGGAGACAGTGCTTCACTTCCCTCTGCTGGTCACAGTTGGTGGAACCTCTTCAAAAAACACATATGGTCTTCTCTTATTTAAAAAACAACAACAACAATAATAATAATAATAATAATAATAATAATAATAATAATAATAATAAAGAAAAAGAAAAAAAGAAAAGAAAAAAAAAAAACATTGGAGAGGGGTCAAGATGGCCGCGGTTCCAGGATTCTGGAGATGCAGACAAAACATATCCAACTGACCTGGAACTGTTGGAAAAATTCTCTGCGAAGGGGGACTGCTTCTTCCTTACGTGCTTAAGAATCTTGGACATCATCTGTAAGGAGGGAGCTCAGTGGAGACCTAGGAGAAAGGTGGTGTTGGCAGCAGTGGCTGTGATGGCGGTGGAGGCTTGTATGTGGGGAAAGCAGAGATCTGATCCAAACCACCCTGATCCTCTGAAGAAATTGCCCCAAAGGTGGAATGCTACCGTTGCGCATGCTCAGGAATACCGGACAACATGTGGTGTGGGAAAAGAGTTTGGGAAAGAATTGAGATGGTCGAGGCAGCGGCAACGGCAGCAGCCAGTATCTAGGAGAGGCAGAGATCTGATGCAACACACATGGATCTTTTGAAGAAATAACCCTAGAGGCAGAACGCTACCACCACACATTCTTGGGAACTTGGGACAACATGCTGTGTGAAGAGGGTGCTCGGATTGAAGCCTGCCATGAGGCAAGGCCAGTTTAGGGGCCTCCGAGGCCAGGATCGGAGCCTGCCGAAGGGTGAGTCTGGTGCCGGGACCAGTGAGGCCGGGATCGGGGCCTACAATGAGGCAAGGCTGAAGCTGGGGCTTCCAAGACCAAGATCAGAGCCTGCAGAGGGGTTAGGCTAGAGCTGGAACCAGCAAGGCTGGGATCAGAGCCTGCCGTGAGGCAAAGCCAGTGCTGGGGCCTCTGAGACCGGGATTGGAACCTGCCAAGGGGTTAGGCTGGTGCCGGGGCCAGCGAGGCTGGGATCAGAGCCTGCCATGAGGCAAGGCCGGTGCTGGGGCCTCTGAGGCTGGGATCGGAGCCTGCTGAGGGATGAAGCTGGTGCTGGGGCCAGCGAGGCCAGGATCGGGGCCTGCCATGAGGCAAGGCTGGTACTGGAGTCAGCGAGGCCGGCATCAGAGTCTGCCGGGTGGCCAGGACTGACCGCACCTGCCACACATGATCAAGAAGCCTGGAGAATACGCTAAGTGGCAAAGGGTATCAGAGGTATCAGAGGGAGCCCCGCATAGCCGGGGTGAGACTACATGTTGCGTGTTCTGGGAATCATCAGCCCTTATGACCACCACGCTCCTCTGCACAGAGTGGGAGGCAATGGTCCATGTGGGAAGGCAGAACCTACTTTCTAAAGAGAAGCTATGGACCTTTGCCTCGGGAGGGAAGACAAAACTTATTGACACTAGGTATTTGGGGTCCCAGCTTTTGCAAAAGACATGTACTGCTTTTTCATAGTAAAAAAAAAAAAAAAAAAAAAAAAAAAGAACACCAGGCATGGTGGTGCACGCTTGTAATCCCTATGCTTGGTAGGTGGAGACAGGAGGAACGCACTGGTTTGAGGCCAGCCTTTCTGGCTTAAGAGACATTATTTCCAAATATATATATATATGAGAGAGAGATAGGTCTCCGGGAGTGTAGCCTGGAGATAGAGGGGTCTCCAGAAACCAAGTACCAAAAAAAGGGAAAAAAGAAAAATAGAAAGAAAAAAGGGAACATCTGTAGACGACCTGCCCATAGTGACAGAGAACAGAGCCCAGTACACAACAAGGCCAGTGCCGGGGACTCTGAGACCAGGATAGGAATCTGTCGGGCAACTAGGCCGACTCCAAGGCCAGGGAGGCCGGGTTTGGAGCCTGACCTGAGGCAGGGCCGGGGCTGGGGCCTCCATCAAGGCCAGGAACAGAGCCCACCAAGGGGTGCGGCCAATGCCAGGGCCAGTGTGACTGGGATTGGAGCCTGCCATGAGGCAAAGCCAGTGCTAGGGCCTCCGAGGCAGGATCAGAGCCTGCCGCGGGGTTAGGCCAGTGCCAGGGCCAACGAGTCCGAGCCTGGAGACTGCCAAGAGGCAAGACCAGTACTGGGGCCTCCAAGGCCAGGATTGGAGCCTGACAAGGGGTGAGGCCTATGCCAGGGCCAGAAAATCCGGTATCGGAGTCTGACGTGAGGCAAGGCCAGTGCTGAGGTCTCTGAGGCCGGGATCGAAGCCTGCCGAGGGGTGAGGCCAGTGCCGGGACCAGCAAGGCCAGGACCAGGGCCTACCGTGAGGCAAGGCCAGTGCTGGGGCCTCCCAGGCTGGGATTGGAGCCTGCCAAGGGGTGAGGCTGATCCCAGAGCTAACGATGCTGGGATCGGAGCAAGCCATGAGGCAAGGCTGGTGCTGGGGCCTCTGAGGCCGGGATCGGAGCCTGCCGAGAGGTGAGGCCAGTGGCAGAGCCAGTGAGGCTGGGATCGGGGCCTGCCATGAGGCAAGGCCGGTGCCGGGGCCAGCAAGGTCAGGATTGGAGCCTGCCGAAGAGTGAGGCCAGCACCCGGGTCAGCCTGGCTGGGATTGGGGCCTGCCATGAGGCAGGGCCTGCACTAGGGCCTCCAAGGTTGGGATTAGAGCCTGCCAAGGGATGAGACTGGTGCTGGGGCCAACCTGGCCAGGATTAGGACCTGCCGTGAGGCAAGGCTGCTGCTGGAGCCTACGAGGCTGGGATTGGAGCCTGCTGAGTGGTGAGCCCAGAGCCTGGGCCAGTGAGGCCAGGATTGAAGCCTGCTGTGAGGCAAGGCCGGTGTTGGAGCCTCTGAGGCCAGGATCAGAGCCTGCCTAGGGGTGAGACCGATGCCAGGGCCAACGAGGCTGGGATTAGAGCCTACCGTGAGGCAAGGTTGGAGCTGGGACCTCTGAGGCTGGGATTGGAGCATGCCGAGGGATGAGGCCGGTGTCGGGACCAGTGAGACTAGAGTCGGGGCCTACCATGAGGCAAGTCTGGTGCTGGGGTCTCTGAGACCATGATCGGAGCCTGCGGAGAGGTGAGTCTGGAGCCAGGGCTAGCATGGCCAGGATTGGAGCCTGCTGTGAGGCAAGGCCGGTGCTGGGGCCTCTGAGGCCAGGATTGGAGCCTGCCGAGGGGTGAGGCCAGTGCCAGGGCCAGGTACATAAAGGAAGGATTATAGGCACGTGCCCTCCCACTCTGTGCAACTCTTCTTTTAAGGAAGCTTGGTGAAGAGTGGCTTGGGTAGGTGTGTGAGGTGCCATCTTTCTGGGGGTCACAGATGGCTTCTGAGTCTGGTCATTTTCTGGATGCCTAGGCTGATCATCATCTTATCAATAGATAATGCTGGAAAGTCACCTAAATTTTAGATTTCTCAACCTATATCCTATCTTTCTTGTTTATACTCTCTATTTCTGGGATAATTAATAGGGTAAAATTCATAAATGAGTGAATTTCCAGTAACTTTAAGACTGTGAGTGAGCCAGGCATGGTGGTACATGCTCCCAGTACTTGGGAGGCTGAGATGAGAGGATTGCAGGTTCAAGGCCAGCCTCAGCAGCTTAGTGAGGCTCTCTGATCCTGATTCCAAATGAAAATGAAACAGGGATAGAGGTGTAGCATGGCGGGATAATGCCCTTGGATTCTATCCCAAATCTACACTTTGTAGATTTTCCAGAGATGTGGGAGCACTGGGCCTGGCTCGGGGAGTGAGGGTATGAGGAACTTCTGCACAAGGTTTTCAACAACCGTGAGTCAAATTGCGGCCCATAGAGGAGAAATCCCAGTACTGTACTCCCAGGGACTTGCGCAGATAGTCTCCCTGGGTCGGAGATTTTAGCAGTACAACCCAATGGGGGAGTGGTGGTGGCAGAGATATCACACCATAGTCACAACTCCTCACTGGAAAATGCCCAACTTGGCACCCCCCCCACGGTCTGGGCAGCCTCGATTGACTCCCTGGGTCTGAGACTTTGTGATACAACCCAGTAAAGGAGTAGTGGTGACTGAGATACCACAGACTTGAGATCCAGAGCATCTTAAGTGAACCCATAGTGACCCAGGGAAGAACCCAGAGAAGGTACAAACTTCCAAAATCATGAAAAAGAGAAATAACAATGGAGCAGTGAATGCCAACAACCCCACAACATCAGAATCTGATAACACAGAAATCCAAAGATCTCTAGAAGATCAAATCAGGAAAATTACTTTAGAAATAATAGAGGACTTTTGAAAAGAATTCAGAGAGAGTAAAAAAGATATAAAGGATGCAACCATTGAAATAAGGGCCTCAATTCAAAGTATACACAACAGATTAGACCACATGGAGAATAGAATCTCTCTTCTTGAAGATGATCATTCCAAAAATGAACACATAGTTTCTAATTTAGAAAAAAAAAAAAAAACCCGACAGCAGGAATCTGACATTGAAGAAATATGGGCCCATTTTAAGAGAGCTAACCTAAGAATAATTGGAATAGAGGAGGGAAAAGAAGGTGAAACCAAAGGGATCAATAATCTCTTCAAGGAAGTAATAGCAGAAAATTTTACAAACATATAGCAAGAGGTCGTTACATGGGTCCAGGAAACTTATCAAACTACCTTTATACAGGATCAGAGAATAGGATCTCCACAGCACATAACTGTCAAAATGACTAATGTGGAAGCCAAGAAGAGAATCTTAAAGGCAACAAAAACAAAAGCCCACATGACATTCAGAGGCAAACCAATTAGAATCACTGCAGACTTCCCAAACCAAGTTATGAAAGCCAGAAGGGCATGGAGTAACATATTCCAAATTCTGAAAGAAAACAACTTCTAGCCCAAAATTTTTTACCCAGCAAAACTATCCATCAAATTAGATGGGGAAATAAGAAGCTTCCATGACAAACAGGAACTGAAGGAATTTATGTCTTCAAAACCAGCGCTAGAGAAAATACTCAAGGAGATTAACTGCAAAGAGGAAATGGGTAATACACGCCAGAACCAAAGAAACAAGAATTCCCATCCAGCAGACAACTAAGCAAAGAAGAATAAACAGTATCTCAAACAGAAATAAGATCTTAACATGTTGGGAATTAAAAATTATCTCTCTATAATCACACTAAATGTAAATGGCCTCAACTCCCCAATAAAAAGACATAAAGTGGCAAAATGGATTAAAAGCCAGAATCCATCCATCTGCTGATTACAAGAAACACACCTTACAAGTAAAGATAGGAACAAACTCAAGGTAAAGGGCTGGAGCAAGGCAATCCATGCTAATGGTACTCGAAGACAAGCAGGAGTAGCAACTATGATATCAGACAAGTTAGACTTCAAACCCAAACTTATTAGAAGAGACAAAGAAGGTTACATTTTACTGGTAAAAGGAATAGTCCAGCAAGAGGAAATAACAATAATCAACATCTATGCCCCAAACATAGGGGCAGCTACTTTCATAAATCAAACTCTTTGTGACATGAAGTCACACATAAATCCCAACACAATAATACTGGGAGACTTCAACACACCTCTCACAAGACTAGACCGATCTTCCAGACAAAGGGTCAGTAAAGATGCCTCAGAACTAAAGAACACTATTAACCAAATGGACTTGTTGGACACATATAGAATATTTCACCCAAATACAGCCAAGTTTACATTTTTCTCAGCTGCTCACGGAACCTTCTCCAAAATAGATCACATCCTGGGACACAAAATGAGCACGAGCAAATTTAAAAAATGTTACATACTTCCCTGTGTCATTTCAGACCATAATGGAATAAAACTAGAAATCAACTATAAGAAGACCCAGAGAAACAACATAAACATGTGGAGACTGAACACCACATTTCTGAATAAAGAATGGGTCATAGAAGATGTAAGAGGTGAAATGAAGAAATTTTTAGAAACAAATGAAAATAAAGATACAATATATCAAAACCTCTGGGACACTTTGAAGGCAGTATTAAGAGGAAAATTTATAGCACTGAGTGCTCACATAAGAAAAACAGAAAATCTTCAAATAAATAGCCTAATGACACACCTCAAAGCCCTTAAAAAGCAGGAACAATTGAACCCCAAAGCCAGCACAAGACGGGAAATTATTAAAATTAGAGCAGAAATTAACGAAATAGAGAATAAAAAAACAATACAGAAAATCAACAAAACCAAAAACTGGTTTCTTGAAAAAATTAACAAGATTGATAAACCACTAACCAACCTACCTAAAAAAAAGAGAATCAACCAAAATTATGAAGATAAGGGATGAAAAAGGAGACATTACTACTGACAGCATAGAAATCCAGAGGATTATCAGAAACTACTTTGAAAAACTATACTCCAACAAAATGGAAAATTTGGAGGAAATCGACAACTTCCTAGATAAATACAACCTTCCTAAACTGAGTCAAGAAGATATAGAACACTTAAACCAACCAATAACAATCCAAGAGATTGAAACAGCAATAAAGAGCTTACCATCAAAGGAAAGCCCAGGACCAGATGGTTTCCCAAGTGAATTCTATAAAACCTTTATAGAAGAGCTAACCCCAATACTACTCAAACTATTTCACAAAATAGAAAAAACCGGGACTTGTGCCAGGCGTGGTGGTGCACGCTTGTAATCCCCGTGCTTGGGAGGCAGAGACAGGAGGATCACGCAGGTTCGAAGCCAGCCACACGCGCTGGCTTAGGAGACCCTGTTTCCAAATAAAAATGTAAAAATAGGTCTGGGAGTGTAGCCCGGAGGTAGAAGGGCTTCCAGGAACTCCAGTACCACCAAAAAAAAAAAAAAAAAAAAGAAAGAAAAAGAAAAAACCGGGACTCTCCCAAATACATTCTATGAAGCCAACATCACACTAATACCCAAACCAAATAAAGACAGTTCAAGGAAGGAAAACTACAGGCCTATATCTCTGATGAATTTGGATGCAAAGCTATTAAACAAAATACTAGCAACACACATTCAAAACCACATCAAGAAAATCATTCACCATGACCAGGTAGGGTTCATCCCAGGGATGCAAGGCTGGTTCAATATATGAAAATCAATCCATGTAATTCATCATATAAACAGAATCAAAGTCAAAAATCACATGATCATCTCAATAGATGCTGAAAAAGCATAGGGAGAAATGGGTCATAGGAGGAACTCTTGAAAGAGGAAATCCTATAGAGGAGCAAGCAAGACAATCTAAAGGAGGAGAAAGAGGGGGAAGAGGAAAATCTCTAAAACACACAATGTACTTAAACATATCGAAGTCAAACACTAAGCCAAGCAAGGGAGGGAGGGACGGAGAAGGAATGGGGTGGGAATTGGGTAGGGGTTAAATCAGCGATGAGTACATGTTTGTACACACAAGATTTTTACCCCAATATGTTGTATGAATATAATGCACCAATAAAAAAATTTAAAAGAAAAAAAAAGAAGATACGGAAAATTTAAACCAATCAATAACAATCAAAGAGATTGAAACCGGAATAAAGAACCTACCACCAAAGAGCAGCTCAGGACCAGATGGTTTCCCAAGTGAATATTATAAAACCTTTATAGAAGAGCTAATCCTAATACTCTTCATACTCTTCAATCCTATTTCATAAAATAGAAAAAAAAATGGGATTCTTCCAAATATATTCTTTGAAGCCAACATCATATTAATACCAAAGCCAAATAAAGACAGTTAAAGGAAGGAAAACTACAGGCCTACATCTTTTATGAATTTAGATGCAAAACTGCTAAACAAAATACTAGCAACATGCATTCAAAACCATATCAAGAAAATCATACAACATGATCAGGTAGGGCTCATCTCAGGGATGCAAGGCAGGTTCAACACATGAAAATCAATCCATGTAATTCATCATATAAGCAGAATCAAAGACAAAAGTCACATGATCATTTCAATAGACACTTGAAAAGTATTTGAAGCTGGGCGTGGTGGCACATGCTTGTAATCCTCATGCTTGGGAGGCGGAGACAGAAGGATAGCACAGATTTGAGCCTTGCTGGCCTAAGAGACCTTGTTTCCAAATAAAATACAAAAAATAGGTCTGGGAGTGTAGCCCAAAGGTAGAAGTTCCATCCCCACTACCACCAAAAAATAAGTTTTTTGAAAAAAATACAATATCCATTTATGCTAAAAGTACTGCAGAGAATTGAAATAGAAGGAACATACCTCAACATCATAAAGGCAACATCATTTTAAATGGGGAAAAACTGTGAGAACTTCCCCTAAAAACAGGAACAAGACAAAGATGTCCATTATAACCACTTCTTCTCAATATAGTAATTGAGACTCTAGCCAGAGCAATAAGGCAAGAAAAGTAAACCAAAGGAGTACAAATTAAGAAAAAAAACACTCAAACTTTCACAACTTGCAAATGACATGATACTATACTTAGAAGACCCACCAAATTCAACCAAATGGCTTATATAACTTATCCACAAATTCAGAAAAGTGTCTGGATATAAAATCAAAACATCAGAAGCTTTTTGTATACCAATGATAAATCCACTGGGAAAAAATCCAGAAAACACTTCCACTCAGGATATCCCATAAAAAAAATAAAGTACTAAGGAATAAACTTAACCAAGGAGCTAAACAACCTCTACAAAGAAAATTATAAAACATTGAAAAAAGAAATCAGAGAAGACCTTAGAAGATGGAAAGGTCTTCCATGTTTATGGATAGAAAAAATAAATATCATCAAAATGGCCATACTTTCAAAAGTATTCTACAGATTCAATACAATACCCATTAAATTACCAAGATCATTTCTCACAGACAGAAAAATCAGTCATCAGATTGATTTTTGTCAATTGTCAGACAAAGGGGCCAAAAACACACACTGGAAAAAAGATAGCATGCTCAGCAAATGGTGTTGGCAAAACTGGTTAACCATATAAAGAAAATTTGAAATAAACCCCACTTTCTCACCCTGCACAAGAGTCAATTCAAGATTGATCAAAGACTTGAAAATTAGACCAGAGACCTGGAGGCTCCTTGAAGAGGAAATAGGTCCAACACTGCAACACATAGGCACAGGTAAAAACTTTCTTAACAAGACCCCAAAAGCACAAAGAAACTAAAAGGTGAATCAATATGTGGGATTGCATGTAACTGAAGAGCTTCTATACAGAAAAAAAAAAAAACTATCAAGAACCTCAATCGAGAACCAATAGAATGATAGATTTTTGCCAACTACTCCTCCGATAGAGAGCTAATATCTAGAATATACAAAGAACTCAAGAAACTTGACACTAAGAAAACAAATAACCCAATCAAAAAGTGAGCAAGTGAACTAAATAGATACTTCAAGAAGGAAGAATTTCAAATGGACAATAAATGCATGAAAAAATGCTCAACATCATTAGCAAGCAGAAAGATGCTAATCAAAACTACCCTGAGATTTCACCTAACTCCAACTAGAATGGCAATCATTCAAAAACAAACAATAAGGCCGGGCGTGGTGGTGCACGCTTGTAATCCCCGTGCTTGGGAGGCAGAGACAGGAGGATAGCGCAGGTTCGAAGCCAGCCGCGCACGCTGGCTTAGGAGACCCTGTTTCCAAAATTAAAATGTAAAAATAGGTCTGGGAATGTAGCCCAGAGGTAGAAGGGCTTCCAGGAACCCCAGTACCACCAAAAAAATAAAAATAAAAAAAATAAGAAAATGCTGGTGAGGTTGTGGAGAAGTGGGAACTCTACTACATTGTTGGTGGGATCACAAATTAATGCAACCACTTTGGAAAACAGTATGGAGTATCCTCAGAAGAATGGGAACAAACTTATCATATGATCCAGCAATACCACTTCTGGGTACCTACCCAAAAGAAAGGAAACCAAACTACCAAACTAATGCATGCATATCTGTGTTCATAGCTGCACCATTGCCAAACTATGGAACCAGCCAAAATGTCCATCAACAGATGAATGGATTACAAAACTATGGGATATGTACACAATGGAATTTTACTCAGCCATAAAGAAAAACACAATTACATCATTTACAATGAAACTGGACAATATTATGCTAAGTTAAATTAGTCTCAAAAATAAGAAATTGGATGCTTTCCCTCATATGCAAAAGCTAGGGAGAAAATGGGTCATAGGAGGAACTTAGATGAAGAAGGCGATTCTATAGATGAGCAAATAAAGCGACCTAACTGAGGCGATGGGAGGGGGGAAGAAGGAAATTCTATAATGTACATGATGTACTTTAACAAACCTATCAATGTCAATCACCATGCCAAACATGAGAAAGAGGGAATGGGAGGGAATGGGGGTGGGTGGGAATTTGTTAAGGGCTAATTAGGTGATGTGTGCATTTATATCTCCACCATCTTGCATTCCATTAAGATGTATGACTACAATGCACCAATAAAAAAATTAAAAAGAGAAAAAAAAAGACGGGGCAGCTGGATTGTGGCTTGGAGGTAGATGCTCTTGTGTTCAATTCTTGGTATCAAAAATAAATACATACATACATACATACATACATACATACATACATAAACCTGTGTCTATGTCTCTGACCAGCACCTGATGAAATTCTTCTGCATCACACAAGCCAAGAACACTCTGGTTCTGAGTCATGTTGTCCTCTCTCTGGGAACTTCTTGGATCTTCTTATAATCACCTCTTCGGGCCAGGCGTGGCAGCGAACACTTGTAATCCAGTACTTGGGAAGCTGAGACAGGAGGATTGCAGGTTTGAGGACAGCCTCAGCAAGTAGTGAGACTCTCAGCAACCTAGTGAGATCTTGCTTCTGTACAAAGGGCAAAAAAGATTGGGGATGCAGCTAGGAGGTAGATTGCTCCTGGGTTCAAACTCCAGTAAAATACACACACACACACACACACACACACACACACACACACACACACACATCCCAAATGTCATTTCTGGACATGGTAGCATACACCTGTGATCCCAATACTTGTGAGGCTAAGACAGGAGGATTGCAGGTTTGAAGCCAGTCTGAACAACTTAGGCTCTCAGTAATTTAGCGAGACCCTGTTTTCAATAAAACATAAAATATGGCTGGGAGTGTAGCTTAGAGGTAGAATCCCCCTGGATTCAATCCTCAGATGACTAAGAAAAGAGAGGGGGGGGAGGGAGGAAGGAAGGAAGGAAGGAAGGAAGGAAGGAAGGAAGGAAGAAAGAAAGAAAGAAAGAAAGAAAGAAAGAAAGAAAGAAAGAAAGGGCAGCATCACTAACCCTCAAGGAAGAGCTCTCTCTCCGGCTCCACTGTGGCAGCAGCCATGGCTTTGAATCTTCATGGAAAAGCCCAGTGAAAGTCACTAGAAGTTAATATACTAATTTGCTAAGTAATGCTTTGAGGAAGTCAGTATTCTCTTTTGTGGTCTGATTGGAGTAGAACATCACCTTGCTCCCATTGTGTATTCTCAGGGGAGTTAACCAATGATTATGAAATGTGCATGTTTTTAACCAATCACATCTGCAAAGACAACAAAGGCTTGGTCGGCCCCTCAGACTGTGCTAGAGTCCAGATTTCAGGGGACCATGAGTTCAAGGCGTAATGTGTCCGGCAGACTAGCTACTAGAAACTGAAGACATTTGCTGCCATTCTGAGATACCAAACACAGGTGAGAAGCAGCTCAGGTGGCAGATGCCATCCACACTGCTGAGCTTTGGGCCCTGGGGCCACCGTCCACATCCTCTCAAGGTCGAGCAAGCTCTCTGCCTTACCGGACACTTAATCTCTCTATAACTTATTTTGATAAAGTCTTAAAAATTTTGATTGAGAGATATTTCTTGGAATGAGAGTTAATAGTTTTTTTAAATCAATTATGCTATAATCTAAAACCTAGGTATGGTGGTTGAGGGTGTGGTCCAATGGGAGAGCATGCAGGAGGCCCTGGATTCAGTCCCCAGAAACACGTACACACACTCACACATGAAGCAAAAAGCTGTCTTTCCCACCTCACTCGGAATCCACGGCTGTGTTTCTTTCTTTCTTTCTTTCTTTCTTTCTTTCTTTCTTTCTTTCTTTCTTTCCTTCTTTCTTTATTTTGGTGGTACTGGGGACAGAACCCTGAGTCATTCTATCTCCAAGCTACATTCCTTGCCTTATTTTATTTTTTATTTGGAAACAAGGTCTCACTAAGTTGCTGAGGGCCTCACTAATTTGCTAAGGCTGGCTTCAAACTTGCAATCCTCCTGTCTCAGCCTCCCAAGTACTGGGATCACAACTGCATACCACTGACCAGCCACAGCTGGCTTTCTGAGTCCTTGATCTCTCTTTCAATTAATACTTAAAATGTCATGCCATCCATTTTGTTTTCCTGTTCAGCCATTCAATGCAAGAGCTTTGTATTAACTGCTTTGAAAATCTCTGGTTCCTGGAACACTTCAGGAACTTCAGTGGGACTTAAACTATGGACTGAATAATAGTTATATAGCAATTAGCCTAAAAGCCTGGCAAATGCCTGTAATACCAGCTACTCAAGAGGCTGAGCAAGGAGGATTGCTGGTTTGAGGTCAGTCTGAGGAACTTAATGCTACCCTCAGCAACTTAGTGAGACCTTGTTTCAAACATGAAATGGGGCCAGGGGAACAGTTCAGTGCTTACCTAGCATGTGCCTAGAACAAGGATAACATTTCAAAAAGGTCCGAAGTAGGTGACTTTCTAGAATGAAAAAGCCACAAGTCTTCCCAGTGGCCCGGCTTTCTGGCTGGAGACACGTACACTGGGAGGCCGCTGTCTCTCCACATCACGGCGTAGTGCATCTGCGTTGGCTCTCCATGTTGGCCACTTTCTCACTGCGCCCAAGTGAGACCCTGCAGGTCTCCTGACTGCAGTCAGGCAGCAGCCCCACATTTCCACTCATGACGGCACTTACCTTTCTTTCGGGTCCCGCCCAGCCTTCCCTGCCTGCTTATTTCTCTTTAGCTCCTTACACCAGAATAGCAAACAAAACAAACAAATACACACACACACACACACACACACACACACACACACACACACATTACCAGCTTAAATGCCTTTGGTCATTGTGGGGTGTGTGTGTGTGTGTGTGTGTGTGTGTGTGTGTGTGTGTGTAATTATATAAGAAAGAAAACACTTGCCAGATGTGGTGGTGCATGACTGTAATCCCAGTACTTGAGAGGCTGAGACAAGAGGAATGCAGGTTTGAGGCCATTCTCAGCAACTTAGCAAGACCCTATTTCAAACCAAAAAAAAAGAAAAAGGGCTGGGGTTGTAGCTCAAAGGTAGAATGCCCCTGGGTTTAACCTTCAGTACAATCAATCAATCAATCAATCAATGAAATAATAGAGGCAGGTGTGGTGGCGCATGCTTGTAATCATAACTCTTGGGAGACTGAGACAGGAGGATCATAGGTTTAAGGACAACTTCAACAAGTAGTGAGACTCTCATCAACATAGTGAGACCCTGTTCCAAAATTAAAATAATGCTGGGGGTGTAGCTCAGAGAAAGGAAGACCCTAGTCTGGGTTCAATCCCTAATACTAAATATAAAAATGTGTATAACTGAGTCTTACAGGTTCGAGGCCAGCCTCATCAACTTAGTGATATTTTGCTTCAAAATTTTTTAAAAACTTAAAAGGGCTGAGGGTGTAGCTTGGAGATAGAATGCCCCTAGACTGGCTCAAATCCTCATTACAAAAATATAGATAGATATAGATATATACATATATGTATATAGTATATGGATTTTATCAACTTATTGAAACCATTAAATTGTACATGTGTTTACATGTGTGTATATGTATGTGGTGTGTGTGTGTTTTTGTGTGTGTGTTATTGGGGACTGAACCCAGGAACATTCTACCTCTAAGCTATACCCCACCCCAGCCCTTTCTATTTTTATTTTGAAATAGGGTCTTGCTAAATTGCTCCATCTGATCTCGAATCCTGACTCAGCCTCCAAGATACTGAAATTACCAGTGTGCATCACAACATTCAACACTTGCTTGTTTATTTTATGTATTTATTTATTTAGTGTGGCACTGGGGAATGAATCCAGGGACATTCAGGCTATACCCCCAGCCCTATTTTATTTTATTTTGTTTTTTTAAACAGGGTCTTCTAAGGTATTGAGAGTCTCACTACTTGCTGAGACTGCCGTCAAATCTGAGATCCTCCTGTCTCATCTTCTCAAGTACTAGGATTACAACCATGCACCACCACACCCAGCTCAATGCTTGCTTTTCTGATGGGGTCTCACTGTGTTGGCCAAGCTGGCCTCAGCACTTTTGGACTCAAATGTTCTCCTGCCTCAGTCTCCCAAGAAGCTGGGACTACAGGTGTATGTCACCACACCAGTTAAACTGTACACGTTAAATGAGTCAATTGTGCAGGCTTAGAAGCATATCTCGATAAAATTGCTTTTACATTTCATGCATGTAATAGATTACAGGCATAGTTGCCCTTCAGAAGTGGTGGTTAAAGCCACTCCAGGGCGAGGCAGCCACCTCCAACTGTATGACTCAGCCACACCACCAAAACCCCAGTGCACCTCTTTGGAGATACGTGCTACCTCCAGAGCGGAAGTGCAACCTCACAGCTCTTCGGGAAAGCTGTCCTCCGAGGTCCAGGTGGCTTCCCCCTCCCTTGGACCCACCCCTCCCCTGCCCCCTGACCACCCCTCAGCTTTGCCTAGTGTTCCCAATTATACATTCTATAGAGAAGCCCCACCTAAATGATTAAAGTGTTAATTGTTAAATAGTCTCTCTTTAGATTTAAGAAGGGAGGAGAGGCTGGTGCCAACGACTTGGGGTCAGGTAAAAACTAGGCTGAGCTTTTTGGTTTTACCACTTGGATGGAGACTAGAAAGGGTGTGAAGGAGTCGCTTAAAGAGAAAAGTAAGCATTTATTGTGGGAAATGTTGAGTTTGGGAGCCTGTGAAGCTTTCACGCGGTGATGGGAGGCAAGAGGCAGGCATAGGCACGGTGGCTCGGCTCGGAGGAGAGCCAGCAGGGAGGAGAATTCGAGGAGGGAGTCAGCAACTCCAAAGTCTGCTGAAAGGACTTTTTAAAAACCGGGTGTGGGTGCACACCTGTCATCCCCCAGATGTGGGAGGCTGAGATAGAAGGATCTCAGGTTAGAGGTCCTCCTCAGCAACTTAATGAGAACCTTAGCGACTTAGTGAGACCCTGTTACACACACACACACACACACACACACACACACACACACACACACACACGGCTGGGGTGTGTGGCTGGGAGATATAGCGCATCTAGGTTCATTCTCCACTATCCCCCCTCCAAAAAAATGGCACATCAGTGGCTGAGATGCAGGCCTTAGAAAAAGTGGATCCCCCATGGGGCAGGGGAGACCCTGAGCAGGAAGCCACACAGTGAGCCCAGGTGTGGTCTATGAGCTACACTCCAAGTGCTATTGTTATTATTATTATTATTATTATTATTATTATTATTATTATTATTTTGAAACAGGGTCTTGCTAAATTGCTGAGACTGGCATTGAACCTCCGGTCTCAACCTCCCAAGCACTGGGATTATAGGTACATGTCACTGCATCCAGCAACAGGCAGCTGTTGAGTTCCTGGGAGCAGTGAACGATGAGTTAAAGAGAAGAATTGGGATGGAGAGAGAGGACTGGATGGAGGGAGTTTTGGAGAAGCTAGAAGAACTAGATTGCCCAGGTAGGGAAGGAAGGTGTGTTGCCCAACTGCCCTGTGTGCGGTTAGTGGGGTCTGTACTAGGGATTGGGCACTCTACCTCCTAGCTACACCCAAGCCCCTTTTATTTTTAAATTTAATTTAATTTAATTTAATTTTGTTTCTCTGTGTGTGATACTGGAGATTGAACCCAGGGGCATTCTACCTCTATGCTACACCCCCAGCCCTATTTTTAATTTTTTATTTGGAAACAGGGTCTCACTAAGTTGCAGAGGGGTGGGCCTCACTATGTTTCTGAGACTGACTGTTAACCTTCAATCCTCCTGTCTTAGCCTTCCAAGTGTTGCAATTACAAATGTGCGTCACCACATAGAGCTTATTTTTTATTTTGAAACAGGGACTCACTTAATTGCTGAGGCTGGCCTTAAACCTTCCATCCTCCCGTCTCAGCCTCCCAAGTACTGGTATTCCAGGTATGCACCACTAGGCGTTGCTCTCAGCCTTCTGATGATGACCCACCATGCATGAGCAGCAAGAGGCAGGATATCGGGGTTCAGCCCTTAGAACCTTTCACGCATATTCACAGAAAGACTCATCCCAGGCCAGGGAGAGAGAAAGCTTCCTAAAATCGGGATTCAGAGCATCATTTACTTCAAAGTCAAACCCAGGCTTTAGTTAGCTGGTGTGTAACCTGAACCAGCCACTGGCCCTTTCCTGTTAGCTCGAGCAAGTAGGAATGGTGACCCAATCTACTTTGAATGTTTGTGATAATGGAGTCTGATTTTGCAGCCAGGTGCACAGAGGGCTCTACTCAACCACAGCTAAGCAGCTACTGTCATGAATGGTCTTGATGTACACAGCAAGATCGAGCCTGGGAGAAAGGGGACTACCATGAGAGAAACCTCTCCAGAGGGAGATTGTTCTAGAGGAGAGAAAAGTCAGCAGGTACCCTAGTGCACATCTGGAACCCCAGGACATGGGAGGATGAGACAGGTGGATCACACGTTCGATGATAGCCTTAGCAAGTAGTGAGACTCTCATCAACCTAGTAAGGCTCTGTTTCAAAATAAAAATAAAATAGGGCTGGTGGTGTACTTGGAGATAGAATGCCCCTGGGTTCAATCCCCAGTACCAAAAATAAGTAAATACATAAAACAATAAATGCCAGGCGTGGTTGCGCACACTTGTAATCCCAGCATTTGGAAGTCTGAGACAGGAAGGTCATGGTTAGGAACAGCCTTAGCTACTTAGGCCATTTGCAACTCAGTGACACACTGTTTCAAAATAAAGAATAAATAGGGCTGAGTGTGTAGATCAGAAGAGAAGTAGAACACTTTTGATTCAGCACAGAAGAGAGATGGGAGAGAGAGAGAGAGAGAGAGAGAGAGAGAGAGAGAGAGAGAGAGAGAGAGAGAGAGAGAGAGAGGAGAGAGAGAGAGAGAGAAAGAAGAGGAGAGGAGAGGAGAGGAGAGAAGAGAAGAGAAGAGAAGAGAAGAGAAGAGAAGAGAAGAGAAGAGAAGAGAAGAAGAGAAGAGAAATCTCCCTCAAGGTTGCACTGATTCTTGGTAGTAGAGTAAGGACTTAGCTTTTAGCTTTGAGTCTTCCTCTTCTCAGCTGAGCTCTACCCCATCAGGCCACAGAGAAGAGTGAGTGGCCATAGAGCAGGCATTTGTAAGCCCCAAGTGCCACCACTCCTTTGGAAGGTCTCCCAGAAGGGACCCCAAATCTCGATTTCTAGGCGGCTCTGACATTCTCCCATTACCTCACACTTTCTGCCTCCTCAGGGATCCTTCACCTTCATCCATACCCACCACCATGAGGAATTGTTACCTTTAAACGTAGAGAAAAGCCAGTGCAGCAGGTGGCAGAAACCTATGATATGAGTACTTGGGGGGCTGAGATGGGAGGATCACAGCTTCAGCTTCAAAGCCAGGGTAACTTAGTGAGACCCTGTAAAATAGGGTTTTAAAAAAATAAAATAGGGCTAGGGGGTGTGGCTTGGAGGCAGAAGGCCCTCTTGGGGTTCAGTTCCCAGCACCACACACACACAAAGTTGTGGAAAGAAAATCTGTCCTGGTGTAAAGTAGGGACAGGTTGAAGTTGGGACAAAACCAAGGATTAGGCAGGCATGGTGGCAAGTAGGGGGAGAGGTTGAGGAAAATGTAAAAATTATTTTTTACTTATCTTAGGTCTAAACTCCTAACAATATTTTCAAGGCTCTGACTGGGTTTCCTAACTCAAACCCATAGTGAGAATGCAAAGGCAATTAAGGCCTTTAGCCTTAGAATCCCATAGAGACAATTGTAGCATTTGGCTTTAGAAATACATGAAGGCAGCCAGGTGTGGTGGCACATGTTTGTAATGCAGCATTTGGGAGGCTGAGACAGGAGGATCACAGTTTGAGGCCAGCCTCAGCTACTTAGTGAGGCTCTTTGCAATTTAGTGAGACCCTGTTTCAAAATAAGGAATAAAGGCCGGGCATGGTGGTGCATGCTTGTAATCCCAGCTTTCGGGAGGTGGAGACAAGAGGATGGAAGTTCATGGACAGTCTCAGCTACTTAGTGAGGCTCTCCACAACTTAGTGAGACCCTGTTTCAAAATATATAAATACTAAAATATTGGATTGGGGGTGTAGCTCAGAGGTACAATGCCACTGGTTTCCATCCCTGGTACTGCTAAATAAATAAATAAATAAATAATAATAAAATAAATAAAAAATAGGGCTGGGGGTGATGCTTGAAGGTAGAATGCCTCTGGGTTCTATCTCCAGTACCACAAAAAAAAAAAAGAAAGAAAGAAGAAAGAAAGAAAGAAAGAAAGAAAGAAAGAAAGAAAGAAAGACATAAGGCAACTAAAGCCTGTAGCCATATATACATAGCTACACTGGCTGTAATCAGTGCCTCTGTTTTTCTTCTATTCTTTGCAACCCAGTCTCAACATGGAAAGCCAGCAGAGCCCAGTACAATAGAGGTAGAAACAGGGTAGATTATTGACTTAGTAAAAGCACTGTCCAGAGACAAGGAGGTACCACCTGCCTAAAATATAAGTTACTAGCCCATTGCCTTTGTAATGCTGATAAGAATGTATCAATAAGAAAACTGTATTTAAGGGCTGTGGTTGGAGGGGGCAGAGTTCCATTTGGGCTTTCCAGTGTGTCTGCCAGGCACACTGCTTTTCATCTCTTCCCTTTCTTATTTCCTACTGACTTTGTAATAAAGATTTGTTGAAACTGTAACTGAGCTGCCTGTTAGTTTTAATTTCCTGATTCAACAAATTTAAAATGAATCAAGGAAAAGAGCTCTCAGCATCGTTATAACTGTGATAAGTAGTGCTGAGTTCTTCTGGGAATCTGTGTTAGTAAAGTAGGGGTGGCAATGTGGAGTGGATCCGACACCTGAGATCTTGTGCCAGATGCCATCTGTCCCTCCCTTTCCTCATGCCAGAATACTGATGTTTCAGGGGCCGGCACATTCTATGAACAAGCCTAAGCTTAACAAAGGGTAGCAGTCTTTTTTTTTTTTTTTTTTTTTGGTACTGAGGATGGAACCTATCTACCTTCAAGCGACACCTCCAGCCCTATTTTTTATTCTTTATCCTTTGTTTTGAAACAGGGTCTCACTGAGTTGCAAAGGGCCTCACTAAGTATTGAGGCTGTCTGTGAACGGTGATCCTTCTGTCTCAGCCCCCCAAATGCCGGGATTACAAGCGTGCACCACCACACCCAGCTGTAATAGTCCTTCTTTTACCTCAGGTCTAGCGAGTGTTGTTTTTGTTGGGGAAAGGTGGATGGGTCCTTTAATGTTATGAAGACTGGCTTGGCAGTTAGGGCCCTTCCCACCATTTTAGACAGTTGTTGGATTGATGTCTATTTTTATTAAGGGAGAAACACCTAGGTCCTTCTGAAGGGAATGCTAGTCCCACCTTGGCTTTTGAAAGTATCTCTTACCAATAGAGGAGCTGGGGTATCTGGTATAATCAAGAATACATGAGATAAGTGGAGGTCAATCTAGGAGCAGGCTAGGGCTTGAGTAAAGAAATGTTCATGGGCTGGCCTGATATGCTGTGAATAGTTACCTTATGAGAAGACCTTGGACCGGGGGTGAAAGGCAGTGTGGAGAACCTAGTGCCTGTGTCTATGAGAAACCAACTTTAAAGTCACCTGGGGCTCTTTGGTTTTAATCCAGTGGTGGGTGTCTGGAGAGGTTGTCACCCATCACTGGGGGTCTGGATTTGAGGTCAGGTCCCTCCTGATCTGGGAGCACTCAGACTTCCAGTGATCCCCTTCGCAGTATGGGCAGAGCTCTAGAGGATGTTTGTTTATGGTCTCCTGGTCAGAACAATCTTGCTTGAAATGCCCCAGCTTCTTACATTTAAAACAGACTGGTGCCTGGGGTCCTGTGGGATTAAAGTGAACCTGAGCCTGGGCTCCTGTGGGATTACCACTCACACACACATGGCACCCAGAATTTCTCCATGATGCCTTTCCTTTTATTTTTACCTTTTTAAGTCTCTATTATAATAGAATTAGCAACCTGCATCAGGGTGGAATTTTTTTACTCTGACACCAAGTTTTGAAGCTTTCTTTTCTATCTGGTGTGGATTGAGTTAAGAAATTGTCTCTGAGAATGATCTCCCCTTCTATCCAATTTTGAGTTACGATGGTGAATTTTAACATGAATTCCTTTAATCTTTCTAAGAAGGTCATTGGGTACTCATCTGAACTTTGATGACTGGCTGCTAAGCCATAATTATGAGGTTTGATTTTAGCCCTTTTTAATTCTTCCTGAGTGCAGTTCAGGTTGTGTGTTTTCTATTGTCATGCCTCTCATTTTTAGGGTCACACAGAGGACCTTCCAATGGGACCGTTTTTCTCCCCCATTGTGACCTGTTGGTCTATCCCTGCAAAGGTATTTTGGGTTGCATAATAGCTATCACCCACTTCCCTAGCCTTTTTATAAATTGCTCTTTTTCCAGTGAATTTAGGATCTGATCTAGGAGCACATTAATATCTTTCCATATGAGGTAAAAAAAAAGAGTTTAGTAACCTGAATGCCTGCACATATTGGTCTGGTTTGGTGGTATGTTCATTTTTATTTCCTTAAGCTCTGTCAGAGGAAAGAGTTCATGGACAATTTGAGGTCCACACTCTCTTCCTTCCACTACCACAAGGGGAAACATTCCTTCTTGTCCCCTTCGTTCTAGTCCTGACTGTTGTTTCTTAGTTTTGCATACCTCTTGGGTCCCCTCCTTGGAGGCAGCAGTATTATGATCTGGAAAGGACCTATTATGCACAGTTCCTGTAAATGTTAAAGGGGACTCTGCTGGTGCCACAGCTCTTACAAGGCTGTCTGCTTTTCCCAAGCAGAATGGTCTTTGGGTCTTGACTCAGCCATTGCTACCAGGAGGTTTTTTTTTTTTTTTTTTAATGGTAGTGGAGTTCCTGGAAACCCTTCTGCCTCCAGGCTACACTCCCAGACCTATTTTATATTTTTATTTGGAAACAGGGTCTCTTAAGCCAGCGAGGCTGGTTTCAAACCTGCGCGAGCCTCTTGTGTCCGCCTCCCAAGCGCGGGGATTACAAGCCACCACACCTGGTCTTACTAGGGATTTTTTAAATGTTGCTATTTTTAAATAAATCTGGATGGTTTCAGAGGTAATAGGAAAGTTGAATATAACTCACTTTGTTTTGCTTGCCCTCCTTTCTACAGAGTAAATCTAATTTCAAGATAGTGTTACAATTTAGGCTTCCTTGTTGTGGCCACTACTCTCCATTTCCCAGTGAGTATCATGGCCATGGGGATGAAAAGAAAGAAAGAAAGAAAAGAAAAGAAAAAGGGAGCCTTTTTCTTTAAGGCCTTAGGGGTCAAACTTATCCCAATGATGGAGGATGCACACCGGGGGGCTTGAGCTTCACCTTGGACGTCAGGGATCCCATATAACAGAGAGAATATGCTTACTGGTTTGTGCTGGGAAGGTCTCTCGCCCTCAATAGTACGCTCCAGTACACATCTCTTGAGAGGAGCTGAAGCTCAGCCGGAGTGAGTCTGGCTAAGTGCTTTTTCAGGGGATTCAAGAGAGTAGCCTCACGGTTCACCAGGAACACGTGTGAGGCTTTGCCACTCTTACCTCTGCCTCAATTTATCCTTCCCTGCCTGTCGCTCCCTCTTTCCTTGTCTGGGTGGGGTCCTACACATCTTAGTTATTGCTGTTTTCAATAGCTAAAATAACTGTAATTTCAAATGTTCACCAGTAGATGGGGCTAACAGCCCAATAATAACAGGAGAACTCAGACATGGCATTCCTCTTGGAATCCTGCATAGAAGGGGTTTGGATGTATGCAAGGACATTGTTTTTTCTAGTGGAGTAGAGCGCAAGGCACAGTCTTAGTAATTCCTGTCTACAGGAAGGACAGAGTTTGGAGGGGACACAAGCAGCAAAGGAAATTGCAAACATCTCTTCCAGGTTCAAGTTCCCACTGGATTAAGTTGTTTCATATTATCCCCTATTTTTAGATATTTAGTTGTTGTTGTTGCATTGTCTTCTCTATATTGTTGACTGTGTTTTCAGTTTCGAATGAATTGTCTTCTAAGAGTGATACTCTGTTTTCCATATAATTAAACTTTCGAGTTTTTCTCCAGGGCCTCTTTAACAAGATCTAGTTTTTAGTGCAGGTAAACAGGAATCTCTGGCTGTAGGCCTCAGTGCTTTCCAGGGCTAGAGACTATGATGTTCTTCAGAGCCTGTGGCCTGCTGATTGGGATTTAATGCTCCGTAGACATCACTGATGTTTGCTGATTTGTGAACCTGTTAAGCTGCAGAGCACTAACTGACCCCTGTGGGCCTGAGTTCCCAGCTTGTGGCCTGGCTTGCCGAGCTCTGTTGGCGCAGGGACACTGCCTCTGATCTGGTGGTTACAATCATGTAGAGCGGTGCCAGCCACTTGCATGCATTCATGCCAGGCACAAAGTCTTCTGCAGAGAGTTGTTGAGTCCCCAGTCTGTAGCTGTGATCACATAACTTCCTTCAGCTCTTGGCCTCTGGGCTTTCAGGGCCCAAGCTGAGGCAGGGAGAGATCTTACCATTCTGAGCCTGGGGCTTGGGTGGCTCTGTTATTCAGCCTCAGGAAAGGGGCTGCTGTTCCAGATGCTGCAATCACATGAGACCTTGTTTTCCTCTGGCCTTGGTGCTTCTAGCACCCAAACATAGCTGGGTGGGAGTTTCTAGCTTTCCAAGCCTGCAACTTGATAGGCTGAGCTATTTTGCCCCCACAGACACCTTGGCTGGCTGTCTTGTGGTGATCACAGAAGACCCTGCAAGAACATAGGGCTAACTGCGGACTCCAGGTCCCTATAGCTCAAATGTCCCTAGGGGCTGTCTGTAATTCAAGCTTATTCTCTGTCCCACTGTAGCCCCACCTCCCCCTCTTTAGGGGCGATCTGCAAATTCACAGACCCTGCTAGATGCCACACAAGTTCCTGTGGTTGCTCAGGGAGGTATCCCACTGAGATGCCTTGTTGACTCATGGTCTTAAGGTGGGTTTAGCTGCAGCTACAGAATCTAGCTGGGACATTTGCGGAGTCAGGACTTTGTCCAGTGTGAAGAGGAAAGTGTGACTTCTTTTGATGATGGTCTGTATTTGCTTGCTTCAGAGTAATCTGCTACTTTTTTCCTGGAGTTGGTCTCTGAGAGCCCGACGGCACCACCATGCTGTCGGCTCACCAGGGGAGGTATAGGGGGCTCTTTACTATCCTCTGCTCTCCTTTCTGCCTCCAGTTCCATAGTGTTGCAACTGTTGCTGTTCTGTTGAGTTTTGGCTGCTTTTCTTCCCTGGTGGAGAAGCAGTCTTGCGCTGGTTGAGTTCCCAGTCTTGGGGCACTTGAAGTCCACTGTCTCCCTCTATTCCTCCATCTGTGAAACCTACTTTTAAAAAATACTGGAGCATATAAGAGCACCATTTTTGTTGTATCCCACAGATTTAGGTATGTTTTGTTTCTATTTTCTTTCATTTCAAAATTAAAATTTTTCTTTTAATTTATTTGACTCATTGGCCATCAGGAACATGTTTAATTTGTATTTATAAAGTTTCTAAATTTCCTCCCATTTTTCTTCCTGTTGTTTATTGTTGTTTTCCTTGTGATGAGAGATTATATGATATGACTTTGATATTCAATTTATTGAGGCTTGTTTTGATTTGCTGTCTTAAAATTTATTGATGCTTAAAACATGGCAAATCTTATATAATGTTCCATTCTCTGATGAAAAGAATGTATATTCTGCAGCTGTTGGATGAAATATTTTTAACAAAGTCTATTAGGTCATTCCATCAATGATACAGTTTAGCTCTTTTTATGGTTTTGGTGTCACCATTGGTCCTTTTCCTTGGCTAATTACAGAAGTAAAGAGCCAAGAAAAACTCCAATTGCAAAACTTAAGTAGGTTTTTTTTGCATCCAGAAAGAGAGAGGAGAGAGAGAGGAAAGAGAGAGGAGAGAGAGAGAGAGAGAGAGAGAGAGAGAGAGAGAGAGAGAAGAGAGAGAGAGAGAAAAGAAAAGAGAAGAGAGAGGAGAGAGAGAGAAGAGAGAGAGAAAGAGAGAAAGAGAAGAGAGAGAGAAGAGAAAGAGAGAGAAGAGAGAGAGAAAGGGAAGAGAGAGAGGAGAGAGAGAGAGAGAGAGAGAGAGAGAGAGAGAGAGAAATGGGAGAGAGAAAAGCACCAAACCTCCAAGAGAACACAACAGAGTGTCCAATGGAATACGGCCACTCCCTAAAACCTTGGGTCTTAAATGGGGTTTTTGCTGTGCCCTAACTTGTCTTTTTTATCCAGGTTGCTATGCCAACAGGTCAGCAGCCTGCTTTTCTATCAGAGATGCATCAGCCATTCTTCAAATGCTGGTGCAGACAGCCTGCTTTGCATACCCTGCATTCCAAGGCCTGGTCCCAGAGAAAAGGGAGGGACAAGCACTGGGGTGTAGCAGGCAGAGCTGCTTGTAATCTCTCTGCTCAGGCATAGCACAAGGGGCTTTTCATTTTCACTATCAGTCATCAATACTGGGTTAGCTCTGATTTTTGTGTGTGTGTGTGTGTGTGTGTGTGTGTGTGTGGGTCTGGAGGTGGAACCCAGGGGCATTTGACCTCCAAGCTAAACCCCCTGCCCTATTTTTTTTTTTATTCTTTATTTTGAAACCGGGTCTCATTGAGTTGCAGAGGGCCTCACTAAGTAGCTGAGGCTGTCCACGAACCGCGATCTCTGGTCTCAGCCTCCCGAATGCTGGGATGACAAGCATGTGCCACCACGCCTGGCTTAGCCCTGATTTTTTAAAGAAATTTATGTTGTTAATCCGAGCATGGTGGTGTATACCTGTGATCCCAGTATTTGGGACACTAAGACAAGAAGAACAGCTTCTGCAAGTAGTTGAGATTCTGACCTTGTTTCAAAACAAAAATAGAAAATATAGCTTAGGGTAGATCTTGGAGGTAGAATGTCCCTGGGTTCATTCCCCACTACCACACACACACACACACACACACACACACACACACACACAATTGTTTTGGTTTTTGCTATTTTTTTATTTTTCAGGATGATCAGTTCATCAATGAAAGTGGAATATTAATTAGTATATTTTTTAATGAATTTCTTGCTGTACTAGGCTCCTAGAGGTTGGGATTGGGGCTCTGCAATTGTTATAATGTGGAAGGAGCTCTTCAGGAGTTTGTTCTCACCATTAGGGAGCTGTAGCAGCTTAGCTAGGGAATGGTGCACTATCTTATAGTGTGAATATGGTGTAATCACTGTACAGCTGCAGGGATGGAGAGATGCTGTGGCTACTGGCTCCCAGAGGAGAACACACTCTAGCAGTTTCAAGATGGCTTCATACAGCTGCAATGAAGGGGGGAAGAAGATTGCACACAGTGGGCTCCTTTTCTGGAATGAAAAAACCATGAGGGCTCCAGGAAGCTCTCTATATTGGGCTAACAGCCTGCGGGTACTGCAGAATTCCCTGGCAGCAAAGACTGCAGGTGCTCACAGCATTAACAAGGGCTGCTGGGGGCTTCCAGCTTAGCTATTGCATGAAAGGGGAAGTGTATCTTGCTACTAAGCTGATTCAAACTAGAAAGGTGGACATTTCACTTTCTTCTCTATGCAGCTGTCCTTAACCTCCTTGCTTCACAAGCATCACTCACCTGCTCTCCAGTGCTTTACTTTAGTCCAATTAGAGTTGTTTTGTTCCTTTTTTGCAAGGACGACCAACATTAGGCACCTCTAGTTAGCCATTTTGCTTTGCTTCCTGGGACAACTTGCTTTTGATCAAAAGACAATTCTCTGTTTGAAAGTGTTTTTCTCAGTGACGAGGGCACAGTTTAGGGGGATACCTCATAATATGGTTGGTGAGGAAAAGGACATCAAACCAGCCAACCCAGGCACATAGACTTGTCACCCTCAAATTCTTGTATTTACCTGAGATCATCAGCCAGAAGGAAAGTAACTTATGCCCAAGAAAGAGTTCTGGATGTAGCAAAGGAAAGAGATAGATTCTAGGGCCAGTTCAGCATTCTCAGCTCTATAAGACTGTGTCAGGAAAACTGTTGCACCAGCGATGGAGGAGAAGGTCTCATTTCCAGTGTCTGAACAAGAGCTGTGTATGTTTCTCCAGTCGATACCTTCCATCTTGATTCAACATGTGCCCCATTTTATTTCCTGGTTCATCTTATTTTGGAGGTCATACTTTATTTCTAATGTTCAGCTAGCCTTCTGATGCCTGTTTAAATAAATAGCTAATTAGAGGAGGGGTGGAATCTTTGTTCAGTTTCAAGAACTGACTCTGACAGAAGCAGAAACAAAAAGCAGAACAGGTTCTGGAGATGATGGCAGCAACAGCTGTAGGTCTTCCATTAGTCTTGGGAACTGTGCCTCTGCCTTTGAAACATCCTTTGAAAATTCCTTCTAGAAGTAGACGAGTTCTTTATCGTCTCATTTCTATTCTTACATAATCATATCACCTTTCATTTACAGCATTTTACACATTATTCTAAGTGATTTCAGTATTATCAACATTATTGTGCAAACTTTCTTTTGATTGGTTTATTCTTCAGAAAGGAATTAAAAAAAAATAAACTGCCTCTTACCTTTCTCTATTGCTTTAAAAGATGAAAGTGTAGCTGGATGTGGTAGCACATGGTTGTAATCCAAGTACTTGGGAGGCTGAGACAGGAGGACATCAGGTTCAAAGCCAGCCATGGCAACTTAGCGAGGCTCTCAGCAACCTAATGAAACCCTGTTTCTAAATAAGAAATAAAATGGGGGTGTAGCTTGGACGCAGACTGCCTCTGGGTTCCATGCCCAGTACCAAAAAAATAAAAATAAAAAGAGAGGAGAGTGATGTCAGTTACCCAGTTTTAAAGTACTTGGTGGGAAGGAGGGAGAAGTTGTCTTTGACAAACTTTAAATGATCTCTCCTACCATATTCTGCTAACAAGTAAAATATTCTGTATTTATTTTTTTTCTTGGCATATTGGAATAAATTGCATTTCATTTTGCATTTGAGTATATCATGTACCAGAACAAAATTAAATAATCACAAACAGCCTGCAGGTTTTATTTTAGATGTTTCATGCAACATGAACTGTGAGGTAACATTTTCTTGAATTGGCCCTTATAAAATTCTAATGTTGGATCAAAATTCCATTCCAGCTATGAATTATTGGGAAGGTTATATGAGGTACTCAGACCCAGATAATGATCAGTTATCATCACAAACAGCCCGTGAAGCCTTGATAAAGCTGTATTAAAGGGCTTTTAGCAAATTTTAACCCAGGGAATCAGGGGAGTCCCACACTAGGCCTTGGGTACATCTTATAGCATCTGTCTTGATCTATAGCACCGAAGCTACAGAGCCAATCAGGATCAGGCCTAGAAGACTATAGGTTTATCATTTTCCAAGAACAATACATATTTTCAGGAAAAAAAAAGGTTCTTTAAGAAAAGATAAATGGTGTTGGCAAAACTAGTTAACCATCTGCAGAAAAATGAAAATCAACCTCATTTTCTCACCCTGCATAAGAGTCAATTCAAGATGGATCAAAGACTTGGAAATTAGACCAGAGACCTTGAGGCTCCTTGAATAGGTCCAACACTGCAACACATAGGCACAGGTATAACCTTCTCAACAAGGTCCCAAAGGCACAAGAAACTAAAAGGCAGGTCAATATGTGGGATTGCATTAAACTGAAGAGCTTCTGTACAGCAAAGAAAACTATCAAGAACCTTAACAGAGAACTAACAGAATGGGAAATTTTTTTTCCACCTACTTCTCCAACTCAGCACTAAGAAAACAAATAACCCAAACAAAAAATGGGCAAGTGAACTAAATAGATACTTACAAAAGAAGAAATTCAAATGGCTAACAAATACATGAAAAAATGCTCAACATCATTAATCAGAAAGATGCAAATCAACTACCTGAGATTTCACCTAATTTCAACTAGAATGGCAATCATTCAAAACACAACAACAAGTGCTGGTGAAGATATAGAGAAGTGAGAACTCTACTATATTGCTGACGGGACTGCAAATTAGTGCAACCACTTTGGAAAACAGTATGGAGGATACTCAGAAGAATGGGAACAAACTTACCATATAATCCAGCAATACCACTTCTAATGCATGTGTAATTATGTTCATAGCTGCACAATTCACCATTGCCAAACTGTGGAACCAGACAAGATATTAACAGATGAATGGATTATAAAACTATGGGGTATATACACAATGGAATTTTACTCAGCCATAAAGAAGAACAAAATTATGTCATTTATAGGAAAATGGATGGAACTGGAGAACATTATGCTAAGTGAGATTAGTCAGTGACAAAAAATAAGAAATCTGATGCTCTCCCTAATATGTGGAAGCTAGGGAGAAAATGGGTCATAGGAGGAACTCTAGACAAAGAAGGAGATACTATAGATGAGCAAATAAGGCGACCTGACTGAGGGGGATGACAGGGGGAGAGTGAAATTCCCTAATGTACAGGATGTACACTAACAAACATATCAAAATCAATCATTAAGCCAAACATGAAAAGGAGGGAGGGGGAGGGAATGGGGTGGGATTTGTGTAAGAGCTAATTGGGTGATGTATGCATTATGCCTCTACCATCTTGTACTCCATTAGGATGTATGACTACAATGCACCAATAAAAAAATTTAGAAAAGAAAAGACATAATGATTTGGGTGAGAATTTACTGTAATCAGACTACAAGTGTGGGTTGCTAAACTTATTTGCCTTTGAAAAAATGCAGTACCCTCATTTCCTGTTGGTTAGTATTGTGGGTTGGAAGTACAATGTCCCTTAGACCTCATGCTCTGGAGGCAGCCTTGTTCGGAGGTGGGTCCATGGGGTATGACCTTGGGTACCAAATGTTCCTTGCCTTTTCTCTGCTTCCCATCATCATGCCCTAAGGACCTGTAGCCTCAGCTCCTGCTTGGCGGCCATTGTAAATGGACTATATATTTGGACTGAAAATTCTAGACCCATAAGCAAATAAATCTTTCTTTTTCTATGTTTTGTGTGTGAGGTATTGGATCACAGCAGTAAGAATGCCCACTGAAACTGCTAGAACAAGCCAGGCACTATGGCACATGTATGTAATTCTAGTACTTGGGAGGCTGAAACAGGAGGATCACAGTTTGAGGCCAGCCTCAGCAACTTAGCAAGATCTTTTTCAAAAATTAAAAAGAAAAAGCTGGGGGGTGTAGCTGAGAGCCAGAATGCCCCTGAGTTCAATCCCCAGTGTCCCACATATACACACAGAAAGGAAAGAAAGAAAAATAAACAGCCAGAACAACTTAGTTGGCAACATAATCAATACTCCACAGGAATATCCAGGAAGGCCAAATTTATATTTGGGGCTGCTTTATCTCCCTTCTAAGTTCCAAACCCTCTCTTCCTATATTCTCCTGGATCTAGCCTGTTAAAACCATCCCACTTCTCCTACCACTTACACATGCCTGAGCTCTCTGAATAGAAAACTCCCCTCAAAAATGTCCTTGCTTTGTTCCCATGACTGCAGGCCCCCTGAGATTCCACAAGAAAGGACAAAAATGAGGTGGTTGGGCAGTGTAAAAATGGAATGTCTTCTAACTCAGATCCAGGAAAACCTACTTAGGCTGCATCCCTAGTATCATGAAACCAAAATTATAGTCTGTGCCTGAATATAGGGTAGTGCAAAACTACCCCAAACAGTGAGTCACTGTTGTCTAAAGAATAGAGATTTGGGGAAGTTTTTGTATTGCACTCTGAAAAACTAAAAGTACCAGAGTCTTTATTGCTTCTAGAGAGCACAGATAGAACCTACAATGATGAGATCAGAAGACTGTGAGCTGCAGGAGATTGAGTCTCTCAGCCCTCCATCTCCCTCGATTTGGTTCCCAACCCATTGTTCCACAGTCATCTTAGTGTGATTGTCTTCCAAAAGCTCCACCTTGGTCTATCTCTTCATCCTCACTACACCACAGTAGAATTATAGCCCCTCCCTGGACATGCCCTTGTCAAAGATTACTCCCCAGTCTTCTCATCACTGATAGACCTCTATGACTCTCTCAGCATAATGCATGTGTCATGGAAGTATGCTGGGTCTTATTTGACCTGCTAAAAAAGGTTTGGCTCAGCCATGGTAAATTATAGATGACTAATAAATGCCCAAGCAAATATCCATGGTACAACTGTATTGTTCACTCAGCTTTACACTCATATCAGATAACCAGTAGCAGATGAAAAAATTAAGGGTAGCATAAGGGCATCCATCCAGGCAGGGGATGAAAAGGACAGAAGACACATGGCAAGCTTTGGACCAGGCATGCAACAGCAAGCACCATGTACAGAAGGACCTCCCTGCCCTAGTTGGCTCTTCTACAGATACTGTCTGGTCCTGAGAGGGCTCCAGACAGGCAAAACATCCATTTATGGCTGGAAAGCAATCTTGAGGCTGTAACTAAATCCTCTGGCAGTTGTTAAGTGATTTCCATGACTCTCATGAAAATATACTATGTTATGTAGTGAGAGTGTATCTGCCCAGGATCTATGGGGTTCAGAAAGATTTGCTATGGCATTCCTTGCCATTGAAGTTCCAAAGAGATCCCAGATGTCTGTTTTGATCAGTTATGAGAGTTAGTATATACTGTACCCTAAAGTGTACAACAATTCATCAGAATTCCTCATTAAGGGCATTTGACGGCACTATTTTGTAGCTAAGAATATTTTAAGTGGTGAAATGCATCATTTTTCATGTCTAATCTCTCGTTCTCAGGTTGACAGCAGCTTATCTGGTGACTAATTCCAAGATTTGGCAACTTGAACTAATAGGGTTAAATTTTAAACCTATAGAACTCTACCTTTCCTTGGGCTATGAGATAACAAGTAGTGAAATATTTCATCTGATTGAAGCAGTTAAATCTCACCACTCAACTCATTCTTGCACCAAACAACTCCATGTCTAGGAAATTGTCCCAAGAAAATAAAGATGTTAAATAAAATTAAACTTGGAAAGGATTCACTGAAGCTTTGTGTTTTTTAAGTGAAAAGACCTAAATGACAGATAACATGTTAAATACACACACTTCTTACAACTCTCTATACCCAACACAGATTTATCTGGCCCAAGGTGTCAGTCAGTAGTGCTGAGTTTGAGCAGTCCTGATGAACTCACTTGCCAGAGGACACCAATAGAAACACTAATTGTATGTAATAACTGTCATTTCGTACAATCAGGCTGCCTGCTACCTGGGGAACAAAAGGCTTATATTCCCCTCCAAGTTTCTCATGCTGCTGTTTCTGTGTCCTTGGGACTGTCTCAAGTTTGTGTAGTCTTTCCCTCTGTGCCCTTGCCAGGCAGCTGTAAGAGAATCCCTAGGGAGCAGTGGCTTAATAACATCAATGTCACCACAGCTCCGCAGTCTCAGAGAAAGTCTCTCCCTTTCTGTCACATTTAGTTGCCTGAAAACCAGAGACATCCTGTTGGTGGGACTCACAGAATACCCCATTACGGCAGTTCCTGCAGCCACTCTCCCTGACACTGCAGCTCACGCATGTAGGGTCAGCCAGGAGATCAAGGGCTAGAGCAAAACTGTTCTGTCCTCTTGTATCTCCAGCACTTGAGCCAACCAATTTTCTCCTCCTATAGACAAGAATCTGTATGTGGGGGTGGGGCATAGCTTAGTGGTAGAGTGCTTGCTTAGCATGCATGAGGCCATAGGTCCCATCTCCAGTATCATACTAAAAAAAAAAAAAAAAAAAAAAGGCATAAAAATTAACATTTGTAAAACCCAAACACATAGAGAGATTAAATACCATGAGTTCAAAGAAAAGCACAATAATTCCAGTTGATGTTTTTTTTTATAGCAGCCTGCAGTCCCCGCACCATCAGCCACATGATCAGACAAATTCCCATTCCATTACCATTGTTTAAACCTCCAATAGGAAGTCTGCCTGACTTTTATGTCATTTCTGCCACTGAAATCCCATCATCTTTCAAGTCCTAGTTCTCATTGTCTCTGGGAAACTTTCAAAATCAGCTAGAATGTTTTGGTTGTAAGTAGTGCTTTTTTCCCCTCATGATCACAAGATAGCTGCCATAGAGACTCTTCATCATAAAATATCTAAGGGAAGGAAGTAAAGGAGAGATCTCCACATCTCTCTTCCATAAGAAGAAAATTGATTAGGAACCTTTTTTACTATGCTTTTATTGGTGCATTTTAGTCTCACATCATAATGTAAATAATGTTGACAGTGACATACATGCACACAGCACCTGATGCCCCCTTCCCACCTCTCCACTTCCCCCTTGCCAATTCAGAGTGCTGGGATTTATGTTGGTATATTCACATATGTATACATAGCCAAAGGTAGTATTTCCGTTATTGAACCTCATTCTTTCCTCTCCCCTCCCATTAGACCGCCTTTCTGGCTCCAGTGAGGTTTCTCCTCCATTATCTGGAGTCCCTCTGGTATCTCAATAACTCTCTAGCTTGTGCATATTGGAGTAAACATATGACCCTTCACTTTCTGTGACTGGCTAGTCTCACTTAACAGAACATTCTCCAAGTACTTTCATTTTTTTTTTTGCAAATTATATAGTTTTGTTCTTTATTGCTGAATAAAGAATTCTGCTGTGTGTATTTTCCATGATTTTGTAATCCATTCATTAGTTGATGGGTACCTAGGTTGGTTCCATAACTTGGCTATTGTAAATTGTGCTTTTATGAACATGGGTATGCATATATTACTAGAGTTCTGATTTCAACCCCTTTGGAAAGATACTCAGAAGTGGTATAGCTGAATTATATGGTGGATTCATTCCCAGTTTTCTAAGGAATCTCCACACTAATCTACATAGCTGCTAAATTAGTTTGCAATCCTACCAACAGTGTAGAAGAGTTCCTATTTCCCACATCCTTGCCAGCATTTATTGTTTTGTTTTGTTTTGTTTGCTTCTTTATACTTGTCATTCTGATTGGGGTTAGATAGAATCTCAGTGTAGTTTTTATTTGCATATCCCTTGCTAATGAAGTTGAACATTTTTTCATGTTTTACTGGCCATTTGTATCTCTTCTTTTGTGAAGTGTCTATTCAATTTAATTGTTCATTTTTAAAAGATTATTTAACTAAAATTTTATTCATACCTTTCCCTCAAGCTATAAGTAATCTTCAGACTAGCATTAAATTATATTGTACATACATAATTACAACATTTTACATTTTCTCTGAAACATATAATCATATTAAATATAAATATTCTATGGCATAGTTTAATTGGCTCTTAAATAGTTTCCCTAGGGGAAAAATAAGCATTTTGTGTTTTTAAGAAACTAGTAACCCAGGCGTCGTGGCACACATTTGCAATCCCAGTACTTGGGAGGCTGAAAGAAGACCACAGATTCAAGGACAATTTCAGCCAGTAGTTAGACTATCATTAACCTAGTGGGATCCTTTTTCTGAATAAAAAGTAAAATTAGGGCTGGGAGTATAGCTCAGAGGAAGAATGCCCCTGAGTTCAATCCCTAGTTCCATGAAAAATAAAAGAGAGAGAGAAACTGGTACATGTAAATGAATGGCTATGTGTTCATATAAATCTCAAGGAAACATAAAGATATTGTTTTTTCTAAAAATGCAGGCATAGATATGCACTTAATCACCATTCATGCAATCCCTTAAGTGTATAGTTGTAGGATATTCCAAATTGCAAAAATGGATACTGGTATTTGCTTAAAGGAAAAAAAACAAAGTTAAGAAAAATTGTTGAAGAATATCTTTTTTTTCTTTAGGTACTGGGGTTGAACTCAGGGGAATTCCATCTCTGATCTACACCCCAGCCTTCCCCCTTTTTTAAAAACAGATTTTGCTAAATTACTGAGGCTGGCTTCAAATGTGTGATTCTTCTGTTTCATCCTCCCAAGCACTGGAAACACAGGCATGAACCACCATGCCCAGCTAAAAACAAGAATATCTAGTCTTAAGAAATATTCATTATCCAACACAGAAACCAGACCTACAGAATTTTCTGAAAAACACTCATGATAGAAGGAATTTAGGCCACTTAGAATTGAGGTAACTCTACACAGTAACAGAGACAGTGAAGTGAAATAGCCTCACAAGGGAAACACAAAATTGCACATGTCTTCATATCGATAGTAATATATTAATGCACAATATATCGCAAGTAATCTGTATTTTCCTCCTTGGGTTCATACTAAATTGTCAAACTTCTGTTTAATGCATTACTTTTAAAAGCTTTCTCTATTTAGAAGCATTTGCTATAATGTATGCCAACCATGAATCCACCGAAAAAGAAATCCAGAAAATAATCCCATTCACAAAAACCTTAAAACAAATAAAATACCTAGGAATAAACCTAACTAAATAGTTAAAAGACCTCTATGATAAAATTTATAAAACATGGAAGAAAGAAATTGAAGATCTCAAAAGATGGAAATATCTCCTTTGCTCTTGGATAGGCAGAATAAATGTTATCAAAATAGCCATTTTATCAAAAGTGATCTATAGAGTCAATACAATCCCTATCAAAATACAAATGTAATTCTTCACAGACATAGAAAAATTAGTCATAAATTTTATATGGAGGAACAAAAGGCCCAGAATAGCCAAAGCAATTCTCAACAATAATAACCATGCAAGAGACATCACAATTTCTTTCTTTTTTTTTTTTCATGGTCCAAGCATGTGGTGATTTTTATTAAGAATAACTTTGGTTCTAAGAATTCCACCCTTGATTCTGTAATACTTTCCATTAAAAACAATTGTACAAGAGCAAATACAAAAAATATTAAATTATGAAAACAAATCCATTAAGGCTCCCTTTATATATATGTTATATACACTCAAACAAGGCAAGATATTTTTCAGAGTAGAAGAATAAAGTCAACTGTTATAGCTTAGAAAGCAAGACTACTTTACTACTAGGAGACTATAAAACACTGAAAATTATTTTAAGAAAATCACAAAATGGAAAAATGGAGCCATTTTTGTCAAAAAGTGGCTCAAAGCACAAAATTGCTCAGATGTTCATGGGTCCTCGGGGATCAGACCGTACAGATCAGGTGCAGAAAGAGAGTGACCCCCTTTTTAAACTTGGGCGTGTAGCCCAGCTGATCAGACAACTTCAAGGAGTGTCAGCTACCTGTCTACTCCACTAGTATCATTACCCATCACTTTAGGCTATTTACATGTCTTCTTTTGGCCAGACCTTGTGGTATAACTACAAATAATCCAGATCTGAGTATGATTAGGAAGAAAGTGCTTTTTAAATTGGTTTTCAGTGATGAATGAATCCCAGGAAAGTCCTAAGAACAGAATTGGTCCTTCTAAAGGCGCCTGATCTGACCCTTGAGAATTGTGTCGAGTGGAGAGCTGCTTCAAGGAGACAGATCTCCAGAACTAACATCCATTCAGATGAAAAGATATGAGCCAGTCTTGAATTTTCACTTACATATCACACCACTTGTCCATATACAGGAAGAAAAGAACTCTAATCAATGTACAATCAGATATGCTCTTTCAGGATGACCAGTTACCTCACTTTTCTTCTCTCAAAAGGAAGAAATGATGAATGAAGAGTCTCCGTTCCAATCTTCAAAAAGCAAGCTATTATAGAGCAACATTTTATCTTAAGCAGGTCATAGTTTATTTAAATAGGACTTGCTAATGAGACAATCCATTTCAGGTATAATCAACTAATATGTTTCTCTAACTAGCCGTATATTATCATCCATTTACTTTTTATCTTGTTCACATAAGCATTGAATAAGAGCCTGTCAACTACTAAAACTAAAGCTTTCCCACAGGAAGCTAATGCTACTGTGCTAACTAAGGACCCCAAAGTTCTGGACCCAGTTTCCTATGAGTTGTAAAAGTATGAGAAGTCTTCAATGTAGAAATTACTGGCTGAATCATCTCTATGAAGAACATACTAAATCCACAAAGATTCTTCCATACCAGCACTATAAAATTAATTCTGCACAATACCTTTGCTGTTATTTGTAACTTGGATATCTCTTGAACAGCATGAAAGCTAGCACGAGGAGACTGCGCCTCCTCTCCCTGCACCCCAGCCTCTCCTGAGAGAGGTGATATAGTAGTCATCGATATCATCCTTACCAACAGCACCACGCTGAGAGTGGTGAATTAGTCTTTCTTAATGAGAAAGAAAAAAAAAAAAGGTAAAGGAATACACAATCATGAATCAAAACTTTTCAAAGCTTGAATTCTGAAGATAGTTAAAATGTACAAACACTATAAAATTTTCCTTAAGACCCATCTATACTTTGTTTCACATTAAAATACCTAAAGAAGACCTCATCGGCCAGCTCCTGAGGGCTTGCAATGCTCCCAGGAGAAACTGAAAGATGCTGGACCTTCTTGTTTTGACACTGAAGCTGGGCTATCCAGACGAACCCCATTCTCCAAAGGAACAAGGAATTATTTAATTAAAAGGACTAGCTCAGCAAAAAAAAATTAAAAATAAAACTGAACCAAAAGCCTACTGGTTATCAAAGCAATAAATGAATTAACATGATGTACCTTCTTGGAAGTGCAATCAATACTGCTGTTTACATAAAGACTAGAAAAAAATAAATCACACACAGAAAAAAAAACCAAAAAATAGATCAATATGGATATTTACATGCTTTTAAATCTTATTCCTCTATTTCTGAATTTTAGTGCCAAGATGACTACTGTGCTCACCATGAACATTAACATTCTCTGCTATTAATTCTAACATGGGTGAAAGTATGAACTGAATGAGAAAATTCTGGATTCTCAAAAAAAATTTACAAATATTGGATGTAACAGATTAAATGAACTTCTATGCAATCTATGTATTTATTAGGTAGCCAAAAGAATTCAACACATTTTCTTTTAGTTTTTAAAAGGAAAAAAAAAAGCTCGGCTCCATCAAACTTGGATTGGAAGAAAAACTGAGTAGTGCAACTCTCAGGACTTTATCCCTGTGTCCTCTTCCTTTTTCTTTTTGTTTCTTGTTTGGTTTTGTCTTAGTCTATGAACACAGGTCCATTATCCATTATTCCAACTTAGGTGCTGGTCAGAGTCCTTCATTTGGCGAATGGGAACTGTAGGTGTCAGAGATAATTGATCCACCCAGATTGCAGGAAAATCAAACCAAATCCTTTTTCTAGTCAAGACTCTTGGCTGGCTGGAATCTCTCCCGGGGCTCTGGCCCCTGAGAAGCACAGAGGAGGCACCTAGACACAGCTCCTAGAGGAGGCAATGGCGAGGACACGCCGGTCTCTGGGCAGCCTGGGCCTAGGACTCCTGGGCTTGGGCCACCTCTTGCCCTGTTCTCCTGAGATTGCCTTTCACTTTCACAAACTCTGGGGCGTTTTCTTGCTCCTCTTGTAATTTCTGCTTTTCAAGTTCAAGCTGCTCCAGCTTCTGCTGCCGTTTCAGAAGTTCTATTTCCAAGTCGGATTTTTTCTTTTGTGCTTCTTCTTCCTTCTGTTTTATTACCTGATCCCGTTTTCTCTTTTCCATCACCTTCTGCAATTCTGGCTTGTTCTGAGGGGCAAGACCCCTTTTTTGATTCATGAGGAGCTCTCTGTGCAGGTCCTGATGGTTCCGGGATGTTTTGACAGGATTGATCAGTTTCTGGGGCTTGATTAGTTCAGGATTGTCATCTTCTATATAGTCTGGCTCCGCCATGATGTGTTTTGGAATGAGAAATAAGTCCTTAGGATTGGGGTCCTCAAGAGGGCCGTCTCAGCCTCACAAAGGCGCTCCGCTCCCCAGCCGCGGCCGGCTCCCAGGCGGCTCGAGGGTGGCTCCGAGCGCCCCGCCAGCTAGCGGGTCTGGCCAAGCACCGCCACGAGGCATCACAATTTCTGACTTCAAAGTATAATACAGAGCTATAGTAACAAAAACAGGTGGTACTTTACCATGAGAATAGTAATTCTCATTCAAATTAGTGACTTTCTTACACATACTTACATACATTTTATTTCCTTGGTAAGTCACTATCTTTCTAGTGATTCATTTTATTCAACGTATTACAAAAATTTTGATTTCTAAATGAATCTTTTAGTACTATAGCATGATGGGTTTAACTGTGAAGCATTATAGAGTCAACTATATTGTACTGCCTAATTTACTGCCATAGTAAATGTTCAAATTTTAAAGTATAGCCGGGCATGGTGGCGCACGCTTGTAATCCCCGCGCTTGGGAGGCAGAGACAGGAGGATCGCGCAGGTTCGAAGCCAGCCGCGCGCGCTGGCTTAGGAGACCCTGCTTTCAAATAAAAAAAAAAAATGTAAAAATAGGTCTGGGAGTGTAGCCCAGAAGTAGAAGGGCTTCCAGGAACCCCAGTACCACCAAAAAAAAAAAAAAAAAAAAAATTTAAGTATAAGCAAGATGAGACTGCATGGTTATGAACAGTAAAATGAGAAAGTAAGATAATTTTTCAGTGTGTGTTCATTATTTTGCCTTTGGGAACCTGGAAAAAATTGTCACCTTTGAGTTTTTTCAAATATTCTGATAAATCTAGTTGTTTCTTAGCTTCTACAATATCTCCTTGAATTGCTGAAATAGTGACTCTAAAGAATCAAAGTTTTTTTTCTGGTCTTTGGGCACTCAGGAGCCTCAATCCACTGCAGATTTTCCCATAGAAATACTCTTTGAAAGTCTGTAAAGCATCTAAGGTTATAAAAGAAAGCACTATATAAATACAAAATAATATCTATTAAAGTTGGTTTATTTGTAGAAAAAAGAAAGTATGCCTGATATGAGTGTCCCATGGGGATGCCCAGCAGCATGGATCCCTGGCCGAAGCCTAGCATCACCTGCCCTGGCAGAAATACTGCAGGCTTCTCCAGACCCGGTCCAGAAGCTGTGGCCAGTTGGCACAGGCAGTGCCCAGGCCAGGCCAGACAGTCCAGGCCAGACAGGTTCAGGCCAGTCAGGTTCAGGCCAGACAAGTTCCAGCCAATCAGACAGGTCCAAGTCAGGGCTCTGATGGCTAGCCAGGCGGACACTGCACAGACCAGGGGACAGAAGTGACATGCTGTGGGGATCCTCACATTGCAGACCCAACAGATGCAGCCAGACTCTCAGGAGGTATGTCTCCCTCAATTGCCCATTTTTTCTTTCTTTTTTTTTTTAGTGTAGAGTTTTTAAAATTCTTTGTATTTATATTAGTGTAGAGTTTTAAAAATTCTTTGTATTTATATTCTAGTTATTAGTCCTCTATCAGAGGAATAACAGGCAAAGATCTTCTCCCTTTATGTAGGTATTCTCTTTAGACTCTTGGTGGTTTCCCTTTGAAGTGCAGAAACTTCTTAGTTTAATGCCATTCCACTTAATAATTCTTGTTTTAATTTCCTGACTTATAGGGGGTTTGCTGAGGAAGTTTCTACCTGTACCTATTTATTGGAGTGTTGGACCTGTGCACTCCTCTAGTAGCTTCACAGTCTCTGGTCTAACTTTCAGGTTTTTGATCCATCTCCTGTGCAGGTTGAGAGGTAATGGTTATTTAGTTCTATATTTTCTACAACTGTATAGCCAGTTTTCCCAACACCATTTATTGAAGAGGTTGTCTTTTCTCCAATAAATATGTCTGGCACCTTTGTTGAAAATCAATTGGTTATAAGTGTGTGGATTTTTTTCTGTATTTTATATTCTGTTACATTGGTCTATATGCCTGTTTTGTGACAATACCATGTTGTTTTTATAACTATAACTCTGTATTTTACTTTGAAGTCAGAAATTGTGATGCCTCTTGCATGGTTATTATTGTTGAGAATTGCTCTGGCTATTCTGGGCCTTTTGTTCCACCATATAAAATTTATGACTAATTTTTCTATGTCTGTGAAGAATTACATTTGTATTTTGATAGGGATTGTATTGACTCTGTAGACCAATTTTGATAAAATGGCCATTTTGATAATATTTATTCTGCCTATCCAAGAGCAAGGGAGATATTTCCATCTTTTGAGATCTTCAATTTCTTTCTAACATGTTTTATAAATTTTATCATAGAGGTCTTTTAACTATTTAGTTAGGTTTATTCCTAGGTATTTTATTTGTTTTAAGGTTATTGTGAATGGGATTGTTTTCTGGATTTCTTTCTCAGTGATTCGTGGTTGGTATATAGAAAGGCTTCTGATTTTTTAAGGTTGATTTTGTATTCCACTACTTTGCTGAATTTGTTGATCAGCTCTTGTAGTGTTTTGGCTGAGTTTTTTTGGGATTCTATACACGGGATCATGACATCTTCAAATAAAGATGACTTTAATTTTTCTTTTCTTATTTGAATTCCTTTTATATCCTTCTCTTGTCTTATTGCTCTGGGAAGAGTCTCAAGGACTATATTTAAAAGAAGTGATAGTGGCCATCCTTGTCTTGTTCTTGATTTTAAAGAAAATTCTTACATATTGAGTGTTTTCTCCATTCAATATGATGTTGACTTAGGGTTTATTGTATATTGCCTTAATGATGTTGAGGTATGTTCCTTCTATTCTGATTCTGCCATATTGAATGAATAAGTGTTGGATTTTGCCAAATGCTTTTTAAGCATCTATTGAGGTGATCATGTGATTTTTGTCCCTAGTTCTATTTATGTGGCGAACAATTTGTTGTTGAACCAATCTTGCTTTCCTGAAATGAAACCAACTTGGTCATAGTATACAACTTTCTTGATGTGGTTTTAAATGTGCATGGCTAGGATTTTTAGAATTTTTGCATCTATGTTTATCAATTATATTAGTCTGAAATTTTCTTTTTGTGAGGGATGTTTATTTGGTTTTGGTATTAATGTGATACTGGCCTCATAGAAGGAGTTTGTAAGAATTACATCTCTTTCAATTTTGGTGAATAACTTATGAAGTATTAGGTTTGCATCTTGTCTTAATGTTTTGTAGGATTCAGCTGGAAACCAGTTTGGACCCGGACTTTTTTATAGGCAGACTTTTTATTGCTGTTTCTATTAATTTTCTTGCTATTGGTCAGTTTAGGTTTTCTATATCCTCTTGGTTCAATTTAGGTAAGTTGCATTGTCTAGAAATCTGTCAATTCATTAATGTTTTCAAGTTTATTGGAGTATAAATTTTCAAAATAGTTTCTGATCATCTTCTGAATTTCCTCGCTGTGGTGATGTCTCCTTCTTCATTTCTGGTTTTAATCATTTGCATTGATTCTCTCTTTTTTCGGTTAGGTTGGTAAGGGGTTTGTCAATCATGTCAATCTTTTTAAAGAAACAACTTTTTTTTGATGCTTTGTATTCTCTATTTCACTGATTTTTTCTCTGTCTTCTATTGGATTTGAGATTAGACTATTCCTGTTTTTCTAGATCCTTGAGATGTGTCTTTTGGTTGTTTATTTGGTGACTTTCTGTTTTTCTTCTGGGCACTCAGTGCTATAATTTTTCTCTCAACACTACCTTCAAAGTGTCCCATAGATCTTGGTACATCTTGTCTCTATTTTTGTTTAACTCCAAGAAGTATTTTCATTCTTTATTTCCTCTCTGAGCTGGTCCTCATTCAAAAGTGTATTATTCAGTCTCCATGTATTTATGTAATTTCGTTTGGTCATTCTGTTGTTGATTTCTACTTTTATACTGTTATGATATGAGAAGGTGAAAGGAATTATCTTACATTTTCTTTTATTTTCTAGTGCTTATTTGTGGATCAGAATATGGTCTATTTTAGAAAAGGTTCCATGGACAACTGAGACAAATGTGTATTTATCCATTGCTGGTTGAAATATTTGCTATATATCTATAGGTCCATTTGGTTTATAGTGTTCTTTAGATCTGAAGAGTCTTTACTCAACTTTTATCTGAAGGATCGATCTACTGGCATGAGTGGTGTGTTGAAGTCTCCCAATATTATTTTATTTGGGTCTATTTGAGACATGATGTCCCAGAGAGTTTTACAAAAGTGAGTGCACCCATGTTTAGGGCATATGTGTTTACTGTATTATATCTTCTTGTTGGATTGTTCCTTTTATTAATAAGAAATGCCTAGCCTTGTCTCTTCTGATATGTTTTAGCTTAAAATCTGTTTTGACAGATATGAGTATTGTTACCCTTTCTTGTTTTTTGGTGTTTGTTAAACAGTATATCTTTTTCATGCCTTTACCTTTAGTATATGAATGTCCTTGAATATAAAGTGAGTTTCTTGCAAGTAGCATATAGTTGGTGTAACACTTAAATTGAGTTGGGGTTGCAAAGGAGGCAAGAACCAGACAAGTTATTAAAGGCCTCTTAAATCAACTGGCACCTTTGGGCAAAGTCTGCCAACCATGGGGGAAGGGACCAATGACCAAGCAGTAGTGTCATGGTCAGCAGAGTCATGTGGCAGAGAAGAAGTGAGGAGGGGTGGAGCTAGAGGCATGAAAATGCTTATACTCTCTTGACATCTGGAGTGTCATGACTTCTGGAGTCTGCCCTGTGATGTTGGGAATCTCATGGCATCTCTTCTCTGGCTTCCGGGGCTTTGCTTCTTGTCCCCACTGCGGGATCCTGTGGGGAAAGGGAGTGACCCAACCTACCATCCCAGCCTTTTAGTGATATTGGGTGATGACCCAGCTGGGGTGATTGCCCAATGAAATGGGTTGCTGACACTACATATCCTGCCTCACTAGATGGATCTAAGCAGTTATAGAGGGTAAAAGCAAAGCCAATTAAGAAAAATGGCTGGGTTTTTATCTGTACATTGGGTGATTTCTCTAAGTTTATCATAATTAACTGCCTTATGAGAAGCATCCCACATGCTATTGAGAAGGCATAGTATCATATGGTCTTTTATTTTTAATCCTTCACCCTCACCATTTGGGGATGGCTAATATTCCCAGTGGGGATCTTCAGAAGGTACCACAGCTGCTCCCATAGGTAGTTAAAAGAGCCTGGTCCACCCATTCTTGGGCAGCCTTTACAATATGATCCCATTCATCTGGAGTTAAGGCAGAGGTTAAAATAACATGAAGCCAGGCATGGTGATACATGCTTGTAATCCCCGTGCTTGGGAGGTAGAGACAGGAGGATCGCGCAGGTTCGAAGCCAGCCGTGCTGGCATAAGAGACCCTGTTTCAAAAATATAAAATAGGTCTGGGAGTGTAGCCTGGAGGTAGAAGGGCTTCCAGGAACCCCAGTACCACAAAATAAATAAATAAATAAATAAACAAAATAACATGAAGATCCCGCCATATGAGATTGTACGTTTGCACAATGTATTTGAATTTTTAAATAAAACCAAATGGATTGGTGAAAAAAGAACCCAGTTTTATTTTAATTTGAGCAAAGTCTGGGAGGAAAAAAGGGACATGGATGCAGACTATGCCTTCTGCACTGGCCACTTCGCAGAGTGGGACAAAGATAGAAGGTGAGTGCTTCAATTTGTAATAGCCAAAATATGGAACCAACCCAGATCTCCATCAACAGATGAATGGATAGCAAAACTTTGAAAAATACACACAATGGAATTCTATTCAGCCATAAAGAACAAAATTATATCATTTGCAAGAAGATGGAAAGCCCTAGAGAACATTATGTTAAGTAAGATCAGCCAAGCACAGAAGGAGAAGGTACATATGTTTCCTCTAATATGCCCAAACTAGGAAACACAGAGGATACCAGTGGAACTCCAGATAATGGAGGGGAAATATCAGCAAAGTTTGAACGGAAAGATAGGAGAGGAGGAAGGCTGATCTTGATTATGAGGGTCTATATCTGAACATGTATAAAATTATGAATAAGACATGGTCAACCTGGACAACCATTGGTGGGAGGGGGGAAGGGAAAATGGGGACGGGGGGCAGAGGGCACCAAAAATAGTTTAAATGTATACTATTTATGTTCAATAAAAAAATTGTTAAAAGAAAAAAAAAGAAGGTGAGTGCTTGAAGCGGGCATGGTAGTTTACAGGGGAAAACGAGGGGGAGGTAAGGGTTGGTTCCTTAAGGAAGAATGGCAGAAAGGGGAGGAGTGGGTTAGAGTGAAAAGCTGTCCTAAGGTAGGTTGGTGTTTGGGGGTGGTGAGGAGAGATCCTGGGAATCAGGGTCTTCATAAAGTGGTGTCTGCAACTCAGAAAGGTCACAAGCTGGTGACCATGCACTGCCACAATGGGGTGACCAAGATGGTGACTTTGTGACATTACCAGGTCATGACCACACCATTACAAAATGGTGGCTGATGAGGGAGAATGGTCAGAGGGATGGGACAACAGGAAAAAAAAAAGGCCTGGACATAAAGGGCTTCCAAACATTTATTAGACTGCTTACAAAAGTTGCTGATCCTGGTCAGGGTATTAAAATCCAGAGTTCTGTTTTTGGGCCACAGTGACCCATTATTTTGGAATTCTGGCTTGCCATGTCTGGTCTGCGGGTGAGAACAAAGAATAGGAAACAGGCATTCCCGATTATCTCAATCAACATCTGGGAATGGGGGTTATGGACAAGAGAAATGTCTCTACTCCCTTCTCCAAACTAGCGGATGACCTGGTCATCCGGAGGCAACTCTGATACGGCCACACATTTTGATAACAGAGAAGCCAGAGGCAAGAATCCAGAAGGCAAGAACCCAGGACCCACTGACCAGAGGAATGAAAGGAACTTACCCTATTTGAAAGCAGAAGTGGTTAGTCTGGTTAAGAGTCAGAGAGTACAGATTCCTGGGCGTAAAGAGGAGGGTTCCCAGGGGAGTCATAAGGCTCAAGAAGGGGTAAAGCAACAAAAAAAGGAGAAAAAAAAATCTTCCTGGGTTTCATGCACCAGATGTAACACTGAAATTCAGTTGGGGGTTGCAAAGGAGGCAAGAACCAGCCAAGTTACTACAGGGCTCTTCAATCAACTGACATCTTTGGGTGAAGTCTGCTGACCATTGGGGAAGGGACTGATGACTGAGCAGTAGAGTCATGGTCATGTAGCAGAGAGGAAGTGAGGGTATTTATCTTGGGGTGGAGCTAGTGGCGTGGAAATACTGGTCCTTTTATGACATCTGGAGTCTCACGACCTCTGGAGTCTGCTCTGTGATGTTGGGAGTCTCATAGCATCTCCGCTCTGGCTTCAGGAATTCTACCTTCTATCCCCGCTGTGGGGTTCTGTGGAGGAAGGCAGGTACCTGACCTATCAGTTGGATTATGTTTTTTAATCCACATTGCAAATGTATGTCTTTTAACTGGGGACTTAAGACCTTTAACAGTCACTGTTATTATTTAAATATGTTTTTTGTTCCTTCCTTTTGAGTTCTATTTTCTGTTTGATGTAGTGTTATTTCTCTATTGCTTAGTTGTCCACCTGGTGGAGTTTGCCTCTTCTAGTTCTGGAATTTGCTGTCTTTTCTTCTTTGTGTTTTATTTCTTTAAGTATTTTTTCTAGTTCTGGTGTGGTAGTCATGAATATTTTTAAGTTCTGCCTGTCTTGGAATATTTTTATTTATCCATTCAATTTGAATGTTATCTTTGCTGTATGTAGCAGTCTTGGTTGGAAGTTTTTGGTTGGAAGTTCTATCAGGTCTGGAGTACATCATACCAGTCCCTCCTGGCATTCATCACTTGGTTTGAGAAGTATGGGATGAGTTTTCATTGTTTTGCCCCAAAATGTCTTTCTTTTGTTTTTACTGCTTTTAAGATTTTTAAGATTTTTTCCTAGGCCTCTATGTTAGTCATTTTGATTATTGTGTGGCATGAGGAGGTCCTTTTTTGATCTTGTCTTAGTGGTGTTCTGGATGTCTCCTGTATGTGAATATTCAGTTCTTTTTCTGTTTGGAAAATTACTTCTCTGAAGAGGTTTCTGCTATCTTTGGTTTGTGTTTTTAGACCTTCTTCAATGCCTTTTAAATATGTTAGGACATTTAGCAGTGTTTGTGTTTCTTGGATGTTGGGGTTGTGTTGTAATGTCTTTTGTATGTTGTTGACTGTGTTTTTAGCTTTGAATAAACTGTCTTCCAAAAGTGATGCCCTGTTTTCCATGTGGTCTAGACTACCAGATTTCCTTTCTATTATGATCTATAATTCATTTATTGATCCATTCATTTAATTCAGAGATTCTTTTTTGGTTCTTTCTTAGGTCTTCAATTTATTACTACATTTTATGTATACTTCCATTGAGGCCTTTCATCATGTTTAAGATAAAAATATGTAATTCTCCTTCTTGCATATTTTTTGTGGTATTGGGGTTGGAAACCAGGGGCCTTCTACCTCCGAGCAACACTCCCAGATCTATTTTATATTTTTATTTGGAAACAGGGTTTCACTAAGGTGCTGAGAGCCTCACTAAGTAGCTAAGGCTGGCTTTAAACCCATGTGATCCTCTAGTCTCAGCCTCCCAAGTACTGGGATTACAAGCATGTGCTACCATGCCCAGCCTTCTTGCATATTTTGAAGAGCAGTATTGGTAATCTCCCCTGTGGTGGGGTTATGGGAGTTATTCTTTTGTCACCATTCTTCATTCTTATATTTTCAGAGTTCTCAAGTTTGTATTTCTGTTTTCTTTGCATCCTTTTCCTCTTTGTGAGTCCTGTTTTTACTTGTTATCACTTTATAATAATGTCTCTGCTGTGAGTATGTATTTACCCCTACCAATCTGACTCATATAATCCAACTTTTGAGTTTGTCCCCCAGAGCCTTTTTGACTGGATATAGTTCTTAGTGTAGGCAAACAAGAGACGCTGATTGGCTGCAGAATGATATGCTCTCCAAGTCTAAACTCTGCAGCTCTGGAGACTATGATGTTCTGTGCAGAGCCTATAGCCTGCTGGTTGAGATTTAGTGTCCTATGAATACTACTGCTGCTCTGCTGATTGTGAGCCTGTAATATTACAGAGTAGTGACCTCTGGCCTTTGTGTCCAATGGGCTTAGGCTCAATAAACTCATCGATTGCTATGTTCTGAGTTTGTGGCCTTGTCATGGGAAAATGATAAATTCATGGGATTCTTGCTTTTCTTGGTGAAAAGAATCTCAACATGCACCAGCCAGAGACAAAGACAGAGGTTTAGTTTAAGAAAAGTAGAGATACACATTTAAGGAAAAATGTGGGCCATCTCAAGAGTGTGAGAGCAGTTCTGGGATCTTTACAATCCTTTTCTTATAAGGCACCTAAAGAGGGGTGTGGCTAGGGGTACATGGCAACATGAGATGACAGTCTCCTTTTTTTGAATTTTCAGGCTGACAAAAAGTGAAAATTTCTTTTAAGATAAGAATCCCAGAAAATGAAGGCATCATGCCAGGCAAATGTGTGCCAGGGTGCCTGGCAAATGTGTGACTTCTTTTTTTTTTTTTTGTAAAAATTATTTGTTATTTTACAACAGGGTCTCACTGTGTTGCTTAGAGTCTTGCTAAGTTTTAAAGGCTGTCCTTGAACCTGTGATCCTCCTGTTTCAGCCTCCCAAGTACTGGAATTACAGGTATGTGCCATTGTGCCTGGCTAGGCTACTACTCATAAAATTAAAGGCCTGGGAGTTATAAGGTCATGAGTTAAAAGAGGAATATATTTTATGTGCCCAGGTCTTTCTGGGATATGGCTGGTGTGATATCCCAGAACCATTTAATAGATAGAAAAATTGAGGTCAATAGGAGCTGCTAGAGAATTTTTGAACTATTAAAAGAATTTAGACTTCCTAATTTCCAGTTTTAACCTCTTCTAAGGCCATTGAAGTCCTTGTTACTAAGTATGTTATTTGGCAGGTCTGAGTTCCTCCATTTTGTTTTCAGTACCATTTTCCCCTTTCAGTTTAGGGCTATTCTGACTAATTTGTATTGAGTTCATCATTTGGTCTTTGACACGCACGTCAAACCAATATCAGAACAAATGTTCAGAGAACAATTATAGCAGATGGGTCATGCTGTGAAATGACACTGAACTGCTGCAGAGTATGTTTTTCTGTCCATTTTGAGAACTACATATTCTGCATTAAAAAAAAGCATTAATTAGATGTCAAGCCTCACATACTTCTACTTGCTGACTTAGTTCATTCATGTCCATGACATCCTCCATTATGGCTGGGTATTCATCGACATTTATTAAGTGCCAGTCTTTTTCAGAGGAAAAAGAAATGCTGGTTACTCCCACTCATCTTTCTGTAGGCATCTACTACTATTTCATCAAACCCTTGGGCCCAATTGATATTGGTAAATATTTGCTGGTTTCTCTTTATGCCATAGCCGTTATCTTATACACAATCCTAGGCCCTAGTGAGCGAAGAGAAGAGTGAAATATAATGTCTGTTCTCAATAGCTGCTACAAGGAAACATTTGGTCAACCATGTGAGAGAGGTACATAGGGCTACAGTAATTCAAAGATAAATGAGATAATAGATAAGGGTATGTCATTTAATTGGACCTGGAAGGGTAAGAAGAATTTTTACAACCAGAGTGTTAGAGAGGGTGTCCCAGGCTGAGGACACAGCACAAGCAAATGCACAGAGGGCAGGGACATGTTAAACATTCTCCAGGAAGTTCTAGCTGTTTAGTTAGACTGGACAGCTGAAATCATGAGTTTTAGAAGTCAAGGTTGGAGCTCTGGTGAGAGATTTGGACCTTGATTAGAGGAAGTAGGGAGTATTTAAGAAAGGGTAACTTTCATTTCTGCTACCTCATATTTTTAAGCAGGCTCTTATCTAGGGGAGAAGTATTATTGGATACAGCTCTCAGATCTATCACTGGACTTCTATGCCTGGTGACACCTCTAATGATTTTTCACTTCCTTAGCATGTGGTGGATGTTTTATTCATTATAATGGTGGTAATGCTCTGAAGAGCTCTTCATTAAGATTTGTACTTAATCTGCTTGGTTTGCTTTTTGTGGTTATAGGATTCAATTGTTTTCCAGATCCCCCTCCTTATTTGGTTTCGCCACAAGGTCTTTTGTTATCTGTACATAATACTCTAAATTCATTGACTTCATACATTCAATTTCTTCTTACTCTGATTTGGAAGTGGAATGTATTTTTAGTAAGAAGAAATAAAAACATAGATGGGAACTATTGAGACTATCTGTCTGATTGACACTGCTTTCTCAAAAGTTTCCAAATATCTTAGCACCTTCAAAAAAGGGTACTCACCTATACTATCTTACTAATCTTTTCTTCTTGTTTTTTCTTTCATATCACATTGCAAAAAGAATAAACTGCTAATAGGAAAACTAGAAAAATCTTATTATAATTATTTTTTGAATAATTAAAAACATCCAGGCCCTGCTTCCCGGAAGGCCAGGTCCTGGGCAGGGGGCAGGTGCCCTGCTCCCTGGAAAGCCCGGTCCTGGGTGGGGGTTAGGTGGGGGTTAGGCCGGTGCTGGGGCCAGCGAGGCTGGGATAGGAGCCTACCATGAGGCAAGGCCGAAGTTGGGGCCTCCAAGGCCGGGATTGGAGCCTGCTGAGTGGTGAGGCCGGTGCCGGGGCCAGCAAGGCCAGGATCGGAGCCTGCCATGAGGCAAGGCCAGGGCTGGGGCCTCTGAGGCTGGGATCGGAGCCTGCCAAGGGGTTAGGCCTGTGCCGGGAGCAGTGAGGCCTGGACTAGAGCCTGTTGTGAGGCTAGGCCAGTGCTGGGCACTCCGAGGCCTGGATCGGAGCCTGCCAAGGGGTGAGGCCGGTGCTAGAACCAATGAAACTGGGATTGGAGGCTTCCATGAGGCAAGGCAGATGCAGGGGCCTTTGAGGCTGGTATTGGAGCCTGCCGAGGGGTTAAGCTGGTGCTGGGGCCAGCAAGCCTGGGACCAGGACCTGTTGTGAGGCAAGGCCAGTGCTGGGGCCTCTGAAGCCAGGATTGGAGCCTGCTGAGGGGTGAGGCTGGTGCCAGGGCCAGCAAGGCCAGGACCAGGGCCTGCTGTGAGGCAAGGCCGGTACAGAGGCCTTTGAGACTGGGATTGGAGCCTGCTGAGAGGTTAGGCTGGTGCCGGTGCCAGCAAGGCCGGGACCGGAGCCTGCCATGAGGCATGGCCAGTGCTGGGGACTCTGAGGCCAGGATCGGAGCCTGCTGAAGGGTGAGGCCGGTGCTGGGGCCAGTGAGGCCAGGATCAGGGCCTGCCATGAGGCAAGGCTGGTACAGGGGCCTTCAAGGAAGGGATCAGAGCCTTCTGAGAGGTGAGGCTGGTGCCGGAGCCACCACAGCCCGGATCATAGCCTTCTGTGAGGCAAGGCCAGTGCAGGGGCTTTGGAGGCTGGGATTGGAGCTGGCCGAGGAGTTAGGCCAGTTCTGGGGCCCGCGAGGCCAGGACTGGGGCCTGCCATGAGGCAAGGCTGGTACAGGGGCCTTCAAGGCCAGGATTGGAGCCTGCTGATGGGTTAGGCTGGTGCCGGTGCCAGCAAGGCTGGGACCGGGGCCTGTTGTGAGGCATGGCTGGTGCTGGGGCCTCCGAGGCCAGGATTGGAGCCTGCAGAGGGGTGAGGCCGATGCCGGGGCCACCAAAGCAGGGATAGGAGCCTGCTATGAGGCAAGGCTGGTGCAGAGGCCTTCGAGGGCATGAATGGAGCCTGCTGAGGGGTTAGGCCGGTGCCAAGGCCAGCAAAGCTGGGACCGGGGCCTGCTGTGAGGCATGGCCAGTGCTGGGGCCTCCAAGGCTGGGACTGGAGCCTTCCAAGGGGTGAGGCTGGTGCTGGAGCCACCACAGCCGGGATCAGAGCCTGCCATGAGGCAAGACCAGTGCTGGGGCCTCCGAGGCCAGGATCGGAGCCTGCTGAGGGGTGAGGCCAGTGCTGGGGCCAGCGAAGCCGGGATCGGAGCCTGCCTTGAGGCAAGGCTGGTGCAGGGGCCTTTGAGGCCGGGATCGGAGCCTGCTGAGGGGTTAGGCTATTGCCAGGGCTAGCAAGGCCTGGACTGGGTCCTGCCATGAGGCAAGGCCAGTGCTGGGGCCTCCGAGGCTGGGATTGGAGCCTGCCGAGGGATGAGGCCAGTGCAGGGGCCAGCAAAGCTGGGATCAGAGCCAGCCATGAATCAAGGCTGGGGCAGGGGCCTCTGAGGCCGGGATTGTAGCCTGCCGAGGGGTTAGGCCAGTGCCAGCAAGGCCGGAACCAGGGCCTGCCATGAGGCATGGCCAGTGCTGGGGCCCCTGAGGTTGGGATTGGAGCCTGCCGAGGAGTGAGGCCGGTGCTGGGGCCTGCAAGCCCAGGACTGGGGCCTGCCATAACGCAAGGCTGGTGCTGAGGCCTCTGAGGCCGGGATCGGAGCCTGCCAAGGGGTGAGGCTGGTGCTGGGACCAGCAAAGCTGGGATCATAGCCTGCCATGAGGCAAGGCCAGGGCTGGGGCCTCTGAGGCCAGAATTGGAGCCTCCTGAGGGGTGAGGCTGGTGCTGTGACCAGCCTGGCCAGGATTGGGGCCTGCTATGAGGCAAGGCTGGAGCTGGGGCCTCCAAAGCAAGGATCAGAGCCTGCTGAGGCACCAGTGAGGCCCGAGACTGGGCCAGCATGACAGGATTGAAGCCTGCTGTGAGGCATGGCTGGTGTTGGGGCCTCCAAGTCCAGGAATGGAGCCAGCCGAGGGGTGAGGACGATCCCAGGGCCAGGGAGTCTGAGATCAGAGCCTGCCGTGAGGCAAGGCCGGTGCTGGGGCTTTTGAAGAAGGGATCAGAGTCTCCCGAGGGGTGAGGCTGGAGCTGCTGTCAGCGGGGCAGGGATCAGGGCCTGCAATGAGGCAAAGCCATTGCTGGAGCCAGCGATGCTGGGATCAGAGTCTGCCAGGGGGCAAGGCCGGCACTGGGGCCTTCAGGAGCAGGAATGGAACTTGCAATGTGGCATACACAGAGAAACATCACAGAAAATAGAAATTTAAATGCTTTCCCTAATATGCAAAAACTAGGAAGATATGGGTAATGAGAGGAGAGCTAGTTGAAGAAAGGGCCCCATGGAAGAGCAATTAAGGTGATCAATCAGAGGGGATGGATGGGGGAAGATGGAATCTCTTTAAAACACATGATGTACATAAACAAATTAATCACCAAATCAAGCTTGGGATTGAGGGATGGGGAGGGAATGGGACAGGGATGGGATAAGGGCTAATTGGATGATATATACTTGTATACACTCACAAGTCTTGTATTCCGCTGTGATGTTTGACTACAATGCACCAATAAAAAATATTACCAAAAAAATAAAAACATCCAATCTCTTCTTCTAAATGGTGACATCATTTTATGGATTATTTTGCCAAATCAAAAACTATATTTTCTGGATTCCATAATTTTGATCTATTTCTTTATCCCATTGTGCTGAACAATGGAGGTAAATGCCTTTGCCAAGAGTGTCATTGGCTATTGACTCACCTCTTCTCTTTGTTGTTCTTTAAGCTTTCTTGATTTTTTTCTACCAAAGTGGTGAGAGACATATTTTCTTGTTCTCTTTATTTCTATAGTCTCATGAGTGTCCAGAGACAATAGAAAACACACTGTGCTAGGTCTGCACCCTTGCCTTGCCTTTTGAGCAATCCTTGTAGAGTAACCCGTGTGGCTCTATTCTCAAGAAGCCAGGTCTCTGCTGCCACCACCTCTTCTCCAGACTGCAGGTCCTGCTGTGCCCCAATCCTGCTCTTTCAGCTCCTCTTGAGTGTATCATGACAATCTTGCTTCTTGCCCATTCTGTGGATTATCTATCTACCTGTTGCCCCTGATGTGAGAGATGCTAAGGGACTTTCCAGGTATGTGCAACCTGGAAGTGTGCAGGAGTTAATGTACAGGAGAGTGTGAAGTTGACCAGCAGAATGCAGGATAAAGATGAATGTGTCTCCAGACCCTGTTACCAAAAGCTGGTTTGACCAGAGGCAAGATATTCATAGAGCTTCTCTTCTGGAAGACTTCCTGCAAGGCCTCCAAGTCATCTTGCCCTGAAGCTGTGGTCAGCTTGGGGATGCACTACTTTTTCTTTACCATTCTGCCTTCTCTGACTCATTATATTTTCACTTCACTCCACTTTGCCTGCAAATGTACTCTTGGTAAGGTGTTAACACAAAGAATGTTCCTCTGTTTTCTAAGAAACCCCCAAAGGAATCGTGTTAACCAATTATGCCGGACAATTAGCCCCTTCTCTACTTTTAAGTTTTTATTGTTCTTTCTGTAGTCACCAATGTATTGTGCAAATGCCTTCTAGCCACATAATGATGATCTTTCCTTTACATACACTAATTTATACTCAGATATGGGATTAAATTAGGGATGTAATCACTCCAAGGGAGCCTTTCATTCCTCATCTGGTCTGACCTCCATGTTGAAGTTAAATCCATCTGAGCCTTCTGAGACTAAAGAGACTTGCTCAAGGTCCACACTCCCAGGAGAACTGTATGAGGGTATCATGCCCCATTATGGCAATTCAATTATAAGTTCTTGTCTCTGATAACTCATCAGAATCAGGCACAACTTGGCCTAAACTCACACAGCTCTATATTATACTTGGTTCTGGACACTGTTGATGTGTGCCCAATGTGAATTCCTTGAGGATTTGTCAACTCTGTTGGAAGATATTGCTTAAACATTATTAATGAGAGAATCAGTATCTTGGAAGGCCAGTAATTGTGGACATAACTAAAACCATGGTAAGCATCATCAAAGAGCAGAAAGCTGTACTTTACTTCTCTTGACAAGGATCAGGAATGGCTAGCAGAAGTTGTTGGCAAGTGTTGAGCCATAAAAATATGTGCCTGCTGATGTTCCCAGATAATGTTTTAAATACAGGTCTGGCTAAGATAAATACTAAACTTTTGAGTGACAACATTGGCTTCATATTTACATTAGTGCTCTTGTAAGCTGTTGTTGCTGCATGCACTATAGAAGCTTACTGCTTCCAAATAAATTTATTTCTTCTACTTAAGGAGGTTCCACTACCTTTGTATTCTGTTTCTCATTACTGTACCATCCCTCTCATCCCTGAATGACTGCCATGCAGATCATAGCTACTGATGCCTGGGAAGAGACAAGAAGAAAGAAGAAGAAGAAGAAGAAGAAGAAGAAGAAGAAGAAGAAGAAGAAGAAGAAGAAGAAGAAGAAGAAGAAGAAGAAGAAGAAGAAGAGAAAAACTCTAAGTAGCAAAGGGAATTGGCAAGCCTGAGATACTGTGTGCTTGTGACTGTGAGTAATCAGGGACTCTTTATAATAGGCAATCAACTAAGTTCATAGTTAAATAAAAGCAAAAGGAATGAAAGTGACAATATAATCTAAGGATTTCTCACAGGTGGGGTGCAACCTTGCTCAGAACTATTTTTCTCTATGTGGTCTCATAGCTTCTGTGCTTGAACCATTACATACAGTGAGTAAGAGGTCTTTTCTTACTTCATCCTATGTCCAACTAAAAGTTATATTGTCTTTCTATAATCTTTCCAAAAGGCCTAAATCCTCTGCCTCACTATAGGACAGATTGTCTCCTATGGAGTCAGAATCCTATAAACACATGGAGGAAAAGTTTTTTTGTCACTTCCACTGGCTGTGCCTTCTGAAAGATCAGAGCTTCTTGTTTATGGGAGGCTACTATCACTGGAGAAAACAGACATTCCAAATCATCTGGGCTCAAGAGCAGAATCCAAGACATAAATCTTTGCCCTTTCAAGTATTTAAGGAATTAAAGCAAAGTATAACAGAAAATGGTTTACAGAGCACTTCTACCAAAGAAATTATTAAAGCTGTCATATAGCTATGAGCTAACTCAGGAGCTTACTCTTTGCTAATCTCTGCTCAAAATAATGTTTGGCTTTTAAAAGATAATGAGGAATGCATATTTCAGGCTTTAAAAAATTCTAGGAAGATGGCGACGGAGAAAAGCGGCACTTACAAGTCCTGTTAACAGTCAATCTCTATTACCACAAAACCAGTGCCTTTCAGAGCAAGAAAACACCACCAGCAAAGAAATAAAAACTGTAAATACAAGGGAAAGAGAAAAAGAGGGCTGGAAAAACGAGACACCAGAAAGAAACCAGCCTGAAGTGCTGCGGCCGCCGCGGTGCAGAACAACTGGAGCTGCAGTGCGGAGCAGCTGGAGCGGCCAGAGCCGCAGCGTGGAGGGGCACAGGCTACATCATCCCTAGCAGCATCAGGCTCCAGAGAAGAGGGAGACTCAGAACGGAGCTCAAATCCAGATAGGAGGTACGCTGGCCTCGCGGCCTAGGATGCAGCAGCAGTGCCTTACTGCCAGCAGCAGCGGCGAGTTCGCCAGATGGCTCTAGACCAATGCACTCAACCAGCCACCAGGTGCCAGAGAGGAGGGGTGGACACCGAGCCGAGGTGAGCAGCTGCTGAACAGCCGGGCGGCAGTCAGCAGTTTTTTTGGCGCAAGGAGTGTCTAAAGTTCCAAGAGCCAGGATCAGCACACCCTGCAGGGACTAAGCGGAGCTCAAAACCAGAGAACTACACCAACCTCACGGCCGAGGATGTGACAGCAGTGCCTTATTGCTGGCGGCAGCAGCAAGTTTACTGGACAGCTAAAGACTAACACACTCAACCAGCAACCAGGCTCCAGAGAGGAGGGGTGGACAGCGAGCTGAGGTGAGCAGTTGCTGAACAGCTGGGCGGCAGTCAGCAGTTTTTTTTGGCAGAGGGAACATCTAAAACTCCCAAGGGCCGGGCACAGCAAATCTGGCAGGGACTCAGAGTGGAGCTCAAAACCAGAGAAGAAATATGCCAGCCTCACGGCTGAGGGCGTGGCAGTGGTGCCATATTGCCAGCGGCGGCAACAGCGAATCCACCGAGTTCACTACAGCTCCATCAGCACACTCAACAACATGAGTCAAATTGCGGCCCCTAGGGGAGAAATCCCAGTACTGTACTCCCAGGGACTTGCGCAGATAGGCTCCCTGGGTTGCAGATTTTAGCAGTGCAACCCAGTGTGGGAATGGTGGTGGCAGAGATATCACACCATAGTCAAAACTCCCCCTGGAGAATGCAAACTTGGCACCCCTCATGGTCTAAGCAGCCTCGATTGACTCCCTGGGTCTGAGACTTTGTGATACAACCCAGTAAAGCAGTAGTGGGGACTGAGATACCACAGACTCGAGATCCAGAGCACCTTAAGTGAACTCGTAGTGACCCAGGGAAGAACCCAGAGAAGGCACAAACTTCCAAAAGCATGGGAAAGAGAAATAACAATGGAGGAGTGAATGCCCACAACCCCACAACATCAGAATCTGATAACACAGAAATCCAGAGATCTCTAGAAGATCAAATCAGGAAAATAAATTTAGAAATAATAGAGGACTTTTGAAAAGAATTCAGAGAGAGTCAAAAAGAGATAAAGGATGCAACCATTGAAATAAAGGCCTCAATTCAAAGTATACACAACAGATTAGACCACATGGAGAATAGAATCTCTCTTCTTGAAGATGATCACTCCAAAAATGAACGCATAGTTTCTAATTTAGAAAAAAAAATCCAACAGCGGGAATCTGACATTGAAGAAATATGGGCCCATTTTAAGAGAACTAACCTAAGAATAATTGGAATAGAGGAGGGGAAAGAAGGAGAAACCAAAGGGATCAATAATCTCTTCAAGGAAGTAATAGCAGAAAATTTTCCAAACATAGAGCAAGAGGTCGATACACAGGTCCAGGAAATTTATAGAACTCCCTTTAGACAGATTCAGAGAAGAGGATCCCCATGCCACATCATTGTCAAAATGGCCAATGTGGAAACAAAGCAGAGAATCTTAGAGGCAACAAAAACAAAGGGTCAAGTGACATTCAGAGGCAAACCAATTAGAATCACTCCCGACTTCCCAAACCAAGTCATGAAAGCCAGAAGGGTGTGGAGTAACATATTCGAAACTCTGAAAGAAAACAACTTCCAGCCAAAAATTTTCTACCCAGCAAAACTATCTATCAAATTAGATGGGGAAATAAGAAGCTTCCATGACAAACAGGAACTGAAGGAATTTATGTCTTCAAAACCAGCGCTAGAGAAAATACTCAAGGAGATTAACTGCAAAGAGGAAATGGGTAATACACGCCAGAACCAAAGAAACAAGAATTCCCATCCAGCAGACAACTAAGCAAAGAAGAATAAACAGTATCTCAAACAGAAATAAGATCTTAACATGTTGGGAATTAAAAATTATCTCTCTATAATCACACTGAATGTAAATGGCCTCAACTCCCCAATAAAAAGACATAAAGTGGCAAAATGGATTAAAAGCCAGAATCCATCCATCTGCTGATTACAAGAAACACACCTTACAAGTAAAGATAGGAACATACTCAAGGTAAAGGGCTGGAGCAAGGTAATCCATGCTAATGGTATTCGAAGACAAGTAGGAGTAGCAACTATGATATCAGACAAGTTAGACTTCAAACCCAAACTTATTAGAAGAGACAAAGATGGTCACATTTTTCTGGTAAAAGGAATAGTCCAGCAAGAGGAAATAACAATAATCAACATCTATGCCCCAAACATAGGGGCAGCTACTTTCATAAATCAAACTCTTTGTAACATGAAGTCACACATAAATCCCAACACATAGGGGCAAACATAGGGGCAGCTACTTTCATCAAACTCTTTGTGACATGAAGTCACACATAAATCCCAACACAATAATACTGGGAGACTTCAAAACACCTCTCACAATACTAGACCGATCTTCCAGACAAAGGGTCAGTAAAGATGCCTCAGAACTAAAGAACACCATTAACCAAATGGACCGGTTGGACACATATAGAATATTTCACCCAACTACAGCTGAGTTTACATTTTTCTCAGCTGCTCACGGAACCTTCTCCAAAATAGATCACATCTTGGGACACAAAATGAGCACTAGCAAATTTAAAAAATGTTACATACTTCCCTGTGTCATTTCAGACCATAATGGAATGAAACTAGAAATCAACTATAAGAAGACCCAGAGAAACAACATAAATATGTGGAGACTGAACACCACACTTCTGAATGAAGAATGGGTCATAGAATATATAAGAGGTGAAATCAAGAAATTTCTAGAAACAAATGAAAATAAAGACACAACATATCAAAACCTCTGGGACACTTTGAAGGCAGTATTAAGAGGAAAATTTATAGCACTGAGTGCTCACATAAGAAAAATAGAAAATCTTCAAATAAATAGCCTAATGACACACCTCAAAGCCCTTAAAAAGCAGGAACAATTGAACCCCAAAGCCAGCACAAGATGGGAAATTATTAAAATTAGAGCAGAAATTAACAAAATAGAGAATAAAAAAACAATACAGAAAATCAACAAAACCAAAAGCTGGTTTCTTGAAAAAATTAACAAGATTGATAAACCACTAACCAACCTACCTAAAAAAAAGAGAGAATCAACCCAAATTATGAAGATAAGGGATGAAAAAGGAGACATTACTACTGACAGCATAGAAATCCAGAGGATTATCAGAAACTACTTTGAAAAACTATACTCCAACAAAATGGAAAATTTGGAGGAAATCGACAACTTCCTAGATAAATACAACCTTCCTAAACTGAGTCAAGAAGATATAGAACACTTAAACCAACCAATAACAATCCAAGAGATTGAAACAGCAATAAAGAGCTTACCATCAAAGGAAAGCCCAGGACCAGATGGTTTCCCAAGTGAATTCTATAAAACCTTTATAGAAGAGCTAACCCCAATACTACTCAAACTATTTCACAAAATAGAAAAAACCAGGACTCTCCCAAATACATTCTTTGAAGCCAAAATCACACTAGTACCCAAACTGAATAATGACAGTTCAAGGAAGGAAAACTACAGGCCTATATCTCTGATGAACTTGGATGCAAAACTATTAAACAAAATACTAGCAACACGCATTCAAAACCACATCAAGAAAATCATACACCATGACCAGGTAGGGTTCATCCCAGGGATGCAAGGCTGGTTCAATATATGAAAATCAATCCATATAATTCATCATATAAACAGTTCAAAGACAAAAATCACATGATCATCTCAATAGATGCTGAAAAGCATAGGGAGAAATGGGTCATAGGAGGAGCTCTTGAAAGAGGAAATCCTATAGAGGAGCAAACAAGACAATCTAAAGGAGGAGAAAGGAGGGGGAAGAGGAAAATCTCTAAAACACACAATGTACTTAAACATATCGAAGTCAGTCACTAAGGCAAGCAAGGGAGGGAGGGAGGGACGGGGAAGGAATGGGGTGGGAATTGGGTAGGAGTTAAATCAGTGATGAGTACATGTTTGTACAAACAAGTTTTTTACCCCAATATGATGTTTGAATATAATGCACCAATAAAAAAATTTAAAAGAAAAAACATAAAAATAAAAAATTCTAAATTATGTTATAAGTAAAACCTTATCCCTGGGTGAGTTTTAAATAAATGAAAGCCATAAAAAAAAAACCAAATTGAAAAATGAAGAAAAAAACTAGTTTTGTTACCTGGCTTTGTTACCTGGCTTGGCCTAATACAAATTAAAAAATAAAAGCTTAGCCGGGCGTGATGGTTCACACTTGTAATCCCCACGCTTGGGAGGCGGGGACAGGAGGATTGTAAAAGTGCGAAGCCAGCCTCAGCTCTTTAGTGGGGCTCTCAGCAACTTAGTGAGAGTTATAAATGATCTAGAGCTATTCTTTGATTTTTTTCTCATTGCTATTAACCTAATTAAAGCCTTAATTATAGTTCTCTTACTGAGCAGTAAAAACTAAATTTCACTGCAATAATAAGGATTATTAATATTTATGCAATTGTGAAATTAATCACTTCTTTATAAATTAAATATATTTTTTATTCCCTAAGTAGCTTCTGAAATGCAAAGTTTAAGGGAATACTTTGCCAAGCTAATATTTTCTAAACAAAAATTGTTAATAGTGACATACGTTTTTTGTGTGTTACTGGGGGTTGAACCTGGGGACTTTTCTACCTCCAGGCTATACTCCCAGACTTATTTCATGCTTTATTTGGAAACAGGGTCTCATTAAGTTATTGAGAGCCTCAATCAGTAGCTGAGGCTGGATTTGAGCCTGTCCATTCCTCCTGTCTCATCCTCCCAAGCGCTGGGTTTAAAAGCATGCACCACCATGCCCAGCTTAGTGACATTCTTTTTAAGTTTTATTTTTATATATTTCTAAATTGTATCATGACCATATTTATTTATTTTGTGGTACTGGGGATTGAACCCAGGGGAATTCAGAAGGAGTTTTACCTTTTGTCAGAGTTTCAATTTTCTGGGAAAAAAATTCCAGAGAAAATTATACTTTTGCTCCACATTCCATTCACTTGGATCCCAGAGGAAGTCACACATTTTCTTCAGCCTGGCTCTTCATCTCCTACCCTGGAATTCCTTATTCCAAGAAATTGTCACTTTTGTTCAGCTTGAAACTTCAAAGAATAGAGACTGCCATCTATGTTGCCCCATTTCCCACCATGTGCTTCTAGCCACCCCTTCTCTAGGTATACTATATTAAAAAAAAGTTGCAATAGATCCCAGGGAGGGCTGCTCTCATACTCTCAAGGTGGCCTGCATTTCACCTTAAATGTGCATCTTTATTTTTCTTGAATTAAATCTCTGCCTGGCTTCTGTTCTTTTTTTGCTAAGGATCTTGAGGGCCCTGAATTGAGTTTCCCTTTCCCAATCCCAAACCAGGGAACTTCTTAGGACTTTCCTCAAAATTATCATGTTTTCCTGTGACATATTCTTTGACGACCCAACATGGGTCGTCAAAGAAATTGGCATTGCGCCGGGAGTGGTTGTGCATGCTCGTAATCCCTGCGCTTGGGAGGCGGAGGCAGGAGGATGGCGCAGGTTCGAAGCCAGCCGGACTGGCTTAAGAGACCCTGTTTCCAAAAATAAAAAATAGGTCTGGGAGTGTAGCCCAGATGTAGTAGGGCTTCCAGGAACCCCAGTACCACCACGAAAGAAAGAAAGAAAGAAAAAAAGAAAGAAGAAAGAAAGAAAGAAAGAAAGAAAGAAAGGCATTTGTAAATCCACTAAAAATGTTTGGGTTGTTTCCAGCCTTGTTTTTAAATATTTGATTTGTGAGTGTATGTATTATGTGTGTAAATATACGTGTACAGTCTCTATCCTTCACTTCCAAGGACCCAAAGAGCATAATATCTATGTGCTGCTTCAAAGCACTTGTAGTTGATGAGCAAGCAATACAGCCTAATACAATAGAGGTGGAATCAAGGTAGATTATTGCCCCCTGCACTTATTCGTTTGGAGACAAAGAGGCACCACCTGCCTAAGAAATAAATTACTAGCTCATTGTCTTGGTAACACTGATAAGACATACTAATACAAAATCAATTTAAAGGTTGGTGATGGGGAAGGAGGCAGAGTTTCACTTTTGGGCTCTCCAGCATACCCCAGGCAGGCTGCTTTTCTTCTCTTCCCTTTCTATTTCTACTTATTTTATAATAAAGACTTGTTGAAGCTGCACCAAGTTGCCTATTATTTTTAAATTTCCTATTCAACAAATTCTAGTTGAATAGAGGAAAAGGAGCCCACAGCATCACTAAAACCATAACAAACCCCTCATATATTTGGACCTGGTATACTTTAGTGGCCAATCTGTTAGTTTCTTAAGCCTTTTGTTATAAGTGTAAGCTCTAAATTGTTTTTGTGTAATTGTTTTTTGAACCAGCAAAACACGTGGGAGGTCACTTTCAGGATTTTGCCTTGATGGAAGTATGTTGCATTATTTTCTCCTATTTGTATTTAATATAAAAGAAAGAAAGAAATCTGATTTTGTCTTTTAAATGGTTAAGAGGAAACGGTGCCATCTGCTGGGGATGGTCTCTGTCCTTCACTTGGATCCTGTTTACTTGGAATGTGTTTTTTTTTTTTTTTTCCCAGAAAGAGGCTATCCATGTTCAAAACCCTAAACAGAATTATTAAAGTGGGAGTGAGGATCTTAACAAATGAAATCATATGGTCACATGTTTAATTGAAGGAATGAGGAGATGTATGAACAAGTCAGTTAATTATAATAAGATCAGATAACAAAAGAAAAGGATGAAATCCTGCTCTGTTTCTGGAATGCTTAATTAAGTCCCTCCGGAGATATACTCATATTGACCCAGACTCATGTGTGGGGAAAATATTATTGTGGACTCATTTTGTTAGCCAATCATCCCCAGATATTAGAAGGAAATTCCAAAAGCAGGAAAGGGGACCTCAGACTCTTTAAAGAAAGTCATACACACACACACACACACACACACACACACACACACACACACATATATTTGTGTGTTTGTTTTTTTGGTGGTACTGGGGTTCCTGGAAACCCTTCTTCTTCTGGGCTACACTCCCAGACCTATTTCTTTATATTTTTATTTGGAAACAGGGTCTTCCAAGCGTGGGGATTACAAGCGTGAGCCACCATGCCCAGCTAAGAGAGTCACCTTTTAAATTTGGCCTTTGGGGTTTTCAATGACAGAGACAAGGTAAACAAAATTAAGGACAAATGCAGACACTGAATTGCCTGGCATCAGGTGTAAGTCCCTGCCCCTTCAGAAATACCCAAAGACTCCTCCCAGAGATAGGGAAGTTAACATGAAACCTGGCAACTGCCATTACTTCAGAGAGCCTGGGCATTGGATCAAGGACTGTTCTAAATGGAATCCATTTGTGCCTGGGTTGTGCCCCCTCTGCAAAGAGGAAAAATATTGCAAGCATAATTGCCTTCGCCTCTGAAGAGAAGTGAAACCATCTGCTCCCATCATTGCTGCCGTCAAAGACTGAGGATGCCCAAGGCTCAGCAAGGCCCCCTTTAATCATCCCTCTAACCAGCTGGATATCAAAACAGAGAAGCCTCAGGTAAATCTTGACACAGCAGGTAAAGATACAAATTTTATTTTAGATATGAAAGTTTGCTTTTCTGCTCTGATTGCTTCTACTGGGCCTCTTTCTTAAGAAATTTGTATTGTAACTGGGGTTGACAGTACCTTCAAGGCCAAAAGATTCATATTGCCTTTAACTTGTATATTTGGAGAGCTAATTATTACCCAAATCTTCTCTTCCAGAGTGTCCCACTCCTTTATTAGGACAGATTTTCTAGATTCTCTGGGAGTGACTCTTAATTTAGCACCAAGATATGCTCTCCCATTCTTAGGTACATTAGTAGAAAAAGCCAATAAAAAACAAAAATAGATCTGAAGATATTTTATATTGAATAGGTCCTCAGGTCTGGGATATTGAAGTTCCAGGAAAGACAATTAATTCTCAGGTTTCTATTCCATTAAAAACTCCAAAAGTTTACCCCAACCAGCAACATATCTTATCAAACCAGAGACATGTCAAGGCCTTCAGCCTCTTATTAATAAGTGTTCTTAAATATGGCCTTTTCTCACTACTTCTCCCCATGTAACACACCCATTCTCCTGGTGTTAAAAAAAATGAGGAATATCAGTTAGTTAAAGATCTAAGGGCAGTGAATAAGGTCTGTAGTTTCACTACATCCTATAGGTCCTAATTCACAAATATTTTGACATAGATACCAAGTAAAACTAAATATTTCACTGTCTTAGATCTCAAGAATGTATTCTTCATTCCATTATATCAGGATTTGCAGTATCTCTTTTATCTTTGAGTGGACTGACCCTTACAGTATGGAAACTTCCCAGGACACATGGATAGTACTACCTTAGGGGTTTGAGACAGCCCCTTTTGTTAGGAAATGCTTTAGTAAAGGAAATAAACCTTTAAATCTTAAAAGGGGAGCTCTGCTTTAGTATGTAGATGATATCCTTGTATACAGTCGCACTAAACAGGATTCTGATGACCATACCATAAAAGTATTCATCATCTGAGAGCTGCAGGGTATCGTGTATCTCCACAAATGACTCAGATTTTACAGTAGAAAGTAAAATATTTAGGCTATATCTTAATCCCATTGGAGTGAACTCTCACCCCATACCAGAAGGCAGCTTAGTACTTTCCTGAGTATAACTGGATTTTTCAGAATCTGGATTCCCAATGTTAGGCTTACAGCTAGCTAAACTACTCTATGAGACCACTCAAAGGCCTAATCATGAGTCCCCAAAGGGGCTGGGAAAACAGCAAGAAGCCTTTCAAAAACTTAAGACCTACTGATATTTGACCCAGCCCTGGGAATGCCTGACCTGATTAAGCCATTTATGCTCTATGTAGCAGAAAAGTGAGGTATGGTACTGGGAGTTCTTGTTCAAAAACTAGGAGATGGAGCTGGAGTGTAGCTCAGTGGCAAAGTGCCTCCTTTGCAGGTGTGGCACCCTGGTTCCCCAGTTCCAGTGGATCCCCAGTTCTAGAAAAAAAAATAAAAAAGACAAAAAAAAAAAAAAAACTAGCTGGGCGTGGTAGCACACACTTGTAATCGCCATGCTTGGGAGGTGGAGACAGGAGGATCGCACCGGTTTGAAGCCAGCTGCGTTGGCTTAAGAGATCCTGTTTCCAAATAAAAATATAAAAATAGGTCTGGGAGTGTTACCCGGAGGTAGAAGAGTTTCCAGGAACCCCAGTGCCACCAAAAACAAAACAAAACAAAACAAAGAGAGAAAAAAAAAAAAAAACCTAGGAGATATCCAAGGATGGTGGCTTATTTTAACACTTAGATTCAGTGTCATGTGGGTGACCTGGTTGCTTGCAGGCTGTGGCTGCCACAGCACTTCTGGAAGAAACTGCTAAATTAACTTTAGGACACTCAAATAGAGGTCCAAACCCTTCACTAGGTTCAGAGTGTTCTTGACATTAAAGGACATCAATGGTTAACTGGAAGATGGCTAACTAAATATTAAGTCCTCTTGTTAGAGTCCAGAAATCCAGAAGTTATTCTCAATATTTGCCAAATCTTAAATCCAGCAACCTTACTTTCCATCCCAGAAGAAAAAGATGATTAAGTTTACTCTCATGTAGAGATATAAGACAAGTGTATACTGGCAGGCATGATTTTAAGGATTAGCCTCTCTAACTAACCCATATGTGGAATGGTTTACAGATGGGAGCAACTTCATGAGTGAGGGAACTTGGAAATCAGGCTATGCAGTAGTGAGCCTTCAGGAAGTAATAGAGGCAAAGACACTTTCTCTGAACACCTCAGCACAAAAGTCTGAAATAATTGTCCTCACCAGTGCTTTGAAATTGGGAAAAGACAAACAAATACATGTATATGCAGATGATAAATATGATTTCTTAGTTATCGATACTCATGCTGAATAACAAAGAGAGAAAAGGAACTCTTTACAGAAAAAAATTAATTCCTCCATCAAGCATGGTCCTAGATTTGGGCTCCCCAGTTACTTCAAAGGGACAATGGGCCTTCCTTTGACTCAAAGGTAACACAGAGGGTTTCATGAGCTCTGTCATAACTTAATGTCTATTAGCACTTAACATCCTCAATTGTCAGGAAAGGTAGAAAGGGCTAATTTACAAATTACAGCCATCTTAGGAAAACTATGCCAAGAGAACTCAGAGACCTGGTTACACTTACTGCACATTGCTCTATTAAGGATTAAGATTGCTTCTAAAACCTCTTTCCAACTGATTCCTTATGAGATGCTTTATGGAAGGCATTTTCTAACCTCAGATCCTGTCACTGATTCTAGAACACAGGAAATAATTAGATATATAATTAACTTGGGCAAGTACAAAATGCTTTACTGGACTATGACAATAAGGTTCTTTCAACTCCTGATAATTTAACCTACATGGATAAAGTCCAGTGAGGTGATTATGTCTTACTCGAAACCTACAAAATAGACTGATAATTTGTTCAGCCTCTCCCAAAGTGGAATGAATGGTCCTTTCCAAGTTCTTTTCAGCACTCCCACAGCTGTTAAACTACAAGGACACAATTCCTGGATTCATATGTCTAGAATTAATCATATCTTCTTGAGACTTGACAGTCTTGACAGAATCAAAGTTATGAAGTCAGAAATAAGCTTCCAGATGTTGATAAGACCTGGGAACACTACTCTTGTGAGCCTTTGAAAGATTTAAAAGTGTTATTCAATAGGACAAAAAAAACTGAATCAAAATGTTGTTTTTGTGCTTTTCCTTATAACTACATTATGTTTATACAGACTAAGAATATCAACATTTTGTTTTCTTTTTTTTAATTTTTATTGGTGCATTGGAGTTATACATTTTAATGAATTACAAATGGTAGAGGCATACATACACACATCACCCAATTAGCCCTTACCCAATTCCTACCACATTCCCTCCCTCTCCCTCCTTCTCATGTTTGGCTTAGTGATTGACTTTGATATGTTTGTTAATGTACATCATGAACATTAGAGAATTTCCTTAATCCCTCCTCTCATCCTCTCAGTTAGGTCACCTTATTTGCTAATCTATAGTATCTCTTCTTTGTCTAGAGTTCCTCCAATGACCCATTTTCTCCCTAGCTTTTGCATATTAGGTAGAGCATCTGATTTCTTATTTTTTGTTACTGAGTAATCTCACTTAGCATAATGTCCTCTGTAAATGATGTAATTGTGTTTTTCTTTATGGCTGAGTAAAATTCCATTGTGTACATATCCCATAATTTTGTAATCCATTCATCTGTTAATGGACATCCTGACTGGTTCCATAGTTTGGCTATGGTGAATTGTGCAGCTATGAACATAGATACACATGCATTAGTTTGGTAGTTTGGTTTCTATTCTTTGGGCAGATACATTGTAATATTGCTGGATTATGTGGTAAGTTAATTTTCATTCTTCTGAGGATCCTCCATACTGTTTTCCAGAGTGGTTGCACTCATTTGCAGTCCCACCAACAATGTTTTAGAGTTCCCACTTCTCCACATCTTTTCTAGCATTTGTTCTTGTTTGTGTTTTGAATGACTGCTATTCATTGAAGTTGAATAAGTTGAATTAGTTGAAGTAAGGTGAAATCTCAGGGTAGTTTTGATTTGCATCTCTCTGATTGTTAATGATGTTGAGAATTTTTTCATGCATTTATTGGCCATTTGAATTTATTCTTATGTGAAGTGTCTAGTTCCTTTTCCCAGTTTTTGATTGGGTTATTTGTTTTCTTAGTACTGAATTTCTTGAGTTCTCTGTGAAGTCCAGATATTAGTCCTCTATTGGAGAAGTAGGTGGCAAAAATTGTCCTTCTATTGGCTCTCTGTTGAGGTTCTTGAGAGTTTTCTTTGCTGTACTGAAGCTCTTCAGTTTAATGCAATCCCACGTATTGATCTGCCTTTTAGTTTCTCATTCCTTTTTACCTGTGCCTTTGTGTTGCAGTGTTGGACCTATGCCCTCTTCAAGGGGCCTCAATGTCTCTGGTATTAATTTCTAAGTCTTTGATCCATCTTGAATTGAATATTTTACAGGGTGAGAAAGTGAGGTTTATTTCCATTTTTCTGCATATGGTTAACCATTTTTTCCAACACCATTTGTGGAACAGGCTATTTTTTTCCAGTGTATGTTTTTGATTTAGTACTTGAGACTCTAGCCAGAGCAATAAGGCAAGAAAAGGAAATCAAAGGAGTACAAATAGGGAAAGAAGAACTCAAACTTTCACTATTTTCAGATGACATGATACTATATTTAGAAAACCCAACAAACTCAACCAAAAGACTTATAGAACCCATCAACAAATTCAGCAAAGTGTCTGGATACAAAATCAATCTTTAAAAAACAGAAGCTTTTCTGTATACCAGCCATAAATCCACTGAAAAAGAAATCTAGAAAACACTTCCACTCAGGATATCCCACAAAAAATAAAATACTTAGGAATAAACTTGACCAAGGAGGTAAAAGATCTCTACAAAGAAAATTATAAAACATCGAAAAAAGAAATCAAAGAAGATCTTAGGAGATGGAAAGATCTTCCATGTTCATGGATAGGCAGGATAAATATAATCAAAATGGCCATACTTTCAAAAGTAATCTACAGATTTAATGCAGTACCCATTAAATTACCAAGGTCATTCCTTATAGACAGAAAAATCAGCCCTTAAATTCATTTGGAACAACAAAAAACCCAAAATAGCCAAAGTAGTCTCAGCAACAAAAAACATGCAGGATGAATCACAATACCTGACTTTAAACTATACTACAAAGCTATAGTAATAAAAAAAAAAGCATGATACTGGCACATAAACAGATACATAGACCAATGGAGCAGAATAGAAGAACCAGGGAGAAGAGGGAAGATAGCGATCAAGTAAAGTAGCTTCTATGAGTACAGATGACACTCGATCTCCATAGCAGCAAAAATAACGCCTTACAGGGTCAGATAATACCAGCATTAGAGAAATAAAAGCTATAAATACAAGAGACAGAAAAAAAGACTAGAATAACCAGAGAGGTAGGAAATAAATCTGCCTGCCATGGCGGCAACTGCCATGCTTATGTCACTTTGCCTCACAGACCTAAACTCCAGCGAGGAGAAGTGAAGGAGCTGAAGTGACCAGTTGCTGCCCAGTCAGATATAATTCAGCAGTTCTTTCAGCATGAAGACGAGCCACCATTTTCAGTGGCTAAGCCCATCACGGTCTCCAGGAATTCAGAGCGGAACTCAAACCAGAGGGGAGATATGCCGGACTCACAGCCGAGGGCATGGCAGAGATGCCATATTGCCATCAGCACGCCCAGGAGTTCAACACGCCCAGGAAAGCTCCAGTGGAAGCCCCACCCCAGCACCACTACAATTGTAAGTGTAATTGTGGTCCCTACAGGAGAAATCCCAGCATTACACCCTCAGGGACTCAACCAGCATTGATAAACTCTCTGGATTGGAGATATAGTTGTTCAACACAATGCAGGAGCAGGGGTGGCAGAAATTACTACACCCTAGTAGTCGAAGTTCTCAGAAGGAAAGCCCTCAGCCTGGCGGCCTCAGAGTCTGGTGCAGCTTTGACAAACTCCCTGGGTCCGAGTCTTTGAGATACAACTCAGGAAAGGAGTGGTGGCAGCAGAGATTACCACACTCCCCAGAGATCCAGAGCACAATAAGTGAAGTCGTGGTGAACTGGAGAAGAACCCAGAGAAGGTAGGAGTGGGATCCCCTGTTGATCATATTGGAAGCTTAAACAGATTCAGGCTCAGATCAGTGGAAAGTGTGGAGGAAAATTTACACTTAACTTTAATCCCAATGAGTAGGTTTGCTGGGAAAACTACAGACATCTCAATTTTGGGTAATAGGGAGTAGTCACACTAGCCCAGTCCTAGCTATGTAGAACAGAGACTCCTACATTGAGTTTGGTCTCAGAGGCATACACTGCCAAGAGAGGCAGGGATAGACCTAGACTCCAAATCTGTGGAAAGTGTGGAGGGTGACCTCCACTCAATATTAAATCCAACCCCATTGATACCGACCATCTGCATAGACCAAGAAGACTCAAAGAATCAGAATCACAGAGAGAAAGGTTCCCATAGCAATCGGTATCTACACAGAAAGAGACTTCTGAATTTATTTGTAGAGTCAAATCAATTCATTGTTGGGATTGCTTGTGTTTTTTCGTGTGTGTGTGTGTGTGTGTGTGTGTGTGTGTGTGTATTTTATTGGTTTTTGCTTTTTTTCTTTATTTAATTTGTTTTGTTTTTATGATTTTCATTTTGCTTTGTTTTTGTTGTTGTTTTTTTAACCCCCATACCAAATCCTCTCCCAAGCTTCTTCCCTTGTACAAATCTACTCTCTCCTCTCTATCCTTCATCTTTCTTTTCTCTTCTTTTTATCACTCCCTATTCCTGTATAGAAGCCAATTCATATCACTATACCAGAAACTATACATTGGTTACTAGAATTCTACTAAATTGGTAATATCTCTAATCTCTAGTATATACTATCTTAACAAACTCATATGCTCATACTATTCAACCCTATCCAACCATACCCTATTCTTCCACTTACTCCTTCTCATCCCTCCTTACTCAGTCTTCACTGTTGAACACAACTTGCCCTTGAATATACCAGCTGACACCTAGAGACTGAAAGAAATTTACCAAAAACAACAGGTACAAACTTCTGAGATCATGGGAAAGAGGAACAACAGAGCACTGAACTCCCACAACTCCACAATAACAGAACCTGATAACACAGAAATGCAGAGATTTCCAGAAGATCAAATCAGAAATGTAACCGTAGAAATAATTCAGGACTTTAGAAAAGAATTTAGAGTCTGAAAGAAATAAAGGATGCAATCATTGAAGTAAAGACATCAATTCATACTATAAACAATCAATTAGACCACATGGAGAATAGAATCTCACTCCTAGAAGATGATCACTCCAAAAATGAAAGCATAGTTTATAACAGAAAAAACAATTCGTCAGCAGGAATTGGACATTGAAGAAATATGGGCCTATCTTAAGAGAACTAACCTAAGAATTATTGGCATAGAGGAGGGAAAAGAAGGTGAAACCAAAGGTATCAATAATCTCTTCAAAGAAGTAATAGCAGAAAATTTTCCAAACATAGAGGCAAGAGGTCGATACACAGGTTCAGGAAACGTATAGAACTCTCTTTAAACAAGATCTGAGAAAAGGTTCCCCGTGCCACATAATACTCAAAATGACCAATGTAGAAGCTAAAGAGAGAATCTTAAAGGCAACAAAAACAAAAGGCCAAGTGACATTCAGAGGCAAACCAATTAGAATCACCCCCGACTTCCCAAACCAAGTCATGAAACCCAGAAGGGCTTAGAGTAACACATTCCAAACTATGAAAGAAAACAACTTCCAGTCAAAAATTTCCTACCCAGCAAAACCATCTTTCAAATGAGATGGGGAAATAAGAAGCTTCCATAACAAACAGAAGCTGAAGGAATTTGTCTTCAAAATCAGCACTAGAGGAAATACTCAAAGAGATTAACTACAAAGAGGAAATAAGTAATAGATGCCAAAACCAGAGAAACAAGAACTTCCATCCATCAGACAAGTAAGCAAAATAGAAAAAACAGTATTTCAAAGAGGGATAAAATCTCAACATGTTAGGAATTAAAAATCATCTCTCAATAATCACACTGAATGTAAATGGCCTCAACTCTCCAATAAAAAGACATAAAGTGGCAAAATGGATTAAAAAACAGAATCCATCTATCTGCTGCTTGCAAGAAACACACCTTACAAGTAAAGATAGAAACAAACTGAAGGTAAAGGGCTGGAGCAAGTAATTACTTCCAAAAGTAATCTACAGATTTAATGCAATGCCCATTAAACTAACAAGATAATTCCTCACAGACATAGAAAAATAAGTCCTTAATAAGTCCTTAAATTTATTTGGAATAACAAAAAGCTCAGAATAGCCAAAGTAGTTCTCAGCAACAAAAACCATGCAGGAGGAATCACAATACCTGATTTTAAACTATACTACACAGCCACTGTAATAAAAACAGAATGGTACCAGCACAAAAACAGATACATAGATCAATGAAACAGTATAGAAGACCGAGAAATAAATTCACACACTTTCAGCCAATTGATTTTTTTTTTGTAGTACTGGGGTTCCTGGAAGTCCTTCTACCTCCGGGCTACACTCCCAAACCTATTTTATATATTTTTTGAAACAGAGTCTCTTACGCCAGCGCAGCTGGCTTCGAACCTGCGCGATCCTCCTGTCTCCACCTCCCAAGCACAGGTATTACAAGCGTGCGCCACCACGCCTGGCCAGCCAATTGATTTTTGACAAAGGGGCCAAAAACATACACTGGATAAAAGATAACCTCTTCAATAAATGGTATTGGCAAAACTGGTTAACTATATGCAGAAAATTGGAAATTAATCTCACTTTTTCACCTTGCACAATAGTCCATTCAAGATGGATCAAAGACTTGGAATTCAAACCAGAGACCTTGAAGCTCCTTGAAGAGGGCATAGGTCCAACACTGCAACACATAGGCACAGATAAACACTTTCTCAACAAGACCCCAAAGGTGCAACAAATCAAAAGGCTAATCAATACATGGGATTGCATGAAACTGAAGAGCTTCTGTTCAGCAAAGGAAACTGTCAAGTACCTCAATTGAGAGCCAACAGAATGGGAAAAGATTTTTGCTACCTACCCCTTTGATAGAGGACTAATATCTAGAATATACAGAGAACTCAAGAAACTCAACTCTAAAAAAAATCACTCAGTCAAAAAATGGGCAAAAGAACTAAATAGACACTTTATGAACGGAGAAATTCAAATGGCCGGTAAATGCATAAAAAAATGCTCAACATCATTGGCAATCAGAGAGATGCAAATCAAAACTACCCTGAGATTTCACCTAACTCCAACTAGAATGGCAATCATTCAAAACACAAACAACAAATAATGCTGGTGAGGATGTGGAGAAGTGGGAACTCTAAACATTGTTGGTGGGATTTCAAATTAGTGCAACCACTTTGGAAAACAGTATGGAGGATTCTCAGAAGAATGGGAACAAATTTACCATTTGATCCAGCAATACCACTTCTGGGTATCTACCCAAAACAAAGGAAACCAAACTACCAAAGTAATGCATGTGTATCTATGTTCATAGCTGCACAATTCACCATAGCCAAATTCTAGAACCAGCTAAGATGTCCATCAATAGATGAATGGATTACAAAATTGTGGGATATGTACACAATGGAATTTTACTCAGCCATAAAAAAAATACAATTGCAGTATTTTCAGGGAAATGGATGGATCTTGAGAACATTATGCTAAGCGAGATTAGTCAGTTGCAAAAAGTAAGGAATCAGATGCTTTCTCTAATATGTGAAAGCTAGGGTGAATGGGGTCATAGGAGAAGCTCCAGGTGAAAAAGGAGATCATATAGAGGAGCAAATAAGGCAACCTAACTGTGGGGATGGGAAGGGGGAAGAAGGACACTCTTGAAAACACATGATGTACTTATTCATATCGAACTCAACCACTAAACCAAGCATGGGTGGGAGAGATGGGGAGGGAGTGAGGTGGGTACTGGGTGGCGGCTGGCTGGATGATGTGTGCATTTAAGTCTACACAAGTCTTTTTACCCCATTATGATGTATAAATACAATGCACCAATAATATATATATATATATATAATAAAAAAAGAAAAAAAAAATATATATATATCTCAGTAACAAATCCGCACAATTACAGCCACTTGATTTTTGACAAAGGGACCAAAAACATATTTGTTTTCTAATTTTTACATAATTCTTCCAGGGAAAAGCCATCCTTTCCTGGACTGGGCACAACAATACCAGTGATACTGATAAAAATGCCTGTTGGATTTGTGTGCTTGTACTCACTTCCAGTTCATCTAGATTACCTTGGTAAATGTCCCCCTTTCAAGAAAATTGGTTAACATCTTTTTGGGATAAAATTCCCATTTTATTTGCCAGTATACTTTGCATTGGTATATTTTTATGTTGTTTGATTTGCTGTTGTCTTGCTTGTTTATGCTTTCTTTGCCAGAACATCAGAGGACGATGGTTTTGCAGCCAACCACAAAACCTGACTTCTCCATATCCCCTTTAGATCAGTCAGGATGAAACTTTTGGTCCCTTGATAGGCAGAGCTTCCACTCCCTTGACAGCTGAGAAGAAGACATCGAAGATGTAATGCCAACCTTCAATGACCCTTAAGATTTAAGAACCAAAATCTGGGGTAGGGGAGAATGAGGTAGAATAGAAGAAATAAAAATTTAGGTAGAAATGAGGCAAATCGGGAAGAAAAGGAAAGCATAGTTTTAAATAAGGTGACCTAACTGAGGAGAGAGAGGGGAAAAGGGAAATTCTCTAATGCACATGATGTACTTTAACAAACATATCAAAGTCAATCACTAAGCCAAACATGAACAGGAGGAAGGGGGAGGGAATGGGGCAGAAACTGGGTTAGGGCTAAATGGGTGATGTTTGCATGTATGTTTCCACCATCTTGTACCCCATTAATACCTTTGACTACAATACACCAATAAAAAAATTTAAAAATCTAAAAACTTCAAAATCTTTAGTTTTATTTGAACAGAGCTTGTTTACTTTTGACAAAAGCCAGGCCTACACTTTTAAATCATAATGCACTTGTCTTCTGACCAGTTGTGGTCAGAAGAAGTGGTGATAGAAACTGAAGCATCCCCTCTGTGGCACTCACACACAGTCATGACAGCAGTGTAAGTCAGACAATGCACAGGGGAAGAGTGATGGTGAGGACCATGTAGGTGGGGTTGGCAGCAGGAGCCAAGCTGTTTCTTTCTGCTGCTCCAGTGGCAGTGCCCATCTGAGACCTTGGCTGGAGATGGGCCAAGTTCCTCTTGGTGGACCCCCCAGCCATGTTGTACCTGGGGTTGATGCAGCAACCAGAGTTCAGGGTCTGCTGAAGGCCCCTACAGCACTCCTTAGGGGTAGAGCAGCATCAGGACTCAGTGCCCTCCCTTCTGTAACAGGTGCTTAATCAAAGTGCAGGCAGAAAGGCTGCTGGGACCCATATAGGCACCTGCCTTCCATATGGCACTGATGCCATCTGTATGCAGCTGGCCATGTCCTTGGTCTCAGAGGGTAAGCTCTCTGACCTCCTGGTTGTTGTCACAGGACCCATCCCATTCAGTTTGGCCACAGTCACTCAGCTGGGCCAAATGGGTTTGTGAGAATGCTACCCCAGTTCTACTGGCCAGTGCAGTGGAATGTCTGTGGGATCCCAAGATGGGAATATACAGGGGCTAAATTCAGAAAAAACTGCCTTCTCAACATGAGCCCTGGTTACTGCACTCTAGGAGACTGACATGAGATCTGTTCCCAAAGAAAGGCCTCTAGATTTCAGGTTACTTATCTAAGTGGGCTACAAGCCTGTGAGGATTGTAAACTTTCTAGTAGTTAGGACTGCCATGGTTTACAGTGAAGATTTACTGGGACTTTCTCATCCTCATCCCTGCTACAGAGAGACTCCACTCCCTTGGTTATGGAGCTAAAAGAGGGGGCAGATACCAGGATTTTTTCCTATGTTATTATCCCCAGTCTCCTTATCTTACCAGGTTTCAATCTCTCTGACTGATTTCCAGTGTTCTCTCATGGTTCACCACCTCAAAATGCAGCTATTCACCTGTTACTTTGATTCTTGGTGGAGGAGGTAGTAAGTGCTGGGCACCTGTCTTGAGCCATCTTGTCCTCCAACCCAATGGTTTTAAATAAGAAATAGTGAAGCCGCACATATGTTCTAAGATTGTTATGGGGATTAAGTGAGTATTAATCTCCATAAATATTAGCCACAACGATGACGAGGATGATGATAGAGGAGTAATCTTAGTATTCTGTCCTTTACCTACACAAAGATCTCCTGTGACTGTGACCACTCCAACTTTGGATGTGCTGGTGTTGCCTAAACAAAAACTCAACTTTAAGAGACAATAGTAGTAAGCTGTAAGAAGCAAGTCACCACAATCTAGTCTTCCCCTAAAGTGTACCGCCTGCTTTTTAATAGCTTAGGGGGTTGAATTCCTTCATTCTCTAGTTGTCTGAATTGGTTCCCATCCAGTCACTTTGTGCTTTTGGCATCTTTATGGAGAGATGTTCCAGAAGTCTTCTCTCCTAGAGCAACAAAGACTTGCAAGTAAAGACCTTTTAGAAAGGGGAAATATCAAGCTGAGTATGGTGGTGCACACTTGTAATCCCAGTATTTGGGAGGCTGAGACAGAAGGATTGAAGATTTGAGGCCAGCCGTAGCTACTTAGTGAGGCCCTTTGTAAATTAGTGAGAACCTGTTTTAAAATAAAGAATAAGAAAATAGGGTTGGGGTGTAGCTCAGAGGTACAGTACTCCTGGGTTCCATCCCCAGTACTGCAAAAAAAAAAAAAAAACCAGAAAGGAAAAATAGTTGATGCTAATATTCCAATATTCTACCATTGATGCTTCATTCTTTTGGATTAAGTTGTCATTTATGGACAAGACACCAACAGCCACTGTGAAAATTAAAACAATTTGTTGCTGTTAACATCTAAGCAAGACTTTCCACCCTCCTGTCTCTGCCTCCCAAGCATGGGGATTACAAGCATGTGTCACTATGCCTGGCTCTGTCAATACTTTTTTGAAAAGGAGAGTTGTGCTCATGAGTATTTAAAAAAAATCAGTTTCTCTTCAAAAGCTCAGGCCACTGATATAGAAGAGATGATTCACCTTAGGCCTGATGGGCTTAAAGAGGCCACCTGGTTTGGGTTTTCTTGACTCTTTTAAAAAATATATGTTTTAAAATCCATTTTACATATGGAGGTCTACAGAGAAAAAAATGACTTACCCAAAGTTATTCTCTAAATACTACAGAACAAAGGCTAGAATCTTCAATATACCATATTTTCTCTATAACAAAACCACCAATCCTCCCTTCCTCTTCCCCTCCTTTCCTTTCCTTCTCCTTTTACTTCCTCTCTTCCTTCCCCACTACTATACTTTTTCTCTTCATCCTTTTTAGAAGTCTTCTTGTCAAGACTACTAAAAGGCTATTAAGCCACCACAAATAGAAATGCACAGGCTGAATTTCCCAAGAGCAGCTTAAAGCCACACGCCTAATGAAAGCTGTCAGGTCAGGAGGACATGGAAGAGGGCAGGGTAGGAATCCTGGAAAGATAGCAAGTCTTCTAGCACTGGCACCTACAGAGAGGTGGATCTGGAATTATTGAATTTTCCTGGGTCTCTGTTACTTTTTTAACTTTTTGGAATGCACATTCAGGAGAGAATGTGTCCTGTTTCCTTTGGTTGAAACCCAGAACACAGCGGGACATGGTGGTGTGCACCTGTTATCCCAGTATGTAGGAGGCTAAGACAGGAAGGTCACAGGCTTGAGGACAGCCTCAGAAACTTAGCAAGACCCTGTTTCAAAATTAAAAAATAAGAAGCACTTAATGTATTTTGGAGGTAGAATATCACTGAGTTCAATTCCCAGTGCCAATAAATAAATAAATAACAAGAAAAAATAAATAAAAACCTTTAATAAGATCTTAAAGCCTAAAGTAAGAAGAGAACTACTGAAGAATAACTTGTAAATAGAAATTACAGGGATCATTTCTTTTCCTTCCTTCCTTCTCTTTCCTTCCTTTATTTTGTACTTGGGATTGAACCCAGAGGCATTTTATATTTGAGCTATATCCCACCCCTTTTTATTTTGAAACAGTGTCTCAAGTTGCTAAGGGTCTCAATAAGTTTCTGAGGCTGACCTTGAATTGTGATCTTCCTGTATTGGCCTCCTAAGTACTGGGATTACAGATATGAACCACCATGACTGGCTTTGAAAATATGTGTTATACATAGATAATATATCGAAGTATATGATTATATGTATATATATATGCTATCTATGGACAATATATAATATAGAGACAATACATAAACAATATACAGTTAATATATAGACAATATATGAGTCAATAACATAGATAATATATAATATACATAGACTATATATATAAATATATATACAATCCATAGACATTAATATTGACTACAATATATAGACATTACAGATTATAATATATAAACATATAAATATCTATACAATATATAGATATATATAATAACAGTTTTGTTCTATCTCCTTCTGCTAAAAAACATGCCTGAGATAAGATTTCCAAGGCAGGCATTATGGAAGTAGAGTGCTCTTCTTTCTCTACGGCATCCTCTCTACATTTTTTATTCATATGGTGAATTCATTTTGTCACGGGATGAACACCTGTGTGACTATTTAAAAACCCCAACACCAGGTGTGCACAAGGCCAGTGCTGGGGCCTCCAAGGCCAGGATCGGAGCCTGCCTAGGGCTGAGGCCGGTGCCAGGGCAAGCGAGGCCGGCATCAGAGCCTGCCGTGAGGCAAGGTCAATGCTGGGGCTTCTGAGGTCGGGATCAGAGCCTGCCGAGAGTGAGGCCGGTGCTGGGGCCAACGAGGCTGGGATTGGAGCCTGCTATGAGGCAAGGCCGGTGCCGGGGCCTCTGAGGCTGGGATCAGAGCCTGCCCTGAGGCAAGGCTGGTGCCGGGGCCTCTGAGGCCATGATTGAAGCATGCAGAGGGGTGAGGCCAGTGCCAGGGCAAGCGAGGCCAGGATCGGAGCCTGCCATGAGGCAAGGCCGGTGCTGGGGCCTCCGAGGCCGAGATGGAGCCTGCCGAGGGTTGAGGCTGGTGCCGGGACCAGCGTGGCCGGGATCAGAGCCTGTCATGAGGGAAGGCCAGTGCTGGGGCCTCCCAGGGTGGGATTGGAACCTGCTGAGGGGTGAGGCCAGTGCTGGGGCCAGTGAGGCCGGGATTGGAGCCTGCCATGAAGCAAGGCTGGTGCTGGATCCAGCGAGGCTGAGATCAAAGCCAGCCAGATGGCCACACCGGTGCCGGGGCCTGCGAGTCCGGGATCGGAGACTGCTGTGAGGCCAGGCCAGTGCCAGGGCCTCTGAGGCCAGGATCAAAGCCTGGCAAGGGGTGAGGCTGGGGCCAGTGAGGCCAGGATCGGAGCCTACCATGATGCAAAGCCGATGCTGGGGCTTCTGAGGCCAGGATCAGAGCCTGCCGAGGGGTGAGGGTGTAAGGCAGATCAGAGTCTGGAAGGCAGAGGGAAAGCTCAGTGCAGAGCTTGTCAGTAATTATTTAATCTACAGCCTTTCATACAGATAACCTTGCTTATCTCCAATGACTTTACTTGCAGATAAGTTACTTAGCTGTAGGATGTAGTAGAATTTAAGGAAATAGTTGCTACAAGGTGGACTCCTGGAAAGAGGATGGGTTTTTTCCCCCCACTGATATCTGACCCTAGAAGCTGTTGTCTCGATTCTCTACCAGCTTTGAGTTCCTTGCTCCCATTTTCACCTTTATTTTCCATTTCGTTTGGGGCCTTGTCAGCAGCATTTTGTTCTAGTGAAATATTGGAAACAGATTGCTTCAGGAAGAGTCTTCTCACAGTTCCCTTGGAGGATGCACTGCCAAGAGAACTCACAAGCAAATTCTCCTTCCTCGAGTCAGCTGCTTTGGAGCCAGTTCTATGCTTTTCCACTGTCTCTGACACCAATGTCAAGAGTGGTGAGCAGTTTATCGGCCATTTCCCTTGTGTTTTTTTTCTTTTTTTTTTTTTTTTGTGGTACTGGGGATTGAACCCAGAAGCACTTTACCTGAGCTACACCCCCAGCCCTTTTTATATTTTGTTTTGAAATAGGGTCTCCCTATGTTGCTAGGAGTCTCACTATGTTCCTGAGGCAATTTTCAAACTGGGATTCTCCTATCTCAACCTCCAAAGTGCTGGGTTTATGGGCCTGTGCCACCATGACAAATTGGCCATATCTCCCACTTTATTCCTCTGGTCAAGCAACATCTGGAATTGTGGAGAGCTCCTGCAGATGTGAACAATACCTCATCTCATTGGTTCAGATGTTGGAAATACAGGCAAAGTGCTGGCAAGTAGAGAGCTGTTACTTGACAAAGCCTTAAGACTCAAAATCTTCTTTACAATCATCCAAACAGTAGGAGAGTGATCTCCACTTGTGTAGTTATAAACAGGTGCCAGGGTACAGATTCTTAAACATATGTGTGGCAGAGCAGGGAGACTGCTGTCCTAGGATTGGTTCTGAACAGTTATTCCCAGATTTCAGGAGACTAAGAAAATACCCTCTCAAATTATCTTCCCTTCTCTCAGCAGTATGTTAGTTATCTCAAAGGGTAAGAATGTAGACATGGGGTAGGCTAGAGGATGGAGGTTGCTGAACAGGACCTTGTAGAAAAAAAAAAAACTCCCTCCATAGATATTAGGAGTCTAGCTCAGAACTGTGGTTAAATCCTAGTTGTATCTCCCATGAGCTGTGTAACTTTAAATGAGTTATTTCATTTTTCTGACCCATAATCTCATCTCTGAGATGGAAGTAACAAAAGCACTAACCTATTAGTGCTTTATTACAGATTTAAAGTACTAATATCTATGAAGCATCTAGAACAATCTCTGGCATATACCAGATAGTCAATGTTGTATGTGTGTATTAAATAAAATACACAACAAGAACAAAAACAAAGTCATGAAGAGGAGGGTAGCGCCTCACATCTGAGCTGGCCTGGCATAGCCAGACAGTGGTATTCTGATGAATGTAAACAATTTGGCAGATCATCACATTAGACAAAGCCACTCTGCATATGATGGATCAAGACAAAATAGTATCACCCTATGATCATCTGAACTCAGACAAAAACATTTTCCAATTTGCAAAATCCCCAACTTCCTCCATGCCTAGTTAATATGAGCTGCTGGTTCTCTATGTATTATAGCTTTATCATTATATCCTTACAGATATGATATATTAAGAAACCTAGTGACAGAATTACCATGCTTCCTGGCATCTAATACAGAGAAAACTCTCTTCCTTAACTCCTCTCCCCCACATGAAGAGTCCAAGTCCAGTAAGTCATTTTTAACATGCATTTACTCACCAAGAGAACACACACCACTGGTGTGTGTTCTTCCTCCTACCAAGGGTAGTAAGCCCAAGTTATCAACAGGTGTGTCTTGGTGAGCTGTCTTGAAGGTCTCTCCACCACCTTATGTGGTGAATTCACTTCACAAAAAGCAAGGGGCTCTGTATGATGGATTATGAAACATGACACTTCTGACTGAATAACATTAGTAATTTTTTCCCTAAAGTTTCTGAATTGTTGTCCAAAAGACACTACTGATCTAGGGCACGAGGGAAAAAGAATTGAATGTTTATTGAGCATACCCTAATTGAAAGGCACTGGGTTGAAATTCTTAACCCAAATTATTTTGTTTAATCCTCAGCATAGCCCTGGGTGGTAGATATTCATTACCTGCATTTTACAGATGAAGAAGTAGTGTCAGAGAAGCCAAATGACTTGCCCGAAATAATGAAGAGCCAGTTAAGTGGGCTGAATCCAAAAGTTAATATTTGGTCAGCAGCACATTCCATCAGCTTACTTGGCAAAGCACAGCAGGGGCTTTGTGATCAAGCACTTTTAAGGCAGTGCCAAAGGAGGGAGCCAGACCCCGGATGTTCACTACCCTTCAGCGAGGGTGAGGAGCAAGGGGAGGGAGGGAAGATAGGGCTAATTCTTGCCCTCTGCCTGCTTTGTGTTTAAGTACTTTCTTGACTGGTTGAAGAAAATCTGTGTAGAAATCACAGACTTTGGATTGTTTTTCAAATCCAGGCCTCTTTAGATCCTACAGCAATTAGCAAGATCAGAGCATGTGAATCCTCCAAGAGGGCTGAGCACCAGGTCAAGTGGCTCCAAGAGGGCTCTTCCAGGTCAAGTGTTTTCCACTCATAGCCCAGAGAAGGTGCTGCCACTTCCATGCTGTGCACCTTTTCAGCTCTGAACCTCACCTGTGCAGGTAATCTTGTTTCTGTATTGCCTAGAGTGGACACATTGCATGGAATTCTGTCTCTTCCCGCCAGCATATGTAGAAAGATAAACTATATTCAAATCATTTTCCAGTGTTCTGATCATAGTCCCCTCCAAAAAACAATTTACGAGCAGCTAATCTGCCTGCATAGCTCCAGATCTTCTGCAGCTCAGCAAAGTGATAAATTGGTAAATTCTACTTCTAGAGCAAAAGAGCTTATGTATAAACCTAAGCTGCCTCCCCACTGGCTGTACTACCATTAGCAAACCAGGAAACCTGTCTGTATTGATTTTATCTAGAAGAGGAAATGAGGGTAGCATCTCCCTATAATGCAGATTTTTTTTCTGTCCTTACTTCTTCCAACAACTTTTTTTCCTGTGGGTATCTATCCCTCCTCCAGTCAGTCATGTGGATCTTTGGGATATACTTATTACAATGCTTCATGAGTGGAAATGTAATCCTAGCCTGTTTAATCAACTATGAGGTCAGGGGTTGTCATGTGATCATGGTAAGCTGATGAGCAGAGTCTTCAACTAAAGTGTTGGGAAAGATGCTCTCTTCCTCTTGGCAGTGAGCTTGGAGCCACTAGTATCCATCTTTGGGAGGAGACTTGTCCAGTGCATTCAAAGATGGGTCTCCCAGCCCCAGTGTGATAGAACCACCTAGGAAGCTTTTAGAAAAATCGAGATTTGTTTGAGTCATTTTGGGTAGAGCTGGGGAATCTGTTTCTAAAAGCATTAAAGACAACATGGACAAACACATCACAAGTGAAAAAGCTGAACATGGTCAGGAAGAGCAGTCATTTCTCCTCACCTGAGCCACTCCTTCCCCGGTCTTAATCACCAATGGTTGACTATGGTCCAAAAAGTTCAATGGAAAATTCCAATCTGGGTGTGGTGGCACATGTTTGTAATCCTAGTACTTGGGAGGCTGAGACAGGAGAATCACAGGTATGCGGCCAGCCTCATCTACTTAGTGAGGCCCTCTGCAATTCAGTGAGATTCTGTTTTGATCTAGGGGTGCAGCTCAGAGGTAAACTGCCCTGGGTTCAATCCCAGAACCACAAAAATATTCCACAAATAATAACTTTCAAATAACTGACTACAATGGTCAGAAGCATCCTATTTTAGATATTGGTAATCAATTACTGTGCCTTATTTATAAATTAAATTTTATTGTAGGCATGTATGTATAGGTGAAACGGCTTGGGACTATTGTGGTTTCAGGCATCCACTGTGTGAGTCTTGGAACTTGTCCCCAGCAGCTAAGAGGCACTACTGCAATCTCTGTATAGCTGCTGTGGGCTGACAACAGGAAGCTAGAGTCCCTCCCAGTTAGAGTGAACTCTCTATAAACACAGCTATAGGTGGTGCATTTACTTATCAAAGAAGATTCTGTGTCCGGGACCTGGTCATGGCTCATCCTTAAACTTGCCATGCTGGTTGCTTTTTATTTTAAGTCTTATCCACCTGATAACTATGTTCTCCGCATGGATAGAAAGAATTAATACTTTTTTTATTTTGTAGTGAAGATTGAACCCAGGGTTATTCTACCTCTGAGCTACACTTTCCTTTTTTTCTTTTTTTGAAACTGACTCTTACTAAATCATTGAGGCTGGCTTTGAACCTGTTGCCCTCATGTTTCAGCTTCCCAAGTACTGGGATTACAAGCATGTGCCACCATGCCTGGATGTTAATACTTTAGTAGCCACTTAGGTTGTTCCTAATTGTCATATTCTAATTACTTTCAGAGACATGCTCTCTTCAATCAAGGCCATCTACTCTCTAGCTTCTCAATATACCTCACTTTTATTCCTTTCTGAAGCCATTTGCCTATATTTGTGCTAAGTTTAGTTGTTTTTCACTTTAATAAGTGAGTAGAGTTAGATAAATATTTGACTGTTCTTCTAGACATGGCCAGTACACTCAAAACACACTTCATCAAGGGACTTCACATTTTTGTTGCTTTTTAAGAGACTGACTCATTCTGAAAGGGACAAGTCAAGCTCAAAGTTCCCTTTCTCAAGGCTTTATTCATCGATGTTTTGGAACAAATTTTGGGAATTGGAATCTGAGTCTGACTTTAGAGGCAGAATTTCAGTGTGGGAACCAGGACCTTTAGGAAAAAATTACATTTAACTGAAAGGTTTCAGCTTCATAATAGAATTCTTGGATGGGTTACAAGAAGGAAAAAAGTGTAGCTCCATAGTTGGGTGTGTGGCCCTTTTTTCAAGGCCAGAGAAAACAGATGACTGTGAGCTCACTGTCTGTAGTAATTCTTAATCTGTCATAGAAAGGCTGTGGGAAATAGACATTAAAAGACTTCAAGAAAAACATCTAGAAAACAATTTATGTTCAAACAAAATTTTCACTCACACACAACTGACTGTCCAAGCTATTGATGTAATTTGATTCAGTGTTACCATAGATAGAGCTTTCCAGCTCTGTGAGTTTGGTGATGTGTGGGGTTACATTTTCTTACTCTTTTCCTCTTTGTCAGAATCACGAATTGACATTAACAAGAGCCAAATGAAATTCTATGCACATTCTTCCTATGGATTGAAACATGCCCACCATGAAAACTTATGCCACATTCTGCTTCACAAATTTGAACTGAATTCCTAAATGAGGGGAAATTCTTACCCTATTACTTCCTTTATGGTCTTAAAAGCTCTTGTGCAATGTGCATGTACACACACACACACACACACACACACACACACAGACCTCAAATGGTTCCTTAAGCCATTTAGAAAACTGAAGATTGAGGGGGAGGGAATTAGTCACAGCTCTGCTCATCACAGAATAAACTTTAAATCAGGCACACCATGTAATAAAATGCCTTTAAATAACTGACTTACTTAAAAACATCAGAGAACTTAGAATTGAGTTAGAAAAGAATTATCAATGATTGATGAATGGGTAGATGTTTCCCATGTATTTTTATAAGCCTAGTACAGCCGGGAGTGGTGGCGCACGCTTGTAATCCAAGTGCTTGGGAGGCTGAGACATGAGGATCGCACAGGTTCAAAGCCAGCCTCAGCTACTTAGTGAGGCTCTCACCAATTTAGTGAGACCCTGTTTCCAAATAAAGTATAAAATAGGTCTGGGAGTATAGCCCAGAGGTAGAAAAGCCCCTGGGTTCCACCCCCAGTACCACACACACACACACACACACACACACACACACACACACACACACAATAAGCCTAGTACAAATGCAAAACTTTTTGAAGTATCTATATAATAGAAAGTATAAATGTGATAAATGAATCTATGATTTTCTGTTCACACTACTTCCAAAAGCAATGACAAATTAGTAAGAGAAGTCTGTAAAAGAATTAAAGAAACAGAAGCAAAATATTTTAGATGCCCATTGTTATATCTTCTTCATATGGTGTTTTTGTATGAAGGGTTCTGTTTATTACATCAATATTTATCAAACCATGTGTAGTGAAAAACCAGTTTTTTAAACTTCTTGCAGGCTAATACATTTGTAAAATATGGTAATGTGGTAGTATACAATTATTACAAAAGTTGTTAAATTTAACTCTATCTGCCACAGACCAGAAAAAAACACTTCTTGAATTTACACCTATCTGCCATCTACTCTTTCTGTTCAATTTTAAATTTTTCATAATAGAAACCTTAATGTTTTCTAAAACATTCATGGAATTATCAAGAGTCATAGGCATCTTTTAGTAGCCACTTATGTTGTTCCACATGGCACAAAGAGCTTGGATGTGCTTTCAAGTATCTTTGAGACATGGTAAACTATATAATTTCCTGGAGACATAGCATAGGTATATCTGTGTGTGCTTTTAAAAGATGTCCGTTGAAGTCAGAACACTGTCCTGAGGGTTTGGGGCCTTACACACTGTACAGGAATCTATACTGTATTTGGTTGCTTTTATTTTTCAGGAGGTGGAAGCCTTCTGATGCAGAAGACAGAACATACTGATGATTCTTCATTGGCAAAGAAATGCCCTTGCAGTGAAGGGAATACCCATTTAGTAGTAACAGCAGCTGCTACTGTATCACTATGCACCCCATACTGTGCAGGAGATGCTCAGGAAGCTTCCTTTATTCCTTTCAACCATTCAAAGGTGAGTTCTTTTTTCATTTGGTACAGGAGAACTAACCCTCACCTATAGTCTCTGATGTAGAGAAATTTTCTCAAGGCTTAAAGGTAACATTAATTACAAGCTTGTCAAACTACAAAGTCCAGTCTTTTTGCCAGATTACCTAAAGTTATCAAAAGGCTGTTGAGGTGATGAAAGGAAACTGACTTACCTGGAGCAGGATAATAGAAGAATCCTGGTCTCTAGTGATGATGTAGAATTATACATCAAATAAATGTCAGCCTATTGTCAAAATTAGGTTAAATCCACTTTAAGATATATGAATTGATGTAATTCATAAGTATCAAATCTGCATAAATTTCCCTTTGTAATAGTCACCTAAAGATACTCCATTTATACCACAATCGAGTATCTTGTAGGAGGTCTACATTTGGAATTATTTTCCAAGTCATTATTGCATGATTGGAGCAGACATAGTGGTAGCAAAATTATGGCAAAGTAAACTTGATTTCTACAAACTAAGATCGACCTGGAGTCAAAGCTAAGATGTAATGGTCCCTATCATTCCAGACTGTCCTTTTGAGAATGTGATTAAACCTGTGGAACTTGGCAAAAATGGTGATGAGGAAGGAATATTTTGCATTTGATAGCACAGTCTGTTTCATTGTGGTGGATACTTTGAACAGTTTTAAAACTGGGAATTCTAGACAGCTCCAAAGAGCCCTTTGGAAGATGATACACAAATGGAGCCCTGGGTTTAAGGGCGGTTATTTCATCCTCCAACCGCATCAACTCTACCTTTCTCCACGTAGGCTGTCAGTTTAGTGAGGCCAAGAGGTCCTATTCTATTCACCGCTGTCTAGACCAAGGGATGGCACTTACTCTGTGTGTGTGTGTGTGTGTGTGTGTGTGTGTGTGTGTGTGTGTATAAAACTATTTATAGAATGAGTGACTAAATGAATAATTTTCATTGGGTCACGGATAATATTTCAATTATCAAAAAAACTCTTCTTCTAGAAACAATTATTAAGAGCCACTGGTATAGATAATTCAAGTGATGATATTCCTGGGAGCAAAGTGGATGGAGGGCTAGGGTTTCTTTAAAATTTAATCAAATCTCAAGACTTGGTACCAATTCCATGTGAGAATAAGCCCAGTCAACATCTCCATGCAGGCCACTGGTGAGCATGGAGTGAGATAGACAGCACAACAGTCAGTCTTCAAAATGAGAACTAAGGCCAGAAAGCCCAGTGCACTTCAGTATGGAGCACCTTTGCTGATAGATGAGGTTGTCAAAGGAGTCATATACTTGAGTGTTATAAAATAAAAAAGCAAAAAGGTTTTATTTTAAGTATCTATGGGATCCCAGAGAAAGTGATGGATTACTGGTCCTGTAAAGTACCTTAGCTTCTGGTTGAAAATGAGCTTTGTTAATGCAAAACAAGAGAGAATGTATATTCAATTCTGGTGCGGAAAACATCTTTAAACTGCTGAAATTAGCAAAAAATAAAACAATAGCTTTCTTAGAAAACAAAGATATACATATAATTTATAGGTAGAGATTTTTTTAAAAAAGAAACACACGTTCTATCTAGCAAGGGCAATACAAAGGGATTATATAAATTTATTTTTCATGTAACAATTGATTAGTTTAGAAAAATTCCATTTTCAATGTTAATTCCATCTGTCATTTTTTAAAGTTGCTAAAAGGACAAAAACCCACACAAAAATACAATCTGTATCTGGTCTATATTTACAGATAACCAGTCAGTATTAAGGCGCAGATTGATTAAAAGCTAACATTTATTCAAATAATCCAAATATTTTGTGCATCATACAACACTGACGATTCTGTATACTGTAGTGTCATATTCCCTTCATTGCATCCAGAGAAAGTGAGAGAAATAACTTCCAGTGTTTTATATTTTTAGCCACCCTATGTAATCTAGTTTTAGTGGGGCAGTTTCTTTTTGGCATAATAATCTCTAATTTAATACTGCATGTTCATTCTATCTTCCTGCTACTGCAAACACATGGTGGAAAGCTGGGAAAAGAGCTCCAAATGATTATCATTATTTTTTACTTGGGGAAGATCTTATTAAAGAAATAATAGATTTTAGAGAATTGTGCACAGGAAGCAGATCTGGGCTTGTTATGCTGTTCTGAGTGTTTAGTGCAGTGCATTAATACAACCAAGTAAGTGAGGGAGCTCCATGTGATCATCTGTGTTCTTGTGCACAGTGCACTTGCAAAGTTAAGTATACCTGGTTCTATAGTAAGCACATAAGGCATAGTTCAGGGGCGGGCAGCTGGGTACAACTGCTAACTTTATGACAGGCTTATGGTCTATGATGTAGAGGTAACCAATACTATTTTTTTTAAAGTAAAAAAATTTCTGTGTGCAAAAAATAATCTCTTGGATTCTTGTTCTTCATTTAAAGATATGACTTATTCATAAAAAAGTGTCAGGCAAATATTCCTTATCCCACTTTTGTGTAAGTCCCAATTGTTGTGTAAGCTTATCTGATAATGCCTTCTGCTGAGTGTGGGTTATGTTTGTGTAAAAATAGTCTTGAACACTGAACATAAATCATTGCAAGTGTCAATATTTCTTTTGGGAAAGTTTTCCCAACAAATTAAGTAACATTAAGCAATATTAAGTAATATTGCTTTGAAGGAAAAAGGCACTTTAGTGATTTTCTTCATAGATTGAAAACCCTTCATAAATCCACAATAAGATGTTTGAAAAGACTCAGAAAACAATGTTGCCTGATTTCTTGAACTTTCACATTATAAGACTCTAACAATAAATCTAGCCACTTAGAAAACAGTCTCTTTTTCCCTTTAGTATCCAGCAAACTTTATAAACTGTCACCTTAGAGACTTAAAGCCTTTCCTTTCTCAACAAATACAAGTCAACTCAAGAAGACAGATATAGTTTAGGAAAGTCCTATGGCCATACAAAAATTATGAGGACCACAGTCTTTCTCTTTTCATAATGGCAACAGTGCTGTCTTGTCAGATGAGTATTTATCTTCTTAAATAAAGTGACAATTTAGGGCTCCAGTTATTGAATGCCATCCATTCTCTACCATAAATCTCTAGTAAATATCAATTTCATCAATTATGTACTGATGCTTATAATATCTAAAAATAAAAGTTTGATATAAATAAATGTCCTTTACTAGAAGTATGCTAAAAAAAACAGCCCCGTACCTTCAAACATTTGTTAAAATCATTTTAGCAATATAGGTGGCAGCTAAATATGATGACTGCAAAAGGTTAATATTGCCAAGTCCATCTGGTCTGTTTTTGCACTGTTACTGTGAACGAGATTCACTGCTAAATGTTTCCAGTATGCTGATATCAATAAACAGAATTGGTCCATAACCAAGGGGATTCACATTTCCCGAAGTCACGAATATTCTGCGTAGAAAACAGTATCCAGTACCATTTCAAATAAAAATGTGACTGGTCAGAAAAACATGACTGACTCTGACCTACCAATATATCAGGTGGCATGAGAGAGAGAGAGAAAGGAGAATTTCCACAGGACAAGAAATTAGAACATGTAAAGTGCTGAAAGACCTCGATAATTATTTTAAAGCAATACCAGAAAATTCTACCTTGATTATTTTTAAGTCCCCTAATACCAAAAGAAAACAAGCAAACAAAATAACTTCTAAGTTTTCTGGCATTCCAGATGTCAACTTATCCTTCATTTTACATAAAAAAAATCAGTGCATATGTTATATAGGTAAATAAAAATAGGAAATAGAGCCCTATTCTCATATTGCAAATCTGTCCAATTGCCACTTCAAAAGAGTAATTCACCTTTGGGATTTTATATGGCAACATGAGAATGTCTTCTCTTTTCTTCATTTCTTGCCACAAAATATAGGTGCGAATAAGATGCTTTGGTCCTGATACCAGCCATCCAGAGTGCTAAGGATATGTGCAGTGAAGGCTGTTCACTGTGAACATCTCCTGTGTCCAATGCTACAGTGAGTGGAGGGCGTGTGCTTCGAGGGTACTGCTACCAGCGGCCACTGACACTAGCAGCATCTGAATGATACTGACGGGGTAGCCTCCCACTGGCTCCACCTTCCAGAAAAGAGGTGCGTGTATTTGGCGGTTCAAAAAGCTTTCTTCGGTTTTTATTTAGTTCTAGAAAGAGAAAGAAAGAAAATTGTTAGCAGTTTCATATACTATAGGATATGGCATTAAAGCTTAGAAAATGGTGACATGGTAGGTTTTTGGGGAAAGCAAGTCTGGTAGCAAAAGGAAAACTCCAGTTAATGATTAAGGCATTTTGAAAATACTAGAAGTCTGTGAGAGGCAGCACACTTGTAGCCTAGAAAAGCAAGGATGGCAAATAGTGTTCATTGTGGTTTGTTAAACTCTCTGGGGATATTTCATTCTCAGAATCCTCCAACCACGTGAAACAGTTTGACCCATCTTACAAGGTCATTGGGGGGCAGCCGAGGTTGGTGAAAGATAATGAGAGGATATACAACCAGCACCGACGATCATTATACTCACCGAACTCATCCATCAGCAACCCCAAAGTAAAGTCAGGTTTGAAAAAAAGACCTCACCTCTCAGACCAAGGACCCTGGAGCAGTACCCTGAAGTACTGAGACAGCCTCCAGGGATTTCCAGCTCATGAAACAACGTATCAGCACAATGTTTCCCTTTAATAAAAATTCAACCTTGCTCAGCTTAGAAAGCTGATACTTGAAAATAACAAATTCTTGAATCCAAATATTCAGGAAACGTGTGGTATCTTATTTTAATCTTAAAGAAACCACAGCACTTAGAAAACAATGTTTAGTTTGTCTACTGTCAAGCATAAAAGTATTAACCAGAGAGGTAAAAAGTTAATTGAAGCAGACTACCTTGTTTTTGACCACACATTCTGTCCTTCACCCCACAACAGATTCTGGGATCATTGATATGACTATTTTTCATACAGGCAGAAAATCAGTTTCCAGTAACTACAAAATGTAAATATCTTCAGATGTATTTAATTTCAAACAGAGTAAAAATATTAAAGAGTTAACTTGCTTAGAGTAGTCTTTTTATTTTTCGGAGTGTGGCTGAAACTTTGTTTTTCAACCACATTCACACATAATCCCTTTTGAATTCTGAAGTTGCACTGTAAGCTATGGCTGGCTATAGCAATGCTAAGGATAAGAATACAGACTTAGCTCTATAACAGGTCACAAGTAGTTATGGATGGCCACCTGCAGTCCGATGGGCCAACACCCTTGACAGTGTACCGTAATGCTTTCTAAAAGCTAAATTCCTGCCCTGCAGAAGCCATAGTGCCAGTGGCAACGCCTCTTCTGTTCACAGATAGTGCTTAGGAAAGAAAGGTAACAGTAATCTATAAGTACACGACAAACATTTTACATTTCTTTGTCCTACTCAAGTTTTCCTTATCACCATCCTCTATTTTATAGATACTAAAACTGATTTTAAAAATAGTTGAAGTCACATGTCCACTCATCTCTATCACCTCCCTATGCAAAAGACCAGTGCTGTGAGCACTGACTACAGAACCAGCCTGGAAATGGTGAATCCAGGCCTTCCACAGCCCACCCCCCTGTGAATAGTATTTCATATTCTTGGACCAAATCTATTTTTTTTTACTTTGAAACAGGGTCTCACTAAGTTGCAGAGGGCCTCACTAAGTAGCTGAGGCTGTCTGCAAACTCTGATCCTCCTGTCTCAGCCTCCTGAATGCTGGGATTACAAGTGTGCACCACCGTGCCCGGCTCCAAATCTATTTTTAAAATAGAAAAACGCTTAAGAACTCTGAAAAAAGGGGTGATATCCTTACAAACAAATGACACATAAGGCATGAGTACTGACAGTTACTGTTTCAAGTTCCTGCAGAATCAAAGGTGGAATGCCAAATTTATCATTAGAAATGCAAATTAGCACTTCAAAATGCAGAAATCAAGATGGAATGTACTTAAAGGCAAATACACAGGAGAGTTAAGGATAGATGAATCTCTTTAAGCACACAGCCTGGGAATGTCTTATCACATTCAAGCCTGTAGACTAGCTTTGGTCTCCATTTTCTCAGGGGAAATAAACATCTTCCAATCAGGAGGACATTTCCATATGACAGAGAAGGAAAAGTAAGACATAAGGCCAGCAACATATGCACTGAGTACATGAAAACAATTGCACAAGTGAAAGCAATTTTTAAAGATAAACGTGAAAACTTTTTTCTGAAAAGTCCAGTCAACTAGAACTTTAAAAGAGTAAAATGGTCATGAGGGAATCCAGCTATTCCCTAAAGATGCAAAGTACATATATAGATATTTTTCCAAATTTTAGGCCCAGATATAAATCTTCCAGAGAGGCTATCCAGGATCAAATCATACTGAAAAGAAGAGATTAGGGCTTTTGTTGTTTTTGAAATTAAAAAGCAAACTCCTTCCTCTGCTTTTTTTTCCCCTCTGTAAGCCTAAGGGATAGTTTTGGGAAAATACCAACCTTTTTCTTTGAAATTCCAAGGTTCACACAATCCTGGCAGCTCTCAGGATCTTGTTGCGGATCTGAACAGAGTCACAAACTAAAAGAATAGGTCGGGAAATGTTAGATCTACCTGAGTCTCTGGCAGGAAGCCTGTCAACAGGACACTAACCTTCCTTTCGCTGAGTCTCTGTACATCTAGCTAACAAATGACCATGCTATTCTGAGAGAGATCTGTAATTTTTTTAAATCATGAAATTGAAAAAAAAGATCTAATTTATTCTTTGGTCCCTCTTAAGAGATAAACTGTATTTCCTGCTGCATTAAAAAAAATCACACTGAAAGACCACCTCCAATTATAAGTTATAAAGTTTAAAATCTTGAATTTTTGAGCAAACTGTATTAACTACAAGACAAATTAGAGTAGGGGCTTCCCAGGTCATCTGTGTCTATCTGGAAATGGAGTATGCTGGGACTGCAGGTGCATGTCTCTGTTATCAGATAAACTGAACTGAAGAAAGAGGCCTTTTGATGAAGGACTTTTCACTAAAAACTTATTACTTGTAGAGAAAATGATTTACCAGGTTCAAACAAATACACTCAACAAAGTAAGGCAAACCCATCCTTAATCAAATGCTTCATTCTGTGCAAAACATTCATAAAGCATCTTAGTCAACATCTCTCATTCCCTTTAAAAGCAAGAGGAGCTGTGAACCCCCCCAGAGAGAGGCAGTCTACAGAGGGAGCATATGCCTTCACTGAAGATGACAGGGGGGATTTTTTTTTAAAAGAAGATTCTAAAACCCAGAGTAAAGGTACTGATAAACCCAGAGCAAAAGTACTGTTGATCCATCTGCAACCTAGGAAAGTCTGCTTGTTACTGAAGCTTTACAGAGTCTGGAATTTTGTATACAAAGAAAGAGCTTAGTTTTCATTATATTGTCACTGCCATTCCATGAAGCTCTAGAGAAAGATTCTGGAGTTTTGGAATGTTCACTTCTGTGGCCTATAGACACATTTCCATAGTATGTATGTGTGTGTGTGTGTGTGTGTGTGTGTGTGTGTGTGTGTATGTATATGTATGTATGTATGTATGTATATATATATATGTGTGTGTGTGTATATATATATATATATATTGGTGAACATGTGAGTTCATCAAAGTTCAATAGTGTAACAATTTCACTTGTAAATTAATAAAATAAAGTGAAAATATATAAAGTTAATTTGAGTCTAGAAATAGCCCTCTGAGGATGAGCTTTAGGATGTACAAAGGAGTTGAAATAAAAGCCTATTGGCTTAAAAAAAAGAATAAGGAAGTATCCTCCTAGTGATATATACTGTTAACACACTGTTGTCATGTCTTTTTTTCATTAAGCCTGATGATTTCTTACATGAAAGCACAGGTCTTAGAAACGGAAGGTGACCTCACACAATCATTTATTCCAACTTGCCTTCAGGATTAATAAACCCTAAACAAAAGAGGTTTGGAAACTCACCCAAGGACTCATGACATGGCAGGGGCAAAGCTAAGGTCTTCTATTTGAATCTAGTGTTCTTTTCACTATATCATGATCTAATGAGCAAACAGGAGTTATGCTCTATCTTGCCGACTGCCATCAATACAGCCTCCTGGGTATACAAGATTGAGGTAGATTTCTAAAGCCCATGTATGTGAAACTATTTATTCATGGAAGAGCTGAACAGCTGCCACTGGAAAGCCCACTGGCTGGGTCTCCACCCTGATTTCAAAGCTTCTCTACCTACATCTGCTTCAGCTAAAAGATTTCTTATAGAGAAGTGGATAGATTGGGCAATTTGCTGTTAAATAAAATGAGAAACCACTGAGGTTTTAAATTTTACTTGCTGATCTGATTAGTGAATGCTGTCTGAAATGGACATTTACCAGTTTGATGCAACTGTTGGCCTCAGGCATAGCCTGCAAATGGAATGCTTTGTAAAAAACTCATTTTCTCATGGCACATGGCTCCTGGCTTCTGCCCTTAGTGTCTGACTGATGAACATATAAATTTGACCTCAGAAGAACCTTACTGGAAAACTTGAAAAGCTAATCTCACACCCTACTGCCAGATTTCTCTAAAAACAGTTTTGAGGTACATTACTATGTATTTGCTTACTCATATGGCTCAATTCTATTCAAATGTGTGGCACCCAATAGATATGTGCAGAGCATTTTCTAATATGTGGAATATGTGAAAGGTGGTTGCTCTCAGGAGGCAGACAATCTTTTCCTTCCTTCTGTAACTGCCTTTTGGATGTTACGTCCTTTTGTGACTCACAAACTTTATTAAAACATTGAAAAGATGAAAAAGCATCAAGACAAATAATGCTGCCAGGTTCCAAGGTATGTTACCCAATCAATGTCCTTTCCCCCCCAGTGTGATGATCTCAGTTGGTGTGCAAGAACACACACATTTGAACATGATATCCAATCAAGAATTATTCACAAACCCACAATTATTGCTCAAAACAATGGCAACAAGAGAATAAACTGTTCTCCCCTTGTATGTTTTGCAAGGGCAGTTTTTGTGAGGTATTTCTGGAGAGATCTATTTTAAGAAACAGAATTGTCCCAAGTTGGCTTTCAGGTACTGCATGGGTGGAGGAGTTGGATATTTTCAGCATTTGTCACACCTTGGCAAGAGAACTCTCTGAACCAAGTCTGGTGATCAATGACTGATGAGCACAACCAGCCCCACCAGCGGAGACACTGGGAAAGCTCCTTCAGATGGTAAAATATGAACTGAGTATTTGTATTCACCTGAGATTGCAAGCAGCATTTTCCTCCTGGCACCAAAAGTAGTGATTCCCAGCTCCTTCAGATCCTGATCTGTGAGAGTGAGGAATGTCTGAAGATCAATCTGTGGGTAAAAAGACAATCTACAGCCAATCTGTCAAGTACTTATTTTCTCCATCATTGCAGAAACAGCTCAATATTACATACCTGTTTATTAATTATGCTATGACTCTTTCCAAAACCTAATGGTAGTGGACAAAGGACAAGGATTAGGAAATAAGGTGGCAAAATGAAAGTGATAGGTCAAGAAGATGTAGTCCAAGCAGCTATGGCAAAAAAGGAAATATAAATGTTGGACATTTTTGTGAACCAATAAAAGGAAGAACACATGTCTGTCTCACTTTCAATTCTGAAATAGTAAAAGATATCTTCATATGAAGGAACTAAGTAATACAAGAGATGATGGAATGTTCCACTGTATTCTACATGAAACTGATAAAGAATGTCCAGACCATCTCAGATCTATGGTTCATTTGGCTTAATCCAGCAGACTATCTCTTAAAATGTCACAGAAGTACTTTTATGAATAGCATAATTGCATTTATTGCTAACAGAACTATGGAGGGAGTAGCCCAAGGGCTCTCCTCTTTCTTTTAGGATAGCAAGGAGCACCAGAAAGGAAACCAACAGTCAAGGGCCTGAATTTGATACTGAATTTTCAATATGCTTACAATAAATTCAAGATATTGAATATATAAACAAATCAATTAAGATATTAAATTTATTGTAAGCATATTATAAATTCACTTAGCAACTTCAATAGATAACATATCAATATATATTACTATTAATCATAGATGCCCATTATTTAACCCTTCTGACAAGCTTATTGCCTTATACCTAAAAGTAATGTTTAGTGTTGTAAGGTTTAGCATTGTTAACTCTCAGTACTCACAATGGCAATGACAGAGTTGGAATCTAAGCATTAAAGACTTTTTTGTGGAATTCTATTTCACATACTCTCTAGTTCCAGTTTCTCAACTTTTTCTTAAAGGGGAACATAATAAATGTTCTAGCTCCTGTGGGTCGTATGGTCTCCAATCAGCTACTTAGCTCTGACACTGTAGCTAGGAAGCAGCCACAGATAATACATGAACAAGTGGATGTGGCCGTGCCCTTATTAAGATTTACTGACACAATTAGGCATCAGCCCTGCCAACCACAGTTTGCTGATCCATGCCCTAGTTAAATGCAATATTAGATCAATCTCTCTGGCTATATATTTGCATGTCATCTTTTTTCCTAGAGTAATTCCTAGGGTAAGAAGTACCTAAGGTGAATTTATCACTATGCTTCTTTACATAGAGAATATAGATAAAATTAAACCCAGATATCAAGGAGTAACATTTCCTTCTGTGTTTTGAGAGGTTAAAACTGTCTGCTCTTCTGCTTTCCAATCAGCCACCCTCATCTAACCAGCAAGACTAAATAGAGACAGCACTTTAGTGGGTTATCCAACTTAGAAAATCCTTAGTCAAACAAACACTAACTTAGATTTAGAGGGAAGAAAATAAAATTAATTCCCTGAAACCCGAACTATTCATGAAAATCTCTCTTTTAGTGTAATAAACAAAAATATTCAGTAATTAAGTTTAATTATTAAGCCATAAGCAATACACTGAATTTATTATGCAAAGTGTCTAATAAAAGTCAATCCTTTGTTAACTGATACTAGCCTGGGAATTCCTGACTTACTAATATATTCTCTAACATGAAAGTGAGCCAACCTGCACCAAACATGGACTAGGTCTTGATTTGAAAGATATAAGATTATATAACCTTTTAAAGGTTCCTGATGGCCAGGCATAGTGGCACATGCTTGTAATCCCAGCATTCAGGAGGCAGAGACTGGAGGATCTTGGTTCTCGGACAGCCTTAGCTGCTTAGCGAGGCACTTCGCAACTCAGTGAGACCCTGTTTCAAAAATAAAGGGACTAAAAAATAGGACTGGGAATGTAGTTCGAAGGTGCGATGCCCCTGAGTTCCATCCCTAGTACCACACACACAAGAAAAAGTTCCTGATGCATTAGGTTACTATGACCTAGTAATATGATAGTATTGTTAGTACAAATCATGCTTGGGGCTTTTTTTTCTGTGCACCAGTACATACCAGGATATTTTTGATCAGTCTGATCAAAGTCTCTGGTAGTGAGGGTTCAGAAAATCTCAGTTCTGTTTCAGTTCAAGCAAAAATCAAATGGCACATTAATGAATAAATGATGTTAAAATGCCAAAATCTGTAAAAATAGACTTCAGCGACTAGGATGGATCAAAAACAGCCATAGATCTTATTGCAGATGTTGCTATTTAGTTCCAAGTGCCAAGTCCTATGAACTGCAGGCTTGATACTGACCTTAGTGAGCCCTAACTCCAAAAGCTCTTGAAAATCAATTAGGTCCTTTGGTTAAAACTGGTGAAGGATAGCAATGGTGTTGTTTTGCAAACATAATTTTCTATATTTCTGCTGCCCTGTGTTTATTAACTGCACCAAATAAGTAAGAAGTAAGATGAAATTTTTCTTGGCAGCAAGAATAACCTAGGAGACTTGAGTGAAAGCTCAGGGAAAGCATAGTTGCCTATCAATGACTTCCTTCTGGGGGTGGGCATCCACATAGTCAGAACAAAGATGTTCAGGAAAGAAAACATGACTAACCTCTTGTTGCTGGAAGACATCTGTGTATTTGCCCAGGCCCAGTTTGCTGAAAAGCTCTGGGAGGTCAGAGCCTTTGAAAGAGCTGCTCAGGTTACAGCCATTGCTTCCTGTCAGCGAGGAAATGCAATCCATGTAATTGCTACTGCTTAGATAATGTTCCGCTGAAAGGCAAAGGAGAGACAGGCTAGAAGTGTAAATGCCCAAAGAGAACATGGTTTAATTAAAAGTGTTTTTGTGTGTGTGTGTGTGGTACTGGGGATAGAACCCAGGGGGCTTCTACCTCTGGTCTACACTCCCAGACCTATTTTTATATTTTATTTGGAAACAGGATCTCACTAAGTTGCTGAGAGCCTCACTATGTAGCTGAGGTTAGCTTTGAAACTGCTCAATCCTTCTGTCTCAGCCTTCTAAGTGCAGGGATTACAAGTGTGCGCCACCACATCCAGCTTATTTAAAAGTTTTAAACATCCACATATTTCAGATTTCATTGTTTAGCTGAATGGAGCAGGAGCTGTAGAGACACAGCAATCTATTACTGAAATATTGGCTTTTCATTAAGGAAATGCTGATAATTGCTTTCAGGGAGGCTCTTGCCATTTATAAGTTACACTTGCGAAACAGCAGCAGTGCCTGTGTGGTACATCATATTCTCTTCAAGTATCCAGACACATTTTTTATAATTGATTTGATGTGAGTTAAATAAGGAGTTGGAAGGGGGAATCTCTGGGAGCACAGTAAAGGTATGGAACTTAATTATAAGTCTAGGCTCTGTTGGATGGCATGATGGTCTTCTATATTCATGTGCTTTCCTTTGGTCAATGAACTATATAATATCACATATAAATATCATTTCCCAGGAAAAATATAACTTGGCAGCAAGTACACCAAACGGAGCACTTCTAAGACTGGGAGTGATATATGAAATGATAAAAGAAAATGATGTTGGATTTATGACAAATCTCTCTTGGGAAAAATTCTAGAAGTGCATCTGATCTTGTGGATAAAAGTGTCAAGACATTGTGGCTCTAAGTCAAGTGATAAGGCTAGAGAATGGACCTTGAACCAAGTCAGATACTTCATACCACCTACACAGACACACACACAGACACACACAGACACACACACAGCTCTGAAGATGCTAGCAGAGCTTTGTAGCCATACCTGCTTCCCAAACAACAACTATCTCTCAGCTATATGGGAATCTGTTCTTTACACCGTGAATGCAGTTTCAGGAGGGATTCCTAGAGGGGTGAGGAGAACACTCACCTTAAGCCAGTCAGATCCCTCAAATCTGCCCTAAGGATCCAAATATATGCCCAATCTAAGAATCTTGTTTGTACTGTTTCTGGTGCCAGTAATGACTGGTTGTTTTCATGTCTCAACTGAGATGTCTTCTGTATATCTCAAATGGAAGAAATTTCTTCATAAGGTTTCTTGTTCTCTTAAAAACAGATGTTTTAGCTGGGCATGATGTTGCACGCTTGTAATCCCCGCGCTTGGGAGGTTGAGGCAGGAGGATCGCACAGGTTCAAAGCCAGCCTCAGCTACTTAGTGAGGCTCTCAGCAACTTAGTGAGACCCTGTTTCCAAATAAAGTATAAAATAGGTCTGTGAGTATAGCCTGGAGGTAGAAAAGCCCCTGGGTTCCACCCCTAGTACCAGTACCACCAAAACAAACAAACAAACAAACAAACAAACAAACAAAAAAACAAAACACACACACACACACACACACACACACACACACACACACACCAAAACCAAAATAAAACAACAGATGTATTAGGCCTAGAATGAAACCCTGAAATAACAAGTCCTGAAGCTCTCTACCATCTAAAGGTGAAGGAGTGGTCCCCACGTCCTCAGAAAAAATTCAGGACAGGTGACTAGTGAGGTGCTGGGTCAGAGTGGACACAGGCAGGGTGCGGTGAGCACATCAGAGTGACTATGAGCATGAGAACACAGAAATCCCTGGCAGACAGACCAGATCTTTTATTGTCCAAAAATAAATTTACTTTCTTTGGAGAGAAAAAGGTAAGCTACCAAAAACTACACTTAAGGAATTTGTAATAAACAGGGATGCCCAAGGAAAGCTGAAGCTTGGAGCCCAAATCAAAGGTCATAAGAAAAATTATCTAAAACTGTGCTGTTCAGTATGCAGCCTTTGGCCTTATTCAGTTATTAGGCGCCTGGAATGTGGCTAGTGGGAAATAAAATATTTTACCAGGCTGGGCATGGTGGCGCACGCTTGTAATCCCCGTGCTTGGGAAGCGGAGACAGGAGGATCGTACAGGTTTGAAACCAGCCTCGCTGGCTTAAGAGACCCTGTTTACAAATAAAAAGTATAAAAAAAAATAGGCCTGGGAGTGTAGCCCGGAGGTAGGAGGGTTTCCAGGAACCTCAGTAACTAACACACACACACACACACCAGTATAAAACACACTACAGATTTTAAAGACTTTTTTATAACAAATAATGTAAACTATCTTATTAAGATAAATTTTTTATGTATGTTGGGCTAAGTAAAAATTTTTATATAAAGCCTGGTATGGTGGTGCATGCTTGTAATTCCAGTACTTGGGAGGCTGAGATAAGAGAATCTCAGTTTTGAGGCCAGACTCAGCTACTTAGTGAGGCTCTCTGCAACTCAGTGAGACCCTGCTTCAAAATAAAGAATAAAAAATAGGGCTGAGGTGTGGTATAGCTCAAAGGTAGAATGCCCCTGGGTTCAATCCCCAGTATCACACACAAAAAAAATTGCATATGTCTGATTAGTAAAAATTTAAAGAACAGATGTCTGAAAATAAAATTCCTAGTGATAAATGTTTATAGTGGCTCATATCTTTCCTTATGTTTTTTGGTCTTAACTGATAGTTTTTACATCCTCTTTTATATTCCCTCTACTCTTAAAATATCTGACAAAAGCCAAATAACTGGAATTCTTTAACAATTTCTTTTATTTAATGAGTGTCTATCTTAACCCTTAGCTTCAATTCAATTGTTTAGTACAACTAATTTTAATTAACCAATACTAAATGAAGGGAAGGGAAATAAAGATATGAAAGAATAGTTTAAAACTGACTTACACTATATGGACTGAACATCATTTCCATCTCTGGACTTGCACCTAGCACCACCTACCCTGCAGCCCAGTCATACTATCAGGGGTGAAGTGTCCAGCCAGTGAAGAATAGCAAGTCTTCAGGCTACTGTTAATAGTACACTTGGGAATGAAAGAGTTGTACGTGCTTTCTTATTTAAACTTGGCTAAAAACACGGTTGGTCTTTTCAAACCTAGATTCCTGACAACACAGCCGACTGGAGTGATGGTAACAACTAGTTGTTATCAAGTGTCTACTGTGCTCATATTGACTATCTTCCTTCAGGTACTCTTCACATACTTCAAGCTGCGTGTTTGGGAATTCAAAAATTATCAAAAACCCAGAAAGAAAGCAACAGGAACATACTGTGTGATGACTATGTCAATTCTTGTCTGTTTATCTATCGATATGGCCCAGAAGTATGGGTGTCACTGCTGTCAAAACACTGGTGCATGCTGATTCTGGCTATATTTGCTCAGATGCTCAAGCTCTGAAGTGATTCTTTTCTTGTTTTTATCTAACTATATCTTTTTAATTTACAAAACAAATCCTACTCTTCACTGTTAACAGCTACCCACTGGCCATTCTTTCAGTTGCCCAAGATGCTCATTTGTTATTTTTCTCAATGGCTTTCTTATACCCTTGTCTTTTCCTTGTCATCTGGACATCTGTGCATGTATTACTGATTCAGTCCCCAAATTTTACTGAGTACAAATCTCCTAAGTCTCAGGTTACTCTGCTAGGTGTTTGGGGAAAAAAAACAAGACATAGCCTAACAGAATGCCTGGCAAATGGGCATTCAAGAAATGTTTATTGAATAAATGGTCCCTGACTTGTGGAGCTCAAATTTTATAAGGACAAACTGATAAAGTGAATAAATCATTACACTTCAGGATAACAGGTGTGCACAGAGAAGCATGTACAAAATACAATGAGGAGAGAGCCACGTGATGTGCTTTCACTGGGAGAAACGGAAAGCTTCACAGAAGTGGCAGAATGTGAACCACACCAAAAACTGTACTTCAACATCACCTCAAACCAAGAAAAACATTTATAACTGCTTTTGCCTAAAAGTATGAATAAAAGTCAGAGCTCACTTGATTTGTTTTGTTTACGCTTTGGGCTGCCAATGGAAGCTGCAAATTCACTATGACTTGTGGGTCCTATTCCATTTCGGTCTCTCCAGTTGTCAGATTCGCTTCCACTTCCCAAGTGCTCACGACTGCTGGACCTTGAGAGGGACATTGATGAGCCCTGGAAATAGTCAAAACCAGATAAAGAAATGTCTAATAAAGTGGGATTCTCATGATGGGAAGAGAAATGAGTCCAAAATTACACCATCACTATTTGCTTTCTCTAACACTGTGCACTGATTCTCAGGAGGAGCTTGTGGGATCTTTTGTCTGTGGGCTTTGGTCCTCCAGCATATGATAATATACACAGTGGATTATTTTTCCACTCGTAGGGGGGAGATGATTATGAGAGTATCTAGCAGATTCTGGGAGTCCTCACTGTAATAATTCTGGGAGAAGTGGCTGCTGAGATTCCTCCTTATTTTTTTAGGAATCACAAAGCAAATTTTCTCTCTGGCATTACAGAGATTCTTTGCCTTGTTTCATACAAGGAGGATAAAAGGGCTGAGGTGCAGGTAGATAGAATGTTTTGAGAAGAATCAAACTCCTAGCCCAGCAGTCCAAGGATAAAGACAAGTCTGGCATACTTTCCCCCAAACAAGTATATGACTTCACCATTAAATTCTAGATGCCTGGAATAACTTACCTTCTTAAATTCTCCAAAATTAAAATTAAAAATAACAAATTTAAACATCTCAAATTTGCAGTTACTTTAACCATTTGTTAATCATTGTATTTAAGGTATTCAGTACTAGAGTAACAAAGTCAAGATTCTCTAATTTTTCAAAGATTTATGTTCACTGCATAACTCCAAGATAATCCTTTACTGTTCACTTCAGGAAACTTACTTTGCTCACCCTGTGGCAGCATGACCATAGCTGACTATGACTGGCTGTAAATGCCTCCATCTTTAGCATCATAATGCCCCAACCCCCAGATTTTCCACACACTTCAATATATCCTTTGTAGGTTTTTTCTTTTTCTCATTCTAAATGTTAGATTAGCCTAGAGTTGGTTCTAGGACCCCTTTCTTCTCTATGTACTTTCTCACTAGCTAATGTCAAACCTCTTTCAAAGCTCAGTGAGACCAATGATTCCCAAGCTTCTACCACTACATTTGACTGATCTATTGAAATTCATAATCATAGAGCTGCCAATTATAGCTACTGCCAAATCTACTACTTTCTCTGAATTCCTAAATCCCAGCAAGTTACACTGTCATCCATTTGTACTAGTCCAAATATCAAGGGCCATTTTTGATTACTTCATCCCCCAACACACCCTAACCACTGAAAAGTTCTATCAATTATCTCTAATTCACTGCAAATAAAACAAGACTGACATTTAAAAATGCAAATTAGAACAAATCACACCTTTTTGTAAAGTTTTGTAATGTGCTTGCAGAGTACTTTACCATGGGTGGAGGTTCTCCACTGTTGGACATCACTAATGCTCCATGATCCTGTCTACCTTGTGATCCAAGAACTCCCCGGTTAGATCTGACTTTAAGGTGATCATGCCAGATGCTCCCTAGGCCCAATACTCATGCCCAAGATTTTCACAAGGTTGGCTCTTGTGAAAATCTTGAAATTCTTGTCAACTAGGTTTCAGAGTTTGAATGCCATATCTGCACACAAGGTCTACTTTTAGCTACCCAATCTAAAGTAGCCTTGGTTTTATATTTATCAGGGACTTTTACTTTCTTGTTTACTTTTTTATTTTATCTTAACTACCAGAAAATATCACAAAAAAGAACTTTGCATTCAAATAGTGTACCTCTAGTGCTTAGAAATGTATAGAACACACATAGTAATTAATATTATACAAGTACTGAATGAACAAAGATTCCCAGATCTCTTCCCTACATCTGTGGAATGCCTTTGCTGACCTTTGGGATATAAGACTCCTGAATCTCCCCAAAATAAATTTTCCAGTGAAAGTATCTTTAATATTATACTTGCCAGGCATGGTGGCACACGCTTGTAATCCCCGCACTTGGGAGGCGGAGACAGGAGGATAGCGCAGGTTTGAAGCCAGCCGTGCTGGCTTAAGAGACCCTGTTTTGCCGGGCGTGGTGGTGCACGCTTGTAATCCCCGCGCTTGGGAGGCAGAGACAGGAGGATCACGCAGGTTCGAAGCTAGCCGCACGCGCTGGCTTAGGAGACCCTGTTTCCAAATAAAAATGTAAAAATAGGTCTGGGAGTGTAGCCCGGAGATAGAAGGGCTTCCAGGAACCCCAGTACCACCAAAAAAAAAAAAAAAAAAAGAGACCCTGTTTCCCCAAAATAAAAAAAGTATAAAATAGGTCTGGGAGTGTAGCCTGGAGGTAGAAGGGCTTCTAGGAACCCCAGTACCACACACAAAAAAATTATACTTAATCCAAAATCAATCCTATGCAGCAAGAGAAGTAACCTGTTCAGAACATGGTAATTATCAGAAGCATTAATGGGTCCCTATATGCTACTTACATATTACAAAGTCTGTATCTAAACTCTTTTTAGAGTATACATTGCCACACAGCTGAGCTCTACACTGAGTTAATTCATATAGCTACATCAGAACTGTGACACATGGTGATTTCTGAAAAGATTAAGTAAAATATAACCTTGTTATATTTACTAGGTAATTAGCTACTAACTAGTCTAAAATATCCACATAAGGAAATTCACCTACATTCTTAGATCTGTAAGATTTAAAATGATCAGACACCCTCACTATTTAGCATTGGGGAAATTGAAAACTGTTTGATTTCCCATGCAAGTTTTTCTTTGCTTCAGAGAATATGTGACCATTACTTATTTTATCTCTTAGATGGGTCACACACACAAAAAAGGAAAATCCCAAGCCTCTTTGTTTCTTTGTTGATGGGACAGAGAGAGTTCACAGCAGCCTTTTGACTTCAGGTATCTCAATATAGTAACAAGTGGATAAAGTCATTTATTTTGTATTTTGGAAACAACAACAACAAATCTTTAAAGAGCCTACTTCTTACCTAAGGGAGCTGGAGCTCTTGGAGTAGACTAATTTCTCATAGCTGTCCCAAACTGAAAAAAAACTGCTCAAGTCTAGCTTCTTTGAATTTGTAACTGAAAATACCATATTTTTGCCTCAAGCAAACTTCCTGGACCAGGAAACCCTGGCAGTGAGTAAGCAGTGTTCACCTATCAGGATTTATTGGCTGAATATGTTGCTGATTATAGATTAGCATTCTACTTGTACATTTGATTCTCTTTTTCTTTGGGAAAAGTATATGGAAGAGGAGACACCTTATAATTTGTAGACACCTTATAATTTGAAAATATTAGTGCTATATGCATAGATGTTGTCTATCTCTTAATAAGATTTGTTCTATCTATTGTTCCCCAAGTCCTTCTCTGTCTTGTAACCCATGGAAACAAACCACACTTATTGCCCTGTTTTTAATCACTCTGAGCTGTGGAAAAATAAGGGGAAGGTAAGCACATGCGTGTAGCACCTTCTACAGAAAATTAGACAATGCTTTGTGAGGGCCCTCTCCTTTCATTTCAATAGACTTGGACATGTAAGGATAAGTTCAAGGCTCAGGGAAAATCTAGAATACCATTCCTAAAGACAGAAGGATCATACCTTTTGTTTAGTAGCATTTATAGGGGTGGTAGAGGAAAGCAGATTGCATGGCGAATGCCCATGCTGCCATCTAGCTGGTCATCACACCTGACTCCCCTTCCCACTGTCCAGCACAGGCTGCTAATCACCAGCCAGAATGTGAGGCAGGCCAGCCCAATGATGGCCAAAGCAAGAAAAGCCATGTGGAAGGGGTTCAGCCCTTATACATTTCTACCTTTAGAAGGTGGTCTACCTGATCATGGACTGGAGCAGAAAAGCCTCTCAGGTTCCTATGCCCACTTTGCTATCACCCCCTTTAGGGTTAAATCCCTTTATAGCAGCATTCCTGAAAAACACCCCTATCAAAATCACCTTAGGACCTGGAAATCAGACCAGAGACTGTGAAGCTAATAGAGGAGGGCATAGGATCAACACTCCAACATACAGTCACAATTAGTAACTTCCTCATTAAGATATCCAAAGTGCAGGATATTAAAGCAAGAATTTACAAGTGGATGGCATCAAACTAAAAAGTTTCTGCTCATCAAAGAAAACTATCAAGAACCTAAAGAGAAAGTTTACTGAATGGGAGAAGATCTTTACCAGCCACCACTCTGATAGAGAGCTAATATCCAGAATATAGAAAGGGCTCAAAAGACTCTACACTAGCAAAACAAATAACCCAATCAAGAAATGGGCAACTGAATTGAATAGACACTTCACAAAAGAAGAGATACAAATGGCCAATAGATACATGAAAAAATGTTCAATATCATTAGCCATCAGGGAGATGCAAATCAAAACTATGCTGAGATTCCATCTAACCCCAATCATAGTGGCAAGCATAAAGAAGTCAAATAACAAAAAATGCTGGCAAGGATGTGGGAAATAGGAACTCTTTTATACTGTTGTTGGGAATGCAAACTAATTTAGCCACTATGGAGATCAGTGTGGAGATTCCTTAGAAAACTGGGAATGGATTCACCATATGATCCAGCTATACCACTACTGGGTATCTTCCCAAAGGGGCTGAAATCAGAGAACTATAGTAACATATGCATAGTTATGTTCATAGTAGCACAATTCACAATAGCCAAAATATGGAACCAACCTAGGTCTCCATCAACAAATGAATGGATTGCATGATTATAAGAAATATATACAATAGAATTCTACTCAGCAATAAAGAATAAAATTATTCCATTCATAAGAAGATGGAAATACCTTGAGAATATTATGTTAAATGAGATTAGCCAAGCACAGAAAGAGAAGGGACATATGTTTTTTTCTAATACGTTCAAGCTAGGTATATTAGAGATCCCAGAGGGACTCCAGATAATAGAGGGTAATCCTCAGTGAAGCTAGGAAGGAAGGGTAGAGGAGGAAGGAAGGTGAGGTTCATTAATGGAAAAGCTACATGCGAATATGTGATGTGTGAGTGTGTGTGTGTGTGTGTGTGTGTGTGTGTGTGTGTGTAATATATATAATTGTTAACCTGGACACTTAGCCTCAGGAGAAAGGGAAATTGGGAAGGGGGGCACCAAGTACTGTGTGAAAATATGCCATTGTGAACATGACCCACATTATGATGTGAGACTATAGTGCACCACCACCACCAACAACAACCACAAAATTAAATTAAATAAAATCACTGTAGGTTCTTACTGAAAACAAGATACCTGGCTGGCTTACTCACTACCTGATGAGTGAGATACTGGAGGAAGAATTTGCATTTCTAGCAAGTTCTCTAAATGTTCTTAAGCACACAGAAGTATGACAACATGGCTCTAGATCAATTCCTGTCACCTTTAGCTATGTACCTTGCAGGGTGAATCACCAGGAGGGAGCAGTATAAAGACATTTTGTATAATGAACTCAGGCCATTTCTCACATTTACTGACCATGATGTTGAGGAAAACACTTATCATTTTGGGCTGCTTTTCTGTCCCTGGGAGCTTGTGGGAACTGAATAAACTTGTGGATGAAAATGTACCTTTATAACCAAAAAGAATAAATGAATATGATTTAAGATAATTATTACTGATATGTGATATATTAACATAATACTCTGAAGTATTCTTTTAGATACAAAATATACATGTAGCTGGACTGTACACAGTTAGTTCCACCAATGAGCATTCCTATACACAATCTCATCTTTTAGCTGGCCACTCACTTTCTTTGGGACAAGCTTTTCTAATGGGGTTAACAGCTGCCCACTAAGAGCGTACTGTGCACCATGCTAAGCAATGCATACCTTCTTTGATGTCCTCCTCAGCACAATCCAAATGATAATACAGGCTTGGCGGAACACAGTCACTTACCTTCTGGTAGCTGGTGGTTATCCACCCTCACAGCACTGCACTCGACAACTACATTACTGAAAGAGTCATCACTTTTTTTTTTTTTTTTTTTTTTGGTGGTACTGGGGTTTCTGGAAGCCCTACTACCTTCGGGCTGCACTCCCAGATCTATTTTATACTTTTTATTTGGAAACAGGGTCTCTTAAGCCAGCAAGGCTGGCTCCGAACCAGCGCGATCCTCCTGTCTCTGCCTCCCAAGCGTGGGGATTACAACCGTGCGCCACCATGCCTGGCTAGAGTCATCACTTTTAACTTGTCTTACTATTGGTTTTAGAGAGCAGAACCGAATAACATTTATAAAATTAAATGTTTCACTTCCAAAACTACAGACACCCAATCAACAACCTAGCAGTTCACTCTTCCCAAAACAAAGGTGAGTGAAAGGGCTGATGGACCATAGGAGATATCAGCTGAGAGTCTAAAGATCAGCACAGCAGCATTTTAAGATTTCTGTTGACAAATGGAGGTGTATATTTTCTCTCAGAGTTGTAATAGCAGAAAGAGGATATATCCTATAACTTCTAAATTTTTTATAATGGTTCCTATGTTTTTACTGCTGAAGGTCACTTCAGTCTTCAAGTACAACTGCCAGGGGGTTCTGGAACTTTGATAATGAAATTCATAAGAGACTATTCTTTTTAGTATTTCAACATTATTTTCTTTTTCACTTGCTTAAGTAGACAAACAAAGAAAAATGAGCATATTTTCAGGGTTTATTTTATCAATAGTTTAATTTGTTAAAAGAAAATGGGTGGAGAAAAGGAGGTCAATCTACCAGTGTTAGTTATTAGACTAATAATTATGAAAGCCATTCTAACTAGCATTTTTTCTAGCCTACAGTGCTCTGGTTGAATGCTGAGACTCAGATTAATCATTTTCATCCATGTTTGGTTTCTAGTTTCTCTGTACTGTGCCAGTATGCAGGCTGCTCTCTAGCCCCTCCTCCGCTCCCCAAGGCTTCAAGCCAGAATCTAAGACTCTGATGGAAAAGGCCTGTTTGGTGAGTCACATGGAGCCTGGCTGAGGAGCATGGAACTCTGGATCCTCCTCCATATGCTAAGAATGCCAGCTTCCCAGACTCACCCTGAGAAGTGTAGCCAACATCTGGGAAACATAAAAATGTTGGAGCTCTTATTTGAGATACTTCCTGCTGTGTTCTTGGCACATCTGAACACTGTGCATTTTAAACTCATATCTGAAAACTTGTTTTTGTTGAATATTTGCCTTTTCCCCCTATGGTGGCCTTGCTAATGATATCCTCAGACAAAAGGGCTCTTTATATATTTCTATGGAGTATTACAACTGCTCTTTGCTTAATCTTAGCACTGCTCTGTCATTTATGATAGCTCCCTCCCAACAAAAACACACTGGCCCAAATTCATATCCCTTTAACTTGAGAGCAGACAGACAGAAAGCCTACCATATAAGACTGCACTGATTTTATAACAACATATTTTAAGAATAGAAATAAGAACACTTTACTACTGATCATTTTTCCTTATGCTTATAAAGAATGGGGCAGTGAGGCCATTGTGACCCCTTTCTTCTGCTGAGAGAGCAGACAAGAAGAACGGGTGGGAAGCAACTCTACAAACCTCATAAGTGGTTGTCATTGTGGGTTTATAGGACACATGGTTGGCCCTCCGCAACTCCTTGATAGTTTCAGCCGGCATGGACTTAGAAAACCCCAGACCACTCCAGGTATTTGTAGGTGTTCTGACTTCTGTCACTACTGGTTTCTTTAGCATAGCTTTGGAAAATAGAATATAACACAAATTCTTGGCATGTTTAATGTATCTCTTAAGTAAAATACTGATGACAAGCATGATTTCTTTAATATATGTGAGGAAATTATAACAATGTTATTTCTTAACATAAAATGCCTGAAAATATTTTAATAACATTGAAACCAAACGTCTAAAAAAATTGTACCCATTTTATAAATGAAAAAAAGAATGCTTCACAATCTCTTAAATGATCAAGTGTTGATCTATTCGACAAAATACATTCAATCTCAACAGAACTTTAGCAACTTGAACTTGAACATTTTAGGTTTCTTTTTATGAGTGTCTAATTTCTCAATTCATCACAAATAGTTGAACATCATTATTGGGCAAAATGAAAAACAGTCAAGGAGTAAATCATTCGTATATCATATACCTTTGGTTGCTAATAGTTTCTTTTGTTCATAGTCGAACGCCTGAAAATGAAACAGAAAGAAACAGTTTTTATTGACAGTTTCTCTAAATGTCATGCCAATAAGCATGGTTAGCAAACGAAGGTTATTTATTTATTTATTTTTGGTGGTACTGGGGGTGGAACCCAGGGGCTTTCTACCTTTGGGCTATACTCCCAGACCTGTTTTATATTTTATTTGGAAACAGGGTCTCACTAAGTTGCTGAGAGCCTCACTAAGTAGCTGAGGCTGGCTTCGAACCTGTGCAATCCTCCTGCCTCAGCCTCCCAAGTGCGGGGATTACAAGTGTGCGTCACCACACCCGACCAAATGAAGGTTTTTGACTATTTCCCATGATTCTGCTTTGCACCACAATGTGACAAATCCAATGAAAATATGATAAATTTAAACATGCTATCAAAATTAACTGGGATAACAAACGACTATTTCTAACTTGAAGTCATGGTGGTATCGAGTTAGAGTTTTCCCTTAAAAAAAAAAATCCTATTCACTAAGAATATCTAGCATACCAGGGCCACTATATGCTAAAATGTAGTGAACAACCTAATAGTTAGGCTAGGTCTCAAAATAGTACATTACCAAAATGTGCCAGTTACCTATTTCTTCTTTCTTGTCTCAAAACCCCCTCTTCATTTAGATAAGCATGACCTGAGGTTGTGTGATGTCAGGACAACTTAAGGAGTTATTAGCCTAATCGGCATAATCTTTGCTTTCAAAGTGAGAGAAGTGGGAAATATCTAGCTTTTATCTACAATAAAATTAAAATGCAATAAAATTAAACTAAAACTTAAACTAAAATTAAACTAAAACTAAAATTAAAATAAAATAAAATTAAATAAAACTAAAACTCAATAAAACTAAACGTTTTTGGCATAGGACTAGGATAGTACCACACATTCACTCCATTAACATTGCATGTGTCACCAAGATGCAGTCAGGTATATGAAAAGACTAAGAGAGGTCTTTCTGAAGAAAGTAGTGCAGTTAGACCTACCTCTCAAATAGTAACCTAGTGTTTTCAATTCCCCAGCTTGGGAACTTAACTAAGACCTGATTTAAAGGTGTTTAAAGACCAACCGTCAGGGTCTTGCAAAATGGCCAGAGTACTCCCAGAAAGAGTGTCTAATAGCACAGCAGGTGCCCATGTAATTTATGGCCTGAAACAGGACTCTTCTGGGAGTGAAATGTGCTATGAAGAGTATTTAGGTTAGGATGATCAAGGTCAACAAAGAGTGTCCCAGACAAACCAGGAAGGAGATGTTGCAATTCTAAGAACATGGCAGAATATTAGGAGAGGCAGACTTTTAAATAACACTATGATGACATTCGTGAAATCATTCTAAAATGGTTTTGGAAGTTAAACATCACCTTTTAATTATTAATGTCCAAAGGCAAGGTATGGGGAAAACCTAAATTCACTTATTCAATAAATATTTATTGAGTGCCTAGTTGTTAAGAGAAGGTGCTGAGCTTTATGAAAGAATATAATAGTGAATATAAATAAACTACAGCCTTTATGATTTACAGTCTTAGGAGATTTGAATTAAACAGAAGTAACTATAAAATAAATGAGGTAAGTGTAAAGAGATGGCTAGAGATTTGGTATTCAAGAGCAATCTGGAGACAGATAAAGCCAAAGAAATCAGGGACATCTTTAAATTTTCTCCTATCAATGCTCAGTGACTATAATTATTGATTTTCTAGTGATTTTAGAAGTGAGCTACTCACTAATTGCATAAGTACATGTGCTCTATTTATGTTGAAATAATAACATCAAGAACATTTTCATCTGTTCTAAAAGAAAGGAATGTGATATTGCTTCACCAAAGGTATAAATTTAATAGAAAAGAACAAAGGAATCACAGGATGAACAAAAACTGCAAAAGGATTATAAAGGGAACCTGATTTTTCTAAAATGGGCAAATTTTAATTTATATTAACCAAAAACAAATCCACCAGAGAAAATGTAATATATTTCTTTTTTTGCATTGGCACATTATGAAGGTCCTGTTATTTATTTATTTTTTATGGTACTGGGGATAAAACCCAGGGGCATTCTACCTCTGAGCTATACCCCCAGCCCTAGTTTTTATTATTTATTTTGAAACAGGGTCTCACTAAGTTGCAGAGAGCCTCACTAAGTAGCTGAGGCTGTCCATGAAAAGCAATCCTCCAGTCTCAGCTTCCTGAATGCTGGGATTACAAGCATGTGCCACTACGCCTGGAATGGTCCTGGTTTCTAAAAATATTCACCTAAAAACTCATGGAAATGTTCAAATACACAGGATTAAAAAATAGACAAGGAGAACTGAACTATAGCTCATCCTGGAATTATAGTAGCAGAACTTAGCTCCATGAATTATTTCTGTGACATACAGAGCTACAGCAGGTTCTTTTTTTTTTAATCCCTTACAGTTTCATAAAAGTTTTTTTTTTTCATCTTTTTTGGAGGTGGGAGGGATGAGGGAGACAAATTCTTTATTACAAGGTAGACAAGTCTAACTAGTAATTCTGGTATTGAAAATTAAAATGTTTATAGGAATTTTCAAAAACAAAAAGCATGAAATTCTTCTCTCTCAAACTGTAATACAGATGGAAATTATATTTCTGAATTTCAGTAAGGAATACATTGAGTAATTAATCTAACAACTTTGAAAATGGATACAGAGAGTTCTTCTGAGTTGTTTAAAATAATCAAAAATCTGTGAGCCAACACAATCTTCAATAATATTTATACCATCTATTTTTTTTTGTGTGTGTGTGTGGTACTGGGGGTGGAATCCAGGGGCTTTTCTACCTCTGGGCTACACTCCCAGACCTATTTTATACTTTATTTGGAAACCGGGTCTCACTAAGTTGCTGAGAGCCACACTAAGTAGCTGATGCTGGCTTCAAACCTGTGCGATCCTCCTGTCTCAGCCTCCCAAGCACTGGGATTACAAGCGTGCACCACCACACCCAGTTTATACCATCTATTTTCAAAGAACTAAAACTTTCATATTAGTTATTTTCCTAACCATCTCAAAATGGCACCAACTTTATCATCTCCATTTCACTGACAGAAGAATATTAGATCTATTTATCTAAAACTTTGTCATGAGGCAGTGATACTTAGAAACAGTCTCTCATATTTATCTAAATTTTTCAAATAACAGATGAATAATGTTATTTGCATAAGATCCAGTGACACAGATAATTTGGCATAATTTTTATATTTGAAATAATTATTCTTACTTAACCTGAATCCTGCATTTCTTTTTTAATGTTTACAGAGAACCCAACTACTATACATATATTTCAATTTACTTTGATCAATGCACAGGAGGAAAACACTAATTTCTGCACTACTGTAGAATACCCAATGAATTCTTTACGTCCTCATCCAAGCACCCTTTTTTTTCTTTTCCCCCATTACCTGCATATTGACATAGGATGGCCTTGGGGCAAGGCGGGCCCTTTCAGAGTTGTGCTGGGCAGCTGCCGCTCTCTCTGCTGCCCGCTCACTCCCTGGAGCCTTCTTGTCAGCTAAAGGGCTTTCTGCAGCACTGAGTTCAGTGTCTGAGAGCAATCTGTCAGTGCTGCTGTGAAACAGAGTTTGCAATTTAATACTCCATTATATTCACGAATGCATTTCATGCTTCCTATGGGCCATATCTACCAAGCATGTTTACCATCATCACGTACTGCACTTATGACCTCACTTAACCCTCACGAGTGAAGTAGGCACCTTGTTCATGGTCATGCCCCCAAGGTAAATGAAGACTTTGACTCTAGGACTAGAGTTTGAACCTCTTTCACAATATATCACACATTCTGTATATTATATATGGTATATAACATATGGTAGGGAGAGAAGAGATGTAAGACAAGATTTGTAATTTTTTTTTTTTGGTACTGGATATTGAATCCAAGCCAGAGTCACATCTCTGAGCTACATCTCTAATCCTATTTTATTTTTTTATTTTGAAACAGGGTGTCACTAAGTTGTTGAAGGTCTTGCTAAGTTGCTGAGGCTATCCTTGAACCTGTGATCCTCCTGTCTCAGCCTCCCAAGTACTGGGATTAAAGGCCTATAACACCCTGCATAAGATTTTTAATTTTTATATATCAGAGAAATATCAATGATTCATGTATACAAAGTCTAAATAGAAGCTGAATAAATCTGAAGGCATACTGATGATACATATGATATTGGTAAGAAGTAAAGATAGGAGATACATAAATATTCTCTAGAGCCTGTTTAGGGGGATGGGCAGAGCATGGAAGTGCTTCTTCTAATAGGCAGTACACCTGAAATATAGCACACTAGACATGCAAGCTACATGCACCTCTGTTTCAAATCCAACTACACCATTAGGTTTAAATAAAACAAGGATACAGTAGCACTTGAAAAACTTGTTTGTGCATTTCTTCATGGTCTTATTTATTCAACTATTCAGTTGTGTTAGAGGAGTTTAAAGGAATTCAGAAAGGGTGAATGGAATACAGAAGGAGGAACAATGGTTGTCTGACAAAAGTTGACAGAGGCTCACTGAAGACACCTGATCTGGGGATTGAGGGCATCACCAGTTCACTGTGCCAAGGCCAGGAGAACAACATCTTGGAAAGAAGAATGTAAGGATGGAAAGAAAGCATTAACTCCAGACTGTCCGTGTGTTAAGCCAGAATGTGACAAAATCAGACTCATATATGTTTTTAAGATTATGGCCAGGTGTGGTGGCGCATGTCTGTAATCCCAGTACTTGGGAGGCTGAGACAACACAACAGCAGTTTGGAGGATAGCCTCAACGATGTAGAGAAACTCTCAGTAACCTAGCAAAACCTTTTTTTCAGAAACAAAAAACAAATAATAAGGGCTGGGGTGTAGCTTGGAGGTAGAATGCCCCTGGGTTCAATCCTCTGTAACACACACACGCACTCACATGCGCGCGCGCGCACACACACACACACACACACACACACACACACACACACTTACTAGAGCAAAAATAGGAGAGATCAAGCTGCTAAGAAACTAGTGGTGAGGAAGCTCTTCTGGAAGTTGCAGCTCAGTCCACCAGGGAGATGAGAAGGTTCAGAACATAATCATGACAGGAAATGTGTATGCCACAAATGTGCCAATAGCTAGAAGAAAGCAAAATTGCTTCTCTAACCTATGCCTATGAATGTTAATTTGGGCCATTAATGCCATATAAAGAAAAACACAGATAAAGCAGAACTGGATAAAATGAGGTCAGAGTTTATAGAGCAACATGGTTTTTAGTAAAAAAGGAAAGAAGAATATATTGCTAATATTTGCATAAAGATACTCTAAAGATATATGAGGAACTAAGGAGACATTAGAGGAAAGCTGTTGGATGGAGAGGGGTGGAGGAGAACCTCTCACTCTAGAGAAGAAGAAAGCAAACAGTGCAATGGGAAGAAGAGATGCAGCAGGAATGACACCCCCAGAAAGCGTGCTGTGGCCAGGGGTGCTATATCTAGTACAGCCCACACATCTGTTTCCAATATGATCTGTCAAAATTGCCATTAAGCACTTGTGGAAAAGTTTGCAATTAACTACCTTGAAAAAAGAGTGCTGCAGTTTAAGAAAAAAAAATTCAAAACTCCACTCCTACTCCCCCTCCATCTGTCTCTCTCTTTCCCCCTCCCTCTTTATTTCTCTTTCCCTCCCTCTCTCTCCCTCTTTCTCGCCCTCTCTCTGTTCAACTGAAAATTGAACCCAAAGGCATTCTACCTCCCTGCTATGGGCCTATTTTTTTATTTTTCTTTTATTTTGAAATGGGGTCTCACTAAGTTGCAGATGGCCTTACTAAGTTTCTGAGGCAAGCCACAAACCTGCAAACCTTCTGTCTCAGCCTCCCAAGTACTGGGTTAATAAGCAAGTCCCACCAAACCTGGATGTGGGGAGATTTCTTTCTTTTTCTTTTTTCTTTTTTTGGTGGTACTGGGGTTCCTGGAAGCCCTTCTATCTCCAGGCTACACTCCCAGACCTATTTTATATTTTTTTATTTGGAAACAGGGTCTCTTAAGCCAGCGTGGCTGGCTTCGAACCTGCACGGTCCTCCTGTCTCTGCCTCCAATGTGCAGGGATTACAAGCATGCGCCACCACGCCCGGCTGTGGGGAGATTTCTAATAGCAAATATCTGGGAGTAAAAATTGTCCCAACTGAATACTGAAAAGCAGAAAGAATATTAGTTTCAGAGCAATATAGATGGTTTAGAGACACAGATTTATAAACCAAATCAACTAAAAATGATGTTATAAAAATATAGGCAAGCATGAAAATTATTAGCTATTATTCCTTAAAAAGGTTCTTCAAAGATGATTATAAAGAGAAAAGAAAAAGATCTACCCTGACTTGAGCTAAAGAGAACTAAGCATTGAGTTTAAAACAAATTAAACCTGCTATCCACTTTCTTTCACAGAATCAAGGGTTTCAAGATTAAAATACATACTGTAAGTATGAGTTTTTTGTGCCTTGCAATAATTCTACTGTCTGCCTCTTGGCACAGGGCACCTTGGCAGGACCCATCATCTGTTTTAAGTCACTGGTGTTTCCAGAGTGGGAAGGACTTCGAGGCATGCCTACTTCCACAAAAGCATCATTACAACCTGTGGGAGGAGAAAAAGAGAAAGTGAAAAATGAAATATCACCTTACAGCTGTCAATATCTGAAAAGGAAAAGAATCAGACCCTTCTATAGAGACATGGTGTTAACAGCACTCACTTGCAAAAAGAACTCTTCGACAGATTCAGGGTGTCATACAAACCAGATTTGAAGACTACATTTTCAAGATTGTTAGGAGCAAAAAAAGCTACAAAAAGACACTCTACTTGGATGGAGAAGATATACAGCTACATTAAAAAAAAAAAAAAACCTTTAGTAAGTTGATGCTTTCCTGTGACACAAGTATAATCACTTTAACTTAGGTAAGCAGAAAGTGGTATTTCTGTGGAAAGTGCTTTCCAGTTAATCTTTCATCATGCTTGTTGGATTTTCATTCAAGATACTGCTTCCCCACATGGCTGAGACAGGATGAGTCAGTTGGTTAGTAATGTCAACTCAGAATGACTGCATGGACTCTTTACAACCTGCTCTACACAAAGAGGCAAAGTACGTTCAGGAGGAGACTTATAGTCCTGACCTTCTGCAGGGCTTGATTTGGAAGAAGACTGTTCAGGCCCGGCTGTCTGGAGGGACGGGTCCCCATGATTTCTACTCAGCACCTTCTCTCCAAGTGATGAAGTGGATAATGCACCATATTTTATATTTGGAGACTGAAATAATAGGAAATAACACACAGATACAGCCATAATTTTACAATTTACAATTAATTTCAGGTGAAGATTGAAACATGTCAAAAATGGCTCATTTCTTATAAACAGCAAAGACCACCACATCTTAGCAAAAGGGCATTACCTGTGCATGCCCATTTAAAGCAGCGGAGATCTTTTTGCCTTCTATCTGCATGCTATTAAGATGGACATCAACAGGAGTCAAGCCAGGAGGAGGTGATGGAGCTGTGTGCCCATAGGTAGGCACTCCAGATAATAAAATATTGGTTAATGTGGCTTGGGCAGTAGATGGGATCATAAGGTGTGGTATAGCAGGAAAACCTATGGTAACATTTCATGAAGAAAGATATCAGAAAGGAAAAGAGAAATCACACACAACTACTATTATTTTCAGGAAAAAAAATGTCATTTTTGCAACAACAACAAAAAAAACCCCATCATTTTTGTTCCTGCAAATGCAAAAGATAATTCAAATTTGTTATCTCTCTATAAATAGGATTAGTGTTACTATAAAACACAGAAGATTGTTAAAAATGAAACAATGCTTCATAAAGTATTTACTCCAAGGCCCTCACTGCAGATGAGGAAACTAGTCAGGTTCAGCCTGTTTATATGGCTATATAGTAAGTTGGTCCAGAGAGAGCCTGTTTTCTAATCACCAAGTGTACTGCTTTCAGATGCTGTTACTACCGCTTTCTTTACTAATGCTTCTATCAAGTTCCTTTGCCTAATCTGCTTATCATACCTGAAGATGACACTTTTTTGAATGAGTCACTTCTTTGTCATGATTAATTTTAACTAATTTACACATCAAAGAATTCCTGTTTAGTTGGAGTATGCTTTGAACCATAATTTTTCCTTAGGGAAATAAAATCATTGGTAAATTCTATTTAAAAACTGATAACACCTAAGACCATATGCCTTTGACTATACTTTAATAATACTGACCTGTGGCATTTGAAGTATTAGCAAGTGGTGGTGCCCACAATGTGGGGCTGGGGGTGCCAGAACTTGGACTCTGCAAAGGACTGACTGAGCTATTAAGAGCATTCAAGAGTGAGTTTGGGGTTGTTGATGTGTTTAGTGATAAGGTGGTGGGCCCCAAAAGACCTGAAATAAAAGAACGGCAAGTTAATACACATGAATTCAATATTTTAAACTACAGATGATGCCAGTATTGTCATCTGGAATACACAACAACATAATCTTGTATTTTTAAGTATAAAATATGCTGTGACAGATTTTTCTTTCAAATATTCACATGAAATATTTCTTCATACAACTCTAACACAGGAACCAGAATACCCACAAAGAGATGCTGTCAGAAAAGAGAAGACAGATGTGCCCAAAGTAGGACAGTGGTCAGGGTCATGGAGCATGGCCAGGTGTCATGCATTTGTGTCAGCTAGCCATCTGCTTCCTTTTCAAAGCATTCACATTTAGCAATGATTGGGGAGCATTTTCATGTGATAGAACAGATTCATTTGGTCCCTTTATAGGCCAGCTGAGTTACCTGAACAATTTTCATATGTATGTGAGAACAGAGGTAGGACTTTTTTCAGCTACATCCCAATGATAAAGCTTCCATCAGAAAAAAATTTGTTATTCTATTTTAAGGATATGATGACTACTTAGCTAAACTAATAAAATTTCTCTTTGGGTATATATTCAAAGATGTGCATTTGTTTACAAATGTGCATTTTTTCCCAGTAAGACATAGAAAGCATTAAGTATTACAGGATGGGGTAGCCATGAAAGCAAGCTTAGGGTTCAGAAACTGCATCTCTGCTTGCTTCCTTTCTCCCTAGTGCCAGATAAACTTGGCTTCTGCTAAGCTGCCTGATGGGCATTTACTGGCTCACAGGCATCACTTTATTATGACTCTGTTCAGGTCTCTGTGGCAGGAATAAGTTTGGTGGATTATGAACCAAGAAAAAAAATCTTTTATATTTTAATAATATTCAAGCACAGCACCTTAGAATCTTAATCATATTAAAATCATATTGCTTTTCTGGTATTGGGATTTAACCCAGAAGCATTCTACCACTGAGCTATACATCCAGCCAATTTTTAATTTTTTTTTAAACAGAGTCTCACTAAGTTGCTGAAGCTGGCTGCAAACCTGCAATCCTCTGACTCAGCCTCCCAAGTACTGGGATTACAGGTGTGAGCCATCATACCTGGCTTCATATTATATTTTTTAAAAAGCAAAAACAGACATTAGGAAATATATTTTAAAGATTATTGAGAATTTTTTTTTGTTTTTGGTGAATGCTGAAGAGGATTAATGGCTAGGATTACTACATTAACTTTTTACACAAGAGCAACTGAAAAATGTGCAGAAAAATGATAGCCCCAGCATGACCTTAACGGAGCAACTGACTTCAGCTATAGGATCGAAATCCATAGTGAGGCCATAAATACCACTGTGGCCAAGATGCCTCTTGGCCTCACCCTGCTTTCTTAACTAAAGCACCAAGAGGATAATGTTCAAACATTTTTCTATTCCTTGCTTTATATATAAATAGAGGTCCATTTGCTTTCTCAGTGGGTGCAGGCTAGGCTAAACTGTGTCTGGCTTGGCAGATCTGCCTTCTGGGGGTGGGGTTCTGATTGCTTCTCCCCCCCACACTTCCATATATAGATTTGCAATAACTTTTTAAAAAGCAAACTTGATAAGCCTTATCTCTATAGACTGATGGCAATATTGAAAATACAAGAGTCAACCTGCTCACTTCAATCTCAAAGGCATTCTTATTTTAGAAGAACAAACACAGCCACTGGAAATAAAACAGACCTTGATTATTTATGCCAACAAAAGAAGAATCTGGGTAACCAAAATCCACTGAGCCTAACAAAAACCAACCCAAATACATTCATTCAAGTTTTATTGTTTTTCACCTGATCTTAGGGCCTAAGAAAGAAAAAAAAAATTAAAAAAGCATTTAAATGACCCAAATGGAAGAAGGAAAGGGAAGCAGCACAGCATTTCCCAAGTGACTGAGAAGCACTGTAATAATAAATTATATACCTAGTCCAGTGAGTCCGAGGCCTGCTGAAGCTAAGATATCCAGGCTGGGACAAGCCAGGCCGGCAGGGCAGGATGCTGGGGATGGGCTGGTTGCTATGGTAACCCCACTGCTTTCAAGTCCGAGGAGACATTTCCTTGCTTCATACATATTTAAGGCATTTCGCTCAACACTTTTCACAATCACAGACTATGAAAACACATAATGGGGGAAAAAAAGTGACATGCATGTAGTCTACAATGAATGAAGAGGGAGGGAGGTGGGTGGAAAGTGAATATGTTAAGAGGAATTCCACTCAGGATATATCAATGCTGCTTTAAAATCAATTGCAAATTCTAACCACTTATTTCTTAGGTTCACTCCTCTGCTAAACCTGTGAAACATTATTTACCATTTACTGCAGGTGTGCTGTGGCCTAGGTCCTGAGATGGAAGCTGCACAAATGTCCCATTTTACACCAAGACCTTCTGGAGTGGAGTCATTATTCAAATGCAGCAAGTTAAGAGACTTAGTCAAGAGTTAAAGCTCAGCTGTGGAGTTCTAGAACAGCAGCAAGAAACCTATAACTCCATAGCCTCCGGTATTTACAATACGATTTCCCCCTGTATCTCACCTTTACAAACCAATTCAGACCTGTCACCATATACAGACTGCCTAACAACACTTAAGTTTCACATTTATGGCTCAATAGTTAACGAATAAACCTTGTGGTGCCGCTATTCCACAGAGAACATATCTATAGCAAAACTATGGTTTAAAAAATCTAATAAATCTTCCTTCCCTCTCAATGGACTCATCTATAAAACTGGAAATGTGAAAAAAAGGGAAAAAATCCAAATGAGAATAAGAAAATCTGTGGCTAAAGAGTAAAGTCATAGGACCAAGCCAGCTGGCCTAACTAAATGGCCCTGGGATGCTGCACGGTTTTAAAGTTCTCAGGCACAATCTATTTTTCCCCAATAACTGCCCATTTCTTACTGAACTGCTGGAATTATTCTTGTGCCTGAGTGTCTATATATGCATAAGTCCTCCAATTCTCTTCTGTCTTATCTTTTGATTCTGTATCTCTAGTGACTCAGATAGGTCAAGCATGAAGCTTTATGATACATAAAACTAATGTCCTATTCTCTAACTTAAAACTATATCAAGCTGACTTAGAATCAGGGATTTTGAAGGTATGATCATTGGACAATAAATAGTATTTACACATACCCCAAATTATAGATAATATGTTACACACAATCCACTATATATGTACGATAAGTTTACATTTTAGAAATAAAAAAGAGAAGGCTTGACTGATGTTTTATCTATGATAAGAAGTTGGGGGACTCAGTTCAGGAATTTTTTTTTCTTATAAACCTTCCATAAACTTAACACAGTTCTATTTTATAAATCCTTTCATCTTGAAGAAATGTTTAAACATAAAAGAACCAAGGTTGCTATAGCATTTATATACTGAGTATCCTAAGACTTATTTTTGTTTCTGACTTCTGTTGAAAAAAATAAGTATTCATTCTGTTTCCTAATTCCATTTTCCCTCCGAGCCCAAAGGCAATTCATCACGAATCTGTGCATCCTTCCAGACAATGCTTTGTACTTCAAAAGACTTACATGCATACAGTCTACCACTTAGAATTGCTGCCATGTGATCTGATTTTTTTACTCAGCACATTTTTGCTATTTGACTCCTTGTGCAAAAGTGTCTTCAGCTTGAGTAACTAGAAGCAGAACGGCTGCAAGTGTGGAATCTGTATTCTCAGTGTGATGAGATGGTCCCAATTGCTCTTAAAAGTTGCTGTGCCAATTTTCAAATGTCACGATGTTAATGTAGAAACATTCCTCTTCCCTCACATTTTCACTAGTGCTTAGTATCAGATATTATCCCATTAAAATTTTACTGTAAGTGTAATTACTAAAATTTGCAACATTGTACAGGAGAGGTTCCAACACTATAGCAGAACATTTTAATTACTTATAGTCTTCATTAAAAAGAATGGGTAAGCCGGGCGTGGTGGTGCACGCTGGTAATCCCCGCGCTTGGGAGGCGGAGACAGGAGGATCTCACAGGTTTGAAGCCAGCCGTGCTGGCTTAAGAGACCCTGTTTCCAAATATAAAAAAGTATAAAATAGGTCTGGGAGTGTAGCATGGAGGTAGAAGGGCTTCCAGGAACCCCAGTACCACACACACACACAAAAAAAAAAAAAAAAAAAAAGAAAAGAAAAAAAAAGAAAAAAGAATGGTCAAACTGGGCATGGTGGTGCACACTTGTAATCCCAGCATTTGGGAGGCAGAGACTGGAGTTAGCGTACAACCTCAGCTACTTACTGAGGTCCTTGGCAACTTAGTGAGACCCTGTTTCAAAATAAAGAATAAAAAAATAGGGCAGGTGTTGTGGCTTGGAGGTTGAATGCCACTGGGTTCCATCCCCAGACCCGAAAAAAAAAAAAAAAAGAATAAAAATTAGGGCTGGGGGAGGGGGTAGCTCAGAGGCACAATGCCCCAGGTTCGAACACCCCTGTACAGGAAAAAAAAAAAAGGATGGGTAACTATTCTTTAAATCACTGGGGGCAAACACAGTGGCTCGCATTTAGTAAGTGCTTTGAATACTTTTTGAATTGTACTGGATATGTACACACACATACACATACATGCAATGTGTAAGTAACCTAACCAACTCTTTGGTAACTAAGTAAAACTTAAAGTTACCAAGATTGGGAATTTAAAAGAAATGCTTTCCTTTCACATGTATTTATAAGAAAAAATGGATACTAGAAATGGACTCTAAAACCCAACAAATATATGAAGAAAACGATGATCAATGATAAATACTGTTACAAATTTATATTGCTATAATTATACAATAACATATATATTACAGTATTAGTTATGTGTAAGTGCAAATACACACTTGTATGTTAAATAAAACAGTATAAAATGTGATTCTTTGAGTCCAGACTGAACCAACCTTGCTTGGCTGTTTTGGCTTTGGTTTGATGCTGATGAATACATCAAGCTGTTCCATCAACTGAGCTATGAGTTGTGGATCTACTTCAATTTCTTCCTTCATATCAAACATCAGCACAAGAGGAAGACAACCCTAGAAAATGTCACAATTGAATTTATAGGAGTGAGTTGTTTTAAAACCTGGTAACTGAACATGCCTGCAAATCATGCATTGTTTTACAGATATAAAGAGCAAACTGAAGTATTAAAGCTAAATTAGGTACATTCACATAGCTTAAAGGATTGAATTGGTGTGGGAACAATTTTGATAAGGAAGAAACTATCTTTAGGATAACAAAATTGTGTATCACAAGTTTCTGGTCTTGGCCTGAATTTTTTACCCACTCTTTGCCTTGGAAAATTCCTTCCTTCTCTGACTTTGGTTTTGTTAGAGTAGAAATGAGACTCAACCACACCAGGGACATTGACCTTGTGCCTCTGCTCAAAAACTTACAGTGATAGATTTTTATTGCATCCTGAATGAAAGCTAAACATGTATCAGCATTTAAAGAGCTCCACTTTTCAGGCCTGGCCTTCTTTCTTGTCCTTAATCTACTGGGTATAGGAACCATGTAACATGCTTTCTGACCCATAGGATACTCACTTGCTGGATTTTATATGCATATATAGGAAGAATCTAGTGTTAAACATACTAAGACCAAAATAAAATTCTGCCATTTCAACTGTGGATAAAAGTGATCTTTTTTAGGACAGTTCTATGTAAAAAGGTGATAACAATATAGGTGAAGTCTTTTAATTTATCCCCCTCCTCCTTTCAATATTATTCAATATCATGTCTCACAGGAGAGCTGTATTTTGGGCAGGTGTGATCAAAGTATTAACACCAATTCATAACTACATAGAATGCTTGAAAAAGTTCAATGAACTCAAAGATAACACATAAAAGCTTAAAAATATGAAGAGCAATTATAATTCTTAGATATGAATTAGATACCTGATTAGTATATTAAAATAACCTGATAAAATGAACATTGTCAAAATAGAAAGCATTTGCAAAAAATAAATTTCTTAAAATCATATTATAATCCTAAATGAGTGGAATCAACAATATAAATTTGGATTTCCCAAAAATTCCTCTAAAAGAAATACTGCAAATTAATAATAGCAAAGGTTACACCTGATACTTATTAATTCAAATATCAGTAAAAGTTAAAACACTGGACAAGAAAATATAGCATTGTTTTTAATAAGAATATTTGTAAGCCCAGGATTATGTCCATTGATTTTATTACAATATATCAATTTATACACTGAGGGTGTTTTGTTTTTGTGGTACTGGACATTAAACCAGGGGTGCTCTACCACTGACCTATGCCTTCAGCCCTTTTTTATTTTATTTAGAGACAGGGTCTTGGCTAAGTTGCCTAGCCTGGCCTGGATCTTGAAATTCTTCTGTCTCAGTCTCCCAAGGTTGGGATTACAGGCATGTGCCACTGTGCCTGATTTACACTGGAGTTTTAAAAAATATGGGAAGGAGAAAAATATTATGAATTCTAAATTAGAAGTGGTATCAAATCATAACATATAACTTTCATAAGTATGTTTTTAATAAATAACAAATTCATGGCTCAAACAGTATTTAATTATATCAGAAATTTATGAGATATGCAAATGTTTCAGGTCACCAAAAGTTACATCTTTCAGTATGAACTTTAAATAGTATTTTTTTTGTGTGTGTGTTGTTTTGGTGGTACTGGGGTTCCTGGAAGCCCTTCTACCTCCGGGCTACACTCCCAGACCTATTTTTACATTTTTATTTGGAAACAGGGTCTCCTAAGCCAGCGCGTGCGGCTGGCTTCGAACTGTCTCTGCCTCCCAAGCGCGGGGATTACAAGCGTGCGCCACCACTTCCGGCTTTAAATAGTATTTTTACTATTCTGTTTAAATGGAAGAATTTTGTCAAGTGCAAACTGCATACTAGTACTATATGTCAGGTGAAAATAATCACCTTTCATCCATGCTACAAAATATGCTCAGTTATTTCATTATATCCTCTTCTGTGTTAAGTCTAAGAAAAAAATACTATGAGAAAATGACTTACCTCTGTAATGAGATCAATCCTCTTGAGGCACTATGAACCTTATTCTTCCAATTTGTTCCACTTTTACCCTGGAGAAACTTAGTGACTAAGCTTCCCAAGTGTTTTCTTAAATATCACAGTACATTGAGTGCAATAACACGCATTGTATCCAAACAGGTTAAGCAAAAAAAAAAAAAAAATTAAGACACATTTCAGTAATCTTACCATGAGATATTGCCTTGCAAGACAGACAGCCTCAACGGTGCCCTGGAGGTAGACAGTGGATTTCTTTTGTGGATTACTAGGATCAGGAAAGTGGATCTGAGCACCTGTTCTCTGCATGATATGTTTGATGTTGCTCCCATTTCGACCCATCATAAAGAGATGATGTTGCGCTGCAATGTCCAGTTGTGTGCTCACAGGGATAGCTGATGCTAAGCTCCCAGCAAGATGTTCTAACAGCATGGCAGTTCCTTCCTAGCAGGAGAGGACAGGAGGAAAACAGTCCTATAAAACATGACTGTCCATGTATAGGAAAAGATTCCATTGCACTTCTAAGAGCCATGGAAAAATACAGCACATTCTACAAAGCCAAATGTAACACAAAGGAAAAATTTGGAAAGCATATTAGTCTAATATCCCTTAAAAATAAAAGATGCATTATCTGTATGATTAGAATATGGAGAATGATCTAAGTCATTTACCTTCACAGCACTAGTGTTATTTTGAGACCCTCGTACTATGACAGTAGCACCATACATTCGGGAACGCTGTTTAAATGATATTGAAATGTTGTACGTTTGTGATATGTGCTGAATAGAAGGGGAATTAGGATCGGGAACTGGTTGAAGAATCCCAGCAATTGGTAGCTCAAACATCAGCACCAAAGGAAGCAGCTCCTAGAACAGTATTATAAGAACCCAAAGCAGAGAGTTAAAGCATCATACATTTAAAGGTGTATGTATACAGTTCATTTGCTCTTTCCTGAAGATGTTTTTAAAACATAAGTTGCTCTTATGGTAGCAAAAGCTTAGTAGACTAAGGAGGCTTTTGTAAAATTTGAGAGCTGTGATTCACCCTACCTATAGCATTTTTCCACAAGCCCATGTTTGACTATGTAAAAACCACCAGAGAAATTGAGTCAGGTGAATTTAGAACATCTTTAAGAAACATATTCAAAAGAAAAGAGTTATAAATAACAAAAAACCTTATTTCTAAAATGCTGATAATAAAATGTGTATAGTTAAAATTTATAAAATGGACACCAAGATGCACATAATAACTTTTGCCACTAATTCCTATTTACTGAAATATGATTGGTTATAAAATGCCTTATAACACAAATATTGCTGACATCAATTTACATTATTTAGGTTATTTATAGTTACCCGAATTCTAACTCGGGCTGATTCTACTCCTGCTGGTAGTCCTGCTATAGATACCTGCAAAAGTAAGAAAATGAAGTTTTATTTCAATAAAAAATTGCTTTGCTAGTTAAGTATATCCTTGCTACTCAAATGTGGTATTGTTTTAGAGCTCTTTATTTTTTCAAATAAATATCCTTTATTAAAGAAAAAGAATAGTTACATTGCATGTACAATAAGAGAAAGGTGATCGCAATACTTGGTGTACAAGTAATTCTGAAGTCATGGGTGTAAAAAACATGAAATATAAAGCAACACAGTAATTTCAATGCAGAAAAGTTGCACTAAAGAGCAAAAGACAACAATCAAAACAATTATTGGAGATTTCAGAGTACTGCTATAAATGCTTGCTCTTAGTATTTTCTTTGTATGTTTAATACTTTAGAATGTTAATTGATTACATTAAAGTATTTTAAGTTTGCAAGAAATGGCAATTACAATGCACTGTGCATAATGTCCATTTAATGTAATGGGGTAAAGCCATCCTTAAGAGCCAAGCACAATGTGCTAGTTAGTGTTTTGCTTTTACCTTTATAATATTGTACAGTGCTAGTAAATGGTGACTCAATTGGCCATTATAATTTTCATTTGCTGAGAACAGCTAAAAAAGTTAGTTTCCTTAGCCCTAACAGGCTTTATTCATGCCTGGAGCCTTCCATTTTTTCATAAACTACATATTATGGTTTCACTTTTGGCAAGATATATAGTACAATGAAAAATTCACCTAGTTCTTGCACTGAATATAAATGATAATATAACATGAAATGTGCATTTTAAACAGATTTTACTTTCCATTTATTTCTTAGAATAGAAAAGGAACTGTGCCTAGTGTGGGAGACCTGACTGAGATTCATCTTAGATGGAGAAGACTGAGAGGACAAGAAGCACCTGCTGTGGGCGGGTGTTGTGTTCTGGTGGTGGCCAGTCTTCAACTTTGCTACAAAGCCTTCTAGTTAAAGCACATCAAGATGAGTCTCTGCTTAATTGCTTTGTAAAATGGAGCAATGGTATGTTTTATTCTATAATTTAAAAGTTTTTTCCTACAAAGTGAGTTTATATTGTTGCCTAAACTACCATGCATGTAAACAGGTTTTTAAAGGTGGGAGGGAATCGTGTGTGTGTGTGTGTGTGTGTGTGTGTGTGTGTGTGTGTGTGTGTGTGTATGCATGCATATGTAGGCATTAAATGTTTGCCTGTTGAGTTATTTCAAAGATATGCTTATTCCAGAGTTTTGCCACAGTAAGTGTAAAACCTAGCATTTGTAGGATTTATTTTTTTAAATTGCAAACTTATAAACATTTATTATCCCACTGTGAGATGCATGTACAGAAAATACCTACGAGGCTGAAAAGTTAAGGAGTCAATGGATATTATTTCACACTGAATCTCAAAGCAGTTGTTTTGAAGCTTGAGGGAAGTTGTTTTGTTTTGCTTTAATTCAGGTACAACTAAGCAGTGCAGCTTGGGGAGTCAGGATGTGTGGCAAAGACCTTGAAAGGTGATATGGAGATGAAAGCAGAAGGTCTAGGTGGTGGTTACCCAGTCCAGTTTTAGAAGGGGAAGTATTTTTACTTGCACATTCTCTGGTTAGTTATCAAAGTGTGAAAGGAGCAGCTATCCTAGCATTCATGATACTAATTATATTTGTGAAACAATAGGGGTAGACTTAACTTCTTCACCTTTGACAGAACCCCCTTGACTGATTGAATTTTTCATTGTACTGTATATCTTGCCAAGTGTTAAACCATAATATGTAGAACTTTTTATTTTTTTGAAGATTTAAAGAAATTTATTAAAAAGATAGAAATACAGAAAATAGAAATACAGAAAACAGTTACAGCCCCATGCCAAAATAGCATGAGGGGGGAGGGTGGCCTGGGCCAACTCACCACTCCCCTGTAGAACTGTTTAAAATAAAGAATTTTAGTCCTCAATCCAGCCCTGTTTAACCAGGATTTGCATTTTAGTAGGACCCTCGGGGTTTATGTCAACTGATCTACATCATGCATTATACTTACCTAGACCCCATAAGGCCATCCTGCTCTGGTTATAATTATTCTTATTCATGGTATTTTTCTCCCTTTAAATTCTTTGAATAACACACACACACACACACACACACACACACACACACACACACACCCTGACATGCAATGATATGGCAATACTCAGTTCTTAAAATATTGAATATCACACCAGCTGGTAAAAAATCAGTTGTCCAACACCCCAGTCTTCCCAGGATCCCCCGAGCCTTCCCATGACCTACCAACTATTGCAACACTCTCACTCTGGGGTGGGGTGGGGGTAGAGGTGCTCTATACTGCCCTCAGGGCTGACGGGCAGGCTATAGCAGCTCTGTGCTATTTTGAATGACACACTTGCCTTTTTTCAGGGGTTTCCATCTATCCCCTTACACATATCCCATGACCACCATTAGGACCTGAAGAGAAAAAGACTACATCTTCTTCATCTTTGTGGCTAACAGTTTCCAAATTTGTAATTAGTTTAGAAAAGAGAACACTTCCAAATAGAACAAATAACATGATCTGTTCTTCAAGAGTTTAAAGTGCTTACATGTGGGCAGGTGAGTTCAAAAAGTATGTAGAAACTCAAGAGAGACATGATTCAGCCAATGTGAGGAAGCTGGGCCCTCATGTAGTGCCCCTCAGAAGGTGAGAGGATACAGCATGAGGACATCTGGGTCTTTAGAGACAGAACCCAAAGGCTTCTGGACTGGCCAAACTTCTAGGCCCTCTCCTAACCGACATGCTCTCTCTCAGCCTTTCCTTAGGGGCTTTACTTTGTCACCATCAAATCCTCCCTTTTTTGACCAACTACTTAGAGGTCAAGCACCTACGCCCTACTTACAGCTCATCCTCAAAAAAGCACAGCACCTTTCTTCTCTTTGTGGGGCTGGTACAGTCTATACTGCATGCCATCGGCAGGATTACTTTTTGCTTTCATCTCTCAAATAAGGTGCACATACTGAAATTAAGACTGTAATTCATTCCATCAAAGTTCTCATGGAAAGAGGAATCACCTGGTTGCTTTTTTCTGCTTGGTTATTTCTGTTGGAATCTGGAAAGTGGATGTGGCATCCTGTTTCTTCCATCACCTTTTTAATATTGTTGCCACCTTTGCCAATCACATGTGAGTGCTCCGTGTGGGACACATCCATCTTCAATGTGACACGATTGCTCTATGCAGATATAATGCATTACTTCATGAGGCATGAAAGAGGAAGGAACAACACCCAAAATACTTTGCCCTTAATGTTTTTTTAGTATTAACAAGAAATGACCCAGTGGGAAAGCTTAGATTTCTTAATAAAATAATCTCAATTTAAAAATATTTAATTTTAGCCAGGCATAGAGTGCACATTGTAATCCCAGCATTTGGGAGGCTAAGACAGGAGAATCCTCCTGTGTCTCAGGATCTCAGGAGCATGGTTTGCAGGCAGCCTCAGCTACTTAGTGAGGCCCTTTGCAACTCAGTGAGACTCTGTTTCAAAATAAATAAAAAATAGGGCTGGAGGTCTAGCTCAGAGGTAGAATGCCCCTAGGTTCCATTCCCAGTTCCACAAAAAATCAGTTTCTATAAATTTCTCTTTGGTTATTAAAATTCATTTTAAGACAAATTTGTCAGAATAAACAGAAATGTTCTTTATGAACACAAGTTTTTGGTAAGTAGTCTTCAAAAAAAGTCAGTTACAATTACAAATAAATTACTTTTTCCTTTAAAAAACATTATTCATGAAATATTTCATTCAAATAACTAAGTATAGATGAAAACATAATAACAAAATTAAAGATGTAGGGGTGCTGGAAAGCGGGCTGGAAGAAGCGCTTTCCCCCTAGTATTAGAAGTTAACTAGAGAAGTCTTCTTCCATATTAGGATTAGAAATAAGGTATTAAAATATAGAGTTAAGATATAGAAGTAAGGTAGGATTGGAAATAGAATGGAGATCCATAAGCCCAGCTGCCCAGGTTGCAGGATTCAAGGACGAGGGTAGGGGACCCACAAGGTCAAAGCCTCTAATCTCCAGCTTGCTGGCCAAGGTCTTTGTAAATGGGACCCCATCCCCATATCTCTGAGCTAGATCAGTAAACAAGGCCAGGCTAATCTGCTCTCCAGGCAGATTATTCAGTGCAGTTTTTTTTTCTTGTTTGGGGTCGTTTTGGGTTTTGTTATGGGTTGGGGGAAAGTGTGTCCGGGACCCTAGCAGGGGTCCCCGGGGAACGGTTTCCACAAACCATATTCTCCCAATCCGTAACATTGAAGGACTATGCAACCAAGATGACAGACAACTAGAAATAAAAATAAAGCTTAAAACTGTGAATAAGGAAGTATTTATAAGTGTTGTTTCTACAACTACTATGTTGTAGTATGTCCAACTTTAGAAAATGCATCTGCTACTCTTGTTGGCAGAAAGAAGGGTGGGGAAACAATCACAAAGCCTAAACCTTTGGCAGAAGAATGGCTCACATAACTGAATACAGAGATTAATTGAAGCGAAATGCAACATTCCAGGACATGAAAAAATACAGTGCTCATATTGTAATCTGTGTATTTAATTTTGGGAAACTGAGTATTGTAAAACTATAAAGAACACCATGAAATCATTCTCATTTACAAAACTATTACTGCATTTACACAGTCTTTAACAAGTAAAATTAAAATGTCTAAGTATAGCTGGGTATGGTGGCACAGGACTATAATCCGAGTACTCAAGAGGCTGAGACAGGATGTTTATGGGTTCAAGGTCTGTCTCAGCAACCCTTTTAGTGAAACTTTTAGTGAAACTCTGCTTTAAAATGAAAATAAAATAGGGCTGAAGGTTCAGAGGTAGAATGCCCCTAGGTTCAATCCCCAGTTTGGGGGTGGAGAGGGAGGGAGGGAGGGAAGAGGAGAGGAGAAGAGAGGAGAGAGAAATATTAACTTCTATCCATTAAATATTTTAAAAACTTAATTCTGTCAGTTTAACTTTTGAAATACAGTAAAATGTTTTTTGGGGAATATTCCAAAATAATTTAACAATTATGTTAATTATGATTAATTTTATGGTGCTGGGGATTGAACTGATAATCTTAAAGCATTCTTAAAACATTTTTAATGGAACAATAACAAAAAGAAACAGAAAAGAAGAGGAGAAAGAGGTCAGAGATCATTTCAATAAAACAGCAAGTAGAAAAAAAAGTGATTAAGAACCTGAAGCCTGGATTTGAATCCCACCTCCCCACTTACCAGCACTGGGATTCTGAGCAGATTAATATCTCTGTGTTTCATTATAAAAATTAAACTAATATTGTAACATGTATAGGGCTTAGCAAAGGACCTGGCAAAGTATAAATGAACTCAAGGTAAGTAGATTCTCACAAATGAGTAAAAATTTTCATGTTCTCTATACACACACTGGCAGTGGGAGAGAGAACACAATTGTCAAGCATGCACACCAGTTTTACACCATCACATGATGAACATAGAGCTACAGAGTTCACTGTGGTCACCCACTGGCATGATAAAGGCCAATATGCTAATTTCTACATCTTTATTACTTACACTACACTAACTAGCCCCAAGGTCTATTTGTGAAGATGGTATATATGTACACCTATCCATATGCAAAAATATATGTGCATATATAAATACCACATGTATATATATGTGTACATATAAGTACTGTTCAATTGCCCGGCATGAGCAAATATACTCAAATATTAAATAAAACTTCCCATCCACTGTGCTTATTTTAAGACTCAACATTACATTCTCCTGGTTTTTCTTCTCCAACTGGTTCTTTCATAAAAGCATGAAGTAGCCCTTGTATAGACAAGGTTCTGATATCTGAGAGTCCTTAACATTCACTTACTTTTGTGTCTAAGACAGACATGATCATTTCCTTGGCTTCTTTAACATCTTCTTTCTTTCCAGAAACCTTAATATGGGGATCTGTAAGAAATCAGAAACATAGGCTCATAGGAAATTCTCCAACTTTCTCAAATTATGTTTTAAAATTGATGTTACAACATAAGAAATAAGGTTTGACAATAAAAACAAGCATGTACATTTATTTGTACACTTATTTATGGCCTTTTCTTTCTGAAAACTGGCTAAGCCATTTACCTTTTTTGCAAAATAAGTATATAATTGCAAAATAAATACAAATTATTTTTAAAATAAGTGAGGCTTCTATAAATTTGACATATTGAATTATTGTGATATTCCAGGTTTTATTCTAATGGTTTAAATACATTTATTTAATCCACACCTAATCACACTTATTTAATCAAAGCTTTGTGATTTTCTTTAAACAGGGGAAAGTAAGGCACAAAGTGGTTAAGTAACTTGCTCCAGAAAACCACTGAGAAACTTAGTCATTATAACCCAAAGTCTCCCCAGCCTAGATCCATACTTTAAGTATGTATGTATGTATGTATGTATGTATGTATGTATGTATGTATTTGTGGTATTGGGGATGGAACCCAGGGGCTTTCTACCTTTGGATTATACTCCCAGACCTTTATTTGGAAACAGAGTCTCACTAAGTTGCTGAGAGCCTCACTCAGTAGCTGAGGCTGGCTTCGAACCTGTGCGATCCTCCTGTCAGCCTCCCAAGTGCTGGGATTACAAGTGTGTGCCACCATGCCCGACTAAATTATGTAATAATTTAAAAGACATCCTCAGCAGGGCATGGTTGCGCATGCTTGTAATCCTAGTACTTGAGAGGCTGAGACAGAAGGATTATGGTTCGAGGAGAGCCTCAGCTACTTAGTGAGGCCCTCTGCAACTTAGTAAGACCCTGTTTCAAAATAAAGAATAAAAAATAGGAATGCAGGTGTAGCTCGGAAATAGAATGCCCCTGGGTTCAATCTCTGGTACCGTAAAAAAAGAAAGAAGAAGAAGAAGGAGAAGGAGAAGAAGGAGAAGGAGAGGGAGAGGGAGAGGGAGAGGAGGAGGAAGAATAAGAAGAAGAAGGAGGAGGAGGAGGAGGAGGAGGAGGAGGAGGAGGAGGAGGAGACATCCTCACAAATCAGGCTTAATAGAAAATTTTTAATTTTGATTCAGAAATACTTACTATTTATCCAGAATTCTTACTGAATGACTAATATATACATATGTTATTTATTACTAAATAGTATATAGGAAAGCATTCATTCATTCAACAAATATTTGCTGAATATCTGTCATCTCCATACAGTACCTGGGAAAAATCAATGAAGAAAAGAGACCTTGTCCTTGCGCAGAGAGGCAACAGGAACCAAATAAATTACTGAACATATTAAAATACTTTCTTAAAACCAGGTACACACAGGACCAGGAGGGTAAAGTCATGGTTAACAAGAGGGCCCATGAAGCTTCAGAGGCAGAAAGGCTCTGGCCTTTGAGACAGAGTCCCAGCAGCTGGGCCTCCCTGGAGTTTGAGGCCCCCCTCTCCCATGTCTACTGGTTGCACTCTTGGCCTCAGACACTTCTTATCTGGTATTTAATCCCCTTCTTTGACATATGCCTGGTCAAGGGAACTCTGAAAAGATCAAAGACCTTAAGATGGTTCAAAACTTTCTCAAATGCTTAAATATCAAGAGTTCATTTCAAGAGGCTTCTGAAAGTAGGTAACAAGGTACTGAGAGGCCCAACAGGTTGGGAAAACTCCGAGGGAAGGGCACCTCCACACGGCCTGCTTCTCCCCCATCCTAACAAGGACAGAGTTGGCCTTTTTTCTGTAATATGTTAGCTTTACCCATATGTGCACAATTCTCAGAATGTCCATTCTAAATTCTCCAGCCAATATTTACATAAATAACTGTCTACATTCAAAATTTCAGTCTCAACTCTCCTTAGCTTGGGTTTGGGTTTCTGCTGGCAGATATTGACTTTATATTGAAAACACTCACCACTTCCAGCCCACCGTGGGAGGAGAACTCAGTGTCTCCCAGACCCTCACTGAGAATCAGACTCACTTTAGCACTTGCTAAAACACAGGTTATTAGAGGACCCCATGATCGGCGTCTTACTGGTTTCTCAAATGATTTTTATATTAAGGACATAAAACAGGAGATTAAAACATATGAGAATTTAAATTGTAATTTCTAGGTCTAATACATATATGTAATCTCATGTGTCTAATACATATGATAAAATGCTTCTACAGGATACAAATATTTTTTACACACACACACACACACACACACACACACACACACACACACACACATGCTCCAATAACCTATAAATCTATCACTTTATAAACTGGATAGTCACATTAAAATTCCTCTGCAACTGTGGAGGGATAGGGAGCCTCAGGCCCAATTTAAGGAAGAATTTTACTGTTTACCATCTTAGCATCCACAGAACACAGAATAAGCATTTAAAAAAAGCAAATGCTTCAAGACTATTTCAAAGTGAAAGAGCACCATCTAGTGATAAGAAAGCAAATTACCAAGGGACACAGACATACTGGTAGTCAACAAAACATAAACAAAATAGTATCCAAGACTTGAATTAGTATTTTTTTGAAAGTGGTTCTTTAGTCCAGATTAATACAGATAGAGAAAGACTAAAGTGAAAAAATTCTGGTATGCATTACTTATATGGACAGTGGCATAGTTTTCAGTACCTTTAATCCTCATTTAAGAGGTATCATAGGATGTGCTCTTAATTTAGGTTAAACTCAAGTTGCTCATTTCAAGAACTGAAATACAATGCCTATTGAAATTTACAGATCAAACTTGTCTGTAATACCATAAGGGACTAATTTAATTCATATCCATTCTGAAAATAATTGATCAGAAAAAGAAATGTCAAAGTATTAACCATATTAAAAAACATAAAAATGGAGGAAAATGCCAGCTAGCTAGGAAGAGTGTTAAAAGATGTTTAGTGATATAGGGGGAAAGTATATAGCTTTACTTTCATAAAATTAATTACTTTGAAGGATAACTTCAATTTAGGCATAACATTTGGAGACATTTACTTAAAAATAATATTCACTATTTTATAACTAACCCTTAATATTCCTGGACACAAGGATCATATCTTATTTGATTGTGTAATACACAGTGTCAAATAAGTGGTAGATACTCATCACAGTGCTACTGAATGAATTGATGGCTCCCATACCATAGGACATAGCTAAAGATAGAGAGGAAGGAGATGGAAGTCTGCAGGAAGAGTCTCATCCTCATATTCAAGATGACTATCTGTCCTACATGTCCCAAAACAATTTTGACTTCAGATATTCTGATCATAGTACCCGTTCAATATTTAATAGACATTTTTTGTTTGTAGGTCCCTGCCCCACCCACTGTTCACATCTCTCTGGTGTCATCCCATGGAAGAGAGGACACCTAATGGAAACCCAACCTTTACTAAGTCATATGAAATGGTCAAAGACATGCATGTGAAATGAATATTTTATGTGTGCATACTACAAAAGAGAAAAAATGTATCCTTTTGTATAGCTAAACCTTTTTATAAAAGGGTTATGACTTCGAGCTGGAAATTCATTAAGTATTTGACATAGTAATAACTGCTTTTTAAAGAATACCTGGAAAAGACCACATTTTCAGTAAAACTAAATATTTATTTTTTTAATTTTTATTTTTTATAAGTGGAACATATTGAGAGTGGTGTACATTACATTGTGCTTCATTCCGTTCCCCCTCCTTTTCCCTCTCCTCCCAATAGAGAGTGTCCAGGTTAATCATGTTGTATTTATGCTATTATACATATTCATATGCAGCTCCTCCATTGAACAACCTCAGCTTTCTTCCTCTCCTATCCTTCCATTCAAGGCTCAGTGGTTACTTCCTCATATGTTTTCCAAAACTAAATATTTAAAAGAACTAAAATATTTTTGTGAACCCAAGGAAAGTTTAGTTATGGTTTTAAAAAGATTATTTCTTGGTAGTCTGGTTTCTATTCTCTGGTTTTCCATCCCTGAAAACATTCTCATCCCTGAAAACATTAGTGAATTCTATTGCTTTTTCTTACTTTCCTCAACTCTAAGCCTCCTTCTCCCTTCATTTCTTTCCCATAGAAAAACATACATAAAATACTTAGGTCAGCTCTTTGCAATTACTGCACTATGGAAAGTAATGTACTATTGACAGATGATAAATTTAAGCCAACAGTCTTTCACCAATAATCGGTTTGTAGCTACCTTCTTGTCTCCGTAATGGAGTGCTGCTGAGCAAAAGATTCAACCCCCCAAATTAAAAACCTTTCATTCTCAGCATGTTATTTTAGGGAAAGAAAGCAACAGAAAACTTCTTGTTTTGACTGATTCCCCTTTTCCACTCACAACACCCCAAAATAAAAGTTACCCTATTAGAGTTGCACTTTTGTTAATGGGAAAAAGTCTTACATCAAGGTCCTGAGATAAGGATGGCTTTGGTACATTTTATGTACATAAACAAAATATCAAAATAGCCTTGAATCCATAAAGAAAAAAATCAGTGGGCCGAATTCACTTTTTTTGGCTTGAGCTCCTTCCAATTTAAGACTAATTTCTTCCTGAAGAAACAGCCTTTATCACTGTGTAATCAACAGAGATATTAGCTGAGGCCTGGATCTGTTGGTCCCTGCCACCAACAATAGAAAGTAGTTGCAAACTGTTAATGGCCAATTTTTTAAAGTCAATTTAAGTATACCTTATCTGAAATTCTTTGGACTAGAAATGCTTCAAATTTGTTTCTTTTAGATTTGGAAATATCTACATATATCTAATGAGATATCTTGGGCAGAGGATCCAAGTCTGAACACAAAATTCATTTATTTTTCATATAGAAGTTGTGCACATCACCTAAAGATATATTTTTCATTTATTTTAGCATGACTATGTTTTGACTCCAGCTACCACGAGGTCAGGTCAGGTATGGAATTTTCCACTTGTGGAGTCATGTCAAAGGTTAAAAAGTTTTGAATTGTAGAGTACCTTAGATTTTGAATTTTTGGCATAAGGATGCTTCATCTGTATCAGCAAGACTGTGAGCATTTGGCTTAGGATTTCTGTCAAATAGTCAATATATATAAAATCACAGAAAAAGCCTCAGACTGCCTACGGGCACTGGCTGACTTGGAATCTTACAGGGGAAATCCAGGAACAGCCAGCATACAGGAACACAATGTGTTAATTTTGAATGGCTTTTACTCCAGGCTACAGATTTTGTTCATGTCATCGTGAAAATATGTGGACTCCACATTCAATCCCAAGTTAGCCATTAACAAGCTCTGTTACCTTCCAAGAGCCAATGAATCTGTGGAACAGTTTCTCTTTAAAAAAAATCGGTCACTTCCTTATAAATCTAAATTTAAATTTCTTTGATATAAAGCAGTACTATAAAGTTCTTAAACAAAATCAAACAAACCTGATGAACTTTATTTTATGGTTTTAGGGTGTCATCATATATAGCTCATCTAAAAGCTAAAACATTTCCAAGAAATTTAAGTTGTGGGCAGTAAGCACAGACGTGTCTGACATCATGCTCTGCTTCTGGATGGATGAAGAGCAGCCTCGAAACCTCAGTGACAGATGACTACTGGCTTTGGAGACAGTGGCTTGGCTTTTTCTTCCTTTCTGCACACTCAAAGAATGTGTGATTTTGTATCAAAGTGGATGAAAAGCAGTGGGTGCCCCACTGGCATTTCCTGAACAATGTGCTTTTAGACACACACAAAAATGTGTTGACAACCCCATAAGGAGACAGAGTTCTCCTTCAGACCCTTCTTGAGCCAAGTCGCAGCTCAGGATTGGACACCATCTATGATGTCTGCTATGTTGATCACTTTCTCTTTAGGTTGGCAGGGGAACCATCATCACTTTGGTGATCAGCAAAAGTGAATTCAACTCCTGGGCAACTGGCCATTCCCCATTATTTTACTGTGAAACAAATAAGGTTCCCCCTGGCCTCTTGGGAAACGAAATTTCTTTTTGAATAAAAACTTTATGGGTATCGAACAACTTACCACTATCACATCTTTTACATGAAGATATATGCTTTAACCAAGAGATGGGAAAAACTGATTAAAAATGATCGGAAATGATTTTAAAAGAATGAAATAAGATAATAAGAAGCCAATGTGCTTCTAGCTTATTGTGTAGTCAGTAGTAAAAAGTCCACATTTTGTCCAAGGAGTGGTCTTGGACAACACGAATTCCAGTAACCTGAGTTAGAACAAAAGGGCACCCAAGGTGTGGGGGATGGAACAGCTCAATCTATATGCACTGCAGGCAATATGTTGGGGAGCTATAACATTGAGATGATATAATTGGAATAAAGAGACAAGGAAATAAACTGCTATATATATTCCTTAAATCAACTACATATAATGAGGTAACAAACAATCCCCATTTCTCTTGTTCTAGAACAGAATATCATTATCATAAGAAAGGACATAAACCGCTATGTAATTATGAATGTATTTTAAATTAAAAAAGCTAGTCTTCATAAGAATAATGTTTCCACTGGTATCCACAATCAGTCTAAATATCAGAAGGCACCATGACAACTTCCCAGCAAAATGCATTTGGCAGAATGAAACTTAATACTCAACAAAAGCAAGTATATTCTTGATATGAAAATGACATAAGTAAATCAAAAGAAAGTATCATAAGTTCTACAAGACATTTTTCAGCTCAGTTGGCCATGATTAGAGATGAGGTATACTTATACTACAGGAATGACCACTTCAGGTGGGTTCTATCTGAATAAAAGGAAAGGGTGGGAGGTAGATGGGTCCTACATTGAATAGAAAAGAGTTACCAGTAGGGAAAACCCAAGTGTAGCTGGAAGATAACTGAGGCCTTTTTACTGATAAAATGCCAGATTTCCAATATAATCAGCAATAAAATACTTCAAAATAGAATGAGGTAATTAATGCACACATAATTGTTCTCCTTTGACCTTTCAACTGCAGGAAAAAATAAGGTGTAAAGGAGGGACGAGGGAAATTGTACATATGCTTCTTCTCTGTTAAAATTCCTATGTGACTTATCAAAGTTGTTTAATCAGAAACAGTTACAGAGACTCAGCAAAAACCTATCTTAGAAAAGAACAAAAATGCAAAGTATGAAGCAAAAATCAAGGCATACCAGAAAAAATAATCAGGAACAGATGTACTTAAGGAGTGTAAGAATTAAAAAAGAATAAACAACCTTATCTTATAAACCACTTTCTTTTACACAGTGTAAACTAATCTCCAAGTCTAACCTCAGAGTTGCTGTTCAGGTGGAAGAAGGGCATTTAAAAGTCCCAAATGCAAAAGAAATTTAGCTTTGGAACACAAAGAGTGGAAAAAGAGAATTACAAAGCCTAGCTCAATTAGCTTCCTGCTGCCTTTTGGCATCAAAGCACTATATTCCACAGATAAAGAGGATTCTGGGAAGGAGAAGGAGTAGAACTAAGTGCCAGGAAGAAATCTGTAATCCTTGGAACTATTTGTAAATGACAACTACGCAGAAAACCAGGTACTGCTAGGTCCCTGCAGGGAGGTCATTCACATGCAGTAGGGGCAGGCAACTTTGTGACAATGGAATAAAGCACAAACAATACCACATGATAAAAACAGTGATGCAGGACCCAGGATGAAGAAGTAAATAGAAAAAAGAGAGCTAAACTGAATACTGGTCCTCCAAAATGGCAGTAGCATCTAAGTCTGATACTAAATGAAGGAGGGATCATTGTTAAGTGGGAGTAGTAGAACGTGCCAGGACAAAGCATCCCCAGGAAACTGTACTGAGATAAATGCAAGTTATGCATAAATTTCTAAGAGCCAGAAGTGACTAATCTTCATTTCTCCCTCCAAGGAATACTGATGTTCACAGTGCACATGACAGGTCCCAGAGGTATTGCTTGTGGTGTAAACCCAAAGCACTGTCATCTGTAGCCAAGACAAACTGTTCCTTTTTACAACAGCTGGGGCTATTCATGAAACATCTTAACACACAACTGTTGGTTGCCATTACAAGATTAGCCTCCATGTATTTTAGAGTTCACACACATGAAACTATAGGAAAGCCCCGTAAATAAAGAACATGACCACATCATACCCTGCACCTTTCTCAGATCTAGTGAGAAAGTTTTTATAGTACTATGAAGAAGAGCTAATTATGGGTTCAACTGACTCTGTATGTTAAAGATTGTATTTCAAGTTTGTTCATGATCTCATGAAAGTTGAAAAATTTCACAAAAAACAAAATGCCTAATGTTGGGTAAATGGGCCTTAAAGAAAAAAAACCTATAATTTGAAAAAAACCCACCTATTTTCCAATCTCTTCTTATTCTCACTCTCTACAGAGTAACTGAAGAGCTGTTATAGGCTTTTTTTTTTAAATGAAGCTACATGTTCTGCCAACAATATTCCCATGTTTCTCTCCAACTTATATTACTTGTTTTCTCGTACTGTTAGATAACTGATTCTGCTTAGTAGGAACCAAGAGTCTTCATCTCTCAGGCTTAAGAGATGAATTTCTTGGGGGGATGTATAATTTACAATGTCAAATAACTTCAAATCAATCCTTAGTTTTTCTTAATATCTAAGGTTTCCTTGAAACCTAGTAATTTAGTAATTTCTAAGTCACAATTCACCAAAAATTTATCCAGATGTACTATTCCTGCTTAAATACATTTTTATTTGTTTATTTTACAGTGCTGGGGATTGAATCTAGGACCTTAGGGATACCAGATAAGTGCTCTATCACTGAGTTCTTTTCCAAAATCTATGTATGGTAGATTAAATAATAAAAAATTTTAGTTCAGTGTATTAAAACTAGCTTCTCCTCTGAAAGCAAGAAGGGATTTCTTTTAAAAAAAAATTAGAGAGCATAAAAGTCATCTGCTAAAGGTAATCAATTAGTACTGGGGATTGAACCCAGGGGCATTCTGCCTCTGAACTACACCCCAGCCCTATTTTTTATTCTTTATTTTGAAACAGTGTCTCACTAAGTTGCAGAGAGCCCCACTAAGTAGCTGAGGCTGGCTGTGAACCTGCTATCCTCCTGTCTCAGCTTCCCAAGTACTAGGATTATAAGCATGTGCCACTAGTCTGGCTTGTCCCATTCTCTCTAATAAGAAAAATGACCCTCTTAAATAACATTTTTCTATACATAGAGCTCCTATAAATTAGAATAAAACAAAAAATGTTCCAAAGGAGAAATGGGCAAAAGATGAATAAGTAATTCAATATAAAATAGTAAGCAAATATATAAAGTTCAATTTTAATAATTTCTTTAAGTTGAGAATAGATTTCAAATTTATAATTTCAACAAAACATAGTTAATTCATATGACACTCTTGGTGAAAGTAAATATTGGTGTAAAATGACTGGAAAGCATCTTGAAAGTATTAATGAAGGATCATACTCACATAGCTCAAAATTTCATTTTAAGAATCCTCACATATTCAGGAAAACAACTTAATTGGAATCGAAGCCTGCCGTGAGGCAAGGCCGGTGTTGGGGCCTCCGAGTTCAGGATCAGAGCCAGCTGGTGCATTAGGCCAGTGCCGAAGCCAGCGAAGCTGGGATTGGAGCCTGCTGCGAGGCAAGGCTGGCGCTGAGGCTTCCAAGGCTGGGATCGGAGCCTGCCGAGGGGTTAGGCCAGTGCCGGGGCCATTGAGGCCGGGATCGGAGCCTGTTGTGAGGCAAGACCGGTGCTGGGGCCTCCAAGGCCTGGATAGGAGCCTGCCGAGGGGTTAGGCCAGTGCCGGGGCCAGCGAAGCCTGCATTGGAGCCTGCCGAAGGGTGAGGTCAGTCCTCGGGCCAATGAGGCTGGGATTGGAGCCTGCCGTGAGGCAAGGCCGCTATTGAGGCCTCCGAGGCAGGGATCGGCGCCAGCTGAGGGGTTAGGCTGGTGCCGTGGCCAGCAAGGTCGGGATCGGAGCCTGCCATGAGGCAAGACTGGTGCTGGGACCTACGAGGCCGGGATCAGTGATGACTTCTAAGTAATAGAGTCACAGGTAGTTTTTATTTTATGCTTCAAGCTCTTCTGTATTTTCAATTGTGAACATTTATAATGTGGAAGAAATATTCAGAATTTAAAAGATCTACACTAATAGTCTGAGATCAATTTAGTCAAATTAAATCCTTTACTTTAAAAAAATTATTTAAGTCAGAGCTTTGTATTTTTAAAATACAATGTTTCAAGAAGAAATTCCTTAAAAATCGAGAACTTTAAATCTTACTGACAATGGTAGCAATGCTTTCTCAACTTTCTAGAAAGTAGAGTTCCTTCTTTCTCAGTGACAAGCTTTTTGCCATACAGATTTTCAATTCTCTCTTTTTATTTGTTATGCCATTACTCTTCTTGTCTAACATAGTTTTGTTTCAAATACAGAATTCCCCAATGAAACTGGAACAAGAATATTCAAAGATGGGGTTAACTGCCACTTTAATACACATGGTTAGAACAAGGTCCAAATAGTTGGTGAAGGCCCTGTATTTATGGCCATCAGAATTTCACCACCTGGAATTCTTTCAAACATTTATGGCTATGTCTCTTTCTTCAGTAATGGTTTCCAAAATAAATGGAAAGAAGGGCAATCCTGGTAGTAGATGTATAAATGCTCTTTCTTTAAGGAATTAAAAAAAACTTTAAAAACATTATTTCCTTCCTTGTCCTTTAAGAAAGGACACTTAGAAAAGCAATATTTATGTATCCCTCTCAGGGTATGATTAAACCACCTATTAATACAAGTGAATAATAACTTCACAGGACAGTGCCCTCATAAGAAATGGTTTAATTAACATGACAACTAAAAAGACCATTTCTTTGTTTCCTTGACAAAGAAGTCCAAGAGTTGGCTATGGTGCATGGTTATCCTCTGCTAGCCTGGGCCACAGGGACATTCTATTTTTTGCTCTGCCCCACTTTCTTCTCTGGAGGCAGAACCAACATCTCTGTCAGGAGCTGTGTTTATTTATAATGGCACAGAGTAGTCTCTTGTTACAGGTTTCTTCTGCACTGGGCTCCCACAATGCCTTGCTCCCTCTTTACCTCTCCAGCCAAGGAAGACTAAGGGCTTCCAGCTGTTGACAGGTTTTGTTTTATTTTGTGCCTCATCATTTATTACTATCCATTTGCTTGAGTCCTTAACCCTGTCTACTTGGTGATTTTGGATGCTCCTTGATAAATGTAACTAAGCATCCTCTTAGTTAGAGCTTCTCACTTAAGTAATTTGCAGCTACTTCTGTTTTCTGCAGTCCAAGACTGACATATACCTTTTCTACTAATTCCTTCTCTTGAGAAGGTGTGTAAGGGAGAATGGGTGGTACATTCAGTAAATTTGCTCATCTCCTTTCTCCACAAAAGCATAGCTTTTACATTGGCTTTACATAGTCTATGCTTTACATAAGCTAACAAAAATATTCCTGAGGTCTTAGTTACTTCTTTGAAATGTTAAGATTTTTTCCAACTTTATTGTGCAATAAAAGTACATGTCACAACTACAGCAGAGACCACTAATGCAATTTATTCTACTTTCTCTATCTTTCCCTTCCTAAATCCTTCCTTTCCTCCAAGGCTAGGCAAATACTTTTCTTTATGTGATCATGTCATTACTAAAACTATCTTGGTGGTTTTGGATGTTCCTTGACAAATGTAATGTTTATAGGACCCTTTAAGAAATATGTGAGGACTCATCAGTATTTTTACATTTTTTTAGTATTTTCTTGGATTACATACAATTTTTACCTCTAAAGGCATTTGTTTATATGATTCATCCAAAAATTATTATTTTATATACCTACAAACATCTTTTTTGTGTGTGTGTCCAAATTCAAATTTACTAAAGTAAAATTTTAGTCACTATTGAATCAGTCAGTTTATTACTGGGGGGAGACCTCCTAGATTATCTTTGTGGAACTTGTAAATCTACCTGTAATTGCATTCAAAGATTGTCATGTGTGTATTGATGTATTTTCTGAGTTTATCTACATGCTCGAAAACTAAATCTATAAAGACATTAGTAAAAACACACCTTGAAATACTTCTAGGATTCATTTTGGGTCTGGCATTACTGCAAGGTGGTATTTTCTTCTGTTTTAAAATTTTCAACAATTTCTAATATAATCTCAGCAATTATATTTAAACATGGATGCTGACCAATAAGATGACACTAAATTTGAATTCACATTACTCTTTTTCAATTATTTTAAGAGACACAAGAGAAAATAGTAAGAAAGAGCAAGAATGAAAGGTTTGTGAGAGAGGCCACAACTGAATCACGTTATTTAACTTTTATTTATTTATTTTTTTTACAAACTTTAAAGACTTCCTTGGAGTAAAAAAAATGTACAACCTTTATCCTTTCTGCCACTTGTAGAACTAGATCTTTATATAAAATCTAGTTTTAGAATCTATGTTAACTCATAGAATTATATTAAAAAACAAAACAAAACAAAACAAAACACAGAGCCCTGGAGTGGAATTTCCAGTTCTTTCTCAGAACTCTTTGCCAAGCTTCACCAAATGTCTGCCTTGAGACAGGCACATCCTGTGAAGTAAAGCCACAGGGAAGATAACATCCTAACCTGAGCCATGACCACAGATTTAAAGATTTCTCACCCCTGGCATGCTCCACATAACATTCCTCCCAAACTTTCATCTATACTTCCACACTTAAAGAGACCAAAAATCCATCTTTTTTTTTTTTTTAATCACAGAAAGCAACAAGTTAGCAGTTAAAATTATTTCCTTATACCCATATTTCTCAAAACAATCTTTCAATGTTTTTCCCAATATGGCAGAATTAAGAGTTTAAACTTTCTGTGTGTTTTCAAAACCCTCAAAGCCAGGACTGTGCCAGCTGTTCAACTTTGTCTTCCATTATTTCCCTTTATATAATTTATACTAGAGCCAAATCAAAACACTATTGTACCAAAATGTTATATGATTTTCTATCTGCATGCCTCTGGGCTTGAAATCAGACAATGTACTATTACCAATTTTAGCTCAATCATTCCAACCCTCAGTGCCATAAGGTGAACCCAAATGCCATTTTTATGTAACGTCCTTCCTGTGCAAAGTAAATCTCTACCTCTGCTGGCTTCCTATAATACTGCTCATCACTATTACACGCTATTGTGTTATCTACAAACTTGTCATCCATCTCTCATTAAGACTGTAGGCCCTTCTATCTGATAGAAGACACTATGCCCAGTTCTTAATATCCTGCTATATATTACAATATTGTCAATTCCCTGCCTCCTAACAATCCACATGCACTTATTAACTCTTCCTCCACACTTAAAGTCCAACCCATGTAGATCCTTAAGCATTTTGTCTTTCAGAAACCACTACATTTCTCATAGTTGGTCTTTCTATAAACTGATACTAAGCCAGGCAACAGTAAATGTTTTGAATTCTCAGTCTCTGGCATAGGCTGTAAGATAAAGTAGATATTCCACACATACAGATAGTTGTGAGGATTAAATAATAGTAAGTAGAATAACATATGGGCTTTAGCACAATGTCTCTGATGTAGTGAGTGCTCCATCAATGTTAGTTATTATTAGTAAATGAAAGATTACTATAGCAATGATCACTGTAATTCTTCACTGTAGTTCAGCTTATTCTTTCATTGCTCTTCGTTGGACATATTATTTCCTCTTATCTCTTTTTGAGATGTTGTATGATTAGCAGAGCACAACAGTCTATATAACCTCTCAATCCCTCTGTTAAATGTGCCTAAGACAGCACTGCAGACATTGTCACATTGGTATACAGTGGTTCTTGCACAACAAAAATTCCAGAGCCTTCTCATATCAGCTAGTATTAAGCTCAAGATTTCTCCTCCTTGGATAAACTTATTATGGGTTTAGTATAAATTAGCTTCAAGTGACTCATATTTGTTTTATTTTATTAATGCTCGTATATTTTTCTTCTTTAAAAATAAAAAAACTTCAACTATATTGCTAACATCTTCCTTTAAAAATATATGATGAAACCCAAATGACTTATTTCTAGATATTTAAGAGAAATTTTTATATGCTATTTGATTTTTTATATGTTTACCTTCCCTCACTTTTTTTTCTGGGTCTGGGGATGGGACCTGCCCAATTTTTTATTCTTTATTTTGAAACAGGGTCTCACTGAGTTGCAAAGGGCCTAGGTAGTAGCTGAGGCTGTCTGTGAACCATGATCCTCCTGTCTCAGCCTCCCAAATGCTGGGATTACAAGAATCGTAACATACGCTGGGTAAGTACTCTTTGGAGATCCACATTACAGGAGATCCACAATACAGTATGTCCTATTTGGAGATCTCTGAGCCCCACGTACTACTCATATAGTAGTTCTCAGCCATTATTTACAAACATGCTCTCTTGTGTATGTATGTGCTCTATTCTCTCTTTCCCCATCTCCTTCTCTCTCCTCTCTTCTTCTAAGACTCCTATAATATATAATCTGTCATAAAAGTATCCCATACATTCTACAACCTTCTTTTACTTCTTCTCTGAAGATAAATGACTTGTTTCCCACTTCACAGATACATTTTTTCTGCTTGATCAAACTCTGAAGCTCTCCAGTTTTTAGAATTTCATTTATTGTAGTCTTCAGGTCCAGAGTCAATCTTACTTCTCTTTCCTTTTTATTCTCTCTCTCTCTCTCTCTCTCTCTCTCTCTCTCTCTCTCTCTCTCTGTGTGTGTGTGTGTGTGTGTGTGTGTGTGTGTTGTTGGGGATTAAACTCATGGATACTCTACCACAGAAATTTCTCAGCCCTTTCTATTTTGAGACAGGGTCTTCTAAGTTGTTTGAGACTGGCCTCAAACATGTGATCCTCCTGCTGCAGCCTCCTGAGTAACTGTGATTACAGGTGTGTGCCATCATGCTGTTTGAAAATTTTTAGTGATTTCTTCTGCTGAACTTTTCATTTGGTCCATTTATTGTTTTTCGGGTTACACTGCGTTGCTTATCTATATTCTCTCACTGAGATCCCTTAAAACAGTTGCTTTCGAATTCTGTGCCAGGCAATTTGTAGATCTCCATTTCTTATGTATCATTTAATAAGAAATTACTGTGTTCTTTTGCTAGCATCATATTTCCTTGGTTTTTCATATTCCTTTCAGTCCTGTTTTGTTGTCTGAATATTTGAAGAAGTAGTCACCATCTTAGCTGACTTTGGGAGAAGACTAACTTCACCATTCACTCTGGCTAGAACTGAGGCTCTTAGAACTTTCCTATGGATGCAGCCACTCTACCTCTCTTATTCCCCTTTGGTGAGTAATTCTTAAGATTGTATGCCTTCTCTCAATCCTGCAAAATCAGGCTATGTGCTGTGTTTTTTCCTAAGGTGATGCCCTGAAATGTTTCAGCTGTATACCTTCTGCCAAGCCCACAGAGTCAAGACAATGGGCCGCCAGTGCTGATGAGCCATCTCTAAAGACTCACATTTATCATCTAAGGACTGTGCCCAGGGACTAGCCAGTGGAGCGGAGAGGTATGTGGAGCATGAGGGCACCTGTAAGCCCCTCAGGTGCATCTTCGTGTTCCTAAAAAGTGTCCCAATAAGCTCATAGGCAGGTGTCCTGACGAAGTATGAGAAATGTTAGTGCCTTATGTGGCCTTCCACTGACGTTTGACCCATGGTTGCAGTGACTCCTAACCCCTTTTCTCTATTTCCAGTTTCTTTCAGCTGGTCAGTCATGCTGATCCTCTCAGTATTCTGGGTGGAGTGGGAAGTGGGTGGGCCTCTCGGGAAACATTCTGCACAGCTGGAGAAGCTGGATGCTCATTTACTATGCACTTACTTTCTCCACAGGAGGAATCAAGGTCGAAGTAAGTTTCTCTTGGCACTGAACTGTGCTGCTTTTTGGAAGGGGTGATACAGGTAAAGTGAAATGCTTCTTAGCCTCTTTAATGTGTCTATTCTTGGATTTTTTTTGCTCCAGATGCAGGCTGTATCTTTTTTACTACACCCCCAGACTCCCAAGAAGACACTCATGTCCATGAGTGGTTGTTAAATTGATGCTTCTGCAGGGAGATGACAGTAGAAAGATCCAAATCTGTCATTTTGCTGACATCACTCTTCATGAGCTCTTACTGTTGAAAAGCTTCTTCACTAGCTCCTTCAACCAAAAACTATGAGATGACCCAAATTTTATTATAAAGCAAATAGAAACATATATGCTAATGAAGTGAACCATTTTCCTACATTCATCCCCAATTATTATCCCCACCATATTTATTTCAGGGGGAACAAAACCAAACAAAAATACATATGGAGTCATTCTTCTAATAAATTGTTTCATCAAGTTCCAGACTTTCTGCTAGCCAGAGTCCCTGCCAGCCCTCTCTTATCCTCATTACATGGCACTATATGTGACACTAAATTTGGCCTCTATCTGGTCAAAGATTGTTTTTCACTTGGAATACAATGCAATATAAACCACCTTTGCAACTAACAGCTACTGAGCAGCAATAGCTGAAGAGAAATGCCACTAAGCTGCTGAGATGATCCAGACATTCAGATCAGCAGGAGGCAACCTCAGGGAGTGACCAAGAACTGAACTGAGCCAAAGGGAGTATTTCTGTACTACTTCCAATAGCACGATGCATATTCTATGAAATTGTGGACTGGAAAGATTTCATATGCCCTTATAGACTAACTTTATTATATGTCTGGAAAAGAGAAAGTATTTGGATTCACTGGCAACTTTATACAAACTGACCCCTCCCTTTAACACCTGCTTTTGTTGATTAAATTCTAGTAGGTCTTTTTTCCTTTAATAATGTGAGTTCAGAAGAAATGAAATTGGCCTCAGCCTTTCTAATTTGATTATTAAGAAGTGAAGGGCATTAATGATATACTTCTAGAGCAATGATATTCTTTTAAGCTGAGTCTTTATGTTAGAATATAAAGTTTTAGGTGGCAAAATGTTATCAACTAACCTATCCATAAATGTTGTTAGATAGGCTTTCAAATCTTACATACTAATGGGCTTTTATAAAAGTCTTTAAAACAGTACCTGTTTCAGGATTCACACTGGAATTTATTATGTGCAACCATATTAATATAACTTTTGCTGATTCACATATATTATTAAAGTTTTAGCTGGGATGGGCTTCACCTTTACATTTGATAAGTTTGTAGTAAGTAAATAAATGTAAAGAAAAAAATGCCTGGACAAGAAAGATCCTATTCAAACATCATCAGACCCTGATGAAGACCAATCTACACTCGTTTAAACCACATACCACCTTTAAAATTACATTAACGAATCATTAAGCTGGTCTTCCAAGAAATATTAAATTATAAGGTAGTTATGTAATACAAAGGCAAGAAAGAAAATCCTCAAACTTTTGGAATCATATTTTCTCCTAAATGACACACACATCATTAATCCAGATTGGCAAATTACTAAAATATTTATTTCTCATATAAGATATTGATTATTCCAGACAGGATAGTAACATATGCCTATGTTTTTTCAGTTGTTTTGAGTTCCTGAATTTCAGCCTACTGATTTTATGCTTTTATCTCTAACAGGCAAGGTTAAAGTTGCTAAATGTGGTGGCACACACTTGAAATCTCAGTACTTGGGACCTGAGACAGGAAGACTGAAGGTTCAGCAACTCTGTGAGACTTTGTTTCAAAATAAAAGAATAAAATAGGGCTAGGGGTGTAGCTCAGAGGAAGAGTGCCTCTGAGTACCACAAAAATAAAATAAAAAAAAAACAAATAGAAAAGTCATAAAATCTAAAGCCAACCCTTTTCCTGTCATAGGAGGCACAAAGTGAGAAATTTTCAGACAGAAACAAAGGGAAAAAAAGGAGGAAGAGGAAGAGGAGAGGAAGTGAAGGAAATTGATGATCAAGTCCCAGGTTCCATGCTTCTTTCCTCCAGACTCCAGAACAGGTTTTACACTTACTCAGGTCTTTTTTATCCTTCTGCTACATCAGCACACACATATCTTGTCACCTTTTCCCCTTCATTTTATGTATGCTTTTACTGCCTTACACGTTTATTTCTTTTGCTTTTTTATCCTCAAGTGAATTTCAATTCCCTTCCATGTAGATCTTTCTGCTAACAATGAGTCTGAAACCAGATACAGCATTTCATGTGTAGAGTTTTCTCCACAGTCATGTACACCATGATTTTTCTATATCTGTGGCTCAGTCTAGGATCTCTGTATATGGAAGTTCAATTATGGATCCCCAAGAGAACTGCATTTCTGATAATTTACTGCCATTTCTAGCTCTGTTTTATTGGGTTTGCCTAGTTAAAGTGTAAGCCTAATGTAGGCAACTGGCTATCATCAAAGTAATACAAGTTCAAGTTCTGGCTGTGCTGATGCAGACTCTGTCTTCTCTGTCCCTGCCCATGAAAATACCTATTTGGCACCCTCCTTTCCTTCCATGGCGTTTGCCTAGAGCATCTACTCCTATAACTTGTCACCCAGTGCTCTACTGCTTACCAATTCTACTTTCTCAGCTGTAGCCTCTCTTCTGAGCTTCCCAGATATAGTTCCAGCTGCCTTTTAAACAATTTCTCACTCTCCTCATGCTTTTCAATGTCTACATGCCAGATCCCAAATTCATTATTGTTCTCACTCCTTTTGGAAGAAATGGAGCTCTCCACAGTTTAGGAAGCCACATGCTTACATAAAAAGCAATTCAAGTTTAACAAATCACAGGTGTATGATTTTATACTACAAGCACTTGTCTGCAGTCAAAGCTAATCTCCTCTGGGAAGTCCCCCCTGTGTGTCTCTCATCTGTAGAAGTCCTGACCAGGGCAGCACCATTCACGATTAGGAGAACCAGGCTCTTTATCTTCTTTGAATAATTCCAAGTTTTATTGAGTCTATGTACATCTCGAAATAAAATTTTCTCCACCTAAGCCATTATTTGACTTGTTATTTGGGATGTTCTATTGTGAAAAGTTCAGGGCTATACTCACATATATTCACATAGTTTTAAAATTATCATTAAAAGTTGACAAATCCATGACATCAAGTTACACTAACTAGTGAACTAACAGGATTTTAAAAGAAAATACAAGTCAGGCGTGGTGGTGCACACTTATAATCCCAGCATTTGGGAGGGTGACAGGAGGATCACAGTTCGGGGACAGCCTCAGCTACTTAGTGAGGCCCTTTGCAACTCAGTGAGGCCCTGTTTCATCAAGAATAAAAAATAGGGCTGGGGGTGTAGCTCGGAGGTAGAATGCCCCTGGGTTCCATCCCCAGTATCGCAAAATAAACACACACACACACACACACACACACACACACACACACACACACACATATTTAAGTTAAGCAATAATCCCCCCAACATCTCCAATGTTTTAAAAATAGCTACCATATATTTTCAGAGTTTGTTACTGGAAAATTATTATTTTTCTCTGTAGTAGAAATAGTCAAGCCTGTGTCAAGTTTTGAAAATCTGACAGACCTACACCTGGATATTAGGAATAAAATCATGTTAACAATTCAAAACTCAATGGTGTTTCTGCTAACAAGTGTAAAAGATAACAGTGCCTTGATACAACAAAAAATAGAGCCGACTCCACTTTATATTTAGTATAGAGAATCTACAGAAAAATAGGAAAGAACCTACCAGCAATACCACTTCTGGGTATCTACCCAAAAGAAAGGAAACCAAACTACCAAACTAATGCATGCATATCTATGTTCATAGCTACACAATTCACAGTTACCAAAGTATGGAACCAGCCAAGATGTTCATCAACAGATGAATGAATTACAAAACTATGGGATATGTACACAATGGACTTTTATTCAGCCATAAAGAAGAAAATTACATCATTTACAGGGAAATGAATGGAAATGGAGAACATTATGCTAAGTCAGATTAGTCAGTCACAAAAAGTAAAAAAATCACATGTCCTCCCTAAAATGCAGAGGGTAAGGAGAAAAAAGGTCATAGGATGTACTATAGACAATGAAGGATAAACACAGATGAGCAAATAAGGTGACCTCAGAGGGATGGAAGAAGGGAAGAGGAAAATTCCCCAATGTACATGATGTACATTCACAGACATATAAAAGTCAGTCACTAAGCCAAACATGAGAAGGAGAGAGGGACAGGAAATGGGATAGGAATTGGGTAAGGGCTAATTGGGTGATGTGTGCATGTATGCCTCTACCATCTTGTATCCCACTAAGATGTATGACTAAAATGCACCAATAAGAAATTAAAGTTAAAAAAGGAATGAAGGCTACATTTACTTTGGTGGCACTTTTAACACTGTCTGTCTTATTTTTGTTTTCTTTGAGTGTCTATGATTTTCAGTTTTCTATGCTTGGGCCTTTTTCAGCATTCACCTAATTTACCTTAAATTGGAACAGATCTGTGAGTATCCTTTATGTAAAGAAGGTACCACTTGAGTATTATTATATAATTATAATCTGGAAAGAGATTCTCCTCTGCTTTTTAAAGTTTCCTAAGTATATTTGCAAATTTGGCCAATGCTTATTAACTTCTATCTCACAAAAACATCCCATCAATTTCAGCTAGAGACAGTTTTGAAAAGGATATGTATAGCAGTTTAAAGTCTTAAATACCATTTGGCACTGAAATGGTCCATTGTAACAGCCCATACATTCATTTAACTGGACAGGCTGGATATTACCTACAACAGGACTCACTACAGTCCCCAGAACATGTAAAGACAAGCACTAGCCACTTTATAACCTATTCCTCTTTCCTTTACCACACAGTAAGAAACTAAAAGAAAACAAAAATGACTACATTTTTGGCCAGTTACTACTATACAATATATTAAATAAAACCTTATGGTTTTGGCCGTTCCACTGTATGCTTTAGATATTTTCCCCTTATTCAGCAAACCTGACCATTATATTCTTCAATATTCACACATATTCCTATCAAACTTGGCTGAAAAGCAATTCTCAGTGTCATGACCATGTTTCCTCACTTTGGTGGCACTTTTTACACTCTCTCAATTTTTATCTCTTTGGGTGTCTATGATTTTAAGTTTTCTATGCTTGAGCCTTTTTCAGCTTTCACTTAATTGACATTGAATTGGATCAGATCTGTGAGTCTTCTGAACACAAATTTCTGTTGAAGGAAGGAGGACCTGGCTGACAACAGGCTAGGTGCAGAGCATGTACATACAAACTGTCTTCCATGCAAATCAACAACTATGTTGTGTGGGGAAGCTAACATCAAGAAGGAAGATGGTATAGAATTGAAAACAAACACTGTAAAGGAAGTTTGGTTCCAAACAGAATTCTTCACTCACACCCCCCAAAACAAAGCTGATTTCTGTAGTGGGACCTATCTTTCCTCCGACTTTAGGCACCCAGTTCTTTCCTGAAAGAAATGTTTCATAAAGATTTTCCTAGAAAAGAAAATTCTTATGAAAGTGGCTATCTTTATTTATGATTGATAGGAACTTTACTATTCCTCAGCTCTTGATGTGTGTTCATAAAAAATATTATACAGACACTAGACTCCTGAAGAAGACATACTGTCAAAAAAAAAAAAAAACCCCAAAGATCCCTATACCAATGTTTGCTTTGCAATCTACAAAAGAGGAACCCAACCACCCCCTTCATTTTTGTTTTCTTACACTAGGCTCAAAGAATTAGCACCCTGTATTTTTAATTATCTTGTCTCAAAAAACCTTACCTTCAGTGATATACCTCTTTTTTCCATTGTATTATAATGTAAGCACATACACAGTTCCACATTTCTCTGATTTTGTGAAAAAAAAAATAAAAAAGAGGAACAGGTAGAGCTAATTAACACAGGAACCACAACTATCCTTCTCTAAAGCTTTATATTGATGAGAATCTCTGTTATTTTCTTTAAAGAGAAACTTATTTAGACCTAATAGTGTACAAAATCTTTCACTGACTCATTTCTTAGTGTTCATCTCACATAGATATTAAGCCTTATCGCTGCTCTTCCCTCCCTAGGCGTGTATACTTTTTCTTTGAACTAGGGGGGGAAATCAACTTTCCTCACAGCCCTAACTTTCTCCTTCTAAGACAGCCAGCCAGAGTGAGTGATCTATTTCTTTCTTTTAAAATTGGTGCACTGTAGTCATTCATCTTAATGGGATAAAAGACTTGTGGAGACATACATATACACAGGGACACAGGGATTGAGTATGGACTAAATGGATGAGTGATCCATTTCTATCAGCATCATACTGTAGTTTCACACAAACTTACCGTTTATGCGCATTTGTGTGAAATTGGTCTCTTACTTTACAAACTCTTAAGTCAGACCCTTAGAGAACAAACTACATCTCTTATTATAGTGAGTGAAGAAATCTTTGTAAAGAATACTCTTAGCTGGGTGTGGTGGCATACACTTGTAATCTTAGTACTTGGGAGACTGAGACAGGAGTACTGAAGTTTCGCAGTTAGCCTCAGCTACTTCGTGTGCCTCTCTGCAACCGAGTGAGACCCTGTTTCAAAATAAAGAATAAAGGGAGGATGTTGCCTGCCTAATATTTTGAAGCTCTTTGAGATGGCATACAAAAAGATGGCATCTGAGTGTGAAGGCTCTGGAAGTTCTGGCACTGGAGAACAAAAGGAAGATCAAAAGGAGGAGAAACAGTAACCATAGTAGTCTGTTTTGGAGCCAAAAAGACAACATTCTTTTTGAAGCTTAGGAGTGAAGGGACTTCTGAGCAGAAATTAGCAAACTTCAGTCTTCTGACTGTGTTTTTGTAGTATTCTATATATAACTTCCTTAATATGTAAATTTAGTGACCATTACCTAATGATCATTTAATGGGCAGTAATTCTACCAGTATAAAGTTTCTAGCCTGTCATTTTCAGCTGCATGTAAAAGGGTGGGAGTAGGTCATTATAAAGACTTAAAAACTGGGGGAAAAAAAAGAATAAAAAATAATGCTGGGGGTGCAGCTCAAAGGTAGAATGCCCCTGGGTTCAATCCTCAGTACTGCAAAAACAAACAAAACAAAACAAAACAAAACAAAACAAAAAAAAAAAAACAACTAGAGCATGGTGGTGCACTCCTATAATCTCAGTAACATGGGAAGCTGAGAGGGGGATTACATATTCAAGGCCAATCTCAGCCATTTAGCAAAACCCTTAGCAATTTAGGCAGACCCTGTCTCAAAATAAAAGTTAAAAAAAAAAAAAGGCTGGGAATGTAGCTCTGAGGTAGATATCCCTGCATTCAAATCCCCATATTAAGAAAAAAAATAATAACCAAATGAAGGCTGTTAGTTCTCTGGTAACATCAAATGTTTATTTATGCCACTCATTAGTAATGTTAGGAAATAATAAGCAAAAGGGATCACTGGTGTCTCTAATAGAAAACAATACATTGTTTGGACCATGCTCTTGGGGTTCTCTAAGCCTAGTGTTTTGTTGCCTTTAGAATATTTCATAATTCTCCAAATTTTAGATAACTGAAAGCAAAGCAAAATAAATCTCACCTCTAGAGATGGAAATAAATCCTGTCCCTGGAAGTATTCTTTGACTCCCCCTACCATCAGAAAATCCAGTTTCAGACTAAAGTTATCTCTTATTCTTTTCTTTTGTTAAGTTTGTGCTTCCCCTTTGAATAGTTATGACATCGCCTTAGCTCTCTCATGAATAATAAGATAAATAAAATCTTCAACATATGTTCATTTTATGTTGTATGAGTCATGACTTGCCATTTAACACCAAGACGAGTAATACCCAAAGCTATTAATAAAGACAATTTAAATCCCATTATAGCAGATTCCACAAATCTTTTTGTGGCAAACAAATTTCTCTGCATTGAATATTAGCTAAATAAATGGCTTAGAAAATCTATTCTGTGGTATTCAATGGTGATGTATTTATTGTGGTGGGGTTTCACTTGGAATGTACATGTGAGCTTCTTTGTGAAGAACACATGATATATGAGTGCTATGGTTTAATAAGAAACAAAACTACTAAGCATAGCTACACTGGAAAATAGTGGAAACTATCATATGGGACCTCAGTTATCTCCTGTATGAATATAACACAGGGTAATTTAGTACCCTTGCTGGAAAAAGAGTTACCTGAGAACATCATTCCCATTCTCAGACCTGGCAGCAACCAGGCATCTTTAACAAGACATCTCTGTTTCCTAATACACAAATTCACAGTGGAATACTATTAAAGCTAAAAACAGAGTGAAGAACATATCTACTTCAAATGTGTTTATAGAAAGCAGCTAACATCACATCATATTTAAAATGACCACAACTCCCTTCCCAAAGTCAAAGTTTTTCCCTACTTCTCTGCCCCTCTTCTTAATATAATTTTAATCTCAAAAATAGTGGGTCAACACTGAGTTTTGTTCACACTCTAAAAAAACAAATAACCAGAAGTATTGTTTTTACAAATAAAATAACTAACAATTTAGTGGTTTTCCTTAATTTGTTTAACTTAGCAAATAATGTTTTATGGTATTATATAAATATATATGACATATGCCAAAGCTATTGATATTAACAAATTCATCCTTTCCACGTGTCAGCAAAAAGTCCAAAATGCCCTCTTCCCAGATACTCAGTCTGCTGTTCTTTATCTAGAAAAGTTTAAAAGATTTTAAGTTTTATGAATCTTTTTTGTCTAAAATAGTTATAGTTCTCAAAATATTTTAATAACCCAAACTAGGACCCTTGGAATCAAAATTAGGCTTTAACAATTATCCAGGTTTAAAAAGAAATCTTATGGGAATGAATAAGTTTTTTATTTATCTTAATTTTAGTTTCTTTCCTCTGATCACACTTTACAGAATTAAACCATTTTTATTCCTCAGAAAACAGAAGATTTTAACAAGAAATAAAAGAGATTAGTCTCATTTGTTTCATTATGTTGGACCAATAAATGGTGAGGAAAAAATGGCTGATAAAATAATTTTTAAACTTCATAGTTTTGTTAATGGTTTACAGGGTCAAAATAGAATTGCTATATAATCCCATAGTTGTATTGCTGGGTGGGAGACAAGAAGGAATGGTAGACTGCCTCTTTGTCCCATCCCAATTGGGGGGGTACTAGTTGAACTATGTCATTGGTAACAATATAACTGCTTCTTCTAGGATCTACCACTAATTCAGTAGAATTATTAGAATTATCAGTTTGGCAACTTTTATGCATTTATAGCAAGAGGCTCTTACAAATTGTCGTGTTGATGAGTGCATGTGGTACATGTTGCACACACTTTAAGGGATCACAAACTATGGACAGATTATTGACTTTGAGTAATCTAATTAATTGTTTGAAATATTCAATGTAATCTCCCCCCCCCCATTTTTTGGGAAGGTCTGGTGATGGAACCCAGGGGCATTCGACCTCTGAGCTATACTCCCTGCCCTATTTTTTATTCTTTATTTTGAAATCAGTCTCACTGAGTTACAAAGGGCCTCACTAAGTAGCTGAGGCTGTCTGCGAACTGCAATTCTCGGGTCTCAGCCTCCCAAATGCTGGGATTACAAGTATGTGCCACCATGCCTGGCTTCCCCCCCAAAATTTAATGATGGTTCTGGTCCCAGCTTAACAATCCACAGAAGGAATGTAAAACTAAATATAAATGTTTTAAGATAGTAGAGAAAAACATTACAAATGCATAAATGTCAGTATATCTCCTATAGAATAGCTTTAGAAATCAAGCTCCATTTCTAAGGCTGCTTCCTGGGGTTGTTTCTAAGAAACAGAATGTGGCTTCCCCTCGTTTTCTTCACTGTTTTGACTCCCAAGAATATCAAACCTTATGCTATGCCAGTAAGAAGAGGAGCCTCTGATTACAGGTTAGCTGCACACAGCTGATCAGAGCTGGGTGTCTCAGGCATGAGAAGAGACTGCATTGATATCTGTGATATCTCTGGTTCTTAACAAACTTTACCCAGGAGCAACCTCAACATATAAATGATCACTGAAGGAAGTCACAAATTGGTCACAACCCTGCTATGACCTTTATTCTTTATCACAGAATACCTGAGGGTCACAGATCTTTGGGGAAAGTCATACAGCTACCATGGCCCCATGGAAGGTGCTGCTCCTTCTTTGTTAGGGATTTTCTGTCTGAGGCTCTCGAGGAAAATTGTATAATGTTGGAAACCCCAAGTTCTAAATGGACAGTATTAAAAATTGCATTCATATATATATATACACATATATATACATATATATATACATATATACATACATACATACATACATATATATATACATACACACACACACACACACACACACACACATATATATATATATACATATATATATATATATATATATATATATATATAGCCTGTGGCTGCTCTGTCTTTCCTGAATTAAGAATGGTTCCTGGAAACATGAAGTCGTGGTACTCTCATACAGCTTTTGGTTAGGATGTGTGCAGCTCCTGTTTCAAAACTAGTCATTCAGCCCTGTGATTAGGAGCTTATCCTCTAGGGCTGTTCTAATTCATAAATTTAACATTTTTCAGGGAAAAGGGAAAAAAAAACTTGAGAAGGAAAAGCTAGTTCATTTCTGTTGCTACCACAAAACACCACAGACTGGGTAATTAATAAAATTATTTTATTTTTCACAGTTCTGAAGACTGGGAAGTCCAATAGCAAAGGGCCAAGTGTTAAGGGGACTACCTGCTGCATCATAACATGGATAAAGAGAGCAAGAGAAGAAGAGAACAAGAGAGAGAGAGATGCTGTCTCTTATTTTTATAACTGTCACACCTTTGACAGCTAACCTATTTTCTTGGTAACAGTATTAATCCACTGATAAGGACTCATGGCCTAATTACCTTTTAAACATCCGACCTTTCAATACTGTCACAGTGGCAAACTTTAACATGAATTTTGGAGGGGACATTCAAACCACAGAAATATTTTTCTAAGGAAAAACACAAACATAAAGGAGAAATCAGAGCTGGGCATGGTGGCATACCCTTGTAATCCCAGTACTTGGAAGGCTGAGACAGAAGAATTGTAGGTTCATGGCCAACCTCAGCTACTTAGGCCCTCCTCAACTTAGTGAGACCCTGTTTCAAAATAAAGAATAAAAAATAGGGCTGGGGGTGTAGCTCAGAGGTAGAATGCTGGGTTCCATCCACAGTACTACAACAAAAACAAAAAAAAAGAAAAAAAGAAAAAAAAAGAAAAGAAAAAAGGGAGGAATCAGCTGTTCAGTGGTAACCCTTCTTATATGAAAATGTTTATGGTTTCATAAAGAGTCAAGGTTGATTTCAGTTAGAAAGCAGGTACATCCCTTCTGACTTTTCAGGTATGTCTTAATTAACAAAACATTTCAGTTAAAAATGACAAATTGTGCCGGGCATGGTGGCGCATGCTTGTAATCCCAGCATTGGGAGGCTGAGATCTGGAGGATCGTGGTTCGCAGACAGCCTCAGCTACTTAGTGAGGCCCTCTGCAACTCAGTGAGACCCAGTTTCAAAATAAAGAATAAAAAATAGGGCAGGGGGTGTAGATCGGAGGTCAGATGCCCTTGGCTCCCATCCCCAGACACACCAAAAAAAAAAAAAAAAAAAGAAATGACAAATTCTAAGGCATTTAGTTTTAGATATCTTCCATTTGATCCAGTTTGTGGGCAATAGCATAATATATAATATTGAGTATGGAGAATTTTTTTACCTCTTGTATTTTTGTATTTTACTGACTATAAGATGCATATTTCAATGCCAACAAAGCAGTGACATCTTAAAACAGATGAGTGCAATAGCTCTTGGTCCTCTGGCAGTCATGCTATGGGTCTTTGTGCATGCAGTTCCTGGATACCAGGTTCATATATTCCTATTTCTTGTGTCAAAATGATGTAAAAGAACTCTTAGCAGTTTAAAATAATTCCAAATGACAGTAAAGCAGTGTGTCATAGTTTAAACAGTAGTAATTTTTGTCCTTTAGTGTTATATACATGGTTCTAACAATTAATGACAGTTTAGATTCTCTGAAATACAGCATAAATATAATCCAGAGAAACCTGGATCTTCCATTGCTGGTGATCCAGGTTGCCTAACAAACTGAGGATAAAGCTTTTCCATGGGCCATCTTGGCTTCACATGATGGAATTCCAACTATAGTCCTAGGCTTCTCTATCATTAGATACTTTTCTTTTTTGCTGTTATGAATAAGCCTCTCGTGCTGCCCTAAATATTTGTTCATCTGCCTGGCTTTAATGCCTACTCATGCACTTTTCTTCTAGGTCTCAGTAATCTTACACTGCTCTAGGTTTTGAACCTTATTCTTTCTTCAGATCCACAACAAACCTTTCTCCTTCCTTCCCTCCTTTCTTTCATATCTGTGTGTGGTAATAGAGATTAAACGTAGGGTCTTACACTTGTGAGGCAGGCATTCTGCCACTGAACTATATCTCTAGCCCTTTTTAAAAACTTTATTTTGAGACAGGGTCTTGCTAAGTTGCCTAGGCTGCCCTCAAACTTACGATCTTCCTGCCTCAGTCTCCCTAGTAGCTGTGATTACAGGTATGCACTAACACACTAAACTTCAAATCTTTTTAATCTTTGAAAAGATTTCTTATCCCCCAACCTATGAGACATATACTATGTCTATATAATTTACATCTGAAAAGTTACACTCTAAAGACCTGATGGAGTTCACCTGGTAACCCTAGGTTTTGTTGGTTGACATGTTTTGTTTTATTGTTTTAACTTGAGATAAAAGAAAAACCATGATAAAAATCCAAAATTTCAAATATTGTGTTCTTGGTTTCTTAGACAATTAAGTTTCTAATCCTTACTTTATCTAATTTAAGGTCTTACACATTTTTATGGATACATGGTATTTTAGCAACACAAGTTAAAAAAAGCACCCGCTTTTAAAAAATTCTAACAAGATTATAGTTTTGAGGGGGTGTTCTATAAAAGTCACATTTGAATAATTATACTGAATTATATATGCTATAGATGTTATGGCTTGAATGTGTTCTCTAAATTCCATGTGTTAGAAACTTAATCTCTAAATTCCTATGTTGATGGTTTTTGGAGGTGGGGCTTTTTGGAGGCAATTAGGAGTACACAAAATCATCAGGGTGAGGTCTCCATAATGGGCCATGGGCTTCAGAGGAAGTGGAAAACAGACAGGATTTGACAGGTTTCCTCTGTCGTTCCATATCAGGTTGCAGAGATACGCTCATCAGATGCCAGCATCATGCTTTTAGACCTTTTAGCTTCTAGAACTATGAGCCAAATAACTTCTATTCTTTATAATTCATCCAGTCTCAAGAAATTTTGTTATAGCAACAAAAGGCAGACTAAAACAGTAAGTTATATGTAATGGAAAATAATGAACTTGTATTATATTGGTTATTTAATTTTGCTTACTGGTTCTTGTTGAACATTCAGACTCAAGGAAGGATAGGCTGAATATCAATGAAGGTTTTACTAGAACCTCTAAGGAAATAATAACTATACACTTTGTAAAAATAGAGCATGTTATAAATAGTTTTGGCAGCAAGTAGAGTTCATGGTTTTTACTTCTAAATAAAGTTTAATAGACAACCAACAGGGACTCAGAAAGATGACCTTAGGAAGCATCAGTTCTAAGTGTAGGTCAATGCAAAATAAAATAAAATAAAGTAAAATAAAATAAAATAAAATAGACAAGTATTTTCCAGATGTGGTATCATGCCTGTAATCCCAGTACTTGGGAGGCTGAGACAGGAGGATCTGAGGTTTGTGGCCATCCTTAGAAACTTAGTGAGTTCCATTGCAACTTAGTGAGACACCGTTTCAAAATAATAAAATAGGGAATGGGGCCTAGTTCAGAGGTAACATGCCTCTGACTTCAATTCTCAGTAACACACCACACACACACACACACACACACACACACACACACACACACACACACGTGTGTGCGCTTGGCAAGTATTTAGCATCTAATGCATACTGTACATTTAGGATACAAAGAAGATGAAATCAGAAACAGTCTTTGGAATTTAGTGTACATGAGTTTTCCCAAAGAAACCATACAAATCAATTAAATGGATAACAATCCAAGTGGACATAAGCAAAGCACATGTGCTTAGAAATTCTCATTTCTAGCTGGGTGTGTTGGTGCATGCTTGTAATCCCAGCATTTGGGAGGCTGAGACCGGAGGACTGCAGTTCGCAGACAGCCTCAGCTACCACTAAGTGAGGCCCTCTGCAACTCAGTGAGACCCTGTTTCCAAATAAAGAATAAAAAATAGGGCTGGGGGTGTAGCTCAGAAATAGAATGTCCCTGGGTTCCATCCCCAGTACTGCAAAAAAAGAAACAACAACAACAACAACAACAAAAACATTTCTTTGAAATCTCTTCCTGAGTAAAATGCTCTGAATATTAAGTAGGCATCGTAACTAAACTATTGTTTAGTGCATCTTCCTAATGTAGCTGGAAGAGCTGTGAAGTGTCCTCAGGGAGTTTAAGAATCATGGAGGAAGTGAAAGGATCTCAATTACATGTAGGTCTAGTGGCTCCTGAGTGTGGGTCCTGGACCAGCAGTAGCATCTTCTCAAAGGAACTTGTTAGAAATGAAAATTATCAGGCCCCATTGGATGCCCCCATAAGTAGAGATACAGGGATGGGGGTAAGGCCCAGCAATACATTTTAAAAAACGCTTCAGGTGATTTTATAGCACACTCAAATTTAAGAATCACTAAAGGGATATAGTCCTCTACTTATTCCAGGGAAGATAAGAACTTTTACAAGGCCATTCAGTCAAAAAGACTAAACTGAAGCCAGATGTGGGGGTATGCACCTGTAATACCAGTACTTGGGAGGCTGAGACAGGAGGATCAAGCAAGGACTCCATGACAGCCTCAGCAATGTGGTTAGACTTACCAACCTAGCAAGATCCTGTTTCAAATTAAAAAAAAAAAAAAAAGGGCAGAGGGTTACTGAGAGGTAGAACACCCTGGGTCCAATCTCCAGTACCTGGCAGAGAGAGAGAGAGACAAAGAGAGAAAGAGAGAGGGGGGAGGAGGGAGAGGGAGAGGGAGAGGGAGGGAGGGAGGGAGGGAGGGAGGGAGGGAGAGAGAGAGAGAGAGAGAGAGAGAGAGAGACAGACATTAAACTGAAACTAAAATATAGGTTTCTTGTTTCCCATTCAGAAGTGCATCTATCATACCAGAAAAAGTACACATACTTTTGCCAATGCCCTACATCAATGTGTAAATGAAATTCTGAAAAAGTTCAGAGAAAGAATTACTGGGTGGAGATATTTGACTTATCACTTAAATTTTGAAATGTCATTTATCCAGCTATATCATAAGGTATTAGAAACTCAGACTTAAATAATCTTTGAACCCATATCACCTAGTTTAGTATAATTAACCTTACCTGTCGAGTAGTTGAGAAAAATATTTTTTTGTAAAGGGCTACATGGTAAATATTTTAGGTATTGTAGATTATCTGGTCTCTGGTTAAACTAGTTATCTCTGCTTTTATAACACAAAAACATCCACAGGAAATATGTAAATGATGACTGATGTTGTACTCCAATAAAACTTTATTTACAAAAAGGGAGTGGGCCAGGTTTGGCTTATGGAATGTAATTTGCCCAACCCTGATCAAAGCAAAAGAGCAAATAAGTATTATTAGTTTTATATTTAAAAGCCTAATTACATTAACAGATGAAGATGAAGGCTATACACAGTTATCAGACATATTTTTAGAGAGTGCATATAAATGTTTGTTTCATTGTCTATCCTCTCGCAGAAAAAAAGTTGTGGTTATTTATCAGTTTGCATCAATTACATATTTTCCTTAAGTTTGTCAACATTAAGTCCTTTTCTGTGTTTGTTTGTTTATTTATTTATTTATTTATTTATTTATTTATTTATACTGGGGATTGAACCCAAGGGCATTCTATCTCTAAATTATACTACCAGCCCTTTTCTCTTTAATTTTTCTATTTTGAAACAGCATCTCTCTAGGTTGCTGAGGCTGATCTTGAACCTGTGATTCTCCTGTCTCAGCCTCCCAAGTACTGGGATAAGAGGCGTGCACCACCATACCCAGCTTTTTAGCTTTTTTTCTTTTCCTTACAGAGATATAATCAAGATGGGCATTTTACAAAGGCCACCTTTATCACTTCTTTCACCTCATAAGATCTGGAGGCAACAAAGACAGTAGTTGAAATGATCACAACTTTATTAAACACAAGCTTACTTTAGCACCTGGCTGAAGTTAGTATTCTCCATAAAATCCAAAAAAACCCTTAAGTAACAAATAAGTATGTTTATTGCCTTATATTTCTCTTTTTATAAAGAAGACTTCCTTTTGAGATTATAGCCATGGAGCAATAGACCTGGCTCAACAACCACACTGTGTGGTCCTGTGAACCTCGGCAGCTGACAGATGGATAAATCACTTGGATTCTGTTGCTGGGGAGAACATCCTCTGGAAATGGAGGGACAGGAAGAAGCCAAGAGTAGAATGTCATCCTCTGAAGCACTGCTGTGTTGCCAGAATCATAGCTATTGTTATTGGCATCGTCTTCCAAAAGAGAATGAATTATTTTGCTTCTCTTGACATATCAGTTGACTTTAATTTTTTTTAGTGTTTTATGAACTCAGAACAGATTTTTTCCCTCCACCTTCTTTTTATTCTATATAATCAGAGTGCTGGTCAATGCACACTATTCTAGAAAACAATAGCTTGATGTATATTCATGCCTGATTTAGGAAAGAGGAAAAATGCCTCATTCCCATCTCACCCCTGCAAAATGATCACACTGAGAAACAAAGAGGACCAGAATGGACAGAAATGCAGCCACAATTGATGGGCAGCCAGCACATTTGTTTCCTGTCTTAGTTTTCTCAGCTGTAGAACTGGGAACTCATTTCTCCTCATTCCTTTCCCCCCTCCTCCTCATCAATCATTACCTCTGCTGAATTTAATTAAGGTTGAAGGTAGGTATGTTTCTTGCTCCTGCTCTCTCTGGCAGAAGTTGTGAGTAAGCAAATATTCAGAAATCTTTGTTGTTAAAATATTTGAACTTCTTTACTTCACTGAATGCTGACAAGACTGAATGAAATAATTTTTATGGAAAGTATTTATAAACTATAAGGTACTTTATAAATGTTAATCCATATTATTTCATTGTTCTGTGACCTTATCTACTCTAAATTATAATATCTGATGTAGTTGGGTCATACTTTATGGAAAAGAGAGAGGGAGGGATGTAGGGAGGGAGTAGTATGCGTGTGTGCTAGTGGGTGGGTAGAGACAGAAAAAGTTAAGTTTCGGTTGGAAAAAGGCCTTTCAAAGACAAATGGATTAAATAAAGTCCATGTTACAGAGCAGGGTGTGGTGGTACCCACCTGTAATCCCAGTACTTGGGGGTTGAGATAGGAGGGTCACAGGTTCAAGGCTAGCTTCAGCAACTTAGGGTACTCTGAATAACAAAAGTAGGGCTGAGGTTATAGCTCAGAGGTAGAATGCTCCCAGGTTCAATCTCCAGTACCAAAATAAAATAATAATAAAATATAATGCCTCCTTAATGGCTTTCAGCAAATCTTCAAGCCCAAATTGGATTGCTACAAAAATATGACAAAGGAATTATCTCTAGTCTTTGCAGCTCCAAGAAAGTATAAGTCTTCTCACCTCTTCTTCTCTTTAGTATATCTCATCTGTCTGTGTTACATTACCTGCTCCAAAATAGAATATAATGAAGAAAACATATAAACATCTACCCTATTACATTAGGATAGCATGATGTAAAGGTAAGAAGCAGATAGAATAATGACTTCCCAAAGATTCCCACTTCCAAACCCCTGGTCCTGTTATATGCCAGGTTATGTGGCAGAGAGTCATGAAGATAGCAGAGGAAATTGAGGTTGCACATCAGCTGATCTTAAATTAGGGATATTTATCTATTAAAATCACAAAGGTCCTGGAAGGTAGAGGAGAGAGGTAGGAAATACAGGGGAAGATGTGACTCCAGAGACAAGTCTTTGAAAGTCGAGGAATAGGGCCAGGAGCCAAGAATGCGGGTGGCCTCTTGGAGCTGGAAAAGGAGAGGAAACAAATTCTTCCCCAGAGCCTCCAGAAGAGAACATTGTCCTCCTGCCACTTTGATTTACCAAGTGATACCTTTCTTGGAATTCTGATGTACAAAAACATAAGATTATAAATATGTGTTGTTTTAAGTCACTAAATTTGTAATTATTTGTTAGAGCAATAAAAAATTAACATACTAGCTATTTCTGATATAATTATTTTTAAAGAATCCTATGAGGGATTATTATTATCCTCATTCCACAGGTGAAGAAACATTAATAACTCGCCCCACTTTAGCATCTAGCCCAGGTCTTCAGGCTCCAGAGCACAAGCCCTTAAGCTGGTATTTTCAGTTATGAACGATGTAATACTACAGAAAATTATTTCCTAGACAGCCATATTTTGTGGTTAAAAGTTGAAGTTTCTTGATGGAGTCATAAGAAGATGAGAGTCAGAGTGCAGTCAAAGAAAATGAAATTATTTGTTGTACTAGCATTTAATTTAGAATATTGGGTATAGCAGAACAGGATCATAGCCGGAAATAACAGAAAATCTAACTGAAGACCTCACTGAATCAATAGAAGTAGATTAAATAAAAACACTTGTGTAAGAACTCTTGAGAATGTTAAAAATTTCTGCTTTCCTTTAGACAGTAATCCCATCCATTTGCTGTAATTAAATTCCCTTTTATGGTGTAATTCCTGATCACCTCCAATGTCTTGCATCCCTCATCCCCACAATATCATTACAATGACTTCCTGCATCAATCCTTTCTCTAATTTTGGTCCAGATGTGGCTATTGTATTGAAAACTACCAAATGAAGATATCTGACTTGACAAAGTGAGTCTTAATCAGCAAGTGGTTTCTTACCAAGATACGGATAACCATATCAGATCATAAAAAGTTCATCTTGAAATTTCAGATTTTATGCTTCTCCCTCAATGGCCAATAAAATTTTTAAAAATTAATAGGTCTGGGAGGGTAGCCTGGAGGTAGAAGGGTTTCCAGGAATCCCAATACCACCAAAATAAATAAATGAATAAAAATAAAAAATAAAATACGAGATACTATTAATGAATAAGTGGTTTATAAGATACCACATCATTCATCATGTCAGAGTGCCAGTCTAAGTTTTTAACAAAGCTGTAAAAAGCATAAAATATAGTGGCTATAATACAGTGTCCATCGAACTCAAGAAAAAAAAAAAAACCTATTTTTAAAAAGTCCTTTATTTGGTACCAGTAATTGAACTCAAGGACATTCTACCTTGAAGATACATTTCTAACCCCCCCCCCCTTTTGTGGTGCTGGGGGATGGAACATAGGAGCATTCTACCTCCTAGCTATACCCCCAGCCCTAGTTTTTATTCTTTATTTGGAAACAGGGTCTCACTGAGTTGTAAAGGGCCTCACTAAGTAGCTGAGGCTGTTTGCGAACCAGGATCCACCTGTCTCAGCCTCCCAAATGTTGGGATTACAAGGCTGTGACACTATATCTGGCTCTCCAACCTTTTTATTTTTTGATTTTTGAAACAGGGTCCACTAAGTTGTTATGCCTGGCCTTAAATCTGCAATCCTCCAGTTTTAGCCTCCCAAGTACTGAGATTATAGGCCTGTACTAAGCCCAGCTAAGAAATCCTCTCTTAAACAAATATATGGTTTTCTCAAGTGTTAGTTTAAAATATTAAAACAGAAAATGTGCTCTGACTAACAAATTTAAAATTTTCTACCATGAAGCATTATTTTTCCAATTTGCAAATAAAATAATTATTTTTAAATGAATAAAACATCAATCTGAGAATATGAGAGTCTGATATTCAAGAGTTGCCTTATAATTGTAGTTTTATTAAGTTCTTAAAAATTATTTTGAAATATTTGTCCATTTAACATTTTGTTTTTTTGTTTTTGTTTTTGGTGGTACTGGGGTTCCTGGAAGCCCTTCTACCTCCGGGCTACACTCCCAGTCCTATTTTTACATTTTCATTTTGGAAACAGGGTCTCCTAAGCCAGCGCGCGTGGCTGGCTTTGAACCTGCGCGATCCTCCTGTCTCCGCCTCCCAAGCGCGGGGATTACAAGCGTGCGCCACCACGCCCAGCTTTAACATTTTGAATAAACTAAATTTCTCTGCCTTTATTAGGATAGCATGAAGGATAAAATAAACTTTTGTGGCATGAATATTTCACAGTAAAGATGATACTCAATACCTGTTCAAACTTTTGTTGTTACGGGGACCATCTAGGAGAAAGCATTTAAACACCAGAATTTTAAAATCATTATGGCATTGCCCTAAAGTCTAGCTTCACTTAAAACTTTGAAATAAAGATCATAGTAACCATTAAAAAAAAAAAAAAAAAAAAAATATATATATATATATATATATATATATATATATATATATATATATATATCTCATCTGCTTAAAAAAAAAGAAGTACTGACTTCACTTGAAAAGTCTTGAATTTCTTTTCCATGAAAAATTCTGACATGAGAACATAGCAACCTGAGGGACTCTGCTGCCTAGAAGGTAGCCATGGAAACAAATATACACTGTGAGCCTACCCTCAAGCTCACATGATAAGACCATAACTGAGAACTGAGTATATTTTCACAGCTGCTGTCTCCTTGTTGTTGTTTTTATGTTGGTATTTTAAAAGAAATTCAGCTAACATTATCTTTTCCTTAACACTTACCTAAAAATTATCAAAGCATATTTTTAAAAAGCAGTAAATAGTGAAATTAGATGATATTAGAGAAAAAATTAAAAGTGGAAAGAAGGGGAGAAGCCCTGATTCCTAGGTAGTTGGAAGCATATGGGTATGGTTGTATCAACTCAAGTTACATTGGCCTAGTAGACTCAAACTTGTGCATGGAAGTACCAGAAGTCCCAGTCCACGGCTACCCCTAGAGGCTGAGAGACCCTGGGCATGGTATTAATAAATTACATATTATCAAATTTTCCACTATTTGGCCATAAACCACCTTATTTTAACTGACCTCCAAATACAATATTCCATGAACCCAGCACTTAACCCAACCTGTCTGTCTGTCTGTCTGTCATGAATACATGCCTGTCTTTCAACCTTCCCTCACCCACCACTTGAGTAAATTTCAAGCCATCAAATGCAAACAGTCAGTGATTCCCACTTGGCAAAGGTGACCTCTGCATTTAGACAGCTATTTTACCCATATTGCTTATTTATTTTATGCAAGTCTTCTAGTATCTACAGCAGAGCTGCACAATAATGCTAATCATTTGAGGAGGAGGCAGCACCCTATGATCTAATAGCTAGCCCCCAGTAATGTGGTTGGTAGTAATGATCATGGAAGAAATAGAAAAAAATGAAGGAATACTGATTTCAGTGAACCAATATTTAGTAATACTAAAGTATAAACTTTTAAGCAAATCGAATCAAAACTCTATCAGGTGTCGGGGCCCACTCGGCTGGACCGATATGGCACCCAGGCTTGTTGCCAGCGTGGACTCAAGATGGCACCTAGGCTTGCAGCCAAGTCACGAGGCTCACGAGGTTGGCGGTGCCCTGAGCCTGCGCAGTGAGCCCTATCAGGCGCCCTACTGAAGATCCGTGACGCAGCGCCTCGTGCTACCACCAGCCCGCCTATGAGAGGGTTAGAAATGCGCATGCCCTAGCTGTGGGAAGCTTGGGGTTGGTGGAGTGATGAGGGAGGGGTTATGAGACTGATATATATTTGCCTGCTGTGTGCATTGAGAGAGAGAGAGCATTAAAGAGGAAGCATCATCAGCAAGTCGGCGTTCGTGTGTTTCTTCCCTAGGCTCTGCTGGTCAGAGCCTTAGGGACGCGATAAGTGGTGCCAAAACCCGGGAGAAAAAAAAAAAAAACCAACGTAGCAAAAAATTCACAGGTAAGTGATAAAATAAGACAAGGCTCGTGGATAAGCGAGGAACAGCACTGTGTAGGTTCGCAGGAATTTGCGACGATAGGTTCGCAGGAATTTGCAATGATAGGTTCACAGGAATTTGCGACGATAGGTTTGCAGGAATTTGCGAAGAAGTAAAACTTATCATGGGGTCTAAGGTTGCTACCATGAAGGTCAAAGAGGCTCTTCGTAACATTCTGTCTAAGGGGGGAGTGAAAGTGAAAGCAGCCACTTTAGAAAATTTTCTTAGCACAGTTAAAACTATAGCTCCGTGGTTTTTAGAGGAAGGATATGTTAACACTCCTCAGTGAAAATGTCTTGGTCAGGATCTTCTTAAGGCCGATGCCGAAGGGGCTCTCCCACCTGGGACATTGGCTATCTGGAGCTTAATTAAACCATGCCTGACAGACAAAACAGGGAGGTATCATCAAGTTCTGGCTGAAGGCTCTAATGTTTTAGAGGAAGCAAAAGAAGAGATTTCAGGGCAAGGTCAACAGGCAGACTCTCACAGGGACGAGGAGTCCTCTAAAAGCGACTCCTCCGATTCTTCCGAGGAGGAACAAGAGATATGGCCTATTCCACCAGAGAGAGATAAGGAGGAAGAAGCTTTGTTAGAATCTTGGCGCAGATTCAAAATGTCTTATAGCAGAGAAGGGAAACATCCTGAACCTTCCGCTCCTCCCCCTCCCTCTCCTAGTCCGCCGCCATATTTTACTGAGAAAGGAAAGTCTGATAGGCGGAAGAGACCTGAGGTTAGTCCGTGGGCGGAGATTTTGCCTACACCAGGAGCATTTCCTGTGTTTCTTGACCAGAATCAGCAAAGGTATCATGAGCTATTAGATTGGAAGATTGTTCAAAGATTAAAAGAAGCTGTGTCTACATATGGAGTGCAGGCCTCATTTACCTTGTCACAGGTAGAATCCTTTGAAAGATACTCCATGACTCCAAATGATGGGATGAATTTGTGAAGGGCTGTACTGTCTGGTGGAGCCTATCTTAATTGGAAGTCAGCCTATATAGAATATTGCTCTGATCAAGCTCATGTTAATGCTCAGACAGGGCAACCTGCTTGGAATTTGGATATGTTAATGGGACAGGGACCATTTGCTAATAATCAAAATGGGTACCCACAGCAGGTGTATGGGCAAATTAATCAAGCAGCATTAAGGGCATGGAAGATGTTATCAGGGACAGGTAATTTAGGAGCCAGTTTGTCAAAAGTTACTCAAGGACCCAATGAGCCTTTTGCTGATTTTTTATCACGGCTTGTGGAAACAGCTTCTCGGGTTTTCCCTGATGTGGACGCTGCCATGCCATTGATTAAACAGCTAGCTTATGAGCAAGCCAATAAGCCTTGTCGGGATACAATACGTCCCTATAAAAATAAGGGCCTAGAAATATGGCTCAAGGTATGCAGAGACATAACTGACTCTGTCATACAAGGACAAGCCATAGCTGCTGCCATTGTTGCTGGGTTGCAGGGCAAGCCTTACAATCAAAAGCAGAGAGGCAGTTCAGGGAATTGTTTCCGATATGGTCAACCAGGACACTTTAAGAGATTGTATACAGACTAATTCTGGAGCATCTTCTAGACCAGCCCAGAGGATTCCCAATCTGTGTCCTCGGTGTAGAAAAGGCAATCATTGGGCTGTAGAGTGCAGATCTCGATGGGATGTAGATGGAAAGCCTCTTCCCCCACCGCAATCAAGTGCTAGGACAAAAAACGGGCAGAGGAGCCCTGTGCCTCAGGGCCCTCAAATGTATGGGGCAATTCAACAGGAGACAGGGAATGCAGGACCACAGATGAGGCAGGTGCCTCGATTTCAGCAGCCTCTCCCACCATACGGAGAGCAACCCCAGGGAGTGCAGGATTGGACGTCTGTGCCACCACCCGACTCATATTAACCCCTGAAATGGGAGTTCAAAAAGTAGATTCAGATTTTCATGGACCCCTTCCTTCTAATACTGTGGGACTGCTTCTAGGCCGAAGTTCCACTACCTTATCGGGTCTAGTGGTGCATCCAGGAGTTATTGACCAGGACTGTACAGGCAATGTGAAAATATTAGTTTCTTCCCCTCGTGGGATTTCTGTTATAAATGATGGGGACCGCATTGCTCAGATAATTCTGTTGCCTAGTAAACATTCTCTTTTTCCTAGTCAAAGACAGGCAAGAAAAGATAAGGACTTTGGTTCTACAGGTTCTCCTGGAGCATGGCTCACTATGGATATGGATGGGGTCACGTCCCATGTGTCAACTCACTATACAGGGAGTCTCTTTTTGGGGTCTCTTGGACTCAGGTGCAGACCGTAGTATCATTAGATTATCTGAATGGCCAAAAGATTGGGGATTACAAAAGACAGATCAATTACTTAAGGGGTTAGGATATGCAAACAGTCCAAGCGCAGTGCTGTTCACCTTAATTGGACAGATCAAGAAGGTCATTCAGGGACATTCCAACCTTTTGTTCTGGAGCTTCCTGTATCCTTGTGGGGTCGGGATGTCTTACAACAAATGGGAGTAAAATTGACTACTGAATCTGTATATAGCCCTCAAAGTCAACAACTTATGCATGATGCAGGCTATTCAGGGACAGGTGGGCTTGGCCGATTTGAACAAGGTCGAAAGTCCCCTGTTCCCATGATGGGAAGAAACAATCTTAAAGATAAAAGAGGACTGGGTTTTTCTATGGGGCCACTGAACAATTAAAGATTAAATGGAAAACAGATGTGCCAGTGTGGGTCTCTCAGTGGCCCCTTCCTAAAGAAAAAGTTACAGCAGCCCACTAGCTGGTACAGGAGCAGTTATCGGCAGGACATTTACAGTCCTCCACATCTCCATGGAATACCCCTATTTTTGTTATCAAAAAGAAATCAGGTAAATGGAGATTCTTACATGATCTCCGAGCAGTAAATAATAGTATGGAGATCATGGGACCAGTGCAATTGGGGCTATCAGTCATATCAGCCCTCCCTGCCAATTGGCCCACTGTTGTGTTGGACATCAAAGACTGTTTCTTCTCTATTCCACTGCTTCCTGCAGATACCCCTCGATTTGCTTTTACAATACCGTCCTTTAACCATCAGCAGGTGGATCAAAGATATGAATGGACAGTGCTACCACACTGTATGGCTAATAGTCCCACGTTGTGCCAAATATATGTAGATAAAGCCCTACAATCTATTAGGAGAGAATTTGCCTCTTCCATGATTTGTCATTATATGGATGATATTTATTATGTGCTAAAACCCCAGAAATTTTGGACGAAATGCTTATAAAAACTATACTATGTCTTAACCAATGGAACTTAAATATAGCTCCAGAAAAAATATAACAGGGAAATGTTAAACAATACCTTGGCACCAAATTAGAAGATACTATTATTCATCCTCTTAAGGTTAGCTGGAGGGTGGACAATTTACAAACTTTAAATGATTTTCAAAAACTTTTAGGGGGACTTCCGGGAAGATGGCGACCGAGAAAAGCGGGGCTTAAGAGCCCCGCTAACAACAAATCTCCATTACCACAAAATCAGCGCCTTTCAAAGCCAGAAAACAACATCACCAGAGAAACAAAAAAAAATCACCAGGCTCCAGAGTGAAAGCGGACTGAGAACAGAGCCACAGAGGAGATCCTCACGCCCGAGGACGCGGCAGAAGCGGCAGCAGCGCCATACTGCCGCAGCACTGGCGAATTCACGGGACGGCCACAGCAAGCCGAGGGGAGCGGCTGTGGAACAGCCAGGCGGGATTTCTCGGCACAGAGGACATCTAAAGCTCCCAGTGTCTGAGCTCAGCACACGCTGCAGGGATTCAGAGTGGATATCAAAAGCAAGAAAAAAAAACGCCAGCCCAACAACCGAGGGTGTAGCAGCGGCGCCATATTGCCACTGGTGGCAGCAGCACCGAATTCACTACAGCTACATCTGCGTACTCAAGAACAGTGAGTCAAATTGCGGGCCACAGCGGAGAAATCCCAGTACTGTACTCACTGGGACTTGACCCAGTGGGAGAGGGGCGGTGGCAGTGATATCACACCATAGGAGAACGTGCAACCAGGCACCCCCTACAGTCTAAAGCAGCCTCTATCGACTCTCTGGGTCGGAGACTCTGTGATACAACCCAGTAAAGGAGTAGTGGGGTCTGAGATACTACTGACTCGAGATCCAGAGCACCTTAAGCGAAGTCATAGTGACCCAAGGGAAGAACCCAGAGAAGGCACAAACTTCCGAAATCATGGGAAAGAGGAATAACACTGGAGCAATGAATGCCCACAACCCCACAACATCAGAACCCGATAAAACAGAAAATCAGAGATTTATAGAAGATCAAATCAGGAAAATAACTGTAGAAATAATAGAGGTGCTTCGAAAAGAACTCAGAGTGAGCCAAAAAGAGATAAAGGATGCAATTAATGAAGTAAAGGCCTCAATTCAAAGCACAAACAACCGATTAGAACACATGGAGAACAGAATCTCGCTCTTAGATGATCATTCCAAAAATGAACGCATAGTTTCTAATCTAGAAAAAAATATCTGACAGCAGGAATCTGACATTGAAGAAATATGGGCCCATTTTAAGAGAGCTAACCTAAGAATAATTGGAATAGAGGAGGGAAAAGAAAGTGAAACCAAAGGGATCAACAATCTCTTCAAGGAAGTAATAGCAGAAAATTTTCCAGACATAGAGCAAGAGGTCGATACGCAGGTCCAGGAAACTTATAGAACTCCCTTTAGACAGGATCGGAGAAGAGGATCCCCACGCCACATAATTGTCAAAATTACCAATGTGGAAGCCAAGCAGAGAATCTTAAAGGCAACAAAAGCAAAGGGCCAAGTGACATTCAGAGGCAAACCAATTAGAATCACTCCAGACTTCCCAAACCAAGTTATGAGAGCCAGAAGGGCTTGGAGTAACATATTCCCAATTTTGAAAGAAAACAACTTCCAGCCAAAAATTTCCTACCCAGCAAAACTTTCTATCAAATTAGATGGAGAAATAAGAAGCTTCCATGACAAACAGAAACTGAAGGAATTTATGTCTTCAAAACCAGCACTAGAGAAAATACTCAAAGAGATTAACTACAAAGAAGAAATAGGTAACACACATCAGAACTAGAGAAACAAGAGTTTCCATCCAACAGACAACTAAGATTGGTTATCTGTGGAGATTCATTATTTATGTTAGTCTGTTACCTATCTCTAAAGGGTATTGTTTGCCTTTATTGTTGTTAATTTTTAGGATTTCTAGTTGGAATATTAATATACCTTCAGATATAGCATTTGGAAATATTTTATCCCATTCTATTAGTAACTGTTAACTCTGTTTACATTGTCTTTGGATATACAATATGTTTTTTATTTTTTAGGGAGTTTGTATACTCTTCTGTTGACTGTGCCATTGAAATCATAACCAAGAAATCACTGCCAATTTCAGTGTTGTGAGGTTTTATGACCCAGATTTTCTCCTAAAAGTTTATAGTCTTAAGATTTATATTTAGGTCTTTTATCTATTTTGAGTTAATATTTGTATATGGGATTAGGTAAAGGTCCAATTTTATTCTTTTCCATGTAATTATTATTTTTCAACAATATTTAGTTAAAAGACTATTATTTCTACCACCAAATGTTCGTGGAAACCTTGTCAAAAATAACTTGACAATATAGGGAAGAATTTAGGTCTAGGCTTTTATTTAACTCCAATGGTTTATATATCTGCCTTTAGAATAGTACTACACTGTTTCAATTATTGTAGCTTTATATGGTTTGAAATCAGAAAATATATATCTTCTAGCTTTGTTCTTTTTCAAGATCGTTGTGGGTACCTAGAGTCCATATTCCATATTAGGATAGATTTTTTTCTGAAAAATAAATATACAAATATATGATAGTTTCACCTAAAAAATAGAAAAAAATAGATTCTCTGGTAAGAAAGAAAGCAAAAAGAAATATTAAAATGTTATCTTTAAGTCATCAAAAGCTTGGTATCAGACAAATGAAACTGTTATGTGAGATTATCATTTTTAATTTTGGATAAATTGCTATAATACTAGATGTCAACTACTAAGCCAAGCATAGGAGGGGGGGATAGGGAGAGAACGGGGTGGGGATCGGGTGGGGGCTGACTGGGTGATGTGTGCATGTATGTCTACAAAAGTATGTATCCCACTATGATGTATGAATACAGTGCACCAATTAAAAATAAATATGAAAAAAAAAAACTTTTAGGGGATATAAATTGGATTCGACCATATTGCAGACTTAGCAATGCTGACCTAAAACCTTTGTTTGATTTGCTAAAAGGGGATTCAGATTTACTTTCTTCGCGATCTTTAACACCTGAGGCGCGAACATGTATTCAACTTATAGAGGAAAGATTATCTGAAGCACAAGTGGATCGTATAGATTATCAGAAAAAAACTGCTCTTATGTATTCTTACCACAGATCTCACACCCACTGGAGTGTTGTGGCAAGAGGGTCCCATAATGTGGGTATACCTCCCTCATTCTCCCAAAAAAGTGTTGCCATGGTATCCAGCCTGTGTTGCACAAATAATTATTAAGGCACTAAAGGCAACTCTGACTGCATTTGGGATGCAGCCTGATCTTATCATCACTCCATATACTAAAGAACAGCTTGCCACTCTAGCTGCCACCAATTCTGACTGGGCTATTGTCCACGTCCAGAGGACAATTCGATAATCATTATCCACAACATCCATGGCTCAGGTTTGTTTTGGCTCATCCTATTATTTTTCCTAAAATCACTCGATCTGCACCGATTGCTGGAGCGCCAAATATTTTTACAGATGGATCCAAAGGAGGTATGGGAGTGATATTCAAAGAGGGCTCAGATCCACAAACTTTTCTTTTTCCCCATTCATCAGCACAGGCAGTAGAGATTTTGACAGTGATTCAAGTATTTATGCTCTATGATTCCACTCCATTCAATTTAATTTCAGATAGCTTATATGTAGTACAGGCACTTAATAGCCTTGAATGTGTAGGACACATTAAGGGACAATCTACTATTCTTTTATTATTGGCTAAGTTACAACAATATATTTGGAACCGAAAATGTTCCTTCTATGCAACCCACATACGAGCTCATTCAGGACTCCCTGGACCGCTTGCTGAAGGCAATGCTATTGCAGATTTTCATATTCGAACTGTACTTATTTTTTCAAATGAGGACAAAGTGTTACAGGCTCAAGAATTTCACAATAAATTTCATGTAAATTCCCAAACGCTGAGACTAAAATTTAAAATCACTAAAGAACAAGCTCGACGCATTGTATTGCAATGCAAAAATTGTTTGACATTATTGCCACAGCCTACTACAGGAGTAAATCCTCGAGGTCTGCGACCTCTTCACCTATGGCAAATGGATGTCACGCATGTTCTTGAATTTGGCTCTCTTAAATATGTACGTTTCCGTGGATACATGTTCCGGAGTCATCTTTGCCTCTGCTCATACTGGAGAAAAGGCCCAACATGTAATTTCCCATTGTTTGCAGGCTTTTGCTGCCTGGGGCATCCCTCACCAAATTAAAACTGATAATGGACCTGCTTATGTTTCTCAGAGATTTTCTCATTTTTGTGCCCAAATGGCTATACACTTAAATCATGGATTACCATATAATCCACAGGGCCAAGGCATAGTAGAACGAGCCCATGCCACTATTAAGTCTGCTTTAAAGAACAAAAAGGGGGAATAGGGGCTCAATGGCGCACACCAAAAGATAAACTAAATCTTATTTATTCTAAATTTTTTAACATTGGATGCCAATGGACAAACGGCAGCGGAAAGACATTACAGGCCTCATGAGCGCTATGCAGGGCAAGCAATGTGGAAAGATATTCTTACAGGAGCATGGAATGGTCCGGATCCAGTGCTAACGTGGGCTCGAGGGTCGGTGTGTGTTTTCCCACAGGACAAAGACTCGCCGATTTGGGTTCCTGAAAGATTGGTGCGCCATGTACAGGAACCAATGGAAGATGCCAAGCGACAAATGGATATTGCTAACTCTGTTGGTAATGTTTCACATTGGAATGGGTGAAAAAGATCTTTGGGGAATTATTTCTGCTTTCCCTCTTCCTTTACCTGTGTCCACCATTGCCACCATTTTTCTATGATTTCAGGGGGAACTGTAAAAAATTGCAGCTATTCTCAAAATTTTTCCGATACTTTTGAGGCTAGCGTCAAGGTAAATTGTTCAATGGGATGTCGGTTCCCGTTTGGGCCCATTCCTGTTTGTGTAACTACTCCATTTTTTTGGCTTGTTTCTAATAGTTCTTTGGTTAATGATAGTCTAGGTTGTTTTATTGATACCTGTTTTCTAACTCTCTGCTGGAATGCTTCTAGGCACCCTTGGGCAGTAGCAATGTGACTGCCTATAGCAGTTCCTTGGCCAATATGAGTGAATGTAAATTCCCTTCTAGTTTTGCTGAAACGAGAAAAGAGAGACTTTGAAATTTCTGCTCTTATTGCTGTAATTGTGGCCTCTGTGGCCGTGGCAGTTACAGCTGCTGCCGCTTTGGCGACATCTATAAATACTGCAGCCACTATGAATGCTCTATCCTCACATGTGGCTACTGCCATGGCTCAGCAAGCTCAAATAAATGGACAACTTAAAACTGGCATATTAATGGTAAATCAAAGAGTAGACCTGTTACAAGAACAGGTTGACATTCTGGGGCAAATGGCCATGGTACCATGTATTCATAAATTATCTGGATTATGTATAACGTATGTGCAGTATCAAAATTTCTCCTATGCAGGCAATTTGTCTCGTCAATTAAGCAAGATGCTTCTAGGAACTTGGAGCCGTGAATTTGAACATGCCATTATTGAGCTTCGAGCATCTATCATTGCAATTAATTCTACCCGCGTAGAAGTCGCCACAATACAACAATGGATGGACTTGATACATGGAATACTGGGTTTCTTAAAAGATTGGGGTAGCATGGCATTCTGGGCATTCTTGCTGGTGGTAGCATGCTGTTTCCTGGTTGGATATATCAGGCGAACTCGACAACGCACACTGCAACAACAGCGCATATTGGTGCAAGCTATGGCAGCCTTGATGTTGGCTCATCTCCTCAGGTTTGGCTCAATATGCTGGATCGCTAGTCAAAGACGGGTAAGATTGTCCCCGGGATCATATCAACCTAAGACAGGGAAACAATCATGCTATTGTTCTCCCAAAGATGTGTAAGAATGATCCTTGAGGATCGACAACCTAAGACAGGCATGATCCCGAGCCTTATTTTTAATAAAACAAAAAGGGGGAGATGTCGGGGCCCACTCGGCTGGACCGAGATGGCACCCAGGCTTGTTGCCAGCGTGGACTCAAGATGGCGCCTAGGCTTGCAGCCAAGTCACGAGGCTCACGAGGCTGGTGGTGCCCTGAGCCTGCGCAGTGAGCCCTATCAGGCGCCCTACGGATGATCCGTGACGCAGCGCCTCGTGCTACCACCATCCCGCCTATGAGAGGGTTAGAAATGCGCATGCCCTAGCTGTGGGAAGCTTGGGGTTGGTGGAGTGATGAGGAAGGGGTTATGAGACTGATATATATTTATTTGCCTGCTGTGCACACTGAGAGAGAGAGCATTAAAGAGGAAGCATCATCAGCAAGTCGGCGTTCGTGTGTTTCTTCCCTAGGCTCTGCTGGTCAGAGCCGTAGGGACGCAATAATCAGGCATATATTAGAACAAAACATTTAAAATTATATGTACAACCTGAATCAGAAAAAATGACTATTGAGAATATTGAAGCATATTAATTTTCAGGCATATTTTTCTCATCAAGAAATCCATAAAATGCACTATAAGAAGTATAGAGAGGACTTCCGGGAAGATGGCAACAGAGAAAAACGGCATTTATGAGTCCCACTAACAATTGCTCTCTATTACCACAAAATCAGAGCCGTTACTAGCCAGAAAACACCATCAGCAGAGAAATAAAAACTATAAATACAAGGGACAGAGAAAAAGAGGGCTGGAAGAACAACCAGACATCAGAAAAGAAACCAACCAACAGTGCCACTGCCGGATCCGTGGTGCGGAGCCACGCCGGCACCATCTTCCCTCGCAGCACCATCTCCAGAGAGGAGGGGGACTCAGAACGGAGCTCAAAACCAGAGAGGAGATATGCTGGCCTCACAGCCAAGGATGCAGCAACAGCGCCATACTGCCAGCGACAGTGGCAAATAAACCAGACAGCTCCAGATCAGCGTACTCAACAACCCATCAGGCTCCCGAGAGGAGGGGTGGACAGCAAGCTGAGGTGAGCAGCTACGGAACACCCAGTTGTAATTCAACAGTTTTCTCTGTGCAAGGAGCATATAAAGCTCCCCAGGGCTGGGCTCAGGTCACCCTCCAGGGTACTAAGCGGACTCAAAACCAGAGAAGAAATACGCCAGCCTCGCAGCCGAGGGCATGGCAGTGGCACCATATTGCCAGCGGCAATAGTGGCTTGTTCGCCTAGTCCGCAACAGCTACAGATTAACACACTCAACAACCATGAGTCAAATTGAAGCTCCTAGAGGAGAAATCCCAGTACTGCACTCCCAGGGACTTGCGCAGCTTTAATAGTCTAATATTTTGCAGTCCAACCCAGTGGGGGAATGGCGGTGGCAGAGATATAACAACATAGTTACAGCTCCCCAAGGGAGAACGCCCAGCCTGGTACCCCCATGGTCTTAAGCAGCCTCAATTGAATCCCTGGGTCTGAGACATTGCGATACAACCCAGTAAAGGAGTAGTGGTGACTGAAATACCACAGACTCAAGATCCCAGAGCACCTTAGATGAAGTCATAGTGACCCAGGGAAGAACCCAGAGAAGGCACAAACTTCTGAAATCATGGGAAAGAGGAATAACAATGGAGCAGTGAATGCCCACAACCCCACAACATCAGAATCTGATAATCCAGAAATTCAGAGATCTCTAGAAGATCAAATTAGGAAAATAACTGAAGAAATAATAGAGGACCTTCTAAAAGAATTCAGAGAGTCAAAAAGAGATAAAGGATGCAATCATTGAAGTAAAGTCCTCAATTCAAAGTAGAAACAATCGATTACACCACATGGAGAACAGAATCTCGCTCCTAGAAGATGATTACTCTAAAAATGAACACATAATTTCTAATTTAGAAAAAAAAATCCTACAGCAGGAATTTGACATTGAAGAAATATGGGCCCATTTTAAGAGAACTAACCTAAGAATAATTGGAATAGAGGAGGGAAAAGAAGGTGAAACCAAAGGGATCAATAATCTCTTCAAGGAAGTAATAGCAAAAAATTTTACAAACATATAGCAAGAGGTCGATACATGGGTCCAGGAAACTTAGAGAACTCCCTTTAGCCAGGATCAGAGAAGAGGAACCCCATGCCACATAAGTGTCAAAATGACTAATGTGAAGGCCAAGGAGAGAATCTTAAAGGCAACAACAACAAAAGGCCAAGTGACATTCAGAGGCAAACCAATTAGAATCACTCCCGACTTCCCAAACCAAGTCATGAAAGCCAGAAGGGCGTGGAGTAACATATTCGAAACTCTGAAAGAAAACAACTTCCAGCCAAAAATTTCCTACCCAGCAAAACTATCTATCAAATTAGATGGGGAAATAAGAAGCTTCCAGGACAAACAGAAACTGAAGGAATTTATGTCTTCAAAACCAGCGCTAGAGAAAATACTCAAGGAGATTAACTGCAAAGAAGAAACAGGTAATATACAGCAGAACCAAAGAAACAAGATTTCCCATCCAGCAGACAACTAAGCAAAGAAGAATAAACAGTATCTCAAACAGAAATAAAATCTTAACATGTTAGGAATTAAAAATTATCTCTCAATAAGCACACTAAATGTTAATGGCCTCAATTACCCAATGAAAGGACATAAAATGGCAAAATGGATTAAAAAACAAAATCCATCCATTTGCTGCTTACAAGAAACACACCTTACAAGTAAAGATTGGAACAAACTCAAGGTAAAGGGCTGGAGCAAGGTAATCCATGCTAATGGAACTTGAAGGCAAGCAGGAGTAGCAACTATGATATCAGACAAGTTAGACTTCAAACACAAACTTATTAGAAGAGACAAAGAAGGTCATAGTTTACTGGTAAAAGGAATAATTCAGCAAGAGGAAATAACAATAATCAACATGTATGCCCCAAACAAAGGTGCAGCAACTTTCATAAACTCTTTGTGACATGAAGTCACACATAAATCCCGATACAATAATACTGGGAAACTTCAACACACCTCTCACAACATTAGACTGATCTTTCAGACAAAAGGTCAGTAAAGATGCCTCAGAACTAAAGAACACCATTAATCAAATGGACACATATAGAATGGGGCACATATAGAATATTTCACCCAACTACAGCGGAGTTCACATTTTTCTCAGCTGCTCACGGAACCTTCTTCAAAATCAATCACATCCTGGGCAACAAAAAGCACTAGCAAATTCAAAAAATGTTACATACTTCCCTGTTTCATTTCAGACCATAATGGAATGAAACTAGAAATCAACTATAAGAAGACCCAGAGAAACAACATGAACATATGGAGACTGAACACTACACTTCTGAATGAAGAATGGGTCATAGAAGATGTAAGAGGTAAAATCAAGAAATTTCTAGAAACAACTGAAATTAAAGACCAAACATATCAAAATCTATGGGACACTTTGAAGGCAGTATTAAGAAGAAAACTTATAGCACTGAGTGCTCAAATAAGAAAAACAGAAAATCTTCAAATAAATAACATAACGACACACCTCAAAGCCCTTGAAAGGCAGGAACAATTGAACCCCAAAGCCAGTAGAAGATAGAAAATCATTAAAATTTGAGCAGAAATTAATGTAATAGAGAATAAAAAATACAGAAAATCAATAAAACCAAAACCTGGTTTCTTGAAAACATTAACAAGATAGATAAACCATAAGCCAACCTAACTAAAAAAGAGAGAATCAACACAAATTATAAAGATAAGAGATGAAAAAGGAGATATTACTACTGACAGTGTAGAAATCCAGAGGATTATCAGAAACTACTTTGAAAAACTATACTCCAACAAAATGGAAAATCTGGAGGAAATCGACAACTTCCTTGATAAATACAACCTTCCTAAACTGAGTTAAGAAGATATAGAACACTTAAATCAACCAATAACAATCCAAGAGATTGAAACAGCAATAAAGAGCTTACCATCAAAGGAAAGTCCAGAACCAGATGCTTTCCCAAGTGAATTCTATAAAACCTTTATAGAAGAGCTAACCCCAATACTACTCAAACTATTTCACAAAATAGAAAAAACCGGGACTCTCCCAAATACATTCTATGAAGCAAACATCACACTAATACCCAAACCAAATAAAGACAGTTCAAGGAAGGAAAACTACAGGCCTATATCTCTGATGAACTTGGATGCAAAACTATTATACAAAATACTAGCAACATGCATTCAAAACCACATCAAGAAAATCATACACCATGACCAGGTAGGGTTCATCCCAGGGATGCAAGGCTGGTTCAACATACAAAAATCAATCCATGTAATTCACCATATAAACAGAATCAAAGACAAAAATCACATGATCATTTCAGTAGAGACTGAAAAAGCATTAGATATAATTCAAAATCCATTTATGATTAAAAAAAACACTGCAGAGAATTGGTATAGAAGGAACATATCTCAACATTATTAAGGCAATCTACAATAAGTCCACTGCCAACATCATATTAAATGGGGAAAAACTTCAAGATTTCTCCCTAAAAACAAGAACGAGATAAGGATGTCCATTATCACATAGTACTAGATACTCTAGCCCAAGCAATAAGGCAAGAAAAGGAAATCAAAGGACTACAAATAGGGAAAGAAGAACTCAACTTTCTCTATTTGCAGATGACATGATACTATATTTAGAAAATCCAACAAACTTAACCAAAAGGTTTATACATCTGATCAACAAATTCAGCAAAGTATCTGGATACAAAATCAATCTTAAAAAATCAGAAGCTTTCCTATGTAGTTGCCATAAATCCACTGAAAAAGACATCCAGAAACCACTTATACTCAGGATCTCCCACAAAAAAAAAATAAAATAAAATACTTAGGAATAAACTTAACCAAGGAGGTAAAAGATCTCTACAAAGAAAATTATAAAACATTGAAAAAAGAAATCGAAGAAGATCTTAGAGATGGAAGGATATTCCATGTTCATGGGTTGGCAGAATAAATATCACATTAAAATGGCCATCCTTCCAAAAGTGATCTACAGATTTAACACAATGCCCATTCAACTACCAAGATCATTTCTCACAGATAGAGGACTAATATCTAGAATATACAGAGAACTCAAGAAACTCAACACTAGAAAAACATATCAACCAATGAGAAAATGGGCAAGTGAACCAAATAGACATTTCACGAAAGAAGAAATTCAAATGGCCAATAAATGCATGAAAAAATGCTCAACATCATTGGCAATCAGAGAGATGCAAATCAAAACTACCCTGAGATTTCACCTAACTCCAACTAGAATGGCAATCATTCAAAATACAACAACAGATGCAGGCGAGGATGAGGAGAAGTGGGAACTCTAAAACATTGTTGGTGGGATTGCAAATTAGTGCAACCACTTTGGAAAACACTACGGAGAATCCTCAGAAGAATGGGAACAAATCTACAATTTGATCCAGCAATACTACTTCTGGGTATCTACCAAAAAGATAGGAAACCAAACTACCAAACTAATACATGTGTTATCTATGTTCATAGCTGCACAATTCACCATAGCCAAACTATGGAACCAGCCAAGATGTCCATCAACAGATGAATGGATTACAAAACTGTGGGATATGTACACAATGGAATTTTATTCCACCATCAAAAAAAACTCAATTACATCATTTTCAGGGAACTGGATGGAACTGGAGGACATTATGCTAAGTGAGATTAGTCAGTCACAAAAAATAAGAAATCAGGTGCTTTCCCTAATATGCGAGAGCTTGGGAGAAATGGGTCATAGGAGGAACTCTAGATTTGAAAGGAAATCCTATAGAGGAGCAAACAAGACAACCTAAAGGGGGAGAATGGAGGGGGGAAGAGGAAATTCTCTAAAACACACAATGTACTTAAACATATCGAAGTCAACCCCTAAGCCCAGCAAGGGAAGAAGGGATGGGGAGGGAATGGACTGGGAATTGGGTAGGGGTTAAATCAGTGATGTGTACATGTATGTACACACTAGTTTTTTTTTTACCGCAATATGATGCATGTATATAATGCACCAATAAAAAATTTAAAAAAGGAGTATAGAGAAAATAATTAGAAAAAAATTTCCATACAGCTTTGTGACAAAGCATACATATGCAAAATAAAATACAACACTTACGTGTAAAGTCATAATTGCCTCTATAGGGAAAAACCAAAAGTTCAGAAAGTGACTACTTTGCCAGTTTTGGATATCAACTTAGAACTTTTTTTAAAGCCATAATCAAACTGGAGGCATTTAACTGCCTGCTAAACATCTGTGCTAAGTATCTCAAATGCAATAAGTCCATATCTTAAATGCTTACCCAGTCCATAACCAAATGTACAAAACAAAATCAAAAGTATCCCTTCATTCTGATCTACTTCAGTTCAGAATATCAGTGGGTACCACAGGCTCTCAGACTGGACTTGTCTCCTAGCCTCAAACCTCAAGTAGAATAATTTCAATATTTAAACAGTATCATGGAAAATGAAAAAGTATGAACATAAACATAAAGGGCTTGTGATTATGTATATAATCCTTGATCAAGACATGTGATCTGCTGGGCATGGTGGCACACGCTTGTAATCCCCACACTTGGGAGGCGGAGACAGGAGGATCGCGCAGGTTTGAAGCCAGCTATGCTGGCTTAAGAGACCCTGTTTCCAAATAAAAATATAAAAAAAATAGGTCTGGGAGTATAGCCCAGAGGTAGAAGGGCTTCCAGGAACCCCAGTACCACCACCAAAAAAAAAAAAAAAAGACATGTGATCTACTTACGTCTTAGTTTCCCAGTTGGTAGTATGAGGATATAAAACCTCTCTCAATGTGAGTCTTTGAAGAAATTTCTTTGAAATTTCTTTGGGAAACAAAGTATAAGCTTTAACTAACAAACAGGTTTTGAAATATACTTCTGTTTTTTTATATTGCTCTCCTGAGAATTCACAACACATAACCAAATTAAGGGTAATAAGAAGTAAAATAATTAGAGCAAAACTATCTTACTTTATTTAATCTACTCTCTGCCAAACTTCTTTGACAACAAAATCCATTTTAAAGCAATGTATGAGTGTGTCTTCCAAAAAAAACAAACAAAAACTCACCAAAAATACTATTTCACAAGGTATCATAAGGGCAAGGCAAAGTTCGAATCTTATCATATGGCAATTCAATAAATATAAAGTCAGATCCCCTTTCCTCCTACACATCAATTTTATGGCCTAAAAATCACACTCCTGTCATCTGTAGTCTGGATCAGGGTCATCATCTAGCAGTAACTTCTCTCTTCAGCTGATCTTCCACCCAGAAATCCAAGATGCAAATCAGAACCCTGCCTTCCAGGCAAAGAACGAACTATTTATTTATTTATTTATTTATTTATTTATTTATTTATTTATTTATTTATGGTGGTACTAGGGTTCCTGGAAAGCCTTCTACCTCTGGGATACACTCCCAGACCTATTTTTATACTTTTTTATTTGGAAACTGGGTCTCTGAACCTGCGTGATCCTCCTGCTTCTGCCTCCCAAGGGCGGAGATTACGAGTGTGCGCCACCACACCCGGCCAAAGAATAAACTCTTTAAGATACACACCCTTCTCCACTTGATCCCAAATCCATTTCCAGTATTTTAACCACATCCTCTGCTTTGGAAGCCACTTTTTCATAATTCTGGTACAGCTTTTACACTAGTTTCTTATTGTCCCAGCAACTAACTTTTGACCATAAATGAAGTACATGGACTTTCAGAGGTCTGACATTTCATATGTCATTCCATGGTCTGTAAAGGCCATCTCACACCCATCCAGTCCTCAATCTGGTGTACAATCCACTATTCAAAGCCAACTCAAATGTCACTTCTCTAAGAGGTCTTCCAGAATGAGTTAGGCACTCCTGTGAATCCTACTGTGCTTTGTTCTCAACTCTGTCCTAGGGTGCTATTAAAACTTGAGCACAAAATTGAAAAGATCTATTGTTAATTCCTAAAAAGTGTTTTTTTAAACCAACATCCCAGCTACTCCAAATTTTCTCTTGACTAAACTATCTCTCCCTTCCTCCAGAACCAGGGAAATAAAGAAGCAAAAGCCTAAACACAATCAATTCAGACCCCATTCAACTTACCCAAATGAATCAAACCTGATCTCATTTAGAAATAATCTGATGGTGTCTTGACAACTTTTAAGTGTCAATGGAGCTTCAGGGAATAGCCATAAGACTATTATTAAGACTCTCATAAGTATCCAAAATAAAATTTCTAAATTATAAGTCTTTTCTTTATGCATGAGCAAAACTTTTATAATTCAATGGGGGAAATAAAGCTTCATTTAAAAAATTAAGTTTGAAATTGGGAAACAAAACAGTTCTAGGCATTGGTCATGGTAACAACTACCATTCAGAGAAAACCTACTGCCAGGACTACTCAGGCACTCTCTACAGATCTCTGCATTTAAATCTATAGCCACACTCTCAGGTAGGAGTCCTTATTCATCTTCCCTTCCCTCTTCCCCTCTTTTTCAGATAAGGAAGCTGATCAGAGAGATTAAGTAGCCTAGGTAGACAGCATGATGTTAGGACTCAACTCCTGACTCTGATTTTCCCAGCCCAAGCATATATTCCACAAGCTAAAATACATTACTAAAAAGGTAGGGCAATTAGATGATTTGTCTCTAGAAAAAAATAACGAAGTGTTACTGAGACTATTAAATTCAAATAATCTCCCAGATTGCTAAATAAAGTTATTAAAAGTATTTTATTTACTCATAAAGGGAGAAACTTCACACTTTCTTTAGAAAGACACACACAAGACACACTTGTAATCCCAGTACTTGGGGGGCTAAGACAGGAGGACTGCAGGTTCACAGCCAGCCTTAGCTACTTAGTGAGGCCTTCTACAACTTAGTTAAGTACTGTTTCAAAATAAAGAATAGAAAATAGGCTTGGTGTAACAGTATTAGGAAATGGCCTAAAATATTTGAAAAAGAAGTTTTAGTACTTATATAAGTTGGTTATTGAAAGTGGAGTTTAAATTTGTAAAAAGAAAAGTAGTTAGGGCCTGGTTACTGCCAGGCACTCAGGTAGCTGTTATAATGCAAAGTACCCTCACTAAAAGTATTTAGATAGTAGGTAGAGGAGTTGGAACCTAGGACTTTTACATTATAAAAACAGGTTTGCATAATAAATGACATCTAGCAAGAAGCTAAGAATTCCGGAAGAGTGTGGGAGGAGGGTACTGATCTTTGTGAAAGGGGAGCAGATACCACGTGGCCCCTGATATTGTGGATCATTCTGGTCCTAACAAAGAAACCTAGGCTTACTTGGGGGCCATAAATCTCCATAATTACCCAGAAATTTCCATAATTATAACAAAAGGGGCCTGCACCAGTTAAGGGGGCAGACTTATACCTACGTCAAAGGATTACGTGGTAGAACAAGATGAGGGACTATGTATCTATAAAAGCTGTTTTGTATTTTGAATTCCGCTGACTACTTTTCAAGCCACCCCCTATACTATAGTATGCGGCTGTATTAAAACTATATTCTATATTTCCATCTTTGCAATAATAAATTCATTTAAGCTTTCAGCAAGAGTTCGGACTAGTGTTTTATCTATACCTAGTTCAAAACAAGAACCCACGGCTACTGAAACAGCTTCTGGGAGCCCAACAGGGTCCCTCGGATCAATTCCCCCAACCATAACAGTTGGGGTGTAGTTTCGAGGTAGGATACTCCTGGGTCCTATCCCCAGTTCTACAAAAAAGTAAAAATAAAAGAAAAAATAGAAAGATACATACATACATGCCTTTATATAGATTTTTTAGCTTGACAAAACTATAAACTTGAGTTAAATCAGTGCTAATAGCTAGAGTCTGTTTAGCTTGAATTTATGTATAATATCTCAAAAAACAAGGAGAATAAAAAAATCTTGCATGTATGTAAGAGTTGTTGGAGAGAAAATGGATCTGGAAGGAATGTATAAAAATATGAAACCAAAATTTTGTAAATGCAGTTCTAATGTTAGGATAGAAGATATAAGTGTTTCAGCCTCTAGCCCACAAACCAGTTCTCTTTCCTAGGCCTGACTCTCTCCCAAATTCTTGGAAAACCTGTAGATCCTCGAGTTAACGATATTTCTGAGAAAATCTATAATTTAGGATATTCCAGTTTATCTATCAGTGAGCTAATGAGGACCCCAATCAACCCGAGATCATCCACCCTCAGGCTGACCAGACCACCCACCCATCATAAACTGCCTCGAGATGACCAGACTGAGATCATCACCCTCAGGCCAACCAGACCACCTGCCCACCATAAACTGCCTTGAAACTGCTGGACTGAGCTCATCCTCACATATTTTCTCTACCCCACTCCTCATGAAAGCCCTCTATAAGAAGAGAACCCTGAATTCCCCAATATGCCTTCCTCATCTTGAGGTGGCACACATTCTCTCTTGAATGTGTATTTTCTTCCCTTTCCCAACCTGTCTATGTCTCTGACTGGCACGTGCTGAAATTCTTTTCTGTCATGTTAGCCAAGGACCTTGCAGATCCTGATTTCCTGAGCTGAGGACTTGGCCCAACAGTTCTATTTACTTGTTTAATCAAATCCATGTTTCTCATTCTGGTTGAACAGGACACGTCATTCATATTTACATTTCCCTAGCATGTCCCCTCACCTCTCTGTACTAGTATTAGGTCATCGTGAACAAAGAGCACTATCCTTTAATAAATCTTCTGGTAACATAAGGATTCTGTATCATACAATGACCTGGAAGTTAACTACTTTGTAAATATGCATTTATTTTCATTTAGTCTTTCTTTAATAGGAATGGAGATAATTTTAAGGTTTGTTTATATTTTCTTTTTTGTGTGTGTGGTACTGGGGGTGGAAACCAGGGGTATTCTACCTCTGAGCTACACATACCTCTGAGCTACACACCAAGTCCTATTTTTTAGTCTTTTGTTTTTGAAACAGGGTCTCACTGAGTTGTGAAGGGACTCACTAAGTAGCTGAGGTTGTCCATGAACCATGATCCTCTGGTCTCCACCTCCCAAATGCTGAGATTACAAGCGTGTGCCACCATGCCCGGAAAATTTTTGTTTATATTTTCTAAAAATATATCAATAAATCACAGGAAAGACAGCATTATAGGGTTTCTCAGATATTACAGAAACGTACTCCAGATTGACAGAGAGTGTCCCCTCCATGACCGCTCACCTCAGTGATTCAGTACTTAATTTTCACAAGGGCAGGAAGAACATAAACACTATATTTGATGCAGTACTGATTAAAGCAAGTATCAAATTTTATTATAGAATTCCGTATATTATTTATGTTGATTTTTATGAAAGAGAACACTTGATAAAAAAATAATTATAAAAATAATGGTACTATGTACCACGTTAGTAAGTCAATGGCTATTTGCTGGGTGCCTATTATGTAGGAGGCCACCAGACCCTCCTATGGCATTCACTCTCACATGGAATAAAGAGTAAATGAATACTTAAAAGTGTGATACAAATGGGGTGAAAATGGGAGTGCTTCAGATATGCAGAGTAAGTTTAGACTAGGGAGAGTCCTCCTCTGGGAAGAGACTTCTGGGATAAGATCTAAAGGGTGAGCAGGAATTAAGTGTGTGGGGGGGTGGTGGCAAACAAGATGTTCCTAGGTGAAGGAAATGGCATTCACATTCACGGGTCCTGGAGGCTATAGGGAGAAGTTAAACTGGCTGGGAAAAAAAAAACATGAAATAAAGAATGGTCTAACTTCAGGGTCAAAGAATGAATTCTAGAAGATGCTGGCAGTGCTGTGGGACAAACAGCCCTCCACTGCCAGCCTCCTCTGGGATTTCCTCTGTTGGAGAGAACTGCCCTGCCTGGACACCTTCCTTTCAGTGGCATTCAGGGACAATCCAACTCGGGTAGTGAAGCCTGACCCCTCACCCCAACTTGAGCAGATCTGACAGGCCTCTGTGCTCTGAAGCTTCCCTGGAGACAGACTCCCCATGCCCAGTTCTCTTTCTGCTCACAGGCACTGATCTCCAGGTCATTCCCCAATAAATGCTTGCACAATAAACTATCTCTAGGGTTCTGTTTTACCAGCTGGAAACTGTGTAAAGCTAAAATGTGGGCAGAGGTTGGTTCATTTGGGGTCCTATTTGAAATTCAACCCAAGGTTTTATAACAAAGGTGTGTCAAGATCACTAACAACAATATTGGTGATAACATCAAAAGTAAAGGAAAATACAAAGAAGAAAACAACAGGAATTTCTCCCCAACCCCTGAGGTCTGGTTGGCATCAGCGTGGACCTACCTGAAGCTTTGTAGAAAAAGTCCGTTTTTCAAAATTATGATATAAGAGGATTGTGCCTCAGGTTATGTACTGAGTGTCAGGTCATTCCACCCAGGATGTCATATCACTATTTTGATGCTCAAAGACCTTCGTTTGGGAACAAAGTATTAGGATAATGTTCATTAAAACATTCATCTTTGGAATCATATGAACTTGAAAAAAAATACATCATGTGTGCCAGAGCAGCATTTTTTTTTGAAAACACTAACAAAAAGAAAAAGAATCCTTTCAGACAAAACAAGACTTTGAAACTTTGATATATCACAAGCAATATAAAAGTCACACCAGAGAAAAATTTATTGAAAATCTTCCTGTTTCCATAATTTGAATTTTTGTATATAACTCCTTTGAGAACTCTATTTTTTGGTTTCTAAGTTATCTACAATATGTGAGTTAATAAGCCCTATTTCTGCCAAAGATAATTTATACAATGTGACTTGTATGAATCTGTTTCAAATGGTAGTCTTTTCTCCAGACATATTTGGTCAAGAAGAAGCAATTTATTTATCTGACTTTGTTCAATAAAACAGCTGTAGTGTAGCAGACAGAAAGAATAAAAACAAATATCCACATCCTGGGGTCCAAGTGAGGGAGGTGAATAGCTAGAGATAGGATGAGGTGAACTGAAAGGAGTGACTATGGTGGCCACTGGAGGCATCCTTTATCTATCTCTTAAGGAAGGTTCTGTGCAGGTAAGAGAGCAGCTGCAGCGCCTTGCCTTGTGGATTCAACACAGATCACAGTCTTCCCAAGTAGTCTACAGCCCATGACCAAGCAAACTGATGTACTAGGATCTTGTCCTTTCTGTTCAAAATGGGATGCTTCTAACAGGCCACTTTTGCTTTAGAGCTCCTGTTGAGCCCATGGAGGCATTGACAAGTCTGCACCACAGCCTGGTGCTTTCCAGACCTCCCCCAACCCCAACGTACACCTGTCTTTCCACCAGGAGCTGAACCAGGAGCTGAATGGCAACTGCCCTGCTTCTTTCCCAAGTTCTCCCCAACTAACAGGGATTTATAACAGGGAGAATCACTGGTGCTCAAAAGGTAGATCAAAGATAAGCTGATATGGGAACAAACTGAGGAAGGAGATACTAACTCAATCTACTTTGGGTCAGGCTAAGAATGAAGTACCTGTGAGAAATCCATATTAATACAGTGATTTCATACTGTAAAGATGATAATTTGAGATATGGAGTAGAATTCTGTAAACTTTTTTCCAGCTCAGTACTATTCACTTAATATTTCACTTTATTATGAAACCCACCAAGGGTAGCCATTGTGGACTTAAGACTTCCATTTGGAATATCAGCACCTATCAGTTTCTCCAAAGTGCTACAAGTTACAGTTCCCAATTCTAAGTAGGGACAAAACTCCCTACCTGGCAAGGTGGCCGCTATCTGGCATGGAAACTGGGATATAGCAGGCTCTATAAATATGATTATGTTTTAGTCTTTTTCCTATCTTGGTTAACACATTTGCTAAGTACAAGTAATACCAATCCCTTCATTATGCAGTTATAAATGCACACCTAGGTGTTTGACAAAAACACCTTAAAAGGCACTGTGTAATATTTGGCTAGCATCAAAAGGCTTTGCCAGTGCGTGGCATGTTGCAACTGAAGGTGCCCTCTACTCATGAGAGAGCAAATGCAGAGAAGGTGAATATTTCCAACAGCATAAGATGGAAGATGAAAAATAAACCCTGGCAACAACATCCAAACACAGGGCCACATGTCCACATGTTCCTAGTGGTAACCTGATACAGTCAAAAAGTGGGGAAAACCATTAAAAAGAACACAATGCATCACATCACAGATAATGCACGTTTTCAAGAAGTTGCTTCAGTAAATTTTTCTTCCTTATAATATAGGGGGAGGGAGTAATTTGCTTCTACTTAGGATTTGATATACTATAACCATGTACTATTTTTCACTACCTATCATTTTTAGAAAGGCTATGATGAGAACTAGGATTTATATGGCAGTTAGTGAGAGAATGAAAATAAGTTCTGCTTGACAGTTACAGAAACTAAATCTGCTTGCAGATGTAGAAACATATATGGCTGATGTTTTTGCTGCTCTTTCACTACATGCTATATATTATGTAGCCTTCCCCAAATACTGATTTAATATTTAGACAAAGAAAAAAATGTCTTGATGTGCCAAAAGGTCAAGTAATACCTCAAGCTACTATAGTCAACTTGGCAAAAAAATTATCTTAAATTTTTTTCTTTTAAAAATGCATTATTTGCCTTTGATCAGAATTTTAAAATCCACTTTTTAAAGCTAATATAAAGTTACCACCAATTTCCTGAAACTCCAAATATAATTTTAAAATCCCCCCAATTATGATGACAAAGAAATATTTCCAATTTACTTCAGCATCAAGCTAAATGAAAAATTTAAGATTCCTCAAAATCATTAATTGTTCCTCTTCATCCAGTTCACATATAGAGTAATAGAAGCAAAGTATTTATTGAGTCCATATGGAAGCTTGGAAATGTTAGTGATGTTTAAAACAAAAATAAATTCAACTATGTCAGCATTTCAAGAATTTATAGCTGAAGACCACAGTTAAAACATGCCAAAAATCTCATTCTAACCAGAAAGCATTTTCAAACTTTCCCAGAACAAACATTTTATCATACTGATCACAGACTCTAAAGAGTTTAACTGAAGACTGGTACCTGGAGGGTAACAGTGACCTAAAATCCTTGCCAAGCTGGCAAACCACAGAAAGGGGGGTGTCACTCCTCATTAGTTGTACATGATGAGAGGCAGAGTGGCAGATAAATCATTAATATAGCCCATGCTATGTGTTAAAGTTTCTTGTTTTTGTATAAACCCTGTGCAGATTGGTGACAACAGTCATAGGCTTTTCCCATGGATGGAAGTATAGGTTACACTATTTAAGGCAGAGATCAATACAAATCCCTTAAGAGGTGGCCACTACTTGTGCACCCATTCTACAAAGGAGGCATCTGAGATGTGGACAGTGAGGCATAAAAAACTACTTGTGGTTTCATAGCCAGTAAGTAGTTGACCCTGGAAGACCGCATATGTAGCTCTGGGTCAAGACACCGTGTTCTCACTAGCACCCTATAGGAGAGAGAAAGATCCTCAGAATAGAAAGAAATATACCTCCATGATAACCAAGGTCAGTTCAACTCATATTTACGGTGCCAGGGCTGGCTGGTCCTGTGTCCCCTTGTGGCAGCCCATCAGCCTATGATTTACTGGGTTTTAGAGAAATCTACAAGGTTGGGTAAGCAGGTCGCAAGAAAATAGCTCCAGTAGCTCCATCAACAGCAACCCACAGTAACAGGCTTGATGAGATGGCATTGGGTACAGAGTATCTAATGAGGTAGACTATTCCACATGATTATTGATTATAACAATACCAGCTTCAAACATAACTCTCCATTAAAATTTACTATGGTTATGGTGCCTGGAATTACTCCTATATTATTATGCCAATATGTTTTCTGAGCAGTAATCTAAGTATGTTTAAGTAATAGGAAATAACATGAGATGAATAATATTTCATATATGATTCTCAAGAAATTGTATTGGCAGCAAAAAGAGGTATTAAGCTCAAGTAATGGCATCAATTTATTCATACAGGCATGTGGTCACATATACTCCCATTCACTCACAAAACTTGAATATCTGCTATGCATGTGGCATTGTCCCAAGGACTGGTAATTGTTTCACAAAGACCTATTCTCAGAGATTCATAGAAATTAGAAATATCACAGATGCATACAAAGTCATGTTTATTTTAGCAATATGTGTATCTAATCTCTCTTAAAATTATTAGTGTTAAATATTACTTGATTAAGAAGTCTCTACTGTTATTATTCGGGTTGCTACTAAGTGAATATAAATCTAGCTTTCAAAGATATTTTCACTAGCTATGCGTGGTGGCTCACACTTGTAATATCCGCTTTTGGGAGGCAGAGACAGGAGGATCGTGCTGGTTCGGAGCCAGCCTCGTTGGCTTAAGAGACCCTGTTTCCAGATAAAAAAGTGAAAAAATAGGTCTGGGAGTGTAGCCCGTGGGAGTGTATCCTGGAGGTAGAAGGGCTTCCAGGAACCCCAGTACCACCAATATATATATATATATATATATATATATATATATATATATATATATATATATATATATTCACTATAAAAAGGATCTACATTTTAAGTATAACTTTTACATATTTTTAAAATAATTCTTAAGTATGAAAATCATTAGAAAATTTCATTTTTTCTCAGTAAAACTCAGTTGAATTTTGCAGAAGAAAAGAGCAATACAAAATCCCATCATCTTTAAAGGGAATATATTAACCTAAGTGAGACAAGTCAAAAGGCTTTGTAATATTAACATTCAAGCTTACTTTTTAACCAACTACATTTATCAAGCAACTTCCCATTTCTTCTATTACCCCCATCCCACATACACCCTTCTTCCTGAACTCAGTCTGCCAAGTTCTAGAAGGAAAAAGTTTCATTTCATATAACCATCTGAAGCTATGATTTTCCCTGGAGCAAACTTGTTTCTTTATACATAGATTAAAAGATATTCCCCAGCTGGGTGTGGTGGCTTGTAATCCCCACACTTGGGAGGCTGAGACAGGAACATCGCACAGATTTGAAGCCAGCCTCAGCTACTTAGTGAGGCTCTCAGGAACTTAGTAAGACTGTTTCCAAATTAAAAAAATATATATAAAATAGGTCTGGGATTGTAGCCAGAGGTAGAAAGCCCCTGGGTTCCACCCCCAGTAACACACACACACACACACACACACACACACACACACACACACACACACACATTTTCCATCAACTGAGTTACTCAGCCTGAAGAAGCAACTGCACCACATTCCATAGTCATAGTTGTACACTTTTAAGAATAGAGAGACAATTTCAGTTACTCCAGATGAAAATATAGCCAGCCAATTTCTGTGTGTAAGTGATAGACATAGGATAGGCTGGATGAGGGCTGAACAGCTATCTACTATATGTGTATATGACATGTAACAAAAACATTATCTACTGAAATTAGAAAGGTTTAGTAATGAAGGTACTAAAAATGCATGTGTTACTAGGAAATTCAACTTTAGTGCTAGGGTTCTATTGTAGGAGCTTCAGCACAAGGAAGAGGATAGGCTGACCGCTAAATGTGGTGCCAATCATGGCCAGAGCATCATTAAGTTGCATCAATATGTGAAGCTCTTTAGCCTCTGGTTTCACATTTTAGATGAGATGCTCATCTCAACTGTTACTCAGAGTGAGAGGAAGTTGAAAACTCTATAATCCAACACCTAACTAGATAGGTGTTCAGTAAATTACAGCATTTATTATTATTACTGACAGTAGCTAAACAAATCTATTGTGAACCTTCTTATCTGGATAAAAACAGACATGCATATCTATCTCATTTTTATTTTGTATATGTTTAACTCTTCCCATTCAAAATTACAAAGCCTTCCTTCCTCCATCCCTTCCTCCCTCCCTTTTACCAATTCCTTCCTTCCTTCCTTTCTCTCTCTCCTTCTTTTCTCCTTCCTTCCTTCCTTCCTTCCTTCCTTCCTTCCTTCCTTCTTCCCTTCCTTCCTTCCTTCCTTCCTTTCTTCTTCCTTCCTTCCTTCTTTCTATTTTTAGTTCTGAGGATTGAACCCAGGGGCATTCTACCTCTGACCTATACCCCTAGCCCTTTTTATTTCAAAACAAGTTCTTGCTAAGTTGCTGAGGCTGGCCTTGAACCTTGTGATCCCAAGTACTGTGTTTAAAGATGTATGCTTGCATGCCTGCCTGGCTAAGAGTTAGCTTTTTTTTTTAAGATTTAAAGAAGTTTATTAAAAAGATAGAAATACAGAAAATAGAAATACAACCCCATGCCGAAATGACATGGGGGGGGTGATTTGAAATGAATACATCCTAAGAGTTAACTTTAATAGGAAAAGCAGAAGCTGGGCATGGTGGCACAAGTCCGAGGACAGCCTCAGCAAATAGTGAAACTCTCAGCAACCTAGCAAGACCCTATTTTAAGAATATGCATGTGCCGGGCGTGGTGGCGCACGCTTGTAAACGCTTGGGAGGCGGAGACAGGAGGATCGCGCAGGTTCGAAGCCAGCCGCGCGCTGGCTTAGGAGACCCTGTTTCTAAATAAAAATATAAAAATAGGTCTGGGAGTGTAGCCCAGAGGTAGAAGGGCTTCCAGGAACCCCAGTACCACCACCAAAAAAAAAAAAAAGAATATGCATGTATGCCATATATAGAGACAATGAAGAGAGGCAGGAGATTCCTCAAAGACTGTATCTCTTTCATCCCTTAAAATTCCTTCTCACCAAAAAAAGCCTAGACCCCCATTAGTAATGTGAGGTACAAGGATAATCAAAGGCCCTGGCTGCAGTGCCTGTGTTTTTGAGACAGGGCAGCCATGGCTTTGGACAGACCTGTTCTGGAGAATGTCAGCGAGAAAGCCAATGTCTGTACATCCTGGAAGTCACCAGTAGAAACTGCCCTACAGAAACCAGTTCAGGTTCAGGGGTTTTAGGAGGGACAAACAGAGCTGGGCAGAAATGGGCACTGGTACAAGACCAAAGGCCAGGGATGAAGGGCATGAGTAGGAGGATGAAGAGTACTCTTTACATCTTTTAAGAAATCCTGCACATAGTTCTGGGATGGATTATCTAGAGCTGAAAAGTGGACTAGATGTTTATTGTGAAAGGATAGGGGAAACAGCCAGAGAGATAGGTTAGATAAGTATTTTAAAAAAGTAACTAATACTTAAGTATCTGCACAATCACATGTGCATACACCCTACACCTACACACATACAATTCTTTCAGGATTCTCACTGAATGTAAGAACTGCTTCACTTTCTCTTTTGTAAAGAGCCATTAGATTATACGACTACAGATTATATGACTAGATTATGCAACTATGAAGTCATGAAGTTCCTATATTAAATAACATCTTAAAATCATGGATGGATTTTTTTTCTCTCGACCTATGATGTAATTCTCACTGGAAAACATGCATAAGTAATGAGGTACTTGCACATGTAACATTTAAAAACTGGCTAGCAAAAGCACTGTGAGGCTGTTTCATAGGCATTCTTCCATATATGAGACTCAGTTACTAAAGGAACACTAGCTTGGCTGCTCCAAGCCTTAAAATCATATAGAAAATCATAAACTAGAGTCATATTGACACCAACTGTTTTTATGCTAGTTGGTTTTTAAATCATTAACAAGTTTCATTCTGCCTGTTTAAAGGATCCAAATTAATTTTGTTAAACCCTAAGGATACTGCAAATCACTCAATTATGAGACTTGATTATACTTTAGCCACTCATACACCCAAGTATAATTGTACCTCATCAAATTCCAGACCATTTTATCTCTTAGAAGAAGTCTAAGTTGTCATTTCTTTTGTGGGCACAATCTTCTACCAAGGTAACTATAGAATATCCTGAATCATATGCATTCTCTGGGTTATGACTCCAGTCCCTGTTGGCTTCAATTCACCTTGTACCATCACAGCCCCTCCCCGACCATTTCACCTTCTCAAAAACCCTTAAATTCACTTGTTGGGGTTTTTTCCATAATCATCCCACCCCATTTCTTCTCCTGTTCACCTCTTTTTTTTCCCACTTCTGAATGACCAAAGAACTTTAGAAAATAGCATGTAATTGTTCTAAGAACCTTGGCTGCAAATCCAAACCAGAAGCCTCAGCCATACACTCAGTTCAGCTTGGTGAGTTTTTTAATTCATCTCTTGCATTTTCCATCAGCAGCTGTTTTGAACCTTCCACACTTTCAAGTCCCCATGCCATCCCCTATTCTCCTAGGAGATAATTTTAATCCCCAATAGACTTGAGAAAAGCAGAGGGAATTTACACTCAATTTTCTCCCCTTTACTTCAAGTCCAATACAGTCTTTTTTCTCCTGCTCACTGAACTCAGAAAAATATATTCATATCAGTTTTAATAAACATTTATTGAGAACCTGCTACAAGCCAAGCATTTTACTGGACATGTGTCTGGCAGAATAAATGCCTTGGTCACTAGGTCTGTAACATCCCTAGCAGAATCTAATGAGGACTATAAACTGGAATAAATTATTTCACTAAAATGAGCAGAGTATCAGTGAAAAGACTCGCAGTGAAGTGAGCAGTCCGGAGCAGGCTAATCCTGGCCCCAGCAGTGTCTGCTATCTTGAATCTACCTCCAAAGGGATAGCTCCAGGCTGACAATTTCCTCAAGTGTCCATCTCTTCTGTCGAGTTCTTTTTTTAAGCCTAGAAGCTCATTGAAGTGACCTTAATCTCACAGGAAAAGAGAAACCAAAACAGCAAATAAGCCCATTTCACCTCAACTCACTGTTGCATCCAGCATCTATCCCATCTATTATCCATTTCCTCTCCCCACAGGGAGGCACCATTCAAGATTAGTTGCTGCCTCTTTTTTTCTAATCATTATCTTCTATCCTGTGACTAATGAAATTGTTCCCTCAAAAGTCACTACTATGATCATGATTTTACTTTCCTCTATGTACGTTTTCTATAATGGAAGCAAATATTTTCTGATTAAAAATAATACATGTTCTTAAGGAGAATTCAAATGTTTTATTACATTATCACTTATGTGCTTGATGATAACATTATAAAGTAATACATATGAACTCTCCAAATTTTATCAAATGATAAACAAAAAATGTTTATTTTTTATATTTTAATTTTTATGCAGATCATATTACAATATGTGTTTTAAACTCATTTCTTAAGAATGTGCAACTAATAGTTCTTAGGGATAAACAAAACAAAAACAAAGCCTAGTTCTCATCATCTAGAATAAGGTCCACGATAGAGCACAGGGCTAAGCAAAGCAGGGCTTCATTTCCGGAGGTAACATAATGGACAGGACCACCCCAGTGCAGGCATCTTTTAAGCCATGTGTTGGTTCCAAGTGCTGAAGAATTCAGGTAGGATTACTCATGGAAACCGGATGGATTCACAGTTGCCTTTAGCTTTGAGCAATTTTCTTGCCATTTGTCTATAAAATTCCATCAAGTGCTGAGTTTTTAAAGCTCTTAATGCTAATGTGATCATTATGAGAAACAGCAAAAGAATGAAATTTGAATGCTTATTACTGTCAAGTAAATATTTCAGAACCCCCATGGAACATTTAACGACTACATTGTTAGTAACAAATATTTTTCCTAACTTGTCTCAGGCCACTTTTAGGAGAGCACAAGATGACAGCAAAAATTGTATGGCCTGGTCCTTCCCCTGTGATTGATCATTAGTGCTTCCTGGTCTGACAAGAAATACATCACAGCTACCAAAGGCAAGGGTATCCTAAGCCACCTGGATGGGAATCTTGAGCCACAAGTGTAAGGTTCTCACCCTGCTCACATGCTTGAATTCTTTCCCTGACCCACTAAACTAATGAGTTTCTACACCTTTTCCTCCTTCTTGCTTCTCCCTGTAGCATGTATTTTTCTTTTTTGTTGATAACAATCTAATGTGCTGGAAACTGCTTCTGGTGCCTATGTTCCACTTGGGCTCACTATAACACTTTTGCAGATGGCTTGGAGCATTTTTTTCCCCCTGAAAACAATCAATGAACTCTAAATCTTTTAGTCACCAACATATAAAATACACTTGAGGTAACTGCAGTCATTTTTTTGTCCCATTAGACAAGAGATCTGCTAATTAACCTGGGAAAAGATCCCAAATCCATTTTTTCATGGTGAAATGATTAGCACAGTCATCCAGGATATGCATTTTAGTTTGGGTTTCCTCAAAAAGACTCTGGGATGAGAACTTGGGTTGGTTTGGATTACTTTTTTTTTTTTGTACTGAGGATGGAACCCAGGGGCATTCTACTCCAGTCATCTGCTTTCTTTCTTTCTTCTTCTTTCTTGTGGTGCTAGGGATTGAACCTGAGGGCATTCTACCTCTGAACTATACCTCAGCCCTGTTATATTTATTTTCATTTTTAGTTTGAAACAGCATTTCACTAAGTTGCTAAGGCTGGCCGCAAACCTAAGATCCTCCTGTCTCAGCCTCCCAAATACTGGGGCTATAAGACTGCACCATCACACTTGGTTAGTGTATCTGTTTTCTGACTCTAGTCTTCACTGGATGAAGCTGCCTTAGGATACTTCAAGAGCCACTGTCACCACCACCAGCACTCTGTGCTCTTCACCAAAGAAGTCCCACAGAGCTAGTAGCATTCAGGTGGATCAGTAAAACCCCACACTAGAAGAAGAAGCTACCAGTATACAGGAAAATGTCACTGTGGGTGAGCTCAGAAGGCAAACCCACAGTATCTATTGGGGCAGATGGCTGCCCAGTTTCTTGCTTTTATCAAGCTGCCATGACCTGCTTATTCATCTTCTAAGGAATCTCTCTGATTCCCCAAATCCAGAAGGAAGGGCAAATGTCTAGGCTGATATAACACAAGTATGAATACATACTTACAACAAAACATAACTTCAATAACTCAGTTCAGGGAATAGAATGTGAAACTTTGCCTGGAGGCATGGGGACTTCTCAGGGAGGCATGACACCAGAGATGAATGTGAAAGGGTAGCTAGGAGCTGACCAGTCAGAAAAGGGAGGATGAAGAGGCCCTTCCACAGCCAGACAAGGATAAATGTTATTGTTTGGATATAGAATGTCCCCTGGGAGAGTTTGTGTATTAGAATGCAAAAATGTTCAGGGGTGATATCATTCAATCATAAGATTCGTAACCTCATCAGTGGACATATCCACTGATGGATTAATGGACTTACTGGGTGGTAAATAGGCAGGTAGAGTGTGGCTGGAGGAGGTGAGTCATTGGGGGTATAGTCTTATGGACTATATAAATGTCCACAGGTCCCTTTCTTGCCTCTACTTCAGCCATGCCTTGAACTCTACAGATGTGACCCAGCCTAACATGGACTGAAACCTCTGAAACCTCCAAAACTGTGAGCAAGTAAATTTTTCTTCCTCTAAGCTATGATTATCAGATACTATGAGTCACAGCAATGAAAATGCTGAGATAATATGGTAAAGATTTAAAATGGTCTAATAGTTTGGGAGATAAAACAGAAATCAATGGTGTTGGAATACACTTTACTCAAAGCACTCAAAAATATTTTTCAGTGAAATTCAGTGAATTTTCAAACTTTAAATATACTTGTAATTACATTCTGCAGATATGCAACTATGGTACAAAAAGTTATTAGGTATTTATTTTTTAAAAAACCTAGAATGATTAGATGAGAATATACCTATTTGATTGAGAAAGCAAAGAAAATTGAGAACATTGTTTGACCTCACATATTTACATCCTTAGTAACTGAAAATCCTCTTTCCTTTATTCTACCTAACTTTTTTGGATTCAAGCACACTTCCAAACTAAGTAAAACCAATCAAGACTCTTCAGTGCTATATCAAATTAAGAAGAGTTATGGACCACACAGAAAAACATGGCAAGGGGCACCCCAAAAATAGCACAATGCAGAAAGTGGTTCTTCTCCTGTTAAGAAAACTGAATGTTGAAGAGAAAGCAAATTATAACCCAAAATAAATACTTTTATTTATGGATCCCACACTAGAAATGGAAACAGGGTAGAAATGAATTGTAAGTCAACCCAAAATAACATATTTTAGTTACATGTCCTTTTTTTGAACAGAAGAGACTGCAAAAAATTCAAAAACTTTCCCCTCTAAAATAGAGAACCAAAGCCCAATATGTGGAAATAAAGTCAAGAAACTTATTGGGTCTCCCTTCTGTTATGCCAAGAAAAGTTTGAAATTTGATGATTCTTGTACAATCTTGTAATTACTTTTCATGCCTTGACAACACACACACACATTTTCATGCTATTTTTTTATTTCTTATTGGTGCATTATATTCATACATCTTATTGAGGTAAAAAACTTGTGTGGACATACATGTACACATCACCCATTTAGCCCCTACCCAATTCCCACCCCATTACCTCCCAATTCCTCCTTCCCTTTCATGCTATTAAAACCAAAAATACAGTCTTGGGGTGATCTCCTTTGGAAATACAATAATTTTGTATAATTTTCATAATTTTGTATAATTTTCATCATGTTTTAAAAATTAGCACATTGTTACTATTTAAGATCATTTGTTTCTGGCTTGAAATGAAAATTATCCATAAATTCAAGCATTTATTTTGTTAGAAAAGAGTTGAAAAACTCCACTATAACAGGGAAAGTATATAACCAAACGAACAAAATGTGGGGCAAATAATTCACGGATGCTTAACTTTCCTACATATGACATGATTACTTTTCGACATTTAGATTATCAGAAGATGGGAAAGCACAGTGTTAGGAAAAAGGGGAAGAAATAGTTATATCCTCTTCCAGAATCCAGTCTCCAGAGGTAGAAGTTCAATAGTCATTTGAGAGGACAAGGTGGCTATTCTAAAAAAACACTGAAGTTTCTCATACCTTATTGCATAAGAATTCTTGTAAGAAGTTGTGCCTCATAAAAACATAAAAAGATCCAGGCATGGTGACACATGCTTGTAATCCCAGCATTTGGGAAGCTTAGACAGGAGGTTTGTGGTTTGCAGTTTGCAGAGAGTTTCAGCTACTTTCAAAATAAAGAATGAAAAGTGGGGCTGGAGGTATAGTTCAGAGGTAGAATGCCCCTGGGTTTAATCCCTAGTAATGCACCCCCCAAAAAAGTAAATAAATAAAGACACAGTAACTTTGAAATTCATTGTGGAAAAAGGAGAAATCAACCCAATGTCCATCAAAACAGATTTGGTAATATATACTATTATAGCTATACTCCACTTACATGCAAAGATATTAAAATTAGCTATAAAAATAGCAATTTTTTTGTGCTTATATGGATAATGGCATCTCATTTTTATGATCAAAACTCAATTGCAGAAATGTGTGCAGAGAGCAAGCTTGCTTTCTTTTATAAAATAGTAATGCCTATTTGTTTAGGGCAAATAGTCAAAAATGTTTTCTCATTTTCTTTTAGGCAGAATATGTTTTCCATTAAAGAGTAATTTCTGGCAATAAGATATAAAGAGAATATACCTCCTCATTCCTGAGCTATCTTAATTTCTCCTGATAAAATGTCTATTAGAATAAAGGTTTCTATAAAAATCTAATAATAAACTACAAGCCATGCTTTAAATGGCTCAAGAAAGGGCACTGGGAGAAAATAAAGAAAAAGCCTTTTAAATGTATTTTCTTTAGCTAATGAGCAATGCTACAACCATGTAGCATTTAGCTTAGTAATGTTTGTAACTGCAAAAAGCCTTCATGAAAATAATTTAATTGCTACTGACAGGTCCAATAAATGTCAATAAATTCTGTCCAGCAATGCTGTGACTGACATAGCCAAAGAAAATGAAGGAATGGCCACACATGGTTTAAACATGGTCAGAAACCTCAGGGATTGCCAGTTATCACAGCTATATATTCTAGCAAAGAGGAATGGAAAACACAGAGAGTAAGTTCCAGGGGAGTAGCCTATAGCTATGGCCTGAAGCAGAGCCCTAGCTAAGACATTCATGGAGAATAAACAAACTACTTAACCCGCAAAACTAAACTAAGTTCAAATTGATTGCAATTGAAGGCTTTTAAAATGTGCAGACCTGGCATGGCCCCAACCCTGGAAGGGTGGGCGGGTGCGGGCGGGGCACCCTTAGGCCACCCACCTCTCCACCTGGAAGGCCCCAGAGGTCCAGGCCACATGGCCCAGACCACAGGTGGCGGGTGGGCGTGCAGGGGGGGGGCACCTGAGGTCTGGGCCGCATGGCCCTGACCTTGGGAGGGTGGGCGGGGCACCCTTAGCCTCCCCCCCCCAGGACCCTAAGGTCCTGGCCGCATGGCCTCAACACCAGGCTGGTGGGCAGGCACAGGCAGGGCACCCTTAGGCGACCCCGCCCCATCTGGAAGGCTGCAAGCCCCCACCCAGGCGGGTGGGTGGGTGCAGGCAGGGCACCCTTAGGAGACTCCCCTCCCACCAGGAAAGAAAAAAAAAATTTTCATCACTACCGAGTGCCTGATCCCACATCCTCCCCAAAACACACATACTCTGTTCTCTTATTTAAGAAAAAAAAAAAAAAGGGAAATGAAAAAAGAAAAATATTTGAGTGGGGTTAAGATGGCCCCAGAGGCAGCTAGAATATTGGAGATGCAGACAAAACATATCCATCTGAACTGGAACTTTGGGAAAAATTCCCCGTGAAGGAGGACTGCTGCTTCTCTACATCATTAAGAATCCTGGACATCACCTGTAAGGAGAGAGTCTAGCGGAGACCTAGGAGGAAGGTGGTGGCGGCACCAGTGGCCGAGATGGCAGGGGAGACTTGGATTTGGGAGAGGCAGACATCTGATCCAACCTACCCTGATCCTCTGAAGAAATTACCCCAAAGGTAGAATGATACTGTCGCGCATGCTTAGGAACACTGGACATTATGCGGTATGGGAAAAGATTTGAAATGGTGGAGGCAGTCACATCGGCAGCAGAGCCTGCCATGAGGCAAGGCTGGTGTTGGGGCCTGAGGTCGGCGTTGGAGCCAGCTGATGGCATTAGGCGAGGGCCAAAGCCAGCGAGGCTGGGATCGGAGCCTGCCATGAGGCAAGACCAGTTCTGGGGCCTCTGAGGCCTGGATAGGAGCCTGCAGAGGGGTTAGGCCAGTGCCGGGGCCTAAGCACCGGCAAGGATGGAGTTGGGACTTGCAAGACCAGGATAGGAGCCTACCGAGGGGTTAGGCCGGTGCCAGAGTCAGCGAGGCTGGGATCGGAGCCTGTTGTGAAGCTAGGCCAGTGCTGGGACCTCTGAGGCCAGGAGAGGAGCCACCCGAGGGGTTAGTTCAGTGCAGAGGACAGCAAGGCCAGGATTGGGGCCTCCCATGAGGCAAGGCCGGTGCTGGAGCCAGCAAGGTCAGGATCAGAGTCCTCCGGGTGGCCAGGCCACTACTGCGGCCATCAAGAGTGGGATCAGAACTTGCAATGTGGCATGCACAGAGAAATAACACAGAAAATAAAATTCAGATGCTTCCCCTAATTAGCAAGAACTAGGAGGAAAGGGGTAACAGGAGGAGGTCGAGTAGTAGAAAGGGCCCTATTGAGAAGCAATTAAGGTGACCAATCAGAGGGGAGGGGATGGGGGAGGATGGAATCTCTTTAAAACTCATGAGTAAACAATTACATCAAAGATAATCACCAATTAAGCATGGGATCGAGGGAGGGGGAGGGAATGGGATGGGGATTGGATGAGGGCTTATTGGATGATATGTGCTTGTATATCCTTTCAAGTCTTGTATTCCAAAGTGATGTATGATTACATTAATAATAAATAATTGCCACAAAAATAAAATAAAATAAAATGAAATAAATGTGTAGACCTATCATGCAAGTATGTTTTATCTTTTTGTGTGTGTGGCACTGAGCACTGAACCCAGGGACGTGCTACCATCCAGATATACTCCCAGCCCTCTTTACTTTTTGTTTTAAAACAGGTTCTTTCTAGGTTGTTGAGGCTGTCCTCAAACCTGCAATCTTCCTGTCTCTGCCTTCTGGGTACTGAGATTACAGGTATGTGCCACCACACTTGGCATGTTTTATCTTTTTTACTGAAATTCTGTCAGTTTCCCTCTCGTTGCATATGTATGCTCTTGCTTTGGTAGTCATTGATATAAAATACCCTGATGGCTACTGCTGCAAAAAGAAAGCCACTTAAACCACACAGCAGGCTGTATGAAATGCCCCAGTAGAAATCCAGTGCAATAAAGAAAGCAGGTTCCTAGTAATAAGCTCACTCCTTTAGCTCAGCATTTCTCAACCTTGGACTACTGACATTTTGTGCTGGATAATTCTTTCTTGTTGAGACTCTCTTACACAGGGTATAGAGTTTAGTAGCACCCTGGCCTCTAGCCACGAGTGCCAGTAGTGGCCCTCCTGGCTGTGACAACCAAAAATGTTCCTAGACACTGCCAAAGTCACCCTAGGTTTAAAGTCACTACATCTAGATAAAAGTATATAAATCTCAGAAAAATCATTAATAAGTTACAAAAAAGGAGAAAATGAAATAAAGATATTTTAAAAGGGGAAAATATATACTGAAATTTTTCTAAAAGGCGTCTTTTTTTTTTTTTTTTTTGGACTGGGGATCGAACCCAGGGTGATGCACTTGCCAGCCAAGCGCTTTGCCACTGAGCTGTATCTCAGCCCTATACTAAAATTTTTAAAAATAGACATTCTAGAAGCTTCTAAAATCTTGATAGGTATTACCTGGACTATCGTGTGTGTGTGTGTGTGTGTGTGTGTGTGTGTGTGAGAGAGAGAGAGAGAGAGAGAGAGAGAGAGAGAGAGAGAGAGAGACTGACTCTGAGGATTGCACCCAGGGGCATTTTACCTCTAAGCTACACCCCCAGCCCTATTTTTTATTCTTTATTTTGAAACAGAGTCTCACTGAGTTGAAAAGGGCCTTACTAAATAAGTAGCTGAGGCTGCCAACAAACCACTATCCTCTAGTCTCAGCCTCCCAAATGCTGGGATTATAAGCACATGCCACCATACCTGGCTTATTTTTTATTTTTTAAAAGAGGGACTCACTAAGCTGTGGAGGACCTAAGTAGCTGAGGCTGGCTGAGAATTTGAGATATTCCCGTTTCAGCCTCCCAAGTACTGAGATAAACACCACCATGTACAGCTTAAGATGGACTTTTTAAAATTTCCCTTTTATATACCTTTAAAAAGTACCCTCTTCTTAAAGACTAAGTTATTATTGATCACAATCTTCACAGGTACTTTAAAATGCTGGTAAAAGTGTCATGCTAATATCTATGACTATTTTTTTTAACACAGACATTATTTTTTAGCAAATCTTAGTGAGAAGTCCAAAGTATTCTCTTTGCCCCTCACCCATATGGGTATAGATCTCCCACTGTCAATATCAGAATCTATTCCATGAGTTTTAACAAATGCATAATGACACATGTCCATCATTATAGATCATAAAGAGTAATTTCACATACCAAATAACCTTATGTGTTCTACCTATTCACCCCTCTTCTTAAAACCCTGGCAACCACTGATCTTTTTAGTATCTGCATGGTTTTGCTTTTCCTAGAATGTTAGATAGCTATAATCATACAGTATTGTAGCCCTTTTCAATTAGCTTCTTTCATTTAGTAGTACGCTTATTTTTATTTTTATTTTTTGGTGGTACTGGAGTTCCTGGAAGCCCTTGTACCTCCAGGCTACACTCCCAGACCTATTTTATACTTTTTTATTTTTGGAAATAGGGTCTCTTAAGCCAGCGGGGCTGGCTTCGAAACAGCCTGATCCTCTTGTCTCCGCCTCCCAAGCGTGGAAATTACAAGCATGCACCACCATGCCTGGCCAGTAGTACACATTTAATATTCCTCCGCGTACTTGCATGGCTTAACAGCTCATTCTTTCTAGCGCCAAGCAATATTTCATTGTATGAAAGTAGCATGTTTGTCTATTCCTATTAAAGGACATATTAGTGGTTCCAAGTTTTAATAATCATGAATAAAGCTTCTATAGGCCTCTATGTGAAATATCTATATAGACATAACTTTTATTTTATATACTTTATTTTTTTAGTTATTTATTTTTGGTGCATTATATTTGTACATCATAGTGGGATAAAAAAAAAAACTTGTGTAAACATACTTGCACACATCACCCAGTGAGCCCCCATTCAATCCCCATCCCCTTCCCTTCCTAACCCTCATTCTCCCATGCTTGGCTTAATGATTGATATCGATACTTCTGTCTAAATACACCATGTGCCTCAGAGAGCTTTTTTCCCCTCACCTCCCATCTCCTCAGTCAGATTGCCTTATTTGCTCCTCTATAGGTTCTCCTTTTTCACCTGGAGCTCCTCCTTATGACCCATTTCACTTTAGCTTTCACATATTAGTGAAAGCATCCAATTCCTTACTTTTTGCAACTGACTAATTGCTCAGCATAATGTCCTCCAGTTCAAATACATTTCCCTGAAAATGCTGTAATTGTATGTTTTTTTATGGCTGAGTGAAACTCCATTGTGTACATATCCCATAGTTTTGTAATCCATTCATCCATTGATGGACATCTTGGCTGGTTCCATACTTTGGCAATGGTGAATTGTGCAGCTATGAACATAGATACGCAAGGATTAGTGTGACAGTTTGGTTTTCTTTCTTTTGGATAGATACCCAGAAGTAGTATTGCTGGGTCAAATGGTAGATGTGTTCCCATTCTTCTGAGGATCCTCCATAATGTTTTCCAAAGTGGTTGCACTAGTTTGCAATCCCACCAACAATGTTTTAGAGTTCCCACTTCTCCACATTCTTGCCAGCATCTGTTGTTGTTTGTGTTTTGAATGACTGCCATTATAGTTGAAGTTAGGTGAAATCTCAGGGTAGTTTTGATTTGCATCTCTGATTGCCAATGATGTTGAGCATTTTTTCATGTATTTATTGGCCATTTGAATTTGTTCTTTTGTGAAGTATCTATTAAGTTCACTTGCCAATTTTTTAATTGGAGTATTTGTTTTTCTGGTGTTGAGTTTCTTGAGCTCTCTGTATATTCTAGATATTAGTCCTCTGTCTGAGGAATAGGTGGCAAAAATCTTTTCCAATTCTGTTGGCTCTCAGTTGAGGATCTTGGCAGTTTCCTTTGCTGAACAGAAGCTCTTCAGCTTCATGCAGTCCCACATATTGATTCACCTTTTTGTTTCTTGTGACTCTGGGGTCTTGTTGAGAAAGTTATTATATGTGCCAATGTACTGCAGTGTTGGACCTATGCCCTCTTCAAGTTCCTCTTCAAGATTCAAGTTCCATCTTGAATTGACTTTTGTGCAGGGTGAGAAGGTGGGATTTAATTCCATTTTTCTGCATATGGATAGCCAGTTTTACCAACACTATTTTTTGAACAGACTGTCTTTTTTCCATTGTATGTTTTTGGCCCCTTTGTCAAATATCAGTTGGCTGTGAGTGTGTGGTTTTGTTTCTGAGTCTTCTAACCTGCTCCATTGGTCTATGTAACAAAATCTGTCTAAACAATTTATAACAAATTATGAACATATTTTCCTCCTAAATCCATCTTCCAGAAGTTGTTTAACATAAGGACAGATAAAAATCTGGTGATTTATAAATATCCACCAAGTGCCAACTATATGTTGAACAAAGCACTAGGGACACAGTAATCAACAAACTCTGTTTGAACTTTATCCTCTAGAGGACTAACCATACACTACCCTGCTCTACAGCCTCTCTTTGTCACCCATGTTACATCGCACATACACAAGCAGTGACATGTACGACTGATAGTTTCATTAGATAATATTCCTTACACTCTGTTTTCTTTTCTAATTTAGTTGGGAGTATTTTGGGCTGGTTATAACTAACTAAATTAACTTTAGATACCCCAACAGATTGCAGCCCACCACAGGAAACACTTTGTCCAACATCTCACACCATCCCATGTCTGACCTTTGAGCACTGCTGCACAAAGGCTTCCACTGACTACTCCAAGTGTGTATACATTCAACAATATCCTTTTCCTCTGGAAAAAACTGCAGTTTTCTAAAGTTTCTTTCAAGCTGAAGTTTTCAATTAGATACATTTCTTCTGATGAAATATATCTAAAAATAAAATTTCATGGAATTTTGAGTAATTTTTTGTTTATTCAGGGAGAAAGAAAAGAGCCAAACTTGGTACCAGGTTTCACCCAAACCAGGATATGCCAAGCAATCAGTCAACGTTTCATTCCTGCTCACCCTAAGGTATTTCAGTCTTCATCTGATGACCACTTTCAAAGGCCTATTTCTATCACTTTGTTTAACTCTACAATAAAGCTTCATTAATGTTGACCTTGTTTAGTTGAAATTTGGAATAAAAACTTTAAACAGTTTTTTCTCACATTTACCTTTGCCAATCTAAGAAGAAAGAGACTGATGAGCAAATTAAGAGCAAAAAGAGTTTGTAAGAAAAATATTTACATTATTTAAGAGAACAAATTCATATAGCATCATGGAGTTCACAGCATAATTATTCCATTCTGATAAATTCTCATTACAAATTGCTTTTATCACTTTTCACTTTTATCTATCTATTAAGGCAGGTCTGGCAGGAATTCTACCTGGGAACATGATCAAACTTCTTCAAGATGCTATTGTAATCTGCATTTATTTTAAAACAGGCTGTGATTCAGAATAGCATATTAAAAAACTTAACAAGTGCCTATAGGCATTCTATGTTAGTAAAGTTGTACTCTACTAAATAACCTAATCCTTAAATACTGATTTCAGAAGCATAAACCTCAAGATTTTCTATGAAGACAGTTCAGCTATTCTGACTTTAAGAATTTGAAATGTTTTATTCCTTAATATACAAAATCAATTTGTGTTGTACAAAAGAGGCACTAGGTATTGCTTTGTTTTTCTCAATCATGACCCCCACTGAGACAATCCTAGAGTCATCTATTTAAATGTCCACTATCAAACTAAGATGGTGACTTAGAGTGAGACAGCAGGATTCAAGTGCACTGAGATTTGAAACTCAACTACTGGAAAGACTGCTTTTGGATAACAGAAGAAAAGCAGCACCCCCCCCCCCCAATAAAACAACAACAACCAAAAAAACAACTAACTCAACAACAACAAAAAAAGAAAGTTGAAAAGTGGTGGAACCAGAACCAGAATAAAGAGTAGAGACCTGTATATCACTCCACATCCTATCTGGGGAGCGGAGATGGGAGAGCTGTATAGTGTCATCTAGATCATGCTGTGCTGGAGGAACTGGCAGCTGCTTCCAGAGACCCCGGGAAGAAACTGTGGATTGTTATGAGGCTGACTACAGATCATCTGTAGAAGTGATCAGCACTCCACCACGTGCTCGCAGGGACCAGGCAGATCAGATGATCCGGTTGGATACCATGGCGACAGCTGAACCCATCTCTTTTGGCAGCGATCCAGAGCAGCAGCCATCAACTGTAAGTTAACAAATCATTCCAGCATGGGAATCTGGCTATGCCCAGTCACAGGGACTTACAGGGCAAGAAAATAGACTCACAGGGCCTTGCAAACCATTCCTATGAAGGATGCAGAAGTGCAACCTACCATTCAACAGATAAACAGGAGGGAACTGCAGTCCGCAGTTTGTGAAACCATTATAGTATCTCCAGGGATCGCCGTGGGACAACAAACAGTGGTGTTAGACAGAAATAGCTCAGTCTGCTGAGTGGCAGGCTCAGAAAGAATGAACTTGCACCTGGCCATGTTTGGGCACCACAAAGCACTAGCACCAGAAGCCAGCAAGGGCCCCCAGGAGTGGTGTCCCTGAGGCTAAGGAACTCAGCCTCCCACGCCCCCAACTTAGAACCATGCATTCTCTTCCTGTCAGATCTTGGGCTTTGGGTAGAAAGCGGCAGCAGCATCATATCAGACACACTGCACCAAGTAGCTTGGGTATCACTTGATCACAGCCAAAAGCTGGGAATTCAATACTTTCTCTGCCAGCAGAGTTTGTACCTGGCATGCATGGAGGCTAGTGACTGAAAGTACCTCACATGACCATAGCAAGCAGATATGAAGTAGAGTCTCAGAGGCCATCAAAGCTCAGCAAACTGGACCATAAGTTCAGAACATACCAATAAAAATCACTGGCTTTGCTGAGCCTAAGCTCACTATTCAGAGGCTGGAGGTCATCACTCTGCGGTATCACAGGCTTGCAAGCAGCAATGCAGCAATGGTCTCTGGGGTACATTAAGTCTCAACCAGCAGGCTGCAGGCCCTGAATAGCATATCATAGTCTCTGGCCCTGTGGAGTCTGGGCAAGAAAAGCACAGTGACCTGTAGCTAATCAGAGACTCCTGCTTACCTGCACTAAGAACTATATATAGTTAAAGAGGCTCTGTGGGACAAACTCAGAAGTTTGAATATATGAGTCAGATTTATAAGAATGAATATATATTCCCAGCACAGACCTTATTATTAAGGGGAAGCAAATAAACATAGGACTCACACACTAAGAGGAAGATGCCAAGACAATGGAAACACATACCTGAGAAATTTGAAAATATGAGAGCAAGGAATAGTGAGGAAAAAATAAATTCCCAAATCTCAACCAAAAGGGAGATCATCAATACTGATCTACAAAAAAAATGCAAGAAATCCGAATTTTGATCTTCAATATGATGAAAGGCCTCAGAGAAAGTATACAGGAAATGAAGAAGGAAATTGAGATATTAAAAAAGAAACAGGAAGAGGTCATGAATGAAATTAATTAGTCAATAAAATAACTGAAGACCGTAATAGAAAAAAATTCTAGTAGGGTAGAAGACATGGAAAACAGGGTATCACCAATAGAACACAGTTCATTCAAAACTAGAAGAACAATTAACAGTATACATAAGACATTACAACACAACCTAAACATCTAACAATTATGAGACAATACAAAATTCCTGACTTACGGATAAAAGGCATTGAAGAAGGGATAGAGGCACAAAACAAAGGTATCTGTAATCTCTTAAGAGAAGTAATTTCAGAGAATTTTCCAAACATATAAAAAGACTTGGAAATTCACATGCAGGAAACATACAGAACACCATTAAGAAAAGATCAAAGAAGACTCTTTCCATGCCATATAATAATCAAAAAGACTAATATAGAGGCCAAGAAGAATTCTTATAAGCAATGAGAACAAAAGAAAGGGTGACATTGAGAGGCAAAAATGTAAAAATAAAAATCACTCCAGACTTCTCAACTAAAGTCATGAATGTCAGGAGGGACTGGTATGAAGTACTCCAAACACTGGAAGAAAATAACTTCTAATCAAGACTTCTATATCCAGCAAAGATATAATTCAAAACTGATGAAGAAATAAAAACATTCCAAGATAAGCAAACATGTAAAAAATTCATGACTACTAAGCCAACACTAGAGAAAATACTTAAAGAAATAAATTATAAAAAGAAAAGAGAAGCAAATTCCAAAACCAGAGAAAGAAATAAATTCCAGCAGGCGGGCAACTAAGCAAAGAAGAAATAACACTATAACGAACAGAATATAGAACAAAAAAAAATTGACAGGAAACAATACTGAACATCAAAAGGCTTAACTCTCTAATTTAAAGACAGAGACTGGCAATGTGGATTAAAAAACATAATTTAACTATATGTTGCTTGCAAGGAACTCACCTTATAGCCAAAGATATCCAGAGGCTACATGTGAAAGGATGGGAAAAAGACCATGCAAATGGAGACCTAAAACAAGCAGGGGTAGCAACACTGATATCTGATAAAACAAGACTTTAAGCAGCCATGATGTCACATACTTGCAATCCCAGTACTTGGAAGGCTGAGTCAGGAGGATCACATGTTTGTGGCTAGCCTCAGCTCCTTAGTGAGGCCCTCTACAACTCAGTGAGAGTCTGTTTCAAAATAAAGAATAAAAAAAAAAAATAGAGCTACGGGTGCAGCTCAGAGGTAGATGCCCTTAGGTTCAAACCCCAATACTGCCAAAAATAAAAAAAATAAATAAAAAGAAAGACTTAAAGCTAAAACACATCAGAAGAGGCAAAGTAGAATAATAATTATTAATAAAGGAACAATCCAGCATGAAGATATAATGATCATAAATATTTACATCCCAAATAAGGGTGCACCCACATATGTAAAACAAACTCTTTGCTACATTAGGTCTTAAGTAGACCCCAATACAATATTGGGGGACTTAAAAACACCACGCATGCCACTATATTGAACCTCCAGACAAAAGGTGAGAAAAAAATTCTTCAGACCTATAGAACACTATAAACCAAATGAACCTAAGAGTCATATACAGAATATTTCAACCAGCAACAGCTGAATACATATTCTTTTCAGCTGCCCATAGAACCTTCTCCAAACGAGATCATATTGTAAGCACCAGCAAATTCACAAGATGTAATATACTGCCCTGAATCTTTTCAGATTACAATAAAATGAAAGTAGAAATCAACAACAGGAAGACAAAAGGAAATTACATCAATACATAAATATTGAATAATACACTCTTGAATGAGAATTGGATAAAAGCAAAAATAAGAAGAGAAATAAAAATACCTGGAATCAAATGAAAATAGAGACATGGCAGGCCAAAATCTATGGGACACTTTGAAGGTGGTGTTAAGAGAAAAATTTATAGCACTAAGTGACCACATACAACAGAAATTCACCACATAATCTAATGACACACCTTAAGGACCTAAAAAAACAGAAACATTCTAATTCCAAAGTTAGAAGAAGGCAAAAAATAATTAAAATCAGAGCAGAAACAATACAAAGGATCAATAAATCAAAAAGCTGGTTCTTAGCACTGGGCGTGGTGGCCCACGCTTGTAATCCCCGTTCTTGGGAGGTGGAGACAGGAGTATCGTGCAGGTTCGAAGCCAGCCATGCTGGCTTAAGAGACCCTGTTTCCAAATAAAAATATATAAAAAAATAGGTCTGGGAGTGTAGCCCGGAGGTAGAAAGGCTTCCAGGAACCCTAGTATTAAAAAACAAACAAACAAACAAACAAAAAATCCCTGGTTCTTTGAAAAGATTAACAAAATTGACAAACCCCTAGCCAAACTAACCAAAAGGAGAGAATCAACCCAAATTATTAAAATCAGAAATAAAAAAGAAGATATCTCCATCGATAGTGGGGAAATTCAGAGGATCATCAGAAACTATTTTGAAAATTTATATTCCAGTAAACTCAAAAACATAGAAGAAATCTATAGATTTCTAAACACATATAACCCACCTAAACTGAACCAAGAGGATACAGAAAATCTAAATCAACCAATAGCAAGCAAAAAAATAGAAACAGGAATAAAAATTCTTGCATCAAAGAAAAGCCCAGGTCCAGACAGGTTTTCAGCTGAATTCTACAAAACTTTTAGAAAAGAAGTAAACTCAATACTTCACAAGTTATCCCATGACATCAAAAGAGATGGAATTCTCCCAAGCTCCTTTTAGGAAGCCACTATCACATTAATATAAAAATAATAATAAAGACACATCAGGAAAAGAAAATTATAGATCAATGTCACTAATAAACATACATGCAAGAATTCTAAACACAATACTGGCTATGTGCATTCAAAACCACATCAAGAAAATTGTACACCATGACCAAGTAAGTTTCATCCCAGGAAAGTAAGGTCAGTTCAACTTACTCAAATCAATATATGTTATTTATATCAATAGATGCTGAAAAGGCATTTGACAAAATATTAAAACCATTGCAGGGCCAGGTGTAGTGGCACACGCTTGTAATCCCCGTGTTTGGGAGGTGGAGACAGGAGGATTGTGCAGGTTCGAAGCCAGCTGCGCTGGCTTAGGCGACCCTGTTTCCAAAAGTATAAAATATGTCTGGGAGTGTAGCCCGATGTACAAGGGCTTCCAGGAACCCCAGTACCACAAAAAAAATGCAGAAAATTGGAATAGAAGGAAAGCATCTCAATATAATTAAAGCAATGTACAATAAACCCAAAGTCAACATCATATTGAACAGAGAAAACGTGAAGAAATTCCTTCTAAAGTGAGGAACAAGACAAGGATGCTCACCATCACCACTCCTTTTCAATATATTCTTCAAGACTCTTGCCAGAGCAGTAAGACAAGAGAGTATCAAAATAATTCAAATAGAAAAAAAGAATTAAAATTATCTCTGCAGATGACATAACTGTATATCTAGAAGACCTAACAAACTCAAACAAAAGACTACTGGACCTAATTAACAGTGACTTCATCAAAGTAGCAGGATTAAAAAAAAATAAACCTTAAAAATGAGTAACTTTCCTTTTTTTTGTGTGTGTGGGTCTGGGGATGGAACCCAGGGGCATTTGACCTCCGAGCTACACCCCCTGTCCTATTTTTTATTCTTTATTTTTGAAACAGGCTCTCACTAAGTTGCAGAGGACCTCACTAAGTAGCTGAGGCTATCCTCAAACCACGATCCTCCGATCTCAGCTTTCTGAATGCTGGGATTAAAAGCATGCACCACCACATAGAGCTAAAAATGAGCAACTTTTCTATATGACAACCATGTCCATGGAGAAAAAAATTCAGAAAACAATTCTATTCACAATAACCTCAAAACAAGTAAAATACCTTGGAATAAACCTAATCAAAGAAGCAAAAGACCTCTAAAATGAAAATTGTAAAACACCAAAGAAAGAAATCTAAGAATACCTTGGAAGATGGGAAGATCTCCTTTGCTCTTGGATAGGCAGAATAAATATCATCAAAATGGCCACTATATCAAAAAATGATCTATAGTGTCAATGCAATTCCTATAAAAATACCAATGTCATTCTTCACAGACCTAGAGAAATCTGTCGTGAATTTCATGTGGAGAAACAATGGACCCAGAACAGCCAAAGGAATATTCAGCAATATGAACCATGTGAAGGGTATCACAATTCCTGACTTTAAATTATATTACAAAGCAATAATAATAAAATGGCATGGTATCAGCACAAAAATAGGCACATGGACCAATGGAACAGAACAGAAGATACAGAAACAAATCCATACACTTATAGTCAGTTGATCTTGGACAAAGGAGCCAAATCCATATGTTAGAGAAAGGACAGACTTTTCAACAAATGGTGCTTGGAAAAGTGGCATTTGCAGAAAAATGAAACTAATTCTTGATCTTTCACCCTGCACAGGATCAAACCAAGATGGATCAAAGACCTGGAAGTTAGACCAGAGTCTGTAAAGCTATTAGAGGAGGTCATAGGTTCAACACTCCAACATATAGGCACAGGTGGAAACTTTATCAACAAGATCTCCAAAGCTCAGGAAATTTTAAAAAATCAATATGTGGGATGGCATCAAACTAAAAAGTTTCTGCTCATCAAAGAAAATAATTAAGAGCCTAAAGAGAAAGCTTACAGAATAGGAGATCTTTACCAGCTATCCTCTGACAGAGCACTGATATCCAGGATATACAAAGAATTTAAAAGACTACACCAGAAAAACAAATAACCCAATTAAAAAATGGGCAACTGAATTGAATAGATATTTCACAAAAGAAGAGATACAAATGGTCAAGATACATAAAAAAATGTTCAACATCATTAGCAAATAGAAAGATGAAAATCAAAACTACTCTGAGATTCCATCTAACTCAATCAGAACAGCACTCATAAGAAAGTCAAGTAACAATAAATGTTGGAAAGAATGTGGGGAAATAGGAATTCTTTTACACTCCTGGTGGGAGTGGAAACTAGTTCAGGCACTATGGAGATCAATATGGAGATTCTTTAGAAAACTGGAAACAGATCCACCATATATGATCTGACTATACTATTCCTGGGTAGCTTTCCAAAGGGGTTGAAATCAGAGAACTACAGTAATATATGCATACCCATGCTTATAGCAGCACAATTCACAATAGCCAAATTATGAAACCAACCAAGGTGTCCATCAACAGATAAATGGATTACAAAATTATGAAAAACACACAATGTAATTACACTCAGCAATAAAGAAGAAAAATGTCATTTGCAAGAAGATGGAAGGATGTGGAGAACATTAAGATTAGCCAATCACAAAAAGCAAAGAGTCATGCATTTTCTCTAATATACATAAGCTAGGGAATAATTGGGATACCAGAGGGACTTCAAATAATGAATGAGAAACCTCACTGAGCCAGGGAGGAAGAGTAGGGGAGGAGAAAGACTAAGGTTCATTAATGGAAATTCTACCATGGAATATGTATATACATGTGAATATGCCAAGGTTAATCTGGGTACTTTGTATTGTGGAGGAGAGAAATGGGGTGGCGGTGGAGTATCAAATGATGTGTGCATGTATGTCACTGTCAACATAAAAGCATAAAAAAAATGCCCACTATCTTTAATCTTAAGTTACTAATTATTTCTGGCTTTAATGAGGATTCATCCTCATTTCAAACACTAAGATTTAAAAAAAAATCTGTGTATCTTGATTTATACCACAAAACATGCACTTCTTTAAAATACACTACATAAATGAAAATATTTCTATTACTCCTCCACCCCCCACACACTATAATCTGTCTACAATATGGTCAAAGGTAAATGCAAGGGGAGCGACAGGGGAAAAGGGCAAGAAGAAGAAAGGATGGGAAGGTATAGAAAGGAAGAAAAAGGATAGAGAGAGGATAAAGACCAAATGTTCTTTTGCTCAAAATTATATTTAGCATAGGCACAGAACAAAGTTATCATCATTCTAAATTTAACCATGTTAACTGACTGTGAAGATAAAAGAAATGTGCCACAAATCCCTAACAGTGCAGTTCTTTGGATGCCAAGAAGCAATTGTTTAAGAGCTTGGCCTATTTTTCAATAGTGGTGATTATCTGCTGCCTGCCACATTTTTTTGGGGGGGTTATTAGAATGAAACTCAGGGGCATTTTCCCTCTGAACTTCACCCCCCCCAAGCCCTATTTAATTTTTATTTGAAACAGAGTCTACTTTGTAGAATATCCTAGGTTGCTGAGGCTGGCCATGAACCTGCAATTCTCCTGTCTCAGCCTCCCAAGTTTTGGGATTACAAGCATGCACTATCACACCTGGCTCCACTGTCACATTCTTAGTAACTAAATCATGATAGTTCTACATCTGGTGATGAGATGTTTTCCATATTCAGTTTTACTATAATAACAACTACAGGTACATTAAATAAATGGATTCCCAGTACTACTCCAAGAACTGCTGGGTAGAATCTCTAGAGAAGAATTTGGATTTCTTAACTTATGGTAAATTAAGAGTGATGGCTTTTTGCCTCTCAGGAAGTATCTTACCAGCACCTTAACCATGGCAGCCAAATAGCTGGCTACTCATATGGCCACTCTAAGAAAGGATTAATGGTTCAACCATAGAGGTTAAGCAGAGATACTGGAAACTAATTTGAAAAGTAAGAGTAGACTGTAATAAGGTTTGTGGGCAGAATGTGTTAAGAGTGGTCATGAAACAAGTCTGTCTAGGCTCAGATATTCAACCAGTAAGCATTGTGAGGATTATGCAATCCCATGAGTGTGTTGTTCCCTAGCACAGTACGGAGATTGATATATATTCCAAATCTTCACATCAGCATGGAATTTAGAATTAAATAATCATCCCAAACATGGCATAGTCTTTAAATACATTCATCTGCTTTGGTCTCTTAAATAATAATAGTTGAGAATGAAGACGACTTAAAGACCATCTCTTCCTCCTACAATATTGAGGGGCAGGAGGAAAGAGCCACATCAGATGAAACAGTAAATAATTACATTCTAAATTCCTCTTGCCATTTTCATTTAACTAACTATAAATTATAGCCAAACAAACTTTATCTTTAAATTTAAAATTGGCTAACAGAGATGTTAGCCAAAAACTGATTCAGCAGCTATGTGTTTACATGAAAAGTGCAATCAAGTAAATTCTGAACAGTAAATTCCTCAGAGGCAAACTTTTGATTCTTTCACCCTTCCTAGTTCATTCTTGGCACATTCTTTCCATTCACTGTGCAGTACTATGCACATTCAGAGCACTTCATAAATAATAAAAAATAAACTGAAGTCTGTAGACCTGAGCCCGGAGGGATCAATTCTTAGGCACAACTCCAAAGGTTAACTTTCACCATGTGAAACTTATTCCAAATACTCTTAGATATACTGGTGAAACATTTTTATTTCCAAAGCAAAACATACACAATAGAAATGTGGGACATCGTTGGCGATTCTGAAAGAGCTGGGTGTGCCAATGGCAAAAACAAACAAACAAACAAACAAACAAAAATCTAAGAGCCTAAAAATAGTCTATTCATCATCTCCAATATTTCCTGTAATCTCTGAAGTTATAACCACATTTTGAGTAAAAATTTAATCAGTTCTTAGTTTCTCAAACAATAGAGGAACTGTAATAGAATGCTACAAGGTGATTGTTTTCTTACATGGATGTTGCAAGAGGATAAGCCATCCAAACTTATTTGGGATTGTTTCAATTCATGTTTCCTTGGGGGAACTGATTAAATTTCACTGTTATTAGGTAAGTAATAAAGTTCATTTCATTCTTTAAATAAAGATACCTGGCAATAAAAGAGAGTCCAGTTTATGTTCAAGTTTCAATTTACACAAGTAGTAGACGAAGGACTTTTAAACAGCCATAGAAGGGGTTAGACCGGTGCTGGGGCCAGCGAGGCCATCATTGGAGCCTGCTGTGAGGCAAGGCCGGTGCTAGGGCCTCCGAGGTTGGGATCAGAGCCTGCCGAGGGGTTAGGCCGATGCCGGGGCCAACGGCCAGCATTGGAGCCTGACAGGAGGCAAGGCTGCTACTGGGACCTCCGAGGCCGGGATTGGGTTAGGCTGGTGTCAGGGCCAGCGAGACCAGAATCAGGGCCTCCCATGAGGCAAGGCCGCTGCTTGAGCCAGCGAGGTCTGGATCAGTCCACCGGGTAGCCAGGCCACTTCTGAGGCCGTCAAGAGTGGGATCAGTACTTGCAACACAGCATGCACAGAGAAATATCACAGAAAATAAAAATCAGATGCTTCCCCTAATCAGCAAAAACTAGGAGGAAACGGGCAACAGGAAGAGGTCAAGTTATAGAAAGGGCCCTATAGTGAAGCAACTAAAGTGACCAATCAGAGGGTATGGAATAGGGGAGGATGGAGCCTCTTTAAAATGCAGGAGGTACATAAACAAATGTATCAAAGTTAATCACCAAACAAGCATGGGATCAAGGGAGGGGGAGAGAATGGGATGGGGGCTGGATGAAGGCTAATTGGATGATGTGTGCTTGTATATCCTCTCAAGTCTTGTATTCCAATGTGATATATGATTACAATGCACCAATTAAAAAATAATAATAAATAAATAAATAAATAAATAAAATATAGAAGTTGTAAGTGTTAAGAATGTTAAGGCTGATGTAATAAGAATGACTTGCAAAATAGTAGTATATAAGGCACCCCTTTTGCTGGAATTGGGGCCCTTGCTAACTCTGTTGAGACAGATGCGCTTGGGTCCAGGTTCGAACCTGTAATAAAGTGTGACCATTACAAAAAAATAAAAAAATAAAAAAATAAACAGCCATAAAAAGACAGGTAAATAGCCCACTAATGGCAAAGTTTCTTTGTAGAATAGTACAAAATGCCCCAAAATTTCATTAAAGTTACTGAAAATTAATTAAGAACAAATTCTATAGCAACTGACAAATATAAGGTTTGACAAAGATATGGAATTACATGTGAAAATTTACCATGTTTTTTATGACTGCTTAGCACTTAATTCCCAATTTCTTGCCATTATGATCACAAACTAAAAGGTAACAAGATCAGAGTTTGTATAAGATAATTCCATGTGATGAGTAACTCTAATAAAATGAAGTTAAAAGAACAAAAATCTGGACTAAAATAAGAAAGAAAATTGAGAAATTGTGTAGTACTTACTATCATTTAACAATAAAAGTCCTAGTGGGAAGGGACAACAATATAAAACTAAACATTAACAATAAAACTAAACATTAACAGAAGAACCAGACCACAGGGGATAGCACAGCTTACACAATCACTGCATTTGAATTGTTGCATGGTATTTATCATTATCTCCTGATGACTACATGCATTTGTACCCGTCTTAAAGAAATATACACAACAAAGTTGTTGAAACTGAGGTCAAGCTTTTAAAAAATCCAGAAAAATGTATACTGACAGATCATATTTGAAAATACTATGTAATCTTAAAAGGGGAGAAGGAAAATCCCTAAGGAAGGCTATACTTTCATTCCAACCATTGTGAATTGGCTAGTGTCCTGAAGGGTAAGACAGAGAACTAGCAAAGGAAATGCTCAGCCTGAGGAAATCTGGTAGAGTCTTCACTGTCCCAGGGGAGCAAAAGCAGCACTCTAGAAAGGAAATCTAGCTAGGTGGGGTGGCCTATGATCCCAGGACCTGGGAGGCTGAGACAGAAGATTAAAGAACTTTAGCAATACAGTGAGATTCTCAGCAACCTAGTGAGACATTGTATCAAAACAAACAAAAGAAGGGCTGGGCAAGAGGATGTAGGTAGAATACCCCTGGGTTCAATCCCCAGTAAAACACCACACACACACACACACACACACACACACACACACACACACACACACACGGAAATCTAAAGTTTGTATCACATTGAAGTGGGGAAGCAGCTATCAAATCTTTGTAGTAAATAAAAAAGAGAACTCTAAAGCGTAACGATGGGAGTTTAAGTGTTGAAAACACATTATTATATGCAGTGTTTCCTTGACTCATAGCTGAGTGAATGGATATCCTTGAGATTCTAGGTTGTTATAATATTGTAACATTTCTATTATAATATTAATACTTAAAATATTTTGTTGTGGAAAACTAGATAGTATTAATTGTGAGGATCCTTCCAAAGTGTTATTTGACAAATATTTTCAGACAAAACTGATAAGAATACAGCTTGGCTGGTTTTCTCCCTAGTAAGCCTGCAAAAATTCCATCACCTCAGCTGTCAAAACTGCCAATTTCTCTCCCTTGCAATTTACCTTTCTTAGATTTGGCTCCGATCTTTAGTTTTGATGGCCAGGCAATCTGTGTGTTTGTTTCCTCCATGATCTGTACAAAAAATTAAGATAGAAATATTGACTCAATTATTGTATTTACAGATAAGACTCCCCCACCAAAAAAAGGGCTTATTTTCAAGTCTCTAGCTTGATGATACAACAAAATGATCTCATTTTAAAACAACGCAAAAACAATAGAAAAAAACCTAGGGAAAAATGTTTTTATAAAGCTTTAATCTATTAGAAATATTCAAGTATTTTGTTACTCTCAGTGTTCCTCTCTAAGATGCTCCACAGTTTTAACAGAGATGAGACCAAAAGTACATGAACAAGTAATTAACTCAACCTGTTGCCAGAACCAACGGAGATGCTTGCGATGAATAAAATTCCCCAAGACTGCCGCCAACGATTGCAACACACCAAACATGATTCTTGTAATACAAAACTGCCTGAGTTAGGCCATACTAAAGATGACTTCCCGAACCATAGGGAAAAGAAAAAACTTGCTTTTGGGCAAGGTTTCATTTTTTCATTAAGACTGATGAAAAACTTCTCAACACAACATCATTTTTAAAACTACATTTCCCACCTTCTTTGGTGCAGGATGGCATGTATGCCATGGTTTCTCGCTACTTATATACATGCTGCTAAAACCAGCCAGGAGGACTTGACACAAAAGTAAGCCAAGCACAAGAATAAGCAAGGGGAACAGGGATAGCAGAGCAGAGACAGTGGACAGTAAACAGAAAACAAAATCTCCACAAGGCTCAGCTTCATTCCTTGCTAATTTTATCACATAAATTCTGCCAAATATAAGTTTATTTTAAAAAATTTATTTTTAATTGATTAAATAATTTACTTATTAATTAATTTTTTTGTGGTACTAAGGAGGGAACCCTTCTACCTCCTGGCTACACTCCCAGACATATTTTTTTAATATATATATTTTATTTGGCAACAGGGTCTTTTAAGCCAGCAAGGCTGGCTTCAAACCTGTGTGATCCTCCTGTCTCTGCCTCCCTAGCGCGGGGATTACAAGCGTGCGTCACCACGCCCGGCTTATTAATTTATTTTTGCAGGTATGGAGATTGAACCCAGGAGTGCTACAACTCCAATTCTTTTTTTTTATTTTCAGGCAAGGTCTCACTAAGTTTCCCAGGCTGGCCTGGAACTTACACATTCCCCTGGTTTCAGCCTCACAAGTGGCCAGGATGACAGACCTACACCACTGCACCCAGCTAATGTTAATTTTTATAACATGAATACAAAATGTACAAAACTAAGAGTAAACAAGTGAATAACTTAATAGGCAAAAAATAGCAACTACCATTTATTAATCATTTAAAATAGAGAATATTTATTTTATAGATTTAGTTAACTAAATTAATGGTGGAACCACTAAAACACATTACAGTGCCTTAACAGTAAGGACCTTTCTTATACTGGGTATTGGCTCCACACTGCACATGCAGCTATGTAGTTAACATGCATCATTATTTCAACACATCTCTTTTATTACAGCCTAGGACTCTCAGTAGATGTTTCAGGCTGGTAATAGATACATGGATTTTATCTATCCATGGTTTGGTTCTTTAAAGCTTGAACCAACATTTTAAAATCAAGGAACTTCACATATTGGATTTCTGGTTCTCTGGAAAACCTGGCAGATTTAGCACATGGAACCAAGACATTTGGCTGCACAGAGGAGCTGCTGCCCTCTGCAGTCAGGGCCAGCAGGCCCTCAGCTGCCCCCGGCAATGGCCACAGCTCTGACTCTGAGGTCAAAAGCCACTTGCCATTATCATTATCACATCTGCATTCCTCATTGTCATCTATCATGGTGTCTGCACGACACACTGATGTCTTGATTTGAAATTGAAAAACAAAAGTAAGACACTGTCTTCACTATGCATAGGTACTGGTTTGGCTCTGTAGCAGGTGAACCTGTTACCCAAGTCCTACAGGACCTGGCCCCTGCATCCTCTCCTCTTATACTCACACCTGTTAATGCAGTTAGTTGTTTTAACCATTAATTTGCTTAATTCTACATCCATATTAAAAAATGAATATTTTCTCCCCAACTTCCTCTGCTCCAGCCACAGTGGCTGTACCTAAAGCAAGCTTTTGGACCCTCGAGTTTGCTCTCATTTGTTCCCCAGACCTTCTTGTCCTGTCCTTCTCATGCCCATCCCTCAGCTGCCACCTTATCCAAGTCACTGTCTCATCCACTCTCACACCACCTCACCCATACCCCTCACTGCCCTTATGTTCTTCCTAGCCCTTACAGCAATTGAGAACCCATCTTCTGTGTTTACTTCTTTATTGTCTGTCTTTACCAAATAGATAATTATACTTTATTCCCTGCATACAGCAAGTACTGGATGTATTTGGGCCAATGAATCTTCACAACACCTTATCTACTCACTAAGAGCAGGTATGTGGAGTCAAGTTCCAGCTCTGCTGCTTTCTAGTTGTGTTACAATGGGCAAATTATATAATTTCTATCAGTCTCATTTCCTCCTCTGAAAAATTATTTAAGAGTAACTGCTCTCAGAGTTGTGATGACTTAATGAGGAAAAACCCAAGCACAGAACTTTGCTCATAGTGAGGGCTCAGTAACATCAGGCCTTGTTAAATACTGACTGCACCATTGGGCATTGCCATAAACACTAGCAATACAACGTAGACAAGCTGGTGCCTACCCTCCCAGAGCTCAGGTTAACCCACCATTGTGGTACCATGTGCCAAGTTGCAAAACAGGCAGGATAACAGGAGAGTGTAAAGAAGAGAGTCTAACCCAGTTATAGGTCAACAAGATGGGTAACCTCAATGAAACACTTATCGATGCTGCAACCAAAAGGAAGAAAAGTTGACTAGCTGGGGAAAGTAGAGAAAATGTGGAAGGGAGAGGAGGAACACATGTGGAAAATCTAAAAGGAGGGAGGCAAGAGCCTAGGGGTGAATCTGTACTGCTTCAGCTTTGCCTCACACATCCAGGACCAGGAGTAGACATCCTGTCATCTCCACTGTCCTGCAGCTGTGCACCTGCACATGCTCAAAACCTGAAACCAAGCCATGAAGTATCTGCTTGGCAGTCACTGGCTATAAATAAACTCTGACTGCTGGAGTTAAGAAGAAAGAAGTAAAAAGCAGCCAAAAGTCCTTCACTTTAAGGAAGTCAAAATTTCCCTCAGGAAGTTATTAGTGAAGCTTTTGAAATCATCATTCACAGTGATTCCAAGTCACTTCCGCCAGCTTTGACAGTGCTATCAACGCGTTTGGGCGTAAGAAGTTATAGGCACATTAGAGCAGAGTGCATACATCAGGAGAGAGTGGTAATATGGTTTTCAGCAGGCCTGAGGATGGAGGTTGGCCTAGGAAACCCAGCACTAAAGCGAAATCATTGGGGCTTCAGGCTCACAAACATCTCCCCTGATTCACATGACATAGAGTTGGGAGTAGTGGACATGAAGGCAGAAATAAGGGTAGTGAACCAATCAGAGGATCTATATCTACCAAGCTATAGAAAAAGATGACCTAAATAATCATCACGGGGAAATAGAAAAGGTGCAGTCCGGAAAATGGTTGAAATCAAAGAAGCCACAAAACCTCTGAGAGGAGAATAACTACTGTCTTGGGGTTGAAAAAAAATTTAAGTGAGTTCCAGCTAGTTGTTTTTACTTTCTTTAAAAAAAAAAAAAAAACATTTTATTACTGTTCCTGTTTCCACCTTCGCAAAGCCAAAGCTCAAAAAACAAACTACTGATTCTAAATTATTATCTATGAATTTTAACATTTAAAAAAATCAAAGTGATAGGAAGATAATTTTATGAATCTTACAATGGATAAACACTAGTAATATAAATATTTTTGTTGACCCAAAGTAACAATATTTAGAGTATATGAAGCAATGAAAACTAAGACTATTACCAGAAAGATTATGTATTTCTGTACCTTATAAAACTTATGTTTTCATGAAGAAAAATCTGATGACATAGCATGCTATGGTTATGTAATTACTCTGAAAGCTAAATATTCATCTTAACTTTCTAATTGACACTTAAATTTTATAAACAGGAAGTAATGTTCCTTGATCCAAGACAAATAGCTCCTCTTATTCTATTAAAATGGTACCTAATAAATATGAAAGTGCATGTTCCTTCTTTGGTTGAGGATAATGCTTGCAGAAGGTAATGTTTATATAATCTAGATTTTTTTTTTCTGTTTTTGGTGGTACTGGGGATGGAACTGACTATCTCTGAGCTATACCCCCAGCCCGATTTTATATTTTGAAACAGGGTCTCCCTAAATCCCACCTGGAGGACCTTGATAAATTGAGAAGGCTGGCTGAAAACCTGTAATTCTCCTGTCTCAGCCTCCCAAGTCCTGGAATTACAGGTGTGCACCACCAGGCCCAGCCTAGATTTTTTTTTTAACTGGGTAAAAGTTCTATCAGTTTTTTTCACAGATTTACATTGAATCATTCAAGTAATTTCACTGTCCTAAAATAAACCTTTAGAGGTAGAATAAAATAACCAAGTCTAATCAAATTCTACATGTAGTTCAACCATAGTAAAATAATTTCTATTGATATTCTTCAATTTTCACATCATATTTATTTCATCTGTGACAATTTCAGATTAGTATACAATGCCAAATCTACCAGTGTTCACTAGACTACACATTTTATAGGTCTGCAACAATTACAGGATAATATCTTACAGATGAAGGAGACCTTTGCCAAACTGGCAACATTCTACTAACATGCTTATTTTACCAAATTCTTCAATCCAGACGTAAAGTTCAAGTCCACAGGTAAGTAATCAGCATCTTTAATCAACCCAAACAAGTTATTTATGCTGACTTCACTTGATATATTTATTCTTGGAACAGGAAAAGAATGCTGAGCTCTCTAACTCAACATTTTTATTCTAAGCTAATGAAAATTCATCCTTCAAAATGGCTACCAGCTGGGACCCATCTAAAGCTTGCTTCTCTAAAAGAATTTGCATTGTTTTCCTTACATCAAAGAAAAACAGTTATGGAAGAGGCTGGTTAAAGTTATGGAAGAGGCTGGTTAAAAAAAAAAACCCTTATGGAAGAGGCTGGTTAAAGTTCTTCTACTAATGGACTGAGAGGCAATTTGCTGCATCTCACCATGAAGGAAGCTAAGTGAGAAAAGAGCCAATAGAGCAGAGATGGGAAAGTAGTGAACTTCTCACAGGGGGGTGTCTAAAAGCTGAGGATGTTTATTTTGCTGGGACATTAGAGGATTCTGTTATATTTAATTTTAATCTAAGAAATCCTTCTCAATGGCTCAGTTATTCATCATACCAATTCCTCACATTTACCTAGTATTTACATACATTTTCCACTTGTTCCTCATGGTAATCTTGTAAATATGAATCCTATTTTGCAGTTGAGGAAACAAAAATTCGAAGAAGTTAAGAGGCAGACAGATGTGTTGTAAGTCCGGCAGAACCTAGGTCACATTACTTTGTCTTACATGCTAATGAAGAAAATGAAAGGCACCACATAGGCTATGAAAGTTTAGACTCTGAGAATTACCGTAAATGTTGAAGTGACTAAGCAGCAAAGTGGCTTCTCTTCAACAACACCTGCTTTGCTTATGAAGTGATGCAGAGTTGGCCCCAGAGTGGTTCCAAACCAAGAAGTATCCCCAGCCCCACCAAATGTCTGGAAAGTGTGGGAAGCATTTTGGTTGCCACAGTGGCCAGGGTGCTATATTGGCATCAAGAAGCCAGGACTAAGTTGTTGTCTTCCTGTGAGTTTCTGGAGTCCAGTGCAGGGAAATGGATGGAACTGGAGAACATTATGCTAAGTGAGATTAGTCAGTCATTAAAAAAAAAGAAATTGAATGTTCTCCCTAATATGCAGCAGCTAGGAGAAAATGGGTCATAGGAGGAACTCTAGACCAAGAAGGAGATAGTATAGATGAGCAATTAAGGTGACCTTACTGAGGGAAATGGGAGGGGGGAAAGAGGGAAATTCCTTAAAGTACATGATATACATTCACAAATATATCGGTCAATCACTAAGCCAAATATGAGAAGGAGGGAAGAGGGAGGAAATGGGGCATGAATTGGGTAAGGGCTACTGGGTGATGTGTGCATGTAAGCCTCCAACATCTTGTACTCCACTAAGATATATGACTACAATGCACCAATAAAAAATTTTTTAAAAAGGCCAGGACTAGAGTTGCTGAGCTTCCAACAAGGACAGGACAAATCCCCTAAAAACATGCAGCCAGACAGTCCTTCCTTGACACAGTTCTGGTCAGCACAAATTTCAGTGATCACAGCTTGGTGAACAAAATGAATCTCCACAACACAGATTTTCATTTTCATTAACATGGCTGTTGCATCCTATGCAAGTTTCACTGCTGGCTCCTCAGTCCACAAACCACTATATAAATCAACATGCTCACAATCATGTCACTTTTTTCGTGATTACACACTGCACTATGTTAATCAGTTTTACAAAGGTAGCAAAACAAGTAAGTCTTCCACTGGTATCCTTGAGAGATTGGTTTCAGGGCTTTCCAGGGATACCAAAATCCATAGATGCTCATGTCCCTTATATAAAATGGCATAGTATTTGCATATAATCTATGCATATCCTCTCTTATACTTTAAATCATCTCTAGATTATTTATAGTATCTAGTATAATGTAAATGCTATGTAATTTTTGTTGTGTTGTTTAGCCAATTTTGACAAGAAAAAGTGTAAACATGTTCAGTACAGATGTAATTTTTAAAAACAAGTGCTTTTATCTGCAGTTGGTTTAATCTACAGATGTGGAACCTACAGATAAAGAGTGTAGTGTAGTTGGGTTGATTCCTGGTCTCTCAGTGATAAAACCAGTGACATTTTACAAAAAGAGGGAACCAAAAGAAGAAACCAGTCAACATGTGAAAGTGCAGCAAAGATTAAAAAAAAAGTGACAGTGCTGAAAACAAAATTGAAATCAGTTGCCAATGAGCAAAGAAAAAAGAACCGCCTGTGGGAATGCTGACTTTGCTTGACTTTGCTGACAATTCAGTGACTAAGTGCACAACTCAGGACTGCAATGAACACTCTTAATGACAGGAAGGAAGGTGATTGTGACAAAAAAAGATGAAGCCGTACCAGAGGAAGCAATGATGGCAAAAAAAAAACTATATATTAAAGAAACTCTAGGAGATATTTCATGACTTTGAAAGCACAAAGAATGAAATGTTGGAAGTTGATCCAACTCCTGAGTATGACAGTTCCTCAAAGCACAGAGAAGACATTCCCTCTGTTTCATAAATTATACAACACAAAGAACACCAGCACTGTTAACTATGCCTGACAAGTTTTCTCTTAAAACAGAACAATTCTCAATTTTTCTAAAAATCAAATACAATGTGTTGAATAAATATTAGTTTTACTTTTTCTTTAAATTCCCCATACATTTATGACTGACAGAAAATTTTAATGTTTTGGCAAAATTTTACTAAGAGTTCACAGATCATTAAAATTTCCCACTGAATACTGAGTGTCTTGTATGGTTTCAGACTGCATAATCATTTTTATGGTGGTATGGTGTCATGCAAAGTAAGGAGTACTGTCTGTGATCCACTGAGAATTACTGGATAGGTGTCCATTTGAAACCCAGGGTGGCCTCAACCTCACCATGAGAAAGTATGGAGGAGCTAATGTCCAAGGAAAAACCCTGCATGGAAAATTTGCTGTGTAGGCCTAGAAAGAAGACATATTGCCTTCCTCTAACCCACTGGCTATGACAAGACACATGTCTCTGCCAACTGGAAAATGCCGGGAGCAACCTGAACATTTGGTGGTCTGTTTCTGCTAGTTGATTCTTAAAGGCTTCAATAGCACTGAGCTGAAGTACTTGTTCCAATGTAAAATCTCCCCTACTATTTTCAGAATGTAGACTCATAAACGTAACCATTGAAGCATGTCTCTACCTTGTTATTTAGGCATGTTTAAAGCTTCTGCACACAACTGGACTTTGTAAATTGTCTACTCAGAATCTGGGAGTCACCTTGACTACCGTAAGAGTGATACCACTACTAGACCCAGTACATTAAATTGGTTTGGAAATAGGCATGTGTGGGGCAGGGATGTGACGTCCTAATAGAGCATTTGTCTAGTATGTGTGAGGCCCTGGATTTGACCCTTGGGTACCACAGGAAAAAGAAAAAGAAAGAATGGCATATGATCATTGTGATCCAAGGAGAGTCTGGATAGAAGCTTCTGAGAATGAAACTGTCTGACTTTTATAATTTCTGAAAACAAAGACACAGGTAGCCCAGGTGTCACAGATTGCCACCTGTGACTGTGAGATAAATGCCCCATCAATGTGGAAAGCAGAGCCAGGAAACATCTGGATCTTAAATGAAATCACTTAAATATTCTTGATTTTGACAGAGAAATATTTTAAATATTTTTTACTTTAAAAATGTTTAGTCGGGCGTGGTGGCACACGCTTGTAATCCCCGCACTTGGGAGGCAGAGACAGGAGGATCACGCAGGTTCGAAGCCAGCTGCATGCGCTGGCTTAGGAGACCCTGTTTCCAAATAAAAATGTAAAAATAGGTCTGGGAGTGTAGCTCGGAGGTAGAAGGGCTTCCAGGAACCCCAGTACCACCAAAAAATAAATAAATAAAAATGTTTAATTATAGCTAGGCATGGTGGCACATACTTGTAATCCCAGTACTTGGGAGACTGAGACAGGAGGATCTTGGGTTCACAGCCAGCCTCAGCTACTTGGTGAGATCCTGTTTCAATGCATTGAATTCATATATCATAATGGGATAAGACACTTGTGTAGATATACATGAACACATCACCCCATTAAATCCTACCCCTCCCCATCCCATTCTCTCCTCTTCTCTTCCTCCCATGCTTGGTTTAGTGGTTGATATCGGTAAGTTTTTTATGTACATCATGTGCTTTAGAGAGTTTCCTTCTTCCCCCCTCCCATTCCCTCAGTTAGGTTGCCTTGTTTGCTCCTCGGTAGATCTCCTTTTTCATCTGGAGGTCCTCTTATGACCCATTTCACCTTAGCTTTCACATATTAGGAAAAGCATTGTTTTCTTACTTTTTGTGACTGACTAACCTCACTTAGCATAATGTCCTCCAGTTCCATCCATTTCCCTGAAAATGATGTAATTTTGATTTTTTTATGGCTGAGTAAAATTCCATTGTGTACATATCCCATAGTTTTGTAATCCATTCATCCGTTGATGGACATCTTGGTTGGTTCCATAGCTTGGCAAAGGTGAATTGTGCAGCTATGAACATAGATACACATGCATTAGTTTGGTAGTTTGGTTTGCTTTCTTTTGGATAGATACCCAGAAGTGGTACTGATGGGTCAAATGGTAAATTAGTTCCCATTCTTGTGAGAATCCTCCATACTGTTTTCCAAAGTGGTTGCACTAATTTGCAACCCCACCAACAATGTTTTAGGGTTTCCAATTCTCCACATCCTCACCAGCATTTGTTGTTTGTGTTTTGAATGATTGCCATTCTAGTTGGAGTTAGGTGAAATCTCAAGGTAGTTTTGATTTGCATCTCTCTGCCAATGATGTTGAACATTTTTTCATGCATTTATTGGTCATTTGAATTTCTTCTTTCGTGATGTGTCTATTTAGTTCACTTGCCCATTCTTTGATTGGATTTTTTTTTTTTTTAGTGTTGAGTTTCTTAAGCTCTTTCTATATTCTAGATATTAGTCCTCTATCTGAGGCAAAGGTGGCAAAAATCTTATCCCATTCTGTTGGCTCTCGGTTGAGGATCCTGACAGTTTCCTTTGTTGAACAGAAACTCTTCAGTTTCATGCAGTCCTACATATTGATTCGACTTTTAGTTTGTTGTGCCTTTGCGGTCTTGTTGAGAAAGTGTTTATCTGTACCTAGATGTTGCAGTGTTGGACCTATGCCCTCTTCAAGGAGCCTCAAGGTCTCTGGTCTCATTTCTAAGTCTTTGATCGATCTTGAATTGATTCTTGTACAGGGTGAGAAAGTGGGATTAATTTCCATTTTTCTGCATATGGTCAACCAGATTTGCCAACACCATTTGTTGAACAGACTATCTTTCTTCTAGTGTATGTTTTTGGCCCCTTTCTCAAATATCAATTGGCTGTAAGTGTGTGAATTTGTTTCTGGGTCTTCTTTCCTGCTCCATTAGTCTGTGTGTCTGTTTTTGTGCCAGTACCATGCTGTTTTTTTTTTATTACAATGGCTTTGTAGTATAGTTTGAAGGGTATTGTGATTCCTCCTGCATGGTTTTTGTTGCTGAGAACTACTTTGGCTATTCTGGGCTTTTTGTTGTTCCAAATGAATTTAAGGACTGATTTTTCTATGTCTGTAAGGAATGATCTTGGTAACTTAATGTGTATTGTACTGAATCGAGTATGGCCATTCATTTTATTTTTTTTTAGTGGTACTGGGGTTCCTAGCCCTTCTACCTCCAGGCTACACTCCCAGACCTATTTTATACTTTCTTTTTTTAATTTGGAAACAGGGTCTCTTAAGCCAGTACAGCTGGCTTTGAATCTGCGCGATGCTCCTGTCTCCGCCTCCCAAGCGTGCGGATTACAAGTGTGCGCCACCACACCCGGCTTAGGAGTATGGCCATTTTGATAATGTTTATTCCCCATTTAATATAATGTTGGCTGTGGGCTTATTACAGATTGCCTTTATGATGTTGAGGTATGTTCCTTCTATTCTGATTCTCTGGAGTACTTTTATCATAAATGGATGTTGGACTTTATCCAATGCTTTTTCAGCATCTAATGAAATGATCATGTGATTTTTGTCTTTGGTCCTGTTTATATGATGAATTACATGGATTGATATTCATATGTTGAACTAGCCTTGCATCCCTAGGATGAAGCCTACCTGGTCAGGGTGTATGATTTTCTTGATGTGGTTTTGAATGTGTGTTGCTTGTATTTTGTTTAGCACTTTTGAGTCCAAGTTCATTAAAGATATAGGCCTGTAGTTTTCCTTCCTTGAACTGTCTTTATTTGGTTTTGGTATTAATGTTATGTTGGCTTCATAGAATGTATTTGGGAGAGTCTCATTTCTCTCTATTTCGTGAAATAGCTTGAGGTGTATTGGGATCAGCTCTTCTATAAGTGAGTTTTATAAAACTCACTTGGGAATCCATCTGGTCCTGGGCTTTTCTTTGATGGTAACATCTTTATTTCTGTTTCATTCTCTTTGATTGCTATTGGTTGGTTTAAGTTTTCTATGTCTTCTTGACTTAGTTTAGGAAGGTTGTATTTATCTAAAAAGTAGTCAATTTCCTCCAGATTTTCCATTTTGTTGGAGTATATAGTTTTTCAAAGTAATTTCTGATAATCCTCTGGATTTCTGCACTGTCAGTTATGCTACCTCCTTTTTCATCTCTAATCTTCAAAATTTGGGTTGATTCTTTCTTTTTTTTGTTAAGTTGGCTAGTGGTTTATCTATCTTATTAATTTTTGAAGGAACCAGCTTTTGGTTTTGTTGATTTTCTGTATTTTTTTTTTATTTTCTACTTTGTTTATTTCCACTCTGATTTTAACAATTTCTTGTCTTCTACTGGCTGTGGGTTCAGATTGTTCCTGTTTTCCAAGAGCTTTGAGGTGTGTCATTAAGTTGTTTATTTGAAGATTTTCTGTTTTTCTTATGTGGGTACTCAGTGCTATAAATTTTCCTCTTAATACTGCCTTCAAAGTGTCCCAGAGGTTTTGATATGTTGCATCTCTATTTGCATTTGTTTTTATGAATTTCTTGATTTCACCCCTTATTTCTTCTATGACCATTCTTCACTTAGAAGTGTGGTGTTCAGTCTCCACATGTTTATGTAGTTTCTCTGAGTCTTCTTATAGTTGATTTCTAGTTTTATTCTGTTATGGTCTGAAAGAGACAGGGAAGTATGTCACAGTTTTTGAATTTGTTAGTGCTCACTTTGTGGCCCAGTATGTGATCTATCTTGGAGAAGGTTCTATGAACTGCTGATAAAAATGTGAACTCTGCTGTCGATGGGTGGAAAATTCTATATGTGTCTAACAGGCCCATTTAATTAATAGTGTTCTTTAGGTCCGAGGTATCATTACTGACTTTTTATCTAGAAGATCAATCTAATAATGTAAGAGGTGTGTTGAAGTCTCCCAGTATTATTGTATTGGGATTTATATGTGACTTAATATCACAAAGAGTTTATTTTATGAAAGTAGCTACACCTAAGTTTGGAGCATAAATGTTGATTATCTTTATTGCCTCATGCTGGATATTTCCTTTTACCAGTAAAAAAATTACCATATTTCTCTCTTCTAATAAGCTTGTGCTTGAAATCTAACTTATCTGATATCATAGTTACAACTCCTGTCTCTCTTCTTGTTCCATTGGCATGGATTACCTTGCTCCAAACCTTTACCTTGACTTTGTTGCTATCTTTACTTATAAGGTGTGTTTCTTGCAAGCAGCATAGAGATAGATTCTGGTTTTTAAGCCATTTTGCTACTTTATGTATTTTTATTGGGGAGTTGAGTCCATTTACATTCAGTGTGATTATTGAGAGATGATTTTTAATTCCCAACATGTTGCGATTTTACTTCTGTATGAAATATTGTTTGTTCTTCTCTTCTTAGTTGTCTGCTGGATGGAAATTCTTGTTTCTCTGGTTCTGGCAAGAATTTTTTATTTCTTCTTTGTAGTTGATCTATTTGAGTATTTTCTCTAGTGCTACTTTTGAAGACATAAATTCCTTCAGCTTCTGCTTGTCATGGAAGAATTTTATTTCCCCATCTAATTTGAGAGATAGTTTTGCTGGGTAGGAAATTTTGGGCTGGAAGTTGTTTTCTTTCAGAGTTTGGAATATGTTACTCCAGGCCCTTTTGGCTTTCATGACCTGGTTTGGGAAGTCTGGAGTGATCATCCAGTGGTTTTCCTCTGAATTTCACTTTGTCTTTTGTTTCTGTTGCCTTTAAGATTATCTCCTTGGCTTCTACATTGGTCATTTTGACTATTATGTGGCATAAAGAACCTTTTCTCTGATCTTGTCTAAAGGGGGTTCTATAAGTTTCCTATATCTATGTATCAATCTCATGCTGTATGCTTGGAAAGTTTTCTGCTATTACTTCTTTGAAGAGATTGTTGAGCCCCTTGGTTTCGCCTTCTTTTCCCTCTTCTATACCGATTATTCTCAAATTAGCTCTTTTAAGATGGGCCCATATTTCTTCAATGTCTAATTCCTGCTGTGGAATTGTTTTTTCTATGTTATAAACTATATGTTCATTTTTGGAGTGATCATCTTCTAGGAGCAAGTTTCTACCCTCCATATGGTCTAAGTGATTGTATATAGTTTGAATAGATGCCTTTACTTCAGTGATTGCATCCTTTATTTCTTTCAGAATCTCTGTAAATTCTTTTCAGAATTCCTGTATTAATTCTACAATTACATTTCTGATTTGACCTTCTGGAGAACTCTGCAATTTCATGTTATCAGATTCTGTAGTTGTGGAATTGTGGGTGCTCATTGCTCATTTGTTGTTCCTCCTTTTCATTGCTTCACACATTTGTCTCTTGCTTTTGATGAATTTCTCTCAGTTTCTAGGTGTCAGCTGGTAAATCCAAGGACAGTTTGTATCATATTTAATAGTGAAGGTTGAGGAAGGAGGGACGTGCAGGAGTAAATGGATGAATAGGGTAAAATCTCAGGTAGATTCGAACAGAATGAAAGTATGAGTTTGTTATATATTCGTATATACTAGAGGTTAGAGATAGTAAGGATAAAGTAGTGTTCTAGTAAACAATGTAGAATTTGTAGTATAATATGAAGTAGGTTTGATATAAGAGAAAGAAGAGCTAAAATGCTCTGGCTTTAATAAATGTCACTGGCTTTAATAAATAAATGGTTTGTGACATCACAGAGACTAGGAAGAAAGAAGGAAAACAAATTAGGATAAGAAAGTAAAAGATTATATTTTAAAAGTCACTGAAGTATATTTTCATCCAAGTACTTACAGATTAGAGAAAAAATCTAAATTGTAAATATAAATCTGACTTATATAGTTGATATTTAGGAAATTGAGGCTCACATTCCAGGAGGTCATAAAGAAAAGACAAAGATACCTGCAATTTAAATGCAAAACTATCTTTGAGAATTCAGAGATAGAAAGTAGAGCAGCTAGCCTGGGGACTGGGGAGGAGTAAGCAGCATGTTGTTCTTTAATGGGTATGGAGTCGGTGGAGTTTCAATTTTGGAAGATAAAAAGTTCTGAAGATGGATGATAGTAATGGTTGCTCCACAATTGCTCCAAAATAGTTAATGACACTGAAGTGTATACTGTAAAATGTTTAAAATGGAAATTTCATCTTATATACATGTTACCACAATATAAAACAAATAAGACTTGAGAAATCTCAACATTTAGGCACTGAATAGGAGATACTAAACAGATAAGAAAATGAGCTTCCATGATAAAATCAGATAAATAACCCAAGGCTGATTCCCATATAGCAGAGTCCCTCAAGAAAAATAACTGAAGACCATTAATAAAAATAAAACATCACAAGTTTGCAGCCAGCCTTAGGTACTTAGGCCCTCCACAACTTGGTGAAAACCTGTTTTATAATAAAAAATGAAAATAGGGCTAAGGGTGTGGCTTGGAGATAGAATGCCTCTGGGTTCAATCCCCAATACTGCAAAAAAAAAAAAAAAACCACACAAAACAAAACAAAACAAAACAATACAAACCAACCAGAGCATTTTAAAGGTTGTTTTTTTTTTAAATACTGAGATACCGGGTAACCATGAAACCACAATTTAAATGAAAGAAGTTATAGTGAGTTGAGGAAAGAAGATAATTTGAAAGAGGAGAATATCATGAATAGAAAGCTCTTGCAAGAAATTTTGACTCTACCAAGAAATAGAGAAACAGAACAATGGCTGACTGGAAATGGGTTGTAATGGAAAATGTGGCAGTGTCTAGCTGTTTACTGCAATATCCACTTTCTTCCGGGTAGATTCCAAGTTTTTAGCTGGTCATTTGAACACTTAAAAGTACCCTACCTTCCTTGAAGATAGGGGTGGCCATGTAATGAAGTTCTGCCAGGGAAATGACAGCAGATGTGAAGAAATCTTATCATCTACTGCCTGTCTGTCTTTTTTCCATCCTGCTAATGGACTGTTATTATTAAGATAACACTCATATTATTAAGGTAACAGCCATACCCTTGGGGTGGAAACTATGAAGGTAGAAACACCTTAGGTTGCTGAGGCCTATGGAAAGTACCACTACCCACCATTCTTAAGATTACCTTGCTTTACAAAGTCTTCTTGAGAAATATGTTTATAATTTATTTAAATAACAAATATTTTTATTGTTTTACATTTCTGTTTTTTAAAACAGTTCTATTTCCAACTAATACAGAAAGAGTTTTTGTCTGTTTTTAATGTTGGAGATGTTGGAACATAATTGTATAAAAATGGGAATGATCTAATTAGGGAGACTGACAGAGTAGGAAATTTGTGGGACATGCATGACTAATGTAGCCAGAAAGATGAGAAAGGGGAAGATGGGGGGGAGGGGTTTCAAATTACATATAGTCTTGCAAGCTAGAAACTTTACTCTAACAGCAATGGCAAAACAACTAGATATCTTTTCATATGTAAGCAACATGATCATATGTATTTCTTCAAAGATCACTGGCTGTAGTTTGGAGAAAAAATTGGAATGAAAGTCTAGGTAGATGGCAAGAAGATCAGTTAGGTTATTTTGGCAGCCCATGTGAAAGACTGAGGTACCTTCAACAGGATGTACTGTGGCACCAGGATGAAGGGAGCAGATGTGAAGAAAGGAGTGCTTGCAGGATCTGGGTGGGACTGTGTGGTGTGAGACAGGGAAAGGGAGCCATCCAGGATGGTTCCAAGTTGAGACTTGGGCAATACAGTGAATGAGAGTGACATTTATGAAAACAGGCACTTGGAGAGAAGATGCACATATCAATGAGCTTGATTTTTAAGTTCCTGTGAGATGTCAAGTGGAACCATTCAGAAAGTAAAGACTTGTTTTCAGCAGCTGTAGTCATAATAGCAAAGCCCTGGAACTAGGCATCTGTGAATAAGCAAATGTGTAAACAAATTGAAATGTTGCATCACTCGTTAATGTAAAAAAAGGAACTATTGGCCTACAGCAATATGAATGAAACTCAACAAATCCATGCTAGATGGAAGAACCTTATACTACAGAGTACATACTGTATGCTTCCATTTGTATAATATCCCAGAACAAGCAAAACTAATTCTTGGTGAGAAAACTCAGAAGACTGGTCGCTGTGGTGGGCAGGGGTAAGATATACAGTGGAGCTTTTAGAAAGGGGCAAGAGAAAATTTTCTCAAGCTTATGTAGTTATGTCTTCATAAAAGTTTAGATGGAACAGATGTATGCATTTGTTGACATATACTAAATGTTATGTTTACTTTATTTAAGTTTAACAATAAATAGGTCGCAACAAACATGAACATTGGTATGTATGCTGATGTGTGCATGTTAGTTTTAAATGCATCAAAAATAAGAGTTTAAATGGAACAGATGTATGCATTTGTTGACATATACTTAATGTTATGTTTACTTTATTTAAGTTTAATAATAAAAAGGTCCCAACAAACATGAACATTGGTATGTATGCTGATGTGTGCATGTTAGTTTTAAATGCATCAAAAATAAGATGGACTAGTGTTTAGGTAGGATAGATGAAGCTACATGTGATAAAGAAACTATCTTTTTAAAAGTAATTATATATTTTAGATAGTGAGGATATGGTATTCTCTACGAATGTCTCTCAATTTTCTTTTTTTAATTTTAATTCTAAAATTTTAGAAAAAAACTTCACTAAACAAACTGCCTTTCTTTAAAAGTATGAACCAAAATTTCTCAATAATATAAACAGAGCTCACTTTCCTTTCTTTGTCCATACCTTCTTTTACTGTGAATGATCCATGAATGTTTGCTGCTAATAGATTTGTATGGAACTCAAATAAAAAGAATAGTAGAATCCAAATGTCATTTAAAATCATCAAAATTCCAAAATATGTATCTTACAGAAATGAGTTATAACAGCATTATTTTGGCACATTTTAATCAATTAAACCATGTTAATTTAGAAAAAACTATGGAGACAATCTCAGCTTATCTAGGGAAAACAGTGGTCATTCTTAGTTATATCTATTTAAGGCCATACAGGGAACACAATAGTCATTCTGAATTACGTATATTTTAAGGGATTCTGTTTTATAGTTTTTATACTATGGCAACTATTTAGGACCTATTCAATAAGTAGATCACTGGCATACCAACTAACATGTCACTCATTAAAGAAATTTAAAATATTTCTCTAGGAATACTGTTTATAGTCTTCTTTCTTTCTTTCTTTCTTTCTTTCTTTCTTTCTTCCTTCCTTTCTTTCTTTCTTTTTTTTTTTTTTTGGTGGTACTGTGGTTCCTGGAAGCCCTTCTACCTCCAGGCTACACTCCTACACCTATTTTTATATTTTTATTTGGAAACAGGGTCTCCTAAGCCAGCGTGCGCGGCTGGCTTCAAACCTGCACGATCCTCCTGTCTCAGCCTCCCAAGCATGGGAATTACAAGTGTACGCCACCACGCCCGGAGCTATAGTATTAATTTCTACTATCACACACACAAGGATTTTACTTAAAGTCTGTCTTTGAAAAAAACTAGCAACTATAAAATATTAAAAGCTAATTAGCTAGATTTTCTTAAAATTTATCTTTAGGAAATAATCAAACTGTCCTTTTAGTTAAAGCTCATAAACTGAATTTTCAAAGCCAATTACAAATTAAGATGCTCTATGTCAACTCTCATTCATTTACTCATCCAATATTTATGCAGACTATATTATGTGGCAAACACTATCACAGATACTACATATTTTTAAAAAATTTTTCATATAGTAGCATAAGTATTTTAAAGATCTAATTATATATACTAAGTGTAAAACTATGGTTTAATATTGAATATTTTCTTCTTTTTTTGCAGTACTAGAGATTAAACCCAGGAGCATTATACCACCAAGCTACACCCCCCAAACCTATTTCATTTTTTTATTTGAAAACAAGGTCTTGTTAATTGCTGAGACTGGCTTTGAACCTGTGAAAACTCCTGTCTAAGCCCCCCAAGTTCTAGGACTGCAGGTGTATGCACTGTGCCCTGCTGGATTATACTCATTTTAGCAGATGAGGTTTCATTCTTAAAATACAGTTTTTGGTGCCGGGTGTGGTGGCACATGCTTGTAATCCCCACGCTTGGAAAGCTGAAACAGGAGGATTGCACAGGTTCGAAGCCAGCCTCAGCTACTTGTGAGGCTCTCAGCAACTTAGTGAGACCCTGTTTCCAAATATAAAATGGGTCTGGGAGTATAGCCCAGAGGTAGAAAGGTAGAAAGCATCTGGGTTCCACCCCCAGTACTACAAAAAAAAAAAATAATATATATATATATATATATATATATATATATATATATATATATATATATATAGTTTTTGGTGACTATTCTAAGACAAGTAGTTTCCCTGACTATACATTTTATCAATTCCAACTTTAACTATATGTAACTTTTAACCATCCTTTTATATTCCAAAATAAGATTATGAAACCCTTAAAGAAGTATACAGACACCATCTCTTTCTAGAGATGCTCTGTTAAGGGAATGGAAGAGTGAACTAAAGCCACAGTTGTTCCCAACTCCAGCATTTCTAGTTACATACTACATCTATTTATACTGATATAATCCTTGGAATTAATGCTTTTTGAAGGGCAAATGAAGTAGTGTAGCTCCAATGTGACCACTGGGATATAGGCTGCTGTGACAAAGTAGAATTTCGAGATTCTTTTAATCGGGGTCAAACCTAAAAGGGAGATTCAGAACACTATGAAATAGTCTGAAAAAAAAGTGAGTGGAAAAATATAAGTCTTAAGCTTCATGGATACTTTCCCTTTATTTTATAAGGTCATTTGGTGAGAATCAAAAGTTCACAGAAGAGGAATTCAGCAAAGAAAGGGAGAAGAAAAGTTTGCAAAACCTTTTTTGTATATATTGGTAAACTGGGCCCACAACACTACTGTACCAATTAAAATCAAGAGTTCTAAGATGAGGGGAATACCTCCTCTTTCCAAGCTAAATAATTCAGAGAATCTTCTAAAAGAATTTTACATATAGTTTGCTTTCTATACATTTTCTTTAAAAGTGGAAAACCAATAAATTCTTGAGTCTTTGTAAACTGTTTACTGCCAGCTTTTAGTTTATTATGCTAAAAATATAATTTTGCAGAAGTCAAGATGATACAAAAGGAAGTAACATTTACTAAGTACCTGGTGTGCAACATCACTGCATAAAAATGTACACATTACTTCTGCTTCATATGCAAAATTTCATGAAGCAGGCAATTTCTGAGTACTTTAAAAGGAAATTTGGAGAGATTAAAGAGCTTGTTTAGGACCCATGGAGCTGAGTCAGGAGCATCTTTCAGTCTCAGCTTTGATGTTAAGTAACACTGTATATTTTTAGAGCTGTAAATCACCTCTAGGACATTCCATTTTCTCAGAAGCAAAATGAAAAGGCTCAACTATACATTTTAATTACATAAAAAGGTAAATTTAATATTTTAAGGATTGGTGATAGGTATTCAGATTTATATCCACCCCATCTTTCCTGTTTGTTTCCAACTTTAATGTTCTTATTACACACACACACACACACACACACACACACACACACACCCTTAGGAAGAAGGGCTTGCCCTGCGTCCAAGGCATTTAAAAGTTTTGTTTCAGTACTGAGTAAATCATCTGATTTTGAAAGGAGAAAAATAATCTTTAACATAGAAGTCAAAACTACTTGCTAAAGTCAGATTACAAGAGTATTCAAAGATTTCTACCTAATGCTTTTTTTCATGTCCAAAATGAACAAATGAGACTTGACTTCCCTCAAATGCTTCTTATCTTCACTAGAAAAATCATTACTCTGGAAGGAAGAAGGGGAAAGGAAATGAGGTGGGAAGTGAGGAAGGGCTAAATGAGTGTTGTGTGCATGTATACCTCTACCATCTTGTCGCCCATTAAAATGTATAACTACAATGCACCAATTTAAAAACATGAGTTTGTTACAGAAGTGTTACTAACAGGTACTGAGAAATTGTATATCCAGACTACAAGGACTAGAAAGCCAAGAAGAATTTTAAAAAGTGTTTCTTTTCCATCCTTTTTATATTTCACAGACGAACAGAACACATAGTAAATAGCTGAAAAATAATATCCTAATTGGTAAGTAATAGTCCTTGCCTTCCTTGAAACTACCAAGTTGTGCTAAGCTGAGAGTTTGCTATATGGCTGGACTAACTGAATTTCTCTTTACTGAATCAGTATAAAAAAAGAAAAAGCACTTCCAATATACCTGTCAAAGGAGTTTAAATATTAAATAGATAAGACAGGTTAAAAAGAAGCAAATCATTATTTTCACTATCTTAAAGGTCTTTTCAGGGAGGTACTCTAGTGCATACTGAATAATTCACCAAGTAATTAAGAGAGGAAGAGAATAATATTAATGGTAGTGTCTATCATGCAAGATGGGATCTTTTATGGGGCTGCTTTATTTAATGAGGCCTTTTGTTCTACTAAAAGTAAGCCTGTTATCCTATTAACAGGTGAGTAAAGGAACTAAAAATCTAGGTCATTTGCCCAAGACCACACAGGTAATAAATGCTGGTCATGTACTTCTAGTTTATAAATACTTGAAAAGTCTAAGTTTAGCCCAGCACAACTGTGTAGTCCTGTAATACCAGCACTTGAGAGGCTAAGACAGGCAGATCACAGGTTCAAGGTCAGCATCAGCAACTTAATGAGGTATAGCTTGGAGGTAAAATGCTCCTGGTTTTGATCCCCAGAACCTTAAAGAATGAAAAAGAGGAAAAGGAAAAGGAAGAGAAAATGACATCTTTATACTCTATCACACTTCCTCCTGCCTTCTGTGTGTTTTGCTAGAAATTCAAAAGTCAAAAAGTCACATTCAACAAGCTACTAAAATATTGATTGAAGGAAAAATGTGGTTATGACAAAATATATTAACTACTATATATTAACTACTATACTATATAGGAAAGGGCAGTATATGAAACTTGTGCTTGTAGCAATTACGTGAACTAGGCATTGAGATAAAACCATTTAAGCAGAAAATACCTTAAAATGTTGAGTAAAATATAAATTTTTTGTGAAAGTAAAATTCCATAGAGATTAAAAAATGGTAATAAATTAAGTAAGGGCTGGGGCCAACACTTGCCACAAAAATGTCTACTAGCGCTCAATGCCTATACCCTGGATCTTAACAAACATGTTTAGAGAATAGAAAATAAAGTTCAGATAAGAAACACATAAGCCCCAGAGTATTAAATGAAACAAAATTTTCCCTTATTGAACTTCTGTGAAGTAGATGAGTGCCTGGGTTTGACTTAGTGGAGAGAGGAGAGGAAAAGGTGTCCTCTAAGAATTCCCAAACCCAAGCTAATTTTCATGTACTAATGGTGATAGAAATCACAAAACAAAGTAATCCGAGTTAACCTATGCTCCCAGGCTAATGAAGATGCAAATATTCTCTGGAGCAAAGCAATTTAAACACAGCCTTCAAAGAAGTCCCATGGATAAAAGTCCAATTAATAGGAGCTTATAAGCAAATCACTAAAAATATGAGGGGGAAAGCCATGGTTAGTGAGAATAAATACAAACAATAAGCTACAAAAAAGGTAAGCTAATATAAACATTATTATAATGCAACAGAATTTCTTTTCTTTTTTTTGGGGGGGTGGGTCTGGGGATGGAACCTAGGGGCATTCGACCTCCAATATACACTACCTGCACTATTTTTATTCTTTATTTTGAAACAGGGTCTCACTAAGTTGCGGACGACCTCACTAAGTAGCTGAAGTTGTCTGCGAAACTGTGATCCTCCGGTCTCAGCCTCCTGAATGCTGGTATTATAAGTGTGAACCACCATACCGGGCTTAATGCAACAGAATTTTTATGCTTAAAGACATAAAGAAGGTATCAAAAGTTTGAATCAAAATACTAACAAAGATGACCAGAAATGCACATTTCAAAAATAATTATTCATAAGCCAGGAGTGGTGGCGCACGCTTGTAATCCCAGCATTTGGGAGGCTGAGACCAGAGGATCATGGTTCGCAGACAGCCTCAGGTACTTAGTGAGGCCCTCTGCAACTTAGTGAGATCCTGTTTCAAAATAAAGAATAAAAGAAAAATAGGGCTGGGGATGTAGCTCAGAGGTCAAATGCCCCTGGGTTCCATCCCCAGACCCGCTAATAATAATAATAATAATAATAATAATATAATAGTAATAATATAAAAATAATTATTTATGAGAAGGGAAGGAATGTTGACCCAAAAGTGGTAAGAACACACAGAGAGGTACTGTGGCACAGGCATGCAGGGCTGGCTAAAAGCCAAGGGTGCAGGAGGGACACTGAGAAATCCATCTGCATTGCAGGCCTCATACTAAACTCAAGGATGTAAAACAGCAGCAGTCTACTGCTATCAAAATCTGAAGTCTACTGCATTGAAGGTAAGTTACTACAAAAACAACAAAATTCAAATCCAGTCAACTACTGACAGTACTGATACACTACAGAAAAAGAGAAATACCATTTATGGGTACAAGTAGAACATCCCTCATCTAAAATGCTCAGGACCAAAAGTGTTTCAGATTTCAGGTTTTTTCAGGTTTGAGTGCATTCACATAGTGACTTTACCAGGTGAGCATCCCTAATCTGAAAATCCAAAATCTGAAATGTTCCACTCTCCAAAGCATTCTTACACAAAAAGTTTCAGATTTTGGAGCATTTCAGATTTTACATGATCAGATTAGGGATGCTCTATTTGTATTAATTTAATATAACCAAATCTTCATTGCTCTTTAACACACAATACCTGACATTTGATAAAAAATTACAAGAGTAAAATAAGCTAGAGGCAGGAGTGATGGGGTGTGTCCATACAGCGCCTAAGGAGATGCAGCCTTCCTCGGCCTGAGTGGCCTACAGCCTAAGGCAAAACTTTAAGCAAAGTGATTCAGCAGAAAATGGGCTAAAGATGGCACCTGGAGGAAGCTAGGAAGGCGTGGTTTCCCCATTCATTATGGGTGGGGAGACTGAGCCTGTTTTTCCCTTTTTACCTTTAAAGGAGCTTTCCGCACACATGAATGGCTCTTGTACTGGCCTGGGATTGGCAGTGAACTACTGCTAGTGATCTTTATCCCGGATAGGCTAGGCTATTTCTCATGGGAATTCCCCTCGTGGCTTGGTGCTATATATAGGATTGTTTGGAGAGAAATAAATGAGATCTTGCTTGACTTGACTCCCAGCTCGTGGGTTTGTGTTCGAGTCATCGGTACTCATCATCTCGCCAAGCCCCGCCAGCTGTTGGGCTGGATTCCCGACACAGGAGGAACCAACATCAACAAAAAACTGTTAACAAAGTCAGACCCTGAAATGGCCAAGATCTTTCAGATAACTGTCATTAATATAATATCCTAACTAAAATAGCATCAATGTGTTTATAAAGAAAGGGAGGTTTTACCAGAGATGAAAGCTATACAAAAGAGTAAAATGGAAATGTCTGAAATATACAACAAATCTACAAATTGGAAAAAATATTTACAAACCTGTATGATAAGAGATTTGTATCCAGAACTCTGACTACTTAGTAAACAACCCAATTAAGAAGTTTGCAAATTCCTAAACAAACACTTCACAAAAGAAACTATAAATGGCCAATAATTACATGAAAAAATTTTCAACAACAGTGGTTACCAGAGAAATGAATATAAATCCACAATGAGAAACTACTACAAATCCACTAGAATGGCTAATATTAAAAAGATGGATAGCCAGGTGTGGTGGCGCAGGCTTGTAATCCCCACGCTTGGGAGGCGGAGACAGGAGGATCCCGCAGGTTCAAGCTGGCCTCGCTGGCTTAAGAGAACCTGTTTCCAAATAAAAATATAAAATATAGGTGTCTGGGAGTGTAGCCCTGAGGTAGAAGGGTTTCCAGAAACCCCAGTACCACCAAAAAAATTAAAAATAAATAAATAAATAAAAAGATGGATAATACCAAGTGCTGGCAAAGATGTAAAACAATTGGAACTCCCATGTATTGGTGGTGGGAATCCAAACTTATATGGCCACATTAGAAAATGATTTGGCAGGTTCTTATAATGTGAAAACACAGACTTACCTTATGACCTAACAATCCCACTCCAAGGCACTCATTCAAAAAAAATAAAAATATGTCTGCACAAAAAATTGTCTGTGAATTTTGTAGCACTTTCATTAATAACTGCCATGAACTATACACAACTCAATTGCTCATCAACTGGTAAATAATTTTTTAAAAAATACTATACATCCACACAATAGGCTACTACTAAGAACCAAAATAATGAGCTACTGAAACACCCCAAAACCTAGATAAATGTAAAATCACTTATCCCAAGTAAAATGAAGAGAAAAGACTAATTACTCAGCCAAGTGTGGTGGTGCATGGCTGTCATGCCAGTACTTACTAGGTAGGATGATCGAAGTTTCCAGGTTAGCCTCAGCAACTTAGCAAGACTCTCAACAACTGTTTCAAAATAAAATAATAAAATAGGGCTAGGAGTATGGCTTAAAGGCAGGATGCCGCTGGGTTCAATTAAAAGGACTAAATACTCTCTGGTTTCATTTACACAACCTTCCAGAAAAGACAAAACATTGAGAAGAGAAAACAAATCAATTGTGGTCAGGTGCTGAAGGCTGGGGGATGAAAATGTTATTTAAAATACAACTTACTAATTAAGCTTTCAAAACCAATTACAAATAAAAATGACATCTTTTACTTTTTTTTTTTTTTTGGTGGTACTGGGGTTACTGGAAGCCCTTCTACCTGCCGGCTACACTCCCAGACCTATTTTTATATTTTTATTTGGAAACAGGGTCTCTTAAACCAGCACAACTGGCTTCCAACAAGTGCAATCCTCCTGTCTCTGCCTCCCAAGCAAAGGGATTACAATTGTGCGCCACCACGTCAGGCCATCTTTTACTTTTTTACTCAGCAAATACCTGAGTGCCCATGCTGTGGAATTTCCTATATGGAAATGTATTTTTTTTTCATTTGCTCAAGTTTCATTGTCAGGAAACTAATAGTAAGAAATAAATAATATAACACAAGTTTGCCACATGAAACTGAGTTTTCAGAACTCAATACTTTTTTGCAGTTTCTAATCAGATTATTATAAAATAGTCTCTGCTTTTTTGTGGCAATTTATTATATGCTTATTAGAGTGAGTCATATAAAACTTCAATGTAATCAATAAAATGATTCTTTCCAATGTTTCCTAAAAGAAGGAGTTGGAATCAAACTACAAAAATAAGGATGATATCACACCGTTTCACTATGATACAAAGGAATTGATAACTAAATTTCTAGGCAAAATACCTGATATTTTTGGCAAATGTTTTTCACTTTTCAAGAGTTTCCCCAAACTCCAGATTGAAGTGTGTTATTTGCCTTTTAAATACAGACAGTGCTATGGAGACAGCTAACTAGAAGTTTCGCATTTCTTTTCTTTTCTTTTCTTTTTTTTTTTTTTTGGTGGTACTGGGGTTCCTGGAAGCCTTTCTACCTCCGGGCTATACTCCCATAGGCTACACGGGCTACTCGGCTGGCTTCGAACCTGCGCGATCCTCCTGTCTCAGCCTCCCAAGCCTGGGGATTACAAGCGTGTGCCACCATGCTCGGCCAAGTTTTGCATTTCTAATGCCAGAACTAAAGGGCAACACAGCTCAGTCTTATTTAACTTCCACATTTATCATCATTTGGAAACATATGAAATGCCTTCTTAAAAGTATTCAGCTATATCTTAACAGACTATCCTTTAGACAAAGAAGCTTTTAGGGATATGACAACACAGGTAAATTTAGAAATGAACTACAAATTTTGTGCTTTAACAAAATACTATTTTTCAGTAGGGCATTGGGATTTTTATACCCTAGTAGAAGATTTCCATGATCTGTGTTGATGGTATTTTGGCCTGGAGGTACAACGGATTCCATAGTCACTGAAGTTTTCTTTGGTGCCCTGTATGAAAATGCATTTCAATAAACATGCAAAAAAAAAGACAATGGAGCTACACAGAGGCTCTCAAAAGCCCTCAATACAGAGAAACATGATGCACAGATATTTAAAATGTAAGTGATGGAACATTTTAATCCTCATTCATAGAAATTTTTTAAAAATCCCCAAATCTGACCATCCTCATGGCTTAAAAATATAGTTTTCTATATTAAAAATAGTTTTCTATGTTTTAATTTTTTGAAAGCAAGGCTGGCTCAACATATGTAAATCAATACATGATATTTGCCACATAAATAGAACTAAGGACAAAAAAATTAGATGATCATCTCAATAGATACTGAAGAAACACTTGACAAAATCTAAACACCCCATTCATGTTAAAAACACTGCAAAAAATAGGAATAGAAGGAATGTGTTTTAACATCATTACAGAAATATACACTAAACCCAAAGCCAACACCATATTTAACTAGGAAAAACTGCAGGAATGTCCCTTTTTTTGTGTGTGTGGTCCTAGGAATGGAACCCAGGGACTTTCTACCTCTGGGATATACTCCCAGATCTATTTTATATTTTATTTGGAAACAGGGTCTCACTCAGTTGCTGACAGCCTCACTAAGTAGCCAAGGCTGGCTTAGAACCTGCGCAATCCTCCTGTCTCAGCCTCCCAAGTACTGGGATTACAAGCATGCGCCATCACGCCCAGCTTTAGGAATGTCCTTTAAAATCAGGAACAATTCCTCACAGACATAGAAAAATCAGTCCTTTAATTTACTTTGAATAGCAAAAGGCCCAGAATAGCCAAAGTAGTTCTCAGCAACAAAAACCATGCAGGAAGAATCACAATACCTGACTTTAAACTATACTACAAAACCATTGTAATAAAAAACAGCATGGTACTGGCACAAAAACAGATACATAGACCAATGGAGCAGAATAGAAGACCCAGAAACAAGTCCACACACTTTCAGCCAATTGATTTTTGACAAAGGGGCCAAAAACATATACTGGAAAAAAAGATAGTCTGTTCAACAAATGGTGTTGTAAAAACTGGTTAACCATATGCAGAAAATTGGAAATTAATCCCACTTTCTCACCCTGCACAAGAGTCAATTCAAGATGGATCTAAGACTTGGAAATTAGACCAGAGAGCTTAAGGCTCCTTGAAGAGGGCATAGGTCCAACACTGCAACACATAGGCACAGATAAAAACTTTCTCAACAAGACCCCAAAGGCACAACAAACCAAAAGGCGAATCAATGTGTGGGATTGCATGAAATTGAAGAGCTTCTGTTCAGCAAAGGAAACTGTCAAGAACCTCAATTGAGAGCCAGCAGAAAGAGAGAAAATTTTTGTCACCTACTCCTCCGATAGAGGACTAATATCTAGAATATACAGAGAACTCAAGAAACTCAACACTAAGAAAACAACCCAATAAAAATGGGCAAGTGAACTAGTCACTTCACAAAAGAAGAAATTCACCGGGCGTGGTGGCGCACGCTTTGTAATCTCCACGCTTGGGAGGCAGAGACAGGAGGATCGTGCAGGTTCGAAGCCAGCCACCTGCGCTGGCTTAGGAGACCCTGTTTCCAAATAAAATATAAAAATAGGTCTGGGAGTGTAGCCCGGAGGTAGAAGGGCTTCCAGGAACCCCAGTGCCACCAAAAAAAAAAAAAAAAAGAAGAAATTCAAATGGCCAATAAATGCATGAAAAAATGCTCAACATCATTGGCAATCAGAGAGATGCAAATTAAAACTACCCTGAGATTTCACCTAACTCCAACTAGAATGGCAATCATTCAAAACACAAACAATAACAAATGCTGGTGAGGATGTGGAGAAGTAGAAACTCTAAAACATTGTTGGTGGGGTTGCAAATAAGTGCAACCACTTTGGAAAAGAGTATGGAGAATCCTCAGAAGAATGGGAACAAATCTACCATTTGATCCAGCAATACCATTTCTGGGTATCTACCCAAAAGAAAGCAAACCAAACTACCAAACTAATGCATGTGTATCTATGTTCATAGCTGCACAATTCACCATAGCCAAACTGTGGAACCAGCCAAGATGTCCATCAATAGATGAGTGGATTACAAAACTGTGGGATAGGTAAACAATGGAATTTTACTCAGTCATAAAAAATATATAACTGCAGTATTTTCAGGGAAATGGATGGATCTTGAGGACATTATGCTGAGCGAGATTAGTCAGTTGCAAAAAGTAAGGAATCGGATGCTTTTCCTAATATGTGAAAGCTAGGGTGAATCGGGTCATAAGAGGAACTCCAGGTGAAAAAGGAGATCCTATAGAGGAGCAAATAAGGCAAAATAACTGTGGGGATGGGAGGTGGGGAGAGGGAAACTCTTTAAAGTACATGATGTACTTATTCATATCGAAGTCAACCACCAAACTAAGCATGGGAGGGAGGCATTGGGAGGGAGGGAGGTGAGCACTGGGTGGGGGCTGTCTGGGTGATGTGTGCTTATGTCTACACAAGTTTTTTACCCCATTATGATGTATAAATACAATGCACTAATAAAACTTTTAAAAAATCCAGAACAAGACAAGATGGCCCACTATCACCATTCCTTTTCAATATTGTCCTCAAGACTCTTGCCAGAGCAATAGGAAAAAGATAAAAGTGGAATTCAAATAGGAAAGGAAGAATTAAAATTATCTTTATTTGCAGATGACATATAACTCCATATCTAGATGATCAAAAAATGCAAACAAAAGACTACTAGAGCTGATTAACAAATTCAGCAAAGTAATGAAATACAAAATCAACCTTAAAAAATCAGTAGCTTTTCTGTGATGACCATGAATCCACAGAGAAAGAAATCTAAAAATAAATCAATTCATAATAACCTCAAAGCAAGTAAAATACCTAGGAATAAACCTAACCAAGGAGATAAAAAAACCTATACAATGAAAATTATAAAACACTAAAGAAAGAAATTGAACATGATTTCAGAAAATGGAAAGATCTCAATTGCTCTTGGACAGGCAGAAAATATATTATCAAAATGGCTATTCTATCAAAAGTGATCTACAGCCGGGCGTGGTGGTGCAATGCTTCTAATCCCCGCACTTGGGAGGCAAAGACAGGAGGATTGTGCAGGTTTGAAGCCAGCCTCGCTGGTTTAAGAGACCCTGTTTCCAAACAAAAATATAAAAATAGGTCTGGGAGTGTAGCCCAGAGGTAGAAGGGTTCCCAGGAACCCCAGTCCCACCACCAAAAAAAAAGTGATCTACAGAGTCAATGTAATCCCTACCAAAATATCAATATCATTCTTCATAGGCCTAGAAAAATCATTCATAAATTTCATATGGAAAAACAAAAGATCCAGAATAGCCAAAGCAATTCTCAGCAATATGAACCATGAAGGAGACATCACAATTCCTGGTTCCAAAGTATACTACAGAGCTATAGAAATAAAAACATCATGATACTGGCACAAAAACAGACACATGGATCAATGAAACAGAATAGAGGACACAGAAACAAATCCATACACTATAGTCAATTGAAAGATGCAAGACACATACACTGGAGAAAAGAAAGCCTCTTCAACAAATGGTGTTGGAAAAAACTAGTTATCCAGTTGTAGAAAAATGAAACTAAATCCTTACCTCTCACACTACACAGCAATCTACTTGAGATGAATCAAAGACCTGGAAATTAGACCAGACACTGTAAAGCTAATAGAGGAGGGCCTAGGTCCAACACTGCAACATATAGAAGTAGGTAGACTTCCTCAACAAGACCCCAAAGCTCAGGAAATTAAAACAAGAATTAACAAGTGGGATTTCGTTAAACTAAAAAAAAAATCTGCACATCAAAGGAAACCATCAAGAGTCTAAAGAGAAAGTCTATGGAATGGGAGTAGATCTTTGCTAGCCATCTCTCTGACAGAGGACTCATATCTAGAATGCACAAAGAACTTAAGACTACACTAAAAAAAGAAATAACCCAATCAAGAAATGGGCAACTGAATTGAACAAAAAATTCAGAAAAGAGACTCAAATGGCCAAAGATACATGAAAAACTGTTCAACATCATTAGCAGTCAGAGAGATGCAAATCAAAACTACACTGAGATTCCATCTAACCCCAATCAGAATGGCAATCATCAAGAAGTCAAATAACAATAAATGCTGGTGAGGATGTAGAGAAATAAGAACTTTTCTACACTGTTAATGGAATTGCAAACTACTTCAGCTGCTATGGCAATTAGTATGGAGATTCCTCAGAAAGCTGGGAATGAATCCATAATATGATCTGGCTATACCACTACTGGGTATCTTTCTAAAGGGGTTGAAATTAGAGAACTACATATATGCATACCCATGTTCATAGCAACACAATTCACAAAAGCCAAATTATGGAACCAACCCAGGTATCCATCAAGAAATGAATTGATTACAAAATTATGAGAAATACATACAATGTAATTCCACTCAGCAATAAAGAAGAACAAAATTATGTCATTTGCCAGAAAATGGAAGGATCTGGAAAACATTATGTTAAGTGCGATTAGCCAGTCACAGAAAGTGAAGGGTCATATGTTTTCTCTAACATGTGTAAACTAGGGAGTAACTGGAATACCAAAGGGACTCAGAGAAATGGAGAAGAAACCTCAGTGGAGCTAGGGAGGTGGTCTAAGGGAAGGGAGGGAGGAAGATTAAGGTTTGTTAATGGAAATATTACCATCGACTATGTGTACATATGTGAAAATACCAACATCAATCTCAGTACTCTGTATCAGAAATGGGGGAAATGGGAAGGTGGGGGAGCATTAAGTGCTATGTGCATGTATGACACTGTCAACGTGCTTTACATTATATGAAACCATAATGCACCAATAAATGCACATTATAAAAAATAAACGTTTTCTTCTCAAATTGTACTCTAGTTTTTAATCTTTGCCTTTACCATTTCAGTGTGTGTGTGTGTGTGTGTGTGTGTGTGTGTGTGTGTGTCTGTTTACTGAGGATTTAACCCAGGAACATTCTACTTCTGACCTATAATTCCAGCCCTATTTTTAAAATTATTTTATTTTATTTTATCTTTGCAGGTCTGAGGATGGAACCCAGGAGTATTCGACCTCCAAGCTACAAACCCTGCCCTATTTTTATTCTTTTTTTTTTTTAAATGGTCTCACTGTTACTGAGGCCCTCACTAAGTAGCTGAGGCAGTCCACAAACTGTGATCCTCAGTCTCAGCCTCCCAAATGCTGGTGTTACAAGTGTGTGCCACCACGCCTGATTTTTTTTTTTATCCTGAAATGGTCTCACTAAGTTGGGGAAGGCCTTACTAAATTGCTGAGGCTGGCTGCAAACCTGCAATTCTCCTGTATCAGCCTCCCAAGCACTAGTATTACAAGCATGTATACTTGTATACATGCACTAGTATATTAAGCTGCACCAGCTTAATATTTAAAACTGTGTCAAATATTTAAATTATGGAATTTATCTTTAATCATTGAATAATACTACAGAGGCTCATACTTAGAAATCCAAATTCCATCAGACTTGAAATCAGTATAAATTCAATAATACATATTTCAACTTTTAAGTAAGTGAATTTTACTGAACATACTCAAATACCTTCCAAAGCCTTCAGCTATTTTCCTCTATGCAAGGGATTATCCAATGTAAACTTGTAACATATTAATAATCTTTGTGGGATAAATTTGTGCCAACAAATGAGCAAAACCTGAACACAGCATACATAGGTTACTCCATACCTTCATTTAAATTGTTTTAGACCTAAACACCGTTGATAATAGCAACCAACATAACAATTTTCAGAAAATGAAAACCAGATGAAAATACTTAGGTCATCATGAATCACACAGTGATGCACAGGTATGAGAGAATTTGAGATAGCCCAAGCTTATTATATGAGCCCTTTTAAAAGTTACACATTTGAGAAGAACCACCCCTCCAAAAAAAATCTGCCAACAAACATTTGGTGGGTCCCAAAGTATCAGGTCACACCAGACTGTACACCACTGTTCTTCTACCACAGAGGATGCAAAAACATGAGAACCAAATCCAGCTATTAACACCCTTCTACAGCCTCCCATTCATGAGAAATGAACTCTGTTCCACTTAAAGGAGAAATGGAAAAATAACGAAAAGCTGATGATGAAGATTTTTTTTTTTAATCTCAACTATTTCCTGAAAAAGAGATCTGTGGTTTGAAATATTCGAAAAAACACAAGGAATGTAACATGTCAAATACCTTGGCAGTACCTAGAATCACCTCAGGGGGCGCTCTCCCCTACCATCCTGGGGAAGTGGGGCTATGAGGGTGAGGATGTCCTGCAGGGGCATCACCTCTGTGTACCTGACAACTAAGGAAGAGGGTGATGGGGAAGCACCAAGTTGGCAGAGGAAAGATTCCTCTGCTTTTAGGATATTGGTTACATTAAGCAAAAATAATTGGACATAAAATTAATATATTAGGGATAATGGAAGCCAGCTTTCTCACCTTTTAAGAAGAGAGTAAGCAAAAAAGAACACTGAGAAACTGGGTTATAATTCTATCAGAACACATTCATTTTCTTTTAGTTATAGTCACAGTGGGGTATGAAATTAGTCATCAACATGTGTGTGATATGCATGCATGCATGGATACATTTCCTAATTCTATATAGTGAGAAAAACTAGAAGCAATTATGCCCTAGTGGAAGTAAGATGCAGAACATGGTTTCTTGCTACTATTTTCCATTTATAAGACCAAGGATACAGGCTAGGGCAGGGGACATACAAGATAAGCCTGGAATATCTTTTTGTGCCAAGAAGGAAGAAAATGTTCAAAGAAGAATAGGAACATATCAAAAGAACACAGAAGCTAAGATGTAAGCATTCCTAGACCAAATCTGGAAACATTTCAAAATCAAAATAAATAAATGATCAGAGTTTAATCCATGAATAAAATGGAAATCTATTAATCCATACTGATATAAATGAAACAAGACATAATTAGGAAATAAAATAAAGCTATTTCTTATAAAATGCCAACCAATACAGATGAATAATGAAAATAACTAACTAATTACCAACTGGTAATTATCTGAGCCAACAGTTTGAAAAAGGAGGGATCCATTGCTGAATGTTAAGGCCTACAGTTAAAATTTTAATGCAGAAAAATATACTGGCATAGTATGAGAGCATGTTCTCACAAAATAATTACTAAATTCCATGGGGATAATGGTGACCTCCTAGTGGAAAAATTTAGCATTTCCAATGTTGTGGTATAAAAGTGTCTTCCCATAATGTCTATGTTAAAACCATCATCAATGTGATAGTATGAAGTATAGAGACTATAAGGAGTAATGAAGTCACAGGGGCAGCACACTTGTGAATGAGATTAGTGACTTCATAGAAGAAGTATAAGAGAGCTGTGCAATCAATCCCACCCTGTGATGATACAGCCAGAAAACACCATTTGAGAGGATGGGGACTCTTAGCAGACTCCCAATCTGCCAATACTCTGAAATTGGCAGATTTAGTGTCTGCCTCTGATCTGTAAGGAATAAATTTATATAGTTTGTAAACTACCTAAGATATTTGTTATAGCAGCCCAAACTAACTCAGACATCAACTTAAGTGGGTGATCACAGCTCACATTAACAGTGGTGGGATCAGCACAGCACACTTCCCAGCATGATGCCCTGAGAAGAGCAGGAGAAATGTGGCCTGAATCTGATCTGGAAAACACAAGATAGTCCCAGTTAGGGTTATCCTACAGAATGAAATGTCCATCTAGGACTTGAGGAACTGGGAAAAGACTGATGAGGGCTGTGTTCCACACTGAAGAGGAGTGAGGGGACATGGCAACTGAATTAAACCCAAGTTCCTGTATACAACCCAGGGCCAGAAAGGGAAAGAGAGACATTGTTGGGACATCTGGTGAAATCTGAACAGGGGATATGGTTTATATATGTTTAGGATATGGTTTATATTAAATGTTTAGGCATCAATGCTGATTTCCTCAATAATACCAAGGTTTTTTTTCTTTTTTTTTAATATTCCCATCTTCCTTTCCTTTCCTTTCTCTTAGTCTCCCAGGATGGAGATACTGACATTCAAGGAAGAGGGACAACCTCAAAAAGCAAGCAAGACCCAAAGTGGGAAAGCCATGCACAGAAGTAGATATAGGTCAGGAGGCTATAGAGTGAGTTCACAAATTACATGAAATATATATGTAGTAGAGAGTCCCCTTCTTCTGAAGAGCTATACACTATAGTATTTAGGGGAGAAAAGAGTTCCATGCCAGAAAAAAAGACTACTTCGACTGATGAGGTAAGATCAATAAAATGTTAACTAGGAAGGCTGTCTCTAATACCAATTAAATCTTCTGGGTGAAGACCACGAACCAGTACTTCACACAGTTAAGTGAATCCAAAACTGAGAGCCACCAGTTTAGCCTTCTGTGATACACAGTATCTACTGAATAATTTACTATGTAAATTATTATATAAACTTTCCTTTCCTTATGCAAATACTTTTTTGGTGTGTGGTTCTGGGGTTCCTGGAAACCCTTCTACCTCCCGGCTACACTCCCAGACACCTATTTTTTATATTTTTATTTGGAAACAGGGTCTCTTAAGCCAGAGAGGCTGGCTTTGAACCTGCACAATCCCCCTGTCTCTTCCTCCCAAACACGGGGATTAGAAGCCTGTGCCACCAAGTCAGGCTCCTTATGCAAATACTCATAACAATCCTTAACTACCCTATGCAAACACACATAACTTTACCTATACTTATGCAAACACAATTACTGATGTTGAGAATTCTGTTTCAGAAAACAAACCTACCAGGCTATGACCTGCCTTAGGCAGCAAAGATATAAGCTGTGAGGTTGACACTGCTGGTGTTGACAGCACTGAAGAGAGTATTAATGATGGCGAGAAAGCAAGTCTTTGGTCTCTTGTTGTTTTATTCGTCTCACAAGTTAATTATTGACTTTGCTCTCAGATAAGCTACAAATTATTTATATACATTACTTGCTTCATGAATCCTCAGAAATTCCAAATAAAAATTCAGGTTAAATAACAAACGAAATCAAACATAACTGTCAGCTGTCTTGTGCCAAATGGGTTTGTTATAGCAGTCCAAACCAACTCAGACAATCAACTTGAGTGGGCGATCACAGCTCATATTATCAGTGGTAGGATTAGCACAGTACATTTCTCAGCATGATGCCCTGAGAAGAACAGGGGAAAGTGGTCTGAGTCTGATCTGAAAAACACTGGATGGTCTCAGTTCAGGGTTGTCTCTTTAAAACTTAAATTTTTTGTCATTTTTTTTAACTAAAAAAAGTTTATATAAAACAAGATGTACCGACTAAATTGTCTCTATTTTCAGAGATGATTCTCTGAAACTCTAATTTGAATCCATGCTTGGACTCAAGATCTTGCTTCTCTTCTAGTTTCCCTCCCACAAAAACTAGAGTTTTGCAAATAGTTGAAATTTCATCTCTGTAACAAGACACCATTGTAAATTAACTTAAAAGTCCAGCAACTAGTGATTGGATGAAGAGCATATGATGTACCCACAGAGTTTGATAATCTATAATGTGCAACAAGAATAAAAATGAGTGATCTTTACATACTCATCTGGAAGAAGTTCTTAGATACAGTGTTAAAGTTAACAAGACAGTTGCAAAACTGGAAATGTTAATTGCCTGCTGTGAAAAGATACTGAAGATCTTTTAACTTAAATATGTTCTTTCCTATATTTTGAATCTTGATCCTATAAATATATTAATCCAGTAAAGAATGTTTAACATGAAAAAAAAATAATTTTACTTTTAGAAAATCCTCCTTAAGGTCAGTTCCCTGGCTTCTGACTATTCCCACTCTTGTCCATAACCACTGTGTCTATGTAAGTGGTTAACAATTAAATCAAAGGAACATTCATTCTGTCAACAGTGTTGAGCTCCTACTGAGGCACACAAAATTTCACAGGGCATATTCCTCTAGAGCACAAAAATGCAAGAATAGCAATCCCTGCCATGATTTCCACATAGCACATCTACTGTAATGCAACACAGTGGTTCATGAACAAAAATCTCAGAATGGCCTGGGCGCAGTGACACATGCCTGTAGTCCCAGGACTTGGGAGCCTGAGACAGGAGGATCACAGGTTCAAAACCAGCCTCACCAACTTAGCAAGGTTCTTAGAACTTAGTGAGATCCTGTTTCAAAAATTGAGCTGGAGGTGTAGTTCAGTGGTAGAACATCCCTAGGTTCAATCACCACTACTACTCCAGTACTATTAAAAAAAAATCAGAATGGTAGACAATACAACACAGAGTATTTCAGAAGACAGAGGTCACTTCCAGCTCCCTATGATGAAGGAAGATCTCATGAAAAAATAGCATTTGTGTTGATCTTTTGAGAATAATGAATTAAAAGCAAGAACAGGGACAGAGGAGGATATTAAAGTAGATTCAATGACATGTCAAAGTTACATCTAAGGAGTAGCTGATAGCTCATTTTTATAGCACCTGGCCAAAACAGAGATGCTAAGACAGACAAGGCTAGCGCGAGACTGATGCAGGAGGCAGGGAAGCTTATAATTATCAAGTGAATCCCAGGCCAGGTCACCGTCCCTCTCATAATATATGTTCAACTGTGTAAATCATGATGGAGACACTATAATATTATAAACCTCTTTGTGTCCAGATGCAATTGGCCATCTGTAATTCACTGAAGGTTGGAGAAAATCCTGGCAGAATGCGGGGTACTACTTACTTCCATTCTTTTGGCTGGCTGTAAAAATATGATGTGATAGAACTATATTCTCAGATCAAGTAACTTAAGGAATAAAAATCCTGGAAATCCAAATTTATCAAAACCTCTATAATTTAGCCGGGCGTGGTGGCGCACGCTTGTAATCCCCGCACTTGGGAGGCGGAGACAGGAGGATCGTGCAGGTTCAAAGCCAGCCGTGCTGGCGTAAGAGACCCTGTTTCAAAAATATAAAATAGGTCTGGGAGTGTAGCCCGGAGGAAGGAGGGCTTCCAGGAACCCCAGTACCACCAAAAACAAACAACCAAACAAAAAAAAACCAACCAAACAAAAAAAACCCTCTATAATTTAAATTATGATGTTTTCTGATTGAGGTCAAAATCTGGCTAAACCTGTATTTGCCAGGACAAGGAAAAAGCAATGATCCTTGTTAAAAGGACAAGACTCTGATTTGAACACGGCCTGTGGACTGAACAGTTGGCAAATGAAAACCAGACCAGCATTTTTCCATGCTGGACTATTTTGAATTCAAACTTCACATATTTTGAAGAACTAGGGGTCTATAATTTCCTGAAAATAAAGCTACTTTTCAGAAGAGGAGCTCACAGTTTGCCATTTACAGAAGAAGTTTTAAATTTCTGCAACTGCTTTAGGTGTGCACATATTTAGTGTGGGTATGATTTATTGGGTATTTGTATCATTAATAGGGCTCAGTTTCAAAAGAACTGAAAACAAACCAGCCCTAGCAAGATGATGCAATAACCCTGGAATTTCGGAGAAAACTCCATGAATCCTCAAACTATTTCTGGCTAAACTCAGGACAGTGTTTGTTCCTGTCCAGCTCAGTGAAAATGCATCATATTTTGTGAAATATGGCAGCTACCATTAGTTGCACAAAACACCAAAACTGATTCATGCTGACTAAATATACCAAACATTTCAGAGCATAATTCCTTTCTTAAATGCTGTATTCTCATTGACTTTATAAATTATAATCAATGAATCACTTTAAGATAATAACCATGCACTAATCTGTTTTCTCTGTGATCCTTATATTAGTGGTTAAAAGCTTTATTTTGTATGGCCAAAATATTCTAGCATATGTAACAGGTATTGAGGAAAATTCTGCTCAGCCCCATGTGTATGGATTTATAATTTTGAAGTTTTCCACTAAGCAAAAACCAATTTGAGAGGAGAAAAAGAATATTTACTAAGTTCCAACTACATGCTAAGCACAGTTCCTTTTTTCCCCTATTATACATACAGTATATGCTTAAGAGTTCTGAAATAAAGAAGTAAAAACAAAGAATATTCCACCAAATAGTAATATTGTACCTTCTCCTCCCACAAAATTATAAAACAAAAAATGTTTAACAAGGTAGTACTCGAAGTTCCTTTCCAACCTTAAAATTTTATATTTAAATTAAATATTTTTAAATTAATTCCAAAGCAAAGTAATAGACCATTTTATAAATTGACCACTTTAGGAAGATAATGCTATAGAATTCCATGCCAAAACGATGAATATTCATTGAATACCTATGATGGACACATTAAAACTCACCAAGAAGATGATTGTGCATAAGTAATCTTTCTAACATCTACTATAATCATGCAGGCATTTGTGTGCACAAAAAACTTCTTGGATTTTGTTTTTTGAGAAATTACTATCAGATGCTCAGATTTATGAATAAAACACCTGGTGCTGAGTCGGAAGCCCCGGTCACAATGCCACAAGACAGCATTTAGAGTCTCTGGTCTGAGCCTCAAAACTTAGGACACTCCAATTTCTACTTAATGCAAACAGTAATGGTAAGTACTTTTTTTGAGTTTCAATTTTAGCTATTTTGGTAAAATCACAAAATTTTAGAGCTAGCAGTATCATTATGTTCATCTAATCCAGTCTTCATTTTATAGATGAGACAACCAGTTTAGGGAAAGTGAAAAGGCTTCTTTAAGTAACACAGTTAAGTGGTCTTTTTCTTTTAAAAATCAATACCTCTCACCCCCTCTTTCTCTTCTGAACTGTTTGATATGAATATTACACATTCTTTCTGTTGCAATCTGTTATGGAATTTAAATGGTCATCTGGGTGGCTCTTTAAATTTTAATATTATCAAACTACTGAGCATATCTTTCAACTAAATGACTCCTTTTATCTCAAGACAAATTTACTTTATTTTAAACCTACCCCTGCAAAACCTAGAACAAGATCTCAAAGTTTGTAGAAAAGCTGTAGTCCTGCTCTTCCACTATAAATTTGGGGACATAACTTGTTTTCAATGCCACCATTATTTTAGGCAGCAGATTTAAAAAAAATGTTTAAAGCCTTAAAAATACACACTGGAGGCTGAGACAGGAGGATCGCACAGGTTCAAAGCCAGCCTCAGCTACTTACTGAGGCTCTCAGCAACTTAGTGAGACCCTGTTTCCAAATAAAGTATAAACTAGGTCTGGGAGTATAGCCCAGAGGTAGAAAAGCCCCTGGGTTCCATCTCCAGTACCATCAGGGGAAAAAAAATACACACACACACACACACACACACACACACACACACACACAAACACACTCTATTCAGTTATATCAGTCTAGATGTATGTGTCTTATTATGAGGATTGGAGGTCTGAAAAAGCACATAAGAAACAAAAAACATAAAAAAGAAAGAGAATCAAAATGAAAAGTCCCAGAAGAAAAATTAGAAGAGAAGAATCATAAAATCAAGAGTAGGATCGAAACATAGAGTTTCATAGCATGAGGCTTGTACAATCACTATCTTAGGCTATACATTTTATTTATGCCTCTATCAAGCTAAGAGAAAAATCATATTTGAACAGGACTCACAGCTGTCCATTAAGCTAAAAGCAAGTCTTTTTTTTCAAGGTGGAAGCATAGAGATTCTGACACTGATATTTGATTTGCAAGCAATTTACCCAGTGGTTCCCATCTGTCATGCAATGGAGAATGTCCTCCATGAGACTAGCATGTGCTGGGTCTTTCCTTCCCCATCTCTCAACATAGGCAGAAGGCCTAGTGCCAAACAGACAAGACTCTACAGAAGCAGTATATGTGAAGAATGCAAAAATCTCCTTTCAAGAAGCATCCAACTTCACTCTGACTTCAAGACAAATGGGCAATTAATTAAGGTCGCAAAGCTTAGAGCTTGGTCACAATCATTTTAGCCTGGAAAGGGTTCATGGCAGGCATTCCTCAGTACCTATGGAAGTAATTTGTAAGTTGGGGAGAAAGGGAGCCTAATAATTTTTTCAGCCTCTAAAAAGCATGATTCGACCAACTCCAAGTTTTGCCATTAATATCATATGTCTTGTAAACTTTGAAGAAGTGCAGTTAGTTTCATCTCTTCCTGCTGAGCCATCTTTACATCTTGACTGATTTTTAACAAAGGGAAGTTCCAGGTTAACTTTAAAAGATGTAAAATAGAATATAGAGGCCTATTTCACTAAAATTATAAACCAAGGAAGAATGAATAAATGCAATGTACTACAAGTCAAAAAAATGCACTAATAAGTCGGATTTTTCACAATAAAACCCTTTCAGTAAAGCCTGCTCTAGGCCAGTAGCACAAAATAGCTTGAGGACCAGACGAGAAGGCCAACATCTCTACTTCAACCTAAAATAAGACAACTGAGGCCAATGGCCCATGGGTGACAGGCACCATCCATGACTGAAGATGGGGTCACCTTGGTTAGACCACAAGTCCCTGACATAGCCAAAATGATTGAGGGCTAATACAACCTTAACTAAATCTTAACTCAAAACTCTCTCCTCTCCAGGATCAACTGGACTTACAGCTCATAGGGGGATGGGAATGTGGGGAGGAAGGAGAGTATTCATCTTGGGAATAGGACACTGCTCTTTCTCCCTTCAAACCTCTTCTAGATCATCTACTTAGAAGGTGGTGACTAGTACTTATCAGGAAAAAAAACAATAGAAAAATACTAGATTGAATTACATGTGTTTCACAAAATTTGTTTCACTTATTTTTATGTGGATTTCCTTTTATGTAATGGGTTAGACTGGAAAATATATTTCTATTTTTTTATTGGTGCAATGTATTCATACATCATAATGGTATAAAGAAAATACTTTTGTAGACATACATGCACACAATGCCCAGTTAGCCCCTACCCAATCCCCACCCCGTTCCCTCCCCATCCCTCCTTTCCATGCTTGGCTTAGTGGCTGACATCTAGTTTTATAGCAATTTATCCAATTTTAATGATGATGATCTCATAACAGGTTCATTTGTCTGATACCAAGCTTTTGATGACTTGAAGATAACATTTCAATATTTCTTTTTGCTTTCTTTCTTACCAGAGAATATTTTTTCTTTTTTTTTTTAGGTGAAACTATCATACATTTATTTATTTATTTTTCAGAAAAAAATCTATCCTGATATGGAATATGGACTCTAGATACCCAAAACAATCTCAAAGAAGAACAAAGCTAGAAGATATATATTTTCTGATTTCAAATCATATAAAGCTACAATAATTGAAACAGTGTAGTACTGTTCTAAAGGCAGATATATAAACCATTGGAGTTGAATAAAAGCCTAGAGATAAAATCTTCCCTATATTGTCAAATTATTTTTGACAAGGTTTCCACGAACATTTGGTGGAGGAAATACTAATCTCTTAACTAAATATTGTTGAAAATAATAATTACATGAAAAAGAATAAAATTGGACCCTTACCTAACACATATACAAATATTAACTCAAAATAGATAAAAGACCTAAATATAAATCTTAAGACTATAAACTTTTAGAAGAAAGTCAGGGTCATTAAACCTCACAACATTGAAATTGGCAGTGATTTCTGATTTCAATGGCACAGGCAACAGAAGGGTAAATAAACTCCCTAAAAAATAAAAAAAAATATTGTTTATCCAAAGACAATGTAAACAGAGTTAAAAGTTACTGATAGAATGGGATAAAATATTTACAAATGCTATACCTGAAGGTATATTAATATTCCAACTAGAAATTCTAAAAGTTAGCAACAATAAAAGCAAACAATACAATATAGAGATAGGTAAAAGACTAACATAAATAATGAATCTCCACAGATAACCAATCTTAGTTGTCTGTTGGATGAAAAATCTTTTCTTTGATTCTGGCGTGTATTACCTATTTCTTCTTTGTAGTTAATCTCTTTGAGTATTTTCTCTAGCGCTGGTTTTGAAGACATAAATTCCTTCAGTTTCTGTTTGTCCTGGAAGCTTCTTATTTCCCCATCTAATTTGATAGATAGTTTTGCTGGGTAGGAAATTTTTGGCTGGAAGTTGTTTTCTTTCAGAGTTTCGAATATGTTACTCCACGCCCTTCTGGCTCTCATGACTTGGTTTGGGAGGTCGGGAGTGATTCTAATTGGTTTGCCTCTGAATGTCACTTGGCCTTTTGTTGTTGTTGCCTTTAAGATTCTCTCCTTGGCCTTCACATTAGTCATTTTGACACTTATGTGGCATGGGGTTCCTCTTCTCTGATCCTCTCTAAAGGGAGTTCTATAAGTTTCCTGGACCTGTGTATCGACCTCTTGCTCTATGTTTGGAAAATTTTCTGCTATTACTTCCTTGAAAAGATTGTTGATCCCTTTGGTTTCACCTTCTTTTCCCTCCACTATTCCAATTATTCTTAGGTTAGCTCTCTTAAAATGGGCCCATATTTCTTCAATGTCAGATTCCTGCTGTCAGATTTTTTTTTCTAAATTAGAAATTATGCGTTCATTTTTTGAATGATCATCTTCTAGGAGTGAGATTCTATTCTCCATGTGGTCTAATTGGTTGTTTGTACTTTGAATTGAGGCCTTTACTTCCTTAATTGCATCCTTTATCTCTCTTTGGCTCTCTGAATTCTTTTCGAAACACCTCTATTATTTCTACAGTTATTTTCCTGTTTTGATCTTCTAGAAATCTCTGAATGTCTGTTTTATCAGGTTCTGATGTTGTGGGGTTGTGGGCATTCATTGCTCCATTGTTATTCCTCTTTCCCATGATTTCGGAAGTTTGTGCCTTCTCTGGGTTCTTCCCTGGGTCACTACGACTTCACTTAAGGTGCTCTGGATCTCAAGTCTGTGGTATCTCAGTCACCACTACTCCTTTACTGGGTTGTATCGCAGAGTCTCAGACCCTGGGAGTCAATCGAAGCTTCTTTTGACCATGGGGGGGTGCCAGGTTGGGCGTTCTCCTGTGGTGTGATATCTCTGCCACCGCCACTCCCCCACTGGGTCAAGTCCCTGGGAGTAGTACTGGGATTTCTCCTCTAGGGGCCACAATTTGACTCAGTGCTGTTGAGTGCACAGATGGAGCTGTCGTGGACTCGGTGAATTTGCTGCTGCTGCCACGGGTGGCAATATGGCGCCACTGGCATGCCTTCGGCCATGAGTCTGGCGTATTTCTTTTCTGTTTTTGATCTCTGCTCTGAGTCCCTGCAGGGTGTGACGAGCCCAGCCTCTGGGAGCTTTAGATGCTCCCTGCGCCGAGAAATCTACTGAATTCCTCCCAGCTGACCTGCGGCAGCTCACCTAGGCTCGCTGTCCACCACTTCTCTCTGGAGCCTGGTGGGCTGTTGAGTGCGTTGGTCTGGTGCCGTCTGGTGAACTCGCCGCTGCCGCTGGCAGTAAGGTGCTGCTGCCGTGTCCTCGGCCGTGAGGCCGGCGTATCTCCTCTGTGGCTCTGAGCTCTGTTATGAGTTCCCCTTCTCTCTGGAGCCTGGTGCTGCAAGGGAAAATGGTGCCCACCACTTCGCACTGCGGCTCTGGCTGTAGCACTGTGGTCTGGTTTCTGGTGTCTCGTTTTTCCAGCCCTCTTTTTCTCTGTCCCTTGAAATTACATTTTTTGTTTCTCTGCTGATAGTGTTTTCTGGCTATGAAAGGCGCTGATTTTGTGGTAATAGAGATTGGTTGTTAGCGGGGCTCATAAGCCCCGCTTTTCTCCGTCACCATCTTCCCCAAAAATATATTTCTAGCCGGGCGTGGTGGCGCACGCTTGTAATCCCCACGCTTGGGAGGCAGAGACAGGAGGATCGCGCTGGTTTGGAGCCAGCCTCGCTGGCTTAAGAGACTCTGTTTCCACATAAAAATGTTAAAAAATAGGTCTGGGAGTGTAGCCCGTGGGAGTGTATACCGGAGGTAGAAGGGCTTCCAGGAACCCCAGTACCACCAAAAAAAAAAAAAAAATATATATATATATATATATATATATATATATATATATATATATATATATATTTCTAATGGTTGCTTACAAAAAAAAAAAAAGACAAAACCAGATCACCTAGTACTATCTTTCTCTAAGTTTTTTTTTTAATGCAAAATGAGAAAAGTAACTGAGGGTTTGCCTGAAGGATTCAATGACTTTAAATATGGAAAGACCATGGAACAGTGCCAATAGAAATTAGCTATTAGAAGGAAGAAGAGATGGGAGAAAAAGCAAGTGTCTCCTCCTGACCTGGGTACAGCAGCAATTATCCCCACTGATGCCTCCTAGTGCTTCTCTGGCTAATGCTAGCTGGGCTACTGAAGGCCCTACAGGGAAGGTCTAAGACAGGTACAAACTCTTGTGGTATCTGTGAACTTTTAAAATACATCCATGAGGGTTCCCCTTGCCTGATTTCCTGCCATAAGAAAAACAGATTTCTTTAGGTCTCCTTATCCTCTGGCATCAGCAAAATATCTGCCGCTGTCCAGTTGCCAGGCTCTACAGGCAGGCAGCAGGTTCTGTGGGTGGGTTCCCAGAGCATTAAAGCTCAGCTACCCTGCGTGGCTACTACTTGCCCTGTAATAGGCTGCTAGAGAGTTCCTTCTCAAATTTCCCAAGTCAATGGGACTCACGCCAAATCTGTTATCCAAAGAGTTGTGTAACCAGGTCTCCTCACATACCCGCAATAATGCTTCCCCTTTTTTCATCTTTCTGGGAAGAAGTTACATAGGGAATCCGGGTGGTCTGTGGTGTCAGCTGTTGCTATGAGAGCAGTTTCTGCCACCTCTTGCTGAGTGTGAAGGAAAGGTATATATGGCCTGAAGTGTGGGCAGGTCCTCCAGAGCTCTCTGAAGAATGCTAGGGCCATGGGGCCCTTCACTTTGAGTCCTAGTTGTTCTACTCAAGTCCTGTGATAATAACAAGCATAGTGGAATGATCAAAAGAAAGACAGAAAGTAAAGAGGGGAAAGAGAGATCAGAAGTCTTCAGGATCAAGAGAAGCATGAGAAGTAAGCAGCAATATGCTCAGATAGAAGACAGGGTTCAACACAATGCAGCCATGCTGTGCTTTATTCCAAGGATCAAAGCCATAGTATTCTACTGTAGAGTGAGAATGACTCTATATAACAAAGACGGACATCTCTACAGAAAGTACATAAGTTCATGATAAAGCAGAACACATACAAACATATTACACATACCACTGTAAAAATGTATATGAGAAATGACTTTTTGGAGCTGGGATTCATTCAAGAGTTTCCTCAGCAAAGGGCAGAGGGAAATGATATTTAAAATGGGTCAGCACCGAAGGATCAGCAGAGCATTGGGGCACTGACAATGTACCACTTGCTGCAGGCAAGAGCATGGCTCCATAAGGAAAGGGGTGGAAATATATTTATATTCTGGCTACAAAGCACCACACCCTCTCCTAACACAGATAACTTCATCCACTCTACTCTGGAAGAAGGTTTAAGTCAAATCACTGATGTTGCCCTTACTTATGACCCCAAAGCTTATTGAAATAGCAGAATTGTTTTTCTACAAATATGTTTGTGGCTTTTTTAAACTTTTTTTTAATTAGTACATTGCTGTCATACATCTTAGTGGGATAAAAGACTTGTGGAGACATACCTGCACACATCATCCAATTAGCCCATACTAGATCCTGACCCTATTCCCTCCCCATTCCTCCTTCCCATGTTTGGCTTAGTGATTGACTTTGATATGTTCGTTTAAGTACATAACATCATGTGCTTTAGAGAGTTTCCCTCTCCCCCCTCCCATCCCCTCAGTTAGGTCACCTTATTTGCTCCTCTTTAAGATCTCCTTCTTCATCTGGTTCCTCCTGTTACCCATTTCTCCCTAGCTTTACATATGGGATATGTTATGTATTTTTTTAATCTTTTTCAGTTAAAATAAGGCTTGAAAACACTACAATAAGATAAGAGCTCAGTATGTCATAGAAGCTAGGAGGAGAAGTTGAAGGTTCTGGAAAATACATTACTGAACACAGTATATTCTTTGTATGCTCACATGGAAAACCAGTAAATAGTAGCAATGCTTGTCAACTTTTCTTTGTAATTCTGGTCAAATTATTCTGATGGGAGCTAGAGAAAACTTAGCTAGTTGTATGTTTGTCGAGCTGTACTTATGTCTCATGAGGACATACATGCACAATGGGAGGGTATAGAGGGGACCCTTGAATCCCATATGTACTCTTTCTTATAGTAGTAAGGGATAGCTGTTACACCTCCTCAACAAGAAAAGAAAAGCAGCTGGAAGCTCTCAGAACAGACTTTGTGACATGAAAAACTCATGTGTTTTCAAAGTGTTGACAAGCAAAAACAAAAACAAAAACAACCCCCCCCCACACACACACAGTTTATTGTGAAGATGGTATTTTTCAGGAGTGGCAAAAATCACCTTGGGGGAAAAATCATTCTTTTGGTCTGTGATATTATAACCACTATGATTCATGTCTCTGTATGGTATTTCCCAAACTCATGAATTATCTTTAAGTTCTTGAAAATTTCTGAAGTAAGCTTAAGGCTACAGCTAGCTAGCTAGCTTGCTTGCTCCTTCTTTCTTTTGTGGTACTGGGAAATGGAACCCAGGGGCATTTTACCTCTGAGCTAAATCACCATCCCTATTTTACTTAGTTTGAAACAGAGTCTCACTAAGTCTCAGAAGCCCTCACTAAGTTGCTGAGGCTAGCCATGAACCTAAAATCTTCCTGTCTCAGCCTCCCAAGTACTGGATATTATAAGCATGTGCTACCACACCCAGCTTAAGACCACAGATTTCTGATTCTGCAAAATATCAAAGAGATTTTTGACATGCACTCTATATCCCAAAACAATACATGTTCAAGTTTAGTTTATGAACTAAGTTGCTTACAGCAAAAATTGGCATTTTCTTTTTACAATTGTTATGATAGGCAAACAGCCATTGTCTAATGCTACTTATGAGACAAAGTATTTTCTTTCTTTCTTTCTTTCTTTCTTTCTTTCTTTCTCTCTCTCTTCTTTCTTTGTTTATCTCTGTGTGTGTGTGTGTGTGTGTGTGTGTGTGTGTGTGTGTGTGTTGTGTGTACACTGGTGATGGAACTCAGGGGCATTCTAACTCCAAGCTACGCCTCCAGCCCTGTTTTTTTTTTTTTTCTTTATTTTGAAAACAGGGTCTCACTGAGTTGCAAAGAAACCTCACTAAGTAGCTGAGGCTGTCTGACTAGTTTATAAAATAAATGTGTGTGTGTGTGTGTGTGTGTGTGTGTGTGTGTGTGTGTGCGTGCGTGTGTGTTTGAGAGAGAGAGAGAGAGAGAGAGAGAGAGAGAGACTGACTGACTGACTATAGGGAAGATGGAGAGATGTTTGCATATGGTATCTTTGGGGAGAAAATTTTGCCACTCTTAACTCTTTGCTCTGTAATTTTTCTGTATTCTCCCTTCTTCATGAGTATAAAATCATGTTTACTTAAGGAAAGGAAGGAAGGAGCCATTTTTTCAAATAGAATATTAACCTATGAAAAGAAATATTTTGTTATATTTAAAATTAGCAGACTCCCTAAATCAGACTGTGCTATTTAATTTTTAGAAAATTCAGGACTAGTAAAAGAGACCACTGTCTGCCAACTAAAGCCCTATCTATTTGTTGTTGGTTATTTTACAAATTACCTGGTATAGCTTAAAATAAAATTGTTTCATCTCTTATGTCTGCTATGTATTTCCTAAAAAAGGTGTATGCAGGAGGTTCACAGAAACCATTCTATTTTCAATGAAAATGTTGCAACATGAAACTAAATAAACAGGTTTAATAGCAATGAGAGTTTCTACATGCCGAGGGGACTCAATCTCTCCAGTCAGCCCCACTGCCTCATTTCTGTGCAATGAACCTCCAAATGGTTGAAGTGGGTAGGCTGCAAAACCCTAAAACCTTTTTAAAAGGCGATATGATAGTTATTCCTTACTAGAAAGCACAACAAAGTTAATTCTGTTACCTTACTACTGAGAATTTTAGCCCAGATAAATAATACCTTATTCACTCCTATGAAAGATTCAGTTAAATTTCCTATCTGACATTCTTATTACTGTCCCAACTGTGTATGTTTACTGTATTTCGGGAGATAGTTCTGTTTCAGAATCTTGATCCCAGTTTGACTGGCACATTTAAAAGGTACTGTCTTTAAGGTACTTATCCTTCAGAATTAGTCTGGATTTCCAATCTATTAGTAAAGAGCATAGTAGCATTCTTAGAAGTTGGCCTTAAGAGGCAGCATAAAACAAAAGAGACTAACAAAAGATCAATAAATGGACAAGCCTTTGGATGTAAAATTCTAAACAAATTAAAAGAGGAAAAAATCCTTTTGCATATCTAATTGATATTCCAGAAAAAACAAATAGCATTTCTTTAGTTTTTCTGACACTGCTCCAAATTCACCTAGAAATGCTGTTTAAGTAAGGGCCAACCATAAGTGAGTATCTGGGTATTTAGATCCGGTGATCAGAAGGAATGCACCAACTGCAAAGGCTGCTGCTGGCAAGAGGGGTCATTTTCTTTAAATAGTTTCTATTCACCTTTCAATCCAAATAATCTGGCCCACAGTCTTGGACAATATGCCCTCACTAAAAGTTAGTCAACTGGCCTCCTGGGGAAGAAAATTCTATTTCATGACTGCCTCAGAATGCCAATAGGGTTGCTGGCAAGAGTATTCTGTATTCCAAGTTCAAACAGTAATAGAATTTACTACATTTAAAGCCAGGATCACAAAATTTAAATTGAGAAACCAGCCAGGTTGGATGGTTGTGTAATGTCCTCTGTGTTTGTTGAAGTCTGCCTAGCAACTACAAGCAATTTTTGAAAGCACATTCATCCTGGAAAAATAAATACCAGCCAAAATGCCAATATGGTTCTAATTGTATATCTTTTCCATCTTTAAAACAAAGTATCAGTTCCCAACCTTGACCTAAGGTACATCAGGTACACAAGAGAAAGGGGGTGTATATGTGTGGCAGGGTAGAGTACTGTCCTTTCTGTCCATATAAAGCAAATTATCTGTTCCTATAAAGTAAACCTTTTAGAATATGAACATAACATTAACAGTTGAAACAATATTAAGAATTGACATTTAAAAGTAACCTTGCTTCTAGCTTAAAATATGCAGATAGACTTATTACTAAAACTTTTGAATCTATATTATCTATACATTGCTCTTATCTTAAATATATTATTTTTTTGGTAGTACTGGGGTGCCTAGAAGACTTTCTACGTACGGGCTACACTCCCAGACCTATTTTTATATTTTTATTTGGAAACAGGGTCTCTTAAGCCAGCGAGGCTGGCTCTGAACCAATGCAATCCTCCTGTCTCCACCTCCCAAGCGCAGGGATTACAAGCATGCGCCACCACGCCCGGCCTTATCTTAAATTTTTAATCAAGAAGACATAGAAAAAATATCATTTCAAATATCTTTACATGAAAGATTATTTCTTTTTATAAGACTGCTGTCTTTGACAACATTAGCCAAATTAAATTCAATTATATTTTCAAAGCTTACAAATATTTAAAAATCAAAGCAAGAAAATACTTATTCTTTTTTTTTAGTCACTTGTCAAAGTTTATTGTTTGCTTAAGCACATGAAAATAGGTGCTTTTATCCTAACTGGTGAGAAAGGATATTTCTTACACAAATGTAAAATTTTGCTATGTGTATTTCTATCGGAGTTTTTCTGTAAATTACATGCTTTAGGTTTTTTTCTTAATTTTTATTGGTGTATTATATTCATACATCATATTGGGGTAAAAAACTTGTGTGTACAGACATGCACACATCACTGATTTAAACCCTACCCAATTCCCACCCCATTCCCTCCCCTTCCCTCCCTCCCTTGCTTGACTTAGTGGTTGACTTCGATATGTTTAAGTACATTGTGTCTTATCTAATTTTTCCCACCACTCTTCTGTGGGGCTAGCTGTACAGCTTCACGGAGTCTTAAAAAGAGCCAGCTGTGGAATGCCACAAAGTATGTATGCAGCCCAGGCGGTTCTAACAGAGGCTCCTGGCCCCCGGTGGGTGTAGTCTATTTCTCTGCTGTTCATGGCACAGACTAATACAAGAAAAAGCTGGCTGCTTTAGGGATTTGGCTCCAAAGAGCTAAACTATCCCCTTACACAACAATCACTTGATCTCAGGTGGTGGAAGCAGTGCCAAGCACACAGGTGGATGCAGTCTAGCAATCTTGATAGATTCCATAATAGTCTCTGAACTAGTATTACTCCTCTAAAATAAGAACAAGGCTACAGGGTCTCTACAAGGATTAAGAACTCCTTTGTGTAGCAAGTGTCTTAGTATGTTGTCTGACACCATATGGCTACATGGGAAAGAGTAGTATATACTGTAAGTGGAATCATAATTGTTAGTATGAATAAAATCAGTACAGGCTAGATAATCACTTTATGTAACTCAGGTGGGAGAAATAATAGCTATGGAGTCTGTTTCATAGGTGTATAAATTATTCTAGATATTCTGAATTTCTAACTGCTATTAAGTCTTACCAAGCACAGAAGAAGAAGCAACTATTTTATTTCCTATACTGAGGTGTAACAAGGTAGCAGGGTAGGTATACTGAGGACATGTCTACTTGACACACCCTGTAGAGTCTCCTTTAGGAGACTAGTAGACAGTAAAGCTTATAGTGTTGGGGAACCACTAATTCACATTTAATCTCATTAACCTTGAGATTCCTCTAAGTGGTCAGGTTACCTTTCAGCTTCAGCCACAAGAGAATTTCAGATTCTTACCTGTGTTGTATATAAACTACTGTTCTTTGCTTCAAATTATTTTCCAACTCTTACTTAGCTTTCATATCAATTTCTTTTTGTATTTATTTTTAGTCTACGTTTCTAAGTGTAAATTTTAAGCCACTTCAAATTCCTTTGGGGAGCAAGATATAAAACCATGTACTGTAAAACTTGACCACTCTGGCATTCAGGGTTCGCTCTAAAGATACAGAAATTTTGTATTTAACACAGCCCAGCCAAGAGCAGGTTTAGAATAACTCAAAGATGTCTCTGATAGAAGGACTCCATATAATAGAGGGGAAACCTCAGGAAAGCCAGAAAGGAAGGGTAGGGGAGGAATAAAGCTGAGGTTAATCAATGAAAAAGCTATATTTGAATATGTGTATATATGTGAATATAACATTGTTAACCTGGACACTTAGTACTGGAAGGGAGGGAAAAGGGGAAGTGGGGGGGAGATCACCAAGTACTGCGTATATATGCCACTGTCATCATGATCCACATTATGATGTGAGACTATAGTGCACCAATAAAATAAAATTTAAAAAAGATGTCTCTGATGGACAGGTGCTAACAGATAATGAGGGAGAAAATTGCTTCAGGAAATACCTGGGAGGTTTGACAAAATTATATGCAAAAGAAGAAGATAGCAAAGAGGGCTATGAACAGAGGAGAATGATTCAAATCCCTGCAAGGCTCTTGGACTCACAAGTAAGTGAGAAGCCTTCTCTCAATCCTACCCAAGAGTGGCACCATCACAGAGCATCCTAAGCATTAACTAGCTGCAAGGATTTCAATCCCCCGGTTTTACACTGAGAAGCACATCCCAGTTACCTTTGGTAATGATTGTTGAAAATGTCAGAAAATGCTAAACTTCATTCTCTGGTGTCTGAGAGGAGAGATACCTAGTTTATAAGCCCATTAATAAGTAACACCTCATAGGCATTAAGACACTAGAATGATAAAAAAAAAAAAACACTAGCTCATATGTTCAGGGGCACATGTGTTTTTGGCGATTTGTGTAATGGAATGATGGATTGTGTAGTCAATCACAGTTTCCTGTGAGATCACTGGCAGCCCAGAGGATGAGAGTCAGGAAGGACAAAAGGAACAGAAATAATGACTGCACAGCCAGACACGAGGACAAGGTTTTGAAAATGTTTTCAAGTCACCAGGAACTCATTACAGAAAAAGTTCCACAACATTCCAGAAAAGATGCCAGCCTAAAACTCATCTCTGTGACCTCCTCTCCCTGGCCAGAGTCACTTGTCCACATTCAGGAACCTAACATATATGGACTGAATAAACATTTCAGGGAAGACAGGCTAAGATCTACACAGGACAGTACTCAGCTTCTGCCCTCAGCATCCCCTACAGCTTAGGGATAAAAAGCCACAGTGAACAGCTGTTGCTCAATTTTCACTCACCCCTGGAGCACAGAGCCTGTCCTACCACTCACACAAAGCAGAGACCTCCCCATGCTTCCTTCTAGGCATTCAGCACCTACCTACTGATTAATAATTGCAAGAGCTAGCTTTAGAGTCACAATTTGCTATTCACTTAAATATGCAAGCTGCCCTCTTAGAGCCCTGGCTATTTATAATATTACTGTAAATTTGGAACAACTTCAAAACTTGTGTTTCCAGATAAATATTTTTATCTATGATTCAACTTTAAATTTCTTTCCCTGTAAATATATGACCATCAAAATATGAGATATCAATGTGGGTGGGCTGCTATTTCACAGCAAGAATCCCTTAAGTAGTACAATGGTGTGAAGGTGTTTAATACCTCTGAACTGTCTACTTTAAAATGGTTTAAATGGTGTTTTGTTATGTGTATTTCATCACAATTTTTAAAAATCCCTTCGGTGTGTGGGGGGGGGTTCTACATAAGCACATTATTAACCAAGAAGCTACTGATTTTCTAAGTTATACATAATAAGCTTTGTTGTATTGTTAAAACTTAAAACTAGAAATTATTAGTGTCTTCAGTGAATAATAGCTGCTTTAATAGCCCACAACATGCAGAAACCAACTCAGCATTTCTGTCCAGTTGTAATCACTGCTGGAGACATGTCCAGCAACATGAAGGTAAACAGATTCAACCTAGAGGGCATCAAAATCCTCAGAAGAGTGACAACTGCTCCTGAATCTGCAACAAGCTCCAGAAAAATCCCAACAAGAAGAAAGGACACAACTACAAAACCACAACCCAAGCACTGCCCTAATTTAAAAGGCAAACAATACTGAGTCTGTCCAGCACAAGAGAGAGAATGAATAGCCGCTATCACATTGCCAAATCATTTCCTGGGTATCCCACTGTTTAGATTGGGTTAAATCCCCACCACCAACCTTGGCTGTTCTATAAAAAGAAATCATTTACCAACTGCCTCATAGGTAATAGAGTTAAACATCAAATGAGATGCTTAATCATTCTTGATGAGTCTCAGCTCCAATAAATGGATTACTGTTTCAGAAGAACAGTAAAAGAATTCCATAAAAACAATGAAAAGAAAATGTAATTATGTCATTGATGGGCAAGATTTCTTAAATAAGTTGGTGTAAATGGAAGCAAATAACTGCTTAATTAAATTGATTAAATACTTAAGAAAGCTTTCTATCTATCCAAGACAAATGATTAAAATTTAGCTACTCGCCCAGAATTATTTTGTTTAAAAAAATTGGAGAGTCCTTTTATACTTGAAGTGTTCATCCATTTAATGAGCCCATCCCATTTTTATTTCATATGTGCATTATAATCAATAGTTATTTTATTTCCTTGTATTGTGTCTAACCCTTTCTGTCATATTTGTTTGTTCCATAATGTCAGAATTCAAGTTGGAATCATTTTCCTGTATTCCTAAGGTCCAATACAGTACCTGATACACAAGAGTGGGCTCAAAAAATATTTTAATGAGTAAATTTATCATGTTATTCAATCATTCACCAAAAGTATGTTGAATACCTTTAATTCTATGGCTACAATTGGGGTTGTACTTTAGTGTATTTTATGTATTTTTGCTTAGCATACATAAGGCCCTGGGTTCAATCCCCAGTACCATAAAAAATAATAATTCTGTGGCTACAACCACCATCTGAAGAGTCAACAATAAAATGAATATAGAAACAACTTTGGTCTCAGAGATTTAAGAGATCACAAGAGGAAATGTAATGGTGGTACAGCAAAACTGTACCTGTATGAGATGTAGCCGTGGGTTCTTGTTCTTAGCTATCTTAGAAAAGAATAGCCAAAAACTCTATTACTGTAAACTTAAGCAATTTTATTATTACAAAGGTAGAAAAATTAGGACAAAACGTATAAAGCACTACACCAGAGGGGTGTAGTGGTGTAACTTGAAAATAACATTACTGAAGTTTTTAATATAAAACAGTTTTATAGCCGGGCATGGTGGCACACTCTTGTAATCCCCTCGCTTGGGAGGCAGAGACAGAAGGATCACACAGGTTCGAAGCCAGCCATGCTGGCTTAAGAGACCCTTTACTTCCAAATTTAAAAAATATTTAAAAATAGGTCTGGGAGTATAGCCCAGAGGTAGAAGGGCTTCCAGGAACCCCAGTACCACCAAAACAAAAAACAATAAACAAAAAAACTGTTTTATAAAGAATTTTATTCTGAATCTTTGCTTAACCAATCATCTTCCTGACCTGACTAGTTCCGCCCCTTCTCCAGGGCAAGTCTTTTGATGTGGTGATTCACAATCTTACATCCTGTCTGACCAAGAGTCTTCCTATAGGTGTAAGCTCACATCTTTAAGACCCCAAATGTATTACTTGATTAGAAGTCAGGGATCTCTTGAAGGCTTGTGCCATCCTCCCACATCCTAGCTTGTCTGCTATAATTTACTTTCCCTATAAACTTCTCTTTAAAATGCAAAGACCCCAGGCTACCTCTATTTTCTTGCTAATCACCCTCTTGAGGGGGGTGCTCTGCAGGGTTCCTTCCCTGTCTGAGTGCCTGCACAACACCCAGGCTCTGACTACTTTCTATATTTTAAAATTAATGCCAAAGCATTTGAAGTCAATACATTTTTTAAATTAGTATCAAAGACATTTCTGAAATTAGTTCCCAATACTCGCACAGAAAAGGAAAGACATTCTACAATTTCTTTAGAATCCAACTTCACTTGTAATATGTCAAAATTTTGTCTTATAAATAAAAGTCCAAATACCATTTTAATATAATTATTGCACTTTGTGATAACCCTGTTTATAGGTAAATATTTTGATGCAAACTCTCTGCAGTAACTATGGTTTCTTCTTACATGACAACCTTTCAGTATCCAAACAGTAAGTAAATCTCCTAAGGAATATTGCTAAATATGTGTCGGCATATGATATAAAACCAGAACAAAAACTAATGTGTAGATTCAATTCTTTTTCTGATACAATCCTTTAAAACTACTTAACTTCTGAAACACGTTCGTGGATCGCCTCTGCTACTTAGTGAGGCCCTCTACAACTCTGTGAGACCCTGTTTCAAAATAAAGAATAAAAAATAGGACTGGGGGTGTAGCCCAGAGGTAGAATGCCCCTGGGTTCCATCCTCAGTAAAAAAAAAAAAAAAAAAAAAAAGATAAAAGAAAAAACTCTACTCGACATTGCTTCCATCATAAAAGAAGTACAGCAGAGCCTGGTGGTGCACACTTGTAATCCCCGCGCTTGGGAGGCGGAGAAAGGAGGATCACCGAGGTTGGAAGCCACCCGCGATGGTGTAAGAGACCCTGTTTCAAAAATATAAAATAGGTCTGGGAGTGTAGCCCGGAGGTAGAAGGGCTTCCAGGAACCCCAGTACCACCAAAAAAAAAAAAAAAAGTACAGCCAGGCGTGGTGGTGCACACTTGTAATTCCCCTGCTTGGGAGGCAGAGACAGGATGATCGCACAGGTTCGAAGCCAGCCTCGCTGGCTTAAGAGACCCTGTTTCCAAATAAAAAATATAAAAAGTAGGTCTGGAAGTGTAGCCTGGAGGTAGAAGGGTTTCCAGGAACCCCAGTACCACAAAAAAAAAAAAAATTACTGCCTTACACATAATGAAAAGTTAATCATTTATGGCACATTTTTGGTCAACAAAAGCTAGTTACAAGGCTCTGAACTCCTTGGTGCACCTAACCTATTTCTTAGTATCAAATGATGTTCAAGAAGATTAATCTGCATTAATTTCAATGGCGGGCTCATCTTTGAAGATCTTCCTGTTATATTTCATTAGATAGGTTTAGAAAAATAAAGGCCTTGACAAATATAAAAGTGGCATATCTTGCATGAAGCAAAAACATTCCATAAAGTTGACTATGAATCTTATTTTATTTATTAGAAACACTTAAGGTAAAATATGTATCTTTTGTACATAAAAAAAGAATTTAATTTCATTTAGAAGAAATAAGTTGAGATCTATTGCGCAGTATCATTTAGCCATTCCATGATGGGTACATATATCAAAATATCATGTTGTATGCTGCAAATCTATGCAATCCTTATCTGTTAATTGGAAAGAGAGAAGGGGGTAGGGAAGAAAGAAGAAAGGAACTGAGAAGGGGAAAAAAATTATAACATTAGCAACAACATGGTTCTATCCCTCCCTTGATGAACAGGAACTAGAAGCCAAAAAGTCACTGAGCACTGGGATTGCTCTTCTCTGAAGTCTCCCCTCTGCTTTGCTCCACTGCTACCAGCAGGCTCTTGACATTCATTTTCCAGTACCACAAAACCCAAAGGCAGCTGATGTGACCCATGGGCTCTTTGGAATAAGTGAACTTTCAAGTTGTGAACTCTGGGTGACCTACATATTAATGCATATTTGCAGGAAGACATTGGTCTACATCTCAGAAGTACCCAGACCAAAAAGAGGAAAGATGAGTTGCAGTGAGAGAGCCAGAGGCAGGAAAAGAGCCAAAAAGACAAGAGTCAAATGAAGCTTTCTTCCTTTAACCATAGCTTGAATCAAATCATCCCAATTCAGACCCATGTTTCAAAAAGAATATATATATTCCTGCATATCCCATCCAACATTTTAACCTCTTTTTCATTCAATAATGAAATGGCTTTTTTCATTCCATAATTCCTTACCATAAAACACATTTGTTGTGTTCTGTATTAAAGAGACAAATAAGACAAGTCTGGCTTATAGGCAATTCTACAGGAAAAACCTCACTATTTCTGGAATGCAAGTTAATTCCTAGTAAGTCACTATTTCCAACCCAGCTGTCTCTTCTGAGTTCCTCTAAACATCTCTACTTCAACATCAAAGTAAACATATAAAACAGGGCTGGGGGTATAGCTTAGAGGTAGAATGCCCCTGGGTTTCATCCCCAGTATCCCCCATACCCCCCCACAAATACACTTCTTTTTTCTAAAGCAGCTTTCCTTCTGGATGTTACTATGTCTTTCATTTCCAATATTAGAAACACTGACGTCATCTTTACTGCTTTTTTTTGTTTTTATTATAACACTATACACTATCAAAATCCTATATTCTAATTTAGTGAAAACTGCCCCTTTATCTTCCTGTTTGCAGACCTCCTCAAAGTCCCCTGGCCTTCCTCACCTCACAGATGCAGTTTAAGTGGCTTCCCTGGGCTACCACAGTACTTAAGTCACTCAATACCCTCTAGTCCACCAGACCTGAACCAATTTGTTGGTTACCTCATTTGTTCAGCCCCCAACAATGTACATCTACTCACAGTGAACAACTATGAATTGCAACTTTATCATGTTCTTGCAGAGGTCTAAGGCACTACCCTGCATTCAATATTTGATAAAGCTTTCAAAACATTTATTAAGTATGGCTCCCACTACCCATACCTGTGGACCACTGGGTTAGAGAGAGGAAATTAAAAAGTAACTCTTAAAGGACTTTGACCACCTCAGAGCAAAGGGCCACAAAGCCATAGCTGAAAGCATACAACATGTGAGGAAGACCATGCACAACAGAACCCAAATGCAAATTCTTGTGGCTGAGACACAAAATGTTCCTTGAGCCACAAAGATGATTGGCAGCTCCTGAAATAAAAAGTTGCTTGGATTTCTTTTATTATATTCTTCCAAGAGAAATAGAAATATCCTTGTATCCCAAATCAAAGTTCAGTGTGTCCTGAAGCAGTCTTTATGGATAGCAAACCTCATCTTGCCTATCAGACACCAAAAATTTCTCATTACACAATAAAGGACTAACAATATTCCTAATAGTGACCAACTATTCATATACATGAGAACATTACCACCACTAACACTAATATGAGAGGGGCAGGAAGGGAGGGGAAAAAAAGAGGAAGGGATCATTTTTACTACAAAATAAAAAATACATAAACATTTAAATAAAATGAATGAAATCTTTTCCTTATATAAGAATAAAAAAGACAGTCCTTCCAAATAAAACTCACAACCATCATCTCTAAACAGAGACAAGCTGCCAAGATCTGTGTGTAGTTTTTTTTCCAAGCAGCTAGAGACATGGAACCTTATCCTACAATAGTAAGTCCGGTGCCTCTACCTGAAGAAGCCAACACTGAAATAGATGGGTTCTTCTCCAGCTAATTAAATCCTCTTTCCTCCTTTCAATGTGGATGTGGGGATGGAACCCAGAGGCATTTGACCTCCAAGCTACACCCCCTGCCCAATTTTTTATTCTTTATTTTGAAACCGGGTCTCACTGAGTTGCAGAGGGCCTCACTAAGTAGCTGAGGCTGTCCGCGAACCACGATCCTCCAGTCTCAGCCTCCCAAATGCTGGAATTACAAGCGTGTGCCACCACGCCCGGCTTTGAATGAATTATTTCAAATGATTTTAAAATTAGTTTTATGGAATTATCGTATTTTGTAAGAGAACAGAAGATCAGCTGCTAAAGACTTATCCCCAGATATTGCAAGTGGTGACTTACCCCCAGATTTTGTAACTGGAAGCCAGACCTCATGGCCCCTGCTCAGTAACCTTTATAGTACTCATTGGTAAGAATGAGACAGTATGGTAAGAATTGGTAGTATGGTAAGAATCAGTAGATGGAAAAGGGAGAAAGAAGAAGACAATGTATATGAAGGAATGAGCACCATAGTCACTCTTGAACACCTATTTCTCAGGTCCATCTCAGAAAACAGTTCCTTAAGAACCTCTACAGCATCTTTTATGTGTGTTTAATGAAATAGAAGACAGTACTCTTTCTTATCGCTTTAAGTACCAATATTTAATTTACTCTGTTTTCCCATTAACAAAAAAGGCCAATAGGAGATTTTAGATTTTCTTAAACAAACACAGATGAGTTTTGTTGGACTGGGAATTCAATCCAGAAGCATTCTACCTCAGAGCCACACCCACAGCCGTTGTTACATTATTTTTATTTTTTATTTTTTATTTAGTTATTTATTATGTTTTGGTAGTACTGGGGTTCTTGGAAACTCTTCTACCTCCGGCCTATACTCACAGACCTAGTTTTTATTGGAAACAGGGTCTCTTAAGCCAGCACAGCTGGCTTCAAACCTGTGCTATCCTCCTGTCTCCGCCTCTCAAGCACAGGAATTACAAGTGTGCACCACCACGCCCAGCTAGTTTTTGTTTTTGTTTTTGTTTTTTTTTGTGGTACTGGGGTTCCTGGAAGCCCTTCTACCTCCGGGCTACACTCCCAGACCTATTTTTACATTTTTTTTTTTTTTTATGAAAACAGGGTCTCTTAAGCCAGCATGCAAGGCTGGCTTCAAACCTGCACAATCCTCCTGTCTCTGCCTCCCAAGCGCGGGGATTACAAGCGTGAACCACCATGCCCGGCTACATTTTTATTTTGAAACAGGGTCTTGCTAAGTTTCTGAAGCCATCTCAGAACCTGCAACCCTTTTGACTCAGCCTCCCAAAGTCCTGGGACAACATGGTACACATTTATTCTTTTTTTAAAAGATAAGAAGTCAGTGCAGTAAATAGAAAGGTCAAGTGGGTTTCTCTCCAGCTTCAAAAAATGGATAGTCATGTGATATGGATAAATAACTTATATTCTCTAGGTCTTATTTTCCTCATTTGCACACTAAACTAGAGAATCTCTAGGGTCCCTTTCAGTTCTACTGTGTCAGGATTCTATAACATTCCTTAGCATAAAATACACAGAGAAAACAATGTGTCGTACCCTAAAATAATTAAGTTCCTCAATACAACCCTTCAGAAATAACTAGTTGGGTACTAATAGTTCCAACTCAAAAGGATAGAACAATGTAAGAAAATTACTTTAATAAAAATCTAAACAAAAGAATGCAGAAAGGAAAATGTGTCATGAAAAGTTGGGGGGACGAAAATACTCTGGGCCAGTTTACAACACCTCCAAAAGGTGAATTTTGAGTTGTAAAACTACCTGAGAGAATCAGAGATTAATATATACACAGAGGAAAAGACATTCAGTTTTTCTACAACTATTACAATCAACACTAATCATGATGTCAATTCCCCAATAAAAAGATATAAAGTGGCAAAATGGATTAAAAACCAGAATCCATCAATCTGCTGCTTACAAGAAAAACACCTTACAAGTAAAGATAGGAACAAACTCAAGGTAAAGTGCTGGAGCAAAGTAATCCATGCTAATGGAACTCGAAGGCAAGCTGGAGTAATAAATATGATATCAGACAAGTTAGACTTCAAACCCAAACTTATTAGAAGAGACAAAGAAGGTCATAGATTACTGGTAAAAAGAATAATCCATCAAGAGGAAATAAGATTAATCAACATCGATGCCCCAAACATAGGTGTAGCTACTTTCATAAATCAAACTCTTTGTGACATGAAGTCACACATAAATCCCAACACAGTAATACTGGGAGACTTCAACACACCTCTCACAACATTAGACCAATCTTCCAGACAAAAGGTCAGTAAAGATGCCTCAGAACTAAAGAAAACCATTAATCAAATGGACCTGTTGGACACATATAGAATATTTCACCCAACTACAGCAGAGTTCACATTTTTCTCAGCTGCTCATAGAACCTTCTCCAAAATAGATCACATCCTGGGACAAAAAATGAGCACTAGCAAATTCAAAATATGTTACATACTTCCCTGTGTCATTTCAGACCATAGTTTAATGAAACTAGAATTCAAAAAAAAAAAAAAAAAAAAGACCCAGAGAAACAACATGAACATGTGGAGACTGAACACTACACTTCTGAATGAAGAATGGGTCATAGAAGATGTAAGAGGTAAAATCAAAAAAATTTCTAGAAACAAATAAAAATAAAGATACAACATATCAAAACCTCTGGGACATTTTGAAGGCAGTATTAAGAGGAAAATTTATAGCACTGAGTGCTCACATAAGAAAAAGAGAAAATCTTCAAATAAATAACATAACGACACACCTCAAAGCCCTTGAAAGGCAGGAACAATTGAACCCCAAAGCCAGTAGAAGACAGGAAATTATTAAAATTATAACAGAAATTAATGAAACAGAGAATAAAAAAAATACTGAAAATCAACAAAACCAAAAACAGGTTTCTTGAAAAAATTAACAGGATAGATAAACCACTAGCCAACCTAACTAAAAAAAAGAGAATAAAAACAAATTATGAAGAGATGAAAAAGGAGACATTACTACTGACAGTGTAGAAATCCAGAGGATTACCAGAAACTACTTTGAAAAACTATACTCTAACAAAATGGAAAATCTGGAGGAAATCGACAACTTCCTAGATAAATACAACCTTCCTAAACTGAGTCAAGAAGATATAGAACACTAAAACCAACCAATAACAATCAAAGAGATTGAAACAGCAATAAAGAGCTTACCACCAAAGAAAAGCCCAGGACCAGATGACTTTCCAAGTGAATTCTAAAAAACCTTTATAGAAGAGCTAACCTCAACACTTCTCAAACTATTTCATGAAATAGAAAAAAGTGGGACTCACCCAAATACATTCTATGAAGCCAACATCACACTAATACCCAAACTGAATAGACAGTTTAAGGAAGGAAAACTACAGGCCTATATCTCTGATGAACTTGGATGCAAAACTATTAAACAAAATACTAGCAATACACATTGAAAACCATACGCCATGACCAGGTAGGGTTCTTCCCAGGAAAGAAAGGCTGGTTCAACATACGAAAATCAATCCATGTAATTATCATATAAACAGAATCAAAGACAAAAATCACATGATCATTTCAACAGATGCTGAAAAAGCACTTGATAAAATCCAAAATCCATTATGATAAAAAAAAAACACTGCAGAGAATTGAAACAGAAGAAACTTATCTCGACATCATTAAGGCAATCTAAAATAAGCCCACCGCCAACATCATATTAAATGGGGTAAAACTTCAAGAATACCCCCTAAAAACAGGAATGAGATAAGGATGTCCATTATCACCACTTCTCTTCAATATGGTACTAGAGATTCTAGCCAGAAAAATAAGGCAAGAAAAGGAAATCAGAGGAGTAAATAGGAAAAGAACTCAAACTTTCACTATTTGCAGATGACATGATACTATATTTAGAAAACCTAACAAACTCAACCAAAAGGCTTATAGAACTGATCAACAAATTCAGGAAAGTATCTGGATACAAAATCAATCTTAAAATATCAGAAGCTTTCCTGCACACCAACCATAAATCCACTGAAAAATAAATTCAGAAAACACTTGCACTCAGGATCTCCCACAAAAAAATAAAATAAAATACTAGAAATAAACTTGACCAAGGAGGTAAAAGATCTCTACAAAGAAAATTATAAAACACTGAAAAAAGAAATTGAAGAAAATCTTAGAAGATGGAAAGATCTTCCAATGTCAAGGATTGGCAAAATAAATATCATTAAAATAGCCATCCTCCCAAAAGTGATCTACAATTCAACGCAATGCCCATTACACTACCAAGATCATTCCTCATAAACATAGACAAATCAGTCCTTAAATTAATTTGAAATAACAAAAAGCAAAGAGTAGCCAAAGTCCTTCTCAGCAACAAAAACCATACAGGAAGAATCACAATACCTGACTTTAAACTATACTACAAAGCCATTGTAATAAAAAGAGCATGGTACTAGCACAAAAACATAGACAAATGGAGCAGAATAGAACACACAGAAACAAGTTCACACACTTATAGCCAATTGATTTTTGACAAAGGGGCCCAAAACATATACTGAAAAAAAGATAGCCTGGTCAATAAATGGTGTTGGCAAAACTAGTTGACCATATGCAGAAAATTGGAAATTAATCCCACTTTCTCACCCTGTACAAAAGTCAATTCAAGATGGATCAAAGACTTGGAAATAAAACCAGAGACCTTGAAACTCCTTGAACAGGGCATAGATCCAACACTGTAACACATAGGCACAGATAAACACTTTCTCAACAAGACCCCAAAGGCATAACAAATTAAAAGGCGAATCAACACGTGGGATTTCATGAAACTGAAGAGCTTCTGTTCAGCAAAGGAAACTGTCAAGAACCTCAACCGAGAGCCAACAGAATGGGAGATTTTTGCCACCTACACCTCCAATAGAGGACTAATATCTAGAATATACAGATAACTCAAGAAACTCAACACAAAGAAAACAAAGCATCTAATAAAAAAAATGGGCAAGCCAACTAAACAGACACTTCACGAAAGAAGAAATTAAAATGGCCAATAAATGCATGAAAAAATGCTCAACATCATTGGCAATCAGAGAGACGCAAATCAAAACTACCCTGAGATTTCACCTAACTTCAACTAGAATGGCAATCATTCAAAACACAAACAACAACAAATGCTGGCGAGGATGTGAAGAAGTGGGAACTCTAAAACATTGTTGGTGGGATTGCAAATTAGTGCAATCAATTTGGAAACAGTATGGAGAATCCTCAGAAGAATGGGAACAAATCTACAATTTGATCCAGCAATACTACTTCTGGGATCTACCCAAAAGAAAACCAACCAAACTACCAAACTAATGCATGTGTACCTATGTTCATAGCTGCACAAGTCACCATAGCCAAACTATGGAACCAGCTAAGATGTCTATCAACAGATGAATGGATTACAAAACTGTGAGATATGTACACAATGGAATTCTACTCAGCCATAAAAAAAAAACTCAATTACATCATTTTCAGGGAAATGGATGGAACTGGAAGACATTATGCTAAGTGAGATTAGTCAGTCACAAAAAATAAGAAAACAGATGCTTTCCCTAATATGTGAAAGCTAAGGAGAAATGGGTCATAGGAGGAACTCTAGATGAGAAAGGAAATCCTATAGAGGAGCAAACAAGACAACCTAAATGAGGAGATGGGAGGGGGGAAGAAGGAAATTCTCTAAAACATACAATGTACTTAAACATATCAAAGTCAACCACTAAGCCAAGCAAGGAAATAGGGATGGGGAGGGAATGGGGTGAGAATTGGGTAGGGGTTAAATCGGTGATGTGTACATGTATGTACACACAAGTTTTTTACCACAATATTATGTATGAATATAATGCACCAATAAAAAATTTTTAAAAAGAATCAACAATAATCATAATTTGGTGAATATCACTGGATGATGCAAGGGGGAGTGGGCTGAAAAACAATGAAAGAAAAAGCTAGAGTAGGAAGGAACAAGACTTCCTATGAATGGCTATCCAGCTCTACCTACAGGCAATGAAGAGATGTCAAAGAAATTCTATGCATGGATATAAAATGATAACAGTTGTGTTTTAAGAAAGGATTGGATACTTTCCAACATTTTATATTCTCAACCCTATTATGAAGCTCACTGAAAAGCTTCTTAACACATTTTGTCCCATCATCCCTGATGCAGAACACCTATACATTTAAGTTGAGAAATAAATATACTACTTATGGTCATTTGGAAAAGATTGCTTTTAGAATCTATTCTTTTGAGAAAAGTAAGAGATGGATATCACAGCGCTTGAAAACATATATCTCTCTATATAAAGCTATTGAATATAACTTCCAAACTATTTTAATTCACTTGTGTCAGTTTAGATGAAATAATCACAGAATTGAAAATTTGGGACATAATAGGCTAAGACAGTTTCTACTACTTCATTTCACACCTACATGACACCCAGCCCTCACACAGAACTCAGTAAAACAAAGGGATTCCAAGCAGTTCACTAGCTGCCTACTTCTGTACACTGGAGTTCCACTAAAGGAAAAATGTTCTTCATCAAATAATATTAGAAAGTACTACATTTTACATATTCCTATAACAAATCCCAAGTGCTAATAACTACCACATTAGGGATATCAAGAAGATTTTATGAAATAACTTGATATACAGCATTTCTCAGACTTGCCTAACCATAGTATTTTTTCATAAAATATCTTTTATTGTAGTACGAATTGAGGTTTTACAACATACCCTCCTGAAAATTATGCCATGAAAAATTACTTCTGAGAGAATTAAATCTAAGAATAAGTACATATTTTGTATAATAACTATGCATATACAGATATTATATATACATTTCATTATACATATAAATCATATCTATACAACATATATTTCCTTAACCTATAGCAGCACTGGGAGAGCATGAATATATAATTTCTCTCTTTGCTTATCCACACTCTATCAGTAGTGCCTCATTCCAGCTGCATATTAAAGTCACTTGATGAACTTTTTTTTTTTGGTGGTGGTGGTACTGGAGTTCCTGGAAACCCTTCTACCTCTGGGCTACACTCCCAGACACCTATTTTTTATATTTTTATTTAGAAACAGGGTCTCTTAATCCAGAGAGGCTGACTTCAAACCTGCACGATCCTCCTATCTCCGCCTCCCAAGCGCGGGGATTACAAGCGTGCACCACCACACCTGGCCACTTGATGAACTTTTGAAGAATATTAATGCCTAGGTCTTACTTCTAGAGCAATGAAATCAGAATCTTTAGTTCAGGCTTCAGTAGTTTAATCTGACCCAGACAAACCTGAACTAAGGTTTGCTTTCCACTTTTCTCTTGCTAAAATGGTTACCAGTGGAAGTGAAAAAATGGAAAAGGAAACATGAATTCCAGTTAATGATTCTATTAGAAAATCCATCCCTGAGAAATTAAAAATTGGCTGTATTTATTCTACATATGAATTTGAAACTGGATTTAAAACATTTTTGGCCTTCTCTAAACTTCTTCATACTGGTGGCTTAATGATAATACTAAAGTATGCTAAACAGATGGCCAATGAGGCTTCAAGGGACTCTTTAATTTTATACAAATAGAACCAAATTTTGTAATACAGGCCAAATTTGAATCATTTATATTCATTTCTCAGAAATCTTAATTTCCATAAAACATTGCCAAAAATAAACTGCAAAGCCAAAATTTTAAAATATTTTCCTGGAATAAAATAAAAACTTTTAATAGATGCATATCATAGAAGGTTCAGAACTTAAGTTCAAAGATGGTAACTATTTTATGCCATCATTCTGAATTTTGCAATCATTTTCCAAAATATAATGAATAAATCAAAAGAGATGAAAAGATGTTTCAAAGTATAGTTAAAAGTCGATCTCCCCGAGAATATATTCATCATCTGGAAAAACAGTAGTAATACCCTCCTCAACTCCACATTAATAAAGAAGTCAGAAACAGCAAAGCAAACTTCATTGTACACTGCTTGATTATACTGGCTATTGTTCTTAATTATCATTATCTCTCAGTAGTCAATGAATAGAATCAATATGGTCTCTTAGTTTTATTCTGGATTTCAAATATTTCCACTTACATCTCAGCCTGTCACTAAAAGAACTTATAATTAGTTCAAAATTAATTAATTCAGAATATATATATAACTTTTAACTAATGCCTAAGCCTTACATCTAGAGTTATGAAATCAGAATCTTTAGTTCAGACTTCAGTAGTTTAATCTGACCCATAAAAATGTGAGCGAAGGTTTGCACAGTTCAAGTTTTTTTTAATTCAGAAATAATTCAGAATATATATATAAAATCACTTTTAACCTATTTTCACTTTTAACCTAAACAAATCGCCCCAGTCCTTCACCCTGCCTCTGAAAAGGCACTCATTTTTGTTACTGCTGTTGTTTGGCTTTAGTACTGGGTTTATGGCTGGCATACAGGAATGCTTCTAATATTTTTAGACTGATTTTGTATCCATGATCAGTTCTATAAGCCTTTTGGTTGAGTTTGTTGGATCTTCTAAGTATAGTATCATATCATCTGCAAATAGTGATAGTTTTAGTTCTTCTTTCCCTATTTTTACTCCTTTGATTTCCTTCTCTTGCTTTATTGCTCTGGCTTGAGTCTCAAGTACTATAGTGATAAGAAGTGGTGATAATGGAAAGGCTTGTCTTGTTTGTTTTTAGGGGGAACTCTCAAATTTTTTCCCAGTCTAATATGATAATAAAGCCCTATGGTATACTGCTTTATTAAGTTCAACTGTGTTGCTTCTATTCAGATTCTCTGCAGTTCTTTTAGCATAAATGAGTGTTGGATTTCCTCAAAAGCGTTTTAGCATCTACTGAAATGACCATGTGGTTTTTATCTTTAGTTCGGTTTATGTAGTGAATTATATAGACTGTTTTTCATATTTTGAATCAGCCTTGCATCCCTGGGATGAACCTGCCTTGTTCATGGTGTAAAATTTTCTTGATGTAGTTTTGAGTGCATGTTGCTAGTATTTTGTTTGGCGGTTTTGCATCTAAGTTCAACAATATAGGCCTATAGTTTTCTTGACATGTATTTATTTAGTTTTGGTATTAATGTAATGTTGGCATCACAGAATATATTTGGGAGAGTCCCATTTCTATTTCATAGAATAGATTGAGGAGTATTGGAATTCGCTCTTCTATAAAGGTTTTATAAAATTCACTTGGGAAAGCATCTGGTCCTGGGTTTTTGTTTGATACTAGGCTCTTTATTATTGCTTCGATCACTTTGATTGTTATCAGTCAGTCTAAATTTTCTATATCTTCTTGACTTAGTTTAGGAAGGCTGTACGTATCTAGAAATTTGTCAATTCCTTCCAGATTTTCCATTTTGTTGGAGTATATGTCTTCAAAGTAGTTTCTGATAATACTCTGGATTTCCCTGCAGTTGGTAGTAATACCTCCTTTTTCATCTCTGATTTTAGTAATGTAGATTGATTCTTTTGGTTAGGTTGGCTAGTGGCTTATCTATCTTATTTTTTTGAGAAACCAGTTTTTGTTTTTGTTGATTTTCTGTATTTTTAAAATTCTCTTCTTTATTGATCTCTGCTCTAATTTTAATAATTACCTGTCTTCTACTGGCTTTTGGGTTCCTGTTTTTCAAGGGCTTGGAGGTATATCATTAGGTTATTTATTTGGTGATTTTCAGTTCTTCTTATGTGAGTAATCAGTGCTATGAGTTTTCCTCTTAATGCTGCCTTTAAGGTATTCTAGAAGTTTTGATTTATGTTCTATATTCATTTTTCTCTAGGAATTTCTTAATTTCATACCTTACTTTTTATATGATCCATTCTTTGTTCAGCAGTGTCATGTTCACTCTCAATGTGTATATGTGGTTACTCGGGATATTTTTATTTTTTATTGGTTCACTGTAGTCATACATCTTAATGGGATAGAAGATAATAGAGACATACATGCACATATCACTCACGTAGCCTTTCTTCACTTCCTACCCCATTGCCTCCTCCAGCTCATATTTGGATTAGTGATTGATATGTTTGTGAATGTACATCATGTGTTTATGTGCTTACTCTGGGTCTCTGATAGTTGTTTGATAAAAATTATTGTTCTTTGGTTCTAACTATTACTTATTTCATCTTTATAATTAATCTCTTTTTTAAACAAATTTTTTATTGAACATAAATGGTATACATTTAAACTATACTTGGTGCCCTCTCCACCCCGCCCCCATTTTCCCTTCCCCCTCCCACCAATGGTTGTCCAGGGTAACCATGTCATAGTCCTAATTTTACACATATTCGGATGTAGACCCTCATTAATCAAGTTCAGCCTTCCTCCTCTCCTATCTTTCCATTCAAACTTTGCTGGTATTTCCCCTCCATTATCTGGAGTCCCACTGGTATACTCTGTGTTCCCTAGTTTGGGCATATTAGAGAAAACATATGTACCTTCTCCTCCTGTCCTTGGCTGATCTCGCTTAACATAATGTTTTCCAGGGCTTTCCATCTTCTTGCAAATGATATAATTTTGTTCTTCTTTATGGCTGAATAGAATTCCATTGTGTGTATTTCCCAAAGTTTTGCTATCCATTCATCTGTTGATGGACATCTGGGTTGGTTCCATATTTTGGCTATTACAAATTGTGCTGCTAAGAACATAGGAATGCATATGTTGCTATGGTTCTCTGAATTCAACCCCTTTGGAAAGATACCCAGGAGTGGTAGAGCTGGATCATATGGTGGATCTATTCCCAGCTTTCTTAGGAATCTCCACACAGATCTCCATAGTGGCTGAACTAGTTTGCACTCCCACCAACAGTGTAAAAGAGTTCCTCTTTCCCCACATCCTCGCCAGCATTTGTTATTTGATTTCTTTATGCTTGCCACTCTGACTGGGGTTAGATGGAATCTCAGTGTAGTTTTGATTTGCATCTCCCTGATGGCCAGTGATGTAGAACATCTTTTCATGTATCTATTGGCCCTTTGTATCTCTTCTTCTGTGAAGTGTCTATTTAGTTCATTTGCCCATCTCTTGATTGGATTGTTTGTTTTACTAGTGAAGAGTCTTTTGAGCTCTTTGTATATTCTAGATATTAGCCCCCTATCAAAGTGGTGGCTGGTAAAGATCTTTTCCCATTCTGTAGGCTTCCTCTTTAGGTTATTGATAGTTTCCTTTGATGAGAAGAAACTTTTTAGTTTGATGCTATCCCACTTGTTAATTCTTGCTTTAATTTCCTGAGCTTTGGAGGTTTTGTTGAGAAAGTTACTGCCTGTGCCAGTATGTTGTAGTGTTGATCCTATGCATTTCTCTAATAACTTCATATTCTCAGGTCTAATTTCTAAGCCTTTGATCCATCTTGAGTTGATTCCTGTGCATGGTGAGATATAGGGTTTTAGTTCCATCTTTCTACAAATGGATCGCCAGTTCTCCCAGCACCATTTGTTGAAAAGGCTGTCTTTTCTCCAGCGTATGAGTTTGGCCCCTTTGTCAAAGATTAATTGACTAAAGATGTGTGGGTTTGTTTCTGTATATTCTATTCTAATCCACTGCTCAGTATATCTGTTATTGTGCCAGTACCATGCTGTTTTTACTACTATTGCTCTATAGTATAATTTGAAGTCTGGGATTGTGATGCCTCCTGCGTGTTTCTTATTGCTGAGAATTGCTTAGGCTATTCTGGATCTTTTCTTTCTCCATATAAAGTTCATGATTGATTTTTCTAGGTCTGTGAAGAATGTCACTGGCATTTTAATGGGAATTGCATTGAATCTATAGATCACTTTTGGCAGAATGGCCTTTTTGATGATATTTATTCTGCCTATCCATGAGCATGGGAGATCTTTCCATGTTCCAAGGTCGTCTTCAGTTTCTTTAATGTTTTATAGTTTTCTTTGAAGATGTATTTTTTATCTTTGCTTAGGTTTATTCCTAGGTGTTTTATTGGTTTTGAGGTTATAGTGAATGGAATTGTTTTATTTCTTTCAATTTGGATTCGTTGTTGGCATAAAGAAAGGCAATTTATTTCTTTGGGTTGATTTTGTATCCTGTAAATTTGCTGAACTGTTAATCAGCTCCAGAAGTCTTTTGATTGAGTTCTTTGGGTATTCTAGATAAAGGATCATGTCAACTACAAATAAGGATAATTTTAATTCCTATCTTCCTATGTGAATTCCTTTGATTTCCTTCTCTTGTCTTATTGCTGCGGCAAGGGTCTCAAGGACTATATTGAAAAGGAGTGGAGATAGTGGGTATCCTTGTCTTGTTCCTGACTTTAGAGGAAATTCTTCAAGTTTTTCCCCATTCAATATAATGTTGGCTTTGGGTTTACAGTATATTTCCTTAATGATGTTAAAGTATGTTCCTTCTATCCCAATTTTCTGTGTTTTTAACATAAATTTTATGTGTTTTTAACATAAATGGGTGTTGGATTTTGTTGAATGCTTTTTCAGCATCTATTACTATGATGATGTGAGTTTTTTTCTTGGTTCTATTCATGTGGTGAATAACATGTATTGATTTGCATATGTTGAACCAGCCTTGTTTCTCTTGGATGAAACCAACTTGGTCATGATGTATTATTCTCTTGACATAGTTTTGAAGGCATATGGCTAGTATTTATTTTTTTTTTTTTTAGAATTTTTGCATCTATGTTCATTAAGAATATTGGTCTGTAGTTTTCCTTTCTTGAAGTATCTTTATTTGGTTTGGGGATTAATGTGATACTGGCCTCATAGAAGGAATTTGGGAGAGTTCCATCTCTTTCAATTTCCCGGAACATGTTCTGAAGTATTGGTATTAGTTGTTCACTGAAGGTTTTGTAAATTTCAGCTGGAAACCCAACCCATCTGGGCCTGGACTTTTCTTTGGTGGAAGAATTTTTATTGCCATTTCTATTTCTTTCATTGCTATTGGTTGGTTTAGGGTTGCTATGTCTTGTTGGTTGAGTTTAGATAGGTTAATTGTGCTTAGAAATCTATCAATTTCTTCCATGTTTTCTAGTCTATTGGAGTATAAATTTTTGAAGTAGTTTCTGATAATCTTTTGAATTTCTTCACTATCTGTAGTGATATCTCCTTTTTCATTTCTAATTTTGATAATTTGAGTTGATTCTCTTTTTCTTTTGGTTAGGTTGGCCAGGGGTTTATCAATTCTATTAATCTTTTCAAAGAACCAGCTTTTTGTTTTATTGATTCTCTGAATTGTTTTTTGAACTCTATTTCTTTTATTTCTGCTCTAATTTTAATAATTTATTGCCTTCTGCTGGCTTTGGAAATAGACTGTTGCCGTCTTTCTAGGTCCTTGAGTTGTGTCATTAGGTTCTTTACTTGGTGGTTCTCTGTCCTTCTTATGTGGGCACTCAATGCAATAAACTTTCCTCTTAATACTGCCTTCATGGTGTCCCATAGATTTTGGTAGGTTGTGTCTCTGTTTTCATTTGTTTCCATAAGTTTCTTTATTTCTTCCCTAATTTCTGCTCTTACCCATTCATTATTCAATAGTGTATCATTCAATCTCCATGTATTTGAATAATTTCTTTTGAGTTTCCTGTTGTTGATTTCTACTTTTATTCCATTATGGTCTGAAAGGATGCAAGGAATTACATTACATCTTTTGAATTTGCAGGCGCTTTCTTTGTGTCCCATGATGTGGTCTATTTTGGAGAAGGTTCCATGGGTTGCAGAGAAGAATGTGTATTCAGTAGTTCCTGGCTGAAATATTCTGTAAATGTCTATTAGGTCCATTTGGTTTATGGTTTTCTTCAGTTCTAAGGAGTCTTTACTCATCTTTTGCCTTGAAGATCGATCCAGTGGTGTGAGAGGTGTATTAAAGTCTCCCAGAATTATTATATTTGGGTCTATTTGGGATCTTATGTCCAGAAGGGTTTGTTTTACAAATGTGGTTGCACCCATGTTTGGGGCATAAATATTTACTATCATTATATCTTCTTGGTGTATTGTTCCTTTTAAAAAAAGAAAGTGCCCTGATTTATCTCCTCTGATGTGTTTTAGTTTAAAGTCTGTTTTGTTGGATATCAGGGTTGCTACCCCTGCTCTTTTTTGGTCTCCAATAGCATGGTATATCTTTTTCCGTCCTTTTCACTTTCAGTCTGTGAATGTCTTTGGCTACAAGGTAAGTTTCTTGCAGACAGCACATATTTGGATTATGTTTTCTAATCCACATTGCCAGTCTATGTCTTTTGATTGGTGAGTTAAGTCCTTTGACGTTAAGAGATATTATTGAAATATGGTTTTTGTTTTCTGCCATTTTGTGTTCTGTCTACTCTTGGGTGGTTTGGTCTTTCTTCTTTACTTAAAATGGCCCACTTATTAACTTCCTCTCTTCTCTGGTTCTGAAGTCTGCTTCTTTTTTCTTCTTTATGGTTTATTTCTTTAAGAATTTTCTCTAGTGTTGGCTTTGAATTCATGAATTTTTTAAGATTCTCTTTATCCTGAAATACTTCCCCATTGATTTTGAATAGTAGTTTTGCTGGATAGAGTAGTTTTGAATGGAAGTTATTTTCTTCCAGAGTCTGAATCATGTCGTACCAGTCTCTACTAGCATTCATGACCTGGGTTGTATAGTCTGGGGTGACTTTTATTGTTTTGCCTTTATATGTCATCCATTCTTTTGTTCTCACTGCTTTTAAGATTCCTTCCTTGGCCTCTATGTTGGTCATTTTGGCTATTATGTGGTGTGGGGAGATCCTTCTTTGGTCCTGTCTCAATGATGTTCTGTATGCCTCCTGGACATAAATATCCAAGTCTCTTTCCATGTTTGGAAAATTCTCTGAAATTATTTCTTTGAGGAGATTATGAATGCCCTTGGTCTGTACCTATATCCCTTCTTCAATGCCTGTTATCCGTAAGTTAGGGCGCTTCATACTATCCCATATTTGCTGGATGTTTAGGTTTTGTTGCTGTAAAGATTTCTGTATATCACTGACCATGATTTAGGTTTTGGATGTACTGTCTTCTAACATTGATATTCTGTTTTCCATTTCATCTAATCTTACAGAATTTCTTTCTATTGCTGTCTTCATTTCACTTATTGACTCTTTCATTTCATTCCAGACCTCTTTCTGATTCTTTCTTAATGTTTCCAACTCATCTTTCATCTCCTCTAGACTTGTTTTAAATCCTTTCATCATATTGTACATCAAGATTCGGAACGCTCCTTCTTGCATTTCTTGTAGGTCAATATTCGTGACTTCTGTAGTTTCTCCGCTATTCCTGGTTCTCATATTTTCAAAGTTCTCAGGCCTGTTCTTCTTTTGTCTTCCCATTGCTTGTGGGTACTGTGTATAGTCCAGTCTTAGTAGTAGGGATTTAGAAGAGTTAACAGGTAAGCAGTACTTTTTAGAGTGGTGAGGGTTGGGTGATGTTGGAGAAGCAGGGTTCAGAAGTCAGGAACCATGAACACCAAAATTTTGTTTCTCTGCTTCACAAAATGACAGTAAACAGTAGCCAATGCCAACGGTTGCTGAGTGCACTTTCGTGGACTCGTTGAACTCCCTGCCGCCACGGAAGGCAATATGGTGCCGCTGCCACACCCTAAGCTGTGAGGCTGGCGTTATTTCTTTTCTGATTTTGAGCTCTACTCTGAGTCCCTGGAGGGCTTGGTGAGCCCGGCCCCTGGGAGCTTTAGACGCTCCTTGCGCCGAAAAAACTGCTGAATTACACCTGGCTGTTCAGCATCTGCTCACCTCAGCTCCCTGTCCACCCCGCCTCTCTGGAGCCTGGTGGCTGGTTGAGTGCGCTGATCTGGAGCCATCCAGTAAATTCTCCACTGCCAGAGGCAGTATGGTGCTACTGCCATGTCTAGGCCTTGAGGCTGGCATATCTCCTCTCCGGTTCTGAGCTCCGTTCTGAGTTCCCCTCCTCTCTGGAGCCCAGCGCTGCAAGGGAAGATGGCGCCCACGACACAGCTCTGCCACAGCTGGAATGTGGGCTGGTTTCCTCTCTGGCGTCTGGCTGTTCTTCTAACCTTCCTTCTCTCTGTCTATTGTACTTACAGCTTTTATTTCTCTGCTGGTGGAATTTTCTGGCTAAGAAAAGTGCTGATTTTAGTAATAAAGATCAATTGTTAGCGGTATTCGCAAACACCACTTTACTCGGTTGCCATCTTAAAAATCCGGCTTACTTTCTGCACCCGATGGCCAAAAGCTATAATTAATCTCTTTGAGTATTTTCTCTAGTGCTGGTTTGAAAGATAGAAGTTATTTTAGCTTCTGTGTATTGTGGAAGATTTTTATTTCCATATCTGCTTTTTTCCCTAAGAGCCTATAAGAAGGCAGGAAAAGCTTTGGATGCACATGATGAGGGAGCTTGGTCATACTACTTAACAGATGTGAAATGATACTCAAAAAGAAACACATATCCATGATCCAATCAAGAAATGGAAAATAATCGCGCTTGGGAGGCTGAGACAGGAGGATCACGTAGGTTCGAAGCCAGCCTCAGCTACTTAGTGAGGCTCTCAGCAACTTAAGTGAGACCCTGTTTCCAAATAAAATATAAAATGGGTCTGGGAGTATAGCCCGGAGGTAGAAAGCCTCTGGGTTTAACCTCCAGTACAACCAAAAAAAAAAAAAATGGAAAATAATGTCTCCTCAATTTTGCTAATATATCCCTCTCTGTGTTCTGGCTGAAGCCAAGAAAAGCTAGGGCTTTCCAAACCTACAGATCCAGATCCAGGAACCAGGCCAGAAGAACAATGCTTCTCAAACAGTGGCTTCTACTTACTTACATGCGAATTTCGACCACTGGGTTAAAGGGAGGAAGAAATCTCATTTAAGAAAACAACTCCAAAATAATAGAGTTTAAAGTGTTCTTACTGATAGGGGATTAAGTTTTCCCAGTAACCCCATAGTAGACAGGTGATAGGAAAGAAACTTTTTGTAGCCTTCTGCTTTCATAAAACTAATTGATGGTGAAGGAAGAAATCAAAGAGGAAATCAAAGAGAAAATAGGAAATCAAAGAAGAAACAGAAGCTTCTATGTTGTCCCTATAGTTGGTTTCATCTCCTTCTCAATTCCCCATTCCTCACCTACCATTACTTTGACATTAGGCAGAAAATATGAATGTGACAGAAGTCCTAAAAAGTAGTCAGTGGGAGGGAAGGGAAGACATACTTATTTACTTCTAGACCAATCTGGTTTCGTTCTATGAAAAAGAGAGAAAGAAAGGAAAAAGGTAAGACATAATTTAATTGAGTCACTTGTTGAGGGACTAACTACTCTACAAACACCAAAGTTTGTTAAACTGTGAGTGTATAGCCCCCTTTAAACCTCAGGAACCAGATCCATTTAGGCATTCTAGGCTGGCTCTTGTTTAGGCTTCACAGCATTTCTGACCAGACCAGAGGGAAGGAGACTCCTAAGTTAGCCACAGATGTTGATGCAAAGCGGTTCCGGGCAGAAGACTTTCTCAGGCCAGGACACCTCTCTCCGTGTTTTGACCTACTCTCTCATCTAAGGAGGCATCTCTACTACTGGCTCCTAGCTTCTTCCACACATTACACTTGTCATCCCCTGGCTTCAGTGCATGTTACCACCTTTCTTAACTGTTCTTACTCCTCCTCAGGCCAGGTATTAGTTCCCTAACTCACTGGAGACCACCTTGGCTTGGCTGATTTTCTAGAAACTGCCATGCAGGCTATGTTCACCATCTGTGTGAAAGCTTCAACAATGGCCCTGGTGCTCTTATCTGCTGTGGCTTGAGGACTCAAAAGTGGACTCAGTTAGGACAAATACTACCTTGTATCTCTCCATTTTCACATGGAAATGCTGAAACCATGATCACATACTAAAGAGTACTTAAAAAATACTACGCAGAGACAAAAGTAAGAATGTGAATTAGCCACAGGACAACTTTTTTTCCTTTTCTTCTTCGTTTTTGGACTAAACTCGGGCATATCCTACCTCTGAAACACACTCAGCAATATATTGCTTTATTAGTTTTGTAACAGACTCACTAGGTTACTGAAACTGGCCTTGAACCTGAGATTCTCCTGTCTGAGCCTCCCAAGTACTGGGATTACACGTATATGCCACCATGCCCAGCTCCACAGTGTAATTTTAAAGTAATATATTTTATCTAATTTCGGAGCCCACTCGGCTGGCCCGAGGTGGGTCAGCAGCTCTAAGATGGCGCCACGGCAAGGCACCAGATCACGCGCCTCTCTGTTTGCTGGTGATAGCCGCATGCGCAGTGTGACTGATCATGTGTCAGGTGCATGATCAGTGCCTGCGTTCATCATGTCCATCAATGGAGTAGCCAATGGAAAACTGTATTGTAAGGTCAGGGGGGAGGGCCTTCGAAGTTGTATATATACAGGTGGTTGCGTGAATAAAGGAGAATTCTTGTTCCAGCTGAAGAGGTATCCATGTCGTTCTCTGAGTCCCTGCGGGTCGGAGTTTTGGGGAACGATAAGTGGGGCTGAAACCCAGGAACAACAGATTAGTTTGGTAAGTTCGCAGGTAAGCGACGAAGGGCAGCGCTGATAAGGTTTGCCAGGCAGGGCGACGAATATTAAGGATCGCGGGAAGCAACGTAGCAATGGGGTCAAAAGTCTCTTCTTTTAGAGTAAAGGAAGCCTTGAATAAAATTCTGTGTAAGGGAGGAGTAGAAGTGAAAGCAGCTACTATTGAAAATTTCCTCTGCACTGTAAAAGATATAGCACCATGGTTTTTGGAAGAGGGCTTTGTTAACATCCCTCAGTGGGAGCATTTAGGGAGGGATTTACAAAGAGCAGATGCCGAGGAGCCCTTGCCCTCTGGTACATTAGCCATTTGGACGCTAGTTAAATCTTGCCTTGCAGATAAAACTGGGAGGTATCGGCAGGTCTTAGCAGAGGGGGCAGACGTTTTGGAGGAAGTTAAGGAAGAAATATCTAAAGGTAGTCAAAAAGAATGTCAGGATCAAGAGAGGGGAAAAGAAATGTTTGATAGTGAGACATCTGATGAGGAAATAGAAGGGTGGTCTAGGAAAAAGGAGGATGAGGAAGAAAAAGCTCTGATCGCAGAATGGGGGCGTTTCCGAATCATGCGTCACCGCAAAGAGAAACCTCCCGAGCCTTCGGCTCCTAGTCCTCCTCCAATAATGCCGCCGCCATATAACCCTGCTGAAGAAAAAATTTATAAGCAACATATGACTAAGCAAGATAGCAATCCATGGGCTGAAGTTTTGCCCTCTCCGGGGGCTTTCCCAGTCTTTTTAGACCAAACCCAGCAAAGGTATCATGAGCCATTAGATTGGAAGATTGTACAAAGATTAAAAGAAGCTGTGTCCACATATGGAGTGCAGGCCTCATTTACCTTGTCACTGGTAGAATCCTTTGAAAGGTACTCCATGATTCCAAATGACTGGATGAATTTGTGCAGGGCTGTACTGTCTGGTGGAGCCTATCTTAATTGGAAGTCAGCCTATATAGAATATTGCTCTGATCAAGCTCGTGTTAATGCTCAGGCAGGGCAACCAGCTTGGAATTTAGATATGCTAATGGAACAGGGACCATTTGCAAATAATCAAAATGGGTACCCGCAGCAAGTATATGGGCAGATTAATCAAGCAGCATTAAGGGCATGGAAAATGTTATCAGGGACAGGTAATTTAGGGGCCAGTCTGTCAAAAGTTACTCAAGGACCCAATGAGTCTTTTGCTGATTTTTTATCCCGGCTTGTGGAAACAGCTTCTCGGATTTTCCCTGATGTGGATGCTGCCATACCATTCATTAAACAGTTGGCTTATGAACAAGCAAATAAAACTTGCCGGAATGCCATTTGTCCCTACAAAAACAAAGGGCTCGAAATCTGGCTTAAGGTATGCCGGGACATAACTGATTCAGTCATACAAAGACAAGCCATAGCCACTGCCATTATTGCTGGGTTACAGGGCAGGCCTTACAATCAAAAAAAGAAAGGTATCTCAGGAAATTGTTTCTGATGTGGTCAGCCGGGACATTTTAAAAGAGAGTGCACACAGATTAATCCTGGAGCACTCTCTAGACAGGCCCAAAAGACTCCCAAATTGTGTCCTCGATGTAGAAAAGGCAATCATTGGGCCGGAGAGTACAGATCTCAATGGGATGTGGATGGAACGCCTCTTCCCCCACTGCAATCGGGTGCAAAGCCAAAAAAAAAGGGCAGAGGGACCCTGTGCCTCAAGGCCCTCAAATGTATGGGGCAATTCAACAGGAGACAGGGAATGTAGGGCCACAGATGAGGCAGGTGCCTTGATTTCAGCAGCCTCTCCCACCATACGGAGAGCAACCCCAGGGAGTGCAGGATTGGACGTCTGTGCCACTGCCTGACTCGTATTAACCCCTGAAATGGGAGGTCAGAAATTAGACTCAGATTTTAATGGACCTCTGCCCCACAATACAGTGGGACTGCTTTTGGGAAGAAGTTCAACCACTCTATCTGGGTTGGTTGTGCATCCTGGAGTGATAGATGAAGATTATAAAGGCAATGTAAAAATATTAGTATCCTCCCCTCGAGGGATATCAGTCATTAATGCAGGAGATCATGTGGCTCAAATTCTTATATTACCCAGTACACATGCCAATTTTCCCAGTAGAAAGGGTCCAAGAGGAAATCAAGGGTTTGGCTCCTCAGGAGCCCCAGGTGCATGGCTTACCATGGGTATGGGGTCCCGGCCTATGTATAAGCTTCAAATCCAAGGAATTTCATTCTGGGGGTTGTTGGGCTCTGGAGCTGATAGGAGTATTATTAAGGCCTCGGACTGGCCTCAAAGCTGGGTCATACAAAAAACAGATCAATTATTAAAAGGATTGGGGTATGCTCAAAGTCCAGATTGCAGTGCCACTCATCTGGAATGGAAGGATGAAGAAGGGCATTCGGGAACATTCCAGCCTTTTGTCTTGGAACTCCCAGTGTCCCTGTGGGGGCGGGATGTCTTACAAGAAATGGGTGTTAGGTTAACCACTGATTCGGCGTATAGTGTTCAGAGCCATCAACTCATGACATCAACCGGTTATTCAGGTAGAGGGGGACTTGGCCGTTATGAGCAAGGCCGGTCCTCCCCTATTCCACTGAAAGGAAGGGCTAATCCCAAGGATTGGAGGGGACTGGGTTTTCCCGTGGGGCCACTGAGCAATTGAAAATCAAGTGGAAGGCTGATGCGCCGGTGTGGGTGCCTCAGTGGCCCCTTCCTAAAGAAAAGATTGTAGCCGCCCACCAACTTGTACAAGAGCAATTAGATGCTGGTCATTTACAGTCTTCTGTATCGCCCTGGAACACTCCTATTTTTGTGATAAAGAAAAAATCTGGGAAATGGAGGCTGCTGCACGATTTGAGAGCTGTAAATGACAGCATGGAGGTTATGGGGCCTGTGCAATTGGGACTGTCAGTAATTTCAGCCTTTCCTCGGGATTGGCCTACTATGGTGTTAGATATTAAGGATTGCTTTTTTCCCACTCCGTTACACCCACTGGATACCCCCCGGTTTGCCTTTACTTTGCCTTCTATTAATCATCAACAAGTGGATCAGAGATATGAGTGGACGGTGTTACCCCAGGGTATGGCTAATAGTCCACTCTATGTCAGCTTTATGTTGACAAAGCGTTAAAGCCTGTTAGAGATTCTTTTCCCTCCTCTATTATTTGTCACTATATGGATGATATCCTATTGTGTGCAGAACATCAGCAAATATTAGATGAGATGTTTGCACAAACTGTTAGCCATCTAAGAAAATAGAATTTAGAAATTGCTCCTGAGAAGGTTCAACAGCAGGATGTGAAGCATTATCTTGGGGCCAGGCTAGAAGGAACTATAGTATGCCCTTTGCAGGTTAACCTTCGTGTAGATAAATTAAAAACGTTAAATGATTTTCAGAAACTTCTTGGGGATATTAATTGGATACGTCCCTATTGCTGACTTAGCAATGCCGATTTGAAACCCTTGATTTGTTGAAGGGGGATTCTAATTTGCTCTCCCCTCGGGAATTAGCCCCTGAGGCTCGGAAATGCCTTCAGTTAGTGGAGTTCAGATTGTCTGAGTCTCAAGTGGACTGAAATGATTATATTAAGAACTTTTATTGTGTGTTTTAACTACCAATTTTACTCCTTACAGGTGTGTTATGGCAAGAGGGTCCCATAATGTGGGTTCATCTTCCTCATCCCCTAGTAAAGTATTGCCCTGGTATCCAGCCAGTATAGCTCAAATAATATTGAAAGCAATAAAAGTCACCATAACAGCTTTTGGTAAACAGCAGGATGTTATTATCACTCCATATTTAACTGATCAGCTTTCGATGTTGGCAGCTGTGGACACGGATTGGGCAGTGGTTCATACCACTATAACAGGGAGATTTGATAATCATTATCCTGCTCATCCTTGGCTTAAATTTATATTGGTGCATCCAGTGGTTTTTCCACGACTGACTAAAAATGTTCCAATTCCAGGAGCACCCAATATATTCACAGATGGCTCTAAAGGGGGAGTGGGGACCTTGATTGTGGAAGGTCATGAGCCTCAAACTTTTCTTTTCCCATATGTTTCTGCCCAAGTAGTGGAAATTTTGATTGTTATTAAAGCATTTGTATTATACAAGTCTCTTCCTTTTAATTTGATTTGATAGTAAATATGTAATACTGGCTGTTAATTCTCTTGAGTGTGTAGATCAGATTAAAGGACAGTCCACAATATTATCTTTGTTAGCTACGCTTCAGCAATGCATTTGGGATCGAAAATGTCCATTTTATGCCATGCATATAAGGGCTCATTCTGGATTCCTGATCCTCTAGCCGCCGGCGGGAATTCCGAAGCTGATTGATATACCCGATCGGTATTTATCTTCATGGGACAGGATAATTTGCAACAATCTCGAGATTTTCACACTAAATTTCATGTAAATGCTCAGACATTATGATGGAAGTTTAAAATTACTAAGGAACAGGCCAGAAACAACATTTTGCAATGTAAAAATTGTGTTACTTTATTACCACAGCCCTCGCGAGGAATCAATCCTCATGGATTGCAACCCCTTCACCTATGGCAAATGGATGTTACTCATATCCCTGAATTTGGTTCTCTGAAATATGTGCATGTTTCTGTGGATACATGTTCTAGTGTTATTTTTACATCAGCTCATACTGGTGAGAAAGCTCAGCATGTTATTTCCCACTGTCTGCAAGCTTTTGCAGCTTGGGGAAAACCTAAGCAATTTAAAACTGATAATGGCCCTGCTTATACATCTCAAAGATTTTCCCATTTTGTACTCAATTGCAAATCCAGTTATGTCATGGGTTGCCATTTAACCCTCAAGGACAAGGAATTGTGGAATGAGCCCATTCTACTCTCAAACGTACCTTGATGAAACAAAAAGGGGGAATAGGAGTACAATGGAAAGCACCTAAAGATCAACTCAATCTCACTTTATTTATTTAAAATTTTTTAACATTGGATGTGGATGGACGTTCTGCAGCGGAACGGCACTGTTCACCTTGCTTGCGAAGGGCAGGCTGAGCCATGTGGAAGGATGTGTTGACAGGGAGATGGAATGGTCCAGATCCAGTACTAACATGGGCTCGAGGCTCTGTGTGTGTTTTTCCACAGGACAAGGAAACGCCTATTTGGGTCCCAGAAAGATTGTACCGCCATGTTCGAGATCAGGAGGAGGAACCAAAGCATCGGGTTGTTGATCCTGCAATTATTGGTGATGATGCATCTGGGGAAGGGTGAGAGAGAATTGTGGGGGATTGTTCCGGCATTCCCACTTCCTCTGCCCATCACCACAGGGATAATGGTAGTTGTACAGATATAACATCTATGTCCATGTTGTTAGGGGGAGCTGTAAGAAATTGTAGTTATATTCAAAATTTTTTCACTTTCTTTTGAGGATAGCGTACAGGTAAATTGCTCTAGTTGACAGTCCTTAGTATTTAAGCCAACCCCTGTCTTTTTGGCTCCACCGTTCTGTTGGATTGTTTTTAGTGGGTCTGAAATTAATGACAGTTTATCTTGTTTTAATGATACCTGTTTTTTGACCCCCTGCTGGAATGCTAGTGTCAATGGGTTTATGCATCACATCTGTTCAGTATCATAATGTAGTTTGTGTAGCTAATTTGTCCCGCAGAATGGCAATATGCTTTTAGGAAATTGGAATCAGGAATTTGAACGAACCATGGCCGATCTGCATGCGTCAATTGTGACCATGAATGCTTCTCACGTAGAAATCGCCTCGATTCAGCAATGGATGTATATGATCCATGGAACTGTGGGATTTCTTAAGGATTGGGGGTAGTCACTTTTTGGGCGTTCTTGCTGGTGGTTATGGGTGGTATGATTGTTGGGTACATACGTCGAATTAAGCGGCAAGCAGCAAAACAATAATGTGTCCTTATCCAAGCCATGGCTGCCTTAGAGGCTGGGACATCTCCTCAAATATGGCTCAATATGCTGAACTGGTAGTCAATGACGGGTAAGATCGAGTGCAGAGATATATCAACCTAAGACAGGAAAACAACCATGATGTTGTTTATCCCATGACAGGTAAGAATATTTGCTGCATTCGACAACCTAAGCCAGGCACAGTCCCTCAGCGCACCCTGAGTGCATTTTGTTTCTTTGATAAAACAAAAAGGGGGAGATGTCGGAGCCCATTCGGCTGGTCCAAGGTGGGTCAGCAGCTCTAAGATGGCACCACGGCAAGGCGCTAGATCACGCGCCTCTCTGTTTGCTGGCGATAGCCGCATGCGCAGTGCGACTGATCATGTGTCACACCAAGCAAAGGATATTCATTAAAAAAAGAAAACAGTCAGGTGTGATGGTGTATGCTTCCGATCCCAGTACTTGGGAGACTGAGAAAGGAGGATCACAAGTTCTCAGACAACCTCAGTTATTTAGTGAGGCCTTCCACAACTTGGTGAGACTCTGTTTTAAAATAAAGGATAGCGTTTTTTTTTTTTTTAGTTTTTTTTTTTTTCCCCAAAATGGCGACTGAGGGACACAGCACTCCTCAGTAGCTGAAGCAAATAAAGTTCAAATACTTAGAAAGCTGTGTCTTAATCAACAAAATAAATACATACCAGGAACCAAATCAAATCCTGGTACCTCGGGGGAACTCTGAACTTGAAGAAGAAGAAGAACATAGATCGGACACCGGACCAGCTGCAGATACAATCGGATCTGAACACTGTTCAGCGGCGGGCTGCTTTCGCGGGCCCGCGGAGCTGCCTGCCCGATAGTCCCGATAGTCCCGCAGCAAGATAATCCAGGACTGAAAACAGCGAGCAGCACCCACCGTCAGAATTCTGTGTGTTCACCAGAGACTGGACCACAACAGCATAGAGACTCCCACGAATCCTGAACCAAGGAAGACAGGTACCTGCGGGCGCCCAGGGAAGTGCAGACCCCCCCAGCACGCCCAAGCCTCAGACCCGAGCACTCTCCTCTGCGCACCTTGTCTGTGCCCCGTCCCCTGCTAGCAGTCAGTGCCTGGGCCACTCTCTCACTAAATTGGAGCCTTCCTGTGTGTCTCGCCCCCCCCCCCCCCGCCACCTTGCCAGAGATGGCCTTCCAGGCTGCGAAAGCCCTGTGTAAACCGGAAATCTCCTTGGGGCACCCCCCAGTTTCTACATCCCGCGGGAGGCAGAGACCATTACTGGGCACCACGCACTGGATCCTTGAGCACCTATCCTGCACTCCTGGCCCACCGCTAGGTGTTCCTACTCTCCTGGTAGCCAGATGCTTAGTTCTAAGCGAGAACTCAGCTCAATACACCTTGGAAGAGCATACCAGCAGCAACAGACAGCTGCATCCACTCACTCCTGGGTCCAGTAAAAGCAGCACACCCAGCCTGCACTCTTGGAATAGGCAGAGCTCTGGCAGCAAGCGTGGGCATCCAGGAACCAGCATCCATTTGCCCAGGGTACATCTTGGGACCACACCGGCTAACCCAGCTGGAATTTCCAGAGACACAGGAAACTCCAGAGGGCCACAATATCTGCACAGGACCTCAGGGGGAGGTTCTAATTATACCTTGGTCATTCTCCACCCATGTTGTAGGGAAGCACAGGTTGGAGCCTAGGGTGGTGAGTGCAGAGGTACTGACCACAGGTTAGAATTTCGCAGAACCTGTGAACTGTACAGAATCAAATAAAAGTGAAACCAGACATCCGGACACATAAACCTAAAGCAGCTAAAGGAGACAAGGTGTCCAAACACCCAGAGTGACCTAAGTAGATAAAAAATAGAGTACAAAGAAAACTAAGAGACATTGGATGGTATCCTGAAAGTTACCAAAGCAATCAGATAGCACATATTATATAGACCTGATCCCATATGCGTAAATAAGGAGGACTGTTCATTTTACTTTTAAGGTGGATGTTTTGTTTTATTTTGCTTTTACAGTGCTTTTGTTTTGGTATGGTTATTGCTGTTTTATTTTTTTTTCTTTTAACCCACACTTCTCTTACTTTCACATGTTGTTTTTATATATATATATATTGGATTGTTTGCCTTATTTTTTTATTTCACACAGCTGCTAGTTCCTTTTATTTTATTCTTGTTATTTTTTCCTCTTTCTTCCGCTTTCCTTCCTTTATTTTCATTCTCCTCCTTTGATTGGTTTTCCTCCCTTTTTCTTGGATTACATAATAGTCTTGGTACCTTGTGTGGATTTTTTTTCTATTCTTTTTTTTTTTATGTCTGTCTGCTCCTTCCATCACCCCTATTTACAAACCTTCCCACACTAACCCTACATACTTTTCTCCCCCAAAACTTTTCCACATAATATACCTCCTGGTCTAATACCCTACGTATTTCTTACATCCATAATTACTCCACGAACGACAAGAGTCCTAGTAGTTAACTCTCTCATTCCTAGCAAGATTTCACCTTACCATACTTAAAGTCTTTCTCAACCTAAACATATCCTCTACCTAATCTGACTCCTTTACCAATCACCCCAGCTCCTCCCACATCACCCACCCTCAACACTGGAAAGGCTCTGCTGACTAGCCAATACCCCAACTCATAATATTAAGATTTGACTAAGCATAATACTCACGAACGATGGGTAGAAACCAGAAAAACAGGACAGAGAACGCTACAAATATGAGAACAAGGAATTATGAAGAGACAGCAGAAATCACGAATACTGACCTACTAGAAATGCAAGAAGGGGAGTTCAGAATCTTGTTGTTCAATATGATGAAAGGATTCAGATCAAGTATAGAGGAGGTTAGAGGTGAATTAGAAACACTAAAAAAGAATCAGAAAGAGGTCTGGAATGAAATGAAAGAGGCAATAAGTGAAATGAAGACAGCAATTGAAAGAAACTCTGGAAGATTAGATGAAATGGAAAACAGAATATCAATATTAGAAGACAGTACATCCCAAAACGAAAACACAGTCAGCGATATACAGAAATCTTTACAGCAACAAAACCTAAACATCCAGCAATTATGGGATAATATGAAGCGCCCTAATTTACGGATAATAGGCATTGAGGAAGGGATAGAGGTACAGACCAAGGGCATCTGTAATATCTTCAAGGAAATAATCTCAGAGAATTTTCCAAATATGGAAAGAGACTTCGATCTTCAAGTCCAGGAGGCATACAGAACTCCACTGAGACAAAACCAAAGAATGACCACTCCACGCCACATAATAACCAAAATGACCAATATAGAGGCTAAGGAAGGAATCTTAAAAGCAGCGAGAACAAAAGGTCGGGTAACATATAGAGGCAAAACAATAAGAATCACCCCAGACTATACAACCCAGGTTAGGAATGCTAGGAGAGACTGGTACGACGTGATTCAGACCCTGGAAGAAAATAACTTCCAGCCCAGATTAATCTATCCAGCAAAACTACTATTCAAGATCAATGGCGAATCCAAAGTCTTTCACGATAAACAGAATCTCAAAAAATTCATGAATTCAAAGCCAACACTAGAGAAAATTCTTAAAGAAATAAACCATAAGGAAGAAAAAAGAAGCAGACTTCAGAATCAGAGAAGAGAGGAAGTTAATAAGTGGGCCACTTAAGTAAAGAAGAAAGATCACACCACCCAAGAGTAGACAGAACACAAAATGGCAGAAAACAAAAATCATATTTCAATAATATCTCTTAATGTCAAAGGACTTAACTCACCAATCAAAAGACATAGACTGGCAATGTGGATTAGGAAACATAATCCAAATATATGCTGTCTCCAAGAAACACACCTCACAGCCAAAGACATTCACAGGCTGAAGGTGAAAGGATGGAAAAAGATATACCATGCCACCAGTGACCAAAAAAGAGCAGGGGTAGCAACCCTAATATCCAACAAAACAGACTTTAAACTAAAACACATCAAAAGAGACAAATCAGGGCACCTCCTTTTACTAAAAGGAACAATATGCCAAGAAGATATAATGATAGTAAATATTTATGCCCCAAATATGGGTGCAACCACATTTGTAAAACAAACCCTTCTGGACATAAGATCCCAAGTAGACCCAAATACAATAATTCTGGGAGACTTTAATACGCCTCTCAAACCACTGGACCGATCTTCAAGGCAAAAGTTGAGTAAAGACGTGTTAGAACTAAAGGAAACCATAAACCAAATGGACCTAATAGACATTTTCAGAGTATTTCAACCAGGAACTACAGAATACACTTTCTTCTCAGCAGCCCATGGAACCTTCTCCAAAATTGATCACATCCTGGGACACAAAGAAAATACCAGCAAATTCAAAAAATGTAATATAATTCCTTGCATCTTTTCAGATCACAACGGAATAAAAGTAGAAATCAACAACAGGAAACTTGAAAGAAAGTATTCAAATTCATGGAGAATGAATGATACTCTATTGAATGACGAATGGGTAAGAGCAGAAATTAGGGAAGAAATAAAGAAATTTATGGAAACAAACGAAAACAGAGACACAACCTACCAAAACCTATGGGACACCATGAAGGCAGTACTAAGAGGAAAGTTTATTGCATTGAGTGCCCACATAAAAAGGACGGAGAACCACCAAGTAAAGAACCTAATGACACAACTCAAGGATCTAGAAATTCTGCAACAGTCTACTCCCAAAGCCAGCAGAAGGCAAGAAATCATCAAAATTAGAGCAGAAATAAATGAAATAGAGAACAAAAAAACAATTCAGAGAATCAATAAAACAAAAAGTTGGTTCTTTGAAAAGATTAATAGAATTGATAAACCCCTGGCCAACCTAACCAAAAGAAAAAGAGAATCAACTCAAATTATCAAAATTAGAAATGAAAAAGGAGATATCACCACAGATAGTGAAGAAATTCAAAATATTATCAGAAACTACTTTAAAAATTTATACTCCAATAGACTTGAAAACCTGGAAGAAATTGATAGATTTCTAAGCACAGTTAACCTTCCTACACTTAGCCAAGAGGACATAGCAAGCCTAAACCAACCAATAACAACCAAAGAAATAGAAATGGCAATAAAAATTCTTCCACCAAAGAAAAGCCCAGGCCCAGATGGGTTCCCAGCTGAATTCTACAAAACCTTCAGTGAACAACTAATACCAATACTGCATAACGTGTTCCGGGAAATTGAAAGAGATGGAACTCTCCCAAATTCCTTCTATGAGGCCAGTATCACATTAATCCCCAAACCAAATAAAGATACTTCAAGAAAGGAAAATTACAGACCAATATCCTTAATGAACATAGATGCAAAAATTCTAAACAAAATACTAGCTATACGCATTCAAAACTATATCAAGAGAATAATACATCATGACCAAGTCGGTTTCATCCCAGAAAAACAAGGCTGGTTCAACATACGCAAATCAATACATGTTATTCACCACATAAATAGAATCAAGAACAAAAACCACATCATCATAGCAATAGATGCTGAAAAAGCATTCGACAAAATCCAACACCCATTTATGTTAAAAACACTGCAAAAAATTGGGATAGAAGGAAAGTACTTCAACATCATTAAGGCAATATACTGCAAACCCAAAGCCAACATTATATTGAATGGGAAAAAACTGCAAGAATTTCCGCTACAGTCAGGAACAAGACAAGGATGCCCACTATCACCACTCCTTTTCAACATAGTCCTTGAGACTCTTGCTGCAGCAATCAGACAAGAGAAGGAAATCAAAGGAATTCACATAGGAAGAGAGGAATTAAAATTATCCTTATTCGCAGATGACATGATCCTCTATCTGGAAGACCCAAAGAACTCAACCAAAAGACTTCTGGACCTGATTGACAAATTCAGCAAAGTCACAGGTTATAAAATCAACCTAAAGAAATCAGTGGCTTTTCTTTATGCCAACAACGAATCCACAATGAAAGAAATAAAAACAACAATTCCATTCACTATAACCTCAAAACCAATAAAATACCTAGGAATAAACCTAACCCAAGATGTAAAAGACCTCTACAACAAAAAACTATAAAACATTAAAGAAAGAAATTGAGGAAGACCTTGGAAGATGGAAAGATCTCCCGTGCTCATGGATAGGCAGAATAAATATCATCAAAATGGCCATTCTGCCAAAACTGATCTATAGGTTCAATGCAATTCCCATTAAAATACCAGTGACATTCTTCAGAGACCTAGAAAAATCAATCATGAATTTCATATGGAGAAAGAAAAGACCTAGAATAGCCAAAGCAATTCTCAATAACAAGAAACACGCAGGAGGCATTACAATCCCAGACTTCAAACTATACTATAGAGCAATAGTAGTAAAAACAGCATGGTACTGGCACAAAAACAGATATACTGACCAGTGGATTAGAATAGAAGACACAGAAACAAACCCACACATCTTTAGTCAATTAATCTTTGACAAAGGGGCCAAACACATACGCTGGAGAAAAGACAGCCTTTTCAACAAGTGGTGTTGGGAGAACTGGCTAATCATTTGTAAAAAGATGAATCTAAACCCCTATATCTCACCAAACACAGGAATCAACTCAAGATGGATCAAAGACTTAGAAATTAGACCTGAGACTGTGAAGCTAGTAAAGGAGAGCATAGGTTCAACACTACAACATATTGGCACAGGCAGTAACTTTCTCAACAAAACCTCCAAAGCTCAGGAAATTAAAGCAAGAATAAACAAGTGGGATAACATCAAACTAAAAAGTTTCTTCTCATCAAAGGAAACTATCAATAACCTAAAGAGGAAGCCTACAGAATGGGAAAGGATCTTTACCAGCCACCATTCTGATAGGGGGCTAATATCCAGAGTATACAAAGAGCTCAAAAGACTCTACACTAGCAAAACAAACAACCCAATCAAGAAATGGGCAAATGAACTAAAAAGACACTTCACAAAAGAAGAGATACAAAGGGCTAATAGATACATGAAAAGATGTTCTTCATCACTGGCCATCAGGGAGATGCAAATCAAAACTACACTGAGATTCCATCTAACCCCAGTCAGAGTAGCAAGCATAAAAAAATCAAATAACAACAAATGCTGGCGAGGATGTGGGGAAAGAGGAACTCTTTTACACTGTTGGTGGGAATGCAAACTAGTTCAACCACTATGGAGATCTGTGTGGAGATTCCTAAGAAAGGTGGGAATAGATCCACCATATGACCCAGCTATACCACTCCTGGGTATCTTTCCAAAGGGGTTGAATTCAGAGAACTACAGCAACATATGCATACCTATGTTCATAGCAGCACAATTTGTAATAGCCAAAATATGGAACCAACCCAGATCACCATCAACAGATGAATGGATAGCAAAACTGTGGGAAATACACACAATGGAATTCTATTCAGCCATAAAGAAGAACAAAATTATATCATTTGAAAGAAGATGGAAAGCCCTGGAGAACATAATGTTAAGTGAGATCAGCCAAGCACGGAAGAAGAAGATACATATGTTTCCTCTAATATGCCCAAACTAGGAAACACAAAGAATACCAGTGGGTCTCCAGATATTGAAGGGGAAATACTAGCTAAGTTTAGATGGTAAGATAGGAGAGGAGGAAGGCCGGTCTTGATTAATAAGGGTCTACACTTGAACATGTGTAAAATTATGAATAAGATATGGTTAACCTGGACAACCATTGGTGGGAGGGGGGAAGGGAAAATGGGGGCGGGGGGGAGAGGGCACCAAATATAGTGTAAATGTATACTATTTATGTTCAATAAAAAAATTGTTAAAAAAAAAAAAATAAAATAAAATAAAATAAAGGATAGCCGGGCGTGGTGGCACATGCTTGTAATCCCTGCGCTTGGGAGGCGAAGACAGGAGGATCTCACAGGTTCTAAGCCAGCCGTGTGCTGGCTTAGGAGACCCTGTTTCCAAAATGAAAAATGTAAAACTAGGTCTGGGAGTGTAGCCCCGAGGTAGAAGGGCTTCCAGGAACCCCAGTACCACCAAAATAAATAAATAAATAAATAAATAAATAAATAAGGATAAAAAAAGGGCTGAAGGTATAGATTGAAGGTAGATGCCCCTGGGTTCCATCTCCAGTACCATACACACACACAAAAAAGAAAGACTACCTCACTTTAAGAATCATTACCAACTCATAATTAAAGTCTCCTATAAGGAATAAAAAAAAAAAAAAGAAACCTAGCCAGAGGTACAAACTTCAATATAACCAACCTTAATGTGTTTTGAAAGCTGCCAATCTAAATAAAATATAAAAGACCATAAAATCCTTATTATTTATTTTACTGTATTTGAGTTCTGAGTATGAAGTCAATGTTGAAGCAGTTGAACCCTTCAAGAATGATGCTGAGAAATTCCAGGAAGATGGCGACTGAGAAAAGCGGCGTTTACGAATCCCGCTAACAATCGATCTCTATTGCCACAAAATCAGCGCCTTTTCATAGCCAGAAAACACCATCGGCAGAGAAATAAAAACTGTAAATAAAAGGAACAGAGAAAAGGAAGGCTAGAAGAACAACCAGACACCAGAAAAGAAACTAGCCCGCACAGTGGAGCAAGGATGGTGGAGCCACACCGGAACCATCTTCCCTCGCAGCACCAGGCTCCATAAGAGAAAGGTATTCAGACCAGAGCTCAAAGCCAGAAGGGAGGTGTGCCAAACTCAAGTCCAAGGGCACGGCAGCAGTGCCAAACTGCCAGCAGCAGCAGCAGAAAGTTCACCGGGCCTGTGACAGCCACCAGGCTCCAGAGAGGAAAGGGAAACAAGGAGATGAAGTGAGCAGCTGCGGAAGATCTGGGTGCAATTCAGCAGTTTTTTTGGCGCAAAGAACGTCTAAAACTCCCGGTGGCAAAGCACAGCACGCCCTCCAGGGACTCAGAACGGAGCTCAAAACCAGAAAAGAAATACGCCAGCCTCACAGCCGAGGATGCAGTAGCAATGCCATATTACCAGCAGCATTGGCAAGTTCACTGAGTCCATGAGAGCTAGAGATCGGCGCACTCAACAACTATAAGTGTAACTGCAGTCCCTAAAGGAAAAACCCCAGTACTGCATCCACCAGGACTTGCGCAGCTTTGATAATCTCCCTGGGTCTGAGTATTTTGCAGTCCAACCTTGTGAAGGATTAGAGGTGGCAGAAATACCACACCCTAGTCACAGCTCCCTGTGGAAAAACACCTAACCTGGCACCGCTCCCCCAATGGTCTTGCACAGCCTCGATTAACTCCCTGGGTCTGAGACTTTGTGATACAACCCAGTAAAGGAGTAGTGGTGACTGAGATTACAACAGATTCAAGATCTAGAGCACCCTAAGTGAAGTCATAGTGACCCAGGAAAGAAGCCAGAGAAGGCACAAACTTCTGAAATTATAGGAAAGAGAAATAAAAATGGAGCAATGAATGCCCACAAACCCACAACATCAGAACCTAATAACACAGAAATTCAGAGATGTCTAAAATATCAAATTAGCAAAATAACTATAGAAATAATACATGACCTTCAAAAAGAATTCGGAGAGTCTAAAAGAAATAAAGAATACAATCATTGAGGTAAAGGCTTCAATTCAAAGTATAAACAATTGATTAGACCACATGCAGAAAAGGATCTCACACCTAGAAGATGATCACTCTAAAAATAAATGCATACTTTATAATGTAAAAAAAAAATCTGACAGCAGGAATTTGACACTGAAGAAATATGGGCCCATTTTAAAAGAGCTGACCTAAGAATAGTTGGAATAGAGGAGGGAAAAAAGGTGAAACCAAAGGGATCAATAATCTCTTCAAGAAAGTAATAGCAGAAAAGTTTCCAAACGTAGAGCAAGAGGTCGATACACAGGTCCAGGAAACTTACAGAACTCCTTTTAAATAGGATAAGAGAAGAGGTTCCCCACACCACATAATTGTCAAAATGACTAATGTGGAAGCCAAGCAGAGAATCTTAAAGGCAGTAAAAACAAAACGCCAAGGGACATTCAGACGCAAACCAATTAGAATCACTCCAGACTTCCCAAACCATGAAAGGCAGAAGGGCTTGGAGTATCATATTCCAAACTCTGAAAGAAAAGAATTTCCAGCCCCAAATTTCCTACCCAGCAAAACTATCTATCAAATTAGATGGGAAAGTAATAAGCTTCCATGAAAAACAGAAACTGAAGGAATTTATGTCTTCAAAACCAGCGCTAGAGAAAATACTCAAGGAGATTAACTGCAAAGAAGAAATCGGTAATACACGCCAGAACCAAATAAAGAAGATTTCCCATCCAGCAGAAAACTACGCAAAGAAGAATAAACAGTATCTCAAACAGAAATAAAATCTTAATATGTTAGGAATTAAAAATAATCTCTCAATAATCACACTGAATGTAAATGGCCTCAACTCCCCAATAAAAAGACATAAAGTGGCAAAATGCATTAAAAACCAGATACCATCCATTTGCTGCTTACAAGAAACACACCTTACAAGTAAAGATAGGAACAAACTCAAGGTAAAGGGCTGGAGCAAGGTAATCCATGCTAATGGTACTCGAAGGCAAGCAGGAGTAGCAACTATGATATCAGACAAGTTAGACTTCAAACCCAAACTTATGAGAAGAGACAAAGAAGGTTATATTTTATTGATAAAAGGAGTAATCCAGCAAGAGGAAATAAGAGTAATCAACATCTATGCCCCAAACATAGGTGGAGCTACTTTCATAAATCAAACTCTTTGTGACATGAAGTCACACATAAATCCCAATACAATAATACTGGGAGACTTCAACACACCTCTCACAACATTAGACCGATTTTCCAGACAAAGGGTCAGTAAAGATGCCTCAGAAATAAAGAAAACCATTAATCAAATGGACCTGTTGGACACATATAGAATATTTCACCCAACTACAGCGGAGTTCACATTTTTCTCAGCTGCTCACGGAACCTTCTCCAAAATAGATCACATCCTGGGACAAAAAATGAGCACTAGCAAATTCAAAAAATGTTACATACTTCCCTGTGTCATTTTAGACTAATGGAATGAAACTAGAAATCAACTATAAGAAGACCCAGAGAAACAAACAACATGAACATGTGGAGACTGAACACCACACTTCTGGATGAAGAATTGGTCATAGAAGATGTAAGAGGCAAAATCAAGAAATTTCTAGAAACAAATGAAAATAAAGACACAACATATCAAAACCTCTGGAACATTTTGAAGGCAGTATTAAAGAGGAAAATTTATAGCACTGAGTGCACATATAAGAAAAACAGAAAATCTTCGAATAAATAACCAAACGACACACCTCAAAGCCTTTGATAGGGAGGAACAATTGAACCCCAAAGCCAGTAGAAGACAAGAAATTATTATAATTAGAGCAGAAATTAACAAAGTAGAGAATAAAAAAACAATACAGAAAATCAACAAAACCAAAACCTGGTTTCTTGAAAAAATCAACAGGATAGATATACCACTAGCTAACCTAACTAAAAAAGAGAGAACCAGCACAAATTATGAAGATAAGAGATGAAAAAGGAGACATTCCTACTGACAGTGAAGAAATCCAGAGGATTATCAGAAACTACTTTGAAAAACTATACTCCAATAAAATGAAAAATCTGGAGGAAACTGACAACTTCCTAGATAAATACAATCTTCCTAAACTGAGTCAAGAAAATATAGAACACTTAAACCAACCCAAAACAATCAATTGTAATAGCAATAAAAGCTTACCATTAAAGAAAAGCCCAGGACCAGATGGTTTCCCAAGTGAATTCTAAAAAACTTTCATAGAAGAGCTAACCCCAACACTTCTCAAACTATTTCGTGAAATAGAAAAAAGTGAGACACTCCCAAATACATTCTATGAAGCCAACATCACACTAATACCCAAACTGAATAGACAGTTTAAGGAAGGAAAACTACAGGCCTATATCTCTGATGAACTTGGATGCAAAACTATTAAACAAAATACTAGCAACACGCATTCAAAACCACATCAAGAAAATCATACACCATGACCAGGTAGGGTTCATCCCAGGGATGCAAGGCTGATTCAACATATGAAAATCAATCCATGTAATTCACCACATAAACAGAATCAAAGACAAAAATCACATGAACATTTCAATAGATGCTGAAAAAGCATTTGATAAAATCCAACATTCATTTATGATTAAAAAACACTGCAGAGAATTGAAATAAAAGGAACTTATCTCAACATCATTAAGGCAATCTACAATAAGCCTACCGCCACATCATATTAAATGGAGTAAAACTTCAAGAATACCCCCTAAAAACAGGAATGAGACAAGGATGTCCATTATCACCACTTCTCTTCAATATATTACTAGAGACTCTAGCCAGAGCAATAAGACAAGAAAAGGAAACCAGAGGAGTACAAATAGGAAAAGAAGAACTCAAACTTTCACTATTTGCAGAAGACATGATACTATATTTAGAAAACCCAACAAACTCAACCAAAAGGCTTATAGAACTGATCAACAAATTCAGGAAAGTGTCTGGATACAAAATCAATCTTAAAAAGTCAGAAGCTTGCCGGGCGTGGTGGTGCATGCTTGTAATCCCCACGCTTAGGAGGTGGAGACAGGAGGATCGCGCAGGTTCGAAGCCAGCAGTGCTGGCTTAAGAGACCCTGTTTCAAAAAAAAAAAAAAATTGGTCTGGGAGTGCAGCCCAGACCAGGTAGAAGGGCTTCCAGGAACTCCAGTAACACACACACACACAAAAAAAAAAAAAAAAAAAAAAAATCAGAAGCTTTCCTGCACACCAACCATAAATCCACTGAAAAAGAAATTCAGAAAATACTTATACTCAGGATCTCCCACAAAAAAAAATAAAATACTTAGGAATAAACTTGACCAAGGAGGTAAAAGATCTCTACAAAGAAAATTATAAAACATTGAAAAAAGAAATCGAAGATCTTAGAAGATGGAAAGATCTTCCATGTTCATGGGCTGGCAGAATAAATATCATTAAAATGGCCATCCTTCCAAAAGTGATCTACCGTTTTAACACTATGCCCATTAAACTACCAAGATTATTTCTCACAGACAGAAAAATCAGTCCTTAAATTTATTTGGAAGAACAAAAAGCCAAGAGTAGCCAAAGTGCTTCTCAGCAACAAAAAAAAACCATAAAGAAGGAATCACAATACCTGACTTCAAACTATACTACAAAGCCATTGTAATAAAAACAGCATGGTACTTGCAAAAAAAAAAAAAAAAAGATACATAGACCAATTGAGCAGAACTGAAGACCCAGTAACAAGTACACATACTTTCAGCCAATTGATTTTTGACAAAGGAGCCAAAAACATACACTGGAAAAAAAATAGCCTCTTCAACAAATGGTGTTGGAAAAACTGGTTAACCATATGCAGAAAATTGGAAATTAATCCCACTTTCTCACCCTGTACAAGAGTCAATTCAAGATGGATCAAAGACTTGGAAATAAAACCAGAGACCTTGAAACTCCTTGAACAGGTCCAACACATAGGCACAGATAAACACTTTCTTAACAAGACCCCAAAGGCACAACAAATTAAAAGGTGAATCAACACATGGGATTGCATGAAACTGAAGAGCTTCTGTTCAGCAAAGGAAACTTTCAAGAACCTCAATGGAGAGCCAACAGAATGGGAGAAGATTTTTGCCACCTACACCTGCAATAGAGGACTAATATCTAGAATATACAGATAACTCAAGAAACTCAACATGAAGAAAACAAAGCATCTAATAAAAAAAAGTCAACTAAACAGACACTTCACGAAAGAAGAAATTCAAATTGCCAATAAATGCATAAAAAAAATGCTCAACATCATTGGCAATCAGAGAGATGCAAATCAAAACTACCCTGAGATTTCACCAAACTCCAACTATAATGGCAATCATTCAAAACGCAAACAACAACAAATGCTGGCGAGGATGTGAAGAAGTGGGAACTCTAAATCATTGTTGGTGGGATTGCAAATTAGTGCAACCACTTTGGAAAACACTATGGAGAATCCTAAGAAGAATGGGAACAAATCTACCATTTGATCCAGCAATACCACTTCTGGGTATCTACCCAAAAGAAAACCAACCAAACTACCAAACTAATGCATGTGTACCTATTTTCATGGCTACACAATTCACCATAGCCAAACTATGGAACCAGCCAAGATGTCCATCAACAAATGAATGAATTACAAAACTGTGCGATATGTACACAATGGAATTTTACTCAGCCATCAAAAAAACTCAATTACATCATTTTCAGGGAAATGGATGGAACTGGAGGACATTATGCTAAGTGAGATTAGTCAGTCACAAAAAATAAGAAAACAGATGCTTTCCCTAATATGTGAAAGCTAAGGAGAAATGGGTCATAGGAGGAACTCTAGATGAGAAAGGAAATCCTATAGAGGAGCAAACATGACAACCTAAATGAAGGGATGGGAGGGGGGAAGAAGGAAAATCTCTAAAACACACAATGTACTTAAACATATCAAAGTCAACCACTAAGCCAAGCAAGGGAGGGAGGGATAGGGAGGGAATGGGCTGGGAATTGAGTAGGTGTTAAATCAGTGATGTGTACATGTATGTACACACAAGTTTTTTTTTTATCCCAATATAATGTATGAATATAATGCACCAATAAAAATTTTAAAAAATGAAAATAAAAAAGAATGATTCTTTCCACATTTTCATATTCTGCCCACCACCACTGCCAAATCGTCTCTAAGGTAAGCTGGAAGTCAAGAGCTTAAAGAGTCATAGTAGATGGCCTCTATGTAAGAGGCCTTTCTCTGCCCATCTAAAATCAGGAGGTATTCACATATTCTGTCACATGACTAATGGTGACATTGGCTTCTACTTACTCCCTTTAGTTGGGTGAAGAATGAGAAGGTATGTCAATTCTTCATGTCTGCGACCAAGTCAGCAGTGCCAGAGCTTATATAACCTTTAGAACTTCTGGATCACATCCATGCTGTGGGAATTACAGCCTCACTGTAATTATATGAATCAGACTACATCCTAACGGCTGTGCCTAGGCACTATTGCCACATTGAAAATATGGCATTGTTTTTACTACTGAAAGTAAACAGAATGGTGACAGGTCACTGAACTAAGTCATAAAAAATAAGAAACTAATCATCTTCCCTCTGAAGAAAAGAAGGTGCACGGATGTAAAAAAATTAATTTTACTTTTTTATGCCTCCAAAAAGCAAAACAGGGACAAATGGGGGATATCTAAAAATTAGCATTGACTAAAAATGGTCTATTTGGTATATATCTGAGACTGATCCTGTCTTTATACCTCTTGTAGGTAATACAGAATGAATTTCAATACGCAATAGGCAGTCTAACTTCTTAGATCTCTTTCAACAACAACAACAAAAATAGCCCATATTCTATAAATTGGATACAATTCATGAATCCACGGGCAACGCCAAACTTATTTTTGCTGCTTTTCGGTATAAGGTAATGGTGGTTGTTAATCCTGCTTATAGAAATGACTGATGTTCACTGTAGAGAAGTACAATGAAAACTGACCATAATTTTACCACTAAGATAGGTGCTGTTAACAACCTGGCATATATACAAAAAACTGTGAGTCAAGCTCTTTATGTGCCTTTTGTCCTTGTTTTTGTATTTGTACTGTAATTGATTTCCAAGTCATTAAGTATTCACCCACAAAAACATAATTTTGCTACCTACATAGTTAATAATCCAATATTTAGACCTACCATATTTCAAATATAATGTTTTGAGCAATTTTAATTATTATAATTTTACCAAGTTAATGTCTTATACTCTGAGCTTCAGACATATCTCTAATAATGTTATATATATATACTCAATTTGTCTTATGTCTACCTAAGATATAAAACTAATCTTATTCACATGACAATGAAAAGGCATAATTAAGTATACACATACCTACACAAAAGACTACTAAGATTTAATTGTTTAATGCCATTATCTTCAAACGTAAGAAAGTTCTGTATCTCAAGATTTTTCAGTTAACACTAACAATTGCAGAAATTAAGATAGGCATTTAATCCACACAGAGAGAGCATTTTACAAAATAATACATACGTCTTTCTAAAGCAATACCAATGAATTCCTTAACTGAGCTTTTCCATGACCACTTACACTGCAAGTCAGTAATGGAGTCCCAACTTGCAACCCTTCTTCAAAAACCTATTTTTACAAATTTAATTTAATTCTCTATAGAATCTAATGCTTTGAGCTTGGTTTCAAAAAGAGAAATCATTTAATCAGTAATAACTAAACTTTCAGGAGACATTCATTTAAAATCATTATTCACTTTAAAAATCATAGTAGCAATTAGGTTATTACTATCCTTTAAAGCATACAGTTTGAAAGAATCTCGATGATATTTTCTGCTTTTATGGTTCCAGAAAGGAGAATAAAACAAGAAATATGGTTTTCATAAAGCAGTTGCATGAAATGACAGCCAAAATAAAAGACAACAATACACCATTCCAGTGCAACTCAACCCAGAAAACAGGTGTCTTTAAGACATGCTATGAAAACACGAATTCTACAATCAGGCTTCCTGTGTTCAAATACATGCACAGATAGGACAAAACTCATCCAGCTAGAAGAACAGATGGTGAGTACATCACTTCATCTTATTCTCAATCTTTTCTCATTAACTCACATGTAGAGTAGGCTCTGAATAGAAGATTATAAACTATAAGCAGGGTGTGGTGGTATACACTTGTAATCCCAGCATTCAAGGCGAAGACCGGAGGATTATGGTTCGTGGATAGCCTCAGCCACCCTTTGCAACTCAGTGAGATCCTGCTTCAAAAATAAAAAAGACTAAAACCTAGGGCTAGAGCTGTAGCTCAAAGGTAGAATGCCCCTGGGTTCCATCCCCAGTACCCCCCTCCCCAAAATACAAAAGTACAGCTTTACAGAATAAGATCAGCCAACATTTGGAAGGTGGTCCTCTCTTTTCCTGAGTCTTCTAGGTGGCCTGTTATCCCTATCTGTGCAGGAGAATGAGAGAATCATGGTCACAAAGTCTCTCACTGAAACATTCTCAGGACCATAATGTAACAAGTAATTGAGCTCAGTGTCCCTGCACATGAGCTTTTGTGCTTAAATATCCATTAGTAATGATGAGCAAGTTGAAGGCCAACCCTATAAAGCTTCACAGCCTTCTTAGAAAAAACCTCCTAAACCATCCTGACATCAGACACTCTTCACTGTATACTGTATATACTTTTGTAAATGTGAACTATGAACCATGTAAATGTATTAACTATTAAATACTTAAAACTTTAAAAATCCTAATTTTACTTAAGTCTGTTTTTTATGTTCAAGACAATGTTAAAGTACCTTCACTGGCTTTAGTTAATTTAATTCCCTTTTAAATAATTAAACCAAAACTTACTTCCATTACTAGAGAAATATGGTCCAGCCAACACATACAAAATAATGGCTGGTGGAAAAGAGTAGAAGTAATTTTATTACCTCTGCTGCCACCACTCCCCCACAAAAAGATTCAAGTTGTCCCTGTCTAAAGCCACCTAATATGCTCCTTCTGAGGGATGGAGGGAGCCAAATTTTCCTCTCATCAATTTTCCCCTGAAGGGCCACACTTGTACTTTTCTAGTCTCAAAATGCCAAAAGTAATCTGTTTGCCTAAAAAGTGTGAGTTTGAGGGTGATAAAAACAGACCACACAAGCCACTGAACAGTATCTCATTTATGTTAGTCATACTGGTAGTTCTTGTGACAAGGATAGTTTATACTCAATTTTCCAAATAAATATTCAATATATTTTAAAGAATATAAAATATCCCTTCATTCAAAATATGTGATGTGGGCTTTAAGAGAGGGAAACCTGGCTTTCATCAATTATGATGCTTGCTTGCTTTCTCAGCCACCAGTATGGCAGATTCCTAAAGCACTCAGCTTTGATGAGTCATACTTATAATCCAATCACTGTACTATCCCCACCTAATATACTGTAACACATTTTCCCCTCCAAGGTCAGATCATAATCATTTTCACAAAGAAAAAAAGTGATTAAAAGGAAACAGGACAGACAGTGAGTAAGCCATGAACTGCTTAAAATATTACAAAAGAGCTCACAGAAAATCTGGAGTATCATTTCCATGTGTTTCATTTAGATAGAGTTGGCATTAGAAGTGGACAAAGAACTATCAAGAATATTGATAAAGTTGTATCCAGTCCCTCCTTTTCTAAGTACAGACACAACCAAAAAATAAGAACTAAAATTATTATGTATCATAACGAATATTTCTGTCTGGTTAAAACACTGAAGATTATTCTTCTGGAACTTGAGGTGTTTCCCTTTTATTAAGTTACATGTTTTTTCCAGCATGAATATCCAAATGCTATATGGACGCCTACTGTTATGGTTAGATATAAAATTTCCCTTAAAAAAGCCCATTTAATGTTAGGAGAAGGTTGTAATTCCAGAAGTAGTATCTGGTAGGCCAGCAGGATGTGGCCTTGGAGATGACATAAATGGCTCCTCCTCTCCCTGCTTGCTCTCTTGCTTCTGTCCTCCATGATGTGAAAACAATCCATGTGCTCTCCCTTTTTCCACTGCCAGGCACCATGCCCCAAGATCCATGATCGCCAGCATCACAGAGACAATAGGAAATTGTAGAAAAATAAATCTTCTTTCCTTTAAGTTATAGGGTCAATCTTTTAGATTATAGCTGCAAGAATGCTGACAGAAATACCTATCTATCTATCAAGGAGATACTTTCTAAAGAAATAAAGAAGAAAACAAGAAGACAAAAATCACTCCCATTTAGAGACCTCATTAATCTGTGATCATAGATGGAATCTACATTTCCAACTCAAGAGTTTATGGGATATACATGTACTCCTGGATCTAGACATGTGTTTCCACTTAAACTGCTGGAATGTATATATGGCTCCACAAAGGTTGATAAATAAGAGCAAATCTTCTAAGAATGAAAGTCCTTTATGACTACATATACCATATTTTGATTCAGCTTTGAAAATGACTACATATACCATATTTTGACTCAGCTTTGAAAATGTCTGACATCACAAAAGCCAATCTGTCTACGTTTTACATCTATTAAGGAAAAACACTAAAGAGAAGAAATCCTTCCATAGATAGCATCTATCTTTACTATGTCATTTTTGCCAACCAAAGGCAAATCCATGATGTCTGCTGTCTTCTCTTGACCTGTTGTCTATCTTTTTCTGCCCCAGAAAAATGTGCAGGCACTGAGTATCAGCTGGATACTAACCAGTACCTGGCAATGCCCCATCAGGCGTTCCAAGCTTAGTGCAAGAACTTCATTTTCATGAACCTAAAGCAGGGGTAGGAAACTGGTGGTCTGCTATATTCGAAATGGCCAGTGTAGCATTGTTAAATTTTTTATTTGACTCTCTTTAGGAAAAATCTCCCTATACAAGGAAAGGCACTTCACCACAGGACAGCATACCTCAGCCTACACTATAAACCCCTCACATGTTGTGTGCCTGCCAAGTGTTTAAGCCTACTACAATATGTATTCATCTACCTCCAAGCCTTCTCACATTCTATTTCCTTGGCTCAAATGTCCTTTCTAACCCACCTAAATCTACCTCTTCACCTAGCTAACATCTGTACTTTTAGAGACTTCAAGAAGCCTTTGCACATCTCCTAAAGTGCTAGGCAAGTGCCTAATCCTCTGAAAGATTCCAGACTCTCCTGCTGTCTATTTATGTGACTGTATCACCAGATATCACATACTCCTTTAAGGCAGGAACTAGGTCTGGCTCATTTTTATCTCTCCAGTGTGTAGCACATAGCTGATGGCAAATAAATATTTTCAAAATAAAAATGGCAACATAAATACACCTCTGACAATATTTGCTTTGCTATTATTCCCTTAGAAAGAAATCTTTTTAAATGTAACACTGATTTAAAAAACTGGATCTCAGAGGCAAAAGAAAGAAAGAATTGTAAAAAGGTATCTTTTCTACACAGGTGTTTTCCAAAGGCCTGATATTGCTCTCAAGATTTACTTAACTTCATTCTTGGTCCCTGCTTCTCTTCTTCTAGGACATCTGTACAGCTGTTCCTCTATACATGCTTTCAAGCCCATCTTTTCAAAGGAGAGATATTGTCCCTTGTATGAAACACTCATTTTGAGAATGACATAGAATCCTAATTTCTTGTATTCATCTTTCAATCAGCTCCAGCTCCCATTGCTCCTTGCTACATATGGTTGGCCCATAGGAACATAATAACCACGGTTGTCCAATCCTGAGATTGGTCTCAAAGGATGTTTTATCAATTATAATATCCTACATATGGCCATGCCTGAGAGAAATAAGGAAAGTTATGAGGGATTCCTTTCTACCTCCCAGGTCTGTTATGAGTTTGAAGAAGGAGGAAACAGGGCATATGTGATGGAGGACATGGACGAAGCCTGAGGAATGGAAGGTTCCTGAAAGAGTTAAAGGAGATTCTATGAAAGGTCGAATTCTCCAAAACTCTGGGTGTGACCATTGTCTTTCCAGAATTTGCCCCCCCAGGACCCACCTGCAAGGTCAGGGGGCTGATCTTAATCACAAGGCCAGGGGGCTGACCTTAATCACAAGATCTGAGGCTGATCTTAATCACAAAACCTGTGACATCACAGGTCTTCCTTTTGTCTTGTTTATGATTGGTGATTTACATGTCTTTCACTTAATGCCTCACTATTGTTCTTTGGTGTTTACACTTTTCTACTGGGAATTTCACTGGAAAAGGGTACAAATCTTGGTTTTGGAAAATAAACTTTTGTCAGTTGCTCGTCAGGTAATTGTCTGTGTGTTCATTTTCAGGGTAGTTGCTCATCAGGCAATTACTTTTCAGGACAGTTGCTCATCAGGCAACTGTCTGGTGTTCAGGGCAGCTGCCCATCAGGTAGCTGTTCAGTTTCCCCTCTCAGGTCTCTCCCTCCCAAGTCCCAGAGAAGAATCTCTACAATATGTCAGTAAAGGGTCATAATCAGAATGGCACTGTGCTGACTTCTACATGAGAACTTCATCTGACAGCCTTTACCACTTCTTTGCTTTCAAACAAAATCTTCACTGGATTTGCCCCACAAGGAGCCTTCTTAGAGTGGTCAAGCCTCACACAGCATTTGCTAATCATCTTCCCACTGTTTGCAGCTAAGTTGGCAAACCTACTCTCCTCCTTGGGAACAGGAGATCGCAGGAACCTCTAGTGCAGCTGTGGAGATAGAGACAGTTCCCTTCACTTACCCCGAGGCAGGAGTAAAGAACAACTTACCTTCTGAAAAAAGTCTTCACCACTTCTGCCTTTTCCTTCAGCTGCAGCTGTAAATAAAAATGTACACATTAAAATATTTTCTCTTTTCAATTTGTATATTTTAACAAAAAAGAAAACTCTCAGCTATCAGATGTGAGAATATGAGATGTCATCTTTGCTCTCCCAAAGTGCAGTGCCTCATCTGAGAGGCAAAGATGCTAAAGAATAAAGCACTAATTCTGACCAATCACACAACTTTACATTATATAAATATTCTGCAAGAATTCTAAGTCTTGCACTAAGATAAAACTGATCTCACTAAGATAAAAGTGATCTCATCCCTTCACAGTGAGGGAATGACAGGAATATATAAGGATGGAAGTCGTCAGCCACAGTGCTCCCCGCACTTCTGCTCTGCAATAATTCACAGGCACAGGCTGCCTTACATAGGACACAACCTACTCCTGAGCCCTCTCAGTTTTATGTTTTACAATGTCAATATAATATATTGGATTTCAGCTGACATCCTCTCTACTTTAATTCTCTCCTTTGTTCATACATACAGAGACAAAACATGAGTATTGGATAGTAATAATGATGAAGGTCACAGCCAATAACAGTATCATATAAGATTAATTAAAAGATTATTGTAAATCGGACATGGTTGGCGCATGCTTGTAATCCTAGTGCTTGAGAAGCTGACACAGGAGGATCACACAGGTTCAGTGTAAGCCTCATCTACTTAGTGAGGCTCTCAACAACTTAGTGAGACCCTGTTTCCAAATAAAGTATAAAATAGGTCTGGGAGTATAGCCCAGAGGTAGAAAAGCCCCTGTGTTCCACCCCCAGTATCACCAAAAAAAAAAAAAAAGATTACTGTATTTGAACATCATTTTATATGTAAATGTAAATAGCCTATAAACACAGGATAAGCCCAATTTTCTGCCAATAGTCAAAAGGAACTTATGACTATGAATATTTTGTATTCATTGGTGGTGAGGAGTGCTGAAGGGACAAAGAGACAATTCTTGAAGCTGCCTCAGACTGTATCCTTTGGGTTAAAGGACTCTGATTTAGCTGTAGGTCAGAACAGTAGTTAATGGAAGAACCATCTCTGGAAGGAATAGAGAAAGAAAGTGGAGCAAAACTCCTGGAAAATGAAGTCTAGAAGACCATGGTGGCCATAATACCTCCTGGGTAATAACACAGTAGAGAAGAGAATGACTATTCATGTGTGCATGTACACATGTGTGTGCCCACAACACTTGTTAAATGAAAGACATAAGAAGTATGGCAATCATTTAAGAGTCATACTTGTTACTTAACAAGTTTTGGAAAATATCTACTACAAATCTGATGTTACATTCAATAGAGAATTTAAAACCCAGAGTAATAAATATTGAATTTTAAATTATTTTTTCATCAAAAATTCACATTTAAAAATAAGGTGCCTTCTATAATTTTTTGTAAAATTGTGTAGTTTTTTATCAACACATTTTAATTAAAACAATAGGATGTAGTACACATTTATGTTTCAGGAAATGTATAAGAATAAAGCCAAAAAAATTTTTTAAAAATAGTCGTGTCACACCTGTATCCCTAGTAGTTGGGAGGCTGATAAAGAAGGATTGTGGTTTGAAGCCAGCCTCAGCAACTGAGGACGGCTCTCAGCAACTTCATGAGACCCCGTTTCCACATAAAAAATAGGGCTGAGAGTGTAGTTAAGAGGTAAAATCCTCCTGTATTCAGTCCCCAGCACTACAATAAATAAAAAAAAACAAATAAATAAATAATATTGTCATGCAAAGTAGACTAAATTAAGGCCCAATGAAAACATCCACATCATAATCCCTAGGACTTTATGAATACATCATCTAATATGGTAAAAGGGTTCTGCAGATGTGAATTACAAATGATCTCAAGAATGATCTTAAGATTGGAAGAATGTCTGAATTATCCAGATGGACCCAAAATAATCATGTCGTATCATAAGGAAGCAGGAGGGTCAAGAGCACAAGATGATGATAAACAATAAAGGAGATGGAGAGAATGGCATATGACAACAAGAACAGAGAGAGAGGAGAAAGACTTGAAGATGGAGAAAAGGATGGCTAACTAGCCAAGGAACACAGGTAGCCTCAAGAAGCTGGAAGTCAAAGAAATGGGCCACCCCATAGCCTGGAGGGAGCTGGGCCATGTACCCTAGTCAACGGGCCACAGAACTGTCAGATAGTGGACACTGTGCTGAACCACTGGATTTGTAATAATTTGTTACAGCAGCAAAAGGAAACTAATTCCCAGTGTCAATAGCTTTTCAACAATACCTTAATAACTTCACTTTTTAAAGTGTGGAACTTAAAATTCAACACAATAGCATGAATTGATGTGGGTCATTTAAATCATACATTTCTTATTTACAAGTATATGTACTTTTATTGGTGCATTAGAGTTTCACATCATAATCAAGAGTGACAGGGATATACATGCTACATTTCTGCAAATAAATTCCTTGTAGTTTACTACAAACTATTATTTTCACTCTAACTTGAAAATATAACAATAATTAATAATAATATAACAAAGCTTTAAAAATATAGAATGTAAAGTTGAATCATAAGCAAATTGGCAAGTGTGACTGTGAGGAGACACCAAAGCAAGATAAATTGTCAATGCCTAAAACTAATGACACAAACCTGGAAACCAGTATCATGGGGCTTTTCAGCCCAGCTGTCTCATGGACTATCTTTGTGCAAGGTTAAAAAATAGTTAAAAGGGGCTGAACTCACTGATACCTATGTTGACTTGGTAGTGAAAGTACAAGACAAAGACAGAAATGTGGGAGGTGGGTGGGAACTCTTCTTTGAAAAGAAATTTTTAGAATAAAATATATTCTCCAAAGTCTATCATAAAAAGTAGATAACCATCTTTTCATCATAGGAACTCCTTCACAACTAAGAATTCATCAGTTTCAATTTCATGATACAATCCATCCTGTCACAGAAACTTCCTTTAGCACACTATTTTGCTCAAGACCGACATATCATGTCCCAACCTCAAGGGCTGAGGGTGCAGTGCTGTGGTAGAGCACCTGCCTAGCATTCACACAGCCCTGTTGTCCATCAAAACACCGAACAGAACTCACAGAATGGCCCTTTAATCCTTGGACGAATAAAGAGTGGAAGATTTCTTTAGTTAGACCCAAGCCATAATTAACTATGTTCCAGGAGAAAACATTAAAATTTAAGATTTTATTTGTTTATTCTTATAGTATTACTGGGGATTAAACCAAAGGTATCGGGCACGGTGGGAAAGCATTCAATCATTGAGTTATATCCTCACCCTAAAACTACAATTTAACCAGAAACTCACACCTTTAAAACTTCCAATTTGAAAAGGAGTCACAGGAAAGAAACCAGAAATGAAACATTCATTGGCAACAAAAATCTCTGACCTTTTTATTCCAAGTCAATGAACAGTAGTCACCCCTTATCTTCCATAGAACTGTCCCAAGACCCCTAGATGAATAAAACTACTCTCCCAAACACTATATATACATTTTTCCTACACATACATACCTATGATAAAGTTTGATTTACAACTTTGGCACAGAAAAAGATGAACAATAATAGCAAATAAAATAGAACAATTATAACAATATACTACAATGAAAGTTACTATAAGATCTCTCTCAAAATACTGTATTGTATTCATCCTTCTTATGACAATGTGCGAGAATATAACACCTATGTGATGAAATTAAATAAGGTGAGTGACAGGTGTAGTTTTCATCTTTCACATGAAGGTTACTTGAACACAAGCACTATGAAACTGTGACAGTCAATCTAATAACTGAGATGGCTACTAAGTGACTAACAGGTGGGTCATATATCCAGTGTGGGTACACTGGACAAAAGTGTTTCATATCTCATGAAGAACAGTACTAGACTTCATCACATTACTCAAAATGGCATGTAATTTAAAACTTAAATATTATCTATTTATGAAATAATGTAATACCTTCAGATCACCACTTATCATAGGTAACTAAAAAATAGGTAAGGGAGGGATACTATACAAGTAACTCTATATGTAAGCCTGGTTTTCCTTAAATTTTTTTGTACTATAGATTGAACCTAGGGGCCAAGGTTCATTCTACCTCCAAGCTACACCTCACTTCCTATTAATATTTTTACTTAGTTTTTGAAATCATCTCACTAAATTGTTGGGGGGGGTCTCACAAATTTGCTAAGGCTGGCCATGAATCAGCAAACTTCCTGTCTCAGCTTTTCAGGTACTTGGAAGTACAAGCATGGGCCACCATACCCAACTTCCCTTAAATTCTGACGTATCTATTTCCCTGGCTCCTAAGTGTCCTGGTAAAAGACCCTGGTTAGATTCCTGCTTAGATGTTTATCTCAGATGACAACTATGGTTAGTCCAAGGCACTGGCACTTCTTATAGAGCATTTTTACTTCATTGTGAGGTTGCTGGGTCTCCTGAAAGACTTCAATTGACTCCAAGCAACCAAATATGTCAATGGCAGAAGCCAATCAGAAGAGAGGGACATGTCAAAAGCCATCTCTTGCCCCAATTAAGGATTCTTTGGTGCCCAAATTTGAGAATCTTATACTCAAACATACTCTAATTTCCTCAGTATGGAAATACAAATTCTTCCCAAGAAATTAAAGTTAAAAGGTGAGTGGGGCTGTGAGGTCAATGCAAAATATTTTTTTCTCAATATAAACTCAGGCATGAAAATTTTTAATTTTATAGACCCAGAAAAGAACAGAGATGGACACTTTTTTATTCCACAATATTTATGTCAAAAACATAATGCTGAAGACAGCCTTTTAAACAAATGGTGTTGAGAAAACTGTATTTCCGTTTGTAGAAGAAATAAACTAGACCCTATCTCTCACCCTTCACAAAAAAAAAACAATATGGGTAAAAGACCTATAAATTATATTAGAAACTTTACAATTACTATACGAAAACATAGGACCAATAATCTGATATATAGGTACTGATAAAGACTTCCTCAATAAGATCTCTAACGCTGAGAAAATAAAACCAAGAATTAATAATTGGGATGGCATCCACTTAAAAAGTTTCTGCCTAGCCAGGTGTGGTGCTGCACGCTAGTAATTCCCACGCTTGGGAGGCGGAGACAGGAGGATCGGGTTCGAAGCCAGCCTTGCTAGCTTAAGAGACCCTGTTTCCAAATAAGGTATAGAATAGGTTGGGAGTGTAGCCTGAAGGTAGAAGGGTTCCATCCCCATTACCACCACAAAAAAATAAAAACTGTTTCTGCCTAGTAAACAAACAAGAATCTGGAGAGAGAGAAACTACAGAAAAGGATAAAGTCTTTGCCAGCTACTCCTTTGATAGAGGACTAGTCTCTAGAATATGTAAAGAATTTAAAAAACTTAATACCCCCCAAACAAGTAACCTAATAAAAAATGGGTAAATGAACTGAATATATACTTCTCAAAAGGAGAAACACAAATGGCCAAAAACGTATGAAAAAATGTTCAACATCATTAGCAATTAGGGAAATGCAAATAAAAACTACAATGTGATTCTAACTCCAATTAGAGTAGCAATCACTAAGGCTACAAAGATTAGTAAGGGCCAGAGAGGATGTGGGGAAATAGGAGTTCTTACTCATTGTCGGTGACACTATAAATTAATACAACTACTATGAAGATCAGTATGGAGGTTCCTCAAAACTCTAGGAAGGACTGGGCATGATGGCACATGCCTGTAATCCCAGTACTTGGAAGGCTGAGATAGGAGGATTGCATATTCAAGGACAACCTCAGCAAGTAACAAAACCCAAGGAATGGGGGTGTAACTCAGAAACAGAATGCCTCTGGGTTTTAATCCCTAGTACCCTCACCTCCAAAAAAGAAATAGTAAGTCAAGCATCATATGTTTTTCTCTCACTAGTAGAAGCCAGAGAGAAAACAGGAAACTAAATGGTCTTCTGAAACAAAGAGAAAGACAGACAAACACACCGACTGACCGACCATAGAATAGTGGAAAGGGTAAAGTAAAGGAAGAAAGGAGGGGGAAATGAGGCTTAATAAAAGAGTCAAATAAAAAATTATATCCATATAGGAAGATCTTACTACCAATCTCACTCTTGTATAGAGGTGGGAGTGGAGTGGATCAGGAGGGAAACACTTCAAGTGCTATGTACAGATATAAATATATCACTTTGGCAAAATCTCACTATGATGTATAATTACAATGTAACAATAAAATTATTCTAAAAAAATCTGGATCCCATGCTAATTAAAAGAAATGGGCAAGTCTCCGTCCTTCAGATTATAGCTCTGACCCATGTAATATTCAAAGCTACCTAACTGGTAACAAAGACAAAATTAAATTCTAGTTCTACTGACAGCTTTCCCAGAGGGCTTTATACAGTCGCAATGTGTAACTGTGATCCAAATTCAATTTAAAACATATTTAATTTAGTTATTCTGTTTAATGCCCAAAGAAGCTAGTCATTTTAGTCTTAATCCGGCAATAGAGCTGGATGGCTCCAGTTAGACATGAAACATAAAGGGCACAGAAGGGAGACCATCAGAGTTGAATTACAAGAAAAAATTGGTATGCTAATATCTTGCCTCAAATTTATTTGTTATTTGGAGGGTAAAATGTTACCTCTTAAATAAGCTAACCTATACTTATACATGGTATTCCTTGACCATTTGAAGTCTGATTATATTCTGTAATAAAAGAGTTCTAGAGTCTTATGAAATCATGTATGCTAATAATCCCACATCTTTTTTATTCCACAATAACAAAAACACACACAATGATTTAGCTGGTTTTATAAAACTGCCTTTACAATATGAATTCTGCCTAATGATGTAGTTTATTCCCTTGAATGTAAAAAAAAAAGCCTGAGATTATTCCTGCCAATGAAAGCAACTGTCTTTATTTTCAAGACATGAAACACACCAGTATTAAATTACTTCAATACTACTGAAAAATGACTGACTAAATGTGCAGGTGAAGCACTTCGTATTTTGAGATGAACAATTCATTTTTCATGTTTATTATAATTTCTCCAATGCTTTGCCATATTTTATTTCAAATTTCTGCTTCACAAGAAAAATAGCAAAAGCACCTCCAATAAAAACAGCAAAGGTTGAAACAAGTGTGAACTATTATGGTCCCCCCAAACTACATGGCATGTCCAGTTAATTATTGAATTAAAGGGAAACATGGAAAGTTCCATTTTAAATTCCTCCTTAGAGTATAATGAAACGTATATTTAAATATCCTTTTCATTTTGAAATGCTTTTCTGTTATAAGATATAATCATTTGTTAACTTAAGTCTAAAAACACAAGTAAGATGTACTTCACAATTAAACCAGTCTGGAATATCTCAAACCTTACCTTGACAGGCAGGGAGCTTGTCCCCCCTTATGGAATTTGAGAAGAAAAGTTAAAATTACAAATAATAGAGAAGTAATTCTACAAATCTGTAAAGATTCAGGGCATTCCTCTTTCTTTATAATGCCACACAACCAGCACACTTTCAACTAAGAGGGCTGCTGTATGCTTAGGTCACCTGACAGATAAATGAAGCCCTCAGGTAGCCTGATTCTCCCATTAAATCTTTTACTCAAATGTAATACCTTCACTTATTGTAACAATTTAACTCACATGCTAAAAGTGCTATGCCAGATGTTTTATTATGTATATTAACTGTTTCCAGAAAACTTCCCTGGCAACTTGGCCAATGCTATTAAAGGGGGAATCGATAAAAGACTTAGAAGACAAAGTTTCTATATATTTCCAAGATTTTTTTTAATATTCATGAATTATATATAGCATTTTAGCATGCAAAGCTCTGAGAACTTACTGAGGAAAGAATAGATTATCTATTTTTAAAGTTTCTTTCACTTCCGAATTAACTTTAAACTTCAGCTTAGATTTTAGTGTGAAAGTGTCATCTGAATGCTATGTATTACAGTAAGTGTGGAGATTCTCAGATACCATCTTTCCCAAAACTTCTTCCCTGATTCCAAATACATTGTGAACAAATGAAAACCACCTGCTCTGAAAAAAATTATGTACGCCTGCTGAAAATAAAAAAACAAACAAAATATATTTTATTTTAAAGTAACTGCATTAAGAATTATTTCTTCTTAAAAATTATGGATATTTTTATATAAGTTTCCATGGTCAAAAACCAAAACTGAATTAGGTTTTTTGAAGTACAAGACAAAATTTCAGAATGATTTTAATTCTGAATGAAACTGTGTACAAGTCAACATAAAAATACAAATACAAAATGACACGTGTGTACACGCACACACACACACACACACACACACACACACAGATGGATATACCATGTACATGTTAGAAAAAATTCTAAAAGGGTATCAGAAATATTAAGGGACTTCCAGGAAGATAGCAACAGAGAAAAGTGGCATTTACAAGACCCCCTAACAATCAAACTCTATTACCACAAAATCAGCACCTTTCATAGCCAGAAAACACCATGAGCAGAGAAATAAAAACTGTAAATACAAGGGACAGAGAAAAACAGGGCTGGAAGAACAACCAGACACCAGAAAAGAAACCAGCCTGCAGTGCCGCAGATGGTGCCACGGTGTGTGCTGGCACCATCTTCCCTCACAGAACCAGGCTCCAGAGAGGAGGGGGACTCAAAACTGAGCTCAAAACCAAAGAGGAGATATGCCGAACTCACAGCCAAGGACATGGCAGCAGCTCCATACTCCCGGTGGCAGCGGCAAGTTCACCGGAAGGCTCCAGATCAGCGCACACAACAAGCCACCAGGTTCCAGAGAGGAGGGGTAGACAGAGAGCTGAAGTGAGCAGCTGCGGAATGGCTGGGCGAATTCAGCAGTTTATTCAGCGCAAAGAGCGTCTAAAGCTCCCAGGGGCCAGGCTCAGCACACAGTGCAATGCAGGGCCTCAGAGCAGAGCTCAAAACCAGAGAAGAAATACGCCACCTTCACAGCCGAGGGCGTGGCAATGGCGCCATATTGCCAGCGGTGGCAGCAGGGAGTTCACCGAGTCCACTACAGCTCCATCAGCGCATTCAAAAACAATGAGGCAAATTGCACCTCCTAGAGGAGAAATCCCAGTACTGCACTCCCAGGGACTTGTGCAGATAGTCTCTCTGGGTCGGAGATTTTTGCAGTCCAACCCAGGGGGGCAGTAGAGATGTCACACCATAGTTGCAGCTTCCCATGGGAGAACGCCCAGCCAGTCACCCCCATGGTCTAAAGCAACCTTGATTGACTCCCTGGGTCTGAGACTTTAGAATACAAACCAGTAAAGAAGTAGTGGTGACTGAGATACCAAGACTCGAGATCCAGAGCACCTTAAGTGAAGTCATAGTGACCCAGAGAAAAAACCAGAGAAGGCACAAATTTCCGAAATCAAGGAAAAGAGAAATAACAATGGAGAAATGAATGCCCACAACTCCACATCAGAACCTGATAACACAGAAATTCAAAGATCTCTAGAAGATTAAATCAGGAAAATAACTGTAGAAATAATAGAGGACTTTCTAAAAGAATTCAGAGAGAGCCAAAAAGAGAAAAAGGACGCAATCATTGAGTAAAGGCCTCAATTCAAAGTATAACCAACAGATTAGACCACATGGAATATAGAATCTAGCTCCTAAAAGATGATCACTCCAAAAATGAACACATAATTTATAACTTAGAAAAAAAAATATGACATCAGGAATTTGACACTGAAGACTGAAGAAACATAGGCCCATTTTAAGAGAGCTAACCTAAGAATAATTGGAATAGAAGAGGGGAAAAAAAAGGTGAAACCAAAGGGATCAATAATCTCTTCAAAGAAATAAGAGCAGAAAATTTTCCAGACATAGAGCAAGAGGTCGATACACAGGTCCAGGAAACTTACATAACTCCCTTTAGACAGGATCAGAGAAGAGGATCCCCACGCCACATAATTGTCAAAATGACCAATGTGGAAGCCAAGCAGAGAATCTTAAAGGCAACAACAACAAAAGGCAAAGTGACATTCAGAGGCAAACCAATTAGAATCACTCCCGACTTCTCAAACCAACTTATGAAAGCCAGAAGGGCATGGAGTAACATATTCCAAACTCTGAAAGAAAACAAGAGCCAGCCAAAAATTTCCTACCCAGCAAAACTATCGATCAAATTAAATGGGGAAATAAGAAGCTTCCATGACAAACAGGAACTGAAGGAATTTATGTCTTCAAAACCAGCGTTAGAGAAAATACTCAAGTAGATTAACTGCAAAGAAGAAATCGGTAATACACACCAGAACCAAAGAAACAAGATTAGCCATCCAGCAGAAAACTACGCAAAGAAGAATAAACAGTATCTCAAACAGAAATAAAATCTTAACATGTTGGGAATTAAAAATTATCTCTATAATCACACTGAATGTAAACGGCCTCAACTCTCCAATAAAAAGACATAAAGTGACAAAATGGATTAAAAACCAGAATCCATCCATCTGCTCCTTACAAGAAACACACCTTACAAGTAAAGATAGGAACAAACTCAAGGTAAAGGGCTGGAGCAAGGTCATTCATGCTAATTGTACTCGAAGGAAAGCAGGAGTAGCAACTATGATATCAGACAAGTTAGACTTCAAACCCAAACTTATTAGAAGAGACAAAGGTCATATTTTATTGATAAAAGGAGTAATCCAGCAAGAGGAAATAAGAGTAATCAACATCTATGCCTCAAACATAGGTGCAGCTACTTTCATAAATCAAACTCTTTGTGCCGGGCGTGGTGTCGCACGCTTGTAATATCCGCGCTTGGGAGGCGGAGACAGGAGGATCGCGCAGGTTCGAAGCCAGCCGCGCGCTGGCTTAGGAGACCCTGTTTCCAAAATGAAAATGTAAAAATAGATCTGGGAGTGTAGCCCCGAGGTAGAAGGGCTTCCAGGAACCCCAGTACCACCAAAAAAAAAAAAAAAAACCTCTTTGTGACATGAAGTCACACATAAATCCCAATACAATAATACTGGGAGACTTCAAAACACCTCTCACAACATTAGACCGATTTTCCAGACAAAGGGTCAGTAAAGATACCTCAGAAATAAAGAAAAAACATTAACCAAATGGACCTGTTGGACACATATAGAATATTTCACCCAACTACAGCGGAGTTCACATTTTTCTCAGCTGCTCACGGAACCTTCTCCAAAATAGATCAAATCCTGGGACACAAATAAGCACTAGCAAATTTTAAAAATGTTACATACTTCCCTTTGTCATTTCAGACCATAATGGAATGAAACTAGAAATCAACTATAAGAAGACCCAGAGAAACAACATAAACATATGGAGATTGAACACCACACTTCTGAATGAAGAATGGGTCATAGAAGATGTAAGAAGTAAAATCAAGAAATTTCTAGAGACAAATGAAAATAAAGATACAACATATCAAAACCTCTGGGACATTTTGAAGGCAGTATTAAGAGGAAAATTTATAGCACTGAGTGCTCACATAAGAAAAACAGAAAAACTTCAAATAAATAACCTAATGGCACACCTCAAAGGCCTTGAAAAGCAGGAACAATTGAACCCCAAAGCCAGCAGAAGATAGGAAATTATTAAAATTAGAGCAGAAATTAACAAAATAGAGAATAAAAAACAATATAGAAAATCAACAAAACTTAAAACTGGTTTCTTGAAAAAACTAACAAGATAGATAAACCACTAACCAACCTAACTAAAAGAGAGAATCAACCCAAATTATGAAGAGAAGAAAAAGGAGACATTACTACTGACAGTGTAGAAATCCAGAGGATTATCAGAAACTACTTTGAAAAACTATACTCCAACAAAATGGAAAATCTGGAGGAAATCGACAACTTCCTAGATAAATACAACCTTCCTAATTTGAGTCAAGAAGATATAGAACACTAAAACCAACCAATAACAATCAAAGAGATTGAAACAGCAATAAAAAGCTTAACCATCAAAGAAAAGCCTAGGACTAGATGGTTTCCCAAGTGAATTCTATAAAACATTTATAGAAAAGCTAACCCCACTGTATGTCTACAAAAGTTTGTATCCCACTGTGATGTATGAATACAGTGCACCAATAAAAATAAAAAATAAAAAAAAGCTAACCCCAATACTTCTCAAACTATTTCGGGAAATAAAAAAAACCAGGACTCTCCCAAATACATTCTATAAAGCCAACATCAAATTAATACCCAAAATGAATAAAGACAGTTCAAAGACAGAAAACTACAGGCCTATATCTCTGATGAACTTGGATGCAAAACTATTAAACAAAATACTAGCAATACACATTAAAAACCACATAAAGAAAATCATACACCATGACCAGGTAGGGTTCATCCCAGGGATGCAAGGCTGGTTCAACATTGAAATCAATCCATGTAATTTACCATAAAAACAAAACCAAGAACAAAAATCACAGGATCATTTCAATAGATGCTGAAAAGGCATTTGATTAAATTAAACATCCATTTATGATAAAAAAAAACACTGCAGAGAATTGGAATAGAAGGAACATATCTCAACATTATTAAGGCAATCTACAATAAGCCCACTGCCAACATCATATTAAATGGGGTAAAACTTCAAGAATTCTCTCTAAAAACAGGAACGAGACAAGGATGTTCATTATCACCACTTCTCTTCAATATAGTACTAGACACTCTAGCCAGAGAAATACGACAAGAAAAGGAAATCAAAGGAGTACAAATAGGAAAAGAAGAACTCAAACTTTCACTATTTGCAGATGACATGATACTATATTTAGAAAACCTAACAAACTCAACCAAAAGGCTTATAGAACTGATCAACAAATTCAGTAAAGTATCTGGATACAAAATCAATCTTAAAAAAATCAGAAGCTTTCCTGTACACCAACCATAAATCCACTGAAAAAGAAATTCAGAAAACACTTCCTTCAGGATCTCCCACAAAAAAAATAAAATAAAATACTTAGGAATAAACTTGACCAAGGAGGTAAAAGATCTCTACATAGAAAATTATAAAACACTGAAAAAAGAATTTGAAGAAGATCTTCGAAGATGGAAAGATCTTCCATGTTCATGGGCTGGCAGAATAAATATCATTAAAATGGCCATCCTTCCAAAAGTGATCTATAGATTTAACGCAATGCCCATTAAACTACCAAGATCATCCCTCACGGACATAGAAAAATTAGTCCTTTAATTTATCTGGAATAACAGAAAGTCCAGAATAGCCAAGGTAGTTCTCAGCAACAAAAACCATGCAGGAGGAATCACAAAACCTGACTTTAAACTATACTACAAAGCCATTGTAATAAAAAAACAGCATGGTACTGGCACAAAAACAGATACATAGACCAATGGAGCAGAACAGAAGACCCAGAAACAAGTCCACACACTTACAGCCAATTGATTTTTGACAAAGGGGCCAAAAACATACACTGGATCAAAGATAGCCTGTTTAACAAATGGTGTTGGAAAATCTGGTTAAGCATATGAAGAAAATTGAAAGTTAATCCCACTTTCTCACCCTGTACAAAAGTCAATTCAAGATGGATCAAAGACTTGGAAATCAAACCTGAGACCTTGAAGCTCCTTGGAGAGGGCATAGGTCCAACAATGCAACACATAGGCACAGATAAACACTTTTTCAACAAGACCCCAAAGGCACAACAGATTAAAAGGAGGATCAATATATGGGAATGCATGAAACTGAAGAGCTTCTGTTCAGCAAAGGAAACTATCAAGAACCTCAATCGAGAGCCAACAGAATGGGAGAAGATTTTTGCCACCTATACCACTGATAGAGGACTAATATCTAGAATATACAGAGAACTCAAGAAACTCAAGACTAAGAAAACAAAGCATCCAATAACAAAATGAGCAAATGAACTAGACACTTCACAAAAGAAGAAATTCAAATGGCCAATAAATGCATGAAAAAATGCTCAACATCATTGGCAATCAGAGAGATGCAAATCAAAACTACCCTGAGATTTCATCTAACTCCAACTATAATGGCAATCATTCAAAACACAAACAACAACAAATGCTGACGAGGATGAGGAGATGTGGGAACTCTAAAACATTGTTGGTGGGATTGCAAATTAGTGCAACCACTTTGGAAAACAGTATGGAAAATCCTCAGAAGAATGGGAACAAATCTACAATTTGATCCAGCAATACTACTTCTGGGTATCTACCAAAAAGATAGGAAACCAAACTACCAAACTAATGCATGTGTTATCTATGTTCATAGCTGCACAATTCACCATAGCCAAACTATGGAACCAGCCAAGATGTCCATCAACAGATGAATGGATTACAAAAATGTGCGATATATACACAATGGAATTTTACTCAGCCATTAAGAAAAACTCAATTACATCATTTTCAGGGAAATGAATGGAACTGGAAGACATTATACTAAGTGAGATTAGTCAGTCACAAAAAATAAGAAAGCAGATGCTTTCTGTAATATGTGAGAGTTAGGGAGAAATGGGTCATAGGAGGAACTCTAGATGAAAAAGGAAATCCTATAGAGGAACCAACAAGGCAACCTAAAGGAGGAGAAAGGAGGGGGGAAGAGGAAAATATTGAAAACACACAAAGTACTTAGACATGTCTAAGTCAACCACTAAGCGGAGCAAGGGAAGTAGCAACGGGGAGGGAATGGGTTGGGAATTGAATAGGGGTTAAATCAGTGATGTGTACATATATGTACACACATGTTTTTATCCCAATATGATGTATGAATATAATGCACCAATAAAAAATTTAAAAAAGAAATATTAAGAGTTATTTAAGTGGTAGAACTGAGTCACTTATTACTTTCTCCTTTATATTTTTCAGAAGATCTTTAAACAAAAAAATGATAAAAATTTTAGAAAAATGAGAAAAGTAATCTTTAAATTCTCCTTCCTATTTGAGATTGACCCAAGGTAGTGCCATCACTGGCTTGTCAGAGCATCATTTTCTGCCCACAGTGTAAAAGGCAATCTGGCAAAAGTGTAAAAGTCAAACACTGATACGAGTCCACTAAAGGAGACACAATAAATAAGGCATTACCAAAGAAGTATAATGGACACCTTACTAGGCTCTATAGATCAAAGTCTTCATTAACCTAGTGCTTTATAGATTGAAATAGTATTCATGTACAGTTTTCAATGGAGAAATTTTGATAATTTAAGCCTATAGTAAAAAAGTTTTACAGCTGAAAACACTAAACAATCTAACACTTCTGAGTCACAACCAAATTCAAAGCAGAAAGAAATAGACACTCAAAAATATATGAACCATAATGAGAAAAAGGTGTGATAAACACACACACACACACACACACACACACACACACACAGCACTTCAAATTAGAGACTATTTTCTTTAAAGGCCATTTTTTATTGAAAGGTCAAAGAAAATATGGAACAATACAGATAACACCTATGAGTTTAACATAATCTTAAAAGGACTCTATAGCTAAAAGTATTAAAGAAGAAATGGGTTGTCCAGGGCAATATGAAACAAGAACATGGGCCAGGAAGTGGACTACACCATGACATCGTTTGGGCCGTTTTTCAAATTGCATTTTCCACCAAATATTTTAATAAAACAAATAAAAAACTATAAATATTATGATGGGTTAAGGGACGGTCTCCTGCTCTAACAATGGGAACAACTGTGAGTTAAGGCTTTGCAGACTATACTTCTCAAAATGCGGATTTGCAGGGGATATTTTCCCACATGTCATCTCTCAAGGCAATAAAATCCTGCCAGCATGCCAGTGCTGGGGTCTTAGACAGCACTGGCTCTGATATACTGTAAGCATAGCAGCAAGTTCTCGCAAATGTATGGGATTTAGGTTTCAGGAAACATCTGTTGCTCTCAAATACAGGAAAAGAGATATTCACAAAAACTTGGGAACATCTAAATAACATTATTCACTTTTTCAATCAACTTTTAACTGAACTCTTCCAGGCACTCTGGTTAAGAAGTTATTCAGGATTCAGGTTTACTGGCCTGACACTGAAGACTTCCCGTGGACTGTTCATGGTAACACTAACACCCATCAGTGGGATTTCAGTCTAAGTGATTGGTAGGTGTTTTGGTCACATCAAATGTCTTGCTTTCAGACTGTTTGTTTTGGAAACAGGGTCTTATTAAGTTGTTAAGACTGGCCTGTAACTTGAAATACTCCTATCTCAGCCTCCCAAGTACTGGGATTACAGGAATGTACCATCATGCTCAGCTCTATTTCTTCTTACATAAACAATTTCTTGAGCATCATATAGTCTGCCCTGAGGTTATAAGACTATTTGGTGACTTTGGGTATTTACATAATAGCAGCCTGCGTGTTTTCTTAATAAAATTACTCATCTACTTTAACAGAATTATGAGAACCGAATACACCATAGGGAGTTTACAATGACCTTCTTATGAAGCTATACCATCCAACATGATGGCCACCGGCCTCATATGGCCAGTGAGCCCTTAAAATGCAGCTAGTCTGAGGGTCCAGAATTGCTCCAAGAGTAAAATACACACTGGACTCTGAAAACTTAGTAAAGAAAAAAAAGTAAAAACCTCAATCTTTTTATATTTGGAATGATATAACTTTTATATAACAGGTTAAATAAAGATACATTATTAAACTAATCTCACCGTTTCTTTTCCATTCTTAACATGCTATAAAACTTAAAGTTACATTTGTGGTTCACATTATATTTCCACTGTACAGCAATAACTTAGCTGTTATCCGACAGTGCCTGGGAGGACTCAATAAAAAAGCATGGTGCTGGAATATGAGGGATTGAAAACAAAGATTTCAAATTATTGGAGTCAGCAGCTTGAAATCAGAGCTGTATCTGTCTTAACCTTCAGGGAACATTTTGAAAGAGAAAGAAAAAGTCTTGGTAATTTTTTGGGGGTAGAAATATTAAAGAATTAGGGCCAGTTTGAATAAAATATGTAACATTAATAATCATTTCCTTAATATCCTGCTTTGGCCCAACCCAAAGCCATGAAACTATTTAAGAGTTTATGTTGATGGCTATTTAATGGAATGAAGTTTATGTTTCTTTTGTGTATGTAATAACATGGCAGTGGGGCAAGCCAACTTGTTTTAAATCAGAAACAAATGTGTTTCAGGCATGTCTGAAGTTCAGGTTATATGCAGAAAGGCAGTCTGTTTTACTGTTCTCTCCACAAAATTGGGGCTTGGTGAGGGCCAAGAAAAAAAAATGCTTGATTTCATCTGAGTTACTCTTGCTTGTCTTTATGTCAAAAAAAAAAACCTCACATAATAATTTATTTACACAAGATTCCTTAGCACCCTATAAGAACAGAAAGAAGAAACAAATTATGGAGTTAGAAAACTTTGTGTTCAGTTTGCCATTTACTACTGGTGGATCTCTGATCAAGTTTTCTGGCCTCCATAAAGCTCTGTTTTCATCTCTCAATTGTGAAATAAGAACTCTGTATATACTTAATAAATGGGAGCCCTCAACCTGGACCTAAAAATTTACAGCCAACTAATAAAATGACAAGACTCTAAATGGCTAAAGGTCACAGATAACACAGTTCAGAAATTCAAAGAAAGACTATGGTAGGAAACTTTTGAGCTAATTATTATCAGATTTAGACATAAGGATGTTGTAAAAGGGAATTCCAGGCAGAGAATTTTTTGATACCATACAATGTTTTGATACCCATATATATCTGATTCAGAAACTTTGATTCCTTCTTTAAATGGTTGAAGGAACCTGAAATAGAACATGTGCCTCGAGGGAGCCAGAGGTACAGGACAGCAAGAAATGAGCGGACCTCCTGAGGGCCTGGGGAAATGAATTGGCTTACACTGATTCCTTAAAGGAGAGAGTACCACTCCCCCAGAGGGATGCTTGGAAACATGTGGGGTTTTATTGGTTGGTTGGCTGTCACAGGGTACCTAAAAGAGAAGGTTCAGTAGTACAGATAGTATCCAGGGACCCCACCATACACTGTCATGAAAATTAAAGCAGTTCTTCCTACTTAGGGTTAATATTGGATCCTGGGTTGCCCATATGCCTGGTTCTAATGTATCATCTTCCAGCTCAGGCCCATAGGGGACATACTACTCAACCTGTGGAGTCTACTCTGTCAAAGATGGCCACACAGCAACAATCTACTTTGAAACCCCATCAGCATATAAGGTCATTCCCTCAACAGTAAGGACCACAAGTCAAATCACACTGAAACATAATGGGTTTTACTACCTCACTCTAATATATGAACAAAAAAACCCACAAAATAATAGAAGGAGGGGCATAAGGAGGAGACAAAGGAAGGAGAAAAGAGGAGACCAGGGAGACGTCAAAGGTAGGGAAAGACAGGGTGAGTATTATGATTTGGATCTAGAATGTCCATCAACAGATCATGTGTTAAAGGCTTAGTCACGAATGTAGAATGATAAGAGGTGGCACTTTGGGGAAGTGACTAGATAATAAGGGATGGCTTCATCAGTAGATTAATCCATAAACCACTGAAGGGACTGCGGGGAGGTGGTAGAAGCTGTAGACAGATGCTAAGGAAGGATTAGGTAGGTGGGGCATGTTAGCAGGAAGCAGGGCATTGAGGGTGTGCCAGTGGGGACTATGACTTATCCCTGACACTACCTCCCCACTGCCACCGCCACTTCCTGGCTGCCATTAGCTGAAAAGTTTTCCTTTGCCATGCCCTTCTATCATGACATTCTGCCTTACCTCAGGCCCAAAGCAATGAGGCCAACTAACCATGGACTGAGCCTCTAAAACCATGAGCAAAAATAAATCTTATCAGGCATTTTGATAACAGAAAAAGCTAACACAGTGGAAATGGGGGGAAAGAAAAGAGAATGAGAAACTTATTTTACATACAATTAGTATTATCAGAAAGAGAAAAAAGTAACATACTCCTTTATCCATTTCCATCAAAAGATTGGATTTTAAGGGAAAATTTTAAAGAATGAGAAAGAAATCTTATAAATTAAAAGTGTAATAAAATCAGTGCTATCTTTTCACCCAAGATTCTGAAATTTAAAAAAAAAAAATCCCAGAAAGAATAAAAGGATGTATATTTCCATATTAGTAAAGCTAACTGAATAAAAAGTACTCAAATGAAAGCATATTCTTTTGAGGCTTCACAACATCTGAAATAAAAAATATTAAAACCTTTAGAAAAATAAAAATCAATCATAGGTAATTAGAATGGTATTAGAAATCTCAGTTAAGCCACAGGCAGTTACATAGATTAACGCCTTAAATTATGGGGAAGTAATTTTTTTAATTTTTTTTATTGGTGCATTATATTCATACAACTTATTGGGGTAAAAAACTTGTGTGTACAAACATGTAATCATCGCTGATTTAACCCCTACCCAAATACCACCCCATTCCCTCCCCGTCCCTCCCTCCCTTGCTTGGCTTAGTGATTGACTTTGATATATTTAAGTACATTGTGTGCTTTAGAGATTTTCCTCTTCCCCCCTCCTTTCTCCTCCCTTAGATTGTCTTGTTTGCTCCTCTTTTCTCCCTAACTCTCACATATTAAGGAAAGCATCTGATTTCTTATTTTTTGTGACTGACTAATCTCACTTAGTATAATGTCCTCCAGTTCCATCCATTTCCCTGAAAATGATGTAATTGAGTTTTTTTTTTTTTTTTTGATGGCTAAGTAAAATTCCATTGTGTGCATATCCCACAGTTTTGTAATCCATTCATCTGTTGATGGACATCTTGGCTGGTTCCATAGTTCGGCTATGGTGAATTGTGCAGCTATGAACATGGATACACATGCATTAGTTTGGTAGTTTGGTTTCTTTTCTTTTGGGTAGATACCCAACAGTGGTATTGCTGGATCAAATGGTAGATTTGTTCCCATGCTTCTGAGGAGTCTCCATACTGTTTTCCAAAGTGGTTGCACTAATTTGCAATCCCACCAACAATGTCTTAGAGTTCCCACTTCTCCACATCCTCTCCAGTATCTGTTGTTGTTTGTGTTTTGAATGATTGCCATTATAGTTGGAGTTAGGTGAAATCTCAGGGTAGTTTTAATTTGCATCTCTGATTGCCAGTGATGTTGAGCATTTTTTCATGCATTTATTGGCCATTTGAATTTCTTCTTTTGTGAAGTGTCTATTTAGTTCATTTGCTCATTTTGTTATTGGATGCTTTGTTTTCTTAGTCTTGAGTTTCTTGAGTTCTCTGTATATTCTAGATATTAGTCCTCTATCAGTGGTATAGGTGGCAAAAATCTTCTCCCATTCTGTTGGCTCTCAATTGAGGTTCTTGATAGTTTCCTTTGCTGAACAGAAGCTCTTCAGTTTCATGCAATCCCATGTATTGATTCTCCTTTTAATTTGTTGTACCTTTGGGGTCTTGTTGAGGAAATGTTTGTCTGTGCCTATGTGTTGTAGTGTTGGACCTATGCCCTCTTCAAGGAGCTTCAAGGTCTCTGGTTTAATTTCCAAGTCTTTGATCCATCGTGAGTTGACTTTTGTACAGGGTGAAAAAGTGGGATTAACATCCAATTTTCTGCATATGGTTAACCAGTTTTGCCAACACCATTTGTTGAAGAGGCTATCTTTTTTCCAGTGTATGTTTTTGGCCCCTTTGTCAAAAATCAATTGGCTGAGAGTGTGTGGGCTTGTTTCTGGGTCTTCTATTCTGCTCCATTGGTCTATATATCTGTTCTTTTGCCAGTACCATGCTGTTTTTATTACAATGGCTTTGTAGTATAGTTTAAAGTCAGGTATTGTGATTCCTCCTGCGTGGTTTTTGTTACTGAGAACTACCTTGGCTATTCTGGGCTTTTTGTTATTCCAGATAAATTTAAGGACCGATTTTTCTATGTCTGTGAGGAATGATCTTGGTAGTTTAATGGGCATTGCATTAAATCTGTAGATCACTTTTGGGAGGATGGCCATTTTAATGATATTTATTCTGCCAATCCATGAACATGGAAGATCTTTCCATCTTCGAAGATCTTCTTCAAATTCTTTTTTCAGTGTTTTATAATTTTCTATGTAGAGATCTTTTACCTCCTTGGTCAAGTTTATTCCTAAGTATTTTATTTTTTTGTTGGAGATCCTGAAGGAAGTGTTTTCTGAATTTCTTTTTCAGTGGATTTATGGTTGGTGTACAGGAAAGCTTCTGATTTTTTAAGGTTGATTTTGTATCCAGATACCTTGCTGAATTTGTTGATCAGTTCTATAAGCCTTTTGGTTGAGTTTGTTGGGTTTTCTAAATATAGTATCATGTCATCTGCAAATAGTGAAAGTTTGAGTTCTTCTTTTCCTATTTGTACTCCTTTGATTTCCTTTTCTTGTCGTATTGCTCTGAGTAGAGTGTCTAGTACTATATTGAAGAGAAGTGGTGAAAGTGGACATCCTTGTCTCGTTCCAGTTTTTAGGGGGAATTCTTGAAGTTTTTCCCCATTTAATATGATGTTGGCAGTGGGCTTGTTGTAGATTGCCTTAATAATGTTGAGATATGTTCCTTCTATTCCAATTCTCTGCAGTGTTTTTATCATAAATGGATGTTGAATTTTATCAAATGCTTTTTCAGCATCTATTGAGATGATCATGTGGTTTTTGTCTTTGATTCTTTTTATATGATGAATTACATGGATTGATTTTCATATATTGAACCAGCCTTGCATCCCTGGGATGAACCCTATCTGGTCATGGTGAATGATTTTCTTGATGTGGTTTTGAATGCGTGTTGCTAGTATTTTGTTTAATAGTTTTGCATCCAAGTTCATCAGATATATAGGCCTGTAGTTTTCCTTCCTTGAACTGTCTTTATTCGGTTTGGGTATTAGTGTGATGTTGGCTTCATAGAATGTATTTGGGAGAGTCCCGTTTTTTTCTATTTCCCGAAATAGTTTGAGTAGTATTGGGATTAGCTCTTCTGTAAAGGTTTTATAGAATTCACTTGAAAAACCATCTGGTCCTGGGCTTTTCTTTGATGGTAAGCTCTTTATTGCTGTTTCAATCTCTTTGATTGTTATTGGTTGGTTTAAGTGTTCTATATCTTCTTGACTCAGTTTAGGAAGGTTGTATTTATCTAGGAAGTTGTCGATTTCCTCCAGATTTTCCATTTTGTTGGAGTATAGTTTTTCAAAGTACTTTCTGATAATCCTCTGGATTTCTACACTGTTAGTAGTAATGTCTCCTTTTTCTTCTCTTCATAATTTGGGTTGATTCTCTCTTTTTTTTAGTTAGGTTGGCTAGTGGTTTATCAATCTTGTTAATTTTTTCAAGAAACCAGCTTTTGGTTTTGTTGATTTTCTGTATTGTTTTTTTGTTCTCTATCTCATTAATTTCTGCTCTAATTTTAATAATTTCCCGTCTTCTGCTGGCTTTGGGGTTCAATTGTTCCTGCTTTTCAAGGGCTTTGAGGTGTGTCATAAGGCTATTTATTTGAAGATTTTCTGTTTTTCTTATGTGAGCACTCAGTGCTATAAATTTTACTCTTAATACTGCCTTCAAAGTGTCCCAGAGGTTTTGATATGTTGTGTCTTTATTTTCATTTGTTTCTAGAAATTTCTTGATTTCACTTCTTACATCTTCTATGACCCATTCTTCGTTCAGAAGTGTGGTGTTCATTCTCCACATGTTTATGTTGTTTCTCTGGGTCTTCTTATAGTTCATTTCTAGTTTCATTCAATTATGGTCTAAAATGACACAGGGAACTATGTAACATTTTTTAAATTTGCTAGTACTCATTTTGTGTCCCAGGATGTGATGTAGTTTGGAGAAGGTTCCGTGAGCAGCTGAGAAAAATGTAAACTCTGCTGTAGTTGGGTGAAATATTCTATATGTGTCCAACAGGTTTATTTGGTTAATGTTGTTCTTTAGTTCTGAGGCATCTTTACTGACCCTTTGTCTGGAAGATCGGTCTAGTATTGTGAGAGGTGTGTTGAAGTCTCCCAGTATTATTGTATTGGGATTTTTGTGTGACTTCATGTCACAAAGAGTTTGATTTATGAAAGTAGCTGCCCCTATGTTTGGGGCATAGATGTTGATTACTGTTATTTCCTCTTGCTGGACTATTCCTTTTACCAGTAAAATGTGACCTTCTTTGTCTCTTCTAATAAGTTTGGGTTTGAAGTCTAACTTGTCTGATATCATAGTTGCTACTCCTGCTTGTCTTCGAGTACCATTAGCATGGATTACCTTGCTCCAGCCCTTTACCTTGAGTTTGTTCCTATCTTTCCTTGTAAGGTGTGTTTCTTGTAAGCAGCAGATGGATGGATTCTGGCTTTTAATCCATTTTGCCACTTTATGGTCTTTTTATTGGGGAGTTGAGGCCATTTACATTCAGTGTGATTATAGAGAGATAATTTTTAATTCCCAACATGTTAAGATCTTATTTCTGTTTGAGATACTGTTTATTCTTCTTTGCTTAGTTGTTTGCTGGATGAGAATTCTAGTTTCTTTGGCTCTGTCGTGTATTACCCATTTCCTCTTTGTAGTTAATCTCCTTGAGTATTTTCTCTAGCGCTGGTTTTGAAGACATAAATTCCTTCAGTTCCTGTTTGTCATGGAAGCTTCTTATTTCCCCATCTAATTTGATAGATAGTTTTGCTGGGTAGGAAATTTTTGGCTGGAAGTTGTTTTCTTTCAGAGTTTCGAATATGTTACTCCACGTCCTTCTGGCTTTCATGACTTGGTTTGGGAAGTCGGGAGTGATTCTAATTGGTTTACCTCTGAATGTCACTTGGCCTTTTGTTGTTGTTGCCTTTAAGATTTTCTCCTTGGCTTTCACATTAGTCATTTTGACAATTATATGGCATGTGGATCCTCTTCTCTGATCCTGTCTAAAGGGAGTTCTATAAGTTTCCTGGACCTGTGTATCGACCTCTTGCTCTATGTTTGGAAAATTTTCTGCTATTACTTCCTTGAAGAGATTGTTGATCCCTTTGGTTTCACTTTCTTTTCCCTCCTCTATTCCAATTATTCTTAGGTTAGCTCTCTTGAACTGGGCCCATATTTCTTCAATGTCAGATTCCTGCTGTCGGTTTTTTTTTTTTTCTAAATTAGAAACTATGCATTCATTTTTGGAATGATCATCTTCAAGAAGAGAGATTCTATTCTCCATGTGGTCTAATCTGTTGTTTATAATTTGAATTGAGGCCTTTATTTCATTAATTGCATCCTTTATCTCTTTTTGTCTCTCCCTAAATTCTTTTCGAAAGTCCTCTATTATTTCTAAAGTTATTTTCCTAATTTGTTCTTCTAGAGATCTCTGGATTTCTGTGTTATCAGATTCTGATGTTGTGGGGTTGTGGGCATTCACTGCTCCATTGTTATTTCTCTTTCCCATGATTTTGGAAGTTTGTACGTTCTCTGGGTTCTTCCCTGAGTCACTACGAGTTCACTTAAGATGCTCTGGATCTCGAGTCTGTGGTATCTCAGTCACCACTACTCCTTTACTGGGTTGTATCACAAAGTCTCAGACCCAGGGAGTCAATCGAAGCTGCTTAGACCGTGGGGGGTGCCAAGTTGGGCGTTCTCCAGCGGGGAGTTGTGACTATGGTACGATATCTGTGCCACTGCCACTCACCCACTGGGCTGCACTGCTAAAATCTCCGACTCAGGGAAACTATCTGCGCAAGTCCCTGGGAGTGCAGTACTGGGATTTCTCCCCTAGGGGCCGCAATTTGACTCACGGTTGTTGAGTGCACTGATGGAGCTGTAGAGAACTCGGTGTATTCGCTGCTGCCGCCACTGGCAATATGGCACCACTGCCACTCCCTCGGCCATGATGCGGCGTATTTCTTCTCTGGTTTTGAGCTCTGCTCTGAGTCCCTGCCAGGTGTGCTGTGCCTGGCCCTTGGGGGCTTTAGATGTTCCCTGCGCCAACTGCTGACTGCCGCCCAGCTGTTCAGCACCTGCTCACCTCGGCTCGCTGTCCACCCCTCCTCTCTGGAGCCTGGTGGCTGGTTGAGTGCGTTGGTCTTCAGCTGTCTGGTGAATGCGCCGCTGCTGCTAGCAGTAAGACGCTGCTGTCGCGTCCTCGGTTGTGAGGTTAGTGTGGTTCTTCTCTGGTTTTGAGCTCCGCTGAGTCCCTGCGGGGTGTGCTGATCCCGGCCCTTGGGAGCTTTAGACGCTCCTTGCCCCAGAGAAACTACTGACTGCCGTCCGCCTATTCAGCAGCGGCTCACCTCGGCTCACTGTCCACACCTCCTCTCAGGCGCCTGGTGGCTGGTTGAGTGGATTGGTCTAGGGCCGTCCGGTGAACTCGCCGCTGCCGCCAGCAGTAAGATGCTGCTTCTGCATCCTAGGCCGCAAGGCCAGAGTACCTCCTCTCTGGGTTTGAGCTCTGTTTTGAGTCTCCCTCCTCTCTGGAGCCTGGTGCTGCTAGGGGAGATGTAGGCCACGCCGCTCTGGCCGTTCTGCACCACAGCTCTGGCTGCTCTGCACTGCGGGTCTGGCCACTCCGGCCTCTCCGGCCTTTCCGCGATGCGGCTCTGGCTGCTCCGGCTGTTCTGGCCGCTCCGCTCAAGGCTGCTCTGGCCCCTCCGCTCAGCTGCTCTGGCAGGTCCACTCGGATGCTCTGGCCGCTCCACTCGGCTGCTCTGGCCGCTCCGCTCCGGCTGCTCTGCTCCGCGGCTCCGGCCAATCCGCGCTGCGGCTCTGGCTTCTCCGGCCGCTCCGGCCGCTTCGCGCCATGGCGGGCGCGGCACTTCTGGCTGGTTTTTTTCTGGTGTCTTGTTTTTCCAGCCCTTTTTCTCTGTCCCTTGTATTTACCATTTTTATTTCTTTGCTGGTGGTGTTTTCTGGCTCTGAAAGGCGCTGGTTTTGTGGTAATAGATTGATTGTTAGCGGGACTTGTAAGAGCTGCTTTCCTCCGTCGCCATCTTCCCGGAAGTCTCCGGAAGTAATTTTTTAATCCAAAATTATTTACCTCGCTAAATTCTCAACTAAGCATAAAATTTGGTGATGTTGCCGGGCATGGTGGTGCATGCTTGTAATCCCCCCACTTGGGAGGCTGAGACCGGAGGATCACACAAGTTTGAAGCCAGCCTCATTGGCTTAAGAGACCCCGTTTCCAAATAAAAATATAAAAAAATAGGTGTCTGGGAGTGTAGCCTGGGGGCAGAAGGGTTTCCAGGAACCTCAGTACAACCAAAAAAGAAAAAAAAAAAAAAGAATTTGGTGATTTTTTTCAAGTATGCAAAATTGCACAGAGAAAAATAAATAATTTATCTACTATTTTATACTAGATGTTGTATGCTCCAAAATGTGAATAGACCATGAATGTCAGAGATTTCCCTTAAAATAGCAAACTGAGAAATTTAGAAAAAGGAGTGAGAGATAGTCGCAGTATGAAAACAAAGTCTCAAGATGAAAGCTATAAAGCCAACCCAGGCCAATGGTAAGGGAGGAAGGAGGACAAAGCTTCAAGAGTGAAAGTTATTCAGGAGAGAAAATATAATTGACTAATTATCTGACATCTTGACATGTGAAAAATTATACTGAGAGGATTAGACTGTGTAGAAAACTTTGTAATCATTACATGAAATATTCATCCCAAAGAAAAACAATAAAGCAATTACCAAATCCAGGAAAAATAGAAAAGAAAATGAAATATTTGTATATTCCTTGGCATTTCAGGGAAAAAATACAAGAATGTGGAATATGAATAATTAACAATAATTATCCAAAGCTATGACTAAAGTTTGAGAAAAAGAGAATGAAGGAAATAAGTGGAGAACTAAATCCTTTCTTCTATATAAGAGTATAATTATGAGAAAGCAAAAACAGATTATGTAACAAAGACAATAAGAGAAGAGAGGGCACAAATCAAAAATGGCTGCATCTAAGTAACAGAGCATAATGTTATAGGACAGGTACTGTGATTTCCTTATAAGTCTTCTTATAATATTTTATTTTTAAGCTTTGTTCATGTATTATTTGATGTTAATTTTTCATATAATAGCCTATTTTAGTGCAGTACTCACACCACAAGAGAATAAAAAGGGACATGTGACAATCTGGCCTGAGCCCATAGCAAATAATCTAATGTTTCCTCCCCCAAAAAATCATATGTTAAAATACTACCCCTAGCCGGGCATAGTGGCGCACACTTATAATCCCCGAGCTTGGGAGGCTGAAACACAGGTTTGAAGCCAGCCTCAGCTACTTAGTGAGGTTCTCAGCAACTTAGTAAGACCCTGTTTCCAAATAAAATATATAATATGTCTGGGAGTATAGCCAGGAGGTAGAAAGTCCCTGAGTTCCACCCCCAGTACCATACACACAAAAAAATTCTACTCCCAAGGTGGTAATATTTGAACATGGGGCCTTGAGGTGAAACCTCTTGAACAGGATTAGTGGCCTTATAAAAGAGAACCCAGAGAGGCCCTTCATGCCTTCCACCAGCCAGAAGGACACAGCTAGACACTTCATCAGAAAGCAAAATCTCACCAAACACCACATTTGTTGGCCTCTTGAGCTTGGACATTCTAGGATGGAGAACTAAGACAATTTTCTACTGTTTACAAGCTACCCAACATATGATATTCTGTTATAGCAGCCGAAACTAAGACACATTATAACTACATTTTCTAAGTATAAAGTGGAGCTAATGTTAACCCATGATTTATAAAAGATGAAAATTATGCCTTTGTTTAATTTCTTTGTTTTGGCCCCAAGAGTCTATATATTAACACTTTATTTTAAAAGACTTTTGGCCAGGCATGGTGGCAACACCTGTAATTCTAGCACTCAGGAGGCTGGAGCATGAGGATCACTTGAGCTCAGGAGTTTGAGACCAGCCTGGGCAACATAGAAAGACCCCATCTAAAAAAGGAGGGACAGGGCTAGAGGTGGGCTAAAATTATGTGGTCTATATATCAAACTATAAAACAATAAATAGAAGATGTTAGTTTATTACAGTAGCCCTCAAGATAGGAGTAGGAAGTCTTGAGGGTTCTACTGTCTGTGTCTCCCCTGTAGGAATGGGAAAACTATACTAGGAGTATCTGGGGATGCCACTGGCATTAAGTAGGCCCTCCACACCACACACCAAAGAGCAACACTCTCGAAGGGCTTTATTGCTCTTAAGTCTTCTTGGCAGTGTAGAATCCAGTCAGAAAGCAGAAGAAAAGTCACACAGATGGAAAAGCAATGAGCTGACAATACCCACAAGCATTAAAAAATAATAGCCAGGCATGGTGGCGCACAATTGTAATTCCCGCGCTTGGGAGGCAGAGACAGGAGGATCACGCAGGTTCAAAGCCAGCCACGCTAGCTTAAGAGACCCTGTTTCCAAATAAAAAAGTATAAAAATAGGTCTGGGAGTGTAGCCCAGAGGTAGAAGGGTTTCCAGGAACCCCAGTACCACACACACACAAAAAAAATATACATAGATTTGAATTCATTTAAAAATAATGAAGCCAAGTGTGGTGGCGCACGCTTGTAATCCCCACACTTGGGAGGCGGAGACAGGAGGATCACGCAGGTTTGAAGCAAGCAGCTTGCACTGGCTTAAGAGATCCTGCTTCCAAATAAAAATATAAAAATAGGTTTGGGAGTGCAGCCCGGAGGTAGAAGGGCTTCCAGGAACCCCAGTACCACCAAAAAAAAAAAAAAAAAAAAAAAAAAAAAAATCATGAAAAACTCCACCAGCCTGCCTTATGTTGGTGGTACTTAGTATTTCTTGTTAAGTGATTATGACATACTAAATCACTTACCTATTAAGTGCTAAATAACTCATTAAATAATAAGTGAGTACCTAGGTGTCAATTTTTCTATCATTTCCTTTATTACTTTAGAAAGTGTATCTAGAGAATGTCAATGACCCCCACACACACATACTCCTAATCTTTTATAACAGCATTATAAAAGATCAGAACTTCAACTGTAAGGAGGATTCTGTCCTGCCACTGTATAATTTTTGTCTTTTCCCCACAAAATTAACCTATGAATTAAATAATGGATAATTCATCTGTATGTTTTTCCACATGCATTAAGTTAAAAACACATTAAACTTTATCACTTTTTTTTTTTTTTTTTGCAGGTCTGGGGATGGAACCCAGAGGCATTTGACCTCAGAGCTACACCCCCTGCCCAATTTTTTATTCTTTATTTTGAAACAGGGTCTCACAGAGTTGCAAAGGGCCTCACTAAGTAGCTGAGGCTGTCCGTGAACCGCGATCCTCCAGTCTTAGCCTCCTGAATGCTGGGATTACAAGCGTGCACCACCACGCCCTGCTACAAAATGTATCTTTTATCATTTGATACTACACTGGTTAAAATTAAGTAGGGCTGCTTAGCAAACATACCAACCAGTACACTAACCAGTAGACTATAGGCATACAAACATGAAGGTATACTCAGTGCCTATGAAAAAAATACTATTTTGGGGCACCAACCACATATTCCACTGAATCAATCTTTATTGGAGTCCAGGATTCTGCATTTTACCCCCATGTTAGGTATTTCTTAGAGTTAACTTTTGAGCATTGAGACATTAACAGAATTGCATGGTGATCTTGATGCTAGTTCTATTTTTTTTTTTTTTTCATATTGGAGATGGAACCCAGGGGCATTCTACCTCTGAGCTACACCCCCATCACTATTTTTTATTCTTTATTTTGAAACAGGGTCTCACTGGGTTGTAAAGGGCCTCACTAAGTAGCTGAGGCTGGCCTTGAATTGTGATCCTCCTGTCTCAGCCTCTCAAATGCTGTGATTACAAGTGTATGCCACCATGCCTGGCTTCAATGCCAATTCTAAACTCCCACTGAAGTTGGCTTTCTCTAACCCAGTTGCCCATTGTCATCTATCCTACATTTTACATTAACTCCCGGATCATGGTAAATTACATTCACAACTGCTTTTCCTTTAACTAATGGACAGAATGTATAGGCTTTAACACTCATACTGACTCTAAATTTGCCTTTTTGTGTGTGTATGGTACTGGGGATGGAACCCAGAGGCATTCTACCCTCCAAGCTGCACCCCCAGCCCTATTTTATATTCTTTATTTTGAAACAGACTCTCACTAAATTGCAGAAGGCCTAAGTAGCTGAGGCTGTCCTCAAACTGTGATACTCCTATCTCAGCCTCCCAAGTACTAGGATTACAAGCGTGGTAAATTTGCCCTTCTTGATGCCTGCCGAACTCAGACTGTTGCACATTGTTTCATTAGATGAGGTCTTAAGAGCTGACAGAATAGGCAGTCATGTCCCATAAACTGAGAGGCTTTCTTCTCCAGTCAGGAGCAAAACGTCTATGACCTACAGCTGTATGAACTGAGTATGGATATTCAAACACAGGCAACAAGAGTAGATAGAGTAGAAGAGTAGATAGAGGGGATTGGCCTATACTCCCAACAGGGTCAACCTCAACCTCCTAAAACACATGTCTTTGAATAATCAAGTTATAAATCAAAGCATCCCCATGCAGAGGTCTAGGAAAACATTTAGGGGAGCTCTTATTTCTTAAACTCAGCAGTATACTGCTGATAAATCACAAGCCTACTTTTACAAAAGTATGCAGATTCTCTCAAGACGTTTCATTTGGGAAAAAAAAACAGACACATTAAGAACTAAGCCATCAATTTTCGTCTCTGAAAAGACGTTTTTGTTAAACTAGATCTAAATCTAACATCTGATTATAATTTAGTCCATTTAAAATCTTCAGTGTGTTAATATGAATATGATTTTCATCAGTAGGCAAAAAAAAACCACATTTAAATGTGGTTTTTATGTCAAACAATGCTTGAAGAGTAATTTTAAGGTAATAATCTTTGGCCTAGGATAAAAGTTATAACAGATATTGTTGCCTCTATTTCCTTTCAAAAATATGTACATGTATTTATGTTGCAAACACTGTGGTCATATTCTAAGCCATAACTTTATTCTTATTCCCAAGAATTGTAACTTTGGTTATGGAATAAAATGCAATCTCAATTAAAATGAATCTGCTATCATAGAGGACAATAGGTCTATCTGTATTCATTTTTTGGAACAGTTCTATTGACTGCTTTTTGCACTCTGTTACTTTGGGAAAATGAAATTCATTTCTGTTAAATTCAAAGAATTTAAATGCCTAAGCTATACATCAATCTCAAAACCTTTCTAAAAACCTAATATGCCTTGTCCTGACTCTTACAATGCTCTATCAACTCCTGGATTTTTATATCTGAGGCACCTATGCTAAAACAGACAGTGTAAAAATTTCATAGAATAGCTTTACAATTTTGCTAAGTCTGTTTAGGTTAATTTCAAAGAGATGTGAAAATAAATTTCTGATCTTCAATGGGCCAGATACAATATTCAAAAATCCATTCTTTTTAAATGGCATACTATTCTAGGGAATTAAGAAATATTTACCTCAGATGAGGGCTTCATATTATAATCACATAACTATAATATTCCTAAAATTCACTACTATCATAAACATCTATATTAAGTAGTGTTTGCACAATGGCAGAAGGGTAAATTCATGTATTTGTTTTGAAGAATTATTTGGCCTATGTAAGAAAAACTGCCAGGCACAGTAATACATACCTGTAATCCCAATACTTGGTATACCGACTGAGACAAGAAGATTACAAGTTCCAGAACAGCCTCAACAATTTAGCACAACCCTGTTTTCAAAAAATAAAAAATACAAGGGGCTATGGATATAGCTCAAGAGTAGAGCAACCCCGAGTTCAATTGCCAGGACTTAAAAAAAATAAATAATTTTCATGTGTCTGATCCAGTAATTCCATTTCTAGGAGGCTAGGTTCTCAGAATTTAATTCAGATAGTGAAACAAAGATAAAAATAGTGACTATATTTTTCCAAAATATGGAGAAAGCAATAAAAGAATTAAGAAAATTTAAATTTCAGCACTTATTCAAACACATTAAGGTCATTTGAAAAGGTTATTCCAATGATTTACAAAAGCCTCAAGCATTAAGAAAAAATGATTTCAATACAATATACATTTGAAAAGGAAGAAACTAAAGACTAGTCATGGTGGTGCATGCCTATAATCTCAGTACTTGGGAAACTGACACAGGAGGATCACAAGTTAAAGGACAGGCTCAGCAACATAAGTGAGACTCTTGGTAACCTACCGAGATCCTGCTTTAAAAAAAAAAAAGAATTGGGTGGGGGGGGGTCCTGGGGTGTAGCTTGGAGGCAGAATTTCCCTGAGTTCAATAAAAAGACATAGTAATATGAAAAGTTGATAAAGTGACATGTGCAATATGATTATAACCATTATTCTTTAAATATACAGACAAAAACTAGGGATTTCAAGAAAAGGTCAAAATGAATATGCTAGAAAAGAATATGATATATTACATTTTACTTCCCAAATTCTCTTGGAATATTGATATATTACTTTGAAAATTACACCCAAAAGTGATATCACTCACACACACAGTCAATCTCTCTCTCTCTCTCTCTCTCTCTCTCTCTCTCTCTCTCTCTCTCTCTCACTCACACACACACACACACACACACACACACAAACTGAGGGTTTCATTAAACTAATCATATTTTAAATTATCTACTTGTGAGAAAATACGGACTACTAGAAATTCCTATTGGCTCACAGATCTAAAAAAAAACTTACTTTTTCAAAAGCCTGATTTTCAAAGGATATTTTAAGAATCACAAAATCAAAGTGAATATATGAAAGAGTACATATTACCCAGATTCTTTTATTGTCTATCTGAACTGGAATGTGTGCTTCTAGCAAGTCCTGGGACACTCCTCCCCACAGCCCTGACCCAGAAGCAGCCTGAACTTCTCCATCCCCTGGTGCTGGCCCTGGCCACATGAAATGCATCCAATTGACCATACCCATTTGGTGTCATCAGGACTCCGCAGCTGTAAGGCTTCCACATAAACACCTTTCACAAGGACAATCACAAGCCAACAGAAGGACTTTGAAAAATAGGGTGCTATGCTGTGTGCTCATCATAACAGAAAAAATGGAGAACCAGTTTCTTCTAGCATTCTTGCCCGAGCTGTGAGATGCCCCTAAGCAGGCTGACCTTGCCCAGTATCAGAGGCACTGGGTACAGGAAGAGAAACCTCCCACCAGCCGTTAGGTAACAATAACTTGTGCTTCTGTGGGATACATACTGAAATAATTCTATGCAAAAACTTGTAAAGATGTAATGAATCCCTAAATATAAACTCCAGTGGCCCCACCCACCTCTCTTCAATTAGATTTTGTGAAAGATCACAAAATCAAAATCACATTGGTCAGAGCACACACATTGGGAGTGTAGCTGAGAACATTTGCATCAAGAAATGTCTGGCTGCCCATCTCCCTCCTGCTCTCAAAACTGAGGGAAACTAGCTTTAGAACACTAGTCAAGCAAGCCATGCTCATCAGATACTATGCCCAGCTCTTCCTGAGGAGAGGCAGAGGACAAAAAGTAAGAGAAAAATTGGCGATTTTTAAAAATTCTTTGATGAACCTATAGTTAAAAAAAAGTCAACTAAAACTCTGAAAATACTAACTCAAAAACTCCAACTTTCTCTATCACCACTTTTCCCCCAAAGTAGGAAAAACAAGTAAAGATAAAAGAGAAGACAGATATTAACCTGATTTTTTTTTTTTTTTTGGTGGTACTGGGGTTCCTGGAAGCCCTTCTACCTCCAGGCTACACTCCCAGACCTATTTTTACATTTTTATTTGGAAACAGGGTCTCCTAAGCCAGTGCGTGCAGCTGGCTTCGAACCTGCGCAATCCTCCTGTCTCTGCCTCCCAAGCGCGGGGATTACAAGCGTGCGCCACCATGCCCGGCTATATTATCCTGATTTTAAAACTAATATTCAACTATAGATTATGACATGTACATCTCATTGCAACACAGAAAAAAAGGAATGTGTCCAGATATGGGCAATTAATATAATGAATATAATGGCTACTTTTCCTGTAATAAATGTTTTTGTAGAAATTTTCATTCTAAGCCAAGTGTAGTGGTGCACGCTTGTAATTCCAGCATTTGGGAGGCTGATACAGGAGGATCTCAGTTTGTGGACAGCCTAAGCTACTTAGTGAGGCCCTTTGCAACTCAGTGAAACCCTTTTTCCAAATAAAGAATAAAAAATATGGCTGGGGGAGGGGTAGTTCAAAGGTAGAATGTCCCTGAGTTTCATCCCCAATACCACAAAAAAAAGAAAGAAATTTTCATGCTAAGAAGGAGAAGCTGGCAAGATTATAAACCATATTTATGAAAATTATAGGAAGTACAGACAGAATACAAAGCTTTGTCATATTCTAGAAAACATATTCTACACATTCTAGAACAAAAAAATACCACCATTTGAGAAACATTGCTAAGCACTACTTTACATGTATTTGACAAATGAATGAACATTGGAGGCACAGGCTAGAAAAGGGTACAGGAATAATTCAGGGCAATTCATTTACTGGACAGTCCACAGAGACAGCACAGACACGTGTCAGGAAAAGCTGGTGTTTACAGGGTGAATGGGGAACATAGTAAATTTCTCAGGAGACACTAGCATTCTTAAAACCACTACTGGTACCTAATAGTCAACCTGGCACAGACAAATTTTCTCATCACACCTAAATCTCCCCATCAATTAAGTTTAACCTTCTACTATGATCTGAACACTGTGTCCCCCAAAACCTCACATGCTGAAATCCTAAGCCTCCAGGAGATGGTAAGAGGGGACTTCACAAGGAGGTTAGATCATGTTGTGAAGCCATTGATTCTCAGAGAATGGGATGAGTGCCCTGGTAAAGGAGACCCAAGAAAGACCTTCTACCATTCCCATCATGTGCAGCCACAGCAAGAAGCAGTCTATGAACAGGAATCAAGACACTGAATCTGATAGTGCCTTGATCTTAAACTTGCTTCTGTGTTTCCAGAGCTATGAGGAAGAAATCCCTATTGTTTAGAAGCTACCCAGATTATAGCATTTTGTGAAGAAAGCACAAACAGTCTTGGACACATTCCATGGTTTTTTCCATGCAATGACTGATAAAACAGATCTGCTTTTCAGTCTTGACCCAGGAAAATGTCCCCAGAGAAGACAGGCTGAATTCTTCCTATAACTGCTCATCTTTTTATGAGTGAACTGCATCTGAAGCATGCTCTGTAGCACATATGCATGTGGCACCTTCAGATACATGATGCTAAGCAGATGTGAAGCAAAACCATGCTGAGCCATGCAGCACTAAGCAGTGAATGCTCCCCAAACCTGGCATATCTCCCAAAAGGGAGCTGTGAAACAGTCAAAAAGTATATGCAGTCTAGAACAGCAAGTCTATTTTAAGTCAGAGAGAGCACCTGTGATCAAGAATCCATTTCCTAAAAGAAAAACCCTTTTAGATCACTGTTAAAGTAGATACTTCCCATTGGTTCCTACACATGGGCATAAGGTTGTAGTCTACATTTTTGCACAATCTTATGCCTGTAAATCATTTGAATGGCACTAGCCTTTTCCTACCAAATAATCTAAAGAACCTATAAAACTGTAAGAGACAATGGGAAAGAATTTTAAATGGGAATATTAAATGAAGTCAGATTTATTAGAGACACTTAGAGCACTTTTGGTTAGGATGTAGATTTGCAAAATGAAATCTTTTTTTTTTTTTAAGTCTGGTAGATTTCTCCAGTGTCTTTCAAAAAGGAAAACATATTCACATTTCAAATCATTATCTTCAAAAGAAAAACACAAGTACTATGGCAATTGAAGCTTTCCTCTGAGTACACTGAATTTCTTGCCAGTTACAGGAACTGAAAGCACCAAAATTCATTAGGGAAAACTCTTAAGAGATGCTCTAAAAGGGGAAGTGATTTGTTTTTAATAGACTTCCTTATAGTGAGTCATTTCACAGAGAACTCCAGAATGGGAGCCCAGAATAGGCAGACATAACTCCTTAGCATAAGCAAGAGGTTTACATCTAATCTGGCTACAGATGTCACAATTTCTGCTTCTAGCCAAGGCCAAACTACAACACATGATGAAACATATCAGCACTTACTCCTCAGGGGTTTGGGATAATCTGTATAGAAAAGATTAATTTTATCCAGGTGTGGTGGCATACGCCTGTAATTCCAGTACTTTGAGAGACTGAGACATAAGACTCACAGGTTCAAGGCCAGCCTCAGCAACTTAGTGAGGCCCTCCACAACTTAGAGACCCTCTTTCAAAATCAAAAAAAAAAAAAAAAAATATATATATATATATATATATATATATATATATATATATATACACATATATATATCAGGCTGGAGTGTAGCTCAGAGGTAGAATGCCCCTGGATTACATCCCCAATACTACACATATACACAAAAAAGATATGTTTCTCCTTAGTAAAAACAAGACCATCAGATTCCTAAGTATCAGACTTTCTAAAGTAAGCAGAGACAAATGAAGAGCATACCATCTATAATCTTACTAGACTAATGGCTGTTTGCTGTTAATTCCATATGAAGGATTATGTAGATTAGATTTGTTAGATTTCTGGGAAGCATTACAAGTGACTGAGGAAGGGAAAAAATCTGTATCTAAGGTAATGACCAAGGGCTCATTATTAGTTTTATTGTGTGCCGGTTCTATACAACTTTGAACAAAACTACTGATATTTCCTACACCTCATTTTTTTGTTTGTTTGTTTTGTTTTTGGTGGTGGTACTGGGGATAGAACTCAGAGGCCTTCTACCTCTGGGCTACACTCCCAGACCTATTTTATATTTTATTTGGAAACAGGGTCTCTTAAGCCAGGTGAGGCTGGCATCGAACCTGCGAGATCCTCCTGTCTCAGCCTTCCAGGCACGGGGAATTCCAAGTGTGCGCCACCACCCGGCCTCAGTTTTCTTTTAAGGGATGAGAAGGTTAAGAGAGTTCCTACCAATATAGTTTAGACTGGATTTCCCAGAAGCCAACCCTGTGACAAGTACTAGAAAGTCATTTTTGCAAAAGGTAATCATTCCAAGGAGGTACTGATAGGGAGGTGAAAAGTGCAATTTTTTTTTTTTTTTTGATGCCTGGAAACCCTTCTACCTCTGGGCTACACTAACAGACCTATTTTTATACTTTTTTTATTTGGAAACAGGGTGTCTTAAGCCAGCGAGGCTGGGGAACCTGCGCGATCCTCCTGTCTCCGCCTCCCAAACGCAGGGATTACAAGTGTGTGCCACCACGCCTGGCTAAGTGCAATGTTTTAGAACAAAGGAGTCCTACACAGGCATTTGACCACTTGGGGGTGGGGCTCTCAGAGACAGCAGAGAGGCAACTCAGTGCCTCTAGAGTTGGTACCACCCTCCAGTCTTTGTCATCACTGGCTGAGGGCCTCCACTGTGAGCACACTCCTTGGGTCACAAAAGCCTGGGGTGACAGTCAGAGAAACACAGTGACTAACTTGCCCTGGGTTTGGTACTGAGAGTCCAGGATGCCAAGAAAACCCCCAGACCCATGCCACATGGTAATTTTTGGTCTCTCTAATTGGAGCCTGTGGCAGCTAAACGTAATGCCACTATGAGTGGGCAGGAGCCTGCCCTGAAGAAGTGAGACACAAAGATCAACCGTGCTCCTCCAGGCACTGCACTTAGCCTGATCTCAGTCACTGCTGTATATCAGCTATTGTATCCCCAAAGCAATATAAGAATCATGAGATCTATTCTTACTACACAGGAGACCCAAGGCACCTATAGCATCATATGTTTGTCCCCCTGGAGCTGAATGCACTAGAGAACATTTCTGGCTGCAGGACCTGCCTGCTTACTTAGATGGCTCCAAAGTGCCACAAATAAGCACTTCTAATACAAGAAATGTCTTTCTTACCATATCACATCACTGAAGTACAGTAAAAAATCTAAACTAGAAATTCAACCTATTAAAACACAAAAGAGCCGGGCGTGGTGGTACACGCTTGTAATCCCCGCGCTTGGGAGGCAGAAACAGGAGGATCGCACAGGTTCGAAGCCAGCTGCATGCGCTGGCTTAGGAGACCCTGTTTCCAAATAAAAATGTAAAAATAGGTCTGGGAGTGTAGCCCGGAGGTAGAAGGGCTTCCAGGAACCCCAGTACCACCAAAAAAAAAAAAAAAAACCACAAAAGAAACTCAACCAACCACCAAATCAGGGACATTCTTTCTTCCCTCTAGTAAAACAAAGTAACTGATATACATCAGGGCCCCAAACATTCAAGCCAGTAAGATGTGCCCAGGCACCCAAGCACCTATGCTCCTGCCAGCCATGTCATCCACTGACCTAGAACCAGCATGTTTGTTTCCAAATATGTTTATAAAATAATCTCAACATACATAAATGCTTCTAGCCATTCATAAAATGGCCTTGGCTTTATAGTCCAAAAGAGGGTGGGAAAATGGCGCTGAGTGAATGAATGGCTCTTTTTATATTTTATGGAATATTCATAGTATGGATATATTTTTGATTGCTAATTTAAGTTTATTTTGTTTCTGATCACATTTGAAAAGCACTTCTGTACACAAACCACCATTCAAAGCCTGTGTGGGATGAGTGTTATGCCTGTTCAGTATCTTTTCAATCAACTTATATGATATCCTTTATGAAGGTGGAAGACAGATGCCAAATCCTAGGTTCCTTCTTGACCACTTAATTATAAAAAGGAATAAATTACTTCTTACAATAAATTTCCCTTACCTAAGGTTTCTCCTTCTGTGGTTTCAGTTGCCAAATGTCATCCACAGTCTGAAAATATCCAATAGAAAATTCCATGCCGGGCATGGTGGTGCACATTTGTAATCCCTGAGCTTGGAAGGTGGAGACAAGAGGATCACACAGGTTCAAAGCCAGCCACACTGGCTTAAGAGACCCTGTTTCCAAATAAAAAAGTATAAAAATAGGTCTGGGAATGTAGCCCAAAGGTAGAAGGGCTTCCAGGAACTCCAGTACCACCACCAAAAAAAAAAAAAAAGAAAATTCCAGAAATAAAAAATTCATTAAGTTTTAAACTGCCAGCCATTCTGAATAGGATAATAAACTTGAACACTATCTTGTTTTATCCCACCCAAGATATGAATCATTTCTTTGCCTTGTGTATCCACAATGTGTACACCATCCTTCCATTAGTCACTGAATAACTATCTCACTTATCAGATCAACTCTTGGGGTACTATTGTGCTTGTGTTCAGGTAAACCTTACACTGTCGCTTAATGCTTTGTGATACTGCCAACATCATTCATCTCAGTTTATCTCACCAAGTAGTCACTGTGTCATCATCTTAAGAAGAAGGGTGACTACAATACAGTAAGATATTTGAGGACTGGGGATATAGCTCAGTGGTAGGATGCTTGCCTAGCAAGGTAGGTTCTGGGTTAAATCACTAGCACTGCCAAAAAAAATTAAGATATTTTAAGAGACTACATTCACATAATTTTTATCATCGCATGTTGCCATGATTGTTCTATTTTATTGCTGTTGTTGTTAATCTTTCACTGTGCCTAATTTTTAAATTAAATTTAATCATAGTACAAAAGAAAAAAACATAGTATACATAGAGTTTGGTTCTGTTCAGTTTCAGGTTTCCACTGGGGTCTTGAAATATCCTCGTGGATAAGAGGGAACCACTGTACACAGAAATACAAAATGCAAGCAGCTGTTAACCTTTAACCCCCTGATTACTCAATAGCTTAACAGGAACCCAACTCGTGGTCAGAATAAAACAGAGCTTCTTAACTAGCTAAAACCTATTTATATTAGTCTACCACTTTATCATACAAAGTAACACTTCCACATGCCATAACTTTGAATTATAAATATACCAAATATGTGTATAAGATAAAAAACTGAAATTGGCAAGTTAAAATTCAAAAACCTTAAGCCAGCAAGCAGTATTACCTTCTCCCTTTACAGGCTTCATGGTTTGAGCTTTAGGCAAAACCATAAACTAATGTGAATAAACCATCAACTAATGTGAATAAATTTCTCAAGAATACTGTCCTTTCCAAAGAATTTTGCTCATTTTTTAAATTTAATATACTAAAGATTTTATGAAAAGTCACATACTGGAAAATATTTATAAGTGTACATACTCTTGAAACTTTAGGAAAATATTTTTCCTTTTGAAGCTTCTGACCACTAAGTTCATAGAACTTTACAACTGAACAGATGCAATGTACATTTGCTATACTGCTTGAGAAAATTCAATTCTACTCAAAAGGAGAGGAAAATAAATGAACTACATAAGATGCACTAGGCACGGGTAAGTAACAATATTAGATAAAGCAAGTAGAACTTACATATGAAAACATAAAGACTGTGAAGAAGCATGAAGCATCCAATATTCACAGGGTACTAACTATTCATAAGGCACCTGCAGCACTAAATATTCATGACAAATAAATTATATATCAGACATATGTTCATGAGGCTTTAATTAAGCCACACGTGGTAATATCATTCTTATCCTTTGCACAAGACAGACAAATAAAAAGAAGCCCTGTCATCAAACTAGCAGGCAGATCCCTGTGCCTCTGCATAATCAAAAGAATACAGATCAAGGAACCTGGCTATGAGTTAATGATGTTGGATGATACCTGACTTATGGAAATGAGCTAACTGATGTACACACAAAGACACATAAAACATGTATTTCCAGGTGGCATACATGTTTAAGTTGGCATACATATATAACTGCATGCCAGTGCACCTATGTGTACATTTTCATGTATGTATATTTATATAGTGTGTAGTATGTGTGAATCTATAACACGCCACATGAGGGTAGAAATTCTGCAAGTGTTATTTGCATTGTATTCTGGGCACATAACAGCAGTGGTTAACACACAAAAAAGTGAATATTTGTGGAATTGTTTTTCTACAAGAAATTATCAAAAATATTCAACTACAGAGCTTGAATTCATGCAAACCAGGAAATGGGTCTTAATGTCTAACTTTACCACTTACCTCCACTTACCTCCCAATCTATGACAACTGAAATGCTGCAGACATATAATACATATTGAATGAGTGGATGAATAAATGGGTTAATAAAGAAAAGTAGAATTTTAAAGATTCTACTTAAGTCTGATTTTAAAAATTGTAATTGACATTTACACTATAAACATGTATAAACTATCATGTGACAGTTGGGGAACATTTTAAATCATAAATCAAGTACCTCCTGGGTTTTTTTTTAATTTTTTGATACTGGGGATTTAACCAAGGGACACTGCACTCCAGGCTTCATCATCCTTGCCCTTCTCCTTTTTTTGAAACAGGCTCTTGCTAAGTTGTTGAGGGTCTTCCTAAGTTGCTGAGGCTGACCTCAAACCTGCAATCTTCCTGTCTCAGCCTCCTAATAGGATTACAGCATTCATCACTGCACCCAACTAAAACAAAGTACCTCTTAAATGATAAAGTTAACCTAGAAGAAACACTTAAAGTGAATATTGGCAATTCTGTGTATTTTGTATGTAGCATACCAGACCCTATCTTTCAGATAAAAACTTTGTATTTCCACTAATGTATAACCAACCATCTTTACTACCTCTTTGAAAGTACATAATTATCTGTCACACATGGGGAGAATACACTACTCTGTACATTGTTTTAATTAGACAAACTAGTGAGTTAACCATTGTTAAGAAATTATAGCAAATGCATGAGTCAATATATAGAATGACCCATTTTTCTCCTGATTACTACCTACCTACACACACACACACACACACACACACACACACACACACACACACACACAATAAGCATACTTTACCACTATGTTTTCTTACTAAAGAGAAGGGAAAATAAGTATATGGTGGCATTTAGAAAAGGAGTGGTCTCACAATGAAATCTCTGATCTACCTATTGCTTGTATGACATTACTGCCAAAGATTACAATAATGAAAACAGAAAAAATGGATGAGAAAAACAAGAAAGGAAGTAGCTCTTTATTTGAATATGAGCACCCAAATTCATATAGGAGTACTGGGAATGAAATCCAGGGGCATTCTACCTCTGAGATATATCTCTACCCTGTTTTAGTTTTTATTTTGAAACAGGGTCTCACTAATTTGCTGAGGCTAGACTCAAACCTGCAATCTTCCTGTCTCAGCCTCCCACGTACTGTGACCACAGGTGTATGTCACCATGCCTAGCTAGCATCACTGGATCTTTTAATGACAGCATTTGTCCTTAGGAACCAGTCAAGAGTGAGAGGTCCAACCAAATTTTAAAAATCATAGCTGATTTTTAAAAAGATTAATTTGGGAAATAACAACACCAAGTGTTATATCACAGCCCTGGGTAAGATCAGACCACATAACCTACTCAAGCTTTTCGTCCGAGTGCAAAGCATTTCAAAATAAAAGGAAAACAGAGTAATTACTTAGGCAGCACTGCAGCATTTCTATCTTATTAAACACCACAAATAATTTTTATCTACTTCACATAAAATTTAATCAGTTGAATTCCATTTTTCATACTCTAACCTCTAATTTTTCATTACTACTGGCCAAGTACAACTGTAAATTAGAGATCTAAGGCATACAAAATTCATCATATACAAATGGAGTTGCACAGTGATAAACTTTATTTATTTTGAAATTTTATTAATAGAGGAAAACAAGCACAATTAAATTTATTTATAACCTGCCTGTTACCCATTATCAAACTCTTCAGCACTTATCCATTCAAAACATGTTCCATTCCCACTTTGTCATTGTGCTATACAAGAAAACCCTCAAATCAGACTAACCAGCCCACCCCAATTTGCCCAGAATTCCCAGTTTTAGCACTAAAATACCCATACCCCCAAAACCCTTCAGCCCTTAACAAACTGAAAGAGCTGATCACACTACATTGAGAAATAAGTTAAGAGGAAGAAACAGATAAGATTCTTGTACTTGTGAACCTTTCTATCCAATGAGAAGTACATCAGTTAATCACAAAGACAATTAGATTATATAATAGCACCATAGCAATAATCCTCATACCCTAGAATCCTGGCTAAACCCAGCACTCCACACTCCACAATGTATACCCATAGAGCAGCCAATAAGCACTGACTGTTGCACAAGCCACTTTCTCCTAGAGTTTGGAGTTTAAAAGAACACTAGAACTGGCCCTAACTCCACAACCATCATCCTGCTCAAACTCCAGTCAATACATGAAGGGGCCTGAGAACACAGCACATGGTCACTTCTTGAGGAGAATGAAATTCATGAGAAGGAATTATTTCCTCCCTTCCCTGCTTGGAAGACAAGAGAGGTAAAATTAAAAGGATTGAGTCCTATATACAGAAATAGGAAAGGCAAGTTACAAACCCTAGTTGAAACATCATTAAGGTATATGCTATATTATATCTTACAGAAAATTTCAGCAGAGCACAGTTCAGACACAGTACTGAAAACTGTGTGTGTGTGTGTGTGTGTGTGTGTGTGTGTGTGTGTGTGTGTTTATGACACCCTCCTGTTTACTTTCAACACAGAGAGACTCAACAAGACACAAAACTGTGACAACAGTTATGAAGAAAAAGTATATGAGGGAGGACTGGAAGCATTTAATTGGGGTCCTTGATACAGAGCAAGGACCACAAGAAACTTCACTAAAATAAATGTACTAAGAAAAATATGAAAACAATTGTGAGTGAACTAAATAAAGACATGAAGACAGGTGAAGGCCTAGAGAGAGGGTGGGAACTGAAAGCAAGACTGCAGAGAATGTGAATAAGGAGTAAGGGTGGAGAAGGGATTTTTTTCTTTTTTATCCTAAAGCTTTTCAGAAGAAGAAAACAACCAGAATATTTATACATTTAATAAATAAATAAATAAATAAATAAATAAATAAACTGACATCTCCTAAAAGATTATTCTAGTTAAAGTATGGAGACTATGTGAATTTCAAAAGTCAAAAGGATATAACAGGAAGAAACATATATGGTGGTATTCCAGTTAGGAAGTTCCTAAGTAGCTTTAGCAGAGAGAGATTTCTTTTTTTATTTTTATTATTTGACACCTATCTCAACAACAGAATCTATAAGTGTTGGTAACGGATTATATGTAAAAGCAAAAGAAAACTAAGATGGAATCAAGGATAACTCTGAGTTATCTAATTCCTCCACTGATAGATAAGAGATCTATTTGCTAAGACACATACCATAGAAGAAGACCATGTGTAAGGAAGGAGGACTGAATTTTGTTGTGGGTATGCAGAGTTTGCACAATGTGGCAGGTAACTTAATGGCTCCATGTCCTAACACCTCAATCGGAAATTATGTTAGGTCACATGGTGAGAAGAATAAAGGTTGCAGATGGAATTAAGACTGTTCATCAGTTCACCCAAAAAGAGAGATATTATCCCAGGTCCTCTGAATGAGCTCACTGTGATCATAAGGGGCATTAAATAGGTAAAAGAGGGATGCACATGAATCAGAGATTCAAGGCACTTTGCTGCTGGCTTTAAAGATGGAGGAAGAACCAGACATGGTGGCACACAGCTGTAATCCCAGTACTTGGGAAGCTGAGAAAGGAGGATTGCAAGTTTGAGGACAGCCTCAGAAAGTAGTGAGACTCATCAACCTAGCAAGACCCTATTTCAAAATAAAAATAAAATAGTGCTGAGGTTGTAGGAGGTAGACTGCCTCTGAGTTTAATCACCAGTTCCAAAAATAAAAATAAATATGGAGGAAGGATTATTGAGTTAAGAGATGTGGGTGAACTCTAGGGACTGGAAAAGGCAAGAAAAGGGATTCTCTCTTGGGGTCCCTAGAAGCTCATTTTAGCTCACTAAGATCCAGTTCAAACCCTGACTTCTAAAACTATAAGAATCTATTTCTGTTGGTGTATGCTATGAAGTGTAAAAGAAAGTATTGCAAAAGAAATAAGAAACTAATGCAAGTGGGTTTTGAAACATCTAAGCAGATGACAACTAACAGTAACAAAAATGTGTATCATCTAGACAGAGAATAAACTGATTTAAAAAGGGCCCCAGAGGTTGGTGACCAAATCTACTATTTTGAAAGTCAAAGTTATTATTATCTTATGCTTAATCTCAAAGGAAAGGCCCGTTTAAAACTATATTTAAGCCGGGCTTGGTGGCGCACGCTTGTACTCCCCGCACTTGGGAGACGGAGACAGGAGGATCACGCAGGTTCTAAGCCAGCCTCACTGGCTTAAGAGACCCTGTTTCCAAATAAAAAAGTATAAAAAAAGAATAGGTCTGGGAGTGTAGCCCAGAGGTAAAAGGGTTTCCAGGAACCCCAGTACCACCAAAAAAAAAAAAAAGCTATATTTAAAATGTAGTTTCTCCTTCAGATTAACAAAGCTCGAAAAGGCTGTGCAATGGTGGTGAAAATTTAGAAAACTAAGCAAACCAATCGTTATTGCTATAAATTTAAGTGGAGGGTTTATAGACAGCAATTTTGTAGTATTATTTGAGATTGCATATGCACATGTCCTTATATCAACTGAAATCCACAGAAATCTCCACTACAGCACACTAGCTAAATGTTAGTATATTCAGTCAAAAATTTAAAAGAATGAATACTGGTGAAGTTAACTTTCAAGATATTAAGTGAGAAACTCAAAGTTAAAAGAACTGTGTAGAGAATGCTACAATTATGGTTTAAAAACAAAACAAGTTATAAAAAATATATGCTTATATATACATGAATGACAGGAAGGAGGCAAAAAGCTCATAAAAACCTGGTTATCTTTTAAAGAAATAGTGAGGGGCAGAACTGAGGAATTTGATGATTAAATGAATGAAAAAAGATTATACCTTTTAATGATCTGAAAGTTTTTTTATCATCTGAAAAGTTGCCATGTGAGAATGCTGACCAGAACAAAAACCCTGTCGATCTTATCTGTGAGTCAGTAACACTAAAACATTTAAAAATAGCATTAACCACATATATTTGTGTATATATGTGTGTGTGTGTGTGTAAAATAATATAGACCATAAATAACTTAAAATTATCAAAATTTATGTAATTTATATTCAATATAAATATCATTAGTACTTAATTTTTGTGGTGATATAAAATGTTCAAAATGTTCAAATAGTGAGGGGCAGAACTGAGGAATTTGATGATTAAATGAATGAAAAAAGATTATACCTTTTAATGATCTGAAAGTTTTTTTATCATCTGAAAGTTGCCATGTGAGAATGCTGACCAGAACAAAAACCCTGTCGATCTTATCTGTGAGTCAGTAACACTAAAACATTTAAAAATAGCATTAACCACATATATCTGTGTATATATGTGTGTGTATGTGTGTGTAAAATAATATAGACCATAAATAACTTTAAATTATCAAAATTTATGTAATTTATATTCAATATAAATATCATTAGTACTTAATTTTTGTGGTGATATAAAATGTTCAAATTTTGGAAGAAATATTAAAATTAGTTAGATTAAGACTTCCTAAAAGATTCTTCAACAGGTACTTTCAAGATTATTAAGCACAATTATCTAAGACTTCATGTCATTCTTATAAAAGCAGGACTATAAACAGATTATTTTGCCTCCTTTACTTAATTGGCTATGTAAAATAGAATCATTTATTTCAAAGCAAAAAATGAAGGCATCACTTATTTTTTAAATGAAAGTAAAATTCTTAAATATTTTGAGTAATTTTTGTATATACTATCAATTTCCAAACTTGAGTAGCACATTTTTCTTCTCTGATTAAAACCTTCCCCAAAATCAAATACAATATTTGTATTCTGTGAGACTCTGTTTCAAAATAAAGCATAATAAATAGAGCTGGTGGTATATCTCAGAGGTAGAATGTCCCTGGGTTCCATTCCCAGTACCGCAAAAATAAAAATAAAGGGAAAATATAATACAGTCAATTCTCATATACCATGAAACTTTAAAAAGGAATGATTGAGAATGAAAATAATGTATAAAGATTTTATATATGAATATATATTATCCAAAATATGAATAATCAAAAAAGCCCATTTGTACTTTGTGTAAGTATACAAAATCTTATACTTTGGAACACTTAACAGTAGTTTCTTTGTGTTGTAAATTTACCTTTCTAACCAGATTACCTTGAAGACAAATTAGCCTGAATTCTTTGAGAATTGACCACATTAACCATCAACCAAAGGGACAGAGTACTCCAGAAGGAGACTGGATAAAAAGGGCACAGGACCTGCGCTTCACTGCTGGCTCAGAGTCAGAGAGGGGAAAAAAACTTCCACTGCTTAAAAAATTAGTAAGAGTCAGGCATGAACACTTTCACCTAGCCTCCCTTTTGAAAGAAAGAAGCAGCAAACTTGCAGTGATGAGACATTCAACAAGAGCCTAGAATCTCTCTGCCTGGGGGTGGATTGTAAAACTAGGGCTAAGTCACCTAGGCCAAGCTCTGAGATCTGCTTATATGCCATTAATGTCATGATGTTTGCCACAAATAATGCCTGACACAGAGTTACTCTATTAGTGGGAATAATTCCAATTCAAGTTTTACTATGAGTATAAGACCACCTTGGCACCAGTATGAAAAAAATCATTACTGTACTTTTCTTTCATTTTACTCATGCAAGCAGCCTAGCCAGAGATAAGATCAAAGTGTTTCCTCTACAGCACAAAGTGGCTCATTCCTACTGAGCTTCTTTTGAACCAGTTCCTGACTCAGCCAAAGTGGCAAAGGGACAAACTGTGAGCTCACCAGGCACAAGGTCATAGGTCCTTAGGGGGAGCATGTGAGGGTACAGTCTGATTGACCACCAGTGTTGGTATCATGTGAACAAGGCCTTTGGGCTGCTCATCAATTCTCAATGAGGTTCAAGTTTGAAACTTCTTGAGACATAACTTTCATGAGGAACAAACTCAAGAAATAGAGGAACAAACTCAAGAAATAATAAATTAGCCACGATTCTAAGTTAATCTTTTTTTATTTATTTATTTTGGCGGTACCGGGGGTGGAGTGAATCCTAAAGGCTCAAGCAAGGGCTGCCTTGCCCCTCTCGTGTGCATGAAAGGAGGCAATGCAGAGGGACAGCTTTCAATGAGGAGGAGAAAAGGGGTAGCACAGAGAACTGTGTGAACTCACAAGAGAAGGGCAGCCGAAATCTGGAAGTAGATGTGGTGCACAGAGCTCAGACAAGAATTCTCATGTAGATTCTCATGTAGATAGGAGGTAGGGGTTCCAGAAACCAGAGACTGTCACCCTAACAATTATGACAGAGCTTTTTTCCTCTTCTTTCAAATCTCTGCTTATCGCTCATTTCTGGAAAAGAGGTATCTGGAAGAGTTACACTAGAGCACACAAGGTTTTTTCCCATCAGGAGTCAATCATTTCCACTGTGCTTACTAAGGCAGGAATGTGAACTATTGTTTTAGGAATGTTTTCAACAGCCAGAATCAAAAAGGGGATGAAAACAAAACCCACTTCATGACTCTTTATTAGGAAAAAAAATAGATTAACCAGAACAATACATCCCCCAAAGTTTTCTATCAATTAGGGTAGTGTGTTGGAATACAATATTCTCCCACAATTGTATTGAAGAAGACAAAGAAAGACTGCAGAATATGCTGGTAGAAAAGTAAAAAACAACAATTAGAAGAAATTCTTTAACTAAACTTTTAGGAACAAAAAAGAGTAACTCAAAAATTCTCAGTAAAGAAAAATAATTATTCTCAAAAGTAAAGAAATTAAAATTGTGCTTTTACTGAAAATAACACACAGGAAAAGAATAATTAGAGAATTAAGGCTATACATCATTAGCCCTTTTTAGAGAAGAATATTTTAATTGCCCTTACTCTTATTTATCTCTCCACACCATTTACAGGGTAGTAAATTATTATTATTTTTTGCCTGAGGATGACCTAGGAGCTTTTGTTTTCATTTAGGTAGAGAAATCAGAGACAGCTACAATGATATCCTTTAGACTTCCATTATGGGATAATAATTAAAATTTAAGTAGGATACATTTCACATGCATGTGGTAAGAGAGAGCTAAATGTGACTTAAAAAAAAAGTACAAACATGGCTTACTCTAACCAAAATAGTTGCCAGCTCAGAAATATTTTTTCCACTTGGAATAAAATAATTCAAATAATCATTTGGAGTGATTCCTTCTGTGCCTCTACCATTATTATTACAAAGTTTTAAGAGCATATTTTGGATTAAATGACCATGGTTTCAAATTCAGGTATGTATATTTTAAAAGCTCAAAGCAGCTTTGGAAAGACTGCTGAGAACTAGTAGAGATCCAGAAAGTTTTGCAATGTAGCCAAAAAAAACCTTTGGATAAATAACATCTGGCATTAGTGGTTTGCTATACTTGAGTTTCTCAACTTCCTCTCTGGAGAAACTTAAGTCCCTTTTGGCCTTTCTCTGACTTCCTTAAAAATGTTTCTGGAAACAGATACTTCACCATCTTCCATCTTCTTTATCTGGAGAAGTACTGTATGAATTGCCAGGAAACTATACTGGGATGCTGGTGTTCCAGGAGTGCTATGGTTTGCTTGTGGGCCCTGCTCAGGTCTCAATACCCAATTTTTAAAATTTAAAACAAATAGAAAAAAAGCAAGAGGCTCTGGCATCAGATTGATATGGGTTCCACTTCCAGCCTCACTTCTTACTAGTTGCATGCCCTCGAATAAGAACCTCACCTCCATGAGCCTTACTATTCTCCTATCCTCCTTTCATGTGTTGTGAGGACTCAGTGAAGTTCTATGAAAAGGAACCAGCCCTTGCTCAGCACTTGATGGATTATACCTTTAATCTCAACCTACCATGGTGGTTGCCTACCAAATGCAAAGAGCATTTGGGAAACCCAGCATGGACTGCATAATCACAGGTCCAGCCAATAGCTGGGCACCATGGAAACCAACCTCATCAGACCAAACCGGCTTTCTCCCTTTGCTAGGGCCTCCTCCAGTCCAGCCAACCTATTTGCCTTGTTTCTTAGCAGCACCCCTTCTGACCAGCTATAGCTCTATTCCTCCCTTTATCAGAATTCTTCAATAAAACAACTATGTAAGAATTCCATAAAGAAAAAATAAGCAATCAGTCATTCTTCTCCTTAACTCAAAACATCTGGGATTTCTTTCAACCATTCTTCCTCCCTCTCAATATTTTCCCTCTTCAAACAAGTCAAAAGGTGATATCTTAGTCAAGAAAATGGATTTAGAACAATGTCATTTGGACTTATGTTTCTGTATTTTTGTAATAGTAATGGACCTTAGTCATCTCATATTTTGAATATGCATTCCTTACTTTTCTAACAGTTTCTAATGTCCATCCTTATTTATCATTTTAGGAAGCAGAAATAAGAATTCTCTAGTTTGAAGTGAGGTTGAAGATAAGAGACAGGAAGTAAGATAACTAATATTCTAGGTCAGAATGGGGTGAGAAAGCTCAGTATTATTTACAGGGTGGTTCCCTGCCAGTATATGAACTGTGTGTTGCCAGAGAGCAAGGAAGTAACTATAAAACAGAAATTAATGGTAAGCATTTATATACTCATATGGTGACTTCAAAAACTGTTGAATGTACATGGGGTGGAATAATAAAAATTCAGCTTTTATTTGGTGTGTCTCACTTTACTCATAATTTTTTTCTCATAATTCATTCTTACTATTAAAGAATTGGTACACTATATGGCAGTTCTGAAATTTTAAAACTCAGATCCCACAGAACAGATTTATTTCTGAAACGCTGGAGAAAGAGACTTTTTTTGACCTCCATAGAGGACACAGCTTGTGAAGAGTACAAACACGGCTAATTAGAGGCTACATAATATGCTGCCAGATCTACTCACTCTTCTAAAACGTGAAATATAATCCACATACGGTGAGAAAACAAAACCACTATCCTCAAATGACCTACTTAAAGTGTGCATGTGTATGCACACACATGTGCACACACACCACTCACCACACAAAACAAAACAAAACAAAACAAAAAAAGTTAAAGGGATAGGGATGTAAAGTAGTAGCAGAACATTTGCCTAGCATGCTTGAGGCCCTGGGTTCAATCCCTAGTACTACCAAAAAATGAAAAAATAGTAAATACTATCAGTTATTTTATTCATAAATGCCAATCATTCAAAATATTACAGATGAAAACTTAACATGTTAGAAAAATCACCCAAAACTATAATCCTCTGCAAACAAGTAATCCCTTATTAAGAAGTTGCATTAAAAGATAGCTGCACCACAAAAAAATAGGACAAATAGGACAAATCCACTCGATGTGAATTCTAAGTGGAAGTAGAAGATAACAGATGGTAAATATGTATGTTGAAAAAGAACAATCACATACCCAGAGCTACCAGAAGACCTGCATTTAAGAAAAGAACTGGCTGCTCTAGTAGTTGAGGGACTTCCATAAATACTCAAAGGGCAAGCCGTTGGATTCCAAGGTTCCCCCCCCTATAATGGAAACAATACTTATTTCTCCCAGTAGCAAAAAGAACAGTCAGTGATAGAACACTATTTGAAACTATGAAGCTATCGATCTCAAAGTATCCAGCAATACTGAGGGTCCTTGCCACCTGTTAGTCAAAACTACTTTCATTTAGTACTGTGTTTTTTGTCTTTTCGTTCTTTTTCTCACAAGTGTACACTGAAGTTTTTCAAAGGCTGTAAGAAAAGCGGCAGTGAGGGTGTGCAAAATCCTTAGTTTTTTTGTTAGAGACACAAAAAATAAATTGAGAGTAGGACAGATGAACACACAAGCAGATATGAGCAGCCAGCTGTCTTCTAGCACATCAAATACTGAAGAGGTTTGCAAAAACTTCAAACACATCTATTTGCCTCAATGAATTTGTTTTGGAAAATTCTGATTTTCATGAAAAATAACTTTTATTAATATTCAACAGAATTAATGTTACGATCAAGTATAATACTACATTAAAATCTTTTCAATGAAGAATATGGTCATCTGGACACAGTAGCACATGCCTGAGACTCTCAGCAACCTAGTGAGACCCTGTTTCAAAATAAAAAATAAAAAGGACTAGAGGTATGTCTCAGAGGTACAGCACCCCTAGGTTTAGTCTCCAGTAGTACAAAAAAAGATAATAGTCAAGCTAGGTGACATGACATACCTGTAATCCCAGCTACCAGAAACTCAGCAAGACTCTGTCTCAAAATAAAAAAATATAAAGGACCGAGGTAGGCCGGGTGTGGTGGCACACGCTTGTAATCCCTGCACTTGGGAGGCAGAAACAGGAGGTTCGAAGCCAGCCTCGCTGGCTTAAGAGACCCTGTTTCCAAATAAAAATATAAAATAGGTCTGGGAGTGTAGCCCGGAGGTAGAAGGGTTTCCAGGAACCCCAGTACCACCAAAAAAAAAAAAAAAAAAGGACTGAGGTATAGCTTAGTAGTAGAGTGCTATTGGATTCAATCACCAGTAATACAAAACAACAAAAATGTGTATGTGTGTGTGTGTGTGTGTGTGTGTGTGTGTGCGAGAAAGAGAAAGAGAGATACAGTCAATATCAATAGCTATAATCCACACAAATGAAATCTCCTTTGGGGTCCTTAATTTTTAAAATGTAGCCAGGTATAGTGGCACATGCCTATAATCCCAGTACTTGGGAGACTGAGATTATATAAATAATTATAAATTCAAAACCAGTCTCATCAATTTACCAAGGCCCTGTCTCAAAAAAAGAACAAGAAGGGTTGAGGATGTAGCTCAGTGGTAGAGCAACCTTCAGTTCATCTCCAGCACCAAAAATAAATAAATAAATAATAGCAAAATAAATATTTTGAAAAAATTAAATATAAAGGAGTCTTAAGAATGTTTGAGCCGGGCGTGGTGGCACACACTTGTAATCCCCACACTTGGGAGGCAGAGACAGGAGAATCAACACTGGTTTGGAGCCAGCCTCGCTGGCTTAAGAGACCCTGTTTCCAAATATATATATATATATATAAAAGGTCTGGGAGTGTAGCCCAGAGGTAGGGGCTTCCAGGAACCCCAGTACCACCAAAAAAAAAAAAAAAAAGAATGTTTGAAGTTTTTGATAATGGTAAAAAGGTTGTATAGGTTTTGATACTTATGTAAATACATAATTAAGTCTAATAATATGCAATATATATATATATATATAAAATTATTAGGGGTAAAAATGCCTATTAGGCTGCTTCTGTTTTTATCTGACTTCCTAGTTGCGTCTGCCCAAAAAAAAAAAAGCAAACTAAAAGGGCCTGTTTTCTGGAAGCCACATGTTCCAGGTTTTCTAGGTCAGTCTTAACAGCCAATGTGTTTCCAATTTTTCTCATCCACCACAAATATGTTCCTTATATTTCAAATTCATTGCATTTCAAATCCAAATGCATCTTCCAATATGATTCTCACATACAAGAAAAATCACCAAAACCTCCTATTGGATAAATGCACGTCAGTGGGTCCTGACCCTGGCCTCAGAAGAGGTGGTCCTCCAGTGGAGAATGGCCCCAGGAGCGCTCCTCAGCACCTGAAGGCCTCAGAGCCAGCCAAGGAGAGTCTGAATGCTTCTTTATTGTTCATAAATACCAGAGGCTTTGTTAACTATGAAAATGAAGGTTAAAAATTCTTTTTCATAGGAACCAAGAAAGGCCAAGCCCTTTAGGTCTGTACTCTGCTAGATGACCAGACATCAATGAAGATGCTTAAGCATCTTCTGCCTTAAATGAACATTTCCCACATAGCACTGTGAGAACACTGAACCAGAGAAATAGGTCTACCCTGAGTCTAAGAAGTCACTCAACTGGGCCTCCTGGTTTACAAGGGTTTACACGTGAGGTGGAATTCAGTGAGAACTGCTTGTCATTAGATTGCCTGTTTAAGAAGTCTGTTGAAGTATCACAGCTCCCACCTATACTGTCTATTACACTTATTGATACTTACACCAAAAAGAACAGAATACCATGAAAACTGACATTAACAACAGCCTAGAAGGGACTCAAGAGCTGCAGGATTTCTGTCCTGCAAAGCCAGTACCTTTAGTAATGACAAAGGTGAAATTTGACTTCCTGTTGATTGAAATTCAGAATCTAGTTATCTTTTTATGAAGAATCTAGCTACCAATTCTTGCAAGAAAAGTAGCTAGAGAAAAAGATTCATTAAATAATGTGATATAAACTGGACCAAATGACACAGAAGACAGTAATTCAGCTCAAGTATTACTGCACAACCAGCCCCACTTAAAACTTGAGAAAAGGCAGGAGGCCGAAGAGAAAGTACAAGAGTGAAAGAGAGCCAGTCAGGAAAACATGCAGCTTCCAAAATCCAAGCCACACCAAAGTGTTGGACCAGTGTTCTGTTTGAGGTAAAACCTCAGATAACAAAGAATCCAATCTCAAAAATGAATCCTGTGCTTTGACTTCCTTCCATTAATACCGATAGAGAATTATCAATAGTAAGCATCAGATTACTCTCATATCCCGCATAACCAAAATAAACCAAATGACATATGATGGCATGTGATAGAACAGAAAATCATAATACTGAACAATACTGATGACAATAAAAATGTTTGTCATATCCCCCCACCACCCCATGTCAGGAAACCAAAAGCATGTTATTTTTTCCATTGATTATCTGGTTTTCTCACACTTAACGTCTCCCAGATATAGTCCTTGTTGATATTTCTTCTACTTATTTAAGTGTAAATATGTGCTCTAATATATGTAAAGATATAAATGACAGAGGAATGTGTTTAGGCGAGATTTCATTTGTGCTTTTTTTTTTTTTTTTTTTTTTTAAGCTTACTAAGTAGCTGAAGCTGGCTTCAAACCTGTGCGATACTCCTGTCTCAGCCTCCCAAGCATGCGCCACCATGCCCGGCTCTTTTGTGCTTTTCAAATATATACGTGTGTGTGTGTGTGTGTGTGTGTGTGTGTGTGTGTGTGTGTGTAATTACATAAATGTAATTTTAAGAAATAACTACTTTTTTTATGTACTAGAGGCTGAACCCAGGGGCATTCTACCACCAAGCTATTACGCCAGCTCTATATTACTTTTTTATTTTGAAACAGGGTCTGATTAAGTTGCAGAGGGCTTAAATTGCTATGTTAGCTATGGATCTGCAATCATCCTATCTCAGCTTCCTGAGTACTTGAATCATATACAGGAATGCCCCACTGCCTGGACATGTGTAAATACTTTAAAGGAAATCTGTTCACATTAGATTAATAATGAAATCCCCATACAAATAATATCTTTTTAGTCTCCAGGCAATCTTCTTAACTCTCGTTTTAAGTAAAATCATCTATAAAAATAATACACTGTTTAACCCTATCATTCAATAAGTATTTAAGCAGTCTCCATGAGCTAGGTACTTTGATAGGCCCACTGGACAGACAAAAATTTCTTTCAATAAAATTATGCGAATCTTGCCGGGCGTGGTGGCGCATGCTTGTAATCCCCGCGCTTGGGAGGCGGAGACAGGAGGATCACGCAGGTTCGAAGCCAGCCATGCTGGCGTAAGAGACCCTGTTTCAAAAATATAAAATAGGTCTGGGAGTGTAGCCCGGAGGAAGAAGGGCTTCCAGGAACCCCAGTACCACCAAAAAATAAAATAAATAAATAAATAAATAAAATTTTTAAAAAATTATGCGAATCTTTGAAATCATATGGCTCCATTCAGAACTATCCAGCTAAGGATGAGAGAATTCAGTAAGAGTATCTTCTTAAAAACTTATAGTCTACAAAGCAGAAATAGAAAAGCGGGAAGTCAGCTTCACAATTCAAACTGCATGATCTACAGGAGCGAATTTCAAAAAGAACAGATACAAAGCAATAACAGATGAAGGTGAAGGATATGAGAAAATGGTGATGTGGATACCTCGCTGAGTAGTGAAAATGACCAGCCAAGTAAACATTTTTACACAGAAGAACAAAAGTAGACTGGTAGAGGTAATTTTGCAAACCCCAAATGGAAATGGTTTCATAAAACATTTCACAAATACGGGTAATTAGGATCCTATTTCATGTTACACAGATGTAAACGCATCTAGAAGAGCAGAATCAACATGATACTTGCTTCCCATTTGTTTCTGTTGAGGCTGTGTTGATGCTAAATTAGCAGTCAGCTTTTTGATTCCAAGTTAAATGGGTTCAGGTCTGGAAAATACACAGTTCTGGTTTAAGTCAAATTTCCTATTTTGGCATAGCTTCCCTAACCTTTAAGTTTTCAAACTGTATTTGCCCAAATTAGGCACAAATTCTAAGCTCTACTGACTCAAATATATTATGGCTAGAAAGTTAAGGGGAAGATAAACATACAAAGCCAGATTAAGAAGCAGTTCTAAAGTTGAAAATCTATAGGATCAACTGAATCAAGTAAGCCTGCATGTGTTGTGAATAACTCCCCTTCTCCTCGTTCAGCAGTAGAATCCAATCATCTTGGCTGCGCCTGCAATCGCCTCCAGCCTATCAGGCTCAAAGAGTTCATCAGAAAGGTTGGCCAACTTGGAGAACCTTGAGATCTACCAAAGCCAAATCTAGGAGAGCAACAGGCCAGGAAAAACACAGGCCGGCATCACGCTACAGCACACATTTTAAGGTTGCAAGGCAAGAAAGAAACAAACTTAGCCAAAGATTTCTCTAACCCTGGCATCAGAAATGGACAGTGTCTTCTGCTTTTAAATAATTTTTCTGATTTAGATGCTTTGAGCTCCCCAGAACCAAGAAATACATAAACATTTATCTTCTTATTGCTTGATATCATGTTTGCCTATTTACTGATTACTGCAGCTGATTAAGAAATCATTCCCAAAACTATAGGTTTGAAGGATATCCATAAAATATTTGCCCTAAAACATTCCTGACATTCCATTTAAATTACACTTGTAGAGCCCTCAAGATGTTTAAATATTATGACATGTACACATGCTGTTTGTGGTGAGAAGCACTGCAACAGAAAAAAAAAATTCAATAAGCTGTATGATTAAAGAGCTTTGAGCCTGGAGAACTTCCAGGAAACTTGGCATAGAGGATGTTAAGTCACACCATCTCCAGTGAATATTACTGGTTGTACAAACTGTTTTCTACATGAAACTAAATTTTAAATTCTATCTCCCTCATACCCCCACCTCTCTATGCATCTTTAAAAGAGACATAAACATCATTTGTCTAGCACTTTCAAAAATATATAGTATCCAGGATCATTTCCCTATCTGTGCTACTGGAGGAAAGAGCCAAACTGAAAACTCAGGCATAACCTAAGAAGTGATACCTTAATTTGTCTCTTACAAATGCCCCTCCTAAGGAACACAAATGGTAAAAGTAGGGGGTGCTGAGGAGCAACTATGATCTCTTGCTTCCAGACCAGCAGCTCTGGGGAGAAATTCCCATTGGCATAAAGTTTTTACAAATATGATTCTTCAGTTGTGATCCTTACCTTTTTTCTTCTGATAATCCACTGACTTGAGAGAAAAGGGGCAACAATGAAGCACATAGAGTAGGAGAAGGTGGGAAGAAGTTCCAAGCAGCTAACACAAGACCAGTCCTTACCTGAAGTACCCTGGCTGGATTTTGGAGATTGAGAAACTTCCTTGGAGTAGATGTAGTGTACTAATGTGGGAGTCTGCACACAAGTTTCTCCTCTGTTTTTTTTTTTTTAAATTGGTGCACTGTATTCATACATCATAATAGGATACATACTTTTGTAGACACACATGCACACTTTTCCCAGTCAGCCCCCACCCAATCCCCACCCCATTCTCTCCCTATCCCTCCCTCCCATGCTTGGCTTAGTAGTTGACATCTAGTATTATGGCAATTTATCTAAAATTAAAAATGATAATCTCACATAACAGTTTCATTTGTCTGATACCAAGCTTTTGATGACTTAAAGATAACATTTCAATATTTCTTTTTGCTTTCTTTCTTACCAGAGAATATTTTTTTTCTATTTTTTAGGTGAAACTATCATATATTTATATATTTATTTTTCAGAAAAAAATCTATCCTAATATGGAATATGGACTTTAGGTACCCAAAAGGATCTTGAAAAAGAACAAAGCTAGAAGATATATATTTTCTGATTTCAAACCATATAAAGCTACAATAATTGAAACAGTGTAGTACTATTCTAAAGGCAGATATATAAACCATTGGAGTTAAATAAAAGCCTAGAGCTAAATTCTTCCCTATATTGTCAAGTTATTTTTGACAAGGTTTCCACGAACATTTGGTGGTGGAAATATTAATCTTTTAACTAAATATTGTTAAAAAATAATAATTACATGGAAAAGAATAAAATTGGACCTTTACCTAATCCCATATACAAATATTAACTCAAAATAGATAATAGACCTAAATATAAATCTTAAGACTATAAACTTTTAGGAGAAAATCTGGGTCATTAAACCTCACAACATTGAAATTGGCAGTGATTTCTTGGTTATGATTTCAATGGCACAGGCAACAGAGGAGTATACAAACTCCCTAAAAAATAAAAAAAAAATTGTATATCCAAAGACAATGTAAACAGAGTTAATAGTTACTGATAGAATGGGATAAAATATTTCCAATTGCTATATCTGAAGGTATATTAATATTCCAACTAGAAATCCTAAAAATTAACAACAATAAAGGCAAACAATACCCTTTAGATATAGGTAAAAGACTAACATAAATAATGAATCTCCACAGATAACCAATCTTAGTTGTCTGTTGGATGGAAAATCTTGTTTCTCTAGTTCTGGAGTGTGTTACCTATTTCTTATTTGTAGTTAATCTCTTTGAGTATTTTCTCTAGTGCTGGTTTTGAAGACATACATTCCTTCAGTTTCTGTTTGTCATGGAAGCTTCTTATTTCTCCATCTAATTTGATAGAAAGTTTTGCTGGGTAGGAAATTTTTGGCTGGAAGTTGTTTTCTTTCAGAGTTTGGAATATGTTACTCCAAGCCCTTCTGGCTCTCATAACTTGGTTTGGGAAGTCTGGAGTGATTCTAATTGGTTTGCCTCTGAATGTCACTTGGCCCTTTGCTTTTGTTGCCTTTAAGATTCTCTGCTTGGCTTCCACATTGGTCATTTTGACAATTATGTGGCGTGGGGATCCTCTTCTCCGATCCTGTCTAAAGGGAGTTCTATAAGTTTCCTGGACTTGCATATCGACCTCTTGCTCTATGTCTGGAAAATTTTCTGCTATTACTTCCTTGAAGAGATTGTTGATCCCTTTGGTTTCACTTTCTTTTCCCTCCTCTATTCCAATTATTCTTAGGTTAGCTCTCTTAAAATGGGCCCATATTTCTTCAATATCAGATTCCTGCTGTCGGATATTTTTTTCTAGATTAGAAACTATGCGTTCATTTTTGGAATGATCATCTTCTAAGAGCGAGATTCTGTTCTCCATGTGTTCTAATCGGTTGTTTGTGCTTTGAATTGAGGCCTTTACTTCATTAATTGCATCCTTTATCTCTTTTTGGCTCTCTCTGAGTTCTTTTCGAAGCACCTCTATTATTTCTACAGTTATTTTCCTGATTTGATCTTCTAGAAATCTCTGATTTTCTGTTTTATCGGGTTCTGATGTTGTGGGGTTGTGAGCATTCATTGCTCCAGTATTATTCCTGTTTCCCATGATTTCGGAAGTTTGTGCCTTCTCTGGGTTCTTCCCTTGGGTCACTATGACTTCACTTAAGGTGCTCTGGATCTCGAGTCTGTAGTATCTCAGACCCCACTACTCCTTTACTGGGTTGTATCACAGAGTCTCCGACCCAGAGAGTCGATAGAGGCTGCTTTAGACTGTGGGGGGTACCAGGTTGCACGTTCTCCTATGGTGTGATATCTCTGCCACCGCCACTCCTTCACTGGGTCAAGTCCCAGGGAGTACAGTACTGGGATTTCTCCTCTGTGGCCCGCAATTTGACTCACTGCTCTTGAGTACGCAGATGGAGCTGTACTGAATTTTGTGAATTCGGTGCTGCTGCCGCCTGTGGCAATATGGCGCCGCTGCTACGCCCTCGGCTGTGTGGCTGGTGTTTTTCTTCTTGGTTTTGATTTCCACTCTGAATCCCTGCAGCGTGTGCTGAGCTCGGCCACTGGATGCTCTCTGCGCAGAGAAATCCCGCCTGGCTGTTCCGCAGTGGCTCACCTCGGCTTGCTCTAGCCGTCCCGTGAATTCGCCGGTGCCGCCGGCAGTATGGCGCTGCTGCCGCGTCTGCTGTGTCCTCGGGTGTGAGGCCGGTGTATTTCCTCTATGGCTCTGTTCTCAGTCCGCTTTCTCTCTGGAGCCTGGTGATTTTTTGTTTCACTGGTGATGGTTTTTTCTGGCTATGAAAGGCGCTGATTTTGTGGTAATCGAGATTTGTTGTTAGCGGGGCTCTTAAGCCCCGCTTTTCTCGGTCGCCATCTTCCCGGAAGTCCTCTCCTCTGTTTTTGAGAGCCAGCAACCCTCTTCCTTCCCTTTCATCCCTGCCAGAAGTTCTTAGCTTAATCTTTGAAGTGAAGAGATAACACTGGAACATTAGGATAAGTGCTACAAAAACAAAATGAGTGCTTGAAGGCCTTGGCTGGATCCAGGGTATAGTGCTCTCAAAGAGCTTTCCTCTCTAAAAGCAGCAGCCAGATGTGCCCATGCAGGGGCATCCCCAAGCCCACCCCTTCTTGTCCAAGTCCTAGGCTTCTGCAGGCCACCCCCAGGTGGCCCGGCCTCCTCCCAGAGCCACGGGTGGTCAGCAGGGGTCTTGAGAACTGGAAAAGGAAGGAATAACTGGGGAGAACACTGGATTCCAGGTGGTGTGCTCCTGAATTCTAGATGTCTGAACCAGTCCTTATGGAAGCTCTCCTAGAAATGGACACTATGAATCTCACCAATCACACATGGAAGAAACGCAAGGTAGACATGAGAAATAATACCCAAACTCAGATGGCCATAACAGAACGACACTAACAACAAGCTTTCCTCTCTAGGAGAGATGAACTCCCCCCACCCCATCTCCTCCCTACTCTTTCCAAGCCTTTTGATCAAACAGTCTCTCACCAAGTTATCCAGGTATATCAGTTCTCCAGGCTTTCCCAGTTAAAAGTCTCTACATAGTGGACCCTCTGCTTCAAGGTTCTTCAAAAGCTGGCCTGAGAATGGGAGGTCACTGCCTCCCCTGGCCATGCCTCTACCTCCCCAGGCACAGCCACTCAGGGGCTCCCTACACAGGAGAACTTTCAAAATGCTATTCTGAGTAGTCTCTTTAACTGTATTTAAATCTAACTGTACACTGCCAGGGGCTGTCTTAGGTTTCCATTGGCTAAGAAACTCTAGTTATAGCATTCAGTAGGGACTCAAAAGAATTAAGAATTGAAACAAAATCAAATAAACCAACTGAGCATAAACTATGCACGCATGCACGCGCATACACACACACACACACACACACACACACACACACACACACACACTTCCTTATACTTATTTCCAAGAGAGAACAAATCCTTGTTTTTTCCTTTTCTACATAACTCTCCTAAAGAGAGAAAAGAGAGTTCAAATAATTTTTGAAGGCTGATAGTAAGGGCTGATTAATGAGATATGCACTTAAAACTTCAGCCTTGGGGATTTGGACTATTACAAAAACTAAAGTTTATCCTGTTAGGTTGAAACAATAACAAAATTTAAATTAAGCATTAAAAGTTTCCTAGGAACATGTTAAAACATTGTTTCCATCTTTCATAAGGCACAAGAGACATGGCCCAATCCAGACCATCACCATGCACACCACTCATGATGCTGTAGCCTCCAGAAATGCAGCAGCTGCCAGTATTCTTCTGCCGGCAAGAATATTTTTATTGCTTTTATTTCTTGTTATACCTTGTTAAACTTCACCCTTCAGGTTTTCTACTGTTCCATGCTGATGACCTCTAAGCAAATGGCTTAGGTACCTATTTTCCACACTTCCAGTGAGCAACTTCTAGCTAGCTGTGGTTTTAAATAACAGGTATGCAAAATGCTGAAACTATTAATAAGAGAAGAATATTCTTCTCTTATATTTGGAAGGGTCCCTTCCCAAGTATACTGACAGGAAAGAGTTATCTCCTAAACAAAACAAGCACAGGAGGCCCAGTCCATGACTGTCAGGAAGAGCAGCCAGGCCAAGATGACACCATCGACAGTTACTCCCTTCTCATGGCAGCCAGAACTCACAGGCATGGATGGCGACCACAGACAGAACTTTGGGCTTAGGTAATTCAACTGACCTATGAAATAGGAGAATGTGTTGAGAGCTGTTTTTCCATCAATGCTATTGATAGCGATCATGTACCAGCTGGCAATGAGAAAACAAATTCCATTCTTAAGGCCCCTAGCCACTTATTAGTAACACTTAAGAAAATTCAGTATTAAGTTTTCCTCTTTTAAAAAGTGTTTGACTTTTTGTGCTGTAAGAAGGCCTTAAAATATATAAGCTATGTTTAAGTAAATAAGAAAATTAAATCCCTGAGTATAGTTGATTTTTAATGAACTAAAAGATATCTGTTATTAATCCTACAAATTTAGAAAGGAGAGGGCTTTATTTTTAACCCATTATCCTGAAATATCACTCTGTGTGTGTGTGTGTGTGTTTTACATAAGATTGAGTCCAGGAGCATTCTACATCTGAGCTACACCCCAAGTCCTTTTTTATTTTTTGTTTTGAAATACAGCCTTACTGGGTTGCTGAGAGCCTCACTAGGTTGCTGAGGCTAGTCTTGAACTTACAGTCCTCCCAAATACTGAGATTAGAGGCATGTGCCACCAGACCCTGCTCATTCTTACACATTCTGATACATGCTAAGTCTAAAAAGTCAAGCCTTTAAAAACAAAAAAATTAAAAGTCTTGCCTTCAAAGTCAGTAGTTATTTAATCATTATCTCTTATGTACTGTTTGCATGTTCTATATTCTGTATTATACTTAGAAAAAATACAAAATAATCCTTAGGGGATTATTAATTTCCTATTACTGCTGGAACAAATTACTACAAACTTAGTGACTCTAAACAATACAAATTTATTATCTGTTCTGTAGATCAGAAATCCTAAATGGGGCTTGTATAAATTCCCAAATTTATTTTACTTACTGCCCCTTTTCAGGTGAATATTACTAAGAATCCCCCTATAAATATGCCTTCCTTAAAAGAACAGAAAGATAGAGTGACAAATTCGCATTTTATGTATGCACATTTTGTTCCAGCACCTTCTGGTGGGGATGGGGAGCCACACTGCCTATAATGGGAACCTCTGATCTGCAGTCCTGCTACTGGCAGGGCCATGTTCTTTCTGCAGCTCTAGGAGAAAGTCCTTGTCTCTTTTCTAGTTATTAAAGTCCATCTGCATTCCTTAGCTCAGCCTCTTCTGCCATCTTCAAAAATATCACTATAGTGTCTGTACAATCATACCATCTCTTCTCTGTAGTGTAATTTTCTTCTTATAAGGACAGTGATAGTCATATAGGGTATCAGACACTCCAGTATAATTTCTCCATTTCAATATCATCAATTTAATCTGAATGTCCCTCAGTCATGACCTGTGGTCTAAGAGTTTTCCCTCAGGGCTCAGGTTGGAATACTGGTCCCTGGGAGGTGACCTTGATGGAGCTTTGAGAGGCAGTGCCTAAATGCAAACTATGTGCATGTGGGGAGATATCCCCATGTGGCTCATTAATATGTACAAGTAATATGTTATTAAAATATACAGAAAATAAGAGTGCTGACTGGAGTTAATAACATGCTGTATACTTGAAAATTACTAAGATAATAGATTTGAAATAGTCCCACCACAAATAAGCATGTAAGGCAATGAATGTTAACTAACTTGATTTAGCCAGTCCACAATGGATCCATGCTTCAAAACATCTTGCTGTACTACACACACACACACACACACACACACACACACACACGTGCGCGCGCGCACACACACACACACACACACACACACACACTTTATCAATTTTAAAAAATAAGAAGAAAAAAAGAGATGAAACTTTGTGGGCAGTCATTTGGTGTGCTCCTAGCTAGTTGCTGAGAGTGTGAAGGACTATGAAAGAGCACGTCTAGGTGCTCTCCACTCTCTCCCTGGCTTCCATATGATTGCTCCTCCTTGAACACATTCCAACCTGATGTGGAGCACCACAATGTGATATAGCAAAGGGGCCCTTACCAGAACCTATGCTTGCTCTGAAACCTCCAGAACTATAAGCTAAATAGACCTCTGTACCTTACCCAGGTACTCTGTTATACTAATGGGAATCAGACTAGCATAGCATATAAGGTAGTATGTTCACAGGTTTGGGAATTAGGATATGAACACCTGAGGGAGGGGGCATTATTCTGGCTTCCACGAGGAGACTAGCTGAACTAAGCCATAAACCTCAGCAAAAAACTCTGCTCTATTCTTTAAATCCTGTCTCTGAATCTTATTGACTTAACAAAATTCCTAAAAAACTTAGCTGCTAAACCAAGTCACACACATGTGAACCACAGAGCAGAAGGAGAAAGAAGAACAGATTAGGTTCCTAACTTTCAGAGCTAAATTAACCTGAACAGGAAAGCATAAAAATAAAATGATGAGCATCGTAGTGTAAAAGCAAATGCCACAATATGAACAGTAAGACACTGAGAAACCTATTGTGTCTAAAAAGGCATAGGAAGTGTATAATTTTAGAAGCATACATAGTAAAAAACTTTAAATATTTTATAATATGCCTAATATAGCCCTGGGATTTCATTGTGTGGGGGAAATGGGGATTGGGGATTGAACCCAGACACATTCTGCCTCTGAGCTATACCCCAAGTCCTATTTTATTTATTTTTATTGAAAACAGGGTTTTCTCGCTAAGTTGCTGAGAACTGCACCAAGTTGCTGAGGCTGGCTTCAAATCTACTAATCTTCCTGTCTCAGCCTCCCAAGTACTGGGAATACAGGCATGCACCACCATTCCAACCCAAAAATGTATTTAAAATAGTTATAATCAAACATATACATATATATATATACATACAATATTTACTAGTTATAGTATATAAACATCACAAAGCACTTTGTGAAAGACTGCTTCAAACCCACATAATTTCTAGAACAGCCCACAAACAGAATGGAATTAGAAATATTGAAAATAACTTGAAACTACTGTCCTGGGCTTAGGTATGCAACAAAAATATAAAGTTCAAATGGGAGCACTTTTTTTCTTTTTACTAGTGCATTAAGTCATACAGCTTAATGGAGTACACAAAATGGTACAGACATACATGGACATATCACTCAATTAGCCCTTCCCCAAATCCCACCATTTCCCTCCCCCTCCTTCCTTCTCATGTTTGGCTTTGTGACTGACGTTGATGTGTTTGTAAATGTACATCATGTACATTAGGGAATCCCCCCCCACCATTTCCCTCAGTTAGGTCACCTTATTTGCACATATATAGTTTGTCCTTCTTTGTCTAGAGTTCCTCCTATGACCTATTTTCTCCCTAGCTTCTGCATATTAGAGAGAGCATCTTATTTTTGTGGCTGACTAATCTCACTAAGCATAATGTTCTCCAGTTCCATCCATTTCCCTGTAAATGGTGCAATTTTGAGAGTACTTTTTTTTTTTTGGCAGGTCTGGGAATGGAACCCAGGGGCATTTGACCTCTGAGCCACAGCCCCTGCCCTATATTTTATTCTTTATTTTGAAACTGGGTCTCACTGAGTTGCAGAGGGCCTCACTAAGTAGCTGAGGCTGTCCGCGAACCACAATCCTCCAGTCTCAGCCTCCCAAATGCTGGGATTACAAGCGTGTGCTTGAGAGTACTTTTTAATTAAGAAAAAAATCTTTAAAAAGATGGTAGCTTTTACTCTCTCTTCAAATGGTGACATACATACAGTTATTACAAAACAGCACAGGACTTTTAATTTTTCTACCTGAGAAAACAAAAGATAGAGTCATAATAAAATGTGGCAAAGGAATCTGTTAGTAATTAAACACAACCGTTTGGGTACTCAAATATGCAAACTATCTCTTGGGCAAACATCAGAAAAACTTCTGGCAACTTTTTTCAATAAATTTCAATAACCTCCTCACATCAATAAAAATTTTATCACTTATAAAAATGCAACCAAAAGAAAATTATTTTTGCTGTTGCTAAGATATACCAAAGGAAACTTTAAAACATGCCATTGTTTCTGGATTTAAAGTTCATGTTTTTCAAACTGGGCACGGTGGTGCATGTCTGTAATCCCAGTACTTGAGGGGCAGAGTAGGAAAACTGCAAGTTCAAGGCCAACCTCAACAACTTAGTGAGATTTTCAGCAACCTAGCAAGACCTTGTTTCAATTTTTATAAAAAGGGCTGAAGTAGAGCAACTCAGAGGTAGAATGCCCCCAGGTTCAATCCTTAGTACCAAAAATATATCTCCTTTTTATGTATTCCATAAATCAACCAACATATGTAATGGCCGAATTTCAATATAATTTTTCAGTTTGGGAAGTATAATATTTCAATATTTGGTAGAACTATGAAAATTTTTACTATATTTTAAAACTTTCAGATTTCATCATAAATCTCCTAAACAACATAAATATGTCATTTATCAAGTCTCAAGCAGAAGAATAAAGGTTAGGATACTTTTACTAAACAAAACACCGCATGACATTAACAACAACAAAAAAGAGCAATCCTAAGTGGAATTGTTTGAATGTCTATTTTACCCCAAAATTAATCTGCTGAAAATCTAATCCCCAAGTAATGAAATGGGAGGCAGAATCTTTAGGAGGTGATTAACTGTTGAGGGCAGAGCTTCATAAATGGTTAGTGACCTTTTAAAAGGGGCAGTCATACACAGAGGCACATGCCTGTAATTCCAGTGTTTGGAAAGCTGAGACAGGAAGATCACAGGTTCAAGGACAGCCTTAGCAACTTAGCAAGGCCCTCAGCAACCTAGTAAGACCCTGTTTCACAATAAAAAATAAAAAGGGCTAAGAATGTAGAATGTCCCTGGGGCTCTATCCCCAGTAGCACAAAAAAAGCAAATAAAATAAAGTAAAATAAAGAAGCCCTTTCCATCAACTGAGCATATAACTAGAAGATGCATGGGGAACCAGCCCTCAGACATCTTCACTGCTAGCTCTCTTGGACTTCTAACTTCCAGTACTATAGGAAATAGATTTCTGTTATTTTTAAGCTCATAGTCTGATATTTTGTTCTGGCAGCCCAAATGGACTCCAAGAATTTTGCTTGAAGATAATTAAGACCTCCAAGGCAAGGGACATCCTCTCACCAGCAAAATATAGAAACTGAGTCTGGATTCAACCTCACACTTTAAACAATTTTAAAATGGACAAAATATCTTCAACCATGGTTTTACATTGGACATGGAACAACAAAGGAAAGTCCTTTCTGATAGACAATAAACAAAGTAATCACATAAGTGAGCCAGCACTCTGCAGGGATACAGTTCCAGGTGATGGCATAAAGAGGCATGGGAGGCAGGCACAACTGGCAGTTTCTCAATCCAAGAGCTGGAACTGGGAGTCCAAGAAGACGCAGATGCCTAAGGCTTGCAGAGCAGAGTATCAGAAGTGAAAGCTACAAAAATCTCTGGAGAGCTGCAAGGGCTTCTCCTCAGCTGAGTACTAATCAACCCATGCTCTTGAAGTAACTACCCAAGATCAATCCAAAGTACTAGAGAAAATATTCCAGAGCTCACACACACAGGTTGGTAATAACTCCTATTCCCACTGGTCAAAGTGGAAAGCATCAAAATTAACAGGATACCAAGAAAAATACTTAGAAGAACTGTGCATTAGTAGTAGGAAAATTTTCCCTAGATGCTACCCTGGTTCTACCTAAGAAAGTTTAAAAGCAAAATATGAAAGGGCAAGTGATTTAAATTAATCACCTAACAGTTATAAGCTCAAGAATACAAAGATAGCCAAGCATAGTGCTACACACTTGTAAACCCAGTACTTGGTAGGCTAAGATAGGAGGAGCACAAGTTCACAGCCAGCCTCAGCTACTTAGTGAGGCTCTCAGCAAGTTAGTGACATGCTGTTTCAAAATAAAGAATAAAAAATATGGCTAGGGGTGTAACTCAGAGGTACAATGTCCCTGGGTTCAATCGCCAGTACCACACACAGAAAAAGATATTCAGGATATAACAAATTAAAATTCACAATTAAACTTTATCTGCCTCTTTAAGCAGAACAATAAAATCCATGGGGAGAAGAATCAATTAGCTGAAACTCACCCCAAATCATCACATGGTAGAGTTAGCAGACAACATAAAAAAAATTGTCACTACGTGTTCAAAAAGCTAGAGGAACGATGGAAAATGTTAAGATATTTAAAAAATTCCATGTAAATTTCTACAGATAAAAATACACTGTCTGGAGATAAAAACATATTGGGTAGTATTAACAGCACATTACACTTTGTAGAGAAAATAATTAGCAGAGCTAAAGTCATGAGTAATAGAATCTAAAATTGATTTTGAAAATACTACAAGAAAATGAAAAACAATGAGCTATAAAACAACCTCAAGCAGTCTAATGTACATGTAAATGGAGTTGTTAAAGGGAGAAAGATTTTTAAAAATAATGGTTAAAAAATTCCAAATCTAATTGCAACTATAAGTCCATAAATTCAAGCAAAAAAAAAACAAGAATAAAACACTGACATATATTATCATCAAATTGCTTAAAATCAATGTTAAAGACACAAAAAACTACAAAAATACATACTGCTTACAAAGCAACAAAGACAATAATGAAGGTCAAGTTTTTCATCAGAAATCATAAAAAACAAAAGAGAATAGAATGTCTTTAAAGTAATAAAAGAAAAATGTCAACCTAGAATTATTTACCCAATGGAAGCATCTTTCAAAAATGAAATCAAAATTAGAATCTTAGAGGATAATATTAAAGGAAATCAATCAAATAGAAATAATGTTCAAAATAATATCAAGATCCTTAATCTATCTACAAAAGTCCCTTTTACCATGTAAGGCAGGCAGCATTCACAATTCCCAGGAATACAGACATGAGCATCTTGGGGAGGAGATTATTCTACCTACCACAACCCATATAAAGAAATTACTCAAGAAGTTCCAATAGAACAAAAATATAATAATAATGCAAGAAAAATACAGGACTCTTTAAAAATAAAATCCTAATAATATAACAGAAAAAAACAAACATTTAAAACTTGTCCTTTGCCTGGGTCATCCCCCCCTGATCTGTACATTTAGTAATGTAAGAATGTTTTCTTCTTAATCTCTCCAACCACAGTACCTTATTCTTCAACAAATGATATTTAGATAATTATACTATTTTAAATGCTGTTAAAAATTCATAAACAATCAGAAAAATGATTTGAAAAAATACCTACGAAGTTCCTACCTGCCTGTATCAAGTGCTCTATCAAACTGCTATTTAATTTTAACAATAAAATTTGGCATTTAGAGGGGTTAAAATTACATTAATTCCATATCTATATTCTGAAAATAACATTTCTTGATCAAAATTCTTTTCCCCTTCATATCCTTAATCAAGTTGCAACCTTGTGCTAAGTGGATTTATGGTCCAACAAGACTTTCAGTAAATCTGAATGTATATTTTTCCCTTACATGAAATTTTCACTACATGACCAAATTGACCTATTAAATTTATTTTAGAATTACTAATGCAATTGCCACATTTCAAAAATGTTGCAATCTTGCACACATACAATTATGCCAATAATAGACATTATCAAGACTTCCAGAAAGACTATAGAATTTTTTAACACAACCTGAAAGTACACAGGTTGTGTTTTACAATCATTCCAGGACAATAATTTATCATAATATTAATCATCCCCAACACATCAAAATAAAAATTCCATGGTCTTACAAATAGGCTTTCTTCTCCAACCCCCACTTTTCCTCATACTGTACTGGGGAATGAACCCAGGAGTTAGATTCCCAGCCCTTTTCAAAAGAAGTTTTATTTGAGATGGGGCCTCACTAAAATGCAGACACTGGCCTCAAACTTGCAATCCTCCTGCCTCAGCCTCCTGAGAAGCTGAGACTATAGGTATATGCCTCCATGCCCAGCCAAATAGGCTTCTCATACTATGAATTACCTAAATAACCATAATTAACAAAAGGTGTTTTTAAACATACAATTTAATATTCTTATTCAAATGAGAACTGGGAAGACAGTGATCCCCAGAGTAGAGGCCATATTGAGAGAAATCAGCTACAGAACAACACAGCTACAGAGAAATACCTACAGAACAGAGCCTCAGTAAAACCACATCACCTCCAAGCAAAGCTGGAGGCTTTGAAGCCACTATATTTGTTCATCAACTTCATCTATTTCCATTTAATGATTAAAACTATTTGACTTAACCGAGGCGAAACCTGTTCAGCCACTGTCTGAGTTCCAGAGATGCCAGGCCAACATTTAGTTTCACATGAGAGACCTCAGTGACCCACATTTTTCACTCACTGAGATTCCCCTTACAGAGGGTTACTAATCATTATAAAAAGATAAGAATGCTGATCTGTTCATGGAAAATTAACTAACTGCACATGGAGAGAACCGTATTACCTAGACCTCAGCTGCCTTTTTTTTTAATCTTAATGATGATCAGTAAGAAATTTTGCCTCTCAGCCGGGCATGGTGGTGCACTCTTGTAATCCCCACGCTTGGGAGGCTGAGACAGGAGGATAGCATGGGTTCAAAGCCAGCCTCAGCTACTTAGTGAGGCTTTCAGCAACTTAGTGAGACCCTGTTTCCAAATAAAATATAAAAAAGGTCTGGGAGTATAGCCCGAGGTAGAAAGCCTCTGGGTTCCACCCCCAGTACCACCAAAAAAAAAAAAAAAAATTTGCCTCTCTATGCTCATGTTTTTAAGACTGACCTCAGTATTATAAATTACTCTACCATTTTTTTGTGGGGGGGTGGAACCAGAGGCTTTCTACCTCCAGGCTATACTCACAGACCTATTTTTTTATATTTGGAAACAGGGTCTCACTAAGTTGCTGAGAGCCTCACTAAGTAGCTGAGGCTGACTTCGAACCTGCGTGATCCTCCTGCCTCAGCCTCCCAAGTGCAGAGATTACAAGCGTGCGCCACCACGCCCGACTATGACTCTACCTTTTAACTAACCGGATGGCCTGTTCTCTCCTCGACAGTACACAAAGGCAAAGAGCTGTGAAGGTTAAAATACATGAAATCCAAAGTCACAATCTTTATTTATTGTATGTATGTATGCATGTATGTGTATGTATGTATAGGTATCAGGGATGAAAGCCAGGGGCATTCTACCTCCAAGCTACATCACCAGCCCTATTTTTATTCTTTATTTTGCCTTTTTATCTATTTGTGCACATGCATGCGTGGGGGGGGGGGTACTGGGGGTGGAATCCAGGGGCTTTTCTATCTCCAGGCTATACTCCCAGACCTGCTTTATACTTTAATTTGAAACAGGGTCTCACTAAGTTGCTGAGAGCCTCTTAAGTAGCCAAGGCTGGCTTTGAACCTGTGTGATACTCCTGTCTCAGCCTCCCAAGCTCTAGCATTACAAGCATGCAACACCACCCCTGACAATTTTTATTCTTTATTTTGAAACAAGGTTTCACTAAATTGCAGAGGGCCTCACTAAGTAGTTGAGGCTGGCCTGGAACCTGTGATCCTCCTGTCTCAGCCTACCAGGTACTGGGATTACAAACCTGTGTGACTACACCCAGGTAAAGTCATAATCTTTAGTATGCTATTCAGGCCAGTCACCTGAGAAAGAGTCCAACAACCCCACTTTCTTTAGCTGTAGACAAGAAGCCTGACATTGAGATTGTCACAAGAATAGAAATAAAGTACATTACATCATTCTCATTTGTATACACTATAAAAGGGTAATTTAAGAAAAAAAAATTTTAGTTGTACTGGGGGTGGAACCCAGGGGCTTTTCTACCTCTGGGCTATACTCCCAGACCTATTTTATATTTTATTTGGAAACAAGGTCTCACTAAGTTGCTGATGGACTCACTAAGTAGCTGAGGCTGGCTTTGAACCTGTGCCATCCTCCTGTCTCAGCCTCCCAAGTGCTGGGATTACAAGCATGTGCCACCACACCTGGCTGCAAAATTATTTTTTAAATCTCAAAAATGTACTTTTAAACTGGCTATGGTGGCTCATACCTATAATTCCAGTACCTGAGAGGCTGAGACAGGAGGATGCAGGGGCGAGGCCAGGCTCAGCAATTTAGTGAGACTCTTGGCAATTTAGCAAGACCCTGTTTCAAAATAAGAATTAAAAGAGGTGGGTGATATACCTCAGAGGTTGAATGCCCCTGGGTTCAATCCCCAGTATTCCGCAAAATGCACTTTTACTTCAAATAATTAAATTTCAGCAAAAATAATTATTCTACTCGGCCTACTATGTGAGATATTTATCATTGGTTCTTTTTTGGTGGTACTGAGGTTCCTGGAAACCCTTCTACCTCTGGGCTACACTCCCAGACACCTATTTTTTATATTTTTATTTGGAAACAGCCAGCGCAGCTGGCTTCAAACCTGCACAATCCTCCTGTCTCCACCTCCCAAGTGTAGAGATTACAGGCATGTGCCACAACGCCTGGCTCATTGGTTCTTTTATTATTGAAAGACTGCACTGTTTACCACAAAATCTGAACAACCTTACAAACTGAAAATAATGAGTTCAGGGTTTATAATTTTTTTTTTTTTTTTTTTTGCAGGTCTAGGGATGGAACCCAGGGGCATTCGATCTCCGAGCTATACCCCCTGCCCTATTTTTTATTCTTTATTTTGAAACAGGGTCTCACTAAGTTGCGGAGGGCCTAAGTAGCTGAGGTTGTCTGCAAACCATGATCCTCTGGTCTTAGCCTCCTGAATGTTGGGATTACAAGTGTGTGCCACCACGCCCGACTCTAGTTATGTTCTTGATCAGGCACAAAACCAAAAGAGAAACAAACATCAAAATTAAGCTTAAAATATAATAAAATAGTAAAACACTAATATGTGTAATAGAAAAGAGGTATATATAACAGAATTTACTCCCAAACTATAATTCTAAAAATCCGAATATAAAAATTTACATGTAATTTACGTAAGTATTTTAAAAATCAGATTGGTAAATCAAAATTTTTAAGTTAGGTCCTTCATTTGTACCATAACAAATGTTTATGTTTCATGGGTCCAAGACAGAAATTAATTCTAATCACAAGTATGCTGTTTGAGCAAACATAACACACATTTTATCTGACTTTTACACTTTCTTGAAACTGTACTATACTGTTTCAAAACCACTACTATTGGAAGGAGAAACCAAAAATGTAGAAACTTTAGAAACTGAGCTATAAAATAAGAACATCCCTGTCTGAGTTTTAACAATGGCTTGCTATCTTATCATAAGAACAGCTACCGATAGAAGGCTCTTAGGATCATCAGTTCCATAACCACAGGCTGGAGGGAACACTGAAGTTCAACTTGAAGAACCTAAAATTCCCCCACTATATCTATCTTTACATGTGGCAAGACAGGAGAAGACAACTATGTCTACAGTCCAGAGACCTAAGCTCTGATCAGGGTTCTACCATAAAATGGCTGAGCTAACTTGAGACAAATGGTGACCCTCAGCTCTTCTCCAGGATAGAATTAGTACAACCTTATCAGGTCTTCTTAACTCCTAGCTCCTGATAATATGAAGTTAACTACTATGAGTTCAGTCAACTCCTGCCTTCACCAGCCATCCAATGAAAACTGTGTTCATTTAAAATACTCTCGAAAGCCAGGCATGGTGACCCAAGCTTGTAATCACAGTATTTGTGAGGCTAAGACAGGGAGGATCCAAGGTTCACAGCCAGCCTCAGCTACTCATCCATTTTGTTTTTGTTATTTTGTTTTGGGAGTAGGGGCATAGGAATGGAACCCAGGGGCATTCTACTTAGGAGCTACACCCCTAGCCCTATTTTATTTTTTATTCTTTATTTTGAAACAGGGTCTCACTGAGTTGCAAAAGGCCTCACTAAGTAGTTAAGGCTGGCTGCAAATCATGTCCTCCCATCTATTAAGTGAGACCATCCACACCTTAATGAGACCCTGTCTCAAAATAAAAACAGGGCTATGAAGGTGTGGCTCAAAGGTAAAATACACCTGGGTTTAATACCCAGGACCACACACACACAAAAAAAGGAATGCCCTTGAAAAATACAATTTGCTTTAACAGTAACTGTTTAAAACACACGTAATGCCAGGCGCGATGGCGCACACTTGTAATCCCCGTGCTTGGGAGGCGGAGACAGGAGGATGGCACAGGTTCAAAGTCAGCCACTCTGGTTTAAGAGACCCTGTTTCCAAATTTTAAAAAGTATAAAATAGGTCTGGAAGTGTAGCCCGGAGGTAGAAGGGTTTCCAGGAACCCCATTACCACCAAAAATAAATAAATAAATAAATAAATAAATAAATAAATAAATAAATAACATAATACAAATAATTTTTAATTAAATTCTTGTTCTACAGCATCCAAATAATCCACATTCAAATATAAACTGCCCAATGTTTTTTTTCACCATGTAATCTATGTTCATTTATTTAACACATCCTTATAGGATGTCTCATTTGCCACAGTTCTTTCATTTATTTTCAGTTACTGTATATACATTTGTTCCTAGATTTCCAATAAACACTTGAAAGTCAGCATATTTCCAACCTGCCGCCTAATCATCGTGGTCTCCTTTTATATTCCCTTTTTACCTTACTCGTACTCCCTGGAAAGCCTGAAATCACTTTATCTAACTCTAAATCGTGCGCGCGCACACGTGTGTGTGTGTGTGTGTGTGTGTGTGTGTGTGTGTGTGTGTGTGTGTGTGTTACTGGGGATGGAACCCAAGGGGAATTCGACCTCCACGCTACAACTCCAGCCCTATTTTATTTTTATTTGAAAACAGTGTCTTGCTAGATTGATGAGTCTCACTACTTGCTAAGTCTATATATGCCCAATGTTTTTAATCCTACAGATCACCATACACCTCAAATTCTGCAAGAAGCCACATTGTTATCAGTCCTTCTCATCTATAACCCATAACCTGACACCTCTAAATTAATTTTTGTACTTTGTAGGCAAAACTCCTAAATAGCCTTGAAATGACACAAAAAGTGTCATTCAAAATTGGTGTAGTATGTGGGCTGGGGGTGCTGAAAACTAAAACTTGCAATGTTCTACCACAGACTCTCCAGCCCTTTTAAAAAAAAAAAATACTAAGCTTTTAGCCAGGTGTGGTGGCGCACGCTTATAATCCTCATGCTTGGGAGGCTGAGACAGGAGGATCACACAGGTCTGAAGCCAGCCTCAGCTACTGAGTGAGGCTCTCAGCAACTTAGTGAGACCCTGTTTCCAAATTAAGTATAAAATAGGTCTGGGAGTATAGCCCAGAAGTAGAGAGCCACTGGGTTCCACCCCCAGTACCGCAAAAATACATACATACATACATACATACATACATACATACATACATACATACCAAGCTTTCTCTGCCTGGCTTGTCAGCGCATGCTTGTAATCCCTGCTCTTGGGAGGCGGAGACAGGAGGATCGTGCAGGTTCCAAGCCAGCCACGCTAGCTTAAGACACCCTGTTTCCAAATAAAAATATAAAAATCGGTCTGGGAGTGTAACCCAGATGTAAAAGGGTTTCCAGGAACCCCAGTACCACCAAAAAAAAAAAAAAAAAAAAATACTAAGCTGTCTTGACTAGTCTGAAACTTGCAGTCCTCCTGTCTTAATCTTTCAAGTGTTGGCATTACAGGCATAATCCACCATACCCAGCCTCATTTTTTTTTAAGCAACAAATATGGAACTCTACAATCCATTGACTACTTGTCTTGACATATTTTTTGAATGCTTTCAGAACATTCATTTCTGATATTAACACTGTGCTCCTTGTACTAGACACCTGCATTAATTTCCTATTTCTACTGTGATAATGTGCCTAATAGTTTAAAATATAGTCAGGTATGGTGGCATATACTTGTTATACCAGCATTTGGGAAGCACAGACCAGAGGATCATGGTTTGAGGACAGCCTTAGATACTTAGCAAGGCCCTTCACAACTCAGTGAGACCATTTCAAAAACTGCAAGAATTTCCTCTAAAATCAGGAAAAAGACAAGGATGCCCATTATCACTACTACTTTTCAATATAGTCCTTGAGACTCTTGCCACAGCAGTAAGATATGAGAAGGAAATCAAAGGAATTCAAATAGGAAGAAAGGAATTAAAACTATCTTTATTTGCAGATGACATGATCCTTTATCTAGAATACCCAAAGAACTCAACCAAAAGACTTCTGGAGCTGATTAAAAGTTTAGCAAAATTGCAGGATACAAAATCAACCCAAAGATATAAATTGCCTTTCTTTATGCCAACAACGAATCCAAATTGAAAGAAATAAAGAAAACAATTCCATTCACTATAACCTCAAAACCAATAAAACGAATAAACCTAACCAAAGATAAAAAAAAGACATCTTCAAAGAAAACTATAAAACATTAAAGAAAGAAACTGAAGACGACCTTGAAATATGGAAAGATCTCCCATACTCATGGATAGGCAGAATAAATATAATCAAAATGGCCATTCTGCCAAAAGTGATCTATAGATTCAATGCAATTCCCATTAAAATATCAATGACATTCCTCATAGACCTAGAAAAATCAGTCATGGACTTCCGGGAAGATGGCGAGTTCAGTGACATGGAGTACTTCCTACTGTTGTGTCACCATCACCACCAATCTCTAGAATGTTTTTATCTTCTCAATCTGAACATACCCACTCATTTCTTCCCCTCTCTCCTGACAACCACAATTTTACTTTTTATGTCTATAAATTTGATTATTCTAGGTATCTCATACATGAATTATATAAGGTTTGACTATGACTATCTTCACTCAGCAAAATATCCTCAAAGTTCATCCATGTGGGGAACTGAGGGCCAAGAAGGTAAGCACAGCATCTGTGGCATTTTCCATGGCAACAAGAACTAATTCAGAGGGCGGGGATGGGAGGTGTTTGAGAACCAAGTTGGGTCCTTGACACTCTCTCCGCTAGATGCTAGAGTCAGGCACTGGAGCAATGTAAGAATGTCCTACACTTAATATATGTGACCCCCAAGTGACTACCCAAATAGCCAACCAAAATTCTTATTTTACAGATAGAATGTAAGATAGTACAATCAGTTTGGAAAACTAAGTATTATATCTTCTAAAGCTAAATATATTCTTACCAAATGTCATTTTCATCCATAAGGTACAAATTTAAAAGATTAGTCTACCAAGGGAGGGGTGACAGAATGGGGTAGGAATTGAGGAAGGACTAAATAAGTGATGTGTGCATGTATGTCTCTACATCTTGTAACCTATTAAGATATATGACTACAATGCACCAATAAAAAAATTCAAACAAGATTTATTCCTCATATCTAAAGATAAAAAACACATAAACATGACTGCCAATAGTGGAACAAATGAATTGCGATATATTCAATAATGTAATACTCCCCAGGGGGAAAAATATCAAGTATGCAGAAATAAACATATTTAGCCAAAGGAAAATTCCAGCAGATCACACTATAAGAAATGCTACAGGAAGCTTTTTAGGATGAAGGAAAATAGTATGAAAATCAATCAATAAACTATACATACATATCACAATATGGATGAATCTCAAATTTGAATTAGAAATGTCTGAAACAACCAATTACATACTATAGGCTTTTATTTTTATTTATTTTATTACATAAGGGTTAAAAGAAAAAAACAAGTAAAGGACTTAGGAATTTATAAACATATAGGTTTAAAACTAAGAAAGTTGTTACATAAAAATAAGGATAAGCCAAGCTTGGTGGCACACGCTTGCAATCCCCCGACAGTTGGGAGATGGAGACAGGAGGATCACGCAGGTTCTAAGCCAGCCGCGCTGGCTTAAGAGACCCTGTTTCCAAATAAAAATACAAAAAATAGGTCTGGGAGTGTAGCCCGGAGGTAGAAGGGCTTCCAAAAACCCCAGTACCACCAAAAAAAAAAAAAAAAAAAAAAAAAAAAGATAAGCTGGGTGTGCGGACAGCCTCAGCTACTTAGTGAGGCCCTCTGCAACTTAGTGAGACCCTGTTTCAAAATAAAGAATAAAAAATAAGTCAGGGGGTGTAGCTCAGAGGTCAAATGCCCCTGGGTTCCATCCCCAAACCCATTAAATAAATAAATAAATAAATAAATAAATAAATAAATAAATGGATAGTTGTAGCTTTCAAGGGTAAGAGAGTGGCCATGAACAGAATACTTCTGGGGTATAATTTTTTTTTCTTGGTTTGAGTCAGGGTAATAATGGACTTAACTATCCAATTTTGCTATATTTTATATACTATTATTCATAATTTAAAACATAAACAAAACAAAAATACCATGAAGTGACTAGAATGTTTTATAACTGAAAAACTGTGGATTTGGCTAGGTACAGTGGCATAGACCTTAATCCGAGCCACTACGGAGACTGAGGCAGGAGGATGATCAGTTTAAGACCAGAGCACAGTTACTTAATGAGACCCTGTCTCAAAATAAGAAATAAAAAGGGCTGTGATATAGTTAGTGGTAGAGTGATCCTGAGTTCAATCCCCAGTACCCAGTACAAGCAAGCAAACAAACAAACAAACAAAAACCTAAGGATCTGGAAATGCTTAGAATGGATGAAAGAGTAAACCCACAAAACATACATATTTACAAAGGGCACTCATGGGCAATAAAGTAAATAATTCTATCCCCAAAATAGTGTCAGAAAATTCTCCAATTTATAAACACAATAAATCATATAATGTCTCTTGATTAACTATTTGCTAAACATGAACTTTGTTTTGGGAATAGATAATAAAGTTTACCTGTCATTAGGAGATTCCCAAAAGGTTTCAGTTCCTTGATACATCACAACCTTTATAGCTCTACATTAAACATTAGTTGAAAACTGTGGAGGGGGGAGGGTACTGGGGGTGGAACCCAGGGGCTTTTCTACCTCCGGGCTATACTCCCAGACCTATTTTATATTTTACTTGGAAACAGGGTCTTACTAAGTTGCTGAGAGCCTCACTAAATAGCTGAGGCTGGCTTCGTATCTGTGAAATCCTCCTATCTCAGCCTCCCAATCAGCGGGGATTACCAATGTGCGCCACTACGCCCGGCTTTAATTAAAAACTTTTTAAATAACAAATCTTTGTATATTTTTATTTACTAAACTACTGGACAACTAACAGAGCCAAAAACATGAACAAAAGGATGCTAGTATAAGATAGTTTTTTTCCTTGATTAAAAATTACTGTGGAAATCATTTGTGTTACAGAACTTCACTATCTTCAGCTGCAAAATTCAAGTAGTTACAGAACTTTTTCACCCAAAGATAATCCTCCCCCCCACCCCCACCTTCACAGCAACAACAAAAATACTTAACACTTTTTAAATTTTTTTTATTGGTGCATTGTAGTCATACATCTTAATGGAGTACAAGATAGGAGAGGCATACATGTACTAAATAAGCTTCCTTGTTCTCTAATTCCAATTGTCCATGTGGTCACCCTTCACTTTTTGGTTTTGCATAGGTTGAAGGTAGTAACTGCAGACATCCCAGCATGCCACAGAATGCAGAGGGCCAGAGCTGAAGAACACCACATCCTCCCCTCACCCAAGCCCTGTTATTTCCACCAACAGCAAAATGAGCACAGTACAAATGCCACTTATACCTTGGGGCAGTGGAAAAACTGTTCATCTGAAAACATCTGCTTCTAATCTCCAGAAAACTTAATTCCAATATGTGTACTTTTGAGAATTTTTTTAAATTTTGGTGCCAGATGAGGGTAGGTGGTTTGTTTCCATCTTTTCAATCTATTAGTGGACTTTAGTGCTGCTACAAATTACAAAAAAAATGTATAAACCTCTGAATAAGAGAAAATCTGATATTTATTTGTGCAAAGTAGGGTCAGAGGACCCAAGTCTACTTCCCAAAAACAATAGCTTCAACATCATGGCCAATCTTAATTTCTCTGTTTGAAAAACTAAGAAACTAACTTCCTTTGAATATTTAGGAGATACTAAAAAATATGAAAAAATTTAAAGACAAATCACATATTATACCTTAAAATGTAAATCCTGATGTAGGGAACAGTAGATAAATACATAAGACAAGTTTACTAGGGTTGCCATAAAAGCACCACATACTTGGAGGTTCAACAATTCTGGAAACTATAAATACAAAATCAAGTTGTCAACAAGGTTCTTTCTTTTTGCAGGCTGTGAAAGAAGGATCATTTCTATGTCTTTCTCATTGGCTTATGGATGGCTGTCTTCTCCAAATTTCTTCACATGGCCTTCCCTCTATGCACATCTCTGTGCCCAAAGGGCCCATTGTTTAAGAAGAATATTGGATTAGGTCCTAATAACCTCACTTCAACCTCTCTAAAGACACTATCTAAATTAGGTCACATTCTGAGATACTGGGGGTTACAACTTCTGAACTGAACAGGGGAGAACAATGCAGCACATAACAGATACAGACATTATATATTTATAGTTATATATAACTCAGAAGCACACTTTTCTGTTAGCTTTTCATCAATATGACCAGGTGTTTTACCTGGCATGAACAACTTCAAGGAAGAAAGATTTTCTTTGGCTCGTGGTCTCAGAAGTCTCAGTCCCTGGTCCACTGGCTCCACAGTTGTAGGCTCCATTACTGAGGTGAAGCACTGCCATGGCAGGAGTTAATGACAGAGGAAAGCGACTTGACTCATGGCAGCCAGAAAGCAGAGAAAGAGGAAGGTTATGGTCAAGACATGGTCCCCACAGGCAGGCCCCAGGACCTAATTCCTCATGCCACCCCTGCTTGTAGTTTCCACCACAGTAGTCCATTCAAATTACAAGTCCACCAATGGATAAGTCCACAAGGGCAGAGCCCTTGGGATACACTCACTTCCAAAAAGCCCCATCTTTAGACACCGCAGCACTAGGGACCAAGTCTGCAATGTGTGTGATTTGGGGGGATATTCTATATCCATGCCATAATATTATCATAAAACACTAAATATTATTTTTCATATAATTTCTGAAGTATATTTCTGACATGTACAGTATAATACTTTTTACTATTTTTTCCTTTTTAGATATATAACACAGATCACACATATACATTCATGCTTCAAGACTAGACAGAGGTGCTTCAAGCCAAGTACCCTGAAATAAACATTCAAAATGACATATTTTCCAATTGAAGTTAAGATTATAGTGTAACCAAAAGGAATGTGCAAGCCAGCAACAGTTTAACTCAGCTGAGCCAAACCATGATACTCTCCTTTAAAAATACAGAAATTTGAGAAAGTGATACTGTTACAATTGTTAACTGTGGAATGCAAGAACATTTCTTTTAAAGTTCAAGTCACACAAATCCATTTTTTATATTTACTTTTTAGAAGAAATGTCTATTCAGCACACTGGATTTGGGAGCTTAAAAATAACTGAATTCTCTTTCCTGTTATGTGCATGTTAACACCAAATGTAAATGCTATTACAAAATTCCAGTTACCACAGGACTCTGACTTCGTGAAGACTGATTTTTATACAAGTCTCAGAAGGAAGCAGTCACGGTTCAGGTTTCAATGGATAACTGCTTTCACTCTGATGGAAAATGGAACATGCTCTCTCTTTTAAACTATTAATGAAAGATAAAGAACCAGTTAAGATTCTTCAAGTGTCTTTGCTCTTGCTCTTTTATTTTTAAAACTTTCAGTTTTTAAAAGATCATGTCCAAATATAAATATTTACCCAAGGCAAATTTGTTCTATCATTTTAAAAAATCAGATGAAAGTTTATTCTTTATAATTGTAGTTAAAGACATGCAACATAAAATTTGCCATCTTTATCATTTTTAAATATATGTACAGTGTAGTTGTGATTACTACATGCACATTGTTGTGCAATGATTTCTAGACTTTTTTATTTTGTAAAATTGAACCCTATATTCTTCAACAACCATCCTTACCCCTTTCCCCAGGCCTGGCAACCACCTTTGTACCTTTTGTCTCCAAGAGTTTGGCTATTTTTGAAATCTCATTCAAGTAGAATCATGCAATTTGCCTTTCTGTAACTGGCTTATTTCACTCAGTATAATGTTCTCCAGGGTATTCCAAGTTGGAGCAGATGATAGGATTTCCTTCTTTTCAAAGGTCGAATATTTCACTGGATATATATATACACCACATTTCTTTATCCATTCCTCTGATGACATGTAGCTTGCCTCTGTACTACTGGGAATAATAGTGCAGTGAAAATATATTATTCAAGATCCTGTTTTTAATTCTACTGTACATATACCTAGAAGTGGGATCACTGGCTCATCTTTTTATTTTTATTTTATAAATTTTTTTTGAGAAACAGCCACACTGTTTTCCACAGCAGTTACTCCATTCTACATTCTACATTCCCACCAATAGTGCACAAAAATCCCAATTTCTCTACACCCTTTTTTTTTTTTTATTGGTGCACTGTATTCATACATCATAGTAGGATACATACTTTTGTAGACATACATGCACACTTTTCCCAGTCATCCCCCACCCAATCCCCATCCCATTCTCTCCCTATCCCTCCCTCCCATGCTTGGCTTAGTAGTTGACATCTAGTATTATGGCAATTTATCTAAAATTAAAAATGATAATCTCACATAACAGTTTCATTTGTCTAATACCAAGCTTTTGATGACTTAAAGATAACATTTCAATATTTCTTTTTGCTTTCTTTCTTACCAGAGAATATTTTTTTTCTATTTTTTAGGTGAAACTATCATATATTTATGTATTTATTTTTCAGAAAAAAATCTATCCTAATATGGAATATGGAGTCTCGGTACCAAAAACGATATTGAAAAAGAACAAAGCTAGAAGATATATATTTTCTGATTTCAAACCATATAAAGCTACAATAATTGAAACAGTGTAGTACTATTCTAAAGGCAGATATATAAACCATTGGAGTTAAATAAAAGCCTAGAGCTAAATTCTTCCCTATATTGTCAAGGTATTTTTGACAAGGTTTCCACGAACATTTGGTGGTGGAAATATTAATCTTTTAACTAAATATTGTTAAAAATAATAATTACATGGAAAAGAATAAAATTGGACCCTTACCTAATCCCATATACAAATATTAACTCAAAATAGATAATAGACCTAAATATAAATCTTAAGACTATAAACTTTTAGGAGAAAATCTGGGTCATAAAACCTCACAACATTGAAATTGGCAGTGATTTCTTGGTTATGATTTCAATGGCACAGGCAACAGAGGAGTATACAGACTCCCTAAAAAAAAAAAATTGTATATCCAAAGACAATGTAAACAGAGTTAACAGTTACTAATAGAATGGGATAAAATATTTCCAATTGCTATATCTGAAGGTATATTAATATTCCAACTAGAAATCCTAAAAATTAACAACAATAAAGGCAAACAATACCATTTAGAGATAAGTAAAAGACTAACATAAATAATGAATCTCCACAGATAACCAATCTTAATTGTCTGTTGGATGGAAAATCTTGTTTCTCTAGTTCTGGAGTGTGTTACCTATTTCTTCTTTGTAGTTAATCTCTTTGAGTATTTTCTCTAGTGCTGGTTTTGAAGACATAAATTCCTTCAGTTTCTGTTTGTCATGGAAGCTTCTTATTTCTCCATCTAATTTGATAGAAAGTTTTGCTGGGTAGGAAATTTTTGGCTGGAAGTTGTTTTCTTTCAGAGTTTGGAATATGTTACTCCAAGCCCTTCTGGCTCTCATGACTTGGTTTGGGAAGTCTGGAGTGATTCTAATTGGTTTGCCTCTGAATGTCACTTGGCCCTTTGTTTTTGTTGCCTTTAAGATTCTCTGCTTGGCTTCCACATTGGTCATTTTGACAATTATGTGGCATGGGGATCCTCTTCTCCGATCCTGTCTAAAGGGAGTTCTATAAGTTTCCTGGACCTTTGTATCAACCTCTTGCTCTATGTTTGGAAAATTTTCTGGTATTACTTCTTTGAAGAGATTGTTGATCCCTTTGGTTTCACTTTCTTTTCCCTCCTCTATTCCAATTATTCTTAGGTTAGCTCTCTTAAAATGGGCCCATATTTCGTCAATATCAGATTCCTGCTGTCGGATATTTTTTTCTAGATTAAAAACTATGAGTTCATTTTTGGATTGCTCATCTTCTAAGAGCGAGATTCTGTTCTCCATGTGTTCTAATCGGTTGTTTGTGCTTTGAATTGAGGCCTTTACTTCATTAATTGCATCCTTTATCTTTTTTGGCTCTCTCTGAGTTCTTTTCGAAGCACCTCTATTATTTCTACAGTTATTTTCCTGATTTGATCTTCTAGAAATCTCTGATTTTCTGTTTTATCGGGTTCTGATGTTGTGGGGTTGTGGGCATTCATTGCTCCAGTATTATTCCTCTTTCCCATGATTTCAGATGTTTGTGCCTTCTCTGGGTTCTTCCCTTGGGTCACTATGACTTCCCTTAAGGTGTTCTGGATCTCGAGTCAGTAGTATCTCGGACCCCACTACTCCTTTACTGGGTTGTATCACAGAGTCTCTGACCCAGAGAGTCGATAGAGGCTGCTTTAGACTGTGGGGGGTGCCAGGTTGCACGTTCTCCTATGGTGTGATATCTCTGCCACCGCCCCTCCCCCACTGGGTCAAGTCCCAGGGAGTACAGTACTGGGATTTCTCCTCTGTGGCCCGCAATTTGACTCACTGTTCTTGAGTACGCAGATGGAGCTGTACTGAATTTTGTGAATTCGGTGCTGCTGCCGCCTGTGGCAATATGGCGCCACTGCTACGCCCTCGGCTGTGTGGCTGGTGTTTTTCTTCTTGGTTTTGATTTCCACTCTGAATCCCTGCAGCGTGTGCTGAGCTCGGCCACTGGGAGCTTTAGATGCTCTCTGCGCGGAGAAATCCCGCCTAGCTGTTCCGCAGTGGCTCACCTCGGCTTGCTGTAGCCATCCTGTGAATTCGCCGGTGCCTCCGGCAGTATGGCGCTGCTGCCGCGTCTGCCGCATCCTCTGACGTGAGGCCGGTGGATCTCCTCTGTGGCTCTGTTCTCAGTCCGCTTTCTCTCTGGAGCCTGGTGATTTTTTGTTTCACTGGTGATGGTGTTTTCTGGCTATGAAAGGCGCTGATTTTGTGGTAATGGAGATTTGTTGTTAGCGGGGCTCTTAAGCCCCGCTTTTCTCGGTCGCCATCTTCCCGGATCTACACCCTTTCTGATGCTTGTTATTTTCTGTTTTTTATTTTTATTTTCTTATAATGGCCAACTTAATGGATGTGAGGTGATACCTCTTTGTGGTTTTGAATAATATTTCCCTAATAGTTACTTGAAATTGGGCATTTTTTCATGTTTAATGGTTACTTTTATATTTCCGTTGGAAAAATTTAGATTCAAGCCCTTTGCCCATTTTTTAATTTGACTGGTTATTTGCTATTGAGTTATGGAAGTCCTTTGGATATTCCAGATACGGACTCCTTATCAGATACCTGCTTTACAAATATTTCCAAATACATAGGTGGCCTTTCCACTTGATTATTTCCTTAGCTGCAAAGAAGTTTCTAAGTTTGATGTAGTCATATGTGTCTATTTTTGCTTTTATGTCCTATGCTTTTGGTGTCATCTCCATCAAATCTTGCCAAATCCAATGTCAAGAATCTTTCCAACTATGTTTTCTTCTAGAGTTTAAATAGTTTTAGTTTCAGGTTAATAGTTTACATTTAAGTATTGAATCTATTCTGAGTTAAGTTTCTATGTGGGTCATAAGGATCTTCCCAGATGCTTTTCCAGGTAGAAATCCCGTATTCCCAGCACCATGTGCTGAAGAGACTATGGAGCCCCGGAACCTGTGTCAAAAGTTATTTTACAATATAATTGAGTATTTCTGGATTCTTTACATTGTTACATTAGTCTGTCTTTATGAACTACCATACTATTTGATGGTTGTGGCTTTGCAGTCTATTTTAAAGATAGGAAGTGATGTGCCTTAAGCTTTATTCTCATTTCTCAAGATTGTTTTGACTATTCTGGGCCCTCTGAGATTCCATGTTAATATTAGGATTTTTTTTGTACTTCTACAAAAATAGCATTGGCATTACAATGGGGTTTGTATTAAACCTGTAGATCATTTAAGGAAGTATGGACTTTTCGACATTTTAGTAATATTAAGTCTTCCAACCAGTGAGCACAAAATGACATTTTGTGTTTTCTTTTTTCTGTTTTTTTGTTTTCCTTAATCTTTTCAATGTTTTGTAGTTTCCAATGTGTAAATATTTAACCTACTTCATTGGTCATGATATATAACCCTTTGCATATATTTCTGGATTTAGTTTACTAAAATTTTATATTAATAATCAGGAATATTGGTCCATAATTTTCTCTACTTATAGTATCTGATTTTGGTGTCAGGGTAGTGCCATCCTCATCAAATAAATTTTTGTTTTCTTTCATTTTTTGGAAGAGTTTGAGGATTGGTGTCAATTATTCTCTAAATGTTTGGATGAATTTTTCAATGAGACATGTAGACTTGGGAAGTTCATTGTTGTATAGTTTTTTTAAATTAGTGATTCAATCTCAGTAGTAATTATGATTTTGTTCAAATATTTTAATTTTTCAAATTCAGTGTTTGTAGTTATATATTTCTAGATATTTATCTATTTCCTCACAGTTATCCAATTTTCTGGCATAAAGTGTTCATGGTGATTTATTATAATTCTTTTATTTATGTGGCATCAGTCATAATGTCTCATCTTACATATCTGGTTTTTACTGCATCTTTTTTCTTCTAAGTCTAGCTAAGGAACTGTTGAGCTTGTTATCTTTCATTATCTTGTCAAAAAAACAAACTCTTATATCTCTTTGACTTTTATTGTATTTATTTCATTCATTTATGCCACTAACTTTTACTGTCTTTCTTCCTTCTGCTAACTTTAGGTTTAGTTTGTTCTTTTTCTAGTTGCTTGAGTTATGAAATAAGGTTATTGATTTAAAATCTTTGTTGTGATGGTTGTTTTTAGTGTAGATAGTTACTGCTATAAAATTCCCCAAATACTGCTTTTCATTGCATCCTATCAATTTTGGTATGTTCCATTTTTATTTTCATTTGTCTCAAAATATTTCCTAGTATCTTCTGTGATTTCTTTTGGCCCATTTATTTTTCAAGAATATGTTATTTCATTTCCATATATCCATGAATTTTCCAATTTTGCTTGTGCTTTTAGTTTCCAGCTTAACTCACTATAGCCAGAAAAGATGCTTTATATGCTTTCAATCTCCTTAAATTTGTAAAGACTAGTATGGTGGCCTAGCCCATGATCTTTCTTGGAGACTCCTCTTTGTGCACTTGAGAAAAATCTGTTTGGCAGAGTGTTTAATTTTCTTTTCTTTCTTTCTTTCTTCCTTTTCTTTTTTGTTTTTTGTTTTTTGTTTTTGCAACACTGGGGATGAAACCCAAGGCATTCTATCTCCGAACTATACTCCCAGCCCTATTTTTTTATTCTTTATTTTGAAACAGGGTCTCACTGAGCTGCAAAAGACCTAAGTAACTGAGGATGTCCACAAACCATGATCCTCCTGTCTCAGCCTCCCAAATGCTGGGATTATAAGCGTGCACCACCCCACCCAGCTCAGAGTTTTCTATATATGCATTTAGGTCCAAATGACCTAAAGTGTTATTCAAGTCTTCAGTTTCTACGTTAATGTTTCATGTAGTTATTAAAAGAGAGGTACTAGAATCTCCTACAACTTTTTTTTTTTTTTTTTTTTTTTTTTTTGGTGGTACTGGGGTTCCTGAAAGCCCTTCTACCTCCGGGCTACGCTCCCAGACCTATTTTATATTTTTGAAACAGGGTCTCTTAGCACCAGCGTGGCTGGCTTCGAACCTGCGCGATCCTCCTGTCTCCGCCTCCCAAGCGCGGGGATTACAAGCGTGCGCCACCACGCCCGGCGTTCCTACAACTATTATTGTGCGGTTTCTCTTTTCAACTGTCAATGCTTTCTATTTTTCAATATTCTATTAAGTACATGTGTTATTTATATTTGTTATAATTGTTATAACTTCCTGGCAAGGTGACTTTTTTATTATATAATGTCCTTCTTTACCTTGTGACAGTTTTTGACTTTTTTCATCTCACGTAAGTATGGCCACCTTGCTCTCTTTTGGTTATCATTCCTTATCCAGCCCTTGACTTTCAGTCTACGTATGTCCTTATATAAAAAGGGAGTCTCAGAGCTAGGGACGTAGCTCAGTGGTACAATACTTGCCTAGCATGAACAAGGCCCTGGGTTTGATCTCCACCACTACAAATAAAACAAAATAGTCTGGTAAAAAGCATATAGTTGGACTTCTTAAAGATCCATTCACCTATGCTATGTGCCTTGATTGGGGATTTTAATCCACTTGTATTTAAAGTAATTCTTAGTAGGGAAGGACCTACTACTGCCTTTTAATTTAATCATATATTCTATTTCTTTTCTTCTTATTCTTTTGTGGGTGGTAATAGAGATTGAACCCAGGGGCATTCTACATCTGAGCTATATCCTCATCCCTTTTTATTTTTCATTTTGATAAGTCTCTTGCTAAGTTGCGGAGGCTGGCAGCAAATCTGCGATCCTCCTGTCTCAGTCTCCCATGTGTGGGATTGTACCAGTATGCCCAGCTATTTTTTTATTTCTTTTTTTGTGTGTGTGGTATTGAGGATGAAACCAAGGGACCTTCTACCTCCATGCTACACCTCCAGACCTATTTTATGTTTTATTTGGAAACAGGGTCTCACTAAGTTGCTGAGAGCCTCACTAAACTGATGAGACTGGCTTTGAACCTGCAATCCTCCTGATTCAGCCTCCCAAGTACTGGGATTACAAGCATGTGCCTCCACACTCAACTTATGTTTCTATTTCTTATAGCTCTATTTTGTCCCTTTTTTTCTCTTACTATGTTCCTTTGTATTTCACTGCTTTTTTTGTTTGTTTGTTTGTTTGTTTGTTTTTCAGTGACATGCTTTGATTGCTTTCTTGGTTTTGGGTTGTTTTTTTTTTTCATGAATCTTCTACAGGTGTTTTCTTTACCAGAACTTTATATTTCCATATGCTTTCATGCTACTTTCTGGCTTTCCTTTATTTAAACCTAAAGGACTAAAGTAAGGCAGGTCTATAGGCGATTAACTCTTTAACGCTTCTTTATCCAGCAAGGTCTATATTTCCCCCTCATTTTTAAAAATGATTTTGCCATATAAATTCTTCTTACTTAGCAGTTTTGTTTTATTTCAGACTTTTTAATATATCACCTCATTCAATTCTGTTCTATAAAGGTCTTGCTGAGAAATCAACTGATTATGTTACAGGAGCATGCTCTGCACAATGAGTTGCTTTCCCCTTTCCACTTTAAAGATTATTTTTGTCTTTGAAAACTTTGGTTCTGAGACTTCCGGGAAGATGGCGACGGAGAAAAGCGGGGCTTACGAGCCCCGCTAACAACCAATCTCTATTACCACAAAATCAGCGCCTTTCATAGCCAGAAAACACCATCAGCAGAGAAACAAAAAATGTAATATCAAGAGACAGAGAAAAAGAGGGATGGAAGAACGAGACACCAGAAACCAGACCACAGTGCTGCAGCCGGAGCCGTGGCGTGAAGCGGCGGGTGCCATTTTCCCTTGCAGCACCAGGCTCCAGAGAGGAGTGGAACTCATAAAGGAGCTCGGAGCCACAGAGGAGATACGCTGGCCTCATGCCCGAGGACGCAGCAGCAGCGCCTTACTGCCAGCAGCAGTGGCGAATTCACCAAACGGCTCTAGACCAACGCACTCAGCAGCCCACATGGCTCCTGAGAGAAGCGGTAGACAGGTAGCCAAGGTGAGCCGCTGCAGATCAGGCAGGAGGTTTTCAGCAGATATCTCGGCGCAGGGAGCATCTAAAGCTCCCAGAGGCTGGGCTCGTCACACCCTGCAGGGACTCAGAGCAGAGCTCAAAAACAGAAAAGAAATACGCCAGCCTCACGGCCAAGGGCGTGGCAGCAGCGTGATATTGCTACCATTGGCAGCAGCAGCGAATTCACCGAGTCCACGACAGCTACATCTGCACACTCAACAAAACTGAGTCAAATTGTGGCCCCTAGAGGAGAAATCTCAGTACTGTACTCCCAGGGACTTGACCCAGTGGGGGAGTGGTGGTGGCAAAGATATCACACCATAGGAGAACGCCCAATCTGGCACCCCACCCAAGGTCTAAAGCAGCCTCGATTGACTCCCAGGGTCTGAGACTCTGCGATATAACCCAGTAAAGGACTAGTGGTGACTGAGATACCACAGACTCGAGATCCAGAGCACCTTAAGTGAAGTCGTAGTGACCCAAGGGAAGAACCCAGAGAAGGCACAAACTTTCGAAATCATGGGAAAGAGAAATAACAATGGAGCAATGAATGCCGACAACCCCACAACATCAGAACCTGATAAAACAGAAATTCAGAGATTTACAGAAGATCAAATCAGGAAAATAAATGTAGAAATAATAGAGGTGTTTCGAAAAGAATTCAGAGAGAGACAAAGAGAGATAAAGGATCCAATTACTGAAGTAAAGGCCTCAATTCAAAGCACAAACAACCAATTAGACCACAGGGAGAATAGAATCTTGCTCCTAGAAGATGATCATTCAAAAAAATGAATGCATAGTCTAATTTAGAAAAAAAAAATCCGACAGCAGGAATCTGACATTGAAGAAATATGGGCCCATTTTAAGAGAGCTAACCTAAGAATAATTGGAATAGAGGAGGAAAAAGAAGGTGAAAACAAAGGGATAAGAAATATCTTCAAAGAAATAATAGCAGAAAATTTTCCAAACGTAGAGAAGAGGTCGATACACAGATCCAGGAAACTTATAGAACTCCCTTTAGACAGGATCAGAGAAGAGGATCCCCATGCCACATAATTGTCAAAATGACCAATGTGGAAGCCAAGCAGAGAATCTTAAAGGCAACAAAAACAAAGGGCCAAGTGACATTCAGAGGCAAACCAATTAGAATCACTCCAGACTTCCCAAACCAAGTCATGAGAGCCAGAAGGGCTTGGAGTAACATATTCCAAACTCTGAAAGAAAACAACTTCCAGCCAAAAATTTCCTACCCAGCAAAACTTCCTATCAAATTAGATGGGGAAATAAGAAGCTTCCACGACAACAGAATCTGAAGGAATTTATGTCTTCAAAACCAGCACTAGAGAAAATACTCAGAGATTAACTACAAAGAAGAAATAGGTAACTCACACCAGAACCAGAGAAACAAGATTTTCCATCCAACAGACAACTAAGATTGGTTATCTGTGGAGATTCATTATTTATCTTAGTCTTTTACCTATCTCTAAGTTGTACTGTTTGCTTTTTATTGTTGCTAATTTTTAGGATTTCTAGTTGGAATATTAATATACCTTCAGATATAGCACTTGAAAATATTTTATCCCATTCTATCAGTAACTTTTAACTCTGTTTATATTGTCTTTGGATATATAATTTTTTTTATTTTTTAGGGAGTTTATTTACCCTTTTGTTGCCTGTGCCATTGAAATCATAACCAAGAAATCACTGCCAATTTCAATGTTGTGAGGTTTTATGACCCAGATTTTCTTCTAAAAGTTTATAGTCTTAAGATTTATACTTAGGTCTTTTATCTATTTTGAGTTAATATTTGTATATGTGTTAGGTAAGGATCCAATTTTATTCTTTTTCATGTAATTATTATTTTTCAACAATATTTAGTTGAAAGATTAGTATTTCCTCCACCAAATGTTCGTGGAAACCTTGTCAAAAATAACTTGACAATATATGGAAAATTTATCTCTAGGCTTTTAAACTCCAATGGTTTATATATCTGCCTTTAGAACAGTACTACACTGTTTCAATTATTGTAGCTTTATATGGTTTGAAATCAGAAAATATACATCTTCTAGCTTTGTTCTCCTTCGAGATTGTTTTGGGTATCTAGAGTCCATATTCCATATTAGGATAGATTTTTTGTGAAAAATAAATAAATAAATGTTATGATAGTTTCACCTAAAAGAAAAAAATATTATCTGGTAAGAAAGAAAGCAAAAAGAAATATTGAAATATTATCTTTAAGTCATCAAAAGCTTGGTATCAGACAAATGAAACTGTTATGTGAGATTATCATCGTTAATATTGGATAAATTGCTATAAAACTAGATGTCAACCACTAAGCCAAGCATGGGAAGAAGGGATGGGGAGGGAATGAGGTGGGGATTGGGTAGGGGCTAACTGGGCGATGTGTGCATGTATGTCTACAAAAGTATTTTCTTTATACCATTATGATGTATGAATACATTGCACCAATAAAAAATAAATTAAAAAAAGAAAGTTTGATTATAATGTGTTCTAGTGAGGTTTTCTTTGGTTTCATCATGGCTACAGTCCTTTGAGCTTCTTGAACATGGATGTCCATTTCTTTCCTCAGATTTGGAAGTTTAGGCCATTATAATTTCAAATATGCTCTCTTCCTCATTCCTCCTATCTTCTCCCTCTGAAATACCCATAATACACATATAGTATTGTTCCACCTGATGGTGTCCCATAAGCCCTTTATGCTTGATGTATTTTTTTTAATTTTTTTTTGTTTTTGTTCCTTTGAAATAGCACAGCCATGCATCACTTAAGGACAGAGGAATACACTATGAAAAATATATTGTTAGATGATTTTGTCACTGTGCAAACATCTTAGAGTGTCCTTATACAAACCTAGATGATATAGGTGAATCACTCAATGTGGGTCCTTTATACCGTCAAGAAACAAGGAAAACATAGATATGTGAGACTGCTGCCTGCCTAACAGAACTCACTATTGTACAGTAATTATTTTTAATAGGTAGGAGTATACTCTAAAATTATAATAGTATATTAAGTGTGTAAACCAGTAGCATAGTAATTCATTACTATTATCAAAGATCTTATAATATGTATAACTGTATATGTTATACTTCTTTACACTCAGTATAATGTGTTGTTTATACCAGCACTGTCAAATACATGTAACAAGTTATACTACAATGTTATAATGCCTATATTGTTAAACACCTGGAATTTTTCAGCTTCCATATATGTCATTGGACACTGATTAAAACACTATTCTGTGGCACATGACTATAATTTCAAATATCCTATCTTAATGTCTTCAAGTTCACTGGCTCTCTCTTTTGTGTGATGAAATCTCCTGCTGATTTCCCAATAGCCCTTTTTTTTCAGTTATTTTATCTTCAGCTCCAAAATTTGTTTGGTTCTGTTTTATATTTTTTATTTCATTATTGATATTCTAATTTTATCAGTGTATGGTTTTATTGTCTGTGTTCTCTCACAGTATACCAAACTTTTACCAAGTAATTTATAAAGCTTTATTTCTTCAGAGTTCATTTTTGAGATTTATACTGTTCCTTTATTTAAGCTGGTTTTCCCTGTTTCTTCATGTGTTGTTGTGATTGCTTTATCTGAAAAAAATAGCTACTTTCAGTCTTTACAGATAAAATTTGGTTTGTTGTTGTTGTTGTTTTGGGGTTTTGTTTGTTTTTTTGTTTGTTTGTTTGTTTGTTTTTTGGTGGTACTGGGGTTCCTGGAAACCCTTCTACCTCTGGGCTACACTCCCAGACCCATTTTATATTTTTATTTCAAAACAGGGTCTCTTAAGCCAGTGAGGCTGGTGGAACCAGCATGATCCTCCTGTCTCCACCTCCCAAGCACAGGGATTACAAGGGTGTGACACCACACCTGGCTTTACAGATAGGATTTGTATAGAGAAAGATATTCACCAATCAGCCTACCTAGAGATTCTGGGAGCTTCACAAACCCCTGAAATAAAGTTCAACTACCTAGAAGGCTGAGTCTTTACCAACAAAATTAATATATCTCAGGAACCAAAATAGATTAAGGTACCTCGGCGGAAGGAATCCAGAAACCCTGAACTTGAGACCCACTGCAAAAAAAAGAAAAAAGAAAAAAAAAGAAAGTGTGGGCATCTGACCTGCTGCAGACACAACCAGGCTGCCTGCCAGTGCCGCCAAACTGCAATCCCTGGTGCTGACTGACATCACCACGGCAAAATAACTCAAGAATTTGAAAACAGATATAGAGCCTCAACACCTTAAGCAGCGAGTGGCACCCGATCCAGAAGTCTGTGTGCTCACCAAAGATGGGACCACAGCAGAACAGTGAGTCCTTCAGACACCTGATCAAGGAAGCCAGGTATCTGAGTGCGTCCAGAGAAGTTGCAGGTCTTAGCGTCTGCCCCAGGTCTGGCACTGGCCCTGGGCACCTGTCCCCTGCCTTTTGTTCTCACTGCTTTTAAGATTCTTTCCTTGGCGTATTTTTTAGTCATTTTGATTATTATATGATGTGGGGTGTTCTGTGTGTCTCCTGAACATGAAGATCCAACTCTCTTTCCATATTTGGAAAATTCTCTGAAATTATTTCTTTGAAGAGATTACAGATGCCCTTGGTCTGTGTACTTTTATCCCTTTTTCAATGCCTTTTATCCGTAATTTAGGACAGTTCATATGTCCCATAGTTGCTGGATGCTTAGGTTTTGTTGCTGTACTGACTTCTGTATGCTGTTGACTGTGTTTTTGGTTTTGAATGAATTGTCATCTAACAGTGATATTCTATTTTCCATTTCATCTAATCTTCCAGAATTTCTTTCTGTTCCTGTCTTCATTTCATTTGACTTTTTCATTTTCATTCCAGACCTCTTTCTGATTCTTTCTTAGTGTTTCTATTTCCCCTTTCATTTTCTGTAGACTTGTTTTAAAGCCTTTCATCATATTGTAGATCAAGATTCTGAACTCCCCTTCTTGTATTTCTTGTAGGTCAGTATTCATGATTTCTATTATCTTTTCATTATTCCTGGTTCTTGTATTTTTAACATTCTCACTCCTGTTATTCTAATGTATACCCATCGTTTGTGAATATTATGTCTAATCCAATCTTAGTATTAGGAGTTTAGAGGTATCTGCAGGTCAGCAGTGCTTTTCCAATGTTGAGCGTTGGGTGATGGGGGAGGAGCCAGTCTGATGGGTACAGGAGTCGGATTAGGTAGAGGATATGTTTTAAGTTGAGAAAGAATTTAAGTATGATAAGGTAATATCTTGTTGAGAATGAGAGAGCTAATTAGTAGGACTCTTGTAGTTAATAGAGTAAGTATGGAGATATGAAATTCTTTAAATATTAAACAAGGAGATATAGTATGGGAAAAGTTTTTTGGGGAAAAGAGTATATAGATTAGTGTGGGGAAGTTTGTAAGAAGGGTGGGGGAGGAGAAAACAAACAAATTATCAACACAACCAAAACTGCTATATCCAGCAAAACTGTTATTAAAAATTGATGGAGAAACAAAGGTGTTTCAAGATATGCAGAACCTCAAGAAATTCATGAAGTCTAAGCCAACACTAGAGAAAATACTTAAAGAAATAAACCATGAAGAAGAAAAAAAGCAGACTCCAGAACCAGAGAAGAGATGAAGTTGATCAGCAGGGCATCTAAGTATGAAGAAAAATACTATATCCAACAGAAGATAGAACACAAAATGACAGGAAACAAACAACATATTTCAATAATAACACTGAACATCAAAGGACTTACCTCTCCAATCAAAAGACACAGATTGGCAATGTGGATTAAAAAATATAATCCAAATATATGCTGTTTGCAAGAAACTCACCTTACAGCAAAAGACATTCACAGACTGAAAGTGAAAGGATGGAAAAAGATATATCATCCCAATGGGGCCAAAAATGGGCAGGAGTAACAACGCTGATATCCAACAAAACAGATTTTAAGCTAAAACACATCAGAAGAGACAAAGAAGGGCACTTCCTTTTATTAAAAGGAACAATCCACCAAGAAAATATAATGAGAGTAAATGTTTATGCCCCAAATGTGAGTGCAGCCATATTTGTAAAACAAACCCTCTTGTACATCAGATCTCAAAAAGACAGAAGAGACAAAGAAGGGCACTTCCTTTTATTAAAAGGAACAATCCACCAAGAAAATATGAGAGTAAATGTTTATGCCCCAAAGAAGGGCACTTCCTTTTATTAAAAGGAACAATCCACCAAGAAAATATAATGAGAGTAAATGTTTATGCCCCAAATGTGGGTGCAGCCATATTTGTAAAACAAACCCTCTTGTACATCAGATCTCAAAAAGACCCAAATACAATAATAGTGGGAGACTTCAATACAGTTCTCACACCACTGGATAGACCTTCAAGGCAAAAGATGAGACTCTTCAAAACTAATGAAAACTATAAACCAAATGGACTTAATAGACATATACAGAATATTTCTACCAGGAACAACAGAACACACATTCTTCTCAGCAGCCCAAGGCACCTTCTCCAAAATAGATCACATTCTGGGACAAAAAGAAAGCACCAGCAAATTCAAAAGATGTAATATAATTCCCTGCATCTTTTCAGACCATAATGGAATGAAAGTAGAAATCAACAACAGGAAACCCAAAGTAAACTATTTAAATACATGGAGATTGAATGATACACTCTTGAATGATGAGTGGGTAAGAGCGGAAATTAGGGGAGAAATAAAGAAATTTATAGAATTAAATTAAAATAGAGAAACAACTTACCAAAATCTATGGGACACTTTGAAGGCAGTGTTGAGAGGAAAGTTCATAGCATTGAGTGCCCACATAAGAACAGAACGCCACCAAGCAAACAACCTAATGACACAACTCAAGGACCTAGAAAGACTGCAACAGTCTAATCCCAAAGCCAGCAGAAGGCAGGAAATTATTAAAATCAGAGCAGAAATAAATGAAATAGAGAACAAAAAAACAATTCAAAGAATCAACAAAACAGAAAGCTGGTTCTTTGAGAATATTAATAGGATTGACAAACCCCTGGCCAACCTAATCAAAAGAAAGAATCAACTCAAATTATTAAAATCAGAAATGAAGGAGACATCACCACAGACAGAGGGAAAATTCAAAGGATTAACAGAAACTATTTTGAGAATTTATACTCCAACAAACTGGAAAACATGGAAGAAATCAATAGATTTCTAAGCACATATAACTTACCTAAACTGAACCAAGAGGCATAGCACGCCTAAACCAACCAATATCAAACAAAGAAATAGAAACAGCAATCAAAATTCTGCCAACAAAAAAAAGCCCAGGCCCTGATGAGTTCCCAACTGAATTCTACAAAACTTTCTGTGAAGAATTAATACCAATACTTCACAACTTGTTCCGGGAAATTGAAAGAGATGGAATTCTCCTTAATTCCTTCTATGAGGCCAGTATCACATTAATCCCCAAACCAAATAAGGATACTTCAAAAAAGGAAAATTATAGAACAATATCTTTAATGAATATAGATGCAAAAATTCTAAACAAAATACTAGCTATATGCATTCAAAACCATATCAAGTGAATTATACACCATGACCAAGTTGGTTTCATCCCAGAAAAGCAAGGCTGCTTCAACATACGCAAATCAATACATGTTATTCACCACATAAATAGAATTAAGAACAAAAGCCACATGATCATATCAATAGATGCTGAAAAAGCATTCGACAAAATCCAACACCCATTTATGTTAAAAACACTGCAGAAAATTGGAATAGAAGGAACATATTTCAACATCATTAAGGCTATATAAAATAAACCCAAAGCTAACATCATATTGAATGGAGAAAAACTAAGAATTCCCTTTAAAAATCAGGCACAAGACAAGGATGCCCATTATCACCATTCCTTTTCAATATAGTACTTGAGCCTCTTGCCACAGCAATAAGACAAGAGAAGGAAATCAAAGGAATTCACATAGGAAGAGAGGGCCTAAAACTATACTTATTTGCAGATGATATGATTCTTTATCTAGAAGATCTAATGAACTCAACCAAAAGACTTCTGGAGCTGAATAACGAATTCAGCAAAGTTGCAGGATACAAAATCAACCTAAAGAAATCAGTTGCTTTTCTTTATGCCAACAATGAATCCACAATGAAAGAAATAAAGAAAACTATTCCATTTACTATAACCTCTAAACCAATAAAATACCTAGAAATAAACCTAACCAAAGATGTAAAAGACTTCTACAGAGAAAACTATAAAACATTAAAAAAAGAAATTGAAGAAGACTTTGGAAGATGGAAAGACAGATCTCCCTTGCTCATGGATAGGCAGAATAAATATCATCAAAATGGCCATTCTGCCAAAAGTGTTCTATAGATTCAATGCAATCCCCATTAAAATACCAACAACATTTCTCATAGACCTGGAAAAATCAATTATGATTTTGTATGGAAAAAGTAAAGACCCAAAATAGCCAAAGCAATTCTCAGCAACAAGAACCAGGCAGGAGACATCACAATCCTGGACTTCAAATTATACTATAGAGCAATAGTAGTAAAAACAGCATGCTATTGGCACAACAATAGGCAGACTGACCAGTGGAACAGAATAGAGATAGAGAAACAAACCCACACATCTATAGTCAATCGATCTTTGACAAAGAGGCCAAACTCATACACTAGAGAAAAGACAGCCTTTCCAACAAATGGTGATGGGAGAACTGTCTATCCATTTGTAGAAAGTTGGATCTGAATCCTTGCTTCTCACCATGCACAGGAATCAACTCGAGATGGATCAAAGACTTAGAAATTAGACCAGAGACTGTGAAGTTATTAGAGAAATGCATAGGATCAACACTCCAACATATATGCACAGGCAGTAACTTTCTCAGTAAGACTTCCAAAGCACAGGAAATTAAAGCAAGAATTAATAAGTGGGATCTCTTCAAAATAAAGTTTCTTCTCATCAAAGGAAACCATCAAGAACCTAAAGAGGAAGCCTACAGAATGGGAGATCTTTACCAGCCACCACTCTGATAGAGGGCTAATATCCAGAATATACAAAGAGCTCAAAAGACTCTACCTAGCAAAACAAACAACCCAATCAAGAAATGGGCAACTGAAATGAATAGACACTTCACAAAAGAAGAGATACAAATGGCCAATAGATACATGAAAATATGTTCAGCATCACTAACCATCAGGTAGATGCAAATCAAAACTACGCTGAGATTCCATCTAACCCCAATCAGAGTGGCAAACATGAAGAAATCAAACAACAACAATTGCTGGCGAGGATGTGGGGAAAGAGGAACTCTTTTACACTGTTGGTGGGAGGGCAAAGTAGTTCAGCCACTATGGAGATCAGTATGGAGATTCCTTAGAAAACTGGGAATAGATCCACCATTTGATCCAGCTATAACACTCCTGGGTATCTTTCCAAAGGGGTTGAAATCAGAGAACTACGTTAACATATGCATACCCATGTTCATAGCAGCACAGTTTGTAATAGCCAAAATATGGAACCAAACTAGATCTCCATCACAGATGAATGGATTGCAAAATTATGGGAAATACACACAATGGAATTCCATTCAGCTATAAAGAAAAACAAAATAATAGCATTTTCAAGAAGATGGAAGGAACTAGAGAACATTATATTAAGTTTGATTAGTCAAGCACAGAAAGAGAAGGGACATATGTTTTCTCTAATATGCCCAAGCTAGGGAGTAGTGATAATACCAGAGGAACTCCAGATGATGGAGGGGAAATCTCAGCAAAGCTTGAATGGAAGGATAGGAGAGGAAGAAAGCTGAGGTTGTTCAATGGAGGAGCTACATACGAATATATGTAATAGTATAAATATAACATGGTTAACCTGGACACTCTTTATTGGGAGGGGGGAGGGAATGGGGGGAAGGGCACGAAGCACAATCTAAATGTACACCATATTCAATATGTTCCACTTATAAAAAGTAAAATAAAATAAAATAAAAATAAAAGTAATCAGCTTTCCATGTACATTTTTGACTAATAAGTGTTGAAAGTGACTTAACAACTCTAGGGTAAAAAACAAAGTATATCACTATCCAAAGTAATTGTATCTGATGTACATTATGTTTTCATGAGTATTAAATAGCAATGAACTAAAAAAATAAAAAAGTAAAAAAATAAAGTTCCATTTCATGGGGCCAAGGCTATATACACTGGGCTCAAAACGGTACAAAGTTTTAAAATCAGATCCATCATAGGTCATTTATTCTATAAACACAGTCCAGCTATTTCACAGCACTGGGATACATGCTAGAGAAAAACAGAAGATGAATTTGAAAAACTACAGACCATTTACAAAGGGTAGCAATTATGAGTCAATCATAACATTATCACATAATCTTCACAATAACTCCCAAAAGAAATGTTATTATTCCCTTTTCACAGAGAAGGAAAATGAGAAAACTTAACCAAAGCTGGGAGAAGGCAGAGCTTGCATTCTCACCGAAAATTCTAGCCACCCCTGTGTCGACCACCAAGATCATCTTCATTCCAGCTAGAAGCAGTGGAAGCTACACTTGAGCAGAGATCAGTAACTTGAACTCACATGTGATCTCTCTCCACACCACACAAAAGTCTAGACTCTACAACTTCTATAAGAGGAAACTAGTGCCTATATCCACTTGGAATTCCAAAAGGAAGCCAGGGCTCCCAATGTAAAAAAGATATAGATTTTCTTTTGAAAAATACAAACCTCAACAGCATTTGTGTTTCGTGGGTTGTTACCTGGAGGCTGAGATGACTAGCATAAAGCACCAAGAATGGTGTATCACACATATTAATCACTCAAAAAAACTCAGTTTCTGCTGCTGAAATCACCATCTTCAGTAACCATACACTTTAAACTTATTTCTTCAGAATACAGTTCCTGAGCTGGGAGTGGTGACACACACTTGTAATCCTAGTATTTGAGAGGCTAAGACAGGAGGATCAGGGTTTGTGGACAGCCTCAGCTGCTTAGTGAGACTCTTTGCAACTCAGTGAGACCCTGTTTCAAAATAAAGAATAAAAGCCAGGTGTGGTGGCAGGAGGCTGAGACCGGAGAATCACGGTTCGCAGACAGCCTCAGCTACTTAGTGAAGCCTTCTGCAACTTAGTGAGACCCTGTTTCAAAACACAGAATAAAAAATAGGGCAAGGGGTGTAGCTCAGAGGTCAAATGCCTCTGAGTTCCATCCCCAGACCCACAAGAAAGAAAGAAAGAAAGAAAGAAAGAAAGAAGGAAAGAAAGAAAGAAAGAAAGAAAGAAAGAAAGAAAGAAAGAAAGAAAGAGAAAGAATCGGGCTAGGGGTGTAGCTCAGAGGTAGAACGCCCCTGAATTCCATCTCCAGTTCCAAAAAAAAAAAAAAAAGGTAGGGATGATGGAGTAGCCTTTGTAATCAAATTCACTAGAAGGTAATCCATAACTTTAATTTTTTTCAAACAAATGTACTACTATTCAACCATAAAATTTTATTTCTGAAAGCTACTTAGAAAATAGTTCCTATTACCAAAAAGTTAATAGATTATAATGCTGAGTGATAAATAGTAGTTAATGGTATAACAACAACTACAAAAACTCTATGCAAATACTTAAGGGCTAAACCAGGCATGGTGGATTGTAATCCCAGTACTTGGGAGGCTGAGACAGGAGGATCACAGGTTCACAGCTAGCCTCAGCTATGTAGGTCCTCTGCAACTTTGTGAGACCCTGTTCCAAAATAAATAATAAAAAATAGTGCCTGGGGTGTAGCTCAGAGGTAGAATGCCCCTGGGTTCAATTCCTAGTTCTGCAAAAAAGAAAAAACACTTAAGGACTATATTTTAAAGCAGGGATAATGATATTGCTGATGATTATTCTTCTTTTTTGAAAGTTCTCTTTATAAAAGCCGGGTGTGGTGGCACACATTTGTAATCCCAGCATTTGGGAGGCTGAGCCAGGAGGATAATGGTTCAAGAACAGCCTCAGCTACTGAGGTTCTTTGCAACAAAGTGAGACCTTGTCTCAAAATAAAGAATAAAAAATAGGACTGGGGGTATAGATCAGAGGCAGAATGCCCCTAGGTTTCATCCCCAGTAGTGCAAAAAAAAAGTCGCTATTAATTATGCCTAAGTTAATGGGAATGGGTAAGAAAATCAAATGCATTCTGGTTCTATTGAGCAATAATAAAGGCAATGCATCGTCCTCACAGGAATATAGGAATAACTTCCCCCAAGTTGCTTATAACAAGCTACTGTAAACAACATGCAGTAATAAACTACGTTCTAAAAGAAAGTCAAAGAAAGAGAAGACTCTGACTCTTCCTAATTATAATTATCTGACCATCCACTAACCATGTAGCAACGTCTCTCAAAGTGTGGTCCTGGGACCACCTACATTAAACTCACACAAGATCCTTTTCAAAATTTAAATCCCTACCACTACTACCAAGTACCACCCTCAGACCTAAAGATCTGGACTCTCAGAGGCCCAGGGTTTTTTAAACAAACTCCCCAGATGGTTTCCATGAACACTATTAAGAAATACTAGCCGGGTGTGGTGGCACACACTTGTAATCCCAGCATTCAGGAGGCTGAGATCAGAGGATCGCAGTTCAGGGACAGCCTCAACTACTTAGTGAGGCCCTCTGCAACTCAGTGAGACCTGGTTTCCAAGTAAAGAATAAAAAAAATAGGACAGGGGGTGTAGCTCAGAGGTCGAATGCCCCTGGGTTCCATCCCAAGACCCGCAAAAAAAAAAAAAAAAATTATATATATACCTACAAACACTAATTAGATAAGATAAGCAGGACTTGAATTTTTTCAGTGCAGAAAAAGATAAATAGAACTCTTAACTCTTGATAATTTGAGTGTTCTCTAGTATCTCAGAACCACCTGCTCAAGAATCCAGGCTATATATATCACATATAACAGGGCAGATATCCTCAAAATCTGTTATCTCTTTTTTCCTAACCTTTCTAGAAAATAACAATGGTGGTACATGCCTCTAATCCCTGTACATAGGAAGCTAAGACAGGAGGATCACAGGTTCACGGTCAGCCTCCACAACTTAGCAAGACCCTCTTTCAAAATAAAAAAATTAAAAAGGGCTGGTGGTTAAGCTCAGAGGCAGAATGTCCCCAGGTTCAATCCTCAATATGATAAAGTGATAATAATTTTTCAGGATTTATCAAGAGCCTTAATGTTCGTGTACTTTGCCCAAAAAAATTCATCAGTAAGAACTTTTCCTATGTTAATAAAAAATGCAAAAATTCTTCAGGTCAATGTATTTGGGACAGAAGTATTAATATTCATTACTGCCATATCTTGAGTACCTGCCCCACAATGGGCACTGTGGATTGGATGCTCTACATAGCCAGCCCTCACAACTTAGAGAGGCCCTTAGCAACTTAGTGAGATCCTGTTTCAAAATAAAAAATAAAATAGAGCTGGTACTGTAGTTCAATTGCCAGTACCACCACCAGAAAAAAAAAGAATATTTAATGAAATAGAAAATATCCATGATAGAATTCTAAGTGTTTGAAATCAGAAAATATACATCTTCTAAGCTTTGTTCTTTTTCAAGATCGTTTTGGGTATCTAGAGTCCATATTCCATATTAGGATAGATTTTTTCTGAAAAATAAATATATAAATATATGATAGTTTCACCTAAAAAAAAAAAAAGAAAAAAAATATTCTCTGGTAAGAAAGAAAGCAAAAATATTGAAATGTTATCTTTAAGTTATCAAAAGCTTGGTATCAGACAAATGAAACTGTTATGTGAGATTATCATTTTTAATTTTGGATAAATTGCTATAATACTAGATGTCAACCACTAAGCCAAGCATGGGAAAGAGGGATGGGGAGGGAATGGGGTGGGGATCGGGTGGAGGCTGACTGGGCAATGTGTGCATGTATGTCTACAAAAGTTTTTTTTTTTTTATCCCACTATGATGTATGAATACAGTGCACCAATAAAAAATTAAAAAAAAATAAAGTCACATTAGGTAAGAGGTAATCCATATTTATCTTGGTTTCATCTGCCTCCTCAAATCTTAACTGCACCTACACCTGACATATGGCAGGAACTCCATCTGTCTTGCAAAAATATATTATGTGTAGGCTTAAGTTTTAAAGACCAGGAAAAATTCCTAAAATACCATCAGAGATTTTTGCCGGATTTTGAATATAGGGATGAGTTTTGGGTTTTTTCTCTTTACATCTGTTTGTACTTTCAAGTATCCAATAATAAGTTTTGTATTGCTTTTTAAATCTGGAGAATATAAGCAATGGCTAATTTTCAAGTCCTACATGTAAGCACTTCCTATGTGAAAATGGTAGTTAAGCTCCAGATTGAACTGCAGACTAATATATAGTCTTTCTTACTAAATAGAGGAACTATCTTGTAGCTAGAAGGTGAGCATATTATTATTATATGCCAACATCATAAATAGGAACAGGACATAATACTTGCTGCATATATAAATGCTTTCATCACCTACAGTCACTAGTAGAATAATAGTTGGGGAAAGGTGCATAAATGTGTAACACTCATAAAGTGCTTCACTTGATTTATTTTCTTTTTACACTAGGGTTTGAACCTCCAGGAGCATTTTATCTCCAAGCTATATCCACAGCCCCTTTGTTTTTTGTTTGTTTGTTTGTTTTGTTGTTTTGTGGGGGTTTTTTGGCAGGTCTGGGGCTGGAACCTAGAGTCATTTGACCTCCGACCTACACCCCCTGCCCAATTTTTTATTCTTTATTTTGAAACAGGGTCTCACTGAGTTGTGAAGGGCCTCACTAAGTAGCTGAGGCTGTCCATGAACCACGATTCTCCTGTCTCAGCCTCCCAAATGCTGGGATTACAAGCGTGCGCCACCATGCCCAGCTTCCCTTTGTATTTTGAAACAGGTTCTCAGAGCCAGGCATGATGGTGCATGCCTGTAATCCCAGTACTTGGGAGGATGAGATAGGAGGATCGCAGTTACAAGGACAGACTCAGCAACTTAGCAAGGCTCTCAGCAACCTACTGAGACCCTGTTTAAATTTTTTAAAAATAAAATATAATATGAGGCTAGAGGCTCAGAGATAAAATGCCCCTAGGTTCAATCCCTACAAAAAGAGGAGAGGAGAGGAGACAAGAGGAGAAAAAGGAAAAAGGGAGAGAGGAAGGGAGGAAAAGGGGTAAGGGAGAAAAGGGAAGGGAAGGAACAGAGCTTTAGTTGGTGAGAGTCTCAGTAAGTTGCTAAGGCTGGTCTGGAACCTGAAATCCTGCCATTTCAGTCTCCCAAGTACTGGGATTATAGGTGTACACCACTGCTCCTGTTCTTGGGAGTTTGGAGTGTTTTGGATACTGCCATAAATGCTAGATCCAAAGGACTAAAAATCAACTGAGGTGACTCTTGCAGCAGAACAACATGTTTCTTGCCAGGTCATCCCCTCACACTACAAAAGCCATCATAAATGAGCATTAAACCTGTGCCTCCTCCTTGGTAGTTTATTAAGAATTTTACATAAAATATATATATATATATGGTCACTATTACCTCATGCATTTTTTGAGGTATTAGGAATAAAACCCAGGGGCATTCTACCTCCAAGATACACCCCCAGCCCTATTTTTTAAAATTATATTAAAACAGGGTCTCAATAAGTTTCAAAAGGCCTTGCTAAGTAGCTGAGACTATCTGCAAACCACATCAGCCTCCCAAAAGATCCATGCCCAACATGCTTTTTTTTTTTTTTTTTTTTGCGGGTCTGGGGATGGAACCCAGGGGCATTCAACCTCTGAGCTACACCTCCTGCCCTATTTTTTAATTCTTTATTTTGAAACCAGGTCTCACTGAGTTGCAGAGGGTCTCACTACATAGCTGAGGCTGTCCAAGAACCGCGATCATCAGGTCTCAGCCTCCCAAATGCTGGGATTACAAGCATGTGCCACCACGCCCGGCTCCAGCATGCATTTTTTAAGTGAAAACTTTTATCTTAAAAGTAAACTCTGCATATATACCCAAAAGAAAGGAAACCAAACTACCAAACTAATGCATGCGTATCTATGTTCATAGTTGCACGATTCACCACTGCCAAACTATGGAACCAGCCAAGATGTCCATCAATAGATGAATGGATTACAAAACTGTGGGATATGTACACAATGTAATTTCACTCAGCCATAAAGAAAAACAAAACTATATCATTTACAGGGAAATGGATAGAACTGGAGGACATTATGCTAAGTGAGATTACTCAGTCACAAAAATAAGAAATTGGATGCTTTCCCTAATATCCAAAAGCTAGAGAGAAATGGGTAACAGGAGGAACTCTAGATGAAGAAGGAGATCCTATAGAGGAGCAAGTAAAGCAACCTAACTGAGGAGATGGGAGAGTGGAAGAGGGAAACTCTCTAAAGCTCATGATGTACTTAAACATATCAAAGTTAATCACTAAGCCAAGCATGGGAAGGAGGGATGGGGAGGGAATGGGGTGGGGGTTGGGTAAGGGCTAATTGGGTGATGTGTGCATGTATGTCTCCACAGTCTTTTATCCCATTAAGATGTATGACTACAATGCACCAATAAAAATTTTTTAAAAATGTAAATGGAAGCCGGGCGTGGTGGCGCACGCTTGTAATCCCCGTGCTTGGGAGGCGGAAACAGGAGGATCGCGCAGGTTCGAAGCCAGCTGCGCTGGCGTAAGAGACCCTGTTTCAAAAATATAAAATAGGTCTGGGAGTGTAGCCCGGAGGTAGAAGGGCTTCCAGGAACCCCAGTACCCCCCCCCAAAAAAAAAGTAAATGGATATACTAAGTATGAGCCAAGTGGTAAATTTTATCAGCTCATCATTCTGGACAATTTCAAACTAAAACATGGCACAAATTAATGGTGATTCTATCAAACTGCCTCCAAATGACCTCATCTTCTGAACAACTTCTGGCTTTGTTGGGCAGGTTATACTAGAGTGACCAACCTATATAAGGTCAAATGGGCAAAATCTCGCACTACACTGAACCAGTCAATTCCAAAAGAAATTGGAGATGAGTAAAGGAGGGAAGAGGAAGGGCTGGAAATACATGTTAGATCAATAAAAAGTAAAATGAGCACTGGTGTTGTGTCACAAAATTTGGGGGTTAAAAAAAACTTTACCTAACTGGGAGTGGTGGCACACACCTGTCATCCCAGTTCTTGGGAAATGAGACAGGAAGATCAAGGTTAGAGATCTAACCTGAAGCTGAGGCTTCAGCTACCTTTTTGTTTTGTTTCAAAACAAAAAATATAAAAAGGGCGGAAAGTGTAGTTTAAAGACAGAATAACCCTGAATTCAATTCCTATACCAAAAAATAAAAATAAAATTTGACATAGACAAAAAAAATGGAAACAAAAAGATAGTTTCAGGGGCTGGAGGTAAAACTCAGTGGTATGGAGCATGCTTAGCATCAACAAGGCCCTGGGTTCAATCCTGAGCACCACATTAAAAAAAAAAAATACTGTGGCCCTAAGTCCTGTTGATAAAACGAGTAACAAGATGAGAACAGCTCTGGATGATCAAAGGTGTTTCCTCTTTTGGATTTAGGTCTACTACTAGATTAAGCTAAGAAAAAAATTCTATTATTAGGATAACCAAAAATCTAAATGTCTAGGGTTTACCAATGCAGGACCAAGTCTCTAATAGAAATAAGCTACGGCTTTCTCACTTAGAATTTGGGGTCACAGGCTCCTCTGCTTTGCCCACTGTGGGGAAACTGAGTTCATTCACTAACATCCATTCTGACTTCCTTATCCCTTGACTACTTCAACTAGAGAGATTAAAAAAGAAGACATATTCCCAGCCTCCCTTGTAACAAACAATGCACAAAGGAAAAAAAATTTAGGAGAGAGAATTCTTTGTCACATGAAAAAAACAACATCTTAAAAACAATTTTTTGTTCTTACTCCTTTTCCCTGCATGGAGACAGAGGGACCCCCAGCCACAGTCAAATCCATATAGCAGACTGAGGCCATAGGATGAAGACAGTGGAGCCAAGGAGACAGGAAGATGCTGGGCTCCTTGATGCCCTTTCGTGGATGTGAGGCCTGGGCCACTTAGTCCAGACTTCTTGTAAAGGGAAGAAGATAAACTCCTGATATGTGTAAACGATGGTGTGTTAAGTTTTTCTGAGTGAAAGCCAAATACATTCCTGCCTATAAAAGTTATCGATATAATGAACCTCTCTAGCTATGCTGGAACTTATCAACTTAGCCAAAACTACACATGCCTACACAAAGATATAATGAGAGTGCACAGTTACCAAGAGTGCTAACTCCACCCCAGGAGCCCATCATACATCTCCAGGGGCCTCCACAGTGGTAAAGTGACAGTTCTGTCCATACTCGTCTGAAGGCAACTCTGCAGCTCTTCATTGCCCAGCTATACAAACTAGGATGTGTTTTCAATTAGTTCACAAAGCAGTTTTATTTTACCTTTCAATTCTGCGTTCTAGTGCAACTGCAAATGCCCTGACAAACTTTCTGGTTTTTTTAAGGAGACTTTCATTAAAAAAAATAAATCAAACATCCCCCCCATTCAATTTTAAGAAAATTATAAGACTGGCAAGTGTTTTTTTTTTTTTTTTCCTAGTGTTTTGAAATCTTTATCCATCAAGTGGGACAATGTTACTGCTGCTGCACTAAAGTTTGCTAAGCTTCACATGCCTAGCCCTGGGGAGAGCGTGTTAAGTCTTCTTTCAGTGCTCACAACATCCCCAGAAGATTATCCCCATTTTACACATGGGACAACAGAACATGCTAGCTTAGACACAGCATTTTCTTTGAAAAAGCTTCTTTCTGGACATCAATGAAGGACTCAACTTCAGAGCAGTATATAAGTAGGAGATAGATTTTGCTGCTATTTTTTGGTCAAAATATCAGGAGTAAATGTGATTCAGGACCATTCAATGAGTAAAAAATATGCAAAGCAAAAACAATCACAACTAAAGAGGGTTTAAAGCCCTCTCATCTTGAGCAAAATCTAGAATTTCAGTATCATGTTTAGTGAAGCCTTACTCAGTATTTACTTACTGCTTTTACAAGGGCTAATTCACTTAACACACTGCAAGATACCAGGAAGGCCAATAATAATATTTAGATATCTGTGAATGATCACCATTTATAAAATCATGTTTTCCAATAAGCTTGATTTTTATTCTCAAGATAATAATGTATACCTCTTTTGGGTAACAGAGATTGAACACAAGGGCATTCTATCTGAGATACACCCAGTCCTTTTTATTTATTTATTTATTTTTTTTTAAATAGGGTCTTGCTAAATTGCTGAGAGTCTCATTAAGTTTCTGAAGTTATCCTCAAACCTGAAGTCCTCCTGTCTCAGCCTCCTAAGTACTGGAATTAGAGGCATGAGCCACCATGACCAACAAGAATATTGTTATTGTAATTAACTTATTCAGCACTTACTATATGGCCAGTATATGTGATACTTTACATATATCTTTTTTCCTCTTGTCAAAAACACCGCAGGCCAGGTATGATGGCACACATCTGTAATCCCAGTACTTGGGAGGCTGAGTGAGACAGGAGGACTGTGGGTTTGAGGACAGCCTTAGCAATGTAGCATGACTCTCAGAAACCTAGGAAGACCCTGTTTCAAAACAAAAAGTAAAATTGGGCTGAGGATGGAGCTCAGAAGTAGAATGCCCCTAGATTCAATCCCTAGTACAAAAAAAAAAAAAAAAACCCTCCAGAAATAAGATTTCTTCTCCCCACCCCACCCCCCAAGTACTGGGATAGAACTCAGGAGCATCTACCTCTGAACTCCACCCTTAGCCTGATTTTTTTATTCTTTGTTTTGAAACAGGGTCTCACTGAATTGCAAAGAACCTAAGTAGCTGAGGCTGTCTACCAACCAAGATCCTCTTGCCTCAGCCTCCCATAGGCTGGGATTACAAGTATGTGCCATTACGCCCAGACATAAGAACTATTTCTAACATTCCGTTTTAGAAATAGGACTGCATGTAATAAATTTTACCAAGCTTCCTATTCAAGTAACACCAAGTTTCAAATCAATATCTGACCTATAGCCTTCTGCATACACTTATGGGCATAAGCTTCATAAAGTTACTTGATCTGTTCTTATCTGTTAGCCTTGATCAAGTATTAACCAGAAAGATCTATTTATTTTAGCTTTATTCTTTATCTTCATTTCCAGTACTCTCCCATTGTCAAATATTTTTGCTTACTATTTCTTTCTATTCTCAAACAATATTTGAGAAACTAATGCCTATTCACCAAATCAAAGACAATCTCTACTAAAATTTGCTGAGTTGAAGAGATAACAAAATTGCTGCTCATACTTTGACTCATGTAGGACAACCTATACTTTGGTGGCTGGTTCTGTTACTCAAGCAAGCAGCTGTAAATGATTTCAGTTCTGCCCCATATTGCAAAAATGCAACGTGATTTCTACAGCCTTCTGAAGCAGAATGGTAAAACCTACCAGATGTCAATCTCTGTTTACCCTGGACCCTATGAAAATGCCCTTCTTTCTCTACAGAAACAAGGCATTCAGAACTTTGAAAATGCTTATGCTTCAAAATTTTATGTAGAAATTTTCAATTTTATGGTATACACATATATTTTTATGTAAAAGAATATAGGAACCTTGTATTTGCCTCTCAGTGCTTTGGCAAATACTAAGAATGTATACCTGAAGCACAGAAAGAGAAGGGACATAATTTTCTCTAAGATGCCCAAACTAGGGAGTGTTGGGGATACAAGAGGGACTCCAGATAATAGAGGGGAAACCTCAGCAAAGATAGAATGGAAGGGTAGGAGAGGAAAAAAGGCTGAGACTGATTAATAGAGAAACTACATTCAAATATGTGTAAAAGTATAAATGTAGCATGGTCAATCTGGATACTCATTGTTGGGAGGGGGGAAGGGAAAGCGGGGGAAGGGCACCAATGAAGTGTAAATGTATGCCATTTTCAATATGATCTACATAAAAATTTTAAAATGAATAAATAGTTAAAACTAAAAAAAGAATATATACCTGACTCTCTTGACTTATTTCTGATTTTCTTCCATATTTTCCTTTGTAACATTCTCCCTCTTATTTACATACCACAACTCAAATTTAATTAACTTAAATGAGTCAACACTATTACCTCATATGAAGCTAAAATCTAAATTTTGAAGACTAATATTAAATGAACTAAAAATTATTTTTATCACTATAAAATGCTGCCCATGGTATTTACTCTCAGGCTAACCATACTCATCAAAAATCTAAACTAAACTAAAAAATAAATTCCCATTCAAGGCAGTGGTACACAGAAGTACCCCCAGCTACTCAGAAGGCTGAGGCAGGAACATTTCAAGTCTGAGGCCAGGCTGAGCAACTCAGGAACACCCTGTCTCAAAACAGAAAATGAAAAGAGCTAGGGATGTAGCTAGGTGGTTAAGCAGCCCTAGGTTTGATTCCCAGTAACATAAATATAAATAATAAATAAATATTCCCACTTAAAAAACATTGACTAGAAAAGAGTTAACTATCATTCAGATTTCAACAAAAATGTCAAGACATTCTTTGTTGCTGTTCTAAAGTACTTACTAAGCAAAACATATATATACACACAAAAAAAAAAAACTTAGTGACTTTTCTCTACATTTTCAGTTTGGTGGTTTTATGCATACTAATTATTTTAGGATTCAGTGATCACCCAAGAATGGTATTTCACGTCTTTGACTACTACACTACTACCCATATTTTAACCTCACTAAATTTTTGGTCCATTGCGTAGAAGAATTTCTCTACCAATAAAAATACAACCATTAAAGATTAACTTGCCCCCAGGACAGTTTCTCTAAAAACAAATTCCAAGCATTATAATCATGAATTTAGACTCTAAAGACTTCAAGGACAACAATCTTATCCAGATTTAAATATAAAAACCCACATGTATTTTAAGGCTACTATAAAAAGAAAAAGAGAAAATTCAAATTCCCAATAATCAGAAACCCAACCAAATACAACCTTTACTTATTTGAGCCTTTCAAATGAAAAGTTTTCCCATCCAAAAAAATCTAAACTTGTTGACTTGCCATATTTCCTACCTAAATTTAACTTCTGTAATTACAAAACTTTGCAAAATTCTTTGGTTCCCCAACTATTTATTAAGTATATGCCTTATGTCATAAATTGTGGAAAGCATTGGAAATCATTTGAATCCATGATGTAGTACTTACTATTAAAAATAATAAAAGCAAAGCCGGGTATGGTGGCGTACACTTGTAATCCCAGCATTCGGGAGGCTGAGACTGGAAGATTGCAGTTCGCGGACAGCCTCAGCTACTTAGTGAGGCCCTCCACAACTTAATGAGACCCTGTTTCAAAATAAAGAATAAAAATAGGACAGGGGGTATAGCTCGGAGATCAAATGCCCCTAGGTTCCATCCCCAGACCCGCAAAAATAAATAAATAAATAAATAAATAAATAAATAAATAAATGCCAAGAATAGTGGCACATGCTTGTAATCCCCATACTTGGGAGGCTGAGACAGGAGGATGGGGGGGTTCATGGCCAGCCTCGGCTACTTAATGAGGCCCTTCTGCAACTTAGTGAGACCCTGTTTCAAAATAAAAATAATAAAAAGTAAGGTTGGGGGTGTAGCTCAGAGGTAGAATGCCCCTGGGTTCAATTTCCAGTACCACCACACACAAAATAATAATAATAATAATAATAATAATAATAATAACAACAACAACAACAACAACAACAGCAGCAGCAGCAGCAGCAGCAGCAATAATAATTATTATAGCGGCAGGCCAGGTGTGGTAGTACATGCCTGTAATCCCAGTAACTGGGAGGCAGAGACAGGAGGATTACTGGTTTGAGGCCAGCATGCTGTAACTTAGTGAGACACTGTTCCAAAATAAAAAATTAATTAATTAATTAAAAGGGCTGGGAGTGTAGCTCTGTGGCAGAAAGCCCATGGGTTCAATCCCCAGTACCACAAACAATAAAAACCATAACAATAAAAGCAACTCGTATTTATGAAGTTTTTTATTTACTAACATTTTAGCAAGTTTTAGTTTATTAGGCATTATCCATTCTATCCATTTATTCCATTCTCATACAACTCTAAGAGAAAGGCCCTAATATCAACCCCGTTTTACAGATGGGAAAACTGAGGACAGAGACAGGACCAGAAACTTTCCCAAAGTCTCATGGAGATTTGAAGAGAGATCTGAGTGATTCCAGGGCTCACACTTGCTATCATCACCTGATATAAAGCAGTAAGGCACATTATTACATTCAATGCCAGAAACTAGTCTTATTACTCTAAACACAATGGCTCTATATAATTTGATACTGGGAAGCCTGCATCAAACAATGCCCTGATAAACTGTATTAGGTCCTATTGTCAACTGTGTTCAAAGTTTACTTTTCACAAAAGAGGTAATTCATTTATAAGTGACTTTGTAAAGTTAACCAAAGTATTGTGTTCAATCACTAACTAAACATTTCACTCTATATAAGTTAATGAAGAAATGTTAATTCTTTTGACTTTTTTTTTTTTTTTTTTTGCGGGTCTGGGGATGGAACCTAGGAGCATTCTACCTCCAAGCTATACCCCTGCCCTCTTTTTTATTCTTTATTTTGAAACAGGGTCTCACTAAGTTGCAGAGGGCCTCACTAAGTAGCTGAGGCTGTCCGCGAACTGCGATCCTCTGGTTTCAGCCTCCTGAATGCTGGGATTACATGCATTTGCCACCATGCCCAGTTGCTATTGACTTAGTTTATTTAAAAAAAAAAAAAAAAACTGTTATCAGCCAGGTGTGTTGACATGTCTGTAATCCCAGTACTTGAAGGCTAAGACAGGAGGACTGCAGGTTGGAAAACAGCTTCAGCAATTAGCAAGGCCCTCAGCAACTTGGTGAGACCCTTTTTCAAAATAAAAAATAAAATAAAATAAAGCTGGTAGTATAACTCAAGAGGTAGGATGGCCTTAGGTTCATTTCCAAGTACAAGAGAGAGATAGAAAGAAACTTTTATCACTGCAAATAATTTTAAAACATCAACAATTTGGTCTTAGAATATAATATCTAAAAGGGGTTAGCCTTTGAATATCTCACCTATACTTCATGCATACAAACTGAAAATGAACTAACTTGAAAAAGAAACACACTTCTAAAGCCCGGGTTATGTATATGGGCTTCTCCAAAGCTAACATCACTGCTATTACTTGTTTGTGCTAAAGTAAGAATGATGTAGTATTATTAGAAAAAGATAAGAACATTTCCACATCACTCCAAACTCACACAGAAACTAAATTGAAAATACTGAACACCATGGGAATGTGGTCTTATCAGTTCAATCCAACAATCACAGAATATTTTTCCAACATGAATTTAATATTTTCTTTTATAATCAGAAAGTAGGCAAAAGGAACCTTATAACAATGAGTAACTAAGATGAGTTACTAAAATGTGACTGGGCTTTAACTTTCAAATCTACTTTGCAATACTCTATTTTGAATAGTTTTATCACAGAAGCAACTCTCCCAGAAAGTTACATAATTTGAGGGGGGAAAGAGACAGGACAAGCATTAGAGATGTTTATCAATAAAAATAAGCAACAACGGAGACAGTTTGTAGCACATCCAAACACGCCTGCCAAAAACTCCTGCTATTTGTTTCCACCAAGTTATTGTTTTGGAAAACATGTTGTTCTCTCTTAAAATAACTTACTTAATTGTTCTAAAAAGCCCTTGCATTTCCACGGAGGGCTAACTCGCTCCCATGCTGCGATATAATGACTGATAAAGTCGAAATAAGTTATGCAGAAAGCCACAAGACAAAATTTGGAAAGCTCCGGTCCTTCTGCGATAAAAGGGCACTAGCTACTGAATGAATCTTCACCACTCTCCTTAGTGAGGCTAATACTTGGTCCTCACAAGTCTTAAGAACGATGGTCAAACTACCTCGTCTCTGGTCATGAACATTTCTGAGGAAGGTCAAAATGGCCTGGGATGTCTTAACGTCTACTCCAATCCTTAAGGTAAAAAGTCGGAATTTATTTCCATTTCTATACGATTAAGTCTTCTCTGCCTGCAAACGTCCCAGGGAAACTAAAGACTTCTTTTTCTCCTTCGACTCCAAGAGGTTCGGAAAGACAAAGTCAGACAGCCCTGGCACGGAGACCTCCTGAGCCTAAGCAACCCCAGCGCGCGTCAGGCCCGGGCCGCGCCGCCCCTCAGCCGCCCGCCCGCCCCGGGCTCTCCCGGAGGCGAGGCCCGGGCGCCCGGGGCGCAGCCAGGTGTCCCCGCCCGCGGCTCCGGGGCGCGGCCCGCGACCCCCGCCGCCGAGGTCCGGGCTGCGCGGCGGCCGCAGCCTACCTTGCAGCATGGCCTCGAGCTTCTTCCTGTCCACGCGGAAGCGCTCCTCGCTCCACTCGGGGCGGTGCGCGGGCGCCCCGGCGGCCAGGTCGTCCTCGGAGCCGGGCGGCGGCGAGTCGGTGCTGCGCTCGCTGTTGGAGCCGGGGTCCGACTGCGCCGCCAGGTAGCCGGGCTCGCCCTGGGCGGCCATGGTCGCGCCGGCGCTCGGGTGGGCTCGGGCGGCCCGTCCCGCGCGGCGCTAGCTCTGCCCCGCGCAGCCGCCGCCGCGCCCCGCGCGCATCCCGCCCGCGCGCGCCCGCCCGCCCCGCGCGCGCGCCCGCCCCCGCCGCTCATTGGCCGGCCGGCCGCCCGCTCACCCGCGCCCGCGCGGCGCCCCCACGGGCGGGCTCTCCACGCCGGCCGCGGCGCCCAGGCGGGGCACGCTTCGAGGTGCACGCACGACCACTTCGCTGCACTTACACGTGCGGATTCCATCGGTGTACACACTCTCCGAGGCCTCCAGACTTAGGGCACGGGCCACGTTTGAGCTCAGCCCACGCGTGAAGTGCACGAAGTGTGTACACCACTCACTGTTCACTCCTAACACGCATAGACCCCGTGCATCCCACAGGTTTGATCAGGAGAAGAGAGAAGGCTTGCAAGCAGCTCAAAACCAGACACCTCTCTCCTCTGCAGAGTGCCACCCGCACGCCTGTGAAGGAGGCCAGCAAGAGGCTTGCTCACTCTATTCTTAAGGAAGAAAGGTTTTTGTTTCTTGAATGAAAAAAAAAAGTCATTTTCCCTGTAATTCACAAGGAATGGGGTCAAAAGCAGAACAGACATTGTGAAATTGAAATGGTGGTAAACTGGATCCTTCTAGCCTCTGGGCACTGCCGTCTTGTTAGGGACTGAGGGCTCCTCTCCTTAAAGTCAGTCTCCCACTGATGATGGCCAGTAACCTCTCTCAGCTTTCTCAGACTCACACATGAAGGACCAAGGAAGAGAATGTTGGCTGCACCAGCTGGGGCCCTTGCAAATTCTATTTTCCAAGTTCACACTGATTCATGCCCTCCTTTGTTTTATGATACTTTTATTCTTGGAGAATGAAAATGGCGTTTTGTCACCTTGCAGAGGGAGGCTTGCTGGCAAGCTGAATCATTGGCCTGAGCCTGTGGATAATCGCATTATATGCTTAAGGTAAATAAAAGTTCCTACAGCTTCAATGCTAGTTAGCAAGAATTGATTCTACTAGGTAATGTTGTGCGCTTTACAGGCAAGGATACTATGAGAAGTTCACTGATGTAACTGGAGGCCACGCAGCAGCAGATAATGGAGCAGGAATCAAACTCATGTGTCTGATACATTATCTCCACAAAATCCTTCTTTGTTGAGCAGAAAAGCCTCCTGCTCAGAGTAGCTTCCTGGTGAACTGAGAAAGGACCCATAGCTTAACTGCTCTCATTTATCACAAGGTGTTCCTCTCTGAACTTGTTAATTTATCTTTGGTTGAACTGCAAGACACTAGCTTCAGCACTAAGGAGTCTGCCTGGGAGCATCCCTACTTCTTCCCATCAGGGATGTTTGGATCTTTTTCTGTCAACAAATATTTACAGAGATGCTACTATTTGGGGGACACTCAGGCCCAGGAAATAGTGAACAATCCCTGTGCTCCTGGAGTCAACATTTTAGTGAGAAAGAATAACACCAAAAACTAAATGAAACACTCAGATAAATATAAACCTAATCAAAACAAATGTCCAACAAATGTTTAAAATGTTTACTGCAGAAATGGTGCCGCACACCTGTAATCCCATTACTAGAAAGGCTGAGATAGGAGAGTCACAGATTGAAGCCCAGCCTAAGAAATTTAGCAAGACCTTAATTCAAAATAAAAATAAATAAGTAAAATAGGGCTGGGGATGTATCTCAGAAGTAGAGCGCCCTAGGTTTGATCCTCATTTTCTCAGAGCGCCCTAGGTTTGATCCTCTTTCTCTCTCTCTCTCTCTCTCTCTCTCTCTCTCTCTCTCTCTCTCTCTCTCTCTCTCTCACACACACACACACACACACACACACACACACACACACACACATTTTCAGCATCACTAGCAATCAGTGAAATACAAATCAAAACTAAACTGAGATTCCATCTAACTCCAGTTAGGATGACATTCACCAAAAATACAAACAATTAAATAACAAACAATAATAAAAAGATGTGAAAAGCGAGGTGTGGTAGCTCACACTTGTAATCCCAGCATTTGGGAGGCTGAGACAAGAGGATTGTAGTTCATGGACAGCCTCAGCTACTTAGGCAGGCCCTTTGCAATTCAGTGAGACACTGTTTCCAAATAAAGAATAAAAAATAGGACTTGGGGTATAGCTCAGAGGTAGAATGCCTCTGGGTTCCAACCCCAGGACCACAAAAGAAAAAGGATGTGTGGAAATAAAAACCCATATACACTGTTGTTGGAATTATAAATTAGTATATTCACTATAGACATTAGTATGAAAGTTTCTCAAAAGACTAGGAATGAAACCACCATTTGATTCATATATACCACCCCTTGGAATCTTTCCCAAAAATTTAAAGTCAAAATATTATAATGATAAATGCATATCCATGTGTACAGCAGCACAATTCATAATAGCCAAATTGTGGAACCAATCCAGGTGTCCATTAATAGATGAATAAAGAAAATGTAGTATATATACACAAGGGAATTTTATTCAGCCATCAAGAACAATGAAATTATGTCATTTGCAGGAAAATAAATGGAACTAGGGAATCCTATACTGTGGTCAACCAACCAGAAATTCAAGGGTCATATGTTTTCTCTCATATGTGGAAGCTAGAGAGAAAATAGGAAACATAAAGGACTTCAGGTAAATGAAGAGAAGGACCAGTAGACTAGTGAGAGAGAACTGGGAATGGGAGGTAGGGAGAGAAAAAAGAAGGATTTAAGGAGAAGATAGTTCCTATAATTTTATGTCCAGATATGAAGGTGCCACAATCAGTCTTACTAAATGAGAGATGGAAGGTAGGTGTGTGGGGGATGTGGAAGAAAATACACCAAGTGATATGTGCATGTACATTTGTATCATTTTGAATCTCACTATGGTGTGCAATTACAATGCACCAATAAAAGTATAAAAATAAAGTAAAAAGTTATTCCAATAGTAACCATTATGAATAAAAACTCAAGATACTACACTTGACCTTAGCCAAAAGGCCAAGAAGCAATAAAACTCAAGATATAACTGGATCCACTCAAAGAGATAAGTGAGGATTCTCAGAAAAAGTAACTCACTCTGGAACTTAGAACAGAAGTTTTAGAAGAAATTAACCAAGCAGGAAAGGGGAAGTGTCATCCCTGCAAACAATCATTTTATCGTAATAATATCCCTGTGGGTAGCACTAGGAACCCGAAGTCAATAGAACAACACCTAACTGGAAATAACTTTCAATATAGAAATGTATACCCAGCAAAACTATCAACAAAACATGAGATTAAATTCATTATTGCATATGAGAGATCTTATACGCAAAAAAAATTATTTTCTGCCTGGCATGGTGGCACACATTTGTAATCCCCACACTTGGGAGGCGGAGACAGGAGGATTGCACAGGTGAAGCCAGCAGCGCTGGCTTAAGAGACCCCATTTCCAAAAAAAAAAAAAAAAAAGTCTGGGAGTGTAGCCCGGAGGTAGAAGGGTTTCCAGGAACCCCAGTACCACCAAAAAATTATTTTTCTTATACCCTGACTGAGGCAAATACTGAAAATTGTGTTTCACCCAAATAAGATTAATCAAGTTGAAGAAAAAACATAGGATCTGGCACATGCAAGGTATGGTGTCATAAGCTTGTAATCCCAGTACTTAGGAAGCTGATTGCTGTATTGGGAGGAGGATCGCAGATTCACAGCCAGCCTCAGATACATAGTGAGGCCCTCCACAGCTTGGTGAGACCCTGATTCAAATAAAGAATGAAAAATAAGGCTGGGGATATAGCTCAGAGGTAAGATGATCCCTGGGTTCAATCCCTAATACTGAAAAAAAGAAAGATCTGGCACATGATAGAGACAAAAGAGTTCTTCAAGATAATAGTGCAAGAACTCACATTAGAATAAGTGAGAAGTCTCAGACAAGATTTCTTCTACATGAAATAGAACTTTTAAAGTGTATGAACATATTCAGAGGGAATTTAAACAGTTGTGAAGACTTCAGAGGTAAATTAATGATTGATTCATAGAAAACCATGGTATGAAAAAATAAAGATAATTATTAACTCCAAATATAACAAAATACTATGCAGAGAAGTCAAAGTAATTAGAGTATTCAACATGGCTGAGCTGTAACTAGCATTTACATAACTATAATATAAACCATGACTATTGAACAAACCTAAATTATAATATAGCAAGATTAGAAATTTAGGAATATAGGAATTTAAGAATATAATGAGAGTAAAAATTTAAGATATTGAGCCAGGCGTGGTGGTGCATGCTTGTAATCCTAGCATTCAGGAGGCTGAGACAAGAGGATCACAGTTCACAGCCAGCCTCAGCTACTTAGTGAGGACCTTTGCAACTTAGTGAGACCTGTTTCAAAATAAAGAATAAAATATGGGATTAGGGGTTTAGCTCTGAGGTAGAATGTCCCTGGGTTCCATCCCCAGTACCACAAAAAAGAGATGGGGAGAAGGCATATGGCATTTCTGGTTTTTATACAGTTTTCTAGAACAATTTGATTCTTTAAACCATAATGGTGCATAATTTAATTTTAGAAAAGGAAGTTAAGTAACACATGCTTATTATACCAACAATGAAATTAAAAATAATAAATAGCAAAATGTTGAATCCATAACTTGAGTCCTATACTTTTCCTACAAAAATGGAACCAGAGTGAAAGTAGTTGGTGATACTTTTGTTTTCATAGAGCATATGTGCTTCATGTGTTTTTGTCTTTCCATTTTATTCAATAAAAGTATATTTTTCAGTCCACTTAAAGTGTAGGAACAGATCAGTAAACATTTGTTTATACATTTGTGTAGATATTTCTTTAGATGGAGTAAGGCTTTCTTAAAAAATTAAGGTCGCATCAAATATTTAATTAAACAAAATATGAAAACACATAAGAGGTTTTTAGAAAAAATAAGATGTGAATATTAGTTTAGAAGTATATATCAACCTTGCTTGGCAGTCACCTGATGAAAAAACTCCTCAGGGAACATGTGTGTGTGTGTGTGTGTAACTGGAAATTGAACCCAGGGCCATTCTCCTCTGAGCTACAGCCGAAGTCCTGCTTTATTTTTACTTTGAAACAGGGATCACTGGCTAATGAGCGTCTCACTACTTGCTGAGGCTGTACTTGAACCTGTGATTCTCCTGTCTCAATCTCCCAAGTACTAGGATTATAAGTGTGTGTCACCATGTCTGGTTTCAGAGAACATTTTAAAGAAAAGTGAACTGATTCTCTAGGCATTCTTAGATTTCCTAAATTAATTTTCTTTAAGGCAAAAATACAAAAATATGAATCCTGAATATCTATGTATTTTGTAATGGTTTCAGGAATTTATATTAAAACTGTGTTTCTGTTTTAATTTAAAACCTTGGCATTTCATTTATATTTGAATAATCTCAACATATGGCCAGGTATTGTTAGATAAAATAGTTTACAAAGCTTGGAACAGGCTCCTGTTTGACTATCCCACCTATTTCTCTTTTTGCATTTCACACTCCAACAATACTGAGCTCTTTGTAATTCCCAGTGTACGCCTGCTCTCTCATCTCAAGCTCTTTGCAAACAGTGTTTCTCCAGCCTGTATATTCTCTCCCCAGGGTCCCCTGCCCTGCCCAAGGCCTTCACAAACAGCCCACCAGGCCTGTTTAGGTTCTCTTTATCTTTTGTTTCCAGGTAAAATTGTGCTTATTCCCATTAAAGTCGTTATCTTCACATTTATTATCTCTGTCATCATCAACTTTATCATCATTGTAAGTTGTCTGATGTCTGAGTTTCGGAAGGCAGGAAACATGTCATTTCACCCTGTGTTCCCAACACCCGGTAATTGCCTGCTAAACTTGGACAAGCTTTAAACTGTCTTCCTAAAAGCATGCTTAAAAATTAATTTGTGCCGGGCATGGTGGCACATGCTTGTAATCCCCCGCACTTGGGAGGCAGAGACAGGAGAATCACGCAGGTTCGAAGCCAGCCTTGCTGGCTTAAGAGACCCTGTTTCCAAATAAAAGTGTGTGTGTGTGTGTGTGTGTGTGTGTGTGTGTGTGTGTGTGTGTGTGTAGCCCAGAGGTAGAAGGGTTTCCAGGAGCCCCAGTAGCACCAAAAAAAAAATAATTTGTGATATAGTTTGGACAACTATGTGATCATAGAGTAACTACACTGAGGAGGAATGTAAGAAAGATTAAAATGCTAACACTAGAATTAAAAGCAGCTGGTAGGAGCATTCTCTTCTCAACTTGCAACCTAGGAAACAGCCTTGAAGAGGGAGGCAAGTTGGCTTGAGTGCCATGTCCCATGAAATGAACTTTGAATAGCCAATACTGAAACTACAAAATCATCTGATCCGATTTATTTTACACATCAAGAAACTGAGACTCAAAGACACAAAGAACATTTAAATTCTTCAAGTGTACACACGTACCCACACACATATGCGTACGCACGCACAAACACACTTACACATGGGTAAAAATAGAACATGCAGAGCCTAAACTTTTCCAAATTATACAGCTCAGAGCATCAAGTCATGTTCTGTTTATATCACTTTTCCATCAGACAAAGTTTTGTGTTTTTCCCAAGTCAAGGGTAGAAGCTTTCCAGGTGAGAGAGGAAGTCTTAGAATTCTCTTACTATTTTAATAAAATAAGCTTCTGATTAAAAGTAAAAAATTTCACTGGAGTTTTCAACACATCTATGCTGAAAATTGTTAATAGAGAAAACACAGATCATCAAAAAGAAAACAGGATGAGCCCGGCATTGGTGGCGCACACTTGTAATACCAGCATTTAAGAGACTGACAGAGGAGGACCATGATTCGCAGAGAGCCTCAGCTACTTAGTGAGGCCCTCTGCAACTTAATGAGACCTTGTTTCAAAATAAAGAATAAAGCCGGGAATGGTGGCACACGCTTGTAATCCCAGTACCTAGGAGGCTGAGACAGGAGGATATAGATTCGCGACAGTCTCAGCTACTTAGTGAGGCCCATTGCAACTCAGTGAGACCCTGTTACAAAATAAAGAATAAAAAAAGGGCTGGGGGTGTAGTTTGGAGGTAGAAGGTCTCTGGATTCCAACCCCAGTACCACACACACACAAAAATAACGGAAAAAAGAAAAAGAACAGGAGGATCAATAGGGAAAAAGTTAAGGAGCAGTCATAAGAATAAGAGATGAACTATTCTCACTTGCTTGAATTCTAACATTGCCTATCACAGGACTTTGCCAAGAAGACAAGGAGGAAGGGAGAGACAGCAATACTATTTTGTTGAAACTATCACCCAAAGAGATATTTTCACACAGCCACATAGCTTCTTCAGTGGTCCATTTTTCAAGGTACATATTAGTTGTGCTTTTGATGTACAATACCAATATTTTACACTGTCATCCTTTTACTCCTAGACTAACATTCATGTGTAAATTGATTCTCATGACCCCCTGGAACTTAGAAAAATTAAATATTTTGCAAAAAAAATAAAGTAAGCATGTGCAAAATTGTACTTTTTCCTCCTCTTCCTCCTCCTCCTCCTCCTCCTCTTCTTCCTCCTCCTCCTCCTCTTCCTCCTCCTCCTCTTCCTTCTTCTTCTTCCTCTTCTTCTTCTTCTTTTTTTTAATGAACTGACAGTCTGCTGGCAATGTGAATTTAAGATCTAGCCAAAAACAAAACTACAAAGCCATTAAAGCATCCAACCCACAAGGATGTGAGAACTGGCTCTGCTTCTAATACCACACTCAGTTACAAGGTAAATTCCACCAATGCCACTTATGTGCTAAATCTCACATCAAATAAGAAGAAATCAATTCCAGAAATTAGGGCCAATGGAGCATTAAAAGTGAGCCTTCCTGGGCAGCTTGTGTGGGAAGAATGGATCATAGCAGAAAGAGAATGTTCATCAAAGGCAGGACCAGGACCAAAATCCACAGAAATCCCAATGGGCAAATACATGGTACATACTCTACCACACCCCCGACCTCTTTTCATGGCTGACATTATTAGTCGATCACAGCTTTTTTCCAGCTCAAGAAATGCTTCTCAATAAGCAGTCCAAACAGCCAAAATAAATCATCTGGAATTGACTTTCAACGTGGAACTTTGTTTCCATGTTGGATCCAGTGCTGTGGTCAAGGAATTGAAGATAGGCATTCAGTTAACACAGGCTGTTGATCTCCTTTTTAAGATGAGACAAAAAGAATAGGAAACAAAAATACTAGTTATTATCTGTCAGCCATTCCCTTCAAAATTGCTGTTTTTTCTTGGCTAAAATGAATGAGAATCAAACTGAATCCACTCCAGGCTCAAAGTAGTGTTATGAGCCATCGCCATGCAGAACAGTCAGAGTTCTGGACATAGAAGAACTGGAGCTTAATTCCTATTCTTTTACTAATTGTGTAATGTTAGGAAAGTCTCTTAATTTTGCTGAGACTAATTCTTTATCTATAAAATGTACTGGTATTGGAAAATTGCTCTGGTATTAATTTCCAAAATGTAAAAGGCAGACAGAGTCTGGATGCTGTGCAGACATTCAGGCAGGGAGGTGCATCAGCTGTTACATGCAGAGCTCCTCTCTCTCTGCCCTTTGTTGTTATGATTAACCTATAGTAAGAATGTAAAGGAAATCAAGGCCTTTAGCTTTAAAAGCCCTAGAAACAATTGAATCCTTTAGCCCTGGAAATGACTAAAAGCAATGATTGCCTCTGTTTACCTCCTCTTCTTTGTGTCCAGCCTCGGTATAGGAAAGGTAAACTCCATGTGCTGCTTCAAAGCAACCATAGTTGATGAGCAACCAATACAGCCCAATACAATAGAGGTGGAGCAAGGTAGATTATTGACTCCTGCACTTAATAAGTGTACTGTCCAGAGGCAAAGAGGCACCCCTGCCTAAGAAATAAGTTACTAGCCTATTGCCTTGGTAACGTTGATATGAACATACGGATACAAAATCTATTTAAAGGCCAGAGAAGGAGAGGGGGGACAGAGTTCCACTTTTGGGCCCTCCAGCATCCCTGCATGCTGCTTTTTCTTCTATTTCTATTTCCTACTGGTTTTGCAATAAAGACGTGTTAAAGCTGCACCAAGCTGCCTATTAGTTTCAATTTCCCTATTCAACAAATCATAATTGAATAGAGGAAGAAGAGCCCACAGTCCCATTCCAACTGTAACATAAAAAATTGGGACTAGGTTCATTTGGACTACATGATTTTTAGGCTGCTTCTAGCTCTAGATTTTCATGATATGAATAAATTATACTCTTGAAAAATAATTACTCAATTCAGCAACAGGCAATTTCTAGTCAAAGGTTCAATCAAGAATAAATACAATCAAAGAACTGAAAGACTTATCAAAACCATTGTAGTAAAAATAGTAACTCATGAAAGTACAGGCTAGCCAGGCCCATACCTGGAATCCCAGCACTTGGGAGGCTAAGACAGGAGGATCAGCAGGTTCAAGGACAGCCTCAGCAATGCAGTGAGATTCTTAGCAGCCTAGTGAGACCATTTCAAAACAAAATTTTTTTAAAAAAATGGATGAGGGTATAGCTCTGAGATAGAACACCCTTGCATTCAATTCTCAGTACTGAAAAAAAATGTAAGTTAATCAAAGGCTTGGCCATGTAGAAGTAAATCAAACAGACCCTAGAGTCAGATCCCTGGCTTCCCAGCCAACTGGGCCACTTACTACATATATGACCTGTATATTACTCATTACCTCCCAAATTAGCTGTTTAGAATGACAAGCACTTATTATATGTGGGGTTTCATGAGTCAGGAATTTAGGTCTCTGTCTTAAGATATCTCTCAGTCTGCAATCAAGGAGTCATTGGCTAAGCTGAGAAAGGATCAACTCCCAGGTCACTCAAATTATTGTTGGAACAATCCAATTCCCTCAAGACTGTTGGAGAGAGGGCCTCACTCCCTTGATGGCTGTTATGGTTTGGATCTTAAATGTCCCCAAGAGGCTTGTGTGTTAATGGCTTGGCTGCCAGCCTATGGCACTATTAGAAGATGGTGGGACTTGTAGAAGGAGGTACCTAGTGGAATAAGTTGGGTAATTGGGGCTGTGTCCTTTAAGGGGATAATATGACACTGGATGCTTCCTCTCATTTTTTTTTCTGGTCACTGCATTCCATCTCCACTTGCTGGTCCATCAAGCATTCCCACCATGATGCATGATGCCACCTCAGGCCCAAACCAAAGGAGCCAGGTGACCATGGGCTAAAACTTCTAAGTTTTAGCCAAAATAAATTTTTTTATCATTTAAGTTGTTTATCTTGGGTATCACAGTTATGAAAGCTGACTAACACACTTGCTATTGGCTGGAAGCCTCCCTAGTTTCCTTCAACCTGGACCTCTTCCTAGGGCAATGCATAACATGACAGCTGGCCTTCATCAAAGTGAGTAAGTAGGGAAGTAAGAAAAAGTAAATGCCTAGGCCCCATGCATTTTGTGGGCTAATCACAGAAAGGCCACACATATATTTTCTATATTTTGTTCATTAGAATTAAGTTCCTTTGTACAGCCTATACTCAAGGAGAAAGGATTATTCAAGGGTGAGAATACCAGGAGCCAAGCATCATTGGCACATGCTTAGAGACTACATGTCCTCAACTAGGACCAGACATTTTACCTCTCCCTTCTAGTACTAATCAAGGCTGACCCTACTTACATTCCAAGATCAGATAAAATGGGGGCACATCACATTAAGGATAGTATGGCCATTGATGTTATTTTACCACTCTAAACTACAGTTACCCTTTGTGTGTGTGTGTGTGTGTGTGTGTGTGTGTGTGTGTGTGTGTGTGTTGTGTATGAGGCATTCTCCTTCCAAGTTACACCCCCAGCCCTATTTTTTTTTATCTTTAATTTTTTTTTGGGGGGGGGACATACTGGAGATTGAACCCAGAGGCATTCTACCCCGAGCTACACTCCCAGCCCTGTTTTTTTTTTTTTTATTCTTTATCTTGAAATAGAGTCTCACTGAGTTGCAAAGGTCCTCACTAAGTAGTAACTGAGACTGTCCTTGAACCGCAATCCTCCTGTCGCAGCCTCCCAAATGCTGGGGTTATGGGCATGTGCCACCATGCCAGCCATGCCTGGCTTTTTTTTTTTTTAACAGGATCTCAATAAGTTGTAGAGGGCCTCACTAAATTGCTAAGACTAGCTGTGAACCTGATATCTTCCTGTTACAGCCTCCCAAATCCTGGAGTGACAAGCGTATACCACCATGCCCAATTAATTACCCTTTTTTTCTTTCTTTTTTTTTTTTCTTTGTTTTTTTGGTGATACTGGGGTTCCTGGAAGCCCTTCTACCTCCAGGCTACACTCCCAGACCTATTTTATACTTTTTATTTGGAAACAGGGTCTCTTAAAGCCAGCACAGCTGGCTTCAAACCTGCGTGATCCTCCTGTGTCTGCCTCCCAAGCACGGGGATTACAAGCGTATGCCACCACGCCTGGCTATTACCCTTTATTTTAAAATGGGCATAATACTTGGGAGGCTGAGACAGGAGGATTGCAAGTTCAAAGACAGCCTCAGCAACTAGTGAGACTTTCATCAACCTAGAGAGACCCTGTTTTCAAGTAAAAGTAAAATATGGCCAGGGTGTAGCTTGGAGGTAGAATACCTCTGGGCTCAATCCCCAGTACCATAGTAAAATAAAGTAAAATAGGCATAAAACAGCTATATACAAAGTTCTTTATATGAAGATTTGAAAACATTTCATTCATTCACTATCTGGAATAAAGCAAGCATTCAGTAAGTGATAGATATCAATGTTAATAACTATTCTGTGCTTAACTAGAAACATTAAGAAATTTACTTGAGTAGATAAGACATTTATACACCTAAAAAATAAATAATGGGGCTAGGGATGCAGCTCAGTGGTAGAGTGCTTGCCTGGCATGCATGAGGCCCTAGGTTCAATCCCCAAAACTGCAAAATGGAAGGAAGGAAGGAAGGAAGGAAGGAAGGAAGGAAGGAAGGAAGGAAGGAAGGAAGGGATTAAGAATTTATTTTCTGAAACTCCCTGAATCCTGCCCTCCCCCCCAAAAAAAAATAGACAAAACAACTAAATTGGAAATCCAAAAGCCCACAAACAATATATCATATGACCAGATAACCCCACAAGCCATAATACAGAGACTATTAGAAACAGCATCAGGAGAACCCAAAACTACTATGAGCTGTTCTTTGGAAGCTCATAAAGCTGGTTTGAAAATAACAGTGGATATGGTAAGAGTCCTAGAGGACTTGAAGTGGAGGAGAGTGTGATGGATGGCAGTCAGCTCTGACTGCTAGTGCTGATGCACTCTGTACCTTGTGAACTCTCAAAACTAAAAAGCCAAGCTCCTCCCAGGTCACATCTCTCAATGGAGTAGAAGGAGGATTCAGGTTCAAGGACAGCCTCAGCAAGTAGTGAGAATATCATCAACCTAGCGAGACCCTGTTTCAAAATAAAAATAAAAATAGGGCTGAGGGTGTAGCTTGGAGGCAGAATGACTCTGGGTTCAAACCCCAGTACCACAAAAAAAACAGAGAAGACAAATCTTAAAAGTATGGAGCTATTTTAGTCAGCTTTCTATCACTGTGACAACACCTGGGACAAACAAATTAGAAGGAGGAAAAGTTTATTTTGGCTCATTTTTTCAGAGGTTTCGGTTCTTGGTCACTCAGCTATGTGGCACACAGTAAGTACCTCATGGCAGGAGTGTGTGGCAGAACAGGCCTGTCACCTCATGGCAGGTAGAAAGCAAAAAGGAGAGAAGAAAGGGCTAGAGTCACAATATTTCCTTCAAGGCCATGCTACCAGTGTTCTAACTTCCTCCCACTAGGCTCCACCTCCTAGAGACTCGACCATCTCCCAATAGTGTCACAGGCTGGTAACCAACATTTTAACAAGTAGGCCTTTGAAGGAAGTTTCCAGCTATAGCAGGAGCCATGTATTCTTACTTCTTTGGTTAAAAAAAAAACTACTTTTGCTTAAAAATGAACAACAGAAATGGACTGAATTTGAATTATGAGAAAAAAAGAAAATAACTTGAATAATACCTAGCACAATGGAAAATGCTTATGCTATTCAAGAGTCTAAGGCAGAAGGATCACTGACTTGAGGCAAACCTGGGCAACTTAGTTGCCCTGTCCCCAAATAAAAAAATTAACGGAGTAGAATGTAGTTTTGTGGTAGAGCCCTTGCCTAGTATGCACAAGATCCTGGATTCAGAAAGAAGAAAAAAATTTAAGAAAAAGAAAGAAAGAAAGTTAGTTTAATGTAGTAAATAATGAAAAAATGACACAAAGACACCCCTAAACAGATGAAAGCTATAATTTAAAATTTTAAAACAAGCCAAGTGTGGTGGTTCATGCTTGTAATTCCAGTACTTGGTAGGTTGAAACAGGAGGACCACAAGTTCAAAGCCAGCCTCCACGACTTAGTGAGGTTCTATTTCAAAATAAAGAATAAAAAATAGGGTGGGGGTGTAACTCAGAGGTAAAATGCCCCTGGGTTCTATCCCTAGTACTGTTTTAAAAAGCCCCAAACAACAAAACAAACAAAGAAACAAAAACAGACTTGTCCTGAACGTTTTGCCTTTTTGTTAGCAATCCGTTCTGCATAATGAAATTAATATAAGAAAAATTTCAGACTAAAGAAAATTTTATGATCCCATTCCCAAATGTGATCAGGATTACTTGAAATGCTTCTTAAAAATACAATTGAATTTAAAATTCATGAGAGGCTAAGAATAAATGCTTGATAATGCTCATATTAACGCATTTTCCATAAGGTCTGAAGTTATTTGAAATCACTATTCCAAATCCCCACTCCTAGCTGGGCATAGTGGCACACATTTGTAATCCCAGTATTTGGGAAGCTGACACAAGAGAATTTCAGGTTAAGGGCCAGTCTCAGCTACTTAGTGAAGTGCTCTGAAACTTAGTGAGACATTGTTTCAAATAAAGAATAAAAAAATAGGGCTAAGGGTTTGCTCAGAGGTAGAATGACCCTGGGTTCAATCCCTAGTACTACAAAAATAAATAAATAAATAAACCCTACTTCTATTCCAACAAAACATAGTCTCAATGTTACAATGCTAAAGTTGAGTTGGGCATCACAAAGGAGGCAAAAATGAGCCTCTTTAATCAACTGGCACCTTTAGGCGAGGTCTGCCAATTGTGGGGGAAGGTACCAATGACCAATCAGCAGAATTATGGTCAGCCAAGTCACACTGCAGAGAGGAAGTGAGGGTATTTATATAGCCTGGGTTTTGGGGTGGGGCTAGCAGCATGGGAATGCATGTCTTCTCATGACATCTGGAGTCTGCCCCATGACATCTGGAGTCTCACAGCATCCAGAGTCTGCCCCGCAATGTCTGGAATCTTGAGACATCTCCATTTCTGGCTTCCACAGTTCTACCTCCTATTTGATGAGAGGAGGGGAAGGGACCCGACCTATCATCCTGGCCTTTTGGTGATACTGGGTGATGACCAAGTCAATAACTACTTTCTGCTGTCAGAGGGGACGTCGTTATAGGGGCCCCTTGGCCAGAAAAGGTTAGGTCATTAGGAAGTAGGCAGGTGGAAGTATGGCTGCAGCAGGAGTTGATTGAAGGTTACCCTGGACAGCTCGATAATGCACATTTGAATGAACTTTAGCAGACAAGGGGCTATTAAAAAGAAAAGGCAAATCATGAGAATGGGTCCCAGGAAAGGAAGGAGCCAGCAACTACTGGCCCTTGGAACCCTTCCAGATATGAGGTAAACTGTCAATACTGTGTTTTTAGATTCTTGCTTAAACTGGCCAGAGTTTAGACATTTTCCTCCATTAGACCAGATTCATTAATGTAATAGCAGCATTTTCCCCTGAGAAACACCACCCTTTTTAGCAGTGAGTAAATATGGGTCAGTCTGGCCAAATGGAAAACATGCTATTGAGTCAGGAGCATCAGTAACAGATTTTAGAAAGAGTTAAATACTTATGGTTGTCTGGCATCAAGTGAGATAGAGCACTGCACCGATCCCATCTGTGGTCGGTCCAACATTCTGTGGTAGGAGGCAAATAGGTCTCCTGCATGGTGAATTTCTAGACATAAACAGGTGGGCCTTTCTTGATGACTCTGGTTGATATGGGATATGGAGCTTCCAAGAAATGCCAAGGGCCTGTGACACCTGTCACAGAAATAAAAGCTGGTACATTATCAGACTGTAAGGAATTGGGAAGTCCAAACCGAGAGATAATGTCTGAGCATAGAGCATTGGCCACTGTGCTGTCTATCTCGTCCTTTGAGGGGAAAGCCTCTGCCCAACCTATTAAGGTGTCATCTGTGGTAAGATATTTTAGTTTTTTGTGAGAGGCATATGGGTGAAATCAATTTGCCAGTCCTGTCCTGGCAGATGTCCTCTCATTTGGTGAGTAGGAAAAGAGGGGCGTAGGCCTCCTTGGGGAGAAACGGTGGTGCAAGCAGATGAGGAAGCACTGACTTTACTAATCAGCTGTTGAAGGAAGAGAGAATAAAACAAAGGTTTTAGGAAATGTTTAAGTGCCGTAGGCTGAATGTGTAGGGAATTATGTATTAGGTTAATGACTGCTTTGGCCTGAGCCTTGGGCAGAACAATTTTGTCCTGTAAAAGAGGGCCTGTAGTGCATGGGCTGAGGAATTACTGTCAATTCCCTGTACCCGGATTGGAGAAGGAAAACTGGGACCCAAAATGGATGGAAGTACTGAGCAGGCAAATAAAAAGGAGATTGGCTTACCCGCTACTTTGAGAATTACCCTGGGCTTGACAAGGGTGATCGAGATTGAGGAGTCCGGGAGCCATCAGTCTTTGGCCAGGCCAAGTAGGGCTAGTGGTGGGGCCTGGTGTGGAAGGGCGGTCCCCGTGCACTGATGTACCTGGGATTCACTGCTTTTCCAAGGGCACCATTCCATTGCCTTCCTGGCCGCATGCCCGGGCATGGTTTGATTGGTGGGCGTGGTCTTTCTGTGCTAGAAGCTGGCTCTGGGAGGTAGTTGTCCTTGCTGTCCTCCACCCCTTAGGTGGCGTTCATCATCCAAAAGGCTGAACTGCCACTGCTGGCCGTACGGCTGCTACTAAGGCACGGGCTTTCAAATCTGCCTTTTGGTAGAGTCGGATTATATGCTCCACTTTATCCTGTTCCTCTTGGGAATTAAAAACTTTAAGTGCTGTGTTCATCAAATCTCGAATAGGGGTCTGAGGGCCCCTTAGGAGAGGGTAGAAGTGGGGGGGGAAGGTGCAGGTTAGGTGAGATTGAAGAGGGAGGAGTAGATATGGGGAATTGGGGTGAAATCAGAAAATGGCACCTTTGAGCAGGTCCGCCGACTGAGGAGGAAGGAATCGATGACCTGTCAGCAGAATCATGGTCAGCAGAGTCATGTCACAGAGAGTAAGTGAGGGTATTTATGTAGTTGGGGTCTTGAGGTAGGGCTAGCAGCATGGAAATGCTGGTCTTCTCACAATATCTGGAGTCTCAGCATCTGGAGTCAGCCTCAAGATGCCTGAAGTCTCACGATATCACTGTTTCTAGCTTCCAGGATTCCGCCTCCTGTCCCATGGAGGGGGATCCGACCTATTAAATGTCAGCTCTGATGTCTTTCACCAAAGATAGTTCTTGCTGGCTGGAGTTCAAATTATAATAGCTTATAGTCACTGCCTACAATACATCTGTCACTGGAGTAATAAAGTATACTATTATGTATTTATTTTCTCACAAAAGGGGAAATTAGTCTTTAACAAAAATGTTCCTTTTAAAAATCAATAGGAAAACTCCTAGACTCATCTTTCAATCTGTGCTCAAGACAATTTTCTCAAAAATCCAAACAACCCAAACCCCACATATTAGTGATTGAATTTCTCCCTCAAATATATTTTTATTACTGCCATATTTTAATTCCAAGCTAGATTCTACCAACATTTATACAATATTCTCTGATTACCATGGGCACTTGGTGAAAAGAAGTGGAATCTGGATTTGATTCCTATATTAAAATTGTTTTTGAGTAGTATAATTTGCATTTTCTAAGGCCAAAAGCAAAATGGCTAAAATAACATGCAAAGGGAGCGTGTGATTGGCTAAACTAAAGAGGAAATAGTGTATTATAAAATTCCAAAGCTAGATATACAAAAACTTAGCCCATCTTTGGTTGTTTTTTTTCCCAATGCTAATAAATTGAGTACCATAAATTGCTCAAACCAGCAGTAGAAAAATTTGCTCCTTTTGGCAAAGATCATCATATTTCTGACTTTTTTCTCTTTCTTTTGGCTTGAAGGTCACAGTGGTTGGGTTCTAACTCTTCCACTGATAGCCAATATAGGAACCTCAATAAAAAAAGAAAAGCAGGGGGCAAGGATAGAGAAAAAAATCACAATACTGGAGGCTATTTATGTGTGTTCACTGTCTCCCTGACATATGATTTCTCACTTTTAAAACTCAAGAGTCAGCTTGGCATGGTGGTGTATGCCTGTAAATTCCAGTACTCGAGAGGCTGAGACAGGAGGATCATGGGTTCAAGAAAAGCCTCAGCAAGAAGTGAGGCTCTCAGCAATCTTGTTATATCCTGTTTCAAAAGAAAACAAATAAAATTAAATTAAGAAGTAGGGAGCCAGGCACATACTTGTAATCCCAGCATTTGGGAGGCTGAGACAGGAGGAGCACAGTTTGCAGACAGCCTCAGCTACTTAGTGAGGTTCTTTGCAACTCAGTGAGACCCTGTTTCAAAATAAAGAATAAAAAATAGGGCTGGGGTATAGCTCAGAGGTAGAATGCCCCTGGGTTCAATCCCCAATACTGAAAAAAAAAAGTGGGGGATATAGCTTGGAGGTAGAATGCCTTTGGGTTCAGTCTCCAGTGAAATAAAAGTTTTCCTATCAGAACGTTTTTATAAGTTTTGAAACACCTGCTGTTTGTCTACTGACAAATCAATTGGCATTACTCATGTTTACTTCAATGAAGTTTTGATTATAGGTTTTTTGTTTATAGTTGTGAATTAATATGTCATAAAAAAATCAGAGACACAAACATGTCCAGATATCCCTTAGTATCCTATGATTATAAGATGGGAAGCACATTTATATCCAAGAACTCTGTATTGGGGTAAGTTATGGATTCTCAGATACAAACCACCTTCTGTGTAAACTCCATGATTCTGGGACCCGAACTCTGTGAATGTCATCTCTCTTTGTTAGGCTCTATTAATGCAGCAATAGAAGGAGACGAGGAGTTAAGAGAAAGAAGAGAGACTTCTGTTTCTAGCATTGCAGCTCCAGCAGTGCCCTTCAATCCAGTGACAAAGTTTGGCCCCAGCTTCTAGTTTCTTCCTCCACTGCTAGAGCCAGCCTTGTTACATGCCTCAGAGGTACCAGCTGCGTGCGGCATCACCTCCTCTGTGGAAGTCTCATTCCCAGTCGACAGGACCCTTTAAGTGTGAATTTTAATACCCTACATCTTTCCTCAGTTTCCCCAGCCACAAGTCATAGTTGCATTATTTATCTGTATTACCTTAATGTTCCCATTTTGCCTTTTAATAAAGCTTAGTCAATTTCCTTTATTAAATTATTTATTTAAAACATATCAATGCTTATATTTATGTGAATGTCTAGCAAATGAATACCTCCCAAATCCAATGTTCTCTCCAGGACTTGATGAATCCTATGCAAATATAGGAAAGGTCAAAGCTTTCATAGAGTGACACACAAATGTTGATACTATATACTGTTAAATTAAGAAAGCAGCTTTCAGAAAAATATAGTATTACAAATATGTTACTTTTTATATTTTATTTATTTATTTATTTATTTATTTATTTATTTATTTATTTATTTTGGTGGTACTGGGTTTCCTGGAAACCCTTCTACCTCCGGACTACACTCCCAGACCTATTTTATATTATTTGGAAACAGGGTCTCTTAAACCAGCGAGGCTGGCTTCGAACCAGTACGATCCTCCTGTCTCTGCCTCCCAAGCGTGGGGCTTACAAGTGTGCGCCACCATGTCCAGGTGTGTTATTTTTTAAAACCTGATTGTAGCCAAGGGTGGTGGCACATGCTTGTAATCCCCGTGCTTGGGAGGCGGAGACAGGAGAATCGCGCTGGTTTGGAGCCAGCCTCGCTGGCTTAAGAGACCCTCTTTCCAAACAAAAATATATAAAATAGGTCTGGGAGTGTAGCCCGGAGGAAGAAGGGCTTCCAGGAACACCAGTACCACTAAAAAAACAAAAACAAAACAAAATTTAAAACCCTGATTATAAAATTATGGGAGACCAAGAGACTAGATGTATATTTGTTGAGATCAAAAGTGAAGCTAAAAACAACAAAATATCAATGTCATAATTCATCAAGAGTGACCTAACCATCCCCATACCTTGTTTATAAAGCATATGAAGATTGGCTTTAAGTTGTTTTGTATTTTTAAAGTCTTAAAAAGTACCAAAAGTAGAACCTATTTATCCTGTTAAACATGACTATTTTGTTTCATAGAATTAAACGTGATTCTGACTCTCATACTTCAGTTTAAAAAACAGAGTATTTTTATATATCCATAAAACTGAAAGTTTAAAAAAAAAACGTTTTATTAAAATCAGGCAAATTCATTTGTCTGCAAAGCTGTTTACCCATTACATAATTTCTGTTCTGGTTCACTCATTTTTCTGTTTTTGACATCAAGGGAACCCTTTATTGTATGCCACATAATTACAACCATTTCTAGCTAGCCAACACATAGTATTTGTGCTAAGAGAAAATAGATACCTTGGGTTTTGTGTCATAAATGAACAAGGTTTCTTGTTACCCTTAAAAGATTTTACCCCCAAATTTCCTATTTTCTTAGGATTGATGCTATTCACTAAACCTAGGGTTAAAAATTGGGGAAACTGTCTACCTTTGAAATTTATTTTCTGTTTTCCATTTGATAGTAAAAAAAAAAATGTTTAGACGTATGCTTCTACTTTAAGACAACCTGTCACATGGAAATTCAAATTTGCAAGTGGGCTGGGGATGTGGCTCAGCTACAGAATACATACTTAGTATGTTTGAAGTCCTGGGTTTGATCTCCAGCACTGAAGTAAATAAATAAACAAAATATGTAAGAAGTAAATTGGAAAGTAGCATTAGTTACTCTAATTCAAAAGGGGTGTCTTTATAGCTACTTGATATGGACCTGGAAGAGGGAATAGGCATTGGTAGGATGTAAAATAAGAAGAGGAAAAAAAACACTTAAACCTTAAGTATTTTCTGGGCATGGTAGTGTACATCTTTAATTCCAGTTCTTGGGAGGCTGAGACAGGAGGATTGCAGGTTCAAGTCCAACCTCAGAAATTTAGCAAGACTTTGCTTCAAAATTAAATAAATAAATAAATAAATAAATAAGGGCTTGGAGTTAAAATGTCCCTGAATTTAATTCCTAGTACAAAAAAAATAAATAAAAACCATAGTATTAAATGTCTCTAGTAAAAGAAATTATCTGAAATTATAAATCTGTGAAAAGCAATGTAATACGCATTCTGTTTATAAAATTAGTCTACAGTATAATTTTTAGAACATATATACTATGGAAATCAATATTTATGTGTAGCTTAAATCTGTTCTTCATTTATAAAGTCATTGAACAAAGAGTCTCTCCCATGTTTTAAGGCACTTGATAAAACAGTCACCAATGAGAAGCTTGGAGCTCTGGTTTCTTAAAACTCAGGAATGTATTAGTATCATATGAAAAAACTTTATGAAGCCATGTAGGATTTTTGGTGGCATCAGAGATACCCACATTTCACAGTTCTCAGACACGGCCAACAGTGGGGGTGATGTGGTGAGGTGGTGAGGCCCAGTTGGGTCTGCTGGGAACCAAGAGGGTCTACTGTTTCTACATGAGTCAGCCTTTGTTTTTCCAGAGACATATCAAGTGTCAGGAGATTATCTCCAAATGTGCAATACAGTGAGCAGCATGGAATGTTTACTATGCATACTGAAGAGCTCAGACTCAGAATCTTTTCCATTTCCAAATGCTTCCATCTAACTGCAACTGCAAAGAAAGACTTCGTGCATCTCTGGAAGCCACTGAATTAAGTGGAAAGACTACTGAGTTTGAAGTGAGGTTAAAAATGGAGTGATCACTAAATGGCAATATTTACTTAATTAAATAATATCTTTATTATCTTAAGGAGGTTTTAAATGTTATTAATAGAAAACACATTGATAGTCATTACTTGATTTAATCCTTATAACAACCTTTAGAAGTAAATTGTGTGAGTGTGGGTAAGTAAGTAAGTGTGGGTGAGTGAGTGAGTGTGGGTGAGTGAGTGAGTGTGTGTGTGTGAGTGTGTGTGTGTGTGTGTGTGTGTGTGTGTGTGTGTGTGTGATGATGCTGGAGATTGAAACTAGGGTCATTCTACCTTCAAGCTATACCCTCAGCTTTATTTTATTTTTTATTTGGAAACAGTGTCTCACTAAGTTGCTGAGAGCTGGCTTCAAACCTACAATCCTCCTGTCTCAACCTCCCAAGTACTGGGATTACAGGTGTGTGTCACCATGCCTGGCTTGAAATAGATATTTTACCATGAACCCCTACAAATGAAATCTGAGACACAGAAAGGGGGAAAACAATGTAATCAAGGACACACAGCTAGCAAAAATCAAAGTTGAACCAAGGAGGCCCCCATTATTAGCCTGAATGCTCCTTTTTTTCAATCCACATATGCCTTAAAGGTTAACTATTTTTTTGTACTTGATTCAAGTTTTTTCTGGAACTTTAACAACTCTACCTGCCAGTTTTCCAATTTATGAGTTTCTATGTGTAGATTATATGTATATTTTATGTGTATCTTTCACATACTTTAAAAAAAATTTACTTTTCTAAATGAGTACAAAAGTTTCTATTTTCAGAATTGATTTGACAGGAATTATTTTCCATAAACTAACTTTTGAGAAGACCATGAAACTCTCAATTTTGAAAACAAAACTAAACTAAACTAAGTTCAAATCCATTTAGGTAATGGGAAGATGGAAACACGCATACCAGAGGATGGTTTAGCTCTTCATCTTGGTGCACCTCAAAAACATCTGAAAAGATTTAACCTTCTCAAAAAAAAAAAAAAAAAAGTTCGCCTTTGAGCTAAAACCAAGTAGAAAGAACTTGGGTTCCAAAGGAAGCTTTTTTTTTTTTTTTTTTAAGAAATTCTGAGTGAATTAGATGAGGCAACTACCTGGAAATCGATTGCATATGAACCTACATTTTGTGCTCACACATGCTCTGACATTGACTTTCTGCTCAGTCAGCAATGATAATTCTTATTCTATAAAATAAAAAAATGTAAAATATAAATATGAAAATATGTTATTTTTACAAATATAAAAATATTCTTCCTAGACTGTATTTCCTGAGACCACCTTAAAATCTTTAACGGACTTCATCTAAAACAAAGATGAACATTCTCCTTTTTCTTTGCTGCATGATTAATGGATGGTGGGGGAAAAAAGATATTAGTATAGTTCTCCATCTGCCAACATGTCCTCAGATCTAATGAGGTGTTGACTATATCATCGATGGAAAGTAATTGATGACCTGTAAATAATAAATGCCATATTTTCTGTTTTATTTTTATTTTTCATTACTGGCTATTGAATCCAGAGGTATTCTACCTCCAACCTATACCCTGAGCCCTATTTTTTATTCTTTATTTTGAAACAGGGTCTCACTGAGTTGCAAAGGGTCTCACTAAGTAGCTGAGGCTGTCCACAAACTGTGATCCTCCTGTCTTAGCCTCCCAAATGCTGGGATTACAAGTTGTGCCACCACGCATGCCTGGGTATATTTCCTGTTTTAAAATCTTACTAAGCCAGGCATGGTGGCTCATGCCTGTAATCCTAGTACTTGGGAGGCTGAGACAGGAAGATAGCAGGTTTGAGACCAGTCTCAGCAACTTAGCAGACCATTTCAACATAAGTAAAAAATAAAAAGGGCCAGTATATGTAGCTCAGAGGTAGAATGCCCCTGGATTTAATCCCTAGTACAAATAAATAAATGCATAACTGGATAAATAAGACCTCACCAGTTTAATAATAGCTTTGGGCTGGGAGAGGGCAAGTAAAGAAAAAATACCACCATACCATATCATTAAATAGAACAATGGTTGTGAATGTGATGAGATATCAGATACATTACATTGTCACAAAGTATGTCTTCAAATTGAAGATATCTGAGTATTTGTTGAGTTGAATTATACTGAAATAAAATATCTCCAAAGACGAATTAGAAGTGTAGAATAGAAAGCCCCATTTTTTTCCCTAAAATGAGATGTTCTATCAAATATGATAGTTCTTGCTGCTACCACTTTTTCTAAGAGAACTGACTCGCACCCACAATTCCTACTACATCCCTGATCACAACTGATAAAGTGATGGGTGGACATCTGATACAATCTAAGCCATATTTTCTTATTCTGGCAATTCCAAATAGAGACACTAGAAGCCTAACTCAGCTGGGAAAGCCAAGTTTCAAAGACATTCAAGTCTGGATCAGTGTCAAGCTCATGACCAAAGTCATCATGTATGAGTCAAAGATATAGAAGAGCAGGGGTTACCAGTACACAGAAAGAAGAAAAACATGTAGATAATGTGGCCTCTCTTAAGGGCAGCAAGAGAAGCCTTAGGTCCCAGCTTTGCACTTTCATGCCATAATGACTCAGCTGTATTTAATGTGCTGCCTTTGCCAGTTGTAGCCCTAAAATCAACTCTTGTTTTCTAAAATAATGAGTGGACATTTAAAAACAGTCACATTTTTCTTTCTCAAGTCAATATTTGTTGCCTTCTTGGTAGTCAAAATGTAATGTTCATGCATACAGATGATATTTGCTACAATATTATATAGTAAGATCTAAATGACTCACCCAAAGTTTGACAACCCAAGCCAGAGGTGTTCACCTCTCTCTTCTCGTTCTCTTCTTCCCTCCCTTTCTCCTCACCCTCCTCTCCTTTCTTTCCTTCCCTTTGCCCTTCCTCTTTTCTCTTCTCCCTTCTCTCCTCTCCTCTCCTCTCTCTGGACTGGGGATGGAATCCAAGAGCATTCTATCTCTGAGCTACACTCCCAGCCCTTTCTACTTATTTATCTTCATTTTGAAAGAGGGACTTGTTAAGTTGTTTAGGGTTTTGCTAAATTGCTGAGGCTGGTATCCAACCTTTTATTCTCTTGTTTTAGCTTCCCAAGTACTAGGATCACAGGCATGTGCCACCATGCCTGGCCAGATTTTCTTTCCCAGCTAATAAAGTGAAATCAACTCCAAAGTTAGTTCCTTTCTGAGTATTTCTGATCAAAAGCTACATTCACTTGGAAGTAACATTGGCTTGTCCCAAGTTATGTTGCCAAAGTTTTTGGTACATTTTTCTAACATAAATAATATTTTTAAATTATGGTTGAGTTTCAAGATTAGGCCATGAAAACCTGTTTTACCTATTATGTATCTGGAATTCACTTAGTTTATTAAGAAAACAGTGTGTGAATCAATACTGTAGTAATGGTAGTTACTAAACAAAAAAGTGAGTTTAATACCAACTCGTTTTTCTATTTTGAGTATTTGTTTTGAAAAGAACAGATTTATTGAAGGTTTTGTACTGATTCCTAAAAGCAGATCTGGGTATTTTCAAAGGTTTTTTGAGTTTTGGGAAACCAGTTCTTCTCTAGTATGCCCAATTTGTTATACCTCAAAACTCAGCACTATTACAAAAAATCTTTGGATCACTATGCCCCAAAATATTATCAGTGGTTGCCACTTGTGTGGTGAGGTTACATGAGACTTTGTCTTTCTCATTCATATATTTTAAATTGTTCCATCTTTTTAAGCCAGCATGTTTTACTTTCTAAACAGAATAAAAAGCAATAAAAGTACAAAAATCTTTATAGCTTCCTTTTCCTGGATAATGTTGTCTTACCACAGTCTCCTGTACTTATTATTTATGATCAAAGTCAGTTTAAATTCACAAAGAAGGAAGATTGCACTTTCTTATTCAGGGTTGGATACAGAAGTAAAGAGGATTTGAGATGTGAGGATGCTGCCTGAAGTAGAAACATCAGAGGTGCAGTTTGGCAGGCATTGTCGCCAAAAGAAAGGAAGGAGGTAGTGCTAGAGCCATGCGTGGTGCACAAGTGTGGTGGCACACGTCTATACACATAGCACTTGGAAGGCTGAGACAGGAAGATTACAGGTTTAAGGCAGGCCTCTGCAACCTTAGTGAACCTTGCTTCAAAATTAGAAGAAAAAATTAGTTTTAAAAGGCTTGGGGAATAGAATTTGGAGATAGAACATGCCTGGGTTCAATTTCCAGTACCAAAAAAAAAAAGAAGAAAAAGAAGATTTCTTTGCCTTCAAAGCCCTAGGATGGGACATAGGAGTTAAATGGAGATAGCCTTTGGGAAGATAAGAGGTAGAATCAGTGTATAAAGGCAGAGTCACAGCTGAACGTGGTGATGCACACTTGTAATCCCAGTACTTGGGAGGCCAAGACAGGAAGATTGCAGATCTGTGGCCAGCCTTAGCAACTTAGCATGGCCTTCAGCAACTTAGTGGGACTCTTTCAAAATAAAAAATAAAATAGGCCTGGTAGTGTGACTTGGAGGTAGAATGATCAGTCTCTAGTACCACAAAATAAATAAATAAATAGTGCTAAGAATGCAGCTCAGAGGTAGAATGCCCATGGGCTTAGCCCCCAATCAACACACACACACACACACACACACACACACACACACACACACGTGTGAACTGTCACAAAGTGACAAAGTGGGCATTTATAAACAAGAACAACATGTCTTCAGAGCCAATAGAATCAGCCTTAAATAAAGATGGAAGGAGAGAAAAAAGTGGAGAAGACTTTCCTTCCACCTCTCCACCAATTTACCCAACAAAATGACATCAATGACTTTCCTTCCAAACAAGAATGGTCATTACACTCTGCAAAAGTAAACTAAAGAATGAAAATACTCTTGAGAGAATCAAAACATAAATTCACACAAATACACAAGTTATATAAATAACACAAATGCATAAATAATACAAATTTACACAATAGTAAAAAGCTTTCTAGAGGACTAAAGATGGCAAAATAGAGGGAGACAGCATGCCTCAGGTGCTTCAAGACTTGGAACAAGGGAAGATAAGCAGCCAAAATGCAATAGAATGACAGTCAGTGGAATTGGAGCAGAAGAGAGAACAAAGGACAGTAGCTCTCCCCCATATCATGCCTGGTGAACAGAAAGTGGAAATGGTGCTATCTTGGCCAGGCTGCACCAGAGCAGGTGGCTGCTGGAACCACAACTCCCAGAGACTAACTCCAGCAAAGAAGCATCAGAATCTTGTGAAGCCAGGAACTACAGACCATCATCAAATGCAATCGAACTTTTCTTTCTACTCTCAACTAAGACCTGACTACCCAGATGACCCTGCTAGATTCTGTAGCTGCAGCAGAACACATCTCTGCCTGCAGGGAACTGAGTAGTGCTTACTGTGGGCACTCTAAGTTCTAACTCTGAGGCCTGGCTGGAAGAGGTCGAGAATAAGTTACTCCAAGAACAGCAGGAAGACCCCTCTAACCACAACCTTTCTCCAACCCCATAGATTTACCTGCTCTGATTCAGTGTCAAACTCAACAATCAGAAAAATACACAACTACTTTTCTCTTCCACCCATCCTAACTCCCATAAAAAGCCCCTAGTCTGTAAGGAAGGGGCTCCTGACTGTCTTAGACTCTCTATGCCAATCAGTTGACTCCTCCAAGGTTTTATTCCAGAATAAAATCTTCTCCCGCTGTCAAGCTGTGCTTCATTTATCCCCATATTTCCCAATGTCAAGACTGTGGTTTAACAAGCTGTCCCAATGGGAGACTGCCCTCCTCAGCCAGAGGGACATGCTTGGAGCGAACAGACTCAGAGTCTGAGTTTTCAGATGACCCCTGCAGAGATGAGGATGGGGGCTACAAGCAGACAAGACAGAAATGTGAATTAGCAGGCAACCCCTAGGGAAATTCAGGTGGGAAGGACACAGCGTTGGCAGTTTGCTGTATCCTTGCAGGGTCTCCATCAAGCACCACAGGACAGCCAGCCATGGTGTTTGTGAGGTGAAATAACTCTACAAGCCTACAGAGTTGCAGAGTGAAAACTATAAACTCCTACCAAGCCATGTTTGGGTGCTACAAGCACCAATGCCAGAGGCCAACAATGGCTCATATTGTCACAGCCACTCAGAGAAGTGATGTCCCTGGGGCTGAATAACTGAGCTATCCAAGCCCCAGGGTTTGAACTGTACGATCTCTCCCTGCCAGACCTTGGGCCATTAAAGTCCCGAGGCCAGGAGCCAAGGGGGGTTCATGTGATTACAGATACAGACTGGGAACTCAACACTCTCTATACTAGCAGAGTTTGTGCCTGGCATGCATGTTTGCCAGTGCCTGACAGTGCTCTATGTGATTGTAACCAGCCGATCAGGGGCAGTGTCTGAGGGGTCATCAAAGCTCAGTGAGCCAGGCTGCAAACATAGCAATCACTGGCCCTACTGAGCTAAGGAGGACTAGCCACAAAGGCTAAAGGTCAGCGCTCTGAGTTTCACATGTTCATAATCAGCAGAGCAGCAGTAGTGTCATGGGGCATTAAATCTCAACCAGCAGGCTATAGGCTCTGAACAGAACATCATACTCTCAACAGAGTTTGGAGATTGGCCCTGAGAAGCACTGTAGTCTACAGCTAGTCAGAGACTTTGATTTGCCAGCACTAAGAACTACATCTAGTTAAAGAGAATCTGGGGAAAAACACAGAAGTTTGATTATATGAGACAAATCTATAGAGGCAAATACATACCTCCAGCCTAAACTTTATTACCAATAGACACAGAATTCACACACAGAGTGGAAGAACATGCAAAGGCAACTGAAATAAAAACCCAAGAACTCCGAAAACATAAGAATGAAAAAGAGTGAGGAAAAAATAAGCTCTCACAACTCAACAATAAAAGATATCACCAGCCGGGTGTGGTGGCGCACGCTTGTAATCCCCGCGCTTGGGAGGCAGAGACAGGAGGATGGCACAGGTTCGAAGCCAGCTGCGCGCGCTGGCTTAGGAGACCCTGTTTCCAAATATAAAATGTAAAAAGAGGTCTGGGAGTGTAGCCCGGAGGTAGAAGGGCTTCCAGGAACCCCAGTACCACCAAAAATAAATAAATAAATAAATAAATAAATAAATAAATAAAATAAAAGATATCAACCTACAGGAAATTCCAGAAGTAGATTTTCAAATTTTGAACTTCAATATGATCAAAGGCCTCAAATAAAGTATACAGGAAATGAAAGAGCATATCAACAGAAATTGAGGTCTTAAGAACTGAAAAGATGCTTTGAAAGAAATCAAGGAGTTAATAAATGAATTTAAAGACCTCAATAGAAACCACTTCTGGAAGCCCGGCGTGGTGGCGCACGCTCCTAATCACCGTGCTTGGGAGGTGGAGACAGGAGGATCGCGCAGGTTCGAAGCCAGCCGCTTGCTCTGGCTTAAGAGACCCTGTTTCCAAATAAAAATATAAAAATAGGTCTGGGAGTGTAGCCCGGAGGTAGAAGGGCTTCCAGGAACTGAAGTACCACCAAAAATATCCCTAGAATTAAATAAAAAAAGAGACATTACATACCAAAATCTATGGAACACTTTAAAGGGAGTGTTAAGAGGAATTTTATAGCACTGAGCGCTCATATAAGAAAAACAGAAAGTCACCAAGTAAACAACCTAATAACCTACCTCAAGGCCCTAGGAAAATAGGAACAGTCTGTTTCCAAATTCAGTAAAATGCAGGAGATAATTAAAATCATAGAATAAATCAATGAAAAAATTTAAAAAACACAAAGATCAACAAAACAAAAAGCTGGTTCTTTGAAAAGATTCACAAGATTGACAAACCCTTAGCCAAACTAACCAAAAGAAATAGAGAATCAACTCAAATTATTGAAATCAGAAATGAAAAATATGACATCACCACAAAGACTGTGGAAATCCAGAGGATCATCAGAGACTATTTAAAAAATATATTCCAATAAACTAGAAAGTATGGAAAAAAATCAACAAATTTCTGAACACATACAACCTACCTAAATTGAACCAAGAAGATATAGAAAACCTAAACTGATCAATAGCAAACAAAGAGAAAGAGCAATAAAAAGTATTTCATCAAAGAAAAGCCCAGATCTAGATGGATTCCTATCTGAATTTACAAAAACTTTAAAGAAGAACTGAACCTAATACTTCAGAGCTATTAAACTGCAAAGCAATATGAGTCCTAGTACCAAAAAATACACCATATATATATATATATATATATATATATATATATATATATATATGGGGGTGTGTGCACAAATGTATACATGTATCATGTTTGGGAGGTGGGAGACTCTGTCTTAGGTCTTGAAAATTATTAAAATAAAATTTATGAGGTAATTTTAGCTAGAGAGTTCATGGGGGCAGTAGCTTAATGTATTATTTTTTCAGATACACTCTGATTTTCACTTTAATGTAATGGTTTTATACAAGAAACCAAGGTGCATTGATTGAGGAATAAAGAGAATGGATTATGGAGGGTAAGAGTTTTGTTACCTTCAAATCATACATATAGTTTCATTACTATTTATTGCCTCAATATATAAGTAAGATTAAGCCTACTGTCTTCTTACTACAGATGCTGCAAAAAGTCTGAAGAGAAACTTCTCTTTCATTGTCTCCTGTAAGAATACCAAGGTAGAGACTCAAAATGGTGACTGCGGAATACAGCACATCTCAGTAGCTGAAACAAATAAAGTTCAACTACCAAGAATGCAGTGTCTAGACAAGCAAAATAAATAGAGCTGATGAACCAAAACAGAAATAAGAACCATGGCGGAAGGAAATCAATAACTCTGAACTGCAAGATCCACTGCAAAAAGCCCTGCTGCAAACCAGCCACCGGTGCCATCGCTGGCTGTGGGCCAAAAACATGAGTCCTGGCTCTGGCCCACACCAGCATGGCAGCCAAAAAAAATTCAGAAAAATAATCCAAGTGCTTGAAAGCAGCCACAAATGTCCAACATTTTAAGCAGTGAGCAGTGCCTGAGCCAAAAGCCCATGTGTTCACTAAAGGCGGTACCCTCAGTGGCACAGAAAGCCTTCCAGAGACCCAGAGCAGGACCAGGTAACTGTGTACACTCAGAAAAGCCGTGGGACCCAACAGCACAGTGAGCCCCCCAGAGACCTGGAGCAGGACCAGGCAACCCTGTGCACTTGTTTTGAGGCCTTTCATCATATTGTAGATCAGGATTTGGAATTTTCTTTCTTATATTTCTTTTTGGTCAGTATTCGTGATTTCTATTGTCTCTTCACTATTCCTAGTTCTCGTATTTTCAAGATTCTCAGGCTGATTTTTCTGTTGTCTTCACATCTTTTGTGGGTATTATGTCTAATCCAATCTTAGTAATAGGAATTTAGAGGTGTCAACAGGTAAGCAGTACTTTTTCCAATGGTGAGGGTTGGGTAATGGGGGAGGAGCTGTGGTGATGGGTACAGGATCTGGGTAAGTTAGAGGATATGATTAGTTTGAGTAAGAATTTAAGTATAATAAGGTAGTATCTAGTTGAGAATGAGAGAAGGTTAGATAGTAGGACTCTTGTAGTTAGTTGAATATTTAAGTTTGGAGATATAAAATACCTCAAATATTAAACATGGAGATACAGTGAGGGAAAATAAAGTTTTGAGAGAAGAGAGTAGATAGACTAGTGTGAAGAAGAGAGTAGATAGACTAGTGTGAAGAAGTTTGGGGAGGGAGAGAAAACAAACATGAATAAAGTAACAAAACAAGATACAAAAGCTAACAATTTTACATCAAAGAAAAAAAACAAAATAAAAAGGAAATGGAGATGCTAAGAAAGAATCAGAAAGAGGTCTGGAATGAAATTAAACAGTCAATAAATGAAATAAAGGCAACAACAGAAAGAAATTCTGAAAGATTAGATGACATGGAAAGTAGAATATTACTGTTAGAAGACAGTCCATTCAAAATTGAAAACATATTCAACAGCATACAGAAGTTATTACAGCAACAAAACCTAAATATTCAACAACTATGGACGATATGAAACATCCTAACTTACAGATAAAAGGCATTGGAGAAGGGATCCAGGTATAGACCAAGGGCATTTGTAATCTTTTCAGAGAAATAATTTCAGAAAATCTTCCAAAAATTGGAGCATACAGAACACCATTAAGACAAGATGAAAGAACCTCCCCATGCCATGTAATAATCAAAATGACCAATATAGAGGCCAAGGAAATAATCTTAAAAGAAGTGAGGACAAGATAATGGGTGACATATAGGGGCAAAACAGTAAAAATCACCCCAGACTATACAACCCAGGTCTAAATATATGCTGTTTGCAAGAAACTCACTTGACAGCCAAAGACTTTCACAGACTGAAAGTGAAAGGATGGAAAAAGATATTATGCTAATGAAGACCAAAAACAGGCAGGGGTATTCTAAACAAAATACTAGCTATATGCATTCAAAGCCATATCAAGAGAATTGTACACCACCAAGTTGGTTTCATCTCAGAAAAGCAAGGCTGGTTCAACATATGCAAATCAACATGTTATTCGCTGCATAAATAGCACTGAGAACAAAACCCACATGGTCATATCAATAGATGTTGAAAAATAATTTGACAAAATCCATCACCCATTTATGTTAAAAAAAAACACTGCTAGGAGAAATGGCAATCCATTTGTAGAAAGATGGAATTAAATCTTTACCTCTCACCATGAACATGAGTGAACTTGAGATGAATCAAAGACTTGTAAATTAGACCAGAGACTGTAAAGTTATTTGAGGAGGGCATAGGCTCAACACTCCAACATATAGGCACAGGCAGTAAGTTCCTCAACAAGACCTCCAAAGAACAGGAAATTAAAGCAAGAATTAACAAGTGGGAATGCATTAAACTAAAAAGTTTTTGCTAATTGAAGAAAACCATCAAGAACATGAAGAGAAAGCCTACAGAATGGGAGACAATTTTTACCAGCCACCACTCTGATAGGGGGATAATATCCAGAATATACAAAGAGCTCTAAAGACTCTACACTAGCAAAACAAATAACCCAATCAAGAAATAGGCAAATGAACTGAATAGACACTTCACAAAAGAAGAGGTACAAATGGCCATCAGTGAGATGCAAATCAAAACTATGCTGAGATTCCATCTAACCCCAATCAGAGTGGAAAGTATAAAGAAATCAAATAACAGCAAATGCTGGCAAGGATGTGGGGAAAGAGGAATTCTTACACTGTTGGTGGAAGTGCAAACTAGTTCAGCCACTATGGAAATCAGTGTGGAGATTCCTTTGAAAACTGGGAATAGATCCACCATATGATCCAGCTATACCTCTCTTGGGTATTTGTCCAAATGGGTTCAAATCAGAGAACTATAGTAACATGTGCATACCCATGTTCATAGCAGCACAATTCATAATAGCCAAAATATGGAACCAACCTAGGTCCCCATCAACAGATGAATGGATTGCAAAAGTATGGGTAATACACACAATGGAATTCTACTCAGGTATAAGAAGAACAAAATCATGTCATTTGCAAGAAGATGGAAAGACCTGGAGAACATTATGTTAAGTGAGATCACCCAGGCACAGAAAGATGAGAGACTTATGTTTTCTCTAATATGCCCAAACTAGGGAGTATTAGGGATACCAGAGGGACTCCAGACAATGGAGGAGAACCTCACTAAAGCTAGAATGAAAGGATGGGAGAGGAAGAAGGCTGAGGTAGATTAATGAAGGAGCTACATGCAACCTAGGTTGGTTCCATATTTTGGCTATTATGATTTCCATCTCAGTAAAACTGTACACAATAGAATGGCAAGTTAGCTCCCCAGAGGAGATCAGGGTTCTACAAGAGAAGGATGGCAGATGCTGTTGGGTAGCCATAAAACAACAATATAGCAAATATTCTTTTTTGTTTTGTATCTAGAGGCATCCTATCTCCAAGCTATATCCCTAGCCCTATTTTACTTTTTTATTTTGATTCATGGTTTCATTAAGTTGCTGAGGGTCTCCCTGAATTGCTAAGGCTGGCTTCGAACCTGAGATCCTCCTGTCTCAGTCTCCCCAGTACTGAGATTACAGGTATGCTTCACCATACCTGACTGACAAACATTCTTATACCACATAGGCACATGGCAGCTTTGAAGTGGAAACATATAAATTGAACATATATTTTTAAAAAGAAGCTGGGCATGGTGGTGCAAAACTGTAATCCCAGTACTTGGGATGCTAAGACAGGAGGATTGCAATTTGAAGCCAGCCTGAGTAACTCAGTGAGGTTTGCATCAATTTAGCAAGACCCTGTCTCAAAATTTTTTAAAAAAAATAGGGCTGGGAGTGTAGCTCAGAGGTAGAATGCCTCTGGGTTCAATCTCTAGCACAATAAATAAATAAATAAATAAATAAATAAATAGGAAGATTTTTTTAAATAAGAAAGCTCTTACATATGTATATATATATATATATATATATATATATATATATATATTCATTATAATAGCCCAAGGAGGCAATTAGAACAGAAATTATTTTCTTCATTTTACAAAGAGAGTCTGAGGCTGGGGGGTAGGGGGAGACAAATGACCAGGCCACCAGTCTGCATTGAGTCTAGGGCAGAGCTGGAGCAAACAGCCTTGTTTCTTGGCCTCAAGCACCTCCTTGAGTTCTCACTGGGAAACATCTCCCTGGTTTCCCTGCTTCTCAACTCTGGACTTCAAAGAATACAGGCTTCCATTGGTATTTGCCTTTCCTATGACTCAGTCTCTCTTGCTACATGGAGTTCAGGCCCTGCTGGAAGCGTTACAGTTGGTGAGGTTGAGGGTGGTTAGGACACTTGGTCGACTCACTTCTTCATCTGGGGGATGCAGAGGGTAGAAAACTAAAGGCCAATAAACCATTTTAGAAAAAAAAAGGCTGGAAGAAGACAAAAGGCCAGAGGCCAATCTGGAAAGGGTGTGGTATGAAGTGCAGGTAAGGGGGAGACAGAATGATTAAAACATTATTATAAAAAAGAGGGGGAAGCCAGGTGTGGTGGCGCACGCTTGTAATCCCCGTGCTTGGGAGGCGAAGACAGGAGGATCATGCCGGTTCAAAGCCAGCCTTGCTGGCTTAAGAGACCCTGTTTTCAAATAAAAATATAAAAATATAGGTCTGGTAGCCTGGAGGTAGAAGGGTTTCCAGGAACCCCAGTACCACCAAAAAAAAAAAAAAAAAAAAAGAGGGGGAAAAACCAAAAAATTAGTGATACTGTTAAATCAGCCAAGAAGTAGCCCAGCAATTACCAAGATCTATACCCGGCTGCAAAGAAAAACATTTAAAGCCTCACAAAACTGTCTTCTCCCTCTATAGACTAAGTCACCTCTAATGATATACTGTGATGTTTGACATTCATGTCCCTGAGGGTTGTATTCTGCTTTTTCTTTCTTCTTAAAGCATATGGAAGAACCTACAAAAAAAGTCCAAACCAATTGCAGATTCCCAGACTCCAGGAGTTTCAATGAGAGTGGGATACTTCTAGAGCGATCCTGCTTGCACTCATCTTGCCTAGTATATGCATTTTCAATTAGAGGAATTGCAACTCTGAACTTTAAACATTTTAAAAGCAATTTATTTTAAAACTTTTTAAATATGCTGATCTAGACCAGGGATTGACATGCTTTTTTTTTTTTTTTTATAAAGGACCATCTAGTACATATTTTTGGCCTTCAGGCCATCAGGTCTCTGATATAAGTACTCAGCTTCTCGTGGTATAAAGCAAAAGCAACTAAAACAACTTAAAAGCATGTGGGTGTGGCTAGATTCCATTAAAAGAGAGCAGAGGCCTGAACTGGCTGGTGGATATAGTTTGCTGGTGTTTGCTTTTTTTTTATGTGGTACTAGGGATTGAATAGGGGCATTCTACCTCCAATCTACACTTTTGGCCATTTATTTTTGTTTTAAATAGGGTCTAGGTAGGTTGCTGGGACCCTCTATAAATTGCTGCATCTGTTCTCAAACCTGTGATCCTCTGTCTCAGTCTCCCCAGTACTGGGATTACAGGCATGCACCACTACACCCAGCTCCTGTTTTTTTTTTTTTTTTTTTTTTTTTTATGTTCAGTCTAGACCCAGTTGTTTATTATATACTATGTGGACATCCCAGAAAAACATCAGACCAAATGATAGGCATCAATTGAGATTCTTATAGGAATGATAATAATGTCTACAATTTGTGAGTTGTTTCCTATGTTTTTTTCTTCATGTAATTGTTCTAGAAATTCTATTAGATTAATACTACTATGTCCATTTATCTATTCATTTATTCATTTATTTATTTCAGATGAGGAAACAAAAATATACCGACAGGTCAAATAACTTGCCCAAATGGTAATACAGCTAGGAGATGGTAGTATGGCTTTGAATTCAGATCTGTCTTACTTCAGGACTCAAGTGCTTTAACAGCTACACCAGGTGGAAGCATACAAGCCCTAGAAGGCAGAATGGGAAGATACATTATGTTTCTCAGAACTCACTGAATGCTTTCATGTTTTCCTAAAAGAAAATTTTGATAGCTTAACTATTTCACTGATGCATTCACATCAGCAACTTGGATAATTCGAGGGTCTGCCTCCTCCCTGTTTGCTGAGACCACTCATTCTGTTACCTCTTTCTTGAATTCCGTTTTTTGGGGAGCTCTCTAGACACACAGTAAGGTTGAAGGAAGGCTTTTGGCTGGAGCCCACTCACCTCAGACACTGTGAAGAAAGAGAAAAGCTCTTAGTATGGAAAAGGAATGTAAGTCTGGAGGGGAGAAAAGGGCAGTTCTTGATTATCCTAAATTTTTGGAGCCAAACCAGGGAGAACTTGAGGAAATGACTCATTGAACCCAGGAGAAAGAAAAACAGCAAGTGATGGCAGAAGAAAATGAGGATAATATAGCCTTACTGTTAAAGTAAGGGTTAGAAGTCCACAGAGACCCAGAAAGGAAACACTGAAATGGCCGAGTTGCATTTCTGAAATTGACATGCAGTATTGTTTTATCAGGCCCCTGGCTGTCTTGCCCACAAAGGAGGCAGCAATAGATTACTGAGACTCCATTTTGTGTTCTTTGTTGCCCCTAGCTTGTCTTCTCTGCTTGAGCCCTAAGGTGAAACTATAGCTATCATGCTGTCCCTTCTATTCATGAATTCCAGCTGGGCATGGGTTCAAGGACAGCATCAGCAAGTAGTGAGACTCTCATCAACCTAATGAGACCCTTTTTCAAAGTATAAATAAAACAGGACTGGGAATATATCTTGGATGTTAGAATGCCTTGAGCTCGATCCCTAGTACTACAAAAAAAAAAAAAAAGGGCTGTTCTGAACTATTGTTGTAACAAACAGATGTCCTCCACTGCAGCCACTAAACTCTCCTAAAACCTAAATTGAGGCCATAAAGAACACTGAGCTCTTAACTTTTTAACTAAAAGGAAATTTGATTGAAAAAGTCAAGGAATGTTTTTAGGAATAGAAATAAAGCTGTGCGTTAAGGAAACTTTGTATTGCCACACACTAACCTTTCTTTACTTATTTATTTATTTACTTACTTACTTAATTCTGTGGCACAGGAATTGAACCTGGGGCCATTCTACCTGTGAGGTACAACTAGGGCCCTATTTTATTTGAGAACAAGGTCTCACTAAATCATTGAGGGCCTCATCACTTTTCTGAGACAGCCTCAAACCTGCCATTTTCCTGCCTTAGTCTCCCAGGTAATGCACACCTGGGATCACCAGGCTCAGCCACATTAACCTTCTCAATGTAAAGTTATGATCATAGCACTCCTAGGCTCACAACCTTGAAAATTAGCACATAAAGCCAGGCATGGTGGCATATGCTTGTAATCCCAGTACTTGAGAGGCTGAGACAGGAGCATTGCAGGTTTGTGACTAGCCTCGGTAACTTAAACCCTCTGCAACTTAGTGAGACCCCGATTCAAAATAAAAAATAATAATAATAACAAAAAGGGCTGGAGATGTAACTGAGAGGTAGAATGCCATTGGGTTCCATCCCCAGTGTCACAAGAAAAGAAAACAAAGAAAATTAACATATAATTTATTGCTGAAAAGACCTAGATTTGATAATTCATTGAATGCGCTTTAAAGCAATCTGGAAATAGAAGTCAAGATTAGTGAATTCAAAGGCAGATCAATAGAAACTATTCAAATTGAACCATAGAGAAAAACTGAACTGAAAATAAAACATAGATCAAAATATGGGATATACTCAAACAGTAACAATTTGAGATGTTGACGTGGGTTCTTGTTCTTAGCTAGTTTAGAAAAAATAGCCAGAACTATACTGCTGCAAGCTTAAGCAATTTTTATTATTATAAAGGTAGAAAGAAAGAGCAGAACAATAAAGCACTGCGTCAGAGAGGGACACAGTGGAGTGCCTTGAAAGTTAGACACTGAAGTTTTTGAACATAAAACAGTTTTTATAAGGATTTATTATCTCCCATCCTGATGAACCAATAGTCTTTCTACCTCCCCCTGACCTGATGCAGGTGCAGGCCCACCCATTGTCTCGGGTGCAAGCCTTTGTTCTGAGCAAGATGTGTTACTTGGTTAACAATGTATATGCCCTTTTTAGAGAAGGCTTGTATCATCCTCCCGTGTCCTTGGGGAGTTTTTATCCTTTTTAAGCCTAAGTATGAAAGCTTATTCTTATTAGCAATTAATACAGTTCTTTTTAACGATCAATACAGACTCAATCCCCATCACAAATCATTTAATTTACACTTAATAAAGTCCAACGGAGAGGAAGAAGAGATAGATCCGAAGCAATATTAGAAAATATATGACTGAACCAAATTCTGTGGTGCATACCTATAATCTCAGCACCTAGGAGACTGAAATAGGAGGATCACAGGTTTGAGGCCAACCTCAGCAACATAGCAAGTCCCTGTTTCAAAAAAATAAATAAATGAATAAACAAACAAACAAACAATAAATAAGAAAACATATAAATAAAAAGTTTCCAAAAATTATGGAAGATATAAACTCACCAAATTAAGAAGCTCAATAATCTTTAAGAGGATGAATACAAAAGCAGAACAAAATGAAATAAAACACACCACACTTAAATACTATAGAAACTGTTAAAAACAAAGAATGAGAAATTCTTAAAAATAGACACAGGGAGCTGGGCATGGTGGCACGTGCTTGTAATCCTAGAACTTGAGAGGCTGAGACAGGAGGATCGCACAGGTTCGAAGCCAGCCTCAGGTACTTAGTGAGGCTCTCAGCAACTTAGTGAGACCCTGTTTCCAAATAAAAGATAAAAAAGTTCTGGGAGTATAGCCCAGAGATAGAAAGCCCCTGGGTTCCATTTCCAGTACCACACACAAAATAATAAATAAGATTGACAGCTGATTTTGTGTGTGTGTGTGTGTGTGTGTGTGTGTGTGTGTGTGTGTGTGTGCACATACAGTAGTAGTAGTAATAGTCCATAGTAGAAGTAGTATAGTAGTAGTAGTACTGGGGATTGAACCCAGGGACATTCTACCTCTGAGCTACACTCCCAGCCCTATTTTATTTTATTTTTTCCAACAAATGTACTATCTAATTTTTTCTGTACTATATGCATGTTTCCCTAAAAATATGTTTTTATTTTACCTATTTTTGTTTTTTAATTAATATGCTTTTATTACTACAAAATAATCTCACATCATAATGTAAATTATGTTGACAGTGACATACATACATACATCACTTATTTTGAAACAGGATCTCAGTAAGTTGTGGAGGGCCTCAATAACTTGCTGAAGCTGGCCACAAGCCTGTGATCCTCCTATGTCAGCTTCCCAAGTACTGGAATGACAAGTGTGCACAGCCATAGCCAGATGGCAGCTGACTTTTCAAAATCAGTGTTACAAGAACTTTATAGAATTAATGCTAACAGAAAGGACCTTAAGAAGCCAGAAAAAAAAGTACAGCAAAATCAATTCAAGCAGAAAGGACATGGTAAAGAGAAAAGTAGAAATCAATAAAATTGAAAAAAGAACAATTAAGAAATAAATAAAAAGAACCAAAAGTCTTGTAAGAAAAATCAATAAAATAAAATTAGCTATACGAAAATTAACAAAGAAAACACATGTAAATTGCTGCTAGCAGAAATTAAAGAGAAAATAATACCCAGATCCTATAGACATTAAAAAAATAAAGAGCCAGGCGTGGTGGCGCACCCTTGTAATCCCTGCACTTGGGAGGTGGAGACAGAAGGATCCCTCAGGTTTGAAGCCAGCCTCACTGGCTTAAGAGACCCTGTTTCCAAATAAAAATATAAAAAAATAGGTCTGGGAGTGTAGCCCAGAGGTAGAAGGGTTTCCAGGAACCCCAGTACCACCATAAATAGATAAATAAATAAATAAATAAATAAATAAATAAATAAATAAAATGAGCAATTCTACATTTAAAACTTATACCAGGTACAAAGGAGCACACCTGGAATCATAGCTACTTGGGAGACTGAGATAGGATTGCCAGTTAGAGGCTATCCTGGGCAACTTAGCAATACCATGTCTCAAACTAAAAAAAGGGGGGGGGGCGCTGGGAATGAAGCTCAGTAGTAGATGGGCTCATGGATTAAATCCCAGCACCATAAAAACAAAAAGTAAGCTATAAAATTGACAAGATGAATTAATTCCTTGAAAAGCACAAATGCTAAAATGCATTCATGATTAAATAAATTATGCAGGCAGTTAAAAAAATAAAGTTTATAGTTTAAGAGCATTTAAAAATAATTTACTTAGGCATGGTGGTACACTGGGAAGCTGAGAGAGGAGGATCATAAGTTTAAGGCCAGTGAATAGAAATGAAGTGAGACCCTGTTTCAAAATAAAAATGGCTAGGATATATCTCAGGAGTAGAATACCCCTGGGTTCAATCCCCAGTACTGAAAAAAAAGGAAATATGATTTATCCAGATCATTTCTATTTATGCATAGTGAGATTTCAAGTTATCTTAGCTCACTGTTTTAACAGCAGTGAAACTCAGTAGTCTTATTTAATTTTATCCAACATAGGTTGGATTTTCTGTTAGAGATAAACTTCAAAATATGTGGACCTCCAAATAATATTACAGATGTTGAATTCCAAATAAAATGCTGAAGACACCCAGCATAGTAACAATAGTAAGCTTAGACATAGTAGCACTAGTAATAGTAACAGAGTGAAAGTAATAGTATAGTAATGGTGTCCAGAGATACCACACTCTTACTTGTAGTACTCTAAAAGAAAATTTTTATATAAAATATGATGGTACAGTTTTTCTGATGAGGAAACAAAAGGACAGACATTAAGTAAAAGAGTAAAAACTCAGTGGGGAAAAGAATCAAGTAGGATTTTCTAGCGAACTGTTTAATTTCCATCCTGTTGTTTGGTTGTGATATTCTTGCTCTGGATGAAAAACTTGTGCTAAAAGAATTGTCATTTTTTTCCCTACCAATAGGAAAATGTCTGTAACAGCACATGCTTGGTCTCCCAGAGAGCACTTCCAGAGTGCAAGAAGTCACACCACAGCAGCGTCAAGACTCTGCCAGTGCAGAGGGCTGGCTTTTTGCTTCCCCAGCCTGGACCTGTCCTTTTCATCAGCCAGCCCATTGACCCATAATCCATACCTGCTGGGGCCCCAGTGCCTTTCAAAACACACACCACACACACACACACACACACACACACACACACACACACACACACCCTACCAGGAGTGAATGGATTGCCTGGGGAACTCTCAACTTAGCAGGAGTATCTCAACAAGATGGCTTGTCTTTGAGCTGGTAATACATGTCAAGTGGTCTGTCATACAGTAAGATGACTAATGTTAATGATGACTATTGAATTTTGAAAAATGTAAAGAGAATGGGCTATGTGTTCTTACTATAAAAATATCTATGCAAGGATAGATACTACTATCTTTGTTAATTTACTAAATTTAACTGTTTCACAATGTTTATGTATGTTTCCAAAGCATTGTGCTGTACATGATAAAATGTTTAATGTTATTTGTCAATAAATAAAAATCATGTTTCAAAGAATATATAATTTAGCTGGGGAGGGGTGGCGCGGTCTTGTAATCTTCACACTTGGGAGGCTGAGACAGGAGGATCGCACAGGTTTGAAGCCAGCCTCAGCTATTTAGTGAGGCTTTCAGCAACTTAGTGAGACGTTGTTTCCAAATAAAAAGTAAAATAGGTCTGGGGGTATAGCCCAGAGGTAGAAAGCCCCTGCGTTCCACCCCCAGTACCACCAAAAAATATATAAATATATATATATAAATATATATTATATTATATATATAATTTAACCTTTTTACTTATTTAAATGATACCCTCAAAGTGCTGTTATACAATGTTTAGTGGTATGCTTATAAACTCTTGTTAGTTTTAATTATTTTCCATGAATCTTCTGAAAGTTGAAAGAAAAAATTATATACAAGTGAACTGAAATAAAAGCAGATGAGACCACTTATTTCTCTGTGTTCTCCATACTAACAAGGCAGTGATCCAAGAACTACATTCCTGCCCTAATAAATCACCTGCCAACATGAATGTGATTCTTCAGCTATGAGAAAATGTTTTCTAAAGGGTACAGGTTGGTTAATATTGGAAATTCTTATGTCCTTGCAGAGATAACACTATTTGCTCCGATAAAAGACTAGTACTTTTTCCCTCCTCTTTATCTGGACTTGTCAAGAATCAATCATGTCATCTCACTTTTTCCTTTTTCTCCCTCTCACCCTGGCTGCCTTTGGGATAAATGCCAGTAACATGTTTGCCTAATCCAGTGGTGGATAGGATCCTGTACTGATGTCCCTGATGTCAAATAAAACCTTGAGACAGGAAAAGTTCTTATTCAGGAAGAGTAAGTAAAAGTTACACTGGGAGCAACAACAAAGAAAGAGTATCTTAGTCATACCAAATGCAAGTGCACAGCTTTATGACTTTAAACTGTTCCTGTGCCGGGTGTGGTGGTGCACACATGTAATCTCAGTAATCCCAGTACTTGGGAGGCTAAACCAGGAGGATCACAAGTTCAAGGACAGCCTCAGCAAGTAGTAAGGATCATCAACCTAGCCAGACCCTGTTTCAATTTTTTTAAAAACGGGGCTAAGGTTCTGGGTGTGGTGGCGCACGCTTGTAATCCCCGCTTGGGAGGCAGAGACAGGAGGATCGCGCAGGTTCAAAGCCAGCTGTGCTGGCTTAAGAGACCCTGTTTCCATATAAAAAGTATAAAATAGGTCTGTGAGTGTAGCCTGGAGGTAAAAGGGTTTCCAGGATCCCCAGTACCACCAAAAATTTAAAAAGGGGGGGCTAAGGGTGTACCTCAAAGTACATAAATCTGCTGGTTAGTATTCTCACTTCAAATAGAAAAGTGATAAGTAAAGAGAGAAAAAATGAGGGAGGGAAAGAAAAAGAGGAAAGGAAAAAAGTCGTAAGGGAAGAAGAGAGGGGGAAAAAACGCAAGTTGGTATTCAAGATACTTGAAAAGAATAAGCCAACTTTGAATGGCAAAAAGAAAATACAGCCAACTCTGGAACTTTCAGCTATCTGCTGGTTACTGTTCAGAGAGAACCACTCACAGATGCTCCCGGGGGAAGCAGCAGCACCAGATCCAAGATGGCGGCCAGCAGGAGGCTGATGAAGGAGCTTGAAGAGATCCGCAAATGTGGAATGAAAAACTTCCGTAACATCCAGGTTGATGAAGCTAATTTATTGACTTGGCAAGGGCTTATTGTTCCTGACAACCCTCCCTATGATAAGGGGGCCTTCAGAATTGAAATCAACTTTCCAGCAGAGTATCCATTCAAACCACCGAAGATCACATTTAAAACAAAGATCTATCACCCAAACATCGATGAAAAAGGGCAGGTCTGCCTACCGGTGATTAGTGCTGAGAACTGGAAGCCAGCGACCAAGACTGACCAAGTAATCCAGTCCCTCATAGCACTGGTGAACGACCCCCAGCCCGAGCACCCGCTCCGGGCTGACCTAGCTGAAGAATACTCTAAGGACCGTAAAAAATTCTGTAAGAACGTTGAGGAGTTTACAAAGAAATATGGGGAAAAGCGACCTGTGGACTAAACCTTCCGCGAGTGATCCCACCGAGTGAGCAGAGACCCCGAGCAGCGCACTCAGACACCCCGCAAAGCAGGACTCTCTGGAAGTCGGTGCGGGCCACCGCCTGGCATCCGCTTGCGGCAGTTACTAACTTTCTACAGTTTTCTTAATCAAAAGTGGTCTAGGTAACCTGTAAAGAAAGGATTAAAATTTTCAGATGTTCTAAAAAAAAAAAAAAAAAAAGAAAAAAAAAGAAAGTTTGCTCCCAGCTAAAAGCTCCTGTTTTGTGAGTTCTATAGATGTCTCTCAGCAAATATCAAATATTTTGTAAATAAACAAATAACTATAAATTCCTTTATGCTAGTGAAACTGAAGCTCACAGATGTTTAGTGAATTTTCCAGTCAAATAAAAAATCTTAGGTGCTTAAAGTATACAAGACAAAAAAATTCTTTAAATAACCAATTGGAGCTAGGTATGGTGATACATTATCTGCAGTTCCAGGTTTTGGAAGGCTGGGACAGAAGGATCACAGGCTCGTAGCCAGTTTTAGCAACTTAGCAAGGCCCTCTGCAACTTAAATATCCTGTTCCAAAATAAAAATAAAATAAAATAGGGCTGGGGATATAGCTTGAGAGAACACACCTGGGTTCAATTCCGGTACCAAAAACAAAAAACAAAAGTAACAAAGCAGGGCTGGGCTTGGTGGCGCACGCTTGTAATCCCCGCGCTTGGTTTGAAGCAGCCTTGCTGGCTTAAGAGACCCTGTTTCCAAATAAAAAATATAAAATAGGTCTGGGAGTGTAACCCGGAGGTAGAGGGTTTCCAGGAACCCCAGTACTACCAAAAAAGAAAAAAAGAAAAAAAAAGAAAGAAGAGAAAAAAATCAGTAATTGGAACTTACAGAGTCTGTATTCTGGCTTTAGGTCTACATTATTTCACCTCTCTGGGTCTTGAGATTGCAGAAGGCAGAGACCCATCTGTTTTGCTTCAGTTTCTGGCTCAGTATCTGGCACTTGCTAGATGCTCTACAAATATTTAAGTAGTTGCTATTCCTCATCTGTAAAATTTAATTTCCCCATAGGAAAACTGCAGAGGCTAGCTTTTGGTACCAAGGCTTTCTTTTTTTTATTTTTATTTTGGTGGTGCTAGGAATTGAACCCAGAGGCATTCTACCTCTGAGCTATACTCCCAGCCTGATATTTTTTTTTGAAACATGGTCTCACTAGGTTGGTGAGAGTCTCACTACTTGCTGAGGCTGTCCTTGGACCTGCAGTTATCTTGTATCAGCCTCGCAAGCACTTGGGATTACAGGCATATGCCACTCCACTCGGCTAGCACCAGGGCTTTCTAAGTGTTCCTTCCAGATCCATGTCTCTGTGAGAGGATATCTGCTCCAAGTTCTTCTCTCATTTATCCCTTTCCAACTTCCACTTCTCAAATTGCATGGGAAGGCAAAGCCAGGTGGGTGAGGTTCCAGTATCCTTTCTCCAGTGTTACACCATCATCCCTCTAGTTCTTATTTTCATAAGAAAACCACAAAAATTCAATCTTAATGGAAAACAGTGAATCAATCAATTACTTCATTGTCTATTTTGTAAAATGAGTTCCAGAATCACCACAGACCTCCCAATCTACCAACCTCAGCAGCCAGAGATTCTCCAAACTTTCCCATTAGGTGGTTCCAGCCACTCTTCCCTGGAGGGGTGCTCAAGTTTATGTGATATTTTTTTTTCTCCATCTCTTCTGGGGGTGCCGATACCAATGAACAGACTGGAAGAAAACCAGCAGCCACAATGCTCCATGTATTATAGGATAGAGGTTGAGGCTAATTCTATATCACTTTTAATGCAAGCTCTTTCCCCCTCTCCAGAGATGCCCCCGATCATAAAAATCGTAGTAAACCTTGAACCACAGACAGGAGAACCTCGGCACAGAGGTGGCAGCATTGTCTCCCTGCTGGTCAGGAGAGGGAGCATACCAAGCCACCCAGGGGACCCATGTTGCTCCTCTTTTAGGGCCCTCCTTTCCTGAGAAGGGATAGCCCCAGCAGTGCTCACCTTGTGTGGCTGTGGTGGAACATGTAGTATTCTAAGGAAGGCCCTCATCAGGGCGTCAAGAACGCCAACTTGACCTTTGACTGACTGTGTGACTTTGTGGAAGAGCCACTTTCCTCTTTGAACTTTGAAATTTTTAAAACTTATCTGCCCTTTTAAGTAACTGTGAAATTCATTTTTTAAAACCCTGTTTCAAATTAAAAAAGAATAAAAAATAGGGCTGGGAGTGTAGCTCAAAGGTAGAATGCCCCTGGATTCCAACCCCAGTACTGCAAAACAAAACAAAGCCAAACAAACAAACAAGACAAATAAACAAAAAAAAAAACCTTGCTGTGGTTTGAATATGATAAACCTTTCCCCAATTTATGATAAAATTTAATTCCTAAAGCCATATGTTAATGATATTCATCTATGGTATCTAGAGGTGGTAATTTTAGAAAGTGATTAGATGAGGTTGTTATGGTCACATGTGCTTGATTGATTGAATCCTGGTGGCTATATAAGGAAAGGGCAAAAACCACACAGATGCACATGTACTCCTGCCATGATGTGACATAGCCCAGGAAGGCTCTAGTGAGATTCTGTGTCATGTTGTATGGAATTCCAGCCTCCAAAATTGTGAGCCAAATAAACCTCTTTTCTTTATGAAGCAGCCTACCTTAGTTATTCCCTTATTTCAGAAATACTGCATAGTAATTGTAGACATTTTCAAAAATACAGATAAAAGACCACTGGGAAGATGGTAACCAAGGGAAGCAGCATATATCAGTCCTGCTGACAATCTTTATTGCCACAAAAACAAAGTTCTTACAAAAGAAAGAAATAAACATAAATTTGAATAGAGCACCAACAAGTGAAAGGCAGCAGGAAAAAAGCTAGAATGCCTTCAGAGAGTAGAAAAGGATCTTGCCTGTCTCTAATGACTATAGCCACAGGTGCTGCAAGTGGTACCATCTTGCCTCTCCATGCCAGACTGCCAGAAACCCCCAGCAAAAAAAGCCAATGATTTTAAATGAAGTAAACGGCTGCAACTCATCAGAATATAAAAAATGTAAGCCATTAGCTCCTTCTCCACAGACACTGGCTATGAATTGAAGCACTGGTGGCCCAGCTCACCAGGCCCTCCAGAGATCCAGAGCAGCACTGTAAATGAAGCTGTCCTTCCCAGGGAGACTTTCCAGCCTGGCAGCAGGGACTCATGTATCAAGCGACAGAGTTGCAGAGTCTGAGACTATGCGGTTCAACCTGGCAAAGGGGTAGGGGGTAGTGGAGTCAGCTGTTGGATATAGCAGAAGCTCAGACTAGCAGACAACTCCCAGGGCAAATCAGGCAAAAAAAATAAAAAAAAAAGCCTACAGCTCGAGAGCTCAGAGCCCTTGTAGGCCCTCCAGAGATCATCACAGACCACCCAATTATGGGAACTAGGAAGAAGTCAGACAAACCCAACCCTACCTGTGGAAATCAGGGACTCCTATGTATACACTGGGTTTGGCTCCAGTGGCACAAACCACCTACTCAGGCAGGGAGAGGCTTGGGCTCAGCATCAGTAGAAAGTGTGGAGGGAAAACTGCGCTTAACACTAGACCCAGCCCCATTGATACAGGTTGCCTGCATGGACTGAGAGTCTCAGAAACCAAGGCTTGCCACATTAAAGGTGCTGGTACCACTTGGCACCTGCAAAGAGAGAAACTGCAAAGGCCAAGTCTGCTCAGAATTTATATATTTGTATTATTTTGTTGTTTTCTTTTTTGTTATTTTGTGTATGTGTGTGTGCATATACTTTCTTGTTTGCTCCCTTCCACCCCTATTACAAACCTCCTCCCTTCTACATATCTACTCTCTTCTCTCCATCCCTTTTCTTTTTTTCTTTTCTCTTTTTTTGTCTTGTGTTAAATCCATTTCATATCACTATACTAAATACTCTACATTATTTACTACAATCCGACTACATATTCACTATCTCTAATATCTACTATATACTACCTTATCAAACTCATACTCTCATTCTATTCACTCCTGTTATTTTACCCTATTCTTGCATTTGACTGCATCATTTTTCTTCTCACTCAAACTTCATCACTGAATACAACACAACTTGCTCTTGTATATACCATTTGATGCCTACAGACTGAGAGAAATCTATCAAAAGCAACAAAGATACAAACATTATGAAATCATGAGGAATAATAACAAGGAAGCAATAAGCTCCCGCAACTCCACAATAACAAAACCTGACAACAGAGAATTTTAGAGATCTCCAGAAGGACAAATCAGAAATTTAACAAGAGAAATGACACAGGATTTCTGAAAAGAATTTAAAGAAAGCCTGAAAGAAAGAAAAGATACAATCATTGAAGTGAAGACACCAATACAAACTATAAACAATGATTAGACTACTTGGGGAATAGACCCTTGCTCTTAGAAGATGACCACTTCAAAAATGAACATATAGCCAGGCTTGGTGGTTCACACTTGTAATCCCCATGCTTGGGAGATGGAGACAGGAGGATCGCACAGGTTCGAAGCCAGCCACACTGGCTTAAGAGACCCTGTTTCCAAATTTTAAAAAAGTATATATATATATATATATATATATATATATATATATATATATATAAATTTTAGGATATTAGATCTGGGAGTGTAGTCCGGAGGTAGAAGGGCTTCTAGAAACCCCAGTACCACACACACAAAAAAATGAACATATAGTATATGATTTAAAAACAGCATGAATTGGATGAATTGAATATTGAAGAGATATGGGCCTATCTTAAAAGAGCTAATCTAAGAATAATAGGCATTGAAGATGGAATAGAAGCTGAAATCAAAAATGCCAACAATCTTTTCAAATAAGTAATATCAGAAAAATTTTCAAACATAGAAAAAGAGGTACAAGTACAGGAAACTTGCAGAATCCTTTTTAGAAAAAATCAGAGTCTCACCATGTCACATATCACTAAACTGATATAGAAGCCAAGGGGAGAATCTTAAAAGCAACAAAAGCAAAAGACCAAGTGACATTAAAAAGGCAAACCAATTAAATTCACTCCAGACTTCCCAAACCAAGCGATGAAAGCCAGGAGGGACTGGAGTAACATATTTCAAACTCTGAAAGAAACAACCTGCAGCCAAAGATTTCCTACCCAGCAAAACCAACTCTCAGATTCGTTGGGGAAATAAAAATCTTCCACAACAAATGGAAGCTAAAAGAATTTATGTCTTCCAAACCAACTCTAGAGAAAATATTCCAAGAGATTAACTGCAAAGAAGAAATAAGTAATAAATGCCAGAGCCAGAGAAACAATTTCCACCAAGCAAACAACTAAGCAAAGAACAAACATCACCTCAAATAGAAGTTAAAACTCAAAATGTTAGGAATTAAAAATAATCTCTGGCCGGGCGTGGTGGCGCATGCTTGTAATTCCCACGCTTGGGAGGCAGAGACAGGAGGATCACGCAGATTCAAAGCCAGCCACGTGCGCTGGCTTAGGAGGCCCTGTTTCCAAATAAAAATGTAAAAATAGGTCTGGAAGTGTAGCCCAGAGGTAGAAGGGCTTCCAGGAACCCCAGTACCACCAAATAATAATAATAATCTCTCAGTAATCACACTGAACTTAAATGGCCACAACTCTCCAATAAAAAGACATAAGTTGACAAAATGGATTAAAATCAGAATACATTCATATGCTTCCTGCAAGAAACACACCTTAAAAGTAAAGATAGTAACAAATTAAAGGTGAAGGGCTGGAGCAAGGTAATCCATGCCAACAGAATTCAAAGACAAACGGGAGTAGCAACTATGATATCAGACAAGTTCAAGCCCAACAAAGCAAGTAATTTTTTTTAGTGGTAAAAGGAACAATCCAGTAAGAAGAAATAACAATAGTCAACATTTATGCCCCAAACATAGGTGCAGCCACTTTCATAAAACAAACTCTTTGTAACATTAAGTTACACATAGATCCCAATACATTAATACTGGGAGACATCAGCACTCCTCTCACACCACTAGACTGATCTAGACAAAAGTTTGGTAAAGATGCCTTTTGAGAGATAGTTTTGCTGGGTAGGAAATCTTTGGCAGCAGGTTGTTTCTTTCAGAGTTTGAAATATGTTACTCCAGTCCCTCCTGGCTTTCATCGCTTGGTTTGGGAAGTCTGGACTGAATCTAATTGGTTTGCCTTTTTAATGTCACTTGGTCTTTTGCTTTTGTTGCTTTTAAGATTCTTCCTTTGGCTTCAATATAAACAACATCATAAACTAAATGGACACACCTCAAGACTCTTGAAGAACAGAAACAGACTAACACCAGAGCCAGAAGAAGAAAGGAAATTATTAAAAATCGGAGCAGAAATCAATAATTAGAGAATTAAAAACAAAACAGAAAACCAACAAAACCAAAAGATGGTTTCTCAAAAAATAAACAAGATAGATAAACCACTATTCAACCCAACCAAAAAAAATCAATCTAAATTATAAAAATAAGATATTAAAAATGAGATTACCACAGTGTAGAAATGTAGAGAATTATGGGAAATTACTTTGAAAAACTATATTCCAAAAAAATCTGAAAGAAATTGACAACTTTTTAGATAAATATAACTTTCATAATCTAAGTAAAAAAGATATATAAAATTTAAACTGACAATAGCAATCAAAGATATTAGCAGCAATAAAGAGTCTACTATCAAAAAAAAAAAAAAAAAAGCCCAGGACCAAATAGTTTCTCAAGTGAATTTTATAAACCTTTATAGAAGAGCTCTTGAGGACTATCCTAATACTCCTAAACTATTTCATGAAATAGAAATTAACAGAACTCTCCGAAATGCATTCTATGAAGTCAACATTACATTAATACTAAAACCACATAGAGACAGCTCAAGGAAAGAAAACTATAAGCTTATATCACTGATGAACTTGGAGGCAAAACTGCTAAACAAAATACTAGCAACATATATTCAAACTTACATTATGAAAATCATACACCATGACAAAGTAGGGTTCATACCAGGGATGCAAGGCTGGTTCAGCAAAATGTCTAGATACAGACTTCCGGGAAGATGGCAACAGAGCAAAATGGGGCTTACGAGCCCCGCTAACAACCAATCTCTATTACCACAAAATCAGCGCCTTTCATAGCCAGAAAACACCATCAGCAGAAAAACAAAAAATGTAATTTTAAGGGACAGAGAAAAAGAGGGCTGGAAAAACAAGACACCAGAAACCAGACCACACTGCTGCAGCCGGAGCTGCGGCGTGAAGCGGCGGGCGACATTTTGCCTTGCAGCACCAGGCTCCAGAGAGGAAGGGAACTCATAACGGGGCTCAGAAACCAGAGAGGAGATACGCCGGCCTCACACCCGAGAACGCGGCAGTAGTGCCTTACTGCTGATGGTAGCGGCGAGGTCACCGGACAGCACCAGACCAACGCACTCAACAGCCCACCAAGCTCCAGAGAGGAGCGGCGGACAGCGAGCCGAGGTGAGCCACTGTGGAACAGCCGGGCGGGATTTGGCAGATTTCTCGGCAAAGGGAGCATATAAAGCTCCCAGGGGCTGGGCTCAGCGCACCCTGCAGGGACTCAGAGTGGAGTTCAAAAACAGAAAGGAAATACGCCAGCCTAACGGGCAAGGGCGTATCAGCGGTGCCATATTGCTACCGGCGGCAGCAGCAGCGAATTCACTGAGTTCACAACAGCTCCATCTGTGCACTCAACAGTGAGTCAAATTGGGGCCCCTAGAGGAGAAATCCCAGTACTGTACTCCAAGGGACTTGACCCAGTGGGGGAGGGGTGGTGGCAGAGATATTACACCATAGGAGAACGCCCAATCTGGCACCCCCCAAGGTCTAAAGCAGCCTCCATTGATTCCCAGGGTCTGAGACTCTGCGATACAACCCAGTAAAGGAGTAGTGGGAACTGAGATACCATAGACTCGAGATCCACAGCACCTTAAATGAAGTCGTAGTGACCCAGGGAAGAACCCAGAGAAGGCGCAAACTTCCAAAATCATGGGAAAGAGGAATAACAATGGAGCAATGAATGCCCACAACATCAGAACCTGATAAAACAGAATTTCAGAGATTTCTAGAAGATCAAATCAGGAAAATAAATGTAGAAATAATAGAGGTGTTTCAACAACAATTCAGAGAGAGCCAAAGAGAGATAAAGGATGCAATTAATGAAGTAAAGGCCTCAATTCAAAGTACAAACAACCGATTAGACCACATGGAGAATAGAATCTCTCTCCTAGAAGATGATTATTCAAAAAATGAACGCATAGTTTCTAATTTAGAAAAAAAAAATCCGACAGCAGAAATCTGACATTGAAGAAATATGGGCCCATTTTAAGAGAGCTAACCTAAGAATAATTGGAATAGAGGAGGGAAAAGAAGGTGAAACCAAAGGGATCAACAATCTCTTCAAGGAAGTAATAGCAGAAAATTTTCCAAACATAGAGCAAGAGGTTGATACACAGATCCAGGAAACTTATAGAACTCCCTTTAGACAGGATCAGAGAAGAGGATCCCCATGCCACATAATTGTCAAAATGACCAATGTGGAAGCCAAGCAGAGAATCTTAAAGGCAACAAAAACAAAGGGCCAAGTGACATTCAGAGGCAAACCAGTTAGAATCACTCCAGACTTCCCAAACCAAGTCATGAGAGCCAGAAGGGCTTGGAGTAACATATTCCAAACTCTGAAAGAAAAAACTTCCAGCCCAAAATTTCCTACCCAGCAAAACTTTCTATCAAATTACATTGGGAAATAAGAAGCTCCCATGACAAACAGAACTGAAGGAATTTATGTCTTCAAAACCAGTGCTAGAGAAAATACTCAAAGAGATTAACTACAAAGAAGAATTAGGTAACACACACCAGAATCAGAGAAACAAGATTTTCCATCCAACAGACAACTAAGATTGGTTATCTGTGGAGATTCATTATTTATGTTAGTCTTTTACCTATCTCTAAATTGTATTGTTTGCTTTCATTGTTGCTAATTTCTAGGATTTTTAGTTGGAATATTAATATACCTTCAGATATAGCATTTGGAAATATTTTATCCCATTCTATCAGTAACTTTTAACTCTGTTTACATTGTCTTTGGATATACAATATTGTTTTATTTTTTAGGGAGTTTATTTACCCTTTTGTTGCCTGTGCCATTGAAATCATATCCAAGAAATCACTGCCAATTTCAATGTTGTGAGGTTTTATGACCCAGATTTTCTTCTAAAAGTTTATAGTCTTAAGATTTATATTTAGGTCTTTTATCTATTTTGAGTTAATATTTGTATATGTGTTAGGTAAGGGTTCAATTTTATTCTTTTTCATGCAATTATTATTTTCAACAATATTCAGTTAAAAGATTAGTATTTCCTCCACCAAATGTTCGTGGAAACCTTGTCAAAAATAACTTGACAATATATGGAAGAATTTATCTCTAGGCTTTTATTTAACTCCAATGGTTTATATATCTGCCTTTAGAACAGTACTACACTGTTTCAATTATTGTAGCTTCATATGGTTTGAAATCAGAAAATATACATCTTCTAGCTTTGTTCATCTTCGGGATTGTTTTGGGTATCTAGAATCCATATTCCATATCAGGATAGATTTTTTCTGAAAAATAAATAAATAAATGTATGATAGCTTCACCTAAAAAAAAGAAAAGAAAAAATAATCTCTGGTAAGAAAGAAAGCAAAAAAGAAATATTGAAATGTTATCATTAAGTCATCAAAAGCTTGGTATCAGACAAATGAAACTGTTTTGTGAGATTATCATTGTTAATATTGGATAAATTGCTATAAAACTAGATGTCAACCACTAAGCCAAACATGGGAAAGAGGGATGGGGAGGGAACGGGGTGGGGATCGGGTAGGGGCTAACTGGGCGATGTGTGCATGTATGTCTACAAAAGTATTTCCTTTACACCATTATTGTCGGGGCCCACTCAGCTGGACCGAGATGGGACCCAGGCTTGTTGCCAGCATGGACTCAAGATGGTGCCTAGGCTTGCAGCCAAGTCACAAGGCTCACGAGGCCGGTGGTGCCCTGAGCCTACGCAGTGAGCCCTATCAGGCGCCCTACAGATGATCAGTGACACAGCGCCTCGTGCTACCACCAGCCCGCCTATGAGAGGGTTAGAAATGCTCATGCCCTAGCTGCGGGAAGCTTGGGGTTGGTGGAGTGATGAGGGAGGGGTTATGAGACTGATGTATATTTGCCTGCTGTGCGCATTGGCAGCAGCAGCAGCAGCAGCAGCAGCAGCATTATTATTATTGAGAAGGAGCATTAAAAGAGGAAGTAGCTTCATCAACATAGTTGGCGTTCGTTTGTTTCTTCCCTAGGCTCTGCTGGTCAGAGCCTTAGGGATGCGATAAGTGGCGCCGAGACCCGGGAGAGAGAAAAAAAAAAAAAAAAAAAACCAATGTAGCAAAAAATTCACAGGTAAGTGATAAAATAAGGCTCGCAGATAAGCAAGGGACAGCGCTGTGTAGGTTCGCAGGAATTTGCGACGATAGGTTCGCAGGAATTTGCGACGATAGGTTTTCAGGAATTTGCGAAGAAGTAAAACTTATCATGGGGTCTAAGGTTGCTACCATGAAGGTCAAAGAGGCTCTTCGTAACATTCTGTCTAAGGGGGGAGTGAAAGTGAAAGTAGCCACTTTAGAAAATTTTCTTAACACAGTTAAAACTGTAGCTCCGTGGTTTTTAGAGGAAGGATATGTTAACACTCCTCAGTGGAAATGTCTTGGTCAGGATCTTCTTAAGGCCGATGCCGAAGGGGCTCTCCCACCTGGGACATTGGCTATCTGGAGCTTAATTAAATCATGCCTGACAGACAAAACAGGGAGGTATCATCAAGTTCTGGCTGAAGGCTCTAATGTTTTAGAGGAAGCAAAAGAAGAGATTTCAGGGCAAGGTCAACAGGCAGACTCTCAGAGGGATGAGGAGTCCTCTGAAAGCAACTCCTCCGATTCCTCCGAGGAGGAACAAGAGATATGGCCTGTTCCACCAGAGAGAGATAAGGAGGAAGAAGCTTTGTTAGAATCTTGGCGCAGATTCAAAATGTCTTATAGCAGAGAAGGGAAACATCCTGAATCTTCCGCTCCTCCCCCTCCCTCTCCTAGTCCGCCGCCATATTTTACTGAGAAAGGAAAGTCTGATAGGCGGAAGAGACCTGAGGTTAGTCCGTGGGCGGAGATTTTGCCTACACCAGGAGCATTTCCTGTGCTTCTTGACCAGAATCAGCAAAGGTATCATGAGCCATTAGATTGGAAGATTGTTCAAAGATTAAAAGAAGCTGTGTCTACATATGGAGTGCAGGCCTCATTTACCTTGTCACTGGTAGAATCCTTTGAAAGATACTCCATGACTCCAAATGATGGGATGAATTTGTGCAGGGCTGTATTGTCTGGTGGAGCCTATCTTAATTGGAAGTCAGCCTATATAGAATATTTCTCTGATCAAGCTCGTGTTAATGCTCAGACAGGGCAACCTGCTTGGAATTTGGATATGTTAATGGGACAGGGACCATTTGCTAATAATCAAAATGGGTACCCACAGCAGGTGTATGGGCAAATATATCAAGCAGCATTAAGGGCATGGAAGATGTTATCAGGGACAGGTAATTTAGGAGCCAGTTTGTCAAAAGTTACTCAAGGACCCAATGAGCCTTTTGCTGATTTTTTATCACGGCATGTGGAAACAGCTTCTCAGGTTTTCCCTGATGTGGACGCTGCCATGCCATTGATTAAACAGCTAGCTTATGAGCAAGCCAATAAGCCTTGTCGGGATGCAATACGTCCCTATAAAAATAAGGGCCTAGAAATATGGCTCAAGGTATGCAGAGACATAACTGACTCTGTCATACAAGGACAAGCCATAGCTGCTGCCATTGTTGCTGGGTTGCAGGGCAAGCCTTACAATCAAAAGCAGAGAGGCAGTTCAGGGAATTGTTTCCGATGTGGTCAACCAGGACACTTTAAAAGAGATTGTATACAGACTAATTCTGGAGCATCTTCTAGACCAGCCCAGAGGATTCCCAATCTGTGTCCTCGGTGTAGAAAAGGCAATCATTGGGCTGTAGAGTGCAGATCTCGATGGGATGTAGATGGAAAGCCTCTTCCCCCACCGCAATCAAGTGCTAGGACAAAAAACAGGCAGAGGGGCCCTGTGCCTCAGGGCCCTCAAATGTATGGGGCAATTCAACAGGAGACAGGGAATGCAGGACATGAGGCAGGTGCCTCGATTTCAGCAGCCTCTCCCACCATACGGAGAGCAACCCCAGGGAGTGCAGGATTGGATGTCTGTGCCACCGCCCGACTCATATTAACCCCTGAAATGGGAGTTCAAAAAGTAGATTCAGATTTTCATGGACCCCTTCCTTCTAATACTGTAGGACTGCTTCTAGGCCGAAGTTCCACTACCTTATCGGGTCTAGTGGTGCATCCAGGAGTTATTGACCAGGACTGTACAGGCAATGTGAAAATATTAGTTTCTTCCCCTCGTGGGATTTCTGTTATAAATGATGGGGACCGCATTGCTCAGATAATTCTGTTGCCTAGTAAACATTCTCTTTTTCCTAGTCAAAGACAGGCAAGAAATGATAAGGGCTTTGGTTCTACAGGTCCTCCTGGAGCATGGCTCACTATGGATATGGATGGGGTCATGTCCCATGTGTCAACTCACTATACAGGGAGTCTCTTTTTGGGGTCTCTTGGACTCAGGAGCAGACCGTAGTATCATTAGATTATCTGAATGGCCAAGAGATTGGGGATTACAACAGACAGATCAATTACTTAAGGGGTTAGGATATGCAAATAGTCCAAGCTGCAGTGCTGTTCACCTTAATTGGACAGATCAAGAAGGTCATTCAGGGACATTCCAACCTTTTGTTCTGGAGCTTCCTGTATCCTTGTGGGGTCGGGATGTCTTACAACAAATGGGAGTAAAATTGACTACTGAATCTGTATATAGCCCTCAAAGTCAACAACTTATGCATGATGCAGGCTATTCAGGGACAGGTGGGCTTGGCCGATTTGAACAAGGTCGAAAGTCCCCTGTTCCCATGATGGGAAGAAACAATCTTAAAGATAAAAGAGGACTGGGTTTTTCTATGGGGCCACCGAACATTTTAAGATTAAATGGAAAACAGATGTGCCAGTGTGGGTCTCTCAGTGGCCCCTTCCTAAAGAAAAAGTTACAGCAGCCCACTAGCTGGTACAGGAGCAGTTATCGGCAGGACATTTATAGTCCTCCACATCTCCATGGAATACCCCTATTTTTGTTATCAAAAAGAAATCAGGTAACTGGAGATTCTTACATGATCTCCGAGCAGTAAATAATAGTATGGAGATCATGGGACCAGTGCAATTGGGGCTACCAGTCATATCAGCCCTCCCTGCCAATTGGCCCACTTGTTGTGTTGGACATCAAAGACTGTTTCTTCTCTATCCCACTGCATCCTACAGATACCCCTCGATTTGCTTTTACAATACCGTCCATTAACCATCAGTAGGTGGATCGAAGATATGAATGGACAGTGCTACCACAGGGTATGACTAATAGTCCCACGTTGTGCCAAATATATGTAGATAAAGCCCTACAATCTATTAGGAGAGAATTTGCCTCTTCCATGATTTGTCATTATATGGATAATATTTTATTATGTGCTAAAACCCCAGAAATTTTGGACGAAATGCTTATAAAAACTATACTATGTCTTAAACAATGGAACTTAATTATAGCTCCAGAAAAAATACAACAGAGAAATGTTAAACAATACCTTGGCACCAAATTAGAAGATACTATTATTTGTCCTCTTAAGGTTAGCTTGAGGGTGGACAATTTACAAACTTTAAATGATTTTCAAAAACTTTTAGGGGATATAAATTGGATTCGACCATATTGCAGACTTAGTAATGCTGACCTAAAACCTTTGTTTGATTTGCTAAAAGGGGATTCAGATTTACTTTCTTCGTGATCTTTAACACCTGAGGCGCGAACATGTATTCAACTTGTAGAGGAAAGATTATCTGAAGCACAAGTGGATCGTATAGATTATCAGAAAAAACTGCTCTTATGTATTCTTACCACAGATCTCACACCCACTGGAGTGTTGTGGCAAGAGGGTCCCATAATGTGGGTACACCTCCCTCATTCTCCCAAAAAAGTGTTGCCATGGTATCCAGCCTGTGTTGCACAAATAATTATTAAGGCACTAAAGGCAACTCTGACTGCATTTGGGATGCAGCCTGATCTTATCATCACTCCATATACTAAAGAACAGCTTGCCACTCTAGCTGCCACCAATTCTGACTGGGCTATTGTCCATGTCCAGAGGACAATTCGATAATCATTATCCACAACATCCATGGCTCAGGTTTGTTTTGGCTCACCCTATTATTTTTCCTAAAATCACTCGATCTGCACCGATTGCTGGAGCGCCAAATATTTTTACAGATGGATCCAAAGGAGGTATGGGAGTGATATTCAAAGAGGGCTCAGATCCACAAACTTTTCTTTTTCCCCATCCATCAGCACAGGCAGTAGAGATTTTGACAGTGATTCAAGTATTTATGCTCTATGATTCCACTCCATTCAATTTAATTTCAGATAGCTTATATGTAGTACAGGCACTTAATAGCCTTGAATGTGTAGGACACATTAAGGGACAATCTACTATTCTTTTATTATTGGCTAAGTTACAACAATATATTTGGAACCGAAAATGTTCCTTCTATGCAACCCACATACGAGCTCATTCAGGACTCCCTGGACCGCTTGCTGAAGGCAATGCTATTGCAGATTTTCATACTCGAACTGTACTTATTTTTTCAAATGAGGACAAAGTGTTACAGGCTCAAGAATTTCACAATAAATTTCATGTAAATTCCCAAACGCTGAGACTAAAATTTAAAATCACTAAAGAACAAGCTCGACGCATTGTATTGCAATGCAAAAATTGTTTGACATTATTGCCACAGCCTACTACAGGAGTAAATCCTCGAGGTCTGCGACCTCTTCACCTATGGCAAATGGATGTCACGCATGTTCTTGAATTTGGCTCTCTTAAATATGTACGTTTCCGTGGATACATGTTCCGGAGTCATCTTTGCCTCTGCTCATACTGGAGAAAAGGCCCAACATGTAATTTCCCATTGTTTGCAGGCTTTTGCTGCCTGGGGCATCCCTCACCAAATTAAAACTGATAATGGACCTGCTTATGTTTCTCAGAGATTTTCTCATTTTTGTGCCCAAATGGCTATACACTTAAATCATGGATTACCATATAATCCACAGGGCCAAGGCATAGTAGAACGAGCCCATGCCACTATTAAGTCTGCTTTAAAGAACAAAAAGGGGGAATAGGGGCTCAATGGCGCACACCAAAAGATAAACTAAATCTTATATTATTTATTCTAAATTTTTTAACGTTGGATGCCAATGGACGAACGGCAGCAGAAAGACATTACAGGCCTCATGAGCGCTATGCAGGGCAAGCAATGTGGAAAGATATTCTTACAGGAGCATGGAATGGTCCGGATCCAGTGCTAACGTGGGCTCGAGGGTCAGTGTGTGTTTTCCCACAGGACAAAGACTCGCCAATTTGGGTTTCTGAAAGATTGGTGTGCCATGTACAGGAGCCAATGGAAGATGCCAAGCAACAAATGGATATTGCTAACTCTGTTGGTAATGTTTTACATTAGAATGGGTGAAAAAGATCTTTGGGGAATTATTTCTGCTTTCCCTCTTCCTTTACCTGTGTCCACCATTGCCACCATTTTTCTATGATTTCAGGGGGAACTGTAAAAAATTGCAGCTATTCTCAAAATTTTTCCGATACTTTTGAGGCTAGCGTCAAGGTAAATTGTTCAATGGGACCATGATTCCCATTTGGACCCACTCCTGTTTGTGTAACTACTCCATTTTTTTGGCTTGTTTCTAATAGTTCTTTGGTTAATGATAGTCTAGGTTGTTTTATTGATACCTGTTTTCTAACTCTCTGCTGGAATGCTTCTAGGCACCCTTGGGCAGTAGCAATGCGACTGCCTATAGCAGTTCCTTGGCCAATATGAGTGAATGTAAATTCCCTTCTAGTTTTGCTGAAACAAGAAAAGAGAGACTTTGGAATTTCTGCTCTTATTGCTGTAATTGTGGCCTCTGTGGCCGCGGCAGTTACAGCTGCTGCCGCTTTGGCGACATCTATAAATACTGCAGCCACTATGAATGCTCTATCCTCACATGTGGCTACTGCCATGGCTCAGCAAGCTCAAATAAATGGACAACTTAAAACTGGCATATTAATGGTAAATCAAAGAGTAGACCTGTTACAAGAACAGGTTGACATTCTGGGGCAAATAGCCATGGTACCATGTATTCATAAATTATCTGGATTATGTATAATGTATGTGCAGTATCAAAATTTCTCCCATTCAGACAATTTGTCTCGTCAATTAAGCAAGATGCTTCTAAGAACTTGGAGCCGTGAATTTGAACATGCCATGATTGAGCTTCGAGCATCTATCATTGCAATTAATTCTACCCGCGTAGAAGTCGCCACAGTACAACAATGGATGGACTTGATACATGGAACACTGGGTTTCTTAAAAGATTGGGGTGGCATGGCATTCTGGGCATTCTTGCTGGTGGTAGCATGCTGTTTCCTGGTTGGATATATCAGGCGAACTCGACAACACACACTGCAACAACAGCGCATATTGGTGCAAGCTATGGCAGCCTTGATGTTGGCTCATCTCCTCAGGTTTGGCTCAATATGCTGGATCGGTAGTCAAAGACGGGTAAGATCGTCCCCGGGATCATATCAACCTAAGACAGGGAAACAATCATGCTATTGTTCTCCCAAAGACGGGTAAGAATGATCCTTGAAGTTCGACAACCTAAGACAGGCACGATCCCGAGCCTTATTTTTAATAAAACAAAAAGGGGGAGATGTCGGGGCCCACTCGGCTGGACCGAGATGGCACCCAGGCTTGTTGCCAGCGTGGACTCAAGATGGCGCCTAGGCTTGCAGCCAAGTCACGAGGCTCACAAGGCCGGCAGTGCCCTGAGCCTGCGCAGTGAGCCCTATCAGGCACCCTATGGATGATCAGTGACGCAGTGCCTCGTGTTACCACCAGCCCACCTATGAGAGGGTTAGAAATGCGCATGCCCTAGCTGCAGGAAGCTTGGGGTTGGTGGAGTGATGAGGGAGGGGTTATGAGACTGATATATATTTGCCTGCTGTGTGCATTGGCAGCAGCAGCAGCAGCAGCAGCACTATTATTATTGAGAAGGAGCATTAAAAGAGGAAGTAGCTTCATCAACAGAGTCGGCGTTCGTTTGTTTCTTCCCTAGGCTCTGCTGGTCAGAGCCTTAGGGATGTGATACTTTATGATGTATGAATACATTGCATCAATAAAAAATAAAATAAAATAAAATTTAAAAAATGTCTAGATACAAAATCAATCTTAAAAAATCAGAAGCTTTTCTGTATGCCAACCATAAATCCACTGAAAAAGATGTCCAGAAAACACTTCCACTCCGGATATCACACACACACACACACACACACACACACACACACACACACACACACAAATACCAAGGAATAAACTTAACCATAGAGGTAAAAGACCTCTACAAAGGAAATTATAAAAACATTACAAAAAGGAATTGAAGAAACCCTTAGGAGATGCACAGATCTTCCATGTTCTTGAATAGGCAGAATAAATATGATCAAGGTGGCCATACTTCCAAAAGTGATGTATAGAGTCAACACAATATCCATTAAATTACCAAGATTATTCCTCACAGACATAGAAAAATCAGTCCTAAAATTTACTTGGAACAACAAAAACACCAGAATAGCTGAAGTAGTTCTCAGGAACAAAAACCATGAGGAGGCATCACAATACCTGACTTCTAACTAATAAAAACAGCATGGTACTGGCACAAAAACAGACACCTAAACCAATGGAGCAGAATAGAAGACTCAGAAACAAATTCGTATACTTACAACCAATTGATTTTGACAGAAGGGCCAAAAACATACACTGGAAAAAGATAACCTCTTCAACAAATGGTGATGACAAAACTGGTTAACCATATACAGGAAAATGTAAATAAACTCAACTTTCTCACCCTGCACAAGAATTAATTCAAGATGAATCAAAGACTTGGAAATTAGACCAGAGACCTTGCAGTTCCTCGAAGAGGACATAGGTCCAATGCTGCAACATATAGGCAAAGGTAAAAATTTTCTCAACAAGAAGACCTTAAAGGCATGAGAAACTAAAAGGCAGATCAATATGTGGGATTGCATTAAACATAAGAGCTTCTGTACAGCAAAGAAAACTATCAAGATCCTCAACAGAGAACTGGTAGAATGGGAGAAACATTTTTCCAACTATTCCTCCAACAGAGGACTAATATCTAGAGTATACAAAGAGTTCAACTCACTGTTAAGAAAACAAATAACCCAATCAAAAAATGGGCAATTGTGCGCTTAGGAGGCAGAGACAGGAGTATTGCACAGGTTTGAAGCCAGCCCGCTTAGGAGGCAAAGACAGGAGGATTGCACAGGTTTGAAGCCAGCCATGCTGGTTTAAGAGACCCTGTTTCCAAAAAAAAAAGTATAAAATAGGTCTGGGAGTATATCCCAGAGGTAGAAGTAACCCCAGTACAACAAAAAACAAAACAAAACAAAACAAAACAAAACAAAAGGGCAAGTGAACTAAATAGACACTTCACAGAAAAAGAAATTCAAATGGCCAATAAATGTATGAAAAAATGTTCAACATCATTAGCAATCAGAGGGCTGCAAATCAAAACCATCCTGAGATTCTACCTAACTCCAACTAGAATGGTAATCATTCAAAACACAATAGCATAGCCGGGCATGGTGGCGCATGCTTGTAATCCCTGTGCTTGGGAGGCGGAGACAGGAGGATCGCGCTGGTTCGGAGCCAGCCTCGCTGGCTTAAGAGACTCTGTTTCCACATAAAAATGTTAAAAAATAGGTCTGGGAGTGTAGCCCGTGGGAGTGTATACCGGAGGTAGAAGGGCTTCCAGGAACCCCAGTACCACCAAAAAAAAAAAAAAAAAAAAAAACAATAGCAAATGCTAGTGAGGGTATGGAGAAGTGATAACTCTAATACATTGTTGGTGGGACTGCAAGTTAGTGCAACCATTTTGGAAAACAGTATGGAGGATCCTCAGAAGAATGGGAACAAACCTACCATATAATAGATCAATGCCACTTCTGAGTGTCTACCCAGAAGAATGAAAACCAAACTACCAAACTAATACATGCATATCTATGTTCATAGCTGCACAATTCACCATTGCCAAACTATGGAACCAGCCAAGATGTCCATAAAAAGACAAATGGATATGCACAGAATGGAATTTCACTCAGCCATAAGGAAGAACAAAATTGTCATTTACAAGGAAATGGATGAAACTAAAGAACATTCTGCTAAATGAGATTAGTCAGTCACAAAAAGTAAGAAATTGGATGTTCTCCCTAATATGTGGAAGCTAGGGAAAAAAAGGGTCAGAGAAGAAACTCTAACTGAAGGAGGCAAAACTATAGATGAGCAAATAAGAAGGCCTAACTGGAGGGGATGGGAAGGGGAAGAGGTAATTTCCCTAATGTAGATGATGTACATTCACAAACATAACAAAGTCAATCACTAAGTCAAACATGAGAAGGAGGGAGGGGGGAAGGAATGGGGTGGAAATTGGAGAAGGGCTAATTGAGTGATGTGTGCATATATGCTCTACCATCTTGTACTCCATGAAGATGTATGACTACAATGCACCATTAAAAAAAATACAAGTAAAAGGAACAATCTCACTGGGCATGGTAGCGCACTCTTGTAAAAGTCAGGAGGATTTCGGTTCAAGGACAGTCTCAGCTACTACTTACTGAAGCCCTTTGCAACTCAGTGAGACCCTGTTTCCAAATAAAGAACAAAAAGTAGGGCTGGGGGTATAGCTCAGAGGTAGAATGCCCCTGGGTTCCATCCCCAGTACCCCAAAAAGGAACAATCTCACCCATTCATAATCCTATCAAGCAATGACAGACATTGCTTATGTTTTTATATATTCATTTTGGTAAGACTGCTTGGGATTTTCGCATCATTGGCTATTTGTCTCCCAATGAGAATTGCCTTTTCAATGTCTTTGTGAGGCTCACACTTGTGCCAACATAGTTGCCCATTAACTTAGAAGATGGGGAACCGCTCTCCAGTAACTAACTCCCTGTAGACTGTGACCCAGGTTCTTAAATGTCTTTGATGATAACAAATCATCTGAGGCTGATTATGATTATTAGAAAATTAATTTTAAGTCATGTACGTTTAAATAGAAGAGTGATCAAGCTGGGCATCTCCTTTGCTGCTTTTTATTTTTAAGATATTCCTATAAACATTAAAGACTGATTTCACAAATTTTGGGGGGGTTCAATTTTTGTTATTCTTACATTTTCAGAAAGAAAGTAATAAAATTCATTATTCTAGAGCAGTATTTCTCAAAGTATCTCCCTCAGCATGGCAGATGTTGAAAAATTCCCCTAGAAGGAGGGGGTCTGTGATAAAAAGATGTTTGGGGAAAAGCTATATACTCATCCTAGTCCCTCAAAGATTTATGGAACACAGTATTTTTAAGGGCTCTGAGATTTCTCTGCAAGAAAAGTCCTTTAATTTTCCTAAACTTATTTGAGTCCCTACACTTATTTGCATGATTCCTGAACTTATCCAATTCCAGATACTTACCTGAGAATGCCACATCAGTGTGCCCATAGATCAGGCATTGCAGCCAGTACAAGTTAGTGGATAAGCATGCAGCCCAGCTCTGGAACTACGGGCATTTTACTTGACTTCTTTGAACTTCTGGCTCCTCTTCTCCAAGGTAAAGTTTAAATATTATATACATCACAGGGCTACTCTAATAACTAAAGAAAGTAAACATGTAAAGCACCTAGATTGGTGAGTGGCATATAACAATTGCTCAAATAAATAAGCAACAAATAAATCTTAATTAGAGTTGATAGAAGAGGATGAGCATAGATACATTTTCTGCAGGAGAGAAGGAATAATTAGGGCAGTGATCCTTTTTTACTGAAAGTGGTGACATGGTTATTCCTCCCATTCCCTTTCTGTTTTTAATAGCACCCTGTATCTGGACACAGGATAACCATTTATTGTCACTAATGCAATTGAAAAACTGTCTTGATGCAGAACATCTAAAAATGTTTCATGAAATGTAAAGTCTGAGCCGGGCTTGTATATGCTGTAATTCCAATACTTGGGAGATTGAGACAGGAGGATCACAGGTTCTTGGCCAGCCTCAGAAACTTAGCAAGGCTCTTAACAACTTAGTGAGATTCTGTTTCAACATAAACAAAATGGAGCTTGGGGTGTAGCCAGTGAATTTAAAATGTGAGGGGGGTATAAATGAGATAATCAAATAACAATATTCATGTCATTTGTGCATCTGATAGTTTTCCACTGAGAAACCAGTTCCGAAAGTGAGGAACTGAATATCATAAGCCATGGTATTCTTCTGATCACCTACCAAAAAAAGTGCTTATAGAAGACACTTTATAGATCTAAAAGTCCAAAAGACTAGGGGAGCAGAGTGTGGAGATTCTTCTCCGGGACTTGGGAGGGAGAGACCTGAGAGGGGAAATCGAACAGCTACCTGATGGGCAGCTGCCCTGAACACTGGACAGTTGGCTGATGACCAGCTGTCCTGAAAGCAACAGCTACCTAATGAGTAGCTGTACTGAAATGTAATTGCCTGATGAGCAACTACCCTGAAATGAATGCACGGACCATTGCCTCTCGTGCAACTGACCACTTTATTTTAGACACAAGATTTTTTAAATTTCCCTATTTCCCAGTGATTCCCTAGTAGAAAAGTGTAAACACCAAAGAACAGTGGTGAGGCATTAAGTGAAAGACAAGTAAATCACCAATCATAAACAAGACAAAAGGAAGGCCTGTGACATCACAGGTCTTGTGATTAGCCCCATGATTACAGGTCTCTAAGATCAGCCCCCTGACCTTGCGGGTTGCGGGTGGGTCCTGGGGGGCAAATTCCGGAAAGACAGTGGTCACGCCCAGAGTTTTGGAGAATTCCACCTTTCATAGAATCTCCTGTAACTCTTTCAGGAACCTTCCGTTCCTCAGGCTTCGTCCATGTCCTCCATCAGCAGAGGAAAAGCAGGAGGCCATTGGGCCATCTTTAGATAGATCCTAGTTTATTGATGAGCCAGATCTCTAAGGGAAACAAGCCCTGATTTGCAATATTTGCTTATTTCATGTTGAGAATACTCCCATACCACCATTTTCAAGCTTTCAATGTTACAACATTGAACATGGAATTTAGAAAAGGTACTTGTAAATCAACTAGAATAATGGCCACTAGAGATTGAGAAAGGTAGAGGATAGAGGGTATGAAAAGAAGTTCAGTAAGGTGCAGCAAAACAGAGTGGAAGAATTAGTTCTGGTTCTTCTTTGGCCCAAAAGAGAAAGTATGGGTTGAAATAATCCATGGTACAGTTCAAAATTACTAAATAATCTATGGTACAGTTCAAAATTAGAAGAGTATGAGTTTCCCCACACATACAAATGACTAATGTCTGAAGAGTTGAAAATTCTTATTATTATCCTGATTTGATTATTTCATGTGGTAAACATTTACTAAATTACCATAATGTACTCTATAAAATGTGTAAATGGCCGGGCGTGGTGGCGCACGCTTGTAATCCCTGCGCTTGGGAGGCGGAGACAGGAGGATCGCGCAGGTTCGAAGCCAGCCGCGCTGGCGTAAGAGACCCTGTTTCAAAAATATAAAATAGGTCTGGGAGTGTAGCCCGGAGGTAGAAGGGCTTCCAAGAACCCCAGTACCACCAAAAAAAAAAAATGTGTAAATGGTCATACTTAAAAACAACAACATGTAATGGAGTATTATGAGCAGGTATGAGCTGGCTCTAACACCTATTGGCTGGTCCTGATTGCACCTTTGCATCCCTCTGCCTCCCAATGTTCCAGTGCTAAGTACCTTGAATAATGGGACCTGGAGGATAAAAGGAGCACAGAGCTAAGGCTGGCATGCCAGAGGCCAACCTCACCAACTCTCCCTTTGTTTAAATTTGCTTTCCTTTGTAGAATCGTGATTTCCAGGTAATCAGGGAGTTGCCTGGAATAAATGGCAGATCTACCACATATAGGACTTGTTGCATGGGATACGATAGACACAAGATGTGCTTCCCACTCTCCAAATGCTCACCATGGGGACAAGAGGTTCAGAAATGTTACTAAAAGATTCTGTTTTTAAAATGGTGGAAAAAATGAACTTTCTCAAATATGTAATTTCTTGTGGAAGTTCAGACTCAGTATAATAAGGATCCTTTTAGGGGCTGAGGTATAGCTCAGTGGTGAAGGGCTTGCCTAACATGTATGAAGCCCTGAGTTCAACCCCCAGAACAAAACAAACAAACAAATAAAACAAAAAACCCTCTATGTGCAACACATACAGGTTTGAAGCTATTAGTATTTACTGTTCCACCACTTACTAGTTCTGTGATTTTTTTTTTTTTTTTTTTTTTTTTTTTTTTGCGGGTCTGGGGATGGAACCCAAGGGCATTCGACCTCTGAGCTACACCCTCTGCCCTATTTTTATTCTTTATTTTGAAACTGGGTCTTACTGAGTTGCAGAGGGCCTCCCTAAGTAGCTGAGGCTGTCCATGAACCGCGTTCCTCTGATCTTTGCCTCCCGAATGCTGGGATTACAAGTGTGCATCACCACGCTCGGCTTAGTTCTATGATCTTAAGGAATGATTCTTACCTCTGAGTCCTCATCCAATAGATCATTTTGAATATTAAGTAAAAGTAATGCATGGAAAGTTATTGCATGGTATCTGGCACTTAGTAAGTACTCAACACATTCTAGATTTAATAGAATTCCTATCAATTCTATTTGTAATGTTGCAGGAGAGTCTGCTTCCAGTGAGCAGGATTCAGAGGCAAGATCAGGATGCGATAAGTTTTATTCACCTGGTGAGTCAGAGAACAAAGTTCCAGGTCTGAGCTCTGAACCTCAAAATTACAAGCTTTATTTTTTATACAATAGCCAACTTAATTCTTGGGAAGGGGAAATGAGGAAAAATTTTACCTAGCATAAGCAATTTATAGAAACAGAATAATGGTCAGTCTCTATATCATTCCATGTTCTAGTAGTCAAGAGCCTTACATTATGGTTGTAGCTGCCCAGAAATTATGTCCCAATTATGCTTATCTTGGAAGGGGTTCTTGAGGAGGAAGATTTGTTCTCCTGGTCCCTTGTTCTTTTTTTTCAGTACTTGGGATGAAACCCAGGGGTATTGTACCTCCAATCTATACCCTCAGCCCTATTTTTTTTTAGCCTTTTTATTTTGTTTGAAACAGGATCTCACTGAGTTGCGATGGGCCTTGCTAAGTAGCTGAGGCTGTCTGAGAACTGCGATCTTCCAGTCTCAGCCTCCCAAATGCTGGTATTACAAGTGTGTGCCACCATGCACTTTGGTTCTTTGTTCTTCATCCAGGAATTGTTTACTAGGACAAGACTGAGCTCCCACCTCAGTAATACCATATGAGCAAAGACAAAAAACAAAAAACAAAAAACAAAAAAACCCTTGGTTCTATGTATTAGGGTTATCCTGAGAAACAAACTCATTAAGCTTGGCATGGTGCTACATGCCTATAATACCAGTACTTGGGAGGCTAAGACAGAAAGATTGCAGGTTCAAGGCCAGTCAGCAACTTAGCAAGATCCTCAGCAACTTAGTGAGTCCCTGTTTCAAAATAAAATAGGATAAAGATAGATAAAGAGGATATAAGTGTAGCTAGGCAGTAGAATGCCCCTTGGTTGAATTCCTAGTACCAAAAGGGGAAGGTGAGAGAAAACCATTAGCACCTGTGTGCATAAGTGTAAGAAATCAAAACTATCTATTGAAGTAGCAAATTACATAGCAGCGTACTCCTTTCATTTTGTAACTACAGCATGGGCATTCATTGTTGTAATGATACATGCATCTGTTTCACACACAAATTCACTCCCTGAATTTGCTAGAAGTCAACCCTCTTAGTTTTGGTCATCCATTTTAGCTCATAGTTGACTTTTAGTTGATCAGAAATCTTCCTGAAGTCAACCTTCTTAGTTTTGGTCATCCATCTTAGCTCCCAAATGTTAATTTTTGCCTCAAAGTTATTGTCTGTCTGGGAAAGTAGCCAGTTGCACAAAGTTGTCAACCCAATCCCTCCCTAAATCAGGGTGAGGGGCAGGATCGTGTTAGGACTAAAAGCCAAGCAGACTGCCTGCTTGGTGTGCTTGCTACCCAGACTCTACGTCAGTGGCAAACTCTTCTACAGAGGTAAATTGCCTTGCCAAGTTACTTTTCGGTTTCATGCACTTTATTTGCAGTTTCCCTAGAAACCATTTCTAAAAATTGGGGGGAGCATCTGGGATCCTTTCTATTTGAGTAAGTGCAATAGGCACTCCACTTAGGAGAGACATGCCCTACTGCATCGTTGTGGTGGCCTCTGGGTGCTTGGGAGCACCTTGGTAAATCCCTAACTGGCCAAGACCCGGCAGAAAGTCTCTTGGCAATGTGGGGAAAGTGCCCTTAGTAAAAACCATGGCAAGCCAAGGTAGAAACACTACAGGAGGTGATAAAGTATATTCTTGGTGGTTGCATCATCTCAGAAGTTGGAATGAAAGAAACCTCCAGACAATTAGAGTCTCATGATTATGCAGAATTTGGAAAATCCAAACTCTGTAGGGAAGGCCATCCAATCGGAGATCCCAGGACAGCCAGCATTGCAATTTCTGTTTGAAGCCATCTTTTAGCAGAATTTCCCCCTTACTGGGGGAGGTAAGGACAGGTATTTAGTTTTTGTTTCAATGGATTGAATTAGACATACCCATATTATGTGGCTAGCAATCTTTCATACTTGAAGTAGATTAAATGTTAATTTCATTAAAAAGCACTTTCATAGAAACATCCAGAATAATGTAGAACACATATCTGGTCCAGCCAAGTGAACATATGAATTTAACCATGAGAAGCTGCTATTTCAGGGACAACATAAAAATCTGGTTTTATTAGATTAATAAAAAAAGATTAGTCAGCATTTCATTACTGTAACAAGCAACTAAGATGAACTGATTGAAAAAGAGGTAGGGTTTTTTTTTTTTTTGACTCACAGTTTTGGTGGTTTTGGCTTATAACAAATTGGCCCCATGGTTTGCAGCCTGTGATAACACAGTGCCTCAGGGTAACAACATGAGGCAGAGGAAGCCCATTCATTTCACAGCTGTGAACAAGAAATAGAGAGGAAGAAACCAGGGTCTCACAATCCCCTTCAAGGCAAACCCTCAGTGATCTAAAGCCTTTCACTAGGCCCTTCCTCTTGACAGCTTCCATCACCTTGCAATAGGGCCAGGCCAAGGACCAAGGCCTTCAACACATGGGCCTTAATGAGACATTTAAGATCCAAAATACAGCAGATGATAAGACTAGAAAATTATTTTAGCATTGAAGATCAGGCTGACTTCATAAATGGAAAAAAAAAAAAAAAAACAGAAAATTTGGTGGCATGATTAAGCTGCATCTGCAGAAGTTCTGGCTTAAATTACTGCTATTTTCAGCTGGGCTATGTAGTGTATGCTTGTAATCTCAGTAATTGGAAGGCTGAGACAGAAGGATCAGAGGTTCAAGGTCAGCCTTAGCAACTTAGGCTCTCAGAAACTTAGAAAGACTCTGCTTTCAAAGAAAATATAAAATAGGTCTGGGGGTATATAACTAAGAGTAGAATACTCCTGGGTTTAATTTCAGCACCACAAAAAAAGAAGAAAGAAAGAAGGAAAGAAAGAAAGAAAGAAAGAAAGAAAGAAAGAAAGAAAGAAAGAAAATTAATTAATTATTACCACTTCAGAGAGGGACTTGGTAGTTTCTGCTGATATTTAGATAGAGTATGTGGCAATAGTGTATGTGGTCCCAGGATTTGGGAAGCCAGGAATTTGCCCTCAAGAATCTCCCTTTGGCCTCTTCCCCAGGGATGATTTTCCTCCAAAGCAGATGATGTGTGTTTTCCTGAAGCTGTACAAGTCTTCTTTCCCTCTTTTACTTTGCTATTTTTTTGGCTCACAAAATTGCTCTAAAAATAAATAACCTTTAAAAGGATCCCAAACCAATGAGAATAGGAGTTATCTAGGAATGGGGGTGGGGGGGTCATATTAAGGCTCAGTGAGATAAACTGGCTTTCCATTCGCTGCCTATGATTTCTTTGTCCAAGTTTAGGGTAACCAGGTTGTTAACAATAGCTTTTCACATTTCTGCTTAGCTTATGTAAGAGGCACTGTGTTTTTCAAGTTTGTTAACACAGGAAGCAAATAAGCTGTTGGCGTCATCTCTTGCAAATCTGGAAACAAAATGGATTGCGAATACTTTACAAGGGCTGGGGATGGGGGAGAGGTGGCCCCCTCAAACCTCTGTTTCCTGTTGAAAGCACATTCAGCTCAGTGGGATACGTTTGTCTGGTTGTGATATGTAAATGATCTCCCCGTTGTGTATTTACACTTGAGATGTTCACCAATTCCTGTTATTTCAGACCACATACGCCCACACAACTATGGTTACTTGGAATCCTTTACTGGAATACATCAGGAGTAATTGGGCTGGTATGCCATCTTTTGTTGATAATTGGAAACTTTTGGATGCTACATAAGAAGCTAAGAAATTCCCCTGAACTTAGCCATATGTTTGAAGAGTTATAGCCACATTTTCCTGCATATTTCTAACTGGAACTTCTTAGGACTTTGACTACTGCACAGGTCTAGTCCTAATGGTTTCCATAATATAATTTCATAAACAGAAACAAGAGCCTTGTCTGATAAATTATTCATAGAGGACCTCATATTACACAAGATGTATTCAAAGGGCCTTTCTTTTATTAAACTACAGTCAGGCCGCTGGGCAAAGATAAAGGTTCTGTTGCAAAACATATTAAACACCCCCATGCAATTTATCTTGTGTACAGATTTAAACTAGAGTACTCAGTGGGATACTAAATATTTTCCACTTCTGATTATTAAAGTGAGAGAGGAAACACAGATGGAGATGATTGTACTTTGGATGGATTTGGGAAACGAAGGAGACTTTATTTATTAATATATTGCATTTTCTTCCCTTAAGTACTAGCGAAGGAAACAGTCTCTACAAAAATCTATCAGGGTAGGAGTTAACTAACCAATATGGGAAGGCCAATTGATTGACAGAATATTAAAACAAAAATCTAAAAGTAAAAATAAACAGAGCAAGAAAATTAAATATCTCCAATATTAGGTATACATCTTTGTATACCTAATATTGAGTAGATAACTTTAGTAAAAGGTAGAAATGAATGATAGAGGCAAGTACAGCAAGATTTGGGAGGAAAGAGAAACGAAATCCTCCCTCATCTTGGATAGTGGAAAGCTTTGTAAAGGAGGAAAAAGCTAAACTAAAGGATGAGTTAAAGTTAACTTCTCTGTGTGGAAGAGAAAAATGGTCCAGGTATAGAAAAATGGAAGTAGAAGGTATGAGAAGCTTCTAGGAAGCTGGGTGTGGTGGTGCACATTTGTAATCCCAGTAATTGGGTGGCTGAGACAGAAGGATCACAGGTTCAAGGCCAGCCTCAGCAATGTAGGAAGGCCTTCAAGTCCTTAGCCAGACCCTACTTCAAAATAAAAAGGACCAGAGTTCAATCCCTAGTACCACAAGAGGGAAAATAAAAAGAAGAAGAAGCTGTTAAGAGTTGCTAGAATAGAAAACACATAGTAAAAAATGGCAATATAAGAGATAAGCAAGGGTTAGATAGTAAATATTCTGGTATGCCTTGTTCATTTTATCCCATATACCCAGTGCATCTCAAAGAAGCCTAAAGCCCACATCAGAATTATCTGAGACTCCTTAAAAATTATGATTTTGGGTCCTAATTTAGAACTACCGATTCAGAACCTTTAGGGATCCTTTAGGGATCTATGTTTTGTTTGAAAATAAGTATTCTAGTATTTCAGGTACAACCTGAAGCTGGAGAATACAATTATTATTATTATTATTATTATTATTGTATTATTTTATTTTTAATTTATTTTGTGATACTGGGGATGGAACCCAGGGACATTCTACCTCTTTTTTTTTTTTTTTTTTTGCGGGTCTGGGGATGGAACCCAGGGGCATTCGACCTCCGAGCTACACCCCCTGCCCTAGTTTTTATTCTTTATTTTGAAACTGGGTCTCACTGAGTTGCAGAGGGCCTCACTGAGTAGCTGAGGCTGTCCGCGAACTGCGATCCTCCAGGTTTCAGCCTCCCGAATGCTGGGATTACAAGCATGCGCCACCACGCCCGACGACATTCTACCTCTGAGCTACACTTCCAGTCCCATTGTATTATTTTATTTTAAAACAGGATCTCACTAAGTTACAGAGGGCCAAAGTTGCTGAGGCTGGCCATGAACCTGTGATTCTCCTGTCTCAGCCTCCAAAGTACTAGGATTACAGGTGTACACCACCACATCTGGTATATTATATGTTTTTACACCATTATTTTTATTTAATTCCCACCACAATCCTATGAGGAACAGGAATTGGGTTTCAAAGAAAGATTTCATTCCCTAGAAGAACTAATAAGAACAAGAAAGATATTGTATGCTTATCAAATATTGGAATAAAGCCAGGCATGATAGTACACACCATAATTCCAACACTTGGGAGGCCAAGACAGAAGGATCATAGGTTTAAGAACAGCCTCAGTAAGTAGTGAGACTCTATCACAGAAGAACCCCAAACAGGAGTATAACAGGTTCAAGGACAGCCTCAGTTAGTAGTGAGACTCTATCACAGAAGAACCCTTAATCCACTTTTAAAAACAATGTTGGGAGCTGGGCATGATGGCGCACGCTTGTAATCCCTGAGCTTGGGAGGCAGAGACAGGAGGATTGTGCAGGTTCTAAGCCAGCCATGCACGCTGGCTTAGGAGACCCTGTTTCCAAAATAAAAATGTAAAAATAGGTCTGGGAGTGTAGCCCGGAGGTAGAAGGGCTTCCAGGAACCCCAGTACCACCAAAAAATAAAATAAAATAAAATAAAAACAATGTTGGGATGGGTGGATAGATGGATGATTTTCTGTGCAACAGAGAATAAAACTGGGACTTCAGTGCAAAAAACATGCTTTGAAAAGGAGCTTTAATATCTACAAGGGGGACTTCAGATTACAGACTGAGATATAAGATCAATTGTAATTAATACTAGCATTTGAAAATATCTCCCAAAATCTGTTCCTGATTTATTTATTTATTTAGTTAGTTATTATTTAGGTACTGGGGAGTGAACCCAGGAGCATTCTATTTCTGAACTATACCCCAGACCTATTTTATTTTTATTTTGAAACAGGGTCTTACTAGGTTGATGAGAGTCTCACTACCTTGCTGAGGCTGTCCTCAAACCTGTGATCCTCCTGTCTCAGCCTCCCAAGTACTGGGATTATAGGCATGTGCCACCATTCCCAGCTCTGTTTTATAAAATGGGAGTATAAAATTTTTCAAAGGACTGTGTAGGGTCTGAGATGCTACTCTGCTTGTACACTGATTGGTTAGTCTTCCACAATTGCATGGATCCTGTTAGAAGACAAGATTCCGGATTAGAAACAGAGGACAGCTCATGATTTCTGGTAAAAGCAGTGACCAGAGTGATAGTGGTTTTGTACCAGTGCTCCTAGCCTGAACTCTCCCAGGGAGGGCAAAGAGGGCTGCATTACAAAAGAGAAACTCTGAGTTTAGGGAACCCAAATCTTCTATGAGTGTCAGTGAACATGCCTGCCTAGTGCTGACAGGAAACAAACTCTCTCTCTCTCCTCCAAGACTGTTATGCAAGTTTTTTTGTTTTTTTTAAGTTAGTCTGGACTGGGCGTGGTGGTGGCGCAGGCTTGTAATCCTAGCATTCCGGAGGCTGAGACCAGAGGATCACAGTTCATGGACAGCCTCAGCTACTTAGTGAGGCCCTTTGCAACTCAGTGAGACCCTGCTTCAAAAAAATATAAAGACTAAGAAATAGAACTAGGGATGTAGCTCAGAGGTAGAATGCCCCTGGGTTCCATCCCTAATATTGTAAAAAAAAAAAAAAAAAAAAAAAAAAAGAAAGAAAAAGAAAAAAAAGTTAATTTGAAACATGGGAGTCCCTTGCACCTCACAATGGAATATAATAAATAAATATAATCAAGCATGCAAATTGTTTAGTACATGCAAGTAGCTCATTAAAAGTAATTACTATTGTTTGTTACTGTTGTAGTCATTACCATTTTGTTTTTTACTAATTTTATTGCTGCTGTTAACCATTACTCAAATTAAAGCATGCCTATAGTTTAGCTACTATTCTGCAGTTTACCTTGACCAGGAAGAGGATTGATGCAGAAGTCTGAACCAGAGTAGATATTGTATGTGAGGCTAATAGGTCATAGCTAGGAATAAGGAGTGAATAAATCAAGGTAGTCTTTAAAAACACAACCTTTAGAAATTTCAGTAGAGGCCAACATATGCAGTCCTCTGAAATTTGTGATAGTGAAGCAATAAACCAGGTGACTCTTGTCACCAAGTGCCTTGGTGACTAGGATTTCAGTGGCTTCAACTCTGCTATTTTAAATAGCCTAAAATTTCCTAACACTCCATCTTTTTACCTAGAATGCCTTACCCTCTGCTCTCACCCATCTGTTTTCTGAAAACAGTGTTACAGTGAAAAGAATCAAAGAAGTCCTGGATTTGAGTCCAAGCTTTTAAATTTACCAAATCTCTTTCTTTAATATAAAAAAGCCAGGCATAGCTGGGCATGGTGGTGCACACTTGTAATCCCCGCGCTTGGGAGGCAGAGACAGGAGGATCGCGCTGGTTTGAAGCCAGCCTTGCTGGCTTAAGAGACCCTGCCTATATATATATATATATATATATATATATATATATATATATATATATATATATATATATATGAAATAGGTCTGGGAGTAGAAGAGTTTCCAGGAACCCCAGTACCACCAAAAAAAAAAAAAAAAAAAAAGTCAGGCATAGTGTCACATGCCTGTTATCTTAGTATGTGGGAGACTGGCATAGGAGAATTGTAGGTTTGAGGCCATTCTCAGAAATTTAGACCCTCAGCAACTTAGCGAGACCCTATTTCTTTCCTTCCTTCCTTCCTTCCTTCCTTCCTTCCTTCTTTCTTTCTTTTTCTTTCTTTCTTCCTTTTTTTTTGTGGGTCTGGAGATGGAACCCAGGGGCATTCAACCTCCAAGCTACAACCCCTGCCCTATTTTTTTTTTATTCTTTATTTTGAAACAGGGTCTCACTGAGTTGCAGAGGTCCTCTGCAACTAAGTAGCCGAGGCTATCCGCGAACCGTGATCCTCCTGTCTCAGCCTCTCAAATGCTAGCAAGACCCTATTTCAAAATAAAAATAAAGTGGGTCATGGTGGTGCACATGTATAATCCCAGTACTTAGGAGGCTGAGACAGGAAGATTGCAGATTTGAAGCCATACTCAGCAATTTAATGAGACCCTTAACCATTTAGCGAGACCCTATTTACCTAATAAAAAAATAAAATAGCGATGAGGGTGTAGCTTGGAGGTAGCATGCCCCTGATCAAGCCCTAGTACAAAAATAAATAAATAGAAAACTGAATAACTGATCTTCAACTCTTTTGTATTTCCATTACCCAGAATTACCTTTATGCAAAGTGTTATGGTTTGAATGTGTCCTTCCTAAAACTCAGATGCTGCTGATGTGATAGTGCTACGAGGCCCATCCTCTCTCTCAAAGAGGTTGCAAAGGTCAGCATTACTTCAGAAACTTAACTACGTGAAGCTACTCATTCCCAGGAGGACTAGAGTGAAGTTCACTTAAGTGTGTATATGAGAAAAATGCAACTATGCATTTATTGTTGATATCACTACAGTTTATAAAATGTTCTTTCATTTCATTAAAAAGCATACAGTTAAAAAAAAAAGAAGAGCCAGGTGTGGTAGCCTATGCTTATACTCCTAGTACTTGGGAGACTGAGACAGGAGAGGTTCTTGGTCAGCCTCAACTACTTACTGAGGCCCTTCGCAACTTAGTGAGACCTGTTTCAAAAAAAGAAAAGAAAAAAAAGGACTGAGGCTGTAGCTTGAAGGTAGAATGCCCCTGGGTTCAACCCCCAGTACTGCCAAAAAAAAAAAAAAAAAAAAAAGTGAGCCATATAAGGGATGATCAGGCCAAACAGGTTCTTCTCTTCATGGATAGGATTATGGTGCTTATAAAAGAATTCACACAGTGTGGCTAGCATGTTTTGCCCCTGTTGCTTCACTTTTTAAGGACACACACCTCTGGTGTATGAACCATCAAGGTACCACATTGGAAGAGAAAGCAGTCCTCACTAGACAACCAAACCTGCAGGTTCATTGACCTTGGACTTCCCAACCCCTAGAATTGTGGAAAAAAAAATTTCTGTTGCCTACAAATTACCTGCCCTCAGGTATTTTGTGATAGAAGCATGAATGAACTAAAACACAAAGTGGTGAGGTATTTTGTTGTTTTTTTCCAATGCTAAAGATCTCACCAGGGCCTCATGCATGCTAAGCACATGTTCCATCACTGAGCTCCCTCCCTAATCCCACAGGGAGGCTTTTTGAGGGTTTCATTTTATTTAAATTCTGGCCTCTGGTGGCCACTGCTCAGCAGATGGTTGGTCTAGATTTGCCCTTCAAAGTCTAAAATAGAGATTTACTTCTGCTTTGTCTGCCCAAGTTATTTGTTATTTGTGGTCCTTTTTATTTAGCTTTGTGACAGGATTTGCTCTTTGTCCTCAGATATCTAATGGTGTTTTCTAGTTGTCCAGTAACATGCCAAACTTTCAGTTTACTCCAGAAGCACCAGTGGACTCTGTTGATGGGCTAATCTTCCTACAATTTAATAACTATTGCAGTATATTATTTTCAATATATTCTTGGACATAAAAGTCATTTCCCAGTGGAAATAGCTCTTTTATTCTGGTTTCTCTTGATTCACCAAGAGGTGTTTGCTAACTATTCCTTTGCATATAGTGGGGTCTGAGCCTCTGATATACTAAGACATGTTCAAATGGTCACAAGGCTGGAGTTTGAGGCCCAGTTCTAGCATTTCCTAGTTCTCCAGGAGGCAGTATCTGTGGGGGAGGAACCGCAGCAGCTTGGGTTTGAATTCTAGCTAATTGCTACCTCATTGATTTCTAACTGATCAAACTTTCTGAGCCTTACTTTTCCTATTTGTAAAATGGAAATGCTAACACCTACCTGTCAGGCTTTGCCATGAGTCTTAAATAAAGCGTCATGCCTATCATAGTGCTGATCACATACCAACAGGCAGTCAAGTGTGATATCCACCCTCACCTTTCCCAATACAGCACTCAATGACTCCGAAGGGGGATAAAACACTCCCAGGCCTGTGGGGCCTAGTGCATAACTGCAGTGGATGAGAATAAAACAAACAACCCTGCAAGTTGGAAGAGAAATGGCAATTGAGAGTTGTCCTCAGCACTGGGAAGAAAATAGGGAGTGCTGAGGACTGTGGCAAACTGAGTAAGGGATGATTTACCCAACACACTGATCATTCCAGCCCACTGATGCTCCACATGAGGATAAGTACATGCTGTCAAATTTGGTGTTTCAATATAGTCAGAATCTGAATTTCTTAAGGCAAATTCCATTTTTCAAATATCAGGACACACACACACACACACACACACACACACACACACACACACACACCTTGTTGCCTAAATGAAATTTCTGTGAGCTTAGTCTGGCCCACTAATTGGGAAGATTCTGTTCAATTACATTCGTTTTATAACACTTAAACCTCAGGCTTATATTGCATCTTAGTTCTTAGTTATTTTTATATTATTGTATAATGTTCAGTGTTCAAGTTCTATCTCCAATTCCATCTTTTAATTATTTGAATAAGATATTTGAAAGCAAGATGGTGTCTTGTTTAGAAAATAGCCACAATTGGTAAACTCTCCTTTGGGTCATATCCTTTAAGAGCTTCAAATGACTTGCTTCCCTTCAGAAGAATTTGTTGACTTCTTTCATCCATGAAATAGGAATTCAACAGCTGGCTGCCTCTGGGAGGCTGAAAATAAACAGGTTCAGAAGCTCTGAGGATAGCAAACGAGCGTCACTTAGGTAGAAAGACAGCCCAAAATAAATACAGCTGTTGAGGAAGAAATTCTATTTACTTTGGTGCTTTTGAGGTCTATACTGGGGAAGGAAGAGTTGCTAATCCTGAGACTCTTCATATATTGATGATGGGGACCCCACCCCAGGCTTGGCCCCAGTGCTGGGTGCATTCACATGAGTCGTTCAGTGCATATTTGATGATTAGTAGACCGAACAGGTATCTCAAATGATAGAGCACATTTTAACAAAATGAGAATGAGTTAAAAATCTCTGTACAGGATGTCTTGTATTGATGTGTTTTCTGGTTTGCACTGTAACTCACATTGAACATTCTTTAAAGCAACTAGTTTTTGTTTGCTACATAGACACAGTAGAATGGACACCAGCTTTTGAGGCAGAAAACCTCAGCTTCAGTCTTATTTTACTAACTAGCTTTCTGATCTTGGTAAATCATTGCACTATTCTGGACTCCTTTTTCCTCCACTATAAAGTAAAACAGAAGAGAATATCTCTAGGAAGGCATTGATGAGTGGAAAAGGTAGATTTTATGGTCTTCATTCACATCCTGGCTCTGATAACTCTTCAGGATGACTTTGGGTGGCAGAAACATAATCTCTCCATCTGTCTCCATCTATGCCAGACAGGACTCACCCATTTACCTCTCCAGGCTGCAAAGAATGAGAGTAGAACCTGCATACAAGTACTTTGTAAATGTATATATGAACATAGACACTGGTGTCACACAGATCTGTTCTGACTTTGAATTCTGACTCTACTACTTCTTTGTACTTATGGACAGGTAATTTAAGATCTCAAAGTATTATTTTCCTAATGAATGCAAAATAAAATAATGATACCTACTTCATGGGGTTATTATGATAGTTAAATTTAAGTGAAATATGTAAGAAAATGATCAGAACAGGCAGTGCCAAAAAATGCTAGTAAAAGACAAATGAAGCTGGGTGTGGTAGCCCACACCTATAATCCCTGCACTTGGGAGGCTGAGACAGGAAGATCACAGGTTCAAAGCTGGCCACACACGCAGCTTTGAGAGGCTTTCAGCAACATAGTATAATACTGTTTCCAAATAAAAAAGTAAAATAGGTTTGGGAGTGTAGCTTGGAAGTTCGAATGCCCCTGGGTTCAATCTCTTGCTATACACACACACACAGACACACACAGACACACACACACACACACACACACACACACAAATATATATATATATATATATATATATATATATATATATATATATATGATCTCCATCTCAAACTTGTACATAATTCTGATTGGCTAAATCCCAAATAAAACTTTTTTAGCAATTTTATCTGAACCGAAATTGTTTTTCTTTTTCCCTGAACCAAAAAAAAAAATCATCATACAGCAAAACAAAACAAAAACAGTAGTCCAATTTAAGTTGAGAATAAACCTACTTGTTTTCCGAAGCCAGTAAGAGAAGAGTCAAAACATTTAAATGTTCTGGCTTGAACTTAGCCTCTGACTTCACCGAGATAAAAAGTGATGTGAAAGTTTTCTGCAGCCAGAAAAGATTGCTTTCTGTTTTCCAAAAGGGAGCCTGTGGAAACACATCCACAGTAGTCCAGGAAGCAAAATCAAAAATCTCACACAGATACTGTTGCAGATTGTGTTTTGGGGGAAACAGTCTAGTCTTCTGTAAACCCAGATCACAGGAGTAAACTCTCTCCAAATTTTGCCAATAACACAAAATACACTTGAAATAAACTACATCCAGATGGCAAGAAATGGGTTGAAACTCACATTACAGATGAATTAGTCACTCACTTTTTCATCAGTTTACTTACACAAAACACAGCGAGTATTGGTTTAATGTACACTAGGCACTGTACTAGATTCTGTGGCTATATTCATAAACATGGCAAAGTCCTCATTAATGATCTCACTACTGAAATCTCCATAATGATCTCAAATATAAAGATTATCAAATGTATCACTTCAAGGACTTTGTAATGTCAAAGCTCTAGTAATTAAATATCAATGTACGTGAAAATATTTAATGTTTATTTTTTGCAGTACTGGGGATTGAACCCAGGGGCATTTTACCCCTGAGCTACACCCCCAGCCCTATTTTTATTCTTTATTTTAAAACATGGTCTCGCTGGGTGTGGTGGCACATGCTTGTAATCCCCACGCTTGGGAGGTGGAGACAGGAGGATCGCGCAGGTTCGAAGCCAGTCTCGCTGGCTTAAGAGACCCTGTTTCCAAATAAAAATATAAAACTAGGTCTGGGAGTGTAGCTCGGAGTTAGAAGGGTTTCCAGGAACCCCAGTACCACACACACACACACACACACACACACACACACACACACACACAAATAAACATGGTCTCACTGAGTTGCAAAGGACCTCACTAAGTAGCTGAGACTGTCCACAAATCACTATCCTCCTGTCTCAGCCTCCCGAATGCTGGGATTACAAGTGTGTGTCACCACACCTGGCTATTGTTTTTATTCTTTTTTTTTTTTTTTTTTTTTTTGGTGGTACTGGGGTTCCTGGAAGCCCTTCTACCTCCGGGCTACACTCCCAGACCTATTTTTATATTTTTATTTGGAAACAGGGTCTCCTAAACCAGCACGGGGCTGGCGTCGAACCTGCGTGATCCTCCTGTCTCTGCCTCCCAAGCGCGGGGATTACAAGCGTGCGCCACCAAGCCCGGCCTATTGTTTTTATTCTTTATATGGATATCTTATAGCTAAGAATCTATCCTAAAAAAGAAAAGACTGATTATATACATAAACATATTCATGGGGCATTCATTATTTATAGTAGTAGCAATATAAATATCCAATGTGTTGAATAATAATTTAAAAGTTTGGATAGCTGGGTTTGTAAGATTATAGCTATGAAAAAAATTCATTTGTTTCTGAATAAGGCCAGGAAGAAAAGACACTGTAGTTTTATAAGGATAATGGACTTTTTAAATGTTTTATCCATTTTCTAGTCTTTTTCTAGTGTATAAGAAAAGATGTCAATATATGTTATAATTTGATGGGAGAAAAGTTTTCTTGTCTTTATAACATCTGATTTAATGCTATACTAGCTAACTTTATGACATTACATCACAATACTTGAGATAATCAACTTAAGAAGAGGAATAGGTGGTTTGGGCTCATAGATGTGTAGATTTCAGTCCATGGTCCATTGGCCCCCCATTGCTTGCACCTGTAGTGAGGCAGAACCTCGTGGTGAGAGCACATGGCAGAGGCCTCATGGCAGCCAAGAAGTGAAGGAGTAGGAAAGCAGGGCCCTACCCCCCATTTTCCCAAAGGAACTCGCTTTCTCCCACCAGGCCCCACTTCCTAAGGTTCTACCACCTTTCAATATTGCCACAGGCTAGCGACCAAGCTTTTAATGCGTGACCCTTTGGAGACTTATGCAAACCATTATGAACTTTTAATTCTCTTTCTAATCACTTTTTTCCTATATTTTACTGGCATTGCTTTAGTTCAGCTCCTTATCTCCCCTGATTCCTATAATAGCCTACTAACTCAACTCTGTCTCCATTTTCAAATATCCCAGTTGTATCTCTGTTCAACCAAAGACCTCTTTTCCATTAATGTTAAATCCTCGTTTAAATGACCTTCCCCCATTATACTAGACATGCTTGTGTATATCATGTTCAATGTTTCAGAGTTCCATGATGCCAACATTCGGGATATATGCAGAAAGCAGAAACAAATAGCTTCTTTTCCTCTGAAGTGGACTTTTTGGTATGTCCAATTTCTAAGTCCTTCAATTGAGACCTGGGAGTTATGAGAATACTGGGTAAGACTTCATGTACTCATATAGACATTTGTCATAATATTTGTCATTATTCTTTAAATAAAAGATAAAGCATTTATATACATAGAATTCACAATATTATAAAAATTTAGAGATGATTTAGGAGAATGGGTTAGGTTATATGCAAATACTATGCCATATTATATAACAGACTTGAACAGCACAAATTTTGGTATCTAAGGGGCATCCTGGAACCAATCTCCATTGGTAGCAAGGGAAAACTGTACATTCAAGCCCAGTATAAGCAGAATGCTAGGGTCATGTGTATTATATTTTTACCAGTAGACAGTGTAATTAGCAGTTTCAGGATTCATGAGAGAAGGGATGATAGAGAATAATGAAGGTGTCAACATAGAAAACAAGTTTGCAAAAGTCAATGAGCACTAACTTGGAGGTAAAGATGGAATATTGAAAACTTGCACCCACATTCACTCACCCTTATGATTGCATAAAAGTGGCAAACTGAAGTTTACTATTTAGTTGAAGACTAATATAATTTAACTATAGGGATTTATACCAATAATTCAAGGTTGGTTTAACACTTTAAAATATAGTATTCACCTAAAATAAAATTAGCATGCTATAGCTATATCTGCATATTTATAGTAGCATGATTCACAATAGCCAGGTTATGGAATCAATATAGATATGTGTTAAAAGACAAATAGATAAATAAAATGTGATATATATATATATATATATATATATATATATATATATATAAAATGGAATTTTATGCAGCCATAAATAAGAATAAAATTATGTCATTTGTAGGAAAATGGATTGAAATGGAAAATATCGTGATAAATGAGATAAGCCAGAGTCAGAAAGTAAAGAGTTGTATGTTTTCTCTTGTATGTGGAAGCTAGAGAGAAAAAAGCAAATAAAGGGAACTCATGAAAATAGAACTAGAAATCAACTATAAGAAGACACAGAGTAACCACATAATCATGCGGAAGCTAAATGAGGAATGAGTCATAGAAAAAGTAAGGGGTAGAATTAAGAAATTCCTCAAAACAAATGTAAATAGAGCCACAACATATCAAAATTTCTGGGACTTGAAGGAAGTATTAAGAAGGAAATTCCTAGCACTAAATGCTCACATAAGAAAAACAGAACAGAACCAAATCAAACTAATGACACACATCAAAGATCTTAAAAAACAGAAACAATCTAACCCCAAAGCCAGTAGAAGACAGGAAATTATTAAAATCAGAGCATAAATTAATAGAGAATAAAAAATACAGAAAATCAACAAGTTAGATGAACCACTAGCCAACCTAGCCATAAGAAAAAGAGAATCAATCCAAATTACTAAAATAAGAGATGAAAAAGGAGATATTACCACTGACAGCATGGAAATCCAGAGGATTATCAGAAACTACTTTGAAAAAAACTATACTCCAACAAAATAGAAAACTTGGAAGAAATTGACAATTTTCTAGACACATACAACCTTCCTAAATTTAACCAAGAAGATTTAAAAAATTTAAACTGACAATAGCAATAAAAAAGATTGAGGTAGCAATAAAGAATCTACCATCCGACAAAAGCCCAAGACCAGATAGTTTCCCAAGTGAATTTTATAAAACCTTAATAGAAGAGCTAATTCAAATATCCCTCAATCTATTCCATGAAATAGAAAGGAATGGAACCCTCCTAAATACATTCTATGAAGCCAATATCACATTAATATCAAAACCAAATAAAAACAGCTCAAGAAAAAAAAAACCTATAGACCTATATCATTGAGAAACTTAGACACAAAACTGCTGAACAAAATACTCGCAACATGCATTCAAAACCACATCAAGAAAATTATACACAGTGACCGAGAATGGTTCATCCCAGGGATGCAAGGCTAGTTCAACATATAAAAACCATACTCATCACATAAACAGAACCAAAGACAAAATCACATGGTCATTTCAATATACTCTGAAAACCATTTGACAAAATCCAGTATCCAGTACCCATTTATGCTAAAAGCACTGTGGAGAACTGGAATAGAAGGAACATATCTCAACATCATAAAAGCAATATACAATAGGTCCATAACCAACACCATGTTAAATGGGGGGAAAACTTCAAGAATTTCCCCTAAAAACAGGAACAAGAATGTACATTATTACCACTGCTTTTCAATATAGTACTTGGGACTCTAGCCAGAACAATAAGAGAAGGAAATAAAAAAAAGTATAAATAAGAAAAGAGGAACTAAAACTGTCACTATTTGCAGATGACATGATACTATACATAAGACCCAACTAACTCAACCAAAAAGCTTATAGAACTTATGAACTAATTTAGCAAAATGTCAAGATACAAAATCAATCTTAAAAAATCAGAAGCTTTCCTGTATGCTAACCATAAATACACTGAAAAAGAAATCCAGAAAACACTTTCACCAGGATATTCCACAAAAAAATAAAATATTAAGGAATAAACCTAACCAAGAAGGTAAAAGACCTTGACAAAGAAAATTATAAAACATTGAAAAAAGAAATTGAAGAAGACCTTAGGAGATGAAAGATCTTGCATGTTCTTGGATAGGCAGAATAAATATCATCAAAATAATCATTCTTCCAAAACTGATCTATAGATTCAATGCAATGCCCATTAAATTACCAAGGTCATTCCTCACAGACATAGAAAAATCAGTCCTTAAATTCATTTGGAACAATTAAAAACCCAGAATAGTCAAAATAATTCTCTGCAACCAGAACCATACAGGGAGCATCACAATACCTGACTTCTAACTATGCAACAAAATCATACTAATAAAAGCAGCATCATATTGTCACAAAAACAGACATATAGACCAACGGAGTCCAATAGAAGACTCAGAAACAAATCTGCATGCTTACAACCAATTGATTTTTGACAGAGAGGCCAAAAACATACACTGGAATAAAGATAGCCCCTTCAATAAATGTTCATGGCAAAACTGACCATATGCAGAAAAACCATATGCAGAAAAATGGAAATAAACCCTACTTTCTCCCCTACACAAAAGTCAATTCAAGATGAATGAAACACTTGGAAATCAGACCAGAGACCTTGCAGCTCCTTGAAGAGGGCATAGGTCTAACATTGCAACATACAGGCATGGGTAAAAGCTTCCTCAAAAAGACCCCAAAGGCACTAGAAGTTAAAAGGAGGATCAAATACTTGGGATTACATTAAACTGAACAGCTATGTACAGCAAAGGAAACTATTAAGAACTTTAACAGAGAGCCAACAGAATGGGAGAAAATTTTTGCAAAATATTCCTCCAATAACTAATATCTAGAATATACAGAGAACTCAAGAAAATCACTGTTATAAAAACAACTAATCCAATAAAAAATGGGCAAGTGAATCAAATAGACACTTCACAAATGAAGAAATTCAAATGGCCAATAAATGTATAAAAAGATGTTCAATATCATTAGCAATCAAGGAGATGCAAATCAAAACTACCCAAAGATCTCACCTAACTCCAATTAGAATAGCAATCATTAAAAATACAAATAACAACAAATGCCAACAAGGATGTGGAGAAGTGCATGATAATAGTAGTATTATAAAGATAGCTATCCTCCAGAGGTTAATCTAGAGTTTCAATGCAATTCAGTTAACATCTCAGTAGGCATTTAGAGTGGTAATCACAAGCCAATTCTAAAACATACATAAAATATATATATTCAAATATAGGATAGTCAAGAAGCAATTACAAGCCAGGAGTGGTGGTGCATGCCTGTAATCCCAGCATTTGGGAGGCTGAGACAGGAGGATCATGGTTCAAGAACAGCCCCAGCTACTTAGTGAGGCCCTTTGCAACTCATGAGACCCTGTTTCAAAATAAAGAATAAAAAATAGGGCTGGGAGTGTAGCTTGGAGGTAGAATGCTTCTGTGTTCCATCCCTAGGACCTAAAAAAAAAAAAAGAGAAAGAAAGAGAGAAAGAAGAAAAGAAAAAGAAAAAGAAAAGAAAAGAAACTATTGACTCTATTGGATAGTCATATTTAATAAAGTCTATAGTACCTAAAAAATGAGATAGTGCTGCAAGGATAGGCAAATAAATGGATAAAATAAAGTTGAATACATCAGAATCTAGTGACTCACATATGGATATTGATTCATGATAAGGGTAGATCTTCAGAACAGTTAGAAATGGGTAGACCTTTCAAGAGATAATGGCAGAAAAGTAGAATATTATTTAGGAAGAAAATAATATTGGAATCCTTCACATGTAGCAAAACCAATTTCAGTTAGCTTATGGTACTAAATAAATAGGAAAAGACGAACAATAAACCTTTTCTTTTTTATTTATTTATATTTGTATACTATAGTCTCACATCATAATGTGGATCATGTTAACAACGGCATATATTCACACAGTACTTGGTGCCCTCGCTTCCCTCACCCCCAGCTTCCCCTTTTCCTCCCTCCCAATACTGAATGTCCAGGTTAACAATGTTATATTCACATGTATACACATATTCAAATTGAGCTTTTCCATTAATTAAACTTAGCTTTCTTCCTCCCTTACCTTTTCTTTCTGCTTTGCTGAGGTTTCCCCTCCATTATCTGGAGTCCCTCTGGTACCCATAATACTTCCAAACTTGAGCATATTAGAGAAAACATATGTTCTTTCTCTTTCTGTGTTTGGCTAATCTCACTTAACATAATGTTCTCCAGGTCTTTCCATATTCTTGTGAACAACATAATTTTGTTCTTCTTTATTGCTGAGTAAAATTCCATTGTGTGTATTTCCCATAATTTTTCAATCCATTCATCTGTTGATGGACACCTAGATTGGTTCCATATTCTGGCTATTGCAAATTGTGCTGCTATGAACATGGGTATGCATATGTTACTATAGTTCTCTGATTTCCATCCCTTTGGAAAGATATCCAGTAGTGGTATAACTGGATCATATGGTGGATCTATTCCCAGTTCTCTAATGAACCTCCACACTGATCTCCATAGCGGGTGCACTAGTTTGCACTCCAACCAATAGTGTAAAAAAATTTCTATTTCCCACATCCTTGCCAGCATTTTTTGTTATTTGACTTCTTTATGCTTGCCACTCTGATCAGGGTTAGATGGAATCTCAGTGTAGTTTTGATTTGCATCTCCCTGATTGCTAATGATGTTGACATTTTTTCATGTATCTATTGGTCATTTATATCTCATCTTTTGTGAAGTCTCTATCCAACTTAGATGCCCATTTCTTAACTGGGTTATTTGTGTAGAGTCTTTTGAGCTCTTTGTATATTCTGAATATTAGCCCTCTATCAGAGTGGTATCTGGTAAAGATCTTCTCCCATCCCATAGGCTTTCTCTTTAGGTTCTTTATGATTTCCTTTGATGAGCAGAAACTTTTTAGTTTGATGCCATCCCACTTGTTAATTCTTGTTTTAATTTTCTGCACTTTGGATGTTTTATTGAGGAAGTTACTAACTGTGTCTATATGTTGGAATGTTGAGCCTATGCCCTCCTCTAATAGCTTCAGAGTCTCTGGTCTGATTTCCAGGTATTTGATCTATCTCAAGTTGATTCCTGTGCACGGTGAGGGGTAAAGATTTAATTCCACAAATGGATATCCAGTTCTCCCAGCACCATTTGTTGAAAAGGCTGTCTTTTCTCTGGTGTATAAATTTAGCCCCTTTCTTAAAGATCAATTGACTATAAGTGTGTGGGTTTGTTTCTGTATCTTCTATTCTGTTCCATTGGTCTGTATGCCTGTTATTATGCCAATACCATGCTGTTTTAACTATTATTGCTCTTTAGTATAATTTGAAGTGAGGGATTGTGATGCCTCCTGCATGGTTCTTATTTCTGAGAATTGCTTTAGCTATTTTGGTTCTTTTCTTTCTCCATATGAAATTCATGACTGATTTTTCTAGGTCTATGAAGAATGTTGTTGGTATTTTGATAGGAATTGCATTGAATATACAGATCACTTTTGGAAGAATGGCCATTTTGATGATATTTATTCTGCCTATCCATGAGTAAGGGAGATCTTTCTATCTCCCAAGGTTTTCTTCAATTTCTTCTTTTAATGTTTTATAGTTTTCATTGTAGAGGTTTTTTACATCTTTGCTTAGGTTTATTCCTAGGTATTTTATTGGTTTTGAGATTATTGTGAATGGAATTGTTTACTTTATTTCTTTCATTGTGGATTCAGTGTTGGCATATAGAAAAGCAACTGATTTCTTAGGTTGATTTTGTATTCTGTAACTTCGCTGAATTGGTTAATAAGCTCCAGGAGTCTTTTGGTTGAGTTATTTGGGTCTTCTAGGTATAGGATCATGTCATCTGCAAACAAGGATAATTTTAATTTTTCTTTTCCTATTTGAATTCATTTGATATCCTTCTCTTGTCTTATTGCTGTGGCAAGAGTCTCGAGGACTATATTGAAAAGGAATGGTTATAGTGAGCATCCTTGTCTTGTTCCTGATTTTAGAGGGAATTCTTGCAGTTTTTCCCATTCAATATGATATTGGCTTTGGGCAAACAATAAACCTTTTCTGAAAATCACACAGAAAAATGTTATTAAATTTCAGTGCAGAGAAATATTCTCAAAATACAAAAGAAAATTCACCATAAATAAAATATTTATAAAATATTAACAAATTTAATTAAGAACTTCTACTTATCAACATATAGCATTTAAAAACACAAGGACAATGTAGGAATCATGAGTGCTTACATAATCTAGATTGTGATCTCTTCATACCATTTCTCCAAAAAGGGAAGTTGGGCACCTGATAGAAATGCCAGTTCCAAAATAGAATAACCCTTAGGTATCTTCTGTTGCCTGAAAGCTACTAGTGTCACAGCCAAAGAACACAGAAGCCAATGGAAAAGGACTCATACTGGCCAAAGATGGGACAGTTCAAGCATTTGAAAACTAATGCCTCACCATGCACGGTGGTACACTCCTGAATCCCAGTAGCTGGGAGGCTGAGACAGGAGAAGCTCAGGTTCAAGGCCAGCCTCAGCAACTAAGTGAGACTCTCAGCAACTGAATGAGACCCTATTTCAAAACAAAAAGAGATTAAAATAGCTGGGAAAGGGAAATTGGAGGTAAAATGCTCCTAGGTTCAAACTCCAGTACCACAAAAAAACAAAAACAAGCAAAACGAACAAACATCAAAAAACTAATGCCTCTAAAGAATGACAATACATAAAATATATCCAAATAATCATGTTCATAATAATATTCCAAGCATAAAAATCTTGATCACCTTTAGAAGTTACTAGAGCATGAAATCACTATTATAAAAAAAAGAATCAGTGTTTACATTGTTCTTTATTTATTGTATTTCAGGTTAACAAAATAAGTGATCAAGAAATTTTTTCATAAATGAATCACAGCTAATAAATGCAAGAAGAATGATAAATTTAAAAAATCACCAGTTTGAAATCCTTGACAAAATAATTTATATAAGCAATATTAGTGGTCAAAAATATTAAGCAAAAGATTGCTGGAGAATTTTTTAATGGAAATATTGTGCTAAAGTACCTCAACTCACTGATTAATATTGATATCACTAAAAGTGGGATGACTAGGCTTTAAGTGCCTCCTGGCCTGATGGAAAGGAACTACACAGCATGACATTTGGATATTAGCAACAAAGAACCAGAGGCTGAAGTTGAAATAATTAACATTCATATTGATAACAAATATATGAAATACTTGGGTTAGGAAAATATTTCTTAATATCCCACCAAAAAGACAATTCACAAAATAGAAAATGGATAAAATTTAAATCATCAAAATTAAAAACTTTTGCTCTTTAAAAGTACTGTTTTTAAGTAAAAGAATAAAAATAAACTGAAAGTATGAAAATAAAAAGGCAAGTCACAGACTATAAGATAGTCTTTGAAAGGGGTTAGGCCGGTACCAGAGCCAGCGAGGCTGGGATCAGAACCTGCCATGAAGCAAGGCTGGTGCTGGGGCCTTCGAGACCAGGATAGGAGTCTGTCGAGGGGTTAGGCCAGTGCCAGGGTCAGCGAGGCTGGGACGAAGCCTGCCTTGAGGCTAGGCCGAAGCCTGCCTTGAGGCTAGGCCGGTGCTGGGGCCACTGAGGCCGGGATTGGAGCCAGCTGAGGGGTTAGGCTGGTGTCGGGGCCAGCGAGACCAGAATTGGGGCCTCCCATGAGGCAAGGCCGCTGCTTGAGCCAGCGAGGTCTGGATCAGTCCACCGGGTAGCCACGCCACTACTGGGGCCGTCAAGAGTGGGATCTGTACTTGCAACGCAGCATGCATAGAGAAATATCGCAGAAAATAAAAATCAGATGCTTCCTCTAATCAGCAAAAACTAAGAGGAAAGGGGCAACAGGAAGAGGTCGAGCTATAGAAAGGGCCCTAGAGTAAAGCAACTAAGGTGACCAATCAGAGAGTATGGAATAGGGGAAGATGGAGCCTCTTTAAAACGCAGGAGGTACATAAACAAATATATCAAAGTTAATCACCAAACAAGCATGGGATCGAGGGAGAGGGTGGGAATGGGATGGGGGCTGGATGAGGGCTAATTGGATGATGTGTGCTTGTATATCCTCTCCAGTCTTGTATTCCAATGTGATATATGATTACAATGCACCAATAAAAATAAATAAATAAAAAGAAAAACACATATATGGTTAAGAACTTGTATCCATAATATGTAAAGAACTCTATTTAAATTTTGAATAGATGAACATTAACGTTATATTTATATTTATGTTATGTTAAATTTAAGACCTACTTAAATTTTTTTGAGACAAGATCTCACCAAATTGTCCAAGCTGTACTTGAATTTGCAATCCTGTCACAGTCTCCTCAATAACTGAGATTATAGGCATGCACCACTATGCTTAGTAGTTGGCACATGAATTTTTATAGCAGTTCTATATTTAATAGCCAAAATGTAGAAGCAACTCAAATTTCCATCAACAGGTAAATAGATCAATTGTGGTATATCCACACAATGAAATACTACTCAGTAATGAAAATAAATTAACTACTGTTATGACAACATGGATAAATTTTAAACTAAGTAGGAATGAAAGAAGCAGAATAAAAAAGTACATATTGTATGATTCCATTCACATTAAACACAAGGACATCTAATATATCGAGACAAAAAGATCACGAGTTGTTTAGGAAGGGAAATGGGAGGGGCATGAAGGAGGAATTGCCAAGGACCATTAAAAAGTGTTTGCCAGGATGTCAGAAAGGTTTCTGAAGGCTATGTTCAGAATAGGAAAGAACCTAGGTGCATGCATGACAGGTAAACAGATACAGGAGAATAAGCAGGGACAGGTTCTACATATTTCCCTTTGGTACCTGTTGGGTTCAATTATCAGGTTCATTTTTTAAAATTTTTTTATTGGTGCATTATATTCATACAACTTATTGGGGTAAAAAACTTGTGTGTACAAACATGTACTCATCGCTGATTTAACTCCTACCCAATTCCCACCCCATTCCCTCCCCGTCCCTCTCTCCCTTGCTTGGCTTAGTGATTTACTTCAATATGTTTAAGTACATTGTGTGTTTTAGAGATTTTCCTCTTCCCCCCTCCTTTCTCTTCCTTTAGGTTGTCTTTTTTGCTCCTCTATAGGATTTCCTCTTTCAAGAGTTCCTCCTATGACCCATTTCTCCCTAACTCTCACATATTAGGGAAATCATATCTGATTTCTTATTTTTTGTGACTGACTAATCTCTAGCATAATGTCCTCCAGTTCCATCCATTTCCCTGAAAATGATGTAATTGAGGGTTTTTTTTGATGGCTGAGTAAAATTCCATTGTGTACATATCCCACAGTTTTGTAATCCATTCATCTGTTGATGGACATCTGGCTGGTTCCATAGTTTGGCTATGGTGAATTGTGCAGCTATGAACATAGATACACATGCATTAGTTTGGTAGTTTGGTTTCTTTTCTTTTGGGTAGATACCCAACAGTGGTATTGCTGAATCGAATGGTAGGTTTGTTCCCATTCTTCTGAGGATTCTCCATACTATTTTCCAAAGTGGTTGCACTAATTTGCAATCCCACCAACACTGTCTTAGAGTTCCCACTTCTTCACATCCTCGCCAGCATCTGTTGTTGTTTGTGTTTTGAATGATTGCCATTATAGTTGGAGTTAGGTGAAATCTCAGGGTAGTTTTGATATGCATCTCTTTGATTGCCAGTGATGTTGAGCATTTTTTCATGCATTTATTGGCCATTTGAATTTCTTCTTTTGTGAAGTGTCTATTTAGTTCATTTGCCCATTTTGTTATTGGATGCTTTGTTTTCTTAGTCTTGAGTTTCTTGAGTTCTCTGTATATTCTAGATCTTAGTCCTCTATCGGTGGTGTAGGTGGCAAAAATCTTCTCCCATTCTGTTGGCTCTCGATTGAGGTTCTTGATAGTTTCCTTTGCTGAACAGAAGCTCTTCAGTTTCATGCAATCCCATGTATTGATTCTCCTTTTAATTTGTTGTGCCTTTGGGGTCTTGTTGAGGAAATGTTTGTCTGTGTCTATGTGTTGTAGTGTTGGACCTATGCCCTCTTTAAGGAGCTTCAAGGTCTCTGGTTTAATTTCCAAGTCTTTGATCCATCGTGAGTTGACTTTTGTACAGGGTGAAAAAGTAGGATTAACATCCAATTTTCTGCATATGGTTAACCAGTTTTGCCAACACCATTTGTTGAAGAGGCTATCTTTTTTCCAGTGTATGTTTTTGGCTCCTTTGTCAAAAATCAATTGGCTGAAAGTGTGTGGACTTGTTTCTGGGTCTTCTATTCTGCTCCATTGGTCTATATATCTGTTCTTTTGCCAGTACCATGCTGTTTTTATTATCATTTTTTAAGTTATTAGGGTGTCACTGGAAAACATAAAAATCAATTTTGATAATGGGATTGAGTGTGGGTATGGTGGGTAGAATGATAATCCCCCAAAGATGTTTTCATCTGAATCCCCAGGGCCTGTGGATGTGCTATCCTACGTGGAAAGAGGGAATTAAGCAGGCCAGTCACTTGACCTTAAAATTGGGAAAGTAAGCAGGTCACTGTGGTGCATGCTCCTAATCTCAGCACTTTTGAGGCTAAGGAAGGAGGATTGCAGGTTTGAGGCTAGCCTCACCAACATAACAAGACTCTATTTCAAAATAAAAATAAAAATAGAGCTGAAGGTGTGGCTTGGAGATAGAATACCTCTAGGTTCAATCCCCAGTACCAAAATAATAAAAAACAATAAGGAAAGTATCCTGGATTATCCAACTGAGCGCAAAATCATCACAGCGGTGATCATACAAACAGGAGAGCAAGAGTTCCAGTGAGCTGGGCCAGCAAAAGCAAAGCCAGGGGACTACGGTATAAGAAAGACTCCACTCGCCCTTGGTGGCTTTACAGATGGAGGGGAGCCACAAGCCGGAGAATGTGGGTGACCTCTGGGAGCTCAACAAGGCCAGCAAATGGATTCTCCCTGGAGTTTCCAGAAAGGAAGGCTGTCTCGCTAACACCTCCCTTTTATCCCAATGAGACCACTCTAGACTTCAGACCTTAAAAACAGTAAAATACTAAATTCATTCAGTGTTAAGCCCCACACTTATATTAATTTGTTATTGGGACATTAGGAAACTTATAGACTGGAGAAGCATAACATTTGAGAGGAAAGATGAGAAGAACAGCAGTCAAGGAGGGCTCCACAGGGCTGGACTCTGGGCCCCTAGAGGGCAACAGGAAAACACTGAGCACTTCAAGATAGGAGTGAGAAATGCTGGGGGGTGGTGCATGTCTGTAGTCCCAGTACTTGGGAGGCTGAGACAGAAGGAATCACAGGTTCAAGACCAGCCTCAGAAACAATAGCAAGAGTCTCAGCAACCTAATGGACCCCTGTTTCCAAACAAAATAAAAAAGGGCAAAAGGGCTGGGATTATCGCTTGGAGGTAGAATGCCCCTGGGTTCAGTCCCCAGTAACACACACACACACACACACACACACACACACACACACACACACACAATGAGAAAAGCCATGAAGGAGAAGGAGGCCCAAAAGAAGACAATCTGTGACCACTCCGACCTATCCACTGAATACCTAAATGCAAAGCCTACATTTGGGGTCTCCAAGAAGAACCGGACAGAATGAGTTTTTCTTCTGGAGTTTGGCAACAAGATTCCTGAAGGACAGGCAGAGACTTGCTGAGTAACCGAGGGAACCAGTGGCTTTATCATTCCAGTATTCTCATTTTGCTAGTTTGTGCCCCACCAGCATCTTACCTGATTTAGCACGAGGAACAGCTTTCCCAGCTCGCATATGAGCTGCAAATCTGGGACATTTTTGAAATTTGACTCCAATGTCTTCCTACAGTCCTTGACTAATCACCATACCCATTCAAACACAAGTTTTATTTTTGTCGAAACTGTTAACCAGAATCCCTTAACTCTATGATTGATTACCTAAATTGCACTAGCAGTAGGATAAGGCATTAAAAAAAAAGATAATTCTTCTTGTGCAGTCTTTGGATCCGAAAACCAAATGGAAACATTAATTTCTTAAAGCTGCAAGCAGTTACTGGATAAAACTCTGAAGGAACCTTGAACAACCCATTGAACCAAAACTACATCCTGTCCCACAAACACTCTCAGCTCATGTTGTGAAATGAAACAGACATCATGTCTTTACTCTCAGAACATAAAACACAGTATTGAGCTTCCAGTGCTCTGAAATACATATACAATTTCAGAAAGGAAGATGAATAAGTCTCCAGCTCTGTTGAAAAATAATTATGGCTTCATAGAATTTTTTCAGGTTGAACCTATTGCCAGATAATTATTTAAAATGAACATATTTTCCAACCCTCTGGAAAAGAATGCTTGGTATGTTTAGATTGGTCAGTGCACATTCAGGCATTTTATGAGTGCTTTGCTTAATCTGATGTCAATGTATTGATTTCAGGCAAAGGAGAAAGAGTATGCCCAAAGTAAAGCCACAGCACCGACTGAGTTGCTCAATAGACATTTGACTGACTTACTATGCCAAGTAGAGGAAGACAGACCGCTCACTTTCTCAGTCACCTCCCCCATAGGCTTCCTCCGACTCACAAGCTTCAAAAGCACTAATTGCTTCTCCTTCATAACTCAATACACTCATTCAGTGGTTGAGTGAGTAATAACCTACTCAACATCTGTCTTCCCTGTTAAAGTGTAAACTCCAAAAAGGGAAGGACCTACTTGACTACTTGATCCTATTCTATTTTCCTCTCTCTCTCTCTCTCTCTCTCTCTCTCTCTCTCTCTCTCTCTCTCTCTCTCTCTCTCTCTCTCTCTCATACTGGGGATTGAACCCAGGAACATTCTACCTCTGAGCTGTACCCTCAGCCCTATTTTTTATTCTTTGTTTTGAAACAGGATCTCACTAAGTTGCAAAGGGCCTCACTAAGTAGCTGAGGCTGCCACAAACCTGTGATCTTCCTGTCTTAGCCTCTCAAGTACTGGAATCACAAGTGTGCAAACCTCACCTGGCCCTTTTCTCTTACTTTTTCTCTTTCTTTCGTTTTTCTTTTGATACTAGGGATTAAAACCAGGGGCATTCTACCTCTGAGATACACCACCAGCCCTTTTTTGAAATTACTATTCTGAAATAAGGTCTCACTAGGTTGCTGAAGGTCTTGCTAAATTTCTGAGACTGACCTGATACTTGTGATCCTCCTGGCCTAGTTTCCCAAGTACTGGAATTACAAGTATGTGCTACCTGGCTTCCATGTCCTATTCCTAAAGCCTAAAACTGTGTGTAGGACATAGTAATTTATCTACAAACTTATTTTGAGTTTAGTAAATAAATGGGTAATTGCTTTATTCTCTCAGGGTTAAGAAACCTTAATCCCAAAATAACTAGGCTCCTTCAAAATAGCTCTTTCTAGACAAATACAAGGTGTCAACAATTTTCTAAATATATTACTGTTTAAGGAAATTTTCTTTCTTTGGTCTACCATACTGTGAAAACCCTCTTACTGGAAATCTTTTTAGCATGTCTACATTTAGTATGTATTTAGTATCTTTCCTTTTAACTTGTTATTGTGCTTGTATCTTATATGTTATTGAATCATAGTAAATATGTATTTAGTATGATATATATATTTGGTGGGATATATATTTAGTGGGACAATAAATAATATATAAATATAAACATTATATATATATATATATATATATATATATATATATATATATATATATATATATTGGAACTGGGAATTGAACCCAGAGGCATTCTACCTCTGAGCTACTTCCCTAGCCCTTTTTTGTTTTGAAACAAAATCTAGCCACGTTACTGTTTCTGGGGCTGGTCTTGAACCTGGAAGCTTCCTGTCTTAGCCTCCCAAGTACTAAGATTACAGGCATGTACCACCACCCCCAGCTTAGTTATGTGATTGATTTTTTTTATTTTGTTGTTGTTGTTGTTTGATACTGGGGATTGAACCCAGGACCATTCTATCTCTGGGCTATACCCCCAGCTTTATTTTATTTTTTATTTTGACACAGGGTCTCACTAAGTTGCAGAGGACCTTGCTAAGTTGCTGAGGTTGGCTGTGGACCTGTGATCCTCTTATCTCAAGTTATTATTTTTTTTTACCTTATATACTCTTAGGTTCTCCATCTGCCTGCTCTGAATTTTAGATGCTACACATAAAGGCCTTACCTTTCCCATCTTGAGGTTCCAATGCTGAGCACTAGTTCTGGCACCAGCCCCTGGAGAGGCAGAGATCAGACAGTGCTTGATTTTAACAAAGAAACAGAATCCTATCTAATGAAGAAACTCTTCAGCATTTAACATGAACAAGCAGGGAAATGGACAAACGACCTTGAAGTTCAGTTTCTTTTCTGTTAGGCTTCTTTATATCAAATTAACAAATTTATCAAAATGTAGGTAAATTTGCAAGGAGATAATTTATCAGTTTATGGTCTTAGGTTTCAAAAACAAAGGCTTCTAAGGAAAAGTATTCAGCTTGTGTGATGTCGTTAGAGGAGGGGAAAGATGGGTCTAAGCAGAAAGTAGTTCTAATCAAAGCTGTTCCTTGCTGGGTTTGGTGGCACATCCCTGTAATTCTAGTTCTTTTGAGGTTGAAACAGGAGGATCACAGGTTTGAGATCATCCTTGACAACTTACCGAGACCCTGTTTCAAAATAAAAAAATAAAAAGCGGGCTGGGGGTATAGTTCAGTTCAGGGGTATAGCACCCTTGCTTTCAATCTACAATACCACCACCAAAAAAAAAAAACTGCCCTTTTTCTTGCCAGGCATGGATGGTGGTATGTGCCTATAAGTTGTGTTTATTTGAATATGATACATCAGACCAGATCATGTGAGTTGCATATTTAAATGGAATCTTTCTTTCTTACTCTTCCTTTACCCATATATAAAAAGAAATCTATATTATAGGTAAATTGAATTTGAATTTTCTTAGCTAATTTAACTGTTATCTCACTTTCTGTTCATACTAAAGAAAGATAACTTACAGAAGAGATCTTGGCATGAAATTCCATAATTCCTTCCCCAAGGCATTGCAGGTGAGGGCAGCTTGCTGTATACCCACTTGGTCACCTTATAGACCCAGCATCACAGATCAGTAACCTGTGAACACACTTGTGTAAAAAGAAACTTCTGCTTGACACACCGTGTGTGTGTGTGTGTGTGTGTGTGTGTGTGTGTGTGTGTGTGTGTGTGTGTGTTGAAAGACAGGACTTCATGAGCAGTGCCTTAAACAAGCACACTGAAATCTTTCATCCCCTGAAGAAACTCTGAAACACTGAGGGCAAAATAACCAGATTTTTTTCCTTCCCACTGGAAACTTTTCCCCAAAATGACCTATTTCTACCAGGCTTTCAGAGTCCTTCTAAAGTATGTTTATATTTCTGTTTGAGGACAAAGAGGCAGGCTCTAACACTCACACAAACTTTATTTTTCTTCTTCGTTTAATTTCTCTTTAGACAAAAGCCCTGAATTCCAACATCTATCAATTGGCTTTCATCCCAGGCCACAAAATTGGCCAAGCCCTGAGTCCCAAGACCTCCCAAAACAGAGATTCTTGTGAATGTAAAAAGGTATCACTGATTATTCTAGCAGTGGAAGCTTTTTGTTTTCATTTGCCTCTGTTACTTAAACAATTCTTTAGAGTTGACTTTCAAGTCTACCACTTGGTCCTCTTCCTACTGACATATGTATTCCAGTTCCAGCTGATATCAACATGGTTGTATGGCTGTCCGCCCCAGGGAGGCTCACTGATGTGGTGAGTGGGCTTTCGGCAGTGGAGCCAAGCATGCTGAGTCATCAACCATCATCTCATGTCTGCCTACGTCTGACCAAAATGACAGGCTCATCTCACTAAAGTGTCACTGGGAGACCACAGCAGAAAGGATGTGGAGGACTTCTCCCAGTCATCACTAGCTACTTTAAGAGGGTAACAATTGTGTCACAGTGGAGCCATGTTATAGAAATCTCAAAGCAGCTTCTGTTTTTTTGTTTTGTTTTGTTTTGTTTTGTCCTTCAGGCCACCCCTTAAATGTGGCCCTTTTTCAATAGGTAAACTACTTTGAAAAGCTACTGAAGCTTGATACAGGTCTACTCTATGACCCAGATTTTGCATATATATGTGCATCATGGGTCTATAGCCATGCCAGTAAAAAAAAATGCTGTGCTCATCATACTATAGATGAACAAATAAGGGGACCTGAGAGGGATGGGGGGAGGGGGATGAGGGAAATTCCCTAATGTACATGATGTACATGCACAAATATATTAAAGTTAATCACAAAGCCAAACAGGAGAAGGAGGTAGGGGGAAGAATTGGGGAAGGGCTAAATGAGTGATGTGTGCATATATGCTTCTACCATCTTGTACCCCATTGAGATGTATGACTACATTGCACCAATAAAAACAACTTAAAAAAGTACTTCTATTATAAATGTGAACCAGTTAGAATATATAATGAAAGAGAAGATTTGACTACATTTTAAATAACTACCCAAAAACACCCCCTTGAAAATACCTAGGGAAAGTTGGGCACAGTGGCACATGCCAGTAATCCCAGTACTTGGGAGGCTGAGACAGAAGGATCACAGGCTTGAGGCTAGCCTTAGCAATTTAATGAGACCTTAGCAACTTAGTGAGATTCTATTTTAAAATTTAAAAACAATTTTTTAAAGGGGCTGGATATATAGCTGTGTAGCTTAGCGGTAGAATCAAGGGCTTGATTCAATCCCTAGTACAAAAAAAACAAAAATAAAAACAAACATGGGAGGCTGAGACAGGAGGATTGTACAGGTTTGAAGCCAGCCTCGCTACTTAGTGAGACCCTTTCCCAAATAAAGTATAAAATAGGTCTGGGAGTATAGCCTGGTGGTAGAAAAGCCCCTGGATTCCACCTTCAGTACCACAAAATAAATAAATAAATAAATAAATAAATAAATAAATAAATAAATAAATAAATAAAAATAAAGTCAAACAAAAACTCTAGGGGAAAAAACTGCAAAAGAAATATAGAAACCCTATGAAGGAAACTTCAAAGCACTTCTAAAACACAAAAAGTTGAATCTAAAAATTGGAATTCATATTATGTTCTTGGATAAAGAAATTCATCATTATAAAGATAGCCGTGCTCCCAAAGTTAACTTATTAATCTACTGTGATTCCAATGAAAACACCAATAAAATATTTCATAAAGAAGATAAAATTATTCTATAGTTATATGGAAAAAAAGGACAGACAAAAATAACTAGGAGCTAAGAAAGTGAGTAAAGGTAGAGAGGAGGCAAATGCCTATCAGTTATAAAAACATATTCTAAAGGTTCAATGTGGTGGGACATGCCTCTAATCACACTACTTGGGAGGCTAAGACAGGAGGATCTCAAGGCCAGCCTCAGTAACATATCCCCAACCTAGTGACACTTTGTTTCATAACAAAAAATAAAAAGTGGCTACATGTGTAGTTAGAAGGTATAATGTCCTATAAAGAATTCTTAAAAGGTGAGAGAGAAAGAAAAAAAAATAATTGAAAAACAGTCAAAAGAATAGGCAGTTTATAGAAAAAGAACATGACCCCTGGACATGTGAACAGATAGCTAATCTCTTTCATAATATGAAAAATACAAGCTGAATGTGGTGGTGCATGCTTGTAATCCCAGTACTTGGGAGAAGATCACAGGTTCACAGCCAGCCTCAGCTACTTAGGCCCTCTGCAACTTAGTGAGACCCTGTTTCAAAGTAAAGAATTTAAAAGAAAATAGGGCTGGGGTATAAGTTAGGGGTAGAATGCCCCTGGGTTCAATCTCCAGTACCACACATACAAAAAAAAAAAAAGGAAAAAAAAATACAGAGCAAAATCATGCTGCAATTGCTATTCCTTAGTTAAACTGGCAAAAATCCAAGTTTTTTGTTTTGTTTTGTTTCTGGTACTGAGGATTGAACCAAGGGCATTCTACTTCTGAGCTATTACCCCCTTCCCCTTTTACTTTTTTATTTTGAAACAGAGTCTTGCTAAATCTCTGAGGCTGGCCTTGCACCTGTGATCCTCCTGCCTCATCCTCCCTAGCACTGAGATTATAGGTGTACAGTACCATGCCCTAGATCAAAATCCCAGTTTGACAATAAACCACTACTGAAGCTGTGTGGAGCAGGGACATAAACTGTAGTGTGAAATGTATCATTTGATGTTCATTCATCACTAACTGGCTTTGACAAAGCAGCCCGCCAGCATCCAAAACTAGCTTAACTCTACTAGAATTTCCTAGTAATTTCTTCTGTGCTATAACCTTCAAATGTTGAATAAACCTGTGACATTGTGGAAAGACACAGAGCATGTGTGGCATATCCATCTTAGGACCGTGTGGCCGTTGTTCATAACAGGAGCTATGAAGAAGCATGCCCTTTATACAGTACTGGTAAGCCTCCAAAATGGTGCAGCCTAAGAAGGGGAATCTAGCAAGACCTAAACAATTTTATGTTCTTTTTTTTCTTTTTCTTTTCTTATCTTTTCCTTTCTTTTTTGTATGTGTGTGGTACTGAAAATCGAATCTAGAGGCATTCTACCTTTGAGCTACACCTTCAGCCCTATTTTTAAAATTTATTATTATTGTTATTGTTATTATTATTATTATTATTATTATTATTATTATTATTGTGGGTCTGGGGATGGATCCCAGGGGCATTTGACCTCAGAGCTACACCCCCTGACCAATTTTTTATTCTTTATTTTGAAACAGAGTTTCACTGAGTTGCGAAGGACCTCACTAAGTAGCTGAGGCTGCCTGTGAACTGTGATCCTCCAGTCTCAGCCTCCCAAATGCTGGGATCACAAGCGTGCACCACCACGCCCGGCTTATTTATTTTAAAAGAGGGTCTTACTAAGTTGCAGATGGCCTCACTGAGTAACTGAGGCTGGTCTCAAACCTGTGATCCTCCTGTCTCAGTCTCCCAAGTACTGGATTACAAGCATGTATCACCATGCCCAGCTTGCATGTACTTTTTGACCTAGCAACCTCATTCTAGGGAATACATTTTTTTCCCTAGGAAGATATTTTGACAATATACATCAATTAGCATTAAACAGAATACATTCGATGTCGGGGCCCACTCGGCAGGACCGAGGTGGCACCCAGGCTTGTTGCCAGCGTGGACTCAAGATGGCGCCTGGGCTTGCAGCCAAGTCACGAGGCTCACGAGGCTGGCGGTGCCCTGAGCCTGCGCAGTGAGCCCTATCAGGCGCCTTACGGATGATTAGTGACGCAGCGCCTCGTGCTACCACCTGCCCGCCCAGGAGAAGGTTAAAAAGCGCGCATGCGCTAGCGGGCGGGAGCTAAGAGGGTTGGTGGAGTGATGGGGGAGAAGATGGAGAAGATCTATGGGAACTGTGCAAGAACCTGGGGTAATAAAACTGCTTGAGGAAGATCGTGTAAGAGTCGTCACTGCGACCGACAAGTGGTGGCCCGTACGGGGACCTTCGCTTTGATCAGAACCTCGGCAGTCCAGGGCAGCTGGCTGGTAAGTGCTGGCTGGTAAGTACTCCTTTGACTCTGAAAAGGGAGGAGGAGGCTCCGTTTACGGAGGGTTATTTTCCCCGATCAAAGGGGGCTCCATTAAGGAGGAATTTTCCCCGATCAAAGGGGGCTCCATTAAGGAGGAATTTTCCCCGATCAAAGGGGGCTCCATTAAGGAGGATATTTAGTAAATAAGGCTCGCGGATAAGCGAGGCTCGCGGAAAAGCGAGGGACAGCGCTGTATTTTCCCCGATCAAAGGGGGCTCCATTAAGGAGGATATTTTTTAGTGTAAGCAAGTTAGAGAATCGGGCTGGTCCTGATTCGACAAGATAGGAGTAAATAAGGCTCGCGGAAAAGCGAGGGACAGCGCTGTGAAGGTTCGCAGGTGTTGCGACGAAAAGGTCTAAGGTTGCTAAAGTGAAAGCAGTCATTTTAGAAAATTTGAAAGCAAAAGAGATTTCTAAGAAGAAAGAAGCTCTGTTAGAATTCATAGAAAAAATGAAACGCCCTAAACCTTCCGCTCCTCCCCCTCCTTCTCCTAATCCGCCACCATAGATGGAAAACACCTGAGGTTAGCTGGAAAAAAACTTAGAAAATGAAGAAAGAAACTAAGATAGAAAATGAAGGCGCCTAATGTGTAAATAGTAATAAAGGATAGGTCAGAAGATTAGTTCCTAACGTAAGAGTTGTAAAAATATACAATGGGTCAAAAAATAAGTTTTTTGTTTTTTGCATATATGTTAGAAGATATGCTCTGTGTTAAGTTTCCTAAGGAAGAAACTGCTGCTCGGTACCGTAGAGATGAGTTGTTTTCTTTAAGATCTTTGGGGAACTATTTCTACTTTCCCTCTTCCTTTACCTTGGTTAATGATAGTTTAGGTTGTTTTATTGATACCTGTTTTCTGACTTTCTGCTATGCTTCTATGCATCCTTGGAGACTTTGGAATTTCTGCTCTTATTGCTGTAATTGTGGCCTCTGTGGCCGTGGCAGTTATTGCAGCCACTATGAATGCTCTATCCTCACATGTGGCTGCTGGCATGGCTCAGCAAGCTCAATTATCTGGACTATATGTATAACGTATGTGCAGTATCAGAATTTCTCCCATGCAGGCAATTTGTTTCGTCAATTAAGCAAGACGCTTCTAGGAACTTGGAGCCGTGAATTTGAACACACCATGATTGAGCTATGAGCATCCATCGCTGCAATTAATTCTACCCGTGTAGAAGTTGCCGCAGTACAACAATGAATGGACTTAAAACATGGAACATTGGGTTTTTTAAAAGACTGGGGTGGCATGGCGTTCTGGGCATTCTTGTTGGTGGTAGCATGATGTTTCATGGTTGGATATATCAGGCGAACTCGACAACGCACACTGCAACAACAGCGCATATTGGTGCAAGCTCTGGCAGCCCTAGAAGCTGGCTCATCTCCCCATGTATGGCTCAGTATGCTGGATCGGTAGTCAGTGACGGGTAAGATCGTCCCCGGGACCTTTCAACCTAAGACAGGGAAACAATCATGCTATTGTTCTCCCAATGATGGGTAAGAATGGTCCTTGAGGGTCGACAACCTAAGACAGGCACGATCCCGAGCCTTATTTTAATAAAACAAAAAGGGAGATATGTCGGGGCCCACTCGGCAGGACCGAGGTGGCACCCAGGCTTGTTGCCAGCGTGGACTCAAGATGGCGCCTGGGCTTGCAGCCAAGTCACGAGGCTCACGAGGCTGGCGGTGCCCTGAGCCTGCGCAGTGAGCCCTATCAGGCGCCTTACGGATGATTAGTGACGCAGCGCCTCGTGCTACCACCTGCCCGCCCAGGAGAAGGTTAAAAAGCGCGCATGCGCTAGCGGGCGGGAGCTAAGAGGGTTGGTGGAGTGATGGGGGAGAAGATGGAGAAGATCTACGGGAACTGTACAAGAACCTGGGGTAATAAAACTGCTTGAGGAAGATCGTGTAAGAGTCGTCACTGCGACCGACAATTCGACTTCCGGGAAGATGGCGACCGAGAAAAGCGGGGCTTAAGAGCCCCGCTAACAACCAATCTCCATTACCACAAAATCAGCGCCTTTCATAGCCAGAAAACACCATCACCAGAGAAACAAAAAAATCACCAGGCTCCAGAGAGAAAGCAGACTGAGAACAGAGCTCAGAGCCACAGAGGAGATACACCGGCCTCACGCCCGAGGACGCGGCAGCAGCGCTTTACTGCCGGCGGCAGTGGCAATTTCACTGGACGGCTACAGCAAGCCGAGGTGAGCCGCTGCAGAACAGCCAGGCGGGATTTCTCGGCGCAGGGAGCATCTAAAGCTCCCAGTGGCTGAGCTCAGCACACGCTGCAGGGATTCAGAGTGGAAATCAAAACCAAGAAGAAATACGCCAGCCTCACGGCCGAGGGCGTAACAGCGGCGCCATATTGCCGCCAGTGGCAGCAGCAGCGAATTCACCGAGTCCAGTATAGCTACATCTGCGTACTCAAGAACAGTGAGTCAAACTGCGGGCCACAGAGGAGAAATCCCAGTACTGTACTCCCTGGGACTTGACCCAGTGGGGGAGTGGCAGTGGCAGAGATAGCAAACCATAGGAGAACGTGCAACCTGGCACCCCCCCCACAGTCTAAAGCAGCCTCTATTGACATTCTGGGTTGGAGACTCTGTGATACAACCCAGTAAAGGAGTAGTGGGGTCTGAGATACTACTGACTCGAGATCCAGAACACCTTAAGCGAAGTCATAGTGACCCAAGGGAAGAACCCAGAGAAGGCACAAACTTCCAAAATCATGGGAAAGAGGAATAATACTGGAGCAATGAATGCTCACAACCCCACAACATCAGAACCCGATAAAACAGAAAATCAGAGATTTCTAGAAGATCAAATCAGGAAAATAACTGTAGAAATAATAGAGGTGCTTCGAAAAGAACTCAGAGAGAGCCAAAAAGAGATAAAGGATGCAATTAATGAAGTAAAGGCCTCAATTCAAAGCACAAACAACCAATTAGACCACATGGAGAACAGAATCTCACTCTTAGAAGATAATCATTCCAAAAATGAACGCATAGTTTCTAATCTAGAAAAAAAATCCGACAGCAGGAATCTGATATTGAAGAAATATGGGCTGATTTTAAGAGAGCTAAACTAAGAATAACTGGAATAGAGGAGGGAAAAGAAAGTGAAACCAAAGGGATCAACAATCTCTTCAGGGAAGTAATAGCAGAAAATTCTCCAAACACAGGGCAAGAGGTTGATACACAGGTCCAGGAAACTTATAGAACTCCCTTTAGACAGGATCGGAGAAGAGGATCCCCACGCCACATAATTGTCAAAATGACCAATGTGGAAGCCAAGCAGAGAATCTTAAAGGCAACAAAAACAAAGGGCCAAGTGACACTCAGAGGCAAACCAATTAGAATCACTCCAGACTTCCCAAACCAAGTCATGAGAGCTGGAAGGGCTTGGAGTAACATATTCCAAACTCTGAAAGAAAACAACTTCCAGCCAAAAATTTCCTACCCAGCAAAACTTCCTATCAAATTAGATGGAGAAATAAGAAGCTTCCATGACAAACAGAAACTGAAGGAATTTATGTCTTCAAAACCAGCACTAGAGAATATACTCAAAGAGATTAACTACAAAGAAGAAATAGGTAACATAGACCAGAACCAGAGAAACAAGATTTTCCATCCAACAGACAATTAAGATTGGTTATCTGTGGAGACTCATTATTTATGTTAGTCTTTTACCTATCTCTAAATGGTATTGTTTGCCTTTATTGTTGTTAATTTTTAGGATTTCTAGTTGGAATATTAATATACCTTCAGATATAGCATTTGGAAATATTTTATCCCATTCTATTAGTAACTTTTAACTCTGTTTATGTTGTCTTTGGATATACAATATTTATTTTTATTTTTTAGGGAGTTTGTATTCTCTTCTGTTGCCTTTGCCATTGAAATCATATCCAAGAAATCACTGCCAATTTCAATGTTGTGAGGTTTAATGACCCAGATTTTCTCCTAAAAGTTTATAGTCTTAAGATTTATATTTAGGTCTTTTACCTATTTTGAGTTAATATTTGTATATGGGATTAGGTAAGGGTCCAATTTTATTCTTTTCCATGTAATTATTATTTTTCAACAATATTTAGTTAAAAGATTAATATTTCTACCACCAAATGTTCGTGGAAACCTTGTCAAAAATAACTTGACAATATAGGGAAGAATTTAGCTCTAGGCTTTTATTTAACTCCAATGGTTTATATATCTGCCTTTAGAATAGTACTACACTGTTTCAATTATTGTAGCTTTATATGGTTTGAAATCAGAAAATATATATCTTCTAGCTTTGTTCTTTTTCAAGATTGTTTTGGGTATCTAGAGTCCATATTCCATATTAGGATAGATTTTTTTCCTGAAAAACAAATATATAAATATATGATAGTTTCACCTAAAAAAATAGAAAAAAATATTCTCTGGTAAGAAAGAAAGTAAAAAGAAATATTGAAATGTTATCTTTAAGTCATCAAAAGCTTGGTATCAGACAAATGAAACTGTTATGTGAGATTATCATTTTAAATTTTGGATAAATTGCTATAATACTAGATGTCAACCACTATGCGAAGCATGGGAGGGAGGGATGGGGAGAAAGTGGGGTGGGGATCGGGTGGGGGCTGACTGGGCGATGTGTGCATGTATGTCTACAAAAGTTTGTATTCCACTATGATGTATGAATACAGTGCACCAATAAAAAATAAATAAAAAATAAAAAAAACAAAAACAAAAACAAAAAAAACACAGAATACATTCAAGGGTTTTTATTGTGGCCTTGCTCATAATGAGAAAATATTAGAGGCAATCCAAATGTTTATCAGTAGAGAACCTGGTGAACAAATTATAATAGTCATACAATGAGATGCAAAGAAGTTTTTAAAGAATGAGGAAGGAATATATGTATTAATATAAAGTGATCTGATCTCTATGATATATTAAATGAAAAACTTACAGTTTTCACTGTGTGTGTATATATATATATATGTATATATATATACACACACATATGTATTGTGTATGTATATATATAATAAGACTATGTTTTGTGTCAGAAAAAATAAAAATATAACTAAGAAAACTATAAGCATAAACCTTCCCCCAAACAACTAATGAACATGAGAGGTGGTAGACAAAAGGAACAAGGAAGAGGGAGGAGAGGATAGAAATAAAAATGAGACTAGTGCGACTATATATTTTGACTTAAAAACAGGTAAATATTTTACTTATTTAAACAATAGATTACATCCTAGAAGAAATTTGAAAATAAACTGAATTAAATGAAACTGATATCTTCTTTTTGTGAAGCTTCTAGTAGACTCTTTTGCCCATTGTTCTTTTTATTGGGTTGTCTGTCTTGTCTTATTTGTAAGAAAAGAGAAGGACTTTATAAAAATGGGAATAAGTGCTTTCTTGAGCATGTGCCATTGCAAATATTTGTTCCCAGGCTCTAACTTGCTTTTTCACATTCCAGGTTTTTTGTTTGTTTGATAAACATAAGTTCTTAATTTCATTAAAGTTCAATTTATAAGTATTTTCCTTTTCAGTAAGTATTTTATTTTCTTTCTAAGAAATCTTTGCCTACTTTAAGCTATCAATAAAGGCTTTTCTATGTTTTTTCTGAAGCTTTATTGCCTTATAATTTCACACTTAGATCAACAATATGTCTGGATTTAATTTTTTATGGTGTAAGGAAGAATCAGGATACAGTTTGCCATATGAATATCCAGTTGACTGGTATTGTTTACTAATAGGATCGTCCTTGACTCCCCACTGCATGGCATCCTCACCTTTGTCATAAATCAGGTCACAGATTCACACACACACACACACACACACACACACACACACACACACACTTGCTTTTTACTATCTTTGTACTAGTTCATTTTTGCATTGTAGTTTTATAAAATCCACTATATTAATAAAGTAGCTCTCCCTGTTACTACATCTCTGGAAGATAGCTAAATGGGATTTTGATCAGACTTGGAGAGTGTGGCTTTGGATTACCTGATCTACGGCACAGAAACATAACAAGACAGATCTTCATTCATTTATGATGGGTTATGCCCTGATAGAGCCATCTTGCATTAAAAACACTGTAAGTCAAAAAACATTGAATACACTTGACCTACCATACCTTGTAGCTCAGAAGCACAGCAACCAGTTGAGTACCAATTGTTGGCCTTCATGATTAGTGACTGAGTGGAAGCAGTAGCTCTCTGCTGCTGCTCTCCATCTCGGAGAATATCACTGACCTAGAAAAGGAACAAAATTTATTTCTACTAAATGCATATTGCTTTTACACCATCATAAAATTGAAAAACCTGCCTGGCATAGTGGCCCAGTACTTTGAAGGCTGAGACAGGAGGATCACAGGTTCAAGGTCAGGTACATTAACTTAGTGAGACCTTACTTATAGGTAAAAAACAAATAAATAAAAAGGGCTGGAAGTGGATCTTAGAGGTAAAACACCCCTTGGTTCAACCCCCAGCATAAATAAATAAAACTAAAAGCCATAACATCCTAAGTCAAGGACTTATCTGGCTGGGCATAGTGGTACATACATGTACTCCAAGCTACTTAGGAGACTGAGACAAAAGGATTACAATTTCAAGGCCAGCCTGGGAAATTTATGAAACTCTGACTTAAGAAAATAGGAGCGAGATGTGGTGGTGCATGCCTGTAATCTCAGGACTTGGGAGGCTGAAACAGGAAGTTTGCAGGTTCAAAACCAGCCTTAGCCCTGTGCGATTTAGTGAGAACTTGTTTCAAAATAATAAAATAAAAATAAAATAATAAAATACAATAAAATATAAAATACAATATAAAATATATACTATAAAATAATATGAAATACATAATATAAAATAAATATAAAATACAATAAAATATAAATAATACAATACAATAAAATTAAAAAAATACATCTGGGAGGTGTAGCTCAGAGGTAGAATGTCACTAGGTTCAATCCTTAGTACTACAAAAATAAGAATAAAAAAGGAAAGAAAATAGGAAGACTTTAGAACCATGTAAATATAGGAAATAAAAGTGCTAGAGATACAGCTCAGTGGTAAAGTACCCCTGAATTCAATCACTGGTATTTCGAAAATCTCCAAGTCTAGGACCATCTGTATTATATCATCTGATCAGGGTATCCATTGAAAGTATGGGAAAGAAGGAGACATGACCAGAAGACTCATTGTCATATCACATGCTCCATGCAGAAGCTGCCAGCCTGAAAGCACTAACTGGTAGGCAATACCCTGCAAGGATGGGTGCCATCCAACAGGACACAGTACACATACTGACTCAGAACTCCATAGGACCCTGTGTCTCCTGTAAGAAAGATGAATGGGCCAGAAAGCAAGGTGTGTAAAAGCAAAGGGTGGCCCCCCTTAAATATCATTCTTGAAGACTCACTAGGGGACTGTGCTTTCTGAGGACTCCTTATAACCAGGACCAGCAGCAAGATCAGAAGTCATTGTCTTGCAGAGATAAATGACCCTGATCAGGAGGAAGCGTGGCTGCCATTATACAAGTGGGATAGGAGGGATGTGTATGGAACTCAGGTGATGCCTGGAGGCATTTTCTGTTTCTGCAGGTCTGATCTTAGGTATGAATGAACAAGTGCAGCTTCCAGTCCAGAGAAGAGTGTGGTTGCCAGGGTTCCCACTGCAAAGAAAGAAAATTTGGGTGAAACCAATAAGTAAGCTCTGAGGCCAGAGAGGTGGCAACTGAAAAAGTAGGGAACTTAGAATGGCCATAGGACTGTGGGGCAGGAGACAGTGGAGACCAGATGGAGCCTTTGGCTTTGCTAACAGCCTTGGCTATTAATGCTTTGAGAATCTGCCTTACTTTTCAAGCTCAGACTACACATTTCTAAGATAGCTCCCAGCCAAGGACACAACAGCAAAGACATCAGGGCCTGGCTTTTTCTGCAGACTCCTCTAACCAATATGCTCTGGAGCTCCTTGAGAAACTGGCTGAGATTTGTCAGATCTGCATCATGGTCTGGGGCTTTCCCTGCCCAATTCTTACTTTTCCTTTTGTTATCCCAGAATTCCTCCCCCATAAACCTCTTGCCCTCCTAACTTTGTCTGAGAGTTGGCTTTCTCCAGGTCTTAGCCAGCTGTGGGGGGTATAGTTCAGAGGTAGAACACCCTTGGGTTCAATCCCTAGTACCAAAAAATAAATAAATAAATAAATAAATAAATAAATAAATAAATAAAAGGAAAAAAGAATGTATTACATCAACAGACCTAGATAGTGGGTTTAAGATTTGGGGGAAAATATCAGGGATTTATTTATTTAATTTTTTTTTGTGTGTGTGGTACTGGGGTTCCTGGAAGCCTTTCTACCTTCGGGCTACACTCCCAGACCTATTTTTACATTTTTATTTGGAAACAGGGTCTCCTAAGCCAGCACGCGAGGCTGGCTTCGAACCTGCGTGATCCTCCTGTTTCTGCCTCCCAAGCGCGGGGATTACAAGCGTGCGCCACCACGCCCGGCTTATTTAATTATTTTGTGGGTGTGTTACTGAAGATTGGTTTCAGACACATGAGAGGCATTCCACCTCTGATCTACACCCACAGCCTTTTTTTTTTTTTCCCTGAGGCTGGTCTTGAACCTATGATTCTCTGTTTGTTTCAGTCTCTCAAAAACTGGAATTATAGCTTTGGACACCATGCCCAACTTTATTTAATGATTCTTAATAATTCTTTTGAAAAATGCAGGGAAGACCAGCTAGAAATAAAATCGTAGCTAAAATCCACTGAATAGTTACTATGTGCTTAATACTTGCTTATTCCCACTTATTCTTCACACAAAGCCATATGATGTATGTAGTATTTTTTGTTATTCCTATTTTACTAATGGGCAACTGGGAGTGCCCCAGTTGACACAATAAGTGAAAGAGTCACAATTTTTACCCAGGAAAGCCCAATCTATTAACCATTACACCACACCAGTTATCTAGAGTTGTTTTTACCAAAGAATCTTAATGAATTTGAAAATTGGTTCCAGGCAACAAGTTACAGGGCACAGAGCACCAGGAAATGTGTACCCATAAAAACATATTTGGCTCCATCTAAAATTATCATCTATGTTCCTGGCCAAGTAACCTCAAAATCCCTTCCTAAAATCATTGATTCCACTTTTTGCCATTATAAATTAGCCAGTTCTTGCAAATTTTTAGAACATAAACTTTTTCCTAAAATATCTGCTTTTGCATGTGACCCCAGGGGATAATTGGGATCTAGTCCTAGTCTCTGGGCTGCTCACAGCAGATGTCAGGCATTAGAGGATTGTTAGCTCCCTCCTGAAGGGGTTTTTAGGATAGCAAAACAACAGTTTTATAGATAGGGAGGACATAACTGCCTCCTTGTACAATGAAATTTCAACAGTGGGGTTTTAAGAGAGATTTGATTACTTAAAAATCTCTGATCCTTTTTCTTCTTACCACAGTCTTAGCCCTGCAAATACAAGTTAGGGGTTCTTAAGCATACTGATTATGGAAAATTGAGGAATTTCTGCCATAACTTCATGGAAATAAAATTCTGAGACTAATTTTGTAGGCTGTATTTTTAATATGCAGGCTTGGCAAGTATGTTATGTAAAAATCTGTATAGATATCAGAAAAGTGTCCACTTAGCAGAAACTGTATACTGGGATAATTGGGTGTCATTTAAACGTGGCTGTGAGAGAGGTTCACAGAAGTATCCTTGGACTTCAGATACCCAAGAGCAGCTGTTAAAAGGCATCAGTACGTATCTACCAGTGAAGTCTAATGGATTTGGATATTTCTTACACTAGTGAGAGAACGGTGTCAGGGAAATGTGCCAGCTGTGCCTCATACACAAAGAGATGTGCAGAAAAGCTGAGAGAGTTCACAGGAAGCTTCCTTTTGTTGGAATGAGTCCTCAGTTCAGGAGCTCAGGATCTGCAGGGTCTTTAGCTAACGTGACAGAAAAGAATTTCAGCATGCACCAGTCAGAGCTGTGGACAGAGGTTTATTTGGGGGAAGGGGAGGAAATACACATTCAAGAGAGAATGCAGGCTACCTCAAGATGAGAAAGGCATCTTGGGGAGTTCAGGGTTCTCTCCTTATAGGGGACTTTCATGAGGGGTGGGCTGGAAAAGGTATGTGAAGATGAGCTTAGTCCAGTAGTCCCGAGTCAGCCTTAGGGTCCTCAGGTTGATTGGGGTCCTCATTAACCGATTGACAGATAAGCTGGAGTGTCCTAAATTATAAATTTCTCATACTATCATATCTGTCTTGTTATCAGTGCACAGGACAATTGTAGTTTCATTTAGTTAATTCTAAGGTCTACAGGTTTCCCAGAAATTTAGGAGAGTCAGGCCTGGGAAAGAGAATTGGTTTGTAGAATAGAGGATGAAGCACTTCAGCTTCAGGTTCTTATATTAAAGTTATATTTTTACTTCTCCTTCCTGTCTGTAGCCTTTCTACCTACTTATTTCTTTTATCCTACATCACTTTCTTTAGGATCCTCAAGCCACAGGTATCAGAATCCATCAGTCAGAGTCTCTGTGGATCCAGCGAAGGCACACCACACCACACCAGTGTTCCTGGGGTTAGTATCTGATCAACCTTTTCAGGCTTTCTCCCTGCCATTTGCTAGGTAAGTGCTTTGTGAAAGAGGGAGGGTTGTGAGCTTGATCTTCAGTGTCCCATCTGAGACATCAACATTATGCATCCTTTCTACTAGAAGGAGTGGTGAGGCAGAGCAGAGGACAGGGAACAGAAAAAGATTACAATGGCCATCTGCATCCCTCTTCAGTGATGTTGGGGAAGATGAGAGACTGGTGGACTTCAGGAATCAGGGCCCTGACCAGCCCACAGATTATTCAACTTAAGGACCAAAACTGTGAAAAAGTCATTGGTTCCCCAAAACCCAATTTTGACCAATCCTAAAAGAATAGATAGAAAACCTCAGGAAGGGTTAAAAGCCCACTCCCCAATGGCTTCAAGATCTCTCTCATTCTGGGATCCCCCTCTTGTGTGTGTGGGGCTGCTTTGTTTGCTAATCTTTTCCTGACTTAAAATAAACTTTCATATTTCTATACTCTTTATTAGTTCTTGGACTTTATTTGTTGGGATCCATGGACAAAAACCCTATGAGGAGACACCTCCCTTTCAGTGGTAGGGTCACGGGTACTTGAATTAGCAGTGAAACTGAGGTAAGATAGAAGAAATAAACTATTAGGTAGAATGGAGATGAACAGGAAAGGGAAAATATAGTTTTAAAATCTAAAAGAAACTTCATAATCCTTAGTTTCACTTTACAGAGCTTATTTGTTCTTAGACAAAAGCTGGACCCACACTTTTAATCATAATGGCCTAGCTTCATACCAAAAACTCCTGAGATACTAAATCCCAAAGAGGAAGTATTACCTTTTGTTGAGCCCTGCACCCCATCTTCAGGCCTTAATTTCCTGGGAGAAAAAAATCCCAAAAGGGTTCTCATCTTTTGTCAAGCCCAAAAAGGAGCCCAGCACCTACCAATGAAATGTCAAAAACCTAAAAATTCAAAGATAAGAGACCATCATCCCATGTTGCCTTATTCCCACCATGTGCTCCTAGCCACTTCCCTCTCTAGGTCCCCTATAAGATGAGGATTGAAAAGATGCTAAGGCCTGCACTCCTGCATTCTCTCTCAAACTGGTACCTCTCACTTTCCTAAGTAAATCCATCTTTCTCTCTGACAAGCGAGTGCTGAAATTCTTTTTTGCCACGTAGGCCAGGAACCCTACAGAATTATCATGTTTTCTCATGACAGTACCACTGCTGCCTTCAAAGTCACACTTTCCTATTAGAGCTGTAGCAGCAAAAACTGTATGGCAGCGTCCTGTGGCTTGATCCCCAAGGTGCTAGTGAGTGGATATTATGATGCCACTTGCAGACAGCCTGCCCCTCCACTCCAGGTTGGACCTCTAGAACAGAGGAAGCAACAGTGATCCTCTATGTACATGGCTGCCTTCAGAATGTCCCATGAGCCCACTGTAAAGGTTACAAAGGAGGCAATCAGCCAGCGAAGTACCAGAACCAGAGTCTGCTTTTAATCAAAAGAATCAGCACCTCAGCACCTTCGGGATTCGGGGCGAGGTCAGCAGGTTGGGGGGAAAGAACCGACGAGCCACCCACCTGCAGAGTCACGTGTAGTGCAGATGGCCCACTGAGTCGCCCACATGGTGGGGCAGAAGTAGTCCTGCTTTTAAGCCAGTATTTTTGGGGATGGGATAAAGCATGGAAACCAATTCTCTTGCAGAATCTGTAGTCTCAGAATCTCAAGTATGTCTCATGAAGTTTGGTGTCTCGAGGCACCTAGGCACCTGGACTCTCGCGATATCTCTGCTTCCAGGGTTCTGCTCCTGTTCCTGCTGCGAGATCACATGGGGTAGGGGAGGGACCCGAACTATCACCTATCTGATTGGCCAAGCTTAAATCACATCTGAAACTTAATGAGGAAATTAGAAGATGGAGGTTTCAGCTTGCCAGTCTGTGTAGTATAGGAAGGTACCTAGAAGAAAGGGAAAAGGAAGGTGAGTATGATGGCACCATGTAGCTCTGCCTGTGTCTCAGAGGAAGAAAAAGGGTGGGCTGTGGAGAGCTGGAAAGAGGCTTCTCTTGGCTTAAGGATATTAGCAGAATCAGAAAAGAGGAACAACATTCAGACAGGTCAGATGTGGACAGTTGGTCTGTCTTATTGAAATCCCTGTTAAATGCTGCCCTCTGATGTTTGTGGAGTAAACTACTTTTGAGAAATGCTTAAACACAACCTAATTAGGCAATAGGTCTAGTTGTAGTTTTCTGTGGTAAATAGCAATGGATGCCCCAAACTGCACAGAAACCAGGAAACACCCAAAGCTAAATTGTACACCAAAACAGGTTCATAATGATTTGTTCAACTGACATTTGGATCAAATTTTGCCCAGGTGTTACTGACTCAGACCTTTTGGGATAGGTTACTTTCCGTCTCCATAATCAGAGCAGGGATGTTTTAAGCATTCCTTGTGGTTTGTGAAATAACGAGAAAGCACATGTCATTTTAACTATGGTTTGTACAGGATATGGATCCAAGTGAAACTTTTAGTAAAGTTTTCACTTTATTAACAGGATTGTTAATTTGACTTTTCTTTGCATCCTGTCTTTACAAGTCACCCCTAACAACAATATTACTATCTTAGATTAGGTGATTAGGAAATACATGTCAGTAGAAAATAAGTGTAGATCAACACAAAAAATATTCTGAATAAACCTATTCACCAGTTCAACCCCAAAATGAAAATGTTGTTTAAATTTTTCATTTATAGCTACCGATAGAGAACCAAAACACAAGCCAAAATTAGGGACTAAATAATAAAATCCAAGGATCGGGTGATGTCCCATCGACACCTATGGTCTCACTCTTATGGCTCATGTCCTTACCTTTCCATTCTGTTCTCAGATATTACCTCCTCAGGAGCATGGTCCTATCTAAAAGGCCCAGGATCCATGCTCATAGAGAGTAAGCCATAGTCACTGCCTCTTCTCTCTTCTTTCCTCACAGTCATTTTGTGGTAAACTGGAACTTTAATATTTTTGGATCAATCAAGGTGGGTTAGAGTAGGTCTCACTTTGGACAACTTTATCTAAGTTGTCTGTATTGAGGCCAGGGACAAAAGCTCTTATATCAATCATGTGATAGTTTGTTTTACCTTGCAAATCTCCCTTCAGTATATGCCTTTACTTTGTCTTCAATAGCAAGATTTAAATATTCCTTGGTCTCTGACCAGCAATTTCTAATAGCACCTCAATCTTTTTTTTTTTTTTTTCAGTACTGGTGATGGAACCCAGGGGCATTCTACTTCTGAGCTACACCCCAAGCCCTATTTTTTATTCTTTTTGTTTGAGGTACTGGGGATGGAACCCAGGGGCATTCTACCTCCAAGGTATACACCCAGAACTATTTTTTATTCTTTATTTTAAGACAGGATCTCACTGAGTTGCAAAGGGCCTCACTGAGTAGCTGAGGATGTCCGTAAACTGGATCCTCTTGTCTCATCCTCCCAAATGCTAGGATTACAAGCGTGCAACACCATGCCTGGCAGCACCTTAATCTTGCTATGTTTTGTAATGGGATTCAGGCATGGAAAGTCAAGTAGATGAATAAGTAAAGCCACCATGAATTGAGTTATAGCACTCTTTTCTGAGAACTGTCTCCATTTCTAAGCCCACCATCTCTGAGAACCTCTGAATATTTTCAAACTCTGACAAACAATATCAAACCATCCAAGTTTGAGGCTAGAGCAGAAACTAAAATACTACAAGCTGGAGATGCTCAGCAGAAACTACCTCTTACATTCTGCTTAGAGAAATCCTCAGCTTCCAGGTGCCAGAGCCCTTCCTTCTCCCACTTCAGTCCTGAGTATTAGGCAAAAATATTTGCAAACAGGACAAAGCAGAGATCAGAGCTGGCCTCAGCATAGCCTGAGGGATATGCATCACACTCTGCCCTCCACTGTTTGCTTTGCCCCTAGGGAAGAGATGGATTCAACTTCAAGATGCAAGGATGAAAGGCTACAGAAAACAACAAGGAGGAGCTGTGTTCAGGGTCAGAGTTGTGTGTAATCAGTCATTAGGGGGCCCTGATCTGATGATCTGCTTCAAGGCTTTGGAATTTGACTTAAGGGATGTCATCCTGCTGGGTTCACAAAAGAAATTCCCAGGGGCTAGAGGTGAGAGGAGCCACAAAAGTGAGATCATAGGTGGAGAAACACTGAGAAAAAGAGTTTATAGTGCTGTTGTTATGATAATGGAAACAATAATAAGCCAACACAAGGGTCCTCCCAGAGTTTGTCAAATCCCCCATGTTGAGTAGCTCAGTCATATGACAATAAAATAGTGCAGCTTTGAAAGCTAAATAAATGTGGGATAAACAATTACAACATTCACAAACAGGGGATAGAGTAAACAAATTATGGTAATCTCGACAATAGCATAATATGCAGTCATTACAAAATTATTTAGTGCACATTGATAATGTACTAGTATTGGGAAGAGGTTTCAAAATGTATTAATGTACCAGTATTGGGAAAGATTTCCAATTTTGAAAATATATTGTTTGTACTAAAGAAAGACAGGATTGTCAGGAAGAAAGGCCTTTTTACATTTCTAAAGAGAAGTAAAGAAAGCCAGGAGCCAGGGAAAAGGGCCTCTTTACATTTCTAAAGAGAGACAAACTGTCTCAAGGATGGGAAGAAATCCCAGATCAGAGAAGCACATCTTGGGAGGGTAACAATAGGTGTGGAGGTCTGTGCCCCAAGACAGGGTTGCCCCCCTGCCTCTGAGGGGCAGATCCGGCTGGGATGGAGACCACAGAAAACTGGGCTAGAGATAGGGCAACATATCTACATATCAAAGGACCTGCCTGCAGACTTGGTTAGGATAAAAACACTCAGCATGCAGGAGTCTTTTGGGTGTATTCACTCGAGTTGCCCCCCCCATGCCAGAATGGCATGGGGCTGTATCTGTCTTCTGTATTTCTATCTTTTTAACAAAATTCTTTAAATCTTCAGCAACTGTCCGAGGTATGTATATTTATCCTTAGCTCAAGACAAGAACCTGTGCTTTTTATCTTTGTGTGGTTGTGTTGGGGGAATTATTTCTCCCCTTACGCACCAAACATATTTCACTGTAACATATAATGGATCTGTAACTGGTGCTATTTCTATGGGGGGCAACTTGGCACTACAGATCAAAATTGTAGCTGCACATACCTACAATCTAGCATTCTGTTTTAAGGAGTCTGTTTTGAGGAGATATGGAAGTGCAAAATGACATGTGTAAGACTACTTGTTGCAAAACTTTTTCAGGGGAGGGAGTTAATATCAAAAGTTAGGAATTCATCATTAAGAACTGTTTCTTTTTTTCTCTCTCCCTCATTTTAAGTTATAGAGCCAGGCATGGTGGCACATACCTTCCTGTAATCTCAGTACTTAAGAGGCTGAGACAGGAGGATCATAAGCCTTAGCCACTTAGACTTTCAGAAACATAGCAAGACTCTGTTTCAAAATAAAAAATAAAATAGGTCTGAGGTGATTAATAAATAAAGATGCGGCGGGTCCCATTGGAGCACTGATACATGCAGGAGTCCGATATAATGATATGCATGCCTTTATTTGTGGGGAGTCGGCCGCCAGCCCCCACAAGGCCTGCGGGGGCTAGTGGGGGAGAGCGCGCCTCTCTGTCTCTATTGGGCTTCTCTCTAGAGGTAGCAGACAGGCTCCCTTAAATCAAGGGGCGTGGCCTCCTCTGGGAATCACAGGGCTCTGCCTCCTAGCTTCTGGCCCCGCCCCCTGTGTAGCAGCGGCTCAAACCTTTCATTCCAACCTCTTTGACTAAGGGGGATAGAGAGATGATTACTCCCTCTAGTTACTTCCTGCTGTAAAGGGGCATCGTCAGGGGCCCCAGGTTGGAAGAAATTGGAGTCTGAATCCGCCGGAAGGGGGCAGGTGGGTGTGGTTGCAGCGAGAGTTGGAGGTTACCCTGGAGAGCTCGGTGACGTGGTTTGCTTTGAGGAGACTAACAGGCAAGGTGCTACTAAAGAAAAAATAAAATCGTGAGAGTGGATCCCAGGCTGGGCAGGAGCCCTTTTAGATATGAGGCAGATTGTCACTAGATCTATTAATACAAATAGCACTTTCCTGAGGAAGATGTGTGCTGCCCCTTTAGCAGTTTTTCATTAGACAAGAGTTATTAATAGCAGCACCTCCCGGAGAGGATCCCACACCACTCTTTTCAGCATTGAGTGGGTATGGATTTGTCTGGTCAAACAAACACCTGTTACTGCATCAGTTACCAATTTTAGAGGTTTAATACTTATGGCAGTTTGGCATCCAAAGAGGGAGAACACTGTAGTATGTAAACAAGTGGACTTGCTAAAATATAAACATCAAAGAGAGTTATGTTGAGAGAAACAAGGTTTAGTGGGTCCCAACACCATGCACTGGAGCTGTTGTAATGGAGCCCTTTTAGATATGGCCTAAGCCATGGGCAGAGGCCAGAGGGCTTGCTGTCATCACCCTGGACCGAGATTGGGGAGGAAGACTAAGCCCGAAAGATTGAGCAGGCCACCAAAGAGGAAACTGGCTTACCCTGTACTAGTAGAGTTACCCTGGGCCAGCAAGGAAGATGGAGGGAGGAGGATGAAGGGAAAAGGAACATGGACCCGAACCACACCTTCTGCACCAGCCACCTCACAAAGTGGGGCCAGGAGAGAGGGAGATGGGGCCTGTGACCCCGGCACCCACATTTCATCACAAAATGGCGGCCATGAGCCCGCAGAATTATAAGTCTGTGACCCAGAAGGACCACCAGGTGGCGCCTGTGAGTTGCCACCTGGTGTCCAAGATGGCGGCTGTGGCTGGCCGGAAAATAAATAGCAGCTGAAAAGTTCCTAACTATTCCTGGGCCACTGCAACCCATTTCCCAACTCGTATCAAGACCAGACAGGCACTCAGGGCATCTGCTAGTTTAAAGGTTCGACTTCCCATAATTGGTTCACGGGCGGAAACGAAGAACAGGAAATGGGCGTCCCCGATTTCCCTGCTCATTCATTCAGAAACAGAGGTTAAGAGATAGAGAACATCTTCATCCTTCTCAAAACTGGAGGATGACCTGGTCATCAGGAGGGTGGTCCCAGTGGACCGGGGGACAATGGGTCACCAAGCGCTTGGATTTTGGGGTCCCAGTGGACCGGAAGACCCAAGTCCAGAACCCGCTAACCAAGGGAAGGAGGCAGTTTACCGGAGTGAAGTGTTGCTGGCCAGCGCTGGCTGTGACAGAAGCGCTGAGAAGCTGCTGGGGGCGCGGTGGAGCTGGGGTGCGCGGATGCCGGTGGCTGGTGTGGATGGCACTGGCAGATGGCACAGGCAGGATCAGTGGGGGCGCGCAGGTGGCGTGGCTTCCCGGGCCCGTGGTGTGGAGACAAAATGGCTTCCAGGCACGCGTCAGGCACTGAGGCTGGGCCCCGAGGAGCACCGCCAGTGAGCCTGGCTTGGGCTGGCAGAATGGGGCAGGGCAGCAGCAGCGAGTAGAGCTACACCTGGCGCGGGTGACTGCGGCGGATGCCGAGGCCAGCTGTGCGCCACCCAATGAGCCTGGCTTGGGGCGGGTGGGGCAAATCAGCCAGAGGTCCCAGCGGTGACCGGAGCGCCGAGCTGGAACGGCGGTTTTAGGAGGTCCAAGCGGCAGGCAGAGGTCCTGGCCCATGCAGGCAGTCGGCAGGCAGAGCAGGTGCCAGCTTCACCCAAGGAGCCTGACTCGGGGCTGGAAAGATAGCCACCGGCTCTCAGTAGAGCCGAGGCCAGAAAGATGGCTGAGGGCTCTCCCAGAGAGCATGGGGCTGGGGAAGAAGGCTTACAGTCCGGGCAGGCACGGGGCAGCAGTGGCGGCAGTGGCGGCGGCACGGTGCAGCCCAGGCGTGCACCTGAACTGGAGCATGGCGGGGCCGCGGAGGCTGTGGCTGGAGCCTGAGCTGCAGATGGCAGCGCAGGGGCCGGAGCCCGAGCTGACGGTGTGCGGCAGCCGCCCAGATGGAGGGGCAGGCTTTTGCCGCCATGTCGGCAGGCGCTGTGGTGGGATGGAGCTGTAGTGCGGCGCTTTTGTGTAAAGTCCGAGCTCCGAGCGCAAATGGAGAGTCAGCTGCAGGCAGAGTGGATGGAGGGTCCAAGAAATGCAGGTCCATTAGGCAGGTCCAGGTTAAGGCCCCATTAATTCGATATGGCCTTTGGCACCAATATGATTAATAAATAAAGATGCGGCGGGTCCCATTGGCGCACAGATACACGCAGGAGTCTGATATAATGATATGCATGCCTTTATTCATGAGGAGTCGGCCACCAGCCCCCGCGGGCCCACAGGGGCTAGTGGGGGAGAGCGCGCCTCTCTGTCTCTATCGGGCTTCTCTCTAGAGGTAGCAGACAGGCTCCCTTAAATCGAGGGGGTGTGGTCTCCTCTGGGAATCACAGGGCTCTGCCTCCTAGCTTCCGGCCCCGCCCCCTGCAGGACAGCGTCTCAAACCTTTCATGAGGGTATGGATTAGAGGTAGAAAATGATAGGCTGGTGTACCAGCATTGGGAAGAGGCTTCAAAATGTATTAATGTGTCAATATTGGGAAATATATTCAACTTTCAAAATATATCCTCGGTAGTTAAAAAAAAAAAAAAAAAAAAAAAAAAAAAAGCCAGGAGCTTCGGGGAAAGTGCTGCAGAATTCCAGGCACCAAGACAACAGAGATCATCCCAGGGCCCTTTTTCATTGTAAAGATAGGATCTCTCAAGGATGTGAAAGGATGCCATAAACCTTCAAGAGATCCCAGACTCTGATAATTGTGGGAGGATGCCACAGCCTTCAAGAGATACCAGACTCTGATGATCAATGAACACATCTTGGGGTGTAACAAAAGGCTTAGTGTTTGTACCTGACAGGACAGACCTATAGGAAGGAATCTCCACATTCTAGTTGGGTCAGAAGATTATTGGTATAAAATGCTCTGGGTCCAGAAGCCTCCAGTGACTTCTTTACAAGCTATCCCCTATACTATCTCTGGTATATGGCTTTATTAATCTATAGTCTATCTTTCCATCTTTGTAATAATAAAGTGACTTAAGCTTGCAGAGTTCAGACTAGAGTTTTCTATACCTACTTCAGAACAAGAACCCACCTCTACGTCTCTCTCTCTCACTGTAACAGCTTCGGGAACCCAACAGGGCCCCTGGAGCAGTTCTATAACTGTAACAGTCGGGTCCCTTTTTCTCCTACCATGGGACTCTGCAGCGGGGACAGGAGGCAGAAGCCCAGAAACCAAAAGCAGAGATATCATGAGACTCCAGATGCCATGAGAGGACCAACATTTCCATGCTGCTAGCCCCACCCCCAAGACCTCGGCTACATGAATGCCTTACTTCCTCTCTGCTGCGTTACTCTGCTAACCGATCATCGGTCCCTTCACCCACAGTCAGCAGACCTTGCCCAAAGGTGCCAATTAATTAAAGAGGCCTGGTTTCACACAAAAGTTTGGCTGGTTTTTTCCTCCTTTGCAACCTCTGACTCAATTTTAACATTATATCTGGTGCCAACCTCGAGAGGATATATATATATATATATATATATATATATATATATATATATATATATATATATATATATATTTCTCTTTCTCTCTCTCTCTCTCTCTCTCTCTCTCTCTCTCTCTCTCTCTCTCTCTCTCTCTCTCTCTCTCTCTTTCCCCTCTGTGAGCCCTGGTCATTCCAACCCTTAATTGAACCGACTGCTTTTGGACAGGGTGAGTTTCCTTCCCTTTCTCTGGTCAGTGGGTCTCCTCCAGATTCTTGCCTCTAGCTTCTCTGTTTGTCCAAATGCACGGCAACATCAGAGTTGCCTCCAGATGACTAGGTTGTCCTCCAGCCTTGAGAAGGGAGTGAAAAAAATCCCTCCTGTCCTCTTGATTCCTCCAGCCTTGAGAAGGGAGTGGAGATAACCCTCCCATCCTCTTAGCCTTGGTTCTAGATGTTTACCAGAACAATGGGTATACCAATATTGGGAAGAGGCTTCAAAATGTATTAATGTACCAGTATTAGGAAAGATTATCAATTTTCAAAATATACCTTTGGTAGTTAAAAAAAAAAAAAAAAAAAAAAAAAGCAAGGAGCTTCAAGGAGAGGCCTGCAGTAATTAGCAAGAGAATAGGAGCCCAAAAGCCTAGGGCCTTTTTAGATTACTAAGAGAAGTGAACTTCCTGAAGGATGTGGGGGAATCCCAGACTCCAGATAAGCAACTTAACACATTTTGGAATGTAACAAAAGGCATGGTCAAAAGACCTGCACCCCCCTTCCCCGGAGAAAGAGTGGATCAAGTAGGGTCAGAAGCCTGGTTATAAAGATACTCTGTGTCCAGGAATCTTTGGTGACTTTGTTTCGTGTCATCCCACTATGTCACTCTGTGGTGTAGTGCTTTACTCTAAGCTCTAGTTTTCCCTCTTTCTAATGGTGCCATAACAGTTACAATCTGTATTTCTTTCTTTGTAATAATAAACTCATTTATGTCTTCAGCAAGAGTCTGGACTAGTGTATATCTATCCTAAGTCTGGACAAGGACCCGCGTTTACAGGAACAGTTTCCAGGAGCCTAACAGAGGTCCCTGGGACAGTTCCCTCCAAAACCGTAACAGTTCAAACTGTAACAACGGGAACGGCTGCGTCCTGTTCTTTGTTCTTGCCCATGAACTAGACATGGGAAGCCAAAATTCCAAAATAATGGGTCATGGTGGCTCAAAAATGGAACTCTGGAATTTTTGTAAGCAGTCTAGTAAATGGTCAAAAGTCCCTTCTTGCATTCCCATTCCTCCAACCCCTCTCCCCCCATCAGGCACCATTTTCTAATTCTGCTGAGTCACAGTCACCATCTTGTGACTTTGCCAGCACCCTACCCTACAGCTAATTTCCTCTTACCAATGGAGTCCATCTCTGCACCCCTGATTCCCATATCTATCCCTCCCTCTCCAATCTCAACCCACCATTTGACAGCCTCTCCAACAGCCTCTCACCTAATCCACTCCCCCGCCCACCCGCTGTTCTCCCTCTTTGAGATTTGGTGAACATGGCATTTAAAGTTTTTAATTCCTGAGAGGAACAAGCTGAAATAGAGTGTACAACTGGCTCTGTCAAAAGGCAGATTTGCAAGGCTGTGCCTTGATAGCAGCCCCAAAGCTGGCAGTGGCAGCTCAGCTCTCTGAACAACAAGTGCCACCTAGGGGTGGAAAACAGCAATGACAACTACCTCCAGGAAACTGCTTCAAATGCAGCATTTAAGGAAGGACACTGGGCTAAACACTGCCCTCAGCCAGGCCCACCAACCAGATCGTGCCTGGCATGTGGCAAGGAGGGTCACTGGAACAGTGATTGCCTTTGGAAAAGCAGTGAGCCCCAAGTGCATCAACACAGGGGGACCACCTTTCCATATCAGGCCCTGCCTCTGGCCCTACTCGGCCTGGCTGAAGATTGACAGCATCCGGACTCATCAACCATGATCCCCTCTTGCTGAGCCCAGGTTAACTCTTGAAGTAGCAGTTAAGCCAGCCTTCTCTCTCTCTCTCTCTCTCTCTCTCTCTCTCTCTCTCTCTCTCTCTCTCTCTCATGGTACTGGGTTTTCTGGAAACCCTTCTACCTCTGGGCTACACTTCCAGACACCTATATTTTATATTTTTATTTGGAAACAGGGTCTCTTAAGCCAGCGAGGCTGGCTTCAAACCTGCATGATCCTCCTGTCTCCGCCTCCCAAGCGTGGGGATTACAAGCATGCGCCACCACACTCGGCTGCTAGTCTCATTAATAGTTGATACAGATGCTACCTACGCAATCCTTCTTTCCTTTTCAAGTCCCAGTTTTCCTTCTCCAGTCTCAGCACAATACCATTGGAATTGATGGTCAGCCCTCCTGCCCACGCACTACAGGCTCCCCCTTTTGACATTTGGAAAAACTTATGGTTGCCCATCCATTCCTGATTATCCCTTCCTGCTCTACTCCCCTTTTAGGTAGAGATTTTTAGCCAAACCTGAGGCATCCTGCACAGCAGATGGATGGCTTATGATACAGAACAAAATTTTCCTGTCTGAGGCTCAGGCCAAAGCGGTCGTTAATCTAATATATAATTCCCTACACGTTGAGCCTATGGTGCTTACATTTCCTAAACCCATTGTTTTATTCTCCCCTCCTACAACAGCTAATTAGTAAAGTCAGTCCCTCTAGCTTTTATTTCTAAGTGTACTCAACAGGTGGCATAGGCCCTTGGCATTTCTTGAAAGCACCACGTCCCATATCGACCACAGTCATCAGGAAAGCAGACCCACCTGTTTATATCTGAAAATTCACTGTGCAGGAAACGTATTTCCCCCCATCCACAAAATGTTGGACTGACCACAAGGTGGGATCACTGCAGTGCTCTACTGCAGTGCGCGCTCTCTCTCTCTCTCTCTCTCTCTCTCTCTCTCTCTCTCTCTCTCTCTCTCTACCAGACAACTATAAATATTGAACTCTCTCTCAAATCTGTTACTGATGCTCCTGAACCAATAGCATGTTTTACATTTAACCAGACTGACCCATATTGTCTTTTCAAGTGGCTCTTGAATCTAACCTCCTCTTTGGCCTCTCTTCAGTGACAAATTACCTCCCTTGCTAGGGTAGCCCTCCAAAATAGACGGGCTTTGGATTTACTTACTGCTGAAAAGGGTGGTGTTTGTCTCTTTCTCAGGGAGAAATGCTCCTATTACATTAGTAAATCTGGTCTAGTGGAGGAAAAGGTCTAAACTCTGACCAGTTTAAGCAATAATCTAAAAACATGATATCAACAGTCTACCTCATATCTGGAAGGGTTCCCGGCTAGTAGCTACTTGGCTTCTTCTGGGACCCATTATCATGATTTGCCTTTTATTTTTAATTGTCTGCTAAAGTTCATTTAAAGGTGCATTACCCAGCTGTCCAGGGTAACCTTCAATCAACTCCTGCTGCAGTCATACTCCCACCCACCCACTTCTGACTAACTTGATCTCTCCTGGCCAAGGGGCCCCTATAACGACATCCCCTTTGAAAGCAGGAAGTAGTTATTGACTTGATCATCAACCAATATCACTAAAAGGCCAGGATGATAGGTTGGGTCCCTTCCCCTCCACCCATGGGACTCTCTGCAGCAGGGACAGGAGGCAGAACCCCAGAAGCCAGGAGCAGAGATGTCATGAGACTCAAGACCTGACCCCCTGCCTCAGAAAGGGCAGATCTAGTTGGGTCAGAAGACTGGTTATAAAAATATTCTATGTCCAGGAATCTTCGGTGACTTTGTTTCGTGTCATCCCACTATGTCACTCTGTGGCATACTACTTTGCTCTAAGCTCTAGCTTTCCCTCTTTCTAATGGTGCCATAACAGTTACAATCTATATTTCTTTCTTTGTAATAATAAACTCATTTACGTCTTCAGCAAGAGTCTGGACTAGTGTATATCTATCCTAAGTCTGGACAAGAACCTGAGTTTACGGGAACAGTTTCCAGGAGCCTAACAGAGGTCCCCAGGAACAGGACCCCCCAAACCATAAAAGCTAAAACTGTAACAGAAAGAACAATTGGAAAGGGAAGATATGGCTTTAAAATCTGAAATCTTCGGTTTAACAGAACTTTGTTATTCTAAAAAGCCAGGCCCACGCTTTTAAATCAAAATAAGATGGCTCAGGAAATTCCTGAGGTGACTTAATCTGAGCTTCATCTTTTGTCAAAGTTCTGTTCATCTCCAGGAAGATTCCACAAAACGTCCATCCCATGTGACCTGGCCATTCCCTCTCTAGTAAGCCACATAAAAAGTAGAGCTCTGAGCAATTTTGGACCATTTTGCTATTTATGCCATCTTGCATTTTCATTTGTTATTTTCTTTTAGGCATTTGGGGGCAGTTTTGTAGCTCTTGCCCCTCTCCCCATGGCTGCTCTCATGCTTTTCAAGATAGCCAGCATTTTCCCTGAAGCTGTATCTTTACTTGAATTAAAACTTCTGCCTTTATCTCTGACTGATGCATGTTGAAATTCTTTTTGTTACAGAAGCCAGGAACCCATAGAAGTTATTGTGTTTTCCCATGACAGGGAGAGAACCTAGGAAGGACATTTCCTGGATGGGGATAAATAAAGTCCAAGACAGCTTGCTGTCATTCTCTAATGCCTTCAACCTATCTTATCTATGTACTGAGCGGTTCCTACACTGGGGCAGCCTTAGCTGAGGAAAAAGCATACATACATGCTCCAATGGATGAGCAGTATAAACTCTGCTCTGTAAAGTGAGGAGTTTGCATTTTAGTGAGCATAAGGATTCTTTGGGTTACTTGCTGAAAGCAAATATTAGAGAGATCTGTCTTCAGGGGTTATAGCAATAATTCTGGGGTTGGTCCTGGAAATGAGAAAGGCAGGGTAACAATTCCAAGTGGTTCTTGTTACAGTTGCAGTGGTGCTGTGGGTTCTTTTCCTCTATTCAACTGAAATTTATTGAATAGAGAAATTAAAACAAATAGCATGGTGCAGATTCAATAAGTCTTTATTACAAAGTCAGTAGGAAATAAAAAGGGAAGAAAACCCCCAGGCATGCTGTAGAGCCTGAAAATGGAACTCTGCCCCTCTTTTCATCCCAGGCCTTTAAATAGATTTTGTATTGGTATGTTCATATCAGCATTACCAAGTCAATGGGTAGTAACTTATTTCTTAGGCAAGTGGTACCTTTGCCTCCAGACAGTGCACTTACTAAGTGCAGGGCTCAATAATCTACCTTGTTTCTGTGTCTATTGTATTGGGCTGTATTTGGTTGCTCATCAGCTATGGGTGCTTTGAAACAGCACATGGAGTTTACCTTTCCTATACTCGGGCTGGTCACAAAACAGGAAGTAAACAGAGATGCAGATTGCCTCTATTTTTTAGGGATGAAGACTTCCTTTACATTCTTACTATAGGTTAGTTATTAGAAGAAATGGAATAGAGAAAGAGGAGCTCTGCAATGTAATAGCTGCTGCCCCTCCCTGTCTGAGTGCCTGTATAGCACTCAGACTCTGCCTTTTACATTTTGTAAATTAATACTGGAGCAATTTTCCAATACCAGCACAGTTCTGATGCTTTGAGAAACAGTGCTATCATGACCATGCAACCGTGAAAGTGATGGTTTTCTTACCAGTTTCATGTCTGATGAAGTTTGAGGAATGACACTCACAGACACTAGAATAAGCAGGGAGTTTATTTTAAAGAAAACAGGAGAGCAAAGATGCAGGGCATTCTTATGGATAGTAGGGCCTTTGGGGTCCAGCAGCTGCCTTCTGGTTCCTCTTCAAGAGATGCCCCAGCCAAGCACTGTCAATTTCACACCACCTTTTCACAAAGTCCACACAAACTACCGAAGAGTCGTGGCAGGTTTTAGTGCCCAGTGGATGCTTTCTAGTTGCTACCCAGGAGCAGCCTGGCCAAGCACTGTGGATTGCACATCACCTTCTCCCAAAATCCACACAATCTTCGTAAGAGAAAAACTCCTAAAGGCAGGGCTTCCCAAGTGGGTAGCCATTTGGGGCTGGATTTTTTAGGGGTTTATATCCTTCTTTGAGTTCCCTCTTGGGATCCCACTGACATTCTATCCATGTCAATTTTTCTTTTGAATTGTCCAATTGGTCAGTGCCTCATCTTAAGGGGTAACTTAAGATGAATAAGTTACTTGAAATGGGTTACTTGCCCATTTCAAGTAACTTATTCATCTTAAGTAACTTACTCGTCCTTTGTGGCTGGAGTAGTTGTCTTTCTACCTCCTCGCTAGTATCTGAGAGGGACTATAGCCTCCTCACCGAGTGGAGCTCTGCTCCAGGACATAAGAGAGGGAAATATAGCCAGGCCCCTGGGCCTCAACCTCAAGCCATTTCTATGCTTTTAGTTTACTTATTTAGTGTGTTTTGTTTGGTGGGGGGATTAGAGATTGAAAACAGGGGATTATAACTTTTTACTATAGTCCAGCCCTGTTTTACTTTTTTTTTTTTTTTTTTTAAATTTTGAAACAGGGTTTTAGTTGCTGAAAGCCTTGCTTAGTTGCTGAGGCTGGCTTCAAACCTGCAATCATCCTGTCTCAGCCTCTCAAGTACTGGGATTACAGGCACGTGCCACTGTATGCTTCTGTTATTTTTAGATATAATTCTGACAAAAAAAAAGAAGGGCAAATATACATGTAACATTCACATATTTTTTCTGTTCATTATCTTTTTCATAAGTTCTATAATGATATTTTTCAAATTTACCAATATCCCCAGTTTCATTTATAGTTCTAAAAGTTATGAATACTCACTGAATTTCCTACCTTTTAATTTTATCCTGGAAAGCACAATGTAATCACTGTTACATATGCTAGATGGGTAAGAAATTTAGGACTGCACAATCACAAAATTTTGCTCTAAGACATATGTCTCCTGGTATTTAGTGCTCACTATGTAAAGTATTGTTCTGTTAGCAAATATTAACTACTATAATCTTCAAAATGAAATTGTAGGACAGGTGCTGTTATTGCTGTCAATGTTTTCTCTCAATATCACTTTTAAAGTTGAACTTTTGTCCCCAACTGAAATTAATATTGAATTTGATCTTCCCATATTAATTTCTCCACACTCCCCTAAATCCAAGAATAAGGGGTCTCAGAATCTGAGTGCTTCATGCCTCCCTAGTGCTGTCAGTTTTCCAGGTCAGTCCCTGCTGGAAACAGGGTCTTGGCTTAAACCCCAGCCTTCTTGACATCTTGCCAAGCCTTTGCTCTAGAAACTCTTGGGTGTTTGTCTACTGCTATGCTTTGAATACAGTTTTTAAACCATAAAAAAGCCTTTACCAGATGTGCCCGCTGAACCTTGAAAAAGGGCCAAAATTAAGCTCTTTTCCTTTAGTCCACAGAACTGTTATTAGCAGCTGAAAATGGGCATGTACCCTAGCACTGCCTTCTATTGCCCCACTCCCATTGCTTCTGTTTATTTCCCTGCAGTCAGCTGAGTTCTCCCCAGCACTGTACATTTTGTAGCCACCCATCTTTAATTGGGCCATTAAATTGGACCTTCTAGAGACTGTTATCTACATAATCTATGGCTGAGCTCACTAGGCCATTTATTATTTATTACATTTTTGTGGTACTGGGAACTGAATCCAGGAGTGTTCTACCTCTGAGTTGTACCCCCAGCTCTTTTTCACTTTTTAATTTGAAACATGGTCTCACTAAGTTGCAGATGGCTTTGCTAAGTTGCTGAGGCTGGCTTCTAACTTGCAATCCTCCTGTCTCAGCCTCCCAAGGACTGGGATCACAGGTGTGTACCGCCATGCCCAGCTTCAGGCTTCACTAGATCCTTTAAGTGCTGACAGTAACTCACAATCAGATTATTGTCTTCTGACCCAATTGACTTAGGGCCTCCATTTGTTGTCTAGGAGAAACCTAAACCATGACATATGTGTACCAAAGATGGACATGCCTCTGATTTGGAAACAAAGGCACTGACAAGCTAGGTTTCAGGGATGTTGATGGAAGAATACAACTCTCATATCACATACAAGGAAAGAGTTGAGATACAGAGAACCCTGTGGGAGGAGAAAGGTTAACAGCCTTCTCTCACCTTAACTGAGTCAGGGTTTGCGGCTATGGCTTTACATATGGTCTACTTTTTTAGTGTAGTTGAAGAACCATCCCTTTAAAAGCTGTAAAATTGTTCCCCCACCCAATGGTACTACACTTCTAGTTGGGCAACTCAGTAATCTGTACAAACATATTTCCTCAGATTTGCCTTTCTTTTTAGGCAGTGTTCTCACTGTGAGGTGGAAGAGTGAACGTTGAGCTTTCACAGTCCGGTTCCCCGCCCAGGGCCGTACATCACCAATGGAGTTAGTCTCTCAGATGACTGGAGTGCTCCTGAATTCCAGTGTTCATCATACTCAGCAATCTGTCCTCTCCTCCACCAGTGGCCCCGGGGAGGTACAGTCTGCGTTTGGCATTATAAATGGCTTTACATTTTCTAGAACTTTGATATAAATGGAATCAGAGTACTTTTTTTTTTTTTTTTTTTTTTGCGGGTCTGGGGATGGAACCCAGGGACATTTGACCTCCGAGCCACACATCCTGCCCTATTTTTCTTTCTTTCTTTCTTTCTTTCTTTCTTTTTTTTTTTTTTTTTGGTGGTACTGGGGTTCCTGGAAGCCCTTCCTCCGGGCTACACTCCCAGACCTATTTTATATTTTTGAAACAGGGTCTCTTACGCCAGCACGGCTGGCTTCAAACCTGCGCGATCCTCCTGTCTCCGCCTCCCAAGCGCGGGGATTACAAGCGTGCGCCACCACGCCCGGCTTTATTCTTTATTTTGAAACAGGGTCTAAGTAGCTGAGGCTGTCAGCAAACTGCAATCCTCCGGCTTCACGGTTCCGAATGCTGGGATTACAAGCGTGCACCACCACGCCCGGCTCAAGTACATACTTTTTTTATGCTAGGATTTTTTTACTTGGCACAATTTGAGATTCATTCATGCTAATGTAAGCAATTCATTGCTTTTCTATTGTTGAACATCTCATATTTATTCTTTCACCTACTGAATGAAATTTGGTTTTTGTCCCCCATTGTGATTGCTTTTATTAACTGCATTCATAGTAATTACAATGATTACAGCCCCAAAACTTTAGGTACTTAAAGCCTGTGGACATAGGGAAAGTTTTTCTTGATATACTGAGGGTTAAATCCAGGGGCATTCTACCTCTGAGCTACAACCCCAGGCCTGTTTTATTTTTTATTTAGAAACAGGGTCTTGCTAAGTTGCTGGGGGTCTAAGTTGCTGAGACTGGCCTCACACCTGTGACCCTGTCTTAGCCTCCAAAGTACTAGGATTACAGGCATGTGCTACCACGTTTAGTAGAAAAAAAAATTTAATATACTTTTATCATCCATCAAAATAAGGCTCAAAGTGATAGAAACACACATCACAAGGCACTTGGGTGTTTTCCTCTGGATCCCACCTCACTCCCTCCCCCTACCCTGTACATGTTACTGAGACTGGCATCAATAATTTTGTACATAAAAACAGCATTATTTGAACTCTTTCCTTCATATCTCCTATCCCCTCTTACCTCCCCTAATCCTCTTCCACTATTTTACTGCAATCTCTCATTTATCTGAAGTCTCTTGTTTCCCAATCTCTCTCTGGCTTCAAAATATGAGGAAAAACATACAACCTTTTATTTTCTGAGAGTGGATAATCTCAGCATATTTAGTTTCATATATTTTCCTGCAAATGATATATTTTTGTTCTTTACTGCTGAGTAAAATTTCATTGTATACCACAGTTGCTTAACCCATTCCATCTGTTGACATGTAGGCTGGTTCCATACTTTGGCTGTTGTGAATTGTGTATTGCTATAAACATGGATATGCACGTATTACTATATTTTGACTTCAATTCCTTTGGAGAGATACCCAGGAGTGGTACAGCTGAGTTATATGGTGGTTCCATTTAGATACAGAAAAATTTTAAAGTTAAACCTACCTAAATTTTATGTATTTTTTATTCCAGAAAATGATAGGGTAATAAACAAAAGGTGTTCAGGCATAAGAATATATTGCACTAGTAAGATTAATCTATAGGAGCAATCCTAGTACTTGAGAGGCTGAGACAGGAGGATCATAGGCTTGAGGATAGCCTTAGGAATGTAAGAAGAATCAGCAACCTAGAAAGACCCTTTTTTAAAAAAACTAAAAATAAAAGATGAAGGTATAGCTTGAATGTAAAATGCCTATGGGTTCAATCCCCAGTACAACAAAAACAACTATAGGAGTAATAGTGATCAGTGATCTTAGTTTCATTGGTGCTTTTGAACCTATGATCAATATTCTACTGGTTTGGGAGGCTGACACAGGAGGATCGCAGGTTCACCGCCAGCCTCAGCTACTTAGGTCCCCTGCAACTTAATGAGACCCTGTTTCAAAATAGTTAAAAACAGGGCTGAGGGTGTAGCTCGGAGGTAGAATGCCCATGGGTTCAATCCCCAATAATGGAAAACAAATTCTATTGGCAGAAACATTGAGCTTCTTGGTAAACTGCTGAGTGAGACCCAGGAATTTCCATTTTACATATTTTGCAGATGACCGTTAACTTGTTAAAAGACTGGTTTTAGCAGGCCACAGTGGTGTAGACCTGTAATCCCAGTACTTGGAAGGCTGAGATAGGAAAATTTCAGGTTTGAAGCCACAGCACAATAATTGAGAACCTGTCTCAAAAAATGAAAAGGGATAGAAATAGAAAGTTCCTGGGTTTGATCTCCAGTATCCATCCCTGCCCACACAACAGAAAAAAACCCCAACTACCTGGTTTTGATAAACTTCAGGCTCCATGTGAATGAAATTCTTTATTCTATTCACCTGACCCGGAAGCTGATCCCAGTTCTCTGTACAGTCTTTTATACTTGCTATCAGATAAACACCTAATTTGGGATACTCTGGCCTAATCTCTGCTTCTGTTGACATTTCAGGTCTTATATCTTCACCCTCCTGTTCCCAGTCATATTGATCTCTTTGGATACACATTCAGAACTGTTTTTCTAGACAAATAAACTCTTGGCCCCAATATGGCATCTATTAACCTTCCCAACTTCAACAGATTTTTGTGTATAGATCTGCATTCTTAATCCCATTTTGTTTCCTTCTTCCAAAGACCTGGTATAAGCTGGAAAAGCAGGGAGAATGGTTCTGACAGTGTTCTTTGATTGTACTGGCTTTCACATTTTCAAATACGACAAATTTGGCTATATCCATCTCTGAGGATATAAAAGCAATTTTTATTTAAATTGCTTCCTTTTACTGGAAGTTTTGTGCATTGAAGGTGGGAAACAATTAAGTGGTGAGAGGAGGGGTCCAGATTAATTTATGAACCACTGAGAAATTGTTTAAGCTTTATGGACATCTTCCCACCCCTTTAAGGCTTTTCATCCCCTTTTACATCACCAGTAAATAGAAATTTTATTGGTAATGGATACTTAAGAGATGTTAGTAGTTTTTCAAAGTTGGGATTTATGCCTTGATATAAGGTAATATTTAGAGGTAATGGAGAATTAAAAGTATAGAAATTTTCTCTTAATTTTGACATTAACATCTGAAATTATGGTGGTTTGTCATTAACTATTAATTGAACTAAAGAATTCAGAACATTTTCCTGGTGCTATGTCTCAAAACGGTACTACCACTGACAATCTTATTTTGGATTTAGAAGGAAAATGTTTCTCTTTTTATAGAAAACGTACATTGGTTTATTTGTTGCTGAGAAGAATTGAGTAAAAGAACATGCACATAAACAGTAAAGAACTAGCCTTTGCTCTTGTTAAAAACAAAATGGTTAAAGGTTTAAAAACAGTGAAATTCTTCCCTTTCTCCTAAAATTTAAGGTGACTAAAATGTAAAAATAGACAAATTATAGCCATACTATAACAACAGCAACCAATAGAGCAGCAACTTCTCAGTATTTTAGGACAGGACGCAGGTAGGGAGGGCTGCAGGTGCTCACTGGTGCCCACGTGAGAAAATGTGAGGGAAGCAGAGCAGTGGGGCTGGCTGGAGAGAAACTGGAGGGTATATGGGTCAGGAGAAGACCAGGTGCAAATGGACAGTTTGCCTATTTTCCCCATTAGTTATTCCTTAAACTGAGGGAAGCTGTAATATGCTACTGCTGGATGGGATTTTTTTGAAGTAAGTGCTATGATTCTCAGTTCTTGCTCAAAACAAACAACTCTCAAGCTTCTAAGCATGCAGCTGCCTAAACCAGAATCTGGAGAGAAGTGAACACAGATTCTTTTGGGGGGGGGGCAGTACAAAGGATTGAACCCAGGGCATTACACCTCCAAGCTATACCCCCACCCTATTTTTTATTCTTCATTTTGAAACAGGGCCTCACTGAGTTGCAGAGGGCCTCAGTAAGTAGCTAAGGCTGGTCAAGAACCTGGTTATCTTCCTGCCTCGGTTTTCCAAGTACTGAGATTACAAGTGTGCGCCACGACATCCGGACTAACACAGATTTAAAAAAAAAAAAAAAGTTCTCTAGATTAAATACATGGGTACAGCTGAGTATAACTTGGTGGGGGCAATGCTTCCAACCTGGGAGTGGTGGCTGGTACGAAGTAGGTCATTCATAGGGCAATCATAATCCATTAGGCAATTTGGAAGGTTTTGAAAACATGAGCAACTATTAAAAATTGTGCGTAGACAATAGACAACCTGAGACAAGATTACTCTAGTTATGGGTATGCTTAGATACACATTCCTCTCAGCTCTTTGTGTAGTTGTGCTACCTGGTGAGTCAAAGCTCCGCATTTAGTTCCTAGCCAGTAAAACATTTAGAAATATTAAAAAAAAAATAAAATGGTTCTGTGTTTTAAGTATTCACATTGACTGTAATCAGTGATTTAACTAAAAAAATACTTTACTTATAAACAATGTAAGAAATAATCCTAGCTTTGTGTGTTTTTTGCATTTGGGAAGTTTCCCAAATTTAAAGTAAAAAATGCATTCATTTTCATTTTCTTTCCAGAAGTTCAATTTTAAAAATATTACTGTTTTAAAACTTCAAAACATCTAATGCAATTTGGATTTAAACATTTTACATTTGCAGTTGGTTGGACCTTTGTGCTGTAAAGGAGGAAGAATGGCTTAGAGTGAATGAAAAGAAAATTCTTACAGTAAATATAAAATAATGTGTACTATTACTTAGATTAACAAAAAACAATGTTTTAGTTAAAAAAAAACAGATGGAGATAAATTTTAGGCATGGTAAACATGAGGAAAATAAGAATTTTCTAGTTACTTTAAATCCATTTGTAATATAGTAATACCTGGTTTCAAATACAGAAATCTAAATATACATTTTTGGAGCAACTATAAAATATGTGTCTTGTTTAAAAAAATGCTATTTTTTTAAAAAAAGGAGTTAGCCAAAATTTATAAATTATATTAATAAATTATATTTATATTTAGTAAAATCACATTTAGTAAATTTCTATACTTGTAGCCAGGTTTGGTGGCATAAGTTTATAATCCCAGTACTCAGGAGGTTGAGACAGGAGAATCGCAGATTCGTGGCCAGCCTCAGCTACTTAGTGAGGCCCTGTTTCAAAATAAAGAAATGGCTGGGGGTATAGCTTGGAGGTAGAATGCCCCTGGGTTCCATCCCTAGCATCACAATAAATAAATAAATAAATAAATAAATAAATAAATAAATAAATAAATAAATAATAAAAAATGTACACTGTATTAAGTAAAAAAAATCAGGCATGGTGGTACATACTTGTAATCCCAGTACTTGAGAGGCTGAGACAGAAGAATCACAGGTTTGTGGCCAGCCTCAGCAAATTAGCAAGGCCCTCAGCAACTGGGTGAGACCTACTCTCCAAAATAATTTTAAAAAATTAAAAAAAAAATAGGGCTGGGGGTGCAGCTCAGATGTAGAAGGTCCCTGGGTTCTATCCCCAGTACCTCTGTACACACACAAGTGAAATAAATATACTACTCTCCACCCTCTCATCAAATAATTTCAAAAAACCTAATGTTGCCAATCTAATAAAGTATAAAAATCTTACAACGTCTTATAATAGCACAAACATTGCTTCATTTCTTTAGCATTCATCTTTAGCTCCTACAACAACTCTTTATTGGGGCAAATTAAGAAAAGGCTAAAATATAAGGCCACTGGTTATTGATAATAAGTTCTTACTCTTTTTTTTAAAGAAAACTTGTGCATAGTTACAAATGGATGATATGTGCTACATGACATGTTTTCTGCATGTTTATTTAAAATGGTGTAGAAATCAAGTTATTCTATTAAAGTATTAACAATGACCTTCATTTACAAAGATAACCAAATAAAATGTTAAGAGAATGGTTTGCCCCAGCTCTTTTCACCATTTTATACCTTTTCCTCCAGTGGTAAGTTGTAAGTACCTGAAAACTTACTAAACACTGAACTTCTTAATATATTTGGGAAGGTATGATTTGAATCAAAGTATAAAACAGCATAAAAATCAATGGAAAGAGGTTAGAGAAGCTTTCCCTACAGGATAAATGCAAATGTATCTTAATGCTGTATTTGTCCTGGAGATGTTTACATTGTTTAATTATCTATTTCACTCAACTCATAATGCTCACTATACTGATTCCTGTGTGTTAGGCACAGAGCAGCATGTAGGGCTTGAATGGCATTTCCTGCATTCTCCTAAGGGTGCACATCATTAGCACTATTCTAGCTGCCACAGGGAATGGGGTCTTCTTTCCTGGAGATCTGTTTGAGAAAGATTGGTGAGGAACTAGCACACCTTGTCCTCACTCTGCATAAGACTCCTGGAGTCTAACTTCATTAATGGCAGACTTTGTTCTGTATTCAAATCCACAGGGAAAAAGTTTAAAAATACCTTTCTCTATAGATATTTAAACTTTGTTTCCTCCCAAGCTATATTTTTCTCTTAAGTTCCTATTTTTACTAAGCTCAGTGTACAAGTTATCTTCTTGTGACTCTTCAACTAATTTCCATCCATAAACAATAAAAAAATCCTCAGTCTTTCTGGCATCTAGAATCTACATTTCCTAACTATTTTGAACGTATAAAGTATTTTAAACTAGCATTGAGAGATGAATAATTGTGCTCAAAGAGTAGATTCTGAAAATCACTGCCTGATTCTCCTAAGAGGATACAAATGCTGCAGAACAACTACAGTGAGGTTTTGAGATTTTCGTGGCATGTGCTTACTAGAAAACATTTCACTGAGCCATAAATGGGACTCATTCTATACGATATGGATCTTTTTCACAATGCTGCAAAGTAATTTGAAACTAGAAATTGTTTTCCATACTAACACTGAGGAGCAACCATTAGTTTATATAGTAATGACCTTCTTCTCTTAAGGCAATGATTCTAAAGTAAGAACATGTGAAGCAGTTGAAAAAACTGTGCCAACTTAATATCTTGGAATAGCAGTCACACTGCATTAAGAAGCTATAAACCATGGGCTGGCTTTATCTGTAAATGGTCAGATAATACTTATTTAAGGCTTCTCAGGATACAGTCTCTGTGGCAGCTATTCAATTCTGTCAATGCAGCACAAAAGCAGTCATCCACAATAGTAGAATGAGTATGGCTGTCCACTTTTTGGGCACTAAATTCACATTATTTTCACATTCATAAGGTCTTCTTTATAAAAAAAAATTTAAATATAAATACAGCTCTTAACTCATAGGGCTTGAAGAGGAGGCAGGAGGCTGAATTTGGCCCATATGCCATAGTTGGCTGTCCTTTCTAAAGGCCTTTATATGTCATGCAAAATTTTTCAAATTCCCGACTTTGGAGACTTGTTTTTTTAGATTCCTCATTTAAAAATGTACAAGTTTTTTTTTTTGTATGTGAGTAAATATACTCACATGAAAGAGAATAATTCAGAAAAAAATACAATTCCGTACTTAAGAAAATGAAACTAAAATGAATACTTCATTTTCAAATATATAATTCAGAAACATGTAAAATAAAAAATTAGAACTTTTATTCTATGCAATATAAAACACTGTGCATAGACTTGATACATAATTTTAGTTTCTACTTTAGAAAAAAAAGACAATGACCAAAAACTTTTTAAATTCCTCAGTCCCTTTTATAAAAAGTTGCTACTGAAACTAACAATTACCTGCATGTACAACCATCAGCTCTGAGTATTATATGAACTATACTAAGGAATTGGAATTTCCCTCAGTGAATTCTGGCTGCTTCTTAAAAATGCATAATTATATCATAAAACACTGTGGCTTCTATAATAGGTGAGAATTTTTAAAAGAAATTTCGACTTCCATAATGTAAGGAACAAGAATAGTCTTTCCATAATTGTCTTCCAATATAAAAAAACTTGTCTCATTTACCTTTATCAAAGGTATTAGTTACATTTGCATGGAATATTTTGATCTTCAGTAGTTCTGAAACAGAAAATCAAATTTTTCATGACTCTGCATCTATTGGTTTTTTTAAATATTAATACAAAATGTATTCAACTGGAAGAAGTCTGTGGGCTAAAGAAAAAAACAATTGAATATGTTTACCAACTTTATCCTTTCTAATTACAGCAGCTATAGGTTTTGAGACCTAATGGTTTCTTGTTCCTAATCATCATGAACAGAGATGTCTTCTATCTTAACTCTCCTCAATGTCATCTTTTGTTAGATGTTTCTTTTGACGTACTAGATCAGTTCGTCCAACTTCAATCATTTGTTCTTCCCAAGATTTTATTTCATTTTCATAACGAATTTTATCATCATTAGCAAGTTGAATATATACCTGAGAAAAAAGAATAATTCTATAATGACTTATTTAGAAAAGAGCAATTAATTTTTGGAATGCTTCCATATACACATAGAAATTGTATCACCATTCTCTAGGTAGACAAAATGAAGAAAGAATGTTTTGGTGAGATAAATGTTAGATGAGAAAAAGGCTGAGAAAGCTTTTATAAGCATTAATAAAGTTATTATAATTTTAGGGCTTGGAATGGAAAGATGGTAAAAGTAGGGTAGGATCACCACGCAACATATAATGTATACGCTAAGATTATAAGTAATGTTGTTTAGGGGTTTTTGGTACTGGGGATTGAACCCAGGGATGCTTTCACACCAAGCCCCATTTTATTCTTTGTTTTGAGACAGGGTCTCACCGCCTGGCCTAGAATTGGTCATTCTCCTGCCTCAGCTTTCCAAGTCACTGGACTTACAGGAGTGTGCCACCATGCCTGGCAACATTTTTTCTGTGTATGTGATGCTAGGGATTAAACCCAGGGGCCTTCTCTCTCTGAGCCACACCCCCAGCTCTATTTTATTTTTTATTTTGAAATAGTCTCTCACTAAGTTGCTGAGGGTCTTGCTAAATTGCTGAGGCTAGCCTTGAACCTGTCTGTGATCCTCCTATCTCAGCCTCCTAAGTCCTGGAATTATAGGCATGTGCCAGCTTGCCAGGTGATTAACATTTCTGTTTTTTTGAGTGTGTGTGTGTATGTTTGTGTTTGTTACTATAGATTGAACCTAGGGGCCTTTTACCTCTAAACTACACTCCCAGTCCTATTTTATTTTTTATTTTAAATAATCTCATTAAGTTAAAGATGGCCTTGGTATAACTTGCTGATTTGGTCAAGAACCTGTGATCCTCCTGTCTTAGCCTCCCAAGTATTGGAACTACAGGTGTAAACCATCATTTTAAATATTAAATGTTGGTTTTTTGAGTTTTCTTTTGTGGTACTATGGAGTGAATCCAGGTGCATTCTACCTCCAAGCTCCACCTCTAGCCCTACTTTTTTTTTTTTCTTGGTGGTACTGAAGATGGAACGCAGGGGCATTCTACCTCCGAGCTACACCCTCAGCCCTATTTTTTATTCTTTATTTTGAAACAGGGTCTGAGTTCCAAAGGGACTCACTAAGTAGTAGCTGAGGTTGTCCTTGAACTGCAATCCTGTCTCAGCCTCCCAAATGTTGGGATTACAAGTGTACAGCTTATTTTTTTCATTATTTTGGAACAGGGTCTCACTAAGTTGTAGAGGGCCTCACTAAGTAGCCAAGGCCGGCCATGAACCTGTGATCCTACTGACTTAGCCTCCCAAGTACTGGGATTACAAGCGTGCCCAAACATGCCCAGTTCAAATATTGGTATTTAAAAACTCTTGGCAGTCAAAAACTATGAGAGAGAAAAGACAAACTGGTATTAGTAATATATAAATACTTTTAAAATACTATTAGTAATATTAAACTGCTCTCATATAAAAAAGCCCTGTCCTAATTGAACATTTAAGAATATTTACCTTAAACACTTAGAATATTTAGAACACTTAAGACTAAATACCTTAATACTTACTTGCTTTTGAGAAATAGACAGATTTTTCCATGATTCATTTACACTCTTCAGCTTTGCCTGTAAAACAATGTTTAAGTAGTACATAAAAGGATTTCAGTAATTAGAGAAAACCCTTTTTTAGTGTTCACTCAACAAAAACTCAGATATCAATAATTATAGGCAAAGCTACTTCAGTTAACATGTTTCTAAACAAAAATTAATAAAATTTACAAAAATGAATTTATAAAGGTCCTTACCTTTTTAAATTCAGAAAAATTAATATCCAGACTCTGCATTCTGTTGAGGACTCACTTGAAAGATTGCTTTTATTTCTTACCTGTAGCTTTAGGTTTTATTCTAAAAGTTGTGTCTAAGTGTTTGGCATTGTCATAGAAATAATACAAGTCCCTAATTCTACTCAAACCTAATTATGTCACTTGAAAAATTCATTTTACCTCTCTTAGGCTTGGTTCTTCATCTATACAATTAAAGGAATAGAAATGTTTATTTTTGTTCCCTCCTGAAACCCAATAAACAAATTTTTTTTTTTTTTTTTTGGTGGTACTGGGGTTCCTGGAAGCCCTTCTACCTCCGGGCTACACTCCCAGACCTCTTTTTACATTTTATATTTGGAAACAGGGTCTCCTAAGCCAGCGCGCGCGGCTGGCTTCGAACCTGCGCGATCCTCCTGTCTCTGCCTCCCAAGCGCGGGGATTACAAGCGTGCGCCACCACGCCCGGCGTAAATTTTTAAGGCATAAAATACAAAGTTGGCAAAAAGGACTACCAAAACAAAATTTTGGAAGTTGAAAAGCAGATAGAAAGAGATAACTGGCTTAAATGGCCCCAAAAAGAGGATTGCTAATGGTACTGGGGGAAACCTAAAAGCAATATGACTTACAATTAAGAATTCCGAACAGTGAAGGCACTGAGAGCACCAGACAGATTTAAAACAGAGGTGAAGGTAGACTTGGTTGAAGTACTGTTTAAAATGAATGTAAATCAACCAGGCATGGTGGTGCCCACTTGTAATCCCAGTACTTGGGAGGCTGAAACAAGAGGACTGCATGTCGTGGCCAGCCTTGGAAACTTAGTGAAACGCTGTTTCAAAATAAAAAATAAAATAAGGCTGGGGGTATATCTCAGAGGTAGAATGCCCTTGGGTTCCATCCCTAGTACCACACACACTCACACACAAAAAAGTTAAATCACCATAGTGGATTCTAGGACATTAATCTTCTCACAAGAGTAAAACAGAATTACTCTATGAAAACCAATTATGGTTGAAAAACTAAAAGACTGGGCAGGAGGTATGTTTATCTAGCATTCAGTGAGGCTCTGAGATCGATCCCCAACAACTACAAAAAATTTAAGTCTCATTAAACTGCTAAGGGCAGGGCCTCAAACTTGCAATTCTCCCATCAAGAAGCCTTCCAAGTATTGGGATTACATGTGTGTGCCACTAAGCATGGCTGAAGGTTCAGTTATTGGGTGAGCAAATTCCAACTTAAGGGAAAAAAATTGATGCGTTTACATTTCAGTAATGTAGAACTACAGAAATCAAATTTAAAGTCCCAAGGTGAATAATGAAGTAAAGTATATAGCCAGTGAAGACTGTGCTACATATATACATTACTTAAGCATATGATAAACATTTGTAATATAAACCATTGATACAAATAACCTCAAGAGGCAGACTTGCCAAGTTTCATTTCATATTGCCATGGGTTAGGGGTCTGAATGTTCATTTCTTTCACCTCATCATATTATACAATAAAAACAAAACTGTCCACTTGGAGCTCCCAAGAGCAAAAAACAGAAAGACTAAGCCTGAGCAGTGACTGACAAGCCTTTTTTTTTCTCTGACACACTCACATGATGATATCTGCGAGTATAACACATTTTCATGGGCATAACCAAAATTTTATCAAAGAATATAACATGAAGCAATAGGTTATACTGAATTCCAAGTATAAAAATATAAAATATTATAGTTCTAGTCCCATTCCTTCCAGTGACTATAAAAATTAAGAGCTGCTGGGGTAGAAAAGTTTCCAGAACATTAACCACTCTGTGAATCTGAAAGTTCCAAGCCAACCTCAGTAACTCAGTGACTCTCAACAATTTTTAGAAGACCTACTTCAAAACAAAAAGGGCTGGGAGCAAAGGTCAAAGGTAGAATGCCCAGGTTTCAATCCTAAGTGCCCCCCAAAAAAACAAAACAACAAAAATAAAAAACCTTAAAAAGTTGGCAAGGTATGTATATTGTCAACTACACACTTGAGTTAACTGTATATGATTTAAAAAAGGACTTTTTTAGACTTCCGGGAAGATGGCAACGGAGAAAAGCAGGGCTTACGAGCCACGTTAACAACCAATCTCTATTACCACAAAATCAGCACCTTTCATAGCCAGAAAACACCATCAGCAGAGAAACAAAGAATGTAAATACAAGGGACGGAGAAAAAGAGGGCTGGAAAAACGAGACACCAGAAAGAAACTGTAGATGGCAGTGCTGCGGCTGGAGCCATGGCGCAGAGCCGCGCCGGCGCCATCCTCCCTTGTAGCACCAGGCTCCAAAGAGGAGGGGAACTCAGAACGGAGCTCAGAGCCAGAGAGGAGATACGCCGGCTTACAGCTAAGGAAACAGCAGCAGCGCCATACTGCTGGCGGCAGCAGCGAGCTCACCGGACAGCGCCAGACCAATGCACTCAACAGCCCACCAGGCTCCAGAGAGGAGTGGCGGACAGCGAGCGGAGATGAGCGGCTGCCAACCAGCCGGGCGGAATTTGGCAGATTTCTCGGGACAGGGAGTATCTAAAGCTCCCAGAGGCTGGGCTCAGCACACCCTGCAGGGACTCAGAGCAGAGCTCAAAAACAGAGAAGAAATACACCAGCCTGACGGCCGAGGGCGTGACAGTGGTGCCATATTGCCACCAGCGGCAGCAGCAGCGAATTCACCAAGTCCACTACAGCTCCAGCAGTGCACTCAACAACAGTGAGTTAAATTGAGGCCCCTACAGGAGAAATTCCAGTACTGCACTCACAGGGACTTGACCCAGAGGGGGAGTGGCGATGGCAGAGATATCACACCATAGTCACAATTCCTTGCAGGAGAACGCCCAACCTGGCAGCCCCCATGGTCTAAAGCAGCCTCAATTGACTCCCAGGGTCTGAGACTCTGCAATACAACCCAGTAAAGGAGTAGTGGTGACTGAGATACCACAGACTCGAGATCCAGAGCACCTTAAGTGAAGTCATAGTGACCCAAGGGAAGAACTCAGAGAAGGCACAAACTTCCAAAATCATGGGAAAGAGGAATAACAATGGAGCAATGAATGCCCACAACCCCACAACATCAGAACCTGATAAAACAGAATTTCAGAGATTTCTAGAAGATCAAATAAGGAAAATAACTGTAGAAATAATAGAGGTGTTTCGAAAAGAATTCAGAGAGAGCCAAAAAGAGATAAAGGATGTAATCAATGAAGTAAAGGCCTCAATTCAAAGTATAAACAACCGATTAGACCACAGGGAGAATAGAATCTCGCTCCTAGAAGATGATCACTCCATAAATGAACGCATAGTTTCTAATTTAGAAAAAAAAATCCAACAGCAGGAATTTGACATTGAAGAAATATGGGCCCATTTTAAGAGAGCTAACCTAAGAATAATTGGAATAGAGGAGGGAAAAGAAGGTGCAATCAAAGGGATCAACAATCTCTTCAAGGAAGTAATAGCAGAAAATTTTCCAAACATAGAGCAAGAGGTTGATAACACAGGTCCAGGAAACTTATAGAACTCCCTTTAGACAGGATCAGAGAAGAGGATCCCCACGCCACATAATTGTCAAAATGACTAATGTGGAAGCCAAGTAGAGAATCTAAAAGGCAACAAAAACAAAAGGCCAAGTGACATTCAGAGGCAAACCAATTAGAATCACTCCAGACGTCCCAAATCAAGTCATGAAAGCCAGAAGGGCTTGGAGTAACATATTTCAAACTCTGAAGAAAACAACTTCCAGCCAAAAATTTCCTACCCAGCAAAACTTTCTATCAAATTAGATGGGGAAATAAGAAGCTTCCATGACAAACAGAAACTAAAGGAATTTATATCTTCAAAACCAGCGCTAGAGAAAATACTCAAAGAGATTAACTACAAAGAAAAAATAGGCAACACACACCAGAACCAGAGAAACAAGATTTTCCATCCAACAGACAACTAAGATTGGTTATCTGTGGAGATTCATTATTTATCTTAGTCTTTTACATATCTCTAAATTGTATTGTTTGCTTTTATTGTTGCTAATTTTTAGGATTACTAGTTGGAATATTAATATACCTTCAGATACAGCATTTGGAAATATTTTATCCCATTCTATCAGTAACTTTTAACTCTGTTTACATTCTCCTTGGATATACAATTTTTTTTTTTATTTTTTAGGGAGTTATTTACCCTTCTGTTGCCTGTGCCATTGAAATCATATCCAAGAAATCACTGCCAATTTCAATGTTGTGAGGTTTTACGACCCAGATTTTCTTCTAGAAGTTTATAGTTTATATTTAGGTCTTTTATCTATTTTGAGTTAATATTTGTATATGTGTTAGGGAAGGGTCCAATTTTATTCTTTTTCATGTAATTATTATTTTTCAACAATATTTAGTTAAAAGATTATTTCCTCCACCAAATGTTCGTAGAAACCTTGTCAAAAATAACTTGACAATATATGGAAGAATTTATCTCTAGGCTTTAACTCCAACAGTTTATATATCTGCCTTTATAACAGTACTACACTGTTTCAATTATTGTAGCTTTATAAGGTTTGAAATCAGAAAATATACATCTTCTAGCTTTGTTCTTCAAGATTTTTGGGGGTATCTAGAGTCCATATCTCATATTAGGATAGATTTTTCCTGAAAAATAAATAAATGTATGATAGTTTCACCTAAAAAAAAAAAAAGAAAAAAATATTCTCTGGTAAGAAAGAAAGCAAAAAGAAATATTGAAATGTTATCTTTAAGTCATCAAAAGCGTGGCATCAGACAAATGAAACTGTTATGTAAGATTATCACTGTTAATTTTGGATAAATTGCTATAGTACTAGATGTCAACCACTAAGCCAAGCATGGGAAGGAGGGATGGGGAGGGAATGGGGTGGGGATTGGGTAGGGGCTAACTGGGTGATGTGTGTATGTATGTCTACAAAAGTTTTTTTTAATCCCAATATGATGTATGAATACAGTGCACCAATAAAAAATAAATAAATAAATAAAAATAAAAAATAAAAAAGGACTTTTTTCTCCTTTTCTCTTTGTCATTTGCTTATTTCTTTTACCAGCTAACATAGGATAGCCCCTAGAATTTCCTAAGCATTTTAATTTATTTTTATATGTTATTTTTAAATCAAAATAAAAATCTAAGAAACAAATGCAAATTCTATTTACCTGTGATGAAGTATCCTTAGCTTCTTGGAAACGTTCAGATACAAAAATGTTATAAGCTGAGCGAGGTCTTTTAGGTTTTCCAAGCATTGTTAATTCCTAAATAACAAAAATAGAAGGGTCAGATAATTTTAACCTCCATTTGACTTAATTTTACCTAAGGTATTCAATAATCAAAATTAAAGTGAATGTTTTGATCAGAATTTTTGAGAGCATTACATTTTAAAAATAATAGATTTCATGAGTTTTTTCCATTCAGAAATATTTCCTTTACATGTTATTCTAATGTTCTCTATGAAGTGAATAACTGAGCACATACATTAAAAAAAAAATTTTTTTTTAAAGGATAAAAAGTTCCTGGTTTCATCCTTGCAGGACACTATCATCCCCTTGGCCAAATCACTGCATCTCTTTAGCACTGTACTATCTGCGATAATCTCTCCACTCATTCCTCAGCCTTTAAAGTTCAACACGTGTTTGGTTCTTACTAGAAGAATAAGGAGAGAAAGGAAATAACCCTTCTATCTGCCTAATCTTCATTTCTGGTCCCCTCTACCCTAAGCACAGGCAGGGTGCTTTAAGGAAGGAGAGTGAAAGAGAGAAAATACACATCAGTAATCACCCTTCCAAAATACCACCTCTGTACAGACATTTTCTCTCTTACTCTTAGTATCCTTTCTGCTTTTCTTTTACTATATGAACCAGCAGACTTAGATTATCATCATTGGTTCAAAACTAGCTAAGTCTTCACACCTAGTGCTAGTATAGCTTGACACACATCAGGGTTAGAAAGAGATGCCTTAGCATCTCGTTTCAGAGAAATAGGTTTAACTCAACCATTTTCTAATAGTGTATGTTCAGAAAAACTTAGTCTAACTTTCAAAAAATAGTTTTGAGGAAGACTAACACTAAACTGGGAGCTATAAACTTTGAACCATGTGTAATTTTTTAATAGTTATTTGAGAAAAAGTAGAATTCTATCCTAAAGGTACTTCTTACTCATTAAATTTTTCTGATATGTTAATGATAAGTCAATTCAGCAATCTTCAAACTCACATTACCTATAGAAATATTCAAATGAGAAGGTTATATATTCTACATGTGACTCAGAAACAAAGATTCTTGCTGTTCTTGGTTTGGATGTTTCATAACTGTTTCTATAGTTTTGTTATCAGTCTTACTAACTGCATATTCTACATTTAGATAAATCCAAAAGTAGCAATAATAATTTTTAAGACAGACTCAATGACAAGTGGTCCTAAGGGTAAAAGAGAATGATCCCATCTTTTGCTTAATTGGAGTGCACCTGATGACATTCTACCATAACTGATCTACATTTATCATCAAAATACACGAATACTACCTAAATTATAGTTACATGAATTTCAACTCTTTTTCATAAAAAAGAACACTTCAATGATACTCACTCTCTTTCTTATTAAAGCTTTCTTTTTTAAACGTCTTTGCAAGATTTCTTTTTCCAAGGATATCATCTGATTTGGAGTTAGCTGTTTTTGAATTCTGTCTATCTCTTCTTTGTATGCCTGCCATTCTACCTTATAAGCATCTTCATATATCTATAAAAAAATCCAAATAAAAGATCAACAAACTGTTGCTGGCAAATTCAATATATTATATCTGCCAGAGAAAAACAACCACATGACTTTGAATAAAGAGATATTGAACCACAGGAGAAAAATGTGCTCTCAGATGAAATCTACTTTTTTTCATATACTTGCTAATCAACACGAGAGCATAGCAATGAGCCTCCATTTTTCAAAAGGCTAACCATTTATCTCATTTATATTCTCATCATTTATGTGGATCAGAAGTTATAGAGTTCCCTTGTAAATGATACATAGTTTTAAAAAGCCCATCTGGCCCTTTAAAAGACATGACAATCATTCCTAGGTGAAAAATGGTCAGCAAATGTGAAAACTTTGCTTACTTTTTTCTCCGAATCAGGAAGTTCCCTCCATTGTTCTGAAATTCTTTTAATTAGTTCTGAAATTTTTGCATCTATGAATTGGAATAAAATTTAAAATGTCACAATTTTATCACTCCGGGTTAATTTCTTCCTTCCTTTTACTTTTTCTTTTCTTATTTTTGTAGTGCTAGGGATTGAACCAGGGGAATTCTACCTTCAAGCTACACCCCCAACTTGATTTTTCTATTCTTTGTTTTGAAAAAGGGTCTAAGCTGCAGAGGGCCTAGGTAGCTGAGGCTGGCCATGAACCTGCGATTCTCCTGCCTCAGCTTCCCAAGTACTGGGATTACAAGTGTGCATCATCACGTTCAGCTTCTCTTTTTGTTAAAATGGTACTAAGGAATGAACCCAGAGCTGCTTGCATGCTAGGCAAATGCTCTAAAAATTGAGCTACATCCCCAGTCATTTTTGTTTTCTTTATGTCACTAGGCCATAAAGACCACAGGGGTATTCTATCTCTGAGCTATATTCACAGCCCTTTTAAATTTTTATTTGAAACAGTACTTGGAAAGCTAAAATAGGAGGATCACAGGTTCAAGGTCAGCCTCAGCAATTTAGCAAACTCTGTTTCAAAATAAAAAATTAAATAGGGCTGGGGGTGTAGCCTGGAGATAAATTGCCTCAGGTTCAATTGCCAAAACCACTATTACCACCAAAAAAGAGTGTTATTTGAAATAGACCACCAAAAACAATCCTTAGAAATTAACTACTAGTACACTGGGTTTAGTGGCACATGCCTGTAATCCCTGTACTTGGGAGGCTGAGATGGGAGGATCGTAGGTATGAAACCAGCCTCAGGAACTTAGTGAGGCTCTCAGCAAAGCAGCAAGACCTTGTTTCCAAATAAAAAATAAAATAGGGCTGGGGAATTATTGCTTGGATGTAAAATAACCCTGGGTTCCATCCCCAGTACTACAAAAAATAAAGAACTAAAGACATTAACTACTAGTTTAAGCAGCTTGGTGATCAACTGTTTTAAGTGTTTTTGGAGTGCATTCTAGAGATTGAAGTCAGGGACATTCTACCTCTGGGCTATACCTATTTTACTTTTTATTTGAAACAGGGCATTGCTAAGTTACCATGCACTAATTTCAAACCTGCAATCCTTCTGTCTTAGCCTCCCAAATACTGGGATTACAGTCATGTATCACCAAGGTTGAATAATTCCATTATTTTAATCAAAATATTTTTTCAAGTCTTAGAAATTATGTTCATAAAAACTGATTATGATTAAACTACAAAATATAGGTGATTCATATAATACACTTTTTCTTTTGTGTGTGTGTGTGTGTGTGTGGTACTAGAGATTGGAACCCAGGGACCTTCTACCTCTGGGCTACACTCCCAGACAGACACACACACACACACACAAATTTGGCAGGACTGAGAATGGAACCCAAGGGCATTCTACCTTTGAGCTAGACCCCCAGCCCTATTTTCTATTCTTTATTTGGAAACAGGGTCTCACTGAGTTGCAAAGGGCCTCAGTAAGTAGCAGAGGCTCTCCGCAAACCACGATCCTCCTGTTTCAGCCTCCCAAATGCTGGGATTACAAGCATGTGCCACCATGCCCAGCTACCTATTTTATATTTCACTTGGTAACAGGGTCTCTCTAAGTTGCTGAGTGCCTCCCTAAGCTTCTGAGGCTGGCTTTGAACCTGCGATCCTCTGGTCTCAGCTTTCCAAGTACTGGGATTACAAGCCTGTGCCACCACACCCAGCTTTCTTACATCTTTTATTTCAATTATAGAAATACCTGTTAGTCCCAAATCTTATATTGAAAAGATACTTAAGCATGTCCCTTGCCTATAATGTTAATGTCTTTATTAAAGCTCAATTGATTTTCACAAGTATCCCGTGAAACAGTTCTACATATAAAAGGACTGTAGAAATCTTAAGATTAGTTATTAATTTAGCTATTAACGTTATCATACAACTCTAAATGAAGTTCCTACAGCCTTTCTAGGAAGTCAACAAACATCATAGTTGGAAATTTTTTTTCAAGAACTCAGAAACAATTTTTAGTGAAAAGCTCTTGAAATCAGTATTTTGTAGAAAGCTTTACAATTCACAGAATACATTATTTCACTGCAACTTTATGAGTATCTTAAGACAGAAGCAGCAGCTGAACAAAAGATGCAATGATTTATCAATGGTTTCTAAGGCAACTAGGACCCACACTTAAGCTTTCCCATTCTTTTCCCAGGTGCTTTCCATATTACAGGTTTTTTTTAAAAAGTACTTTTTATTAGTTCTCACTTTTTTTTTTTTTTTTTCCGGTACTGGGAAGGGAACCCAAGGGCACTGAACCTCCGACGCTACACCCCCAATCCAATTTTCTAGTCTTTTTTGAAACAGCGTCTCACTGAGTTAGAAAGGGTCTAAATAGTTGAAGCTATCTGCAAATCGCAATCCCCAGGTCACTGCCTCTTGAATGCTGAAATTACAAGCATGCGCCACCACACCGGGTCTAGTTCTCACTTCTATTTAGAGGATTTCTATTTTATATAAAATGTTATACTTTATATTTTACAGACCACCAAACAAAATTATATTCCAGCAGTAACTAGATGTTTTAGTAGTGCAAACCAAGCAGTCTCTTAGTGGCCTTTTAATTACATCAGAGAAGAGTATAAATCCTCAAAATCCTTACCTGGGTTCCGAGCTCTAACCACGGGTAGCTGTTCTTTTGAAAATCGAAGAAATGAAGTCATAGGTTTCTTTGGATAACAACTCATGGTGGATGAAAACCATTTCGGGATATATACAAAACTATATATAAATAGAAAATAACGTCAGGTATTTAATTGCCAATATTCATATATACATGAACATAGTTCCAAAGAAGATGTGGTCAAGATGCTATATATGTGACACCTTCAACGAGAATGCCAAGGACTTCTTTATCTTCTGGAGTTGTTCTGGAGGGCTGAGGATTGAACCTATGGCTTCAAGTAGGCTTGGCTAGTGTGGTAGCACTGGACTACACCCCCAGCCATTATGATTTATCTAAATCCTACCCTAGCCAAAAGGAAGAGCCTGCAGGACCAAGTCTGTAGGCCCTTACCTCTTAGCAAGAGCAAAGTGGAAAAATGCACCTATACTGTAGCTCCTAGGCCCCACCTCCAGTCGTCTAGACGACGGCAGGTGACCTTTGGCGGGACTTCGAAAGGCGCCAAACCAGTGCTTTGAGGTTGGCCAGTGAGGGTAGCGGGAAGCAAAAGTAGTACGGTGGTGCTAAAGAAGTAGGGCCTGGTCTCAAAGCCATAGTACACCTGGCAAGGTAGAGGTCTGAACAGCGGGGCCAGCGAGTCTGACCTAAGAGAGACAGCCAGCGCAGAGCAGTGCCTCCGCGCCATCCCGGGAGCTCCGCGCCCCGCAGGCCTTCCTACCTGAAAGGTGAGCGCAGGCGATTTCCGCAGCCCGCGCACAGCTCGGCTCCTGACCGCCCCAGGGACCGCAGCGCGCCCCACACGCCCCGCAGGAGCGCCATCGCGGCGGCGCGCCACGCCGCGGCCCGCACCGCCCTCGCAGGAGCCGCCTCGCACACCAGAACCGCCCCAGCAGTGACGACTCGAACCCTCGTGCGGCCCTCGGCGGACTGCAGCTACCATGCCCGCCGCGCGCGAGGCACTGTGGGAGCGGGCGCACTTCCGGCCGGGGCGGGGCCCGCGGCGGGCAGGCCCTACCCGGGGCTGGGGGAGAGCCGCCCGGCCTGGGGGCGCCGCGAGTCACCTCTGCCCGGCCGCCCCGGCCCTGGGTCCTCGGTCCTCGGCGGGCCTAAGACTGGCGGGCCGTCCGGCCCGAGCCGAGCCCCGAGCGCGCCGCGGTCACGTCATCCGGGACGGCCGGGCTGACGTCACAGACGTGCCCGCGGCCGGGCGGGCTCGGGAGTCGCGGGCGCCGCAGACCCCGCCAGGCGGCGCTCCCGAGGCCATCTTTTTAATGCGTCCCGAAAGAACTTTAGATAAAGTTCTAATGCCAGTGGTCTTGGGACCCCATTTGACTATTTTTATTTTGGGTGTGGTACTGGGGGTTGAATCCCAGCGGCATTGTACCTCTGAGTTATACTTCCAGCCCTATTTATTTTTAATTATTATTCTTTAAACAAGGTCTCACTGAGAACCTTGCTAAATTGGCGGCGGGCCAGAAACCTCAATCCTCCGGCCTCCGACTCCCAAGTACTGGATTGCAGGTGTGTACCACCAGGCCCGGCTCTTGAGAATAACTTTTAAAGCAATAGAGTTTTAGACTGCCTTCCCTTATACTGCACAGTCTTCAAGTCTGACCTCCAATCCTGATTAATTTGAGCATTGGAAACTTTGACTATTTAGTTGTCCGCTTATTCAAGTTCTACTGCCAGAACTTGAGGAACATTAACTTCTTAATGTCTTGTATCCAGAGTGCTGTATTTCCTTACCAACAGGCAGTTCCCCTCTGCAAATGAAGATGGACTTTAGATGAGTTTTCCTGAAGCCATAACAATATGTGACAAGTACTCTTTGAGATATCGATTGAACAGTTTTTTGTTTTTGTAAAATTCAAAAATTGTATTTGTAGTCCATTGCCATTTCTGTATAGGCAATGGCATAAAAAAGATTAGGAAGATTGAAAGATATCAATATCTAGTAGCCCTTTCAGCTTTTAAATACCACTTTAAAAAAATAAACACCTCCTGAAACAAACTTTCTCTGTTGGATACCTGTAATTGTTAGAGGCTAGTTAATGGAAAAGCTACATTCGAATATGTGTATACAAGTGAATGTAACATTGTTAGCCTGGACACTCAGTATTGGGAAGGATGGAAAAGGGGAAGAGGGGTGGGAGGAGAAGAGCACCAAGTATTGTGTGACTATATATCATTGTCAACATGATCCACATTATCTGGATCATCATTATGATCAAACCATCTGGATGATTTGATCATTATCATGATCCATTCATCTTTATAGTGCACCAATAAAGAAAAAAAATTTTACTGAGCTGGGTGTGGTGGCCCACACTTACAGTCCCAGCATTTGGGAGGCTGAGACAGAATCACAGGTTCATGGCCAGCCTCGGTTACTTAGTGAGGCCCTTTGCAACTCAGTGAGACCCTGTTTAAAAAATAAAGAATAAAAAATAGGGCTGGGGGTGTAGCTCAGAGGTAGAATGCCTCTGGGTTCCATCCCCAGTACAGAAAAAAAAAAAAATTACTAGTCTGCTGCCTTCCTGTTGCTTTGAAACTGGCACTTTAGAGCTACAGGGTACTACGCCCACTTCTTTTAAGTAGTAAACAATTGCCACCACTTCCCTTTTCATAAACCATGAAAATAGGGACCTTACAGGTCATCTATTCAAAGTTCTTTTACTGTCATGGAAACATTTTTCCCCCTGAGTATATACTATGTACAAGGTCCCAAATAGAAATATAAGACACAAAAATCCCCATAAAGTCTAGTTTCAAAGGCAAAGAAAGAAATCATTACTGCACAATGCTTAGAAGTAAATATGGGAAGGAATTCTTTATACTTACATGTAAGGTGATGTCTAAAACACTTTCTGGTTTTCTAGAATGTTTTTGTGCTTTCAGATGTTTGATAAAAAGTTAAACTTCTTTGGGGTATTTAAAAAATATTTTATTGTTTTTAAGCGTCACTTGGGAAAATTTGCTTTAAGTTCTTATAAATCAAATTGATCACATTTCTGTTTTCATCAGATCCCAATCATTACATGGTAGGGATACTTTTATTTCCAATTAAATATTTACACAGAAAACATAACTCGTCTTTTGAAAGAAAGGACATATGGTTTCATTTATGCTTATTTTATAAAACAAAGACTTAATACAGCCCACCCCAGGGTTCTGTTCCTTTGTTTTAAAAGTCCATTTCCCATGATTTCAAAGGTCAGTTGTAGCCTCATGACGTTCATATTTTATGTCGAATCCAAACCTCTCCTTTTAGTTCTATATCCATTTAACCACTGTCTTTGGACATCACCATCATCTCAAAGGTATTTCAGTTTCAACCTTCCATGAACAAAATTCATTCTTCTCTATCTTGAACCCTTAGTAAGTGGCACTGATTTTCCACTCCAATCATGCAAGACAGTAAATTGATAAGTCATTTTAGAATTTCTTCCAATGCACCTCCACTTCCAACTGCTGGTGAATCTGCCTTATTCGTCCTTTTAGTATGTATCCCTCCTCCCTAGTCGCACTTTGTTGCTTTTCTTCAGGCCAGTAATTTGTTAGGAAGTCAACTCTCCAAAAAGGAAAACCCTTATTTGCAGTGTTTGCCATGTTCCATGGTATAAATACGCCCACAGTGGCTAATTTCAGGCTACCACCTTGAAGTCACTGAATCTGAAGTGGGGAGGTAATGAGTGTAATTGGCTAGGTTAGTACCAGCTAGCTCCTGTATGCCACTGTTTCAGGCTCTGCCATTCTTTCCCAAACTCTTAGAGTAAGTTTCCCTTTTTCAGTGTTTTTTCCTTCCAAATTAAATACCATATTATAGGGTCAATATTTCTAAAAGGTAAAGACATTCATTAATTTATTCATTGACTATGTATTGGGTACCAACTTGGTGCCAGGTAGGAAGTCATCCCATTTCTGTACTTGAAACCTGATTACCCACAGAATCAAGTTCAAATTCTTATACATAGCATATGAGTCCTCTATGAACTGACCCTTTTGTTTCCTTTATAACTTTTTCCTTGCTTTACCTTTTTAAAAAATAATTTACGCTGGGCGTGGTGGCGCACGCTTGTAATCCTCGCGCTTTGGAGGCAGAGACAGGAGGATCGCGCAGGTTTGAAGCCAGCCACACGCGCGCTGGCTTAGGAGACCCTGTTTCCAAATAAAAATGTAAAAATAGGTCTGGGAGTGTAGCCCGGAGGTAGAAGGGCTTCCAGGAACCTCAGTATCACCAAATAAAATAAAATAAAATAAAATAAAATAATTTACAACTTATTTCTTCTATTTAGTACTCATTCACTTTATTCAGGTCTGGGTTTTCCATTGCTTTTTGTATAATATGCCAAAGGAATGGAGATTACTCAGTAAGGATTTAAACTGAAAAGTAAGGCAGAGCTGGGTTCAATTCCTTCTCGTATATTACAAGATGTGTGACTTGCCAATAATAATCTCTTTGACCCAGAGTTTCCCCTATCCATAAATTGGGGATAATAATAGCTGATTGTTAGAATTGTGATTATAGTGTGCAAAAGGTTCTTAGTAAAGTTCCTAGGACATAGCAATGGCTCAATAAATAACAGCTATTTTTATCCTTTATTTTCAGAAAAATTATTTTTTGTGGTGCTGGGGATGGAACCCAAAGGCTTTCTACCTTTGGGCTACACTCCCAGACATATTTTTTATTTTATTTGGAAACAGGTGTCACTAAGTTGCAGAGAGCCTCACTAAGTAGCTGAGGCTGGCTTCTAACCTGTGTGATCCTCCTGTCTCAGCCTCTCAAGTACTGGGATTACAAGCATGCACCACCATGCCCGGCTTTTTCAGAACAATTATAATTAGCTTCTAACTTATAATATAGATCACCTTCCCAAAAAAGTCAGATTTGCATCATGGCCCTATCGCTTATTTTGTCATTTTTTCTCCCTGTTAAATAGTATACATACTAAATAACCACATTGCTCTCTTTAGTAGAATTCTTTTTCTTGTTTGCTTGCTTTTTTCTTTTTTTTCTTCTTAGCAGTGCTGAGCACAAGCTAGGGTCTTGTGTGCTTGTGTGTGCTAGGCACTTTAGCACTGATCTCTGCATTCATTGAGCTCCTACTCCCTCTTTGAACTGAAATTTTAACATTTTTTTAATTGGTAATTTAAAACAGAAACACTAGTCATTGAATACTAAAACAACAAACCCTTACATTGGGATAATACTTTAATATTTTTGAAACATACTTATATAAATATGCTTATATAAACTTATATAAACATATTTTATGTGATTGAATGATTCACAAATCAAAGAAAAAGATAAATTATTATCATGACCATTGTCCCAGATTTCTGTATAAGAAAAATGAAGTTAAGAAGGCCCAAGTCTTACGGTTCCAATATTTAGTTGTGTTAAGGGATACCTGATAGTCCAACTCATTGTCCTATGATTTTCCCACTGTATCAGACCACTCTTCAGACTTAGTCAGCACACTACTTCATTCTAGCCCCAAATGTCTTCCTTGAATCTGCTACAGCATGTGTACTTGTGTCACTTACTGTGACCATATACCACTCTTTTTTTTTTATTGGTGCATTGTAATCATACATCACATTGGAATACAAGACTTGAGAGGATATATAAGCACACATCATCCAATTAGGCCTCATCCAGCCCCCATCCCATTCCCACCCTCTCCCTTGATCCCATGCTTGTTTGGTGATTAACTTTGATATATTTGTTTATGTACCTCCTGCATTTTAAAGAGACTCCATCCTCCCCTATTCCATACCCTCTGATTGGTCACCTTAGTTGCTTCACTATAGGGCCCTTTCTATAGCTCGACCTCTTCCTGTTGCCCCTTTCCTCCTAGTTTTTGCTGATTACAGGAAGCATCTGATTTTTATTTTCTGCGATATTTCTCTATGCATGCTGTGTTGCAAGTACAGATCCCACTCTTGACAGCCCCAGTAGTGGCGTGGCTACCCGGTGGACTGATCCAGACCTCGCTGGCTCAAGCAGCGGCCTTGCCTCATGGGAGGCCCCCATTCTGGTCTTGTTGGCCCCGACACCAGCCTAACCCCTCAGCTGGCTCCGATCCCGGCCTCGCTGGCCCCAGCACCGGCCTAACCCCTTGGCAGGCTCCGATCCTGGCCTTGGAGGCCCCAGTAGTGGCCTTGCCTCCTAACAGGCTCCAATGACGGCCGTTGGCCCCAGCATTGGCCTAACCCCTCAGCAGGCTCTTATCCTGGCCTTGGAAGCCCCAGCACCGGCCTTGCCTCATGACAGGCTCCGATGCTGGCCGCTGGCCCCAGCATCGGCCTAACCCCTTGGCAGGCTTTGATCCCAGCCTCGGAGGCCCCAGTAGCAGCCTTGCCTCACAGAAGGCTCTGATGCCGGCCGATGGCCCCGGCACCAGCCTAACCCCTCGGCAGGCTCCGATCCCAGATTCGGAGACCCCAGCACCGGCATTGCCTCATGGTGAGCTCTGATCCCGGCCTTGCTGGCCCCAGCACGGGCCTAACCCCTCGGCAGGCTCCGATCCTGGCCTCAAAGGCCCCAGCACCAGCCTTGCCTCACGGCAGGCTCCGATCCCGGCCTCACTGGCCCCAGCATCGGCCTTGCCTCACGGCAGGCTCCAATCCCAGCTTTGCTGTGTCCGTCGCCGGCCTCACCCCTCGGCAGGCTCCAATCCGAGCACCCTCTTCACCCAACAAATTGTTCCACGTTCTCGAGGGTGCGTGGTGGTAGCATTCTGCCTCTGGGGTTATTATTATAAAGGTTCCAGGTGTAATGCATCAGATCTCTGCCTCCCCTGAGTACTGGCCACTGCCACTGCCACTGCCTCTACCAGTTTAAATCTTTCCCAAGCTCTTTTTCCACTCTGAATGTTGTCCAGTGTTCCTAAGCATGCGTGACGGTAGCATTTGACATTTGGTGTAATTTCTCCAAAAAAATAAGGTTGGTAGGATCCGATTTCTGCTTCTCCTGAATACAAGTCTCCACTGCCATCGCAGAGACTGCTTTCAACACTGCCTTTCTCCTTGGTCTCCGCTACTAAACTCTCTCCTTATAGGTGATGTCCAAGATTCTTAACAATATAGAGAAACAGCAGTCCTCCTTCAAGGAGAATTTTTCCATAAGTTCCAGTGCATTTGGATAAGTTTTGTCTGCATCTCCAGTATCCTGGCATCCACCACGGCCTTCTTAACCCCTCTCTGATATTTTTCTTTTTTTTTTTCTTTTTCTTTTCCTTTTTTTTTTTCAATAAGAGAAGATAGTATGTGTGGTTTGAGAAGGTAGTGGGATCAGGCACTCAGTAGCACTGTGACCCAGCCCAGTTTCCCCATGGGTCCAGTATGCTCCGCACTACTCCGCCTGGGGCCCAGAGTCCTGCGACCAGGGCCCTGGCTGTTCAGGGGTCTGGTGTGCCCTGCCTGACCCCTGCCCAGGACCCAGGGTCTTACTGGGCCCGGTTTCTCCAGGGGTCTGACGTGCTATGTGCAGTCCGGCCCGGGACCCAGAGTCCTGCAACCTGGGCTCCAGCTGGTGTGCCCTGCGTGACCCCTGCCCGGGACCCAGGGTCTTACTGGGCCCGGTTTCTCCAGGGGTCTGGCGTGCTCCGCGCGGTCCGGCCCAGGACCCGGTGTCTCGCGACCCGGGCCCCGGCTGTTCTGGGGTTCTGGCGTGCCCCGCGAGACCCCTGCCCGGGACCCAGGGTCTTACTGGGCCTGATTTCTCCAGGGGTCTGGCGTGCTCCGCGTGGTCCGGCCCAGGGCCCAGGTCCCAGAGTCCCGCGACCCGGGCCCCAGCTGTTCCGGGGTTCCGGCGTGCCCTGCACGACCCGGGCCCCCTACCACTCTTAATTCTAATATTTTCTTTCTCTTTCATTAATTCATTCATTCATTCATTCATTCATTTGTGGTACTGGGGATGGAACCCAGGGGCTTTCTACCTTCATTCATTCATCCATTCATTTGTGGTACCAGGGATGGAACCCAGGGGCTACTTCCAGGCTATACTCCCAAACCTATTTTATATTTTATTTGGAAACAGGATCTCACTAAGTTTCTGAGAGCCTCACTAACTAGCTAAGGCTTGCTTCAAACCTGTGTAATCCTCCTGTCTCAGCCTCCCAAGTACTAGGATTACAAGCGGGTGCCACCATGCCCAGCTCTAATATTTTCTATGTATGCATTTTTCCATCAATAGATGGTAAATTACTTGATAATTAAGAATAGAACTGTCTTATGCTTCATTTTAATCCCCTCTAGTATGTAACACTAGTGAGCATTATAGGTGGATAGACAGAGGCAGATGGCAAGAGGCAGAGTGATAAGTAGGTAGGTAGAAACTGAAAAGATTAGCATCTGTAGAACTTACTTTTGTACATATTTGGCCTCATGGAAAATAAGAGTTTCCTGGATTAAATAAGATGTTACTATCCCAAAAGATTATACTGTATTGGAGAACAAAGTATAAACATTATAACAAAAATTACATATATATTTATAATTTTTATATTAAGCATAAAAATGATAAAATATAACAATTTATTGCAACATGAGAACAAATTTTATAATTTGAATAAATAGCTTGTAATTTCTATAAATAAAGTTTAATGAGACATATTTATAGAAAAAACTACATGTATAATTTTTTTTCTTTCCAACTGTTTTCATTCATTTAGGGTCTATTTTCACATCCCTGGAGTTTGTCTTTAAAATTATTATAGAAAAGGAAGGGAAAGCAGGGCAGAGTGTCACATTCCTGTGATCCCAGTACTTGGGAGAGTGAAACATGAGAATCACAGGTTCTATACCAGCCTCAGCAACTTGGCAAGACCCTGTTTCAAGGGGAAAAAAAACAAACAAAACAAACAAAAACAGGACTGGGGGAATAGCAGAGGTAGAATGCCTCTTGGATTAATCTCCAGCACCAAAAAAGAGAAAAAGAAAAAAGAAAAATAAAAAAAAGGAAAAGGAAGGGAGAAGCCGGGTGTGGTGGTATACACCTATAGTCCCAGTGCTCTCATCAGGCTGAGACAGGAGGATCATGGGTTCGTAGCCAGCCTCAACAACTTAGTGAGGCCCTGTTTCAAAATAAAACAAATCCATTCATCTGTTGATAGATACCTAGGTTGGTTCCATATTTTGGCTATTTCAAATTGTGCTGATAGGAACATGAGTCTGCATATGTTACTGGAGTTCTCTGATTTTACTCCCCTTTGGAAAGATACCCAGTAGTGGTATAGCTGTATCATGGTGAATCCATTCCCAGGTTTCTAAGATATCTCCACACTGATCTCCATAGCGGCTGAACTAGTTTGCACTCCCACCAACAGTGTAGTTTGCACAACCTCACCAACATTTGTTATTTGACTTCTTCATGTTTGCAACTCTGATTTGATTTCTCTAATATGCTCAAGCTAGGGAGTAGGGATACCAGAGGGGCTCCAGACAATGGCTTTCAGCAAAGCCAGGAAGGGTAGAAGAGGAGGAAGGCTGAGGTTCACTAATGGAGACACTACATGGGACTTTGTGATGTGAATATAATATTGGTAACCTGGACATTCAGTATTGGAGGGGGGGGGATTGGGAAGGGGGAGGAGGGCACCAAGTTTTGTGCAAATATATGCCATTGTCGACATGATCCACATTATGTTGTGAGAATCTAGTTTACCAGTAGCTGGGCATGGTGGCGCACACTTGTAATCCCTGCACTTGGGAGGCAGAGACAGGAAAATAGGTCTGGGACTGTAGCCTGGAGCCCGGAGGTAGAAGGGTTCCATCTCCAGTACCACCAAAAAAAAAAAAAAAAAAAAAAAGTTTACCAATAAAAAATTTAAAAAAATTTTAAAAGGTTACAAAGTAGAATGATAATAGTGAATAAAAACGTCACATTTAAAAATATTAATATCTGACTAAATTATGAATGGAAAGACTCATGATTTTACAAGAATTATCTAAAAAGGAGAATTTCTAATGAATCAGATTAATAAAGTGACTTTGTTCTTAAAAGAAATAAAAATAAAACAAAATAGGGCTTATGGTGTAACTCAAAGACAAAATTCCCCTGAGTTTAATCTTCAGTAACACATAAGGAAAGAGAAAAAAGAAAAAAAGAGAGAGAAATTAGAAGAAAAACCTAATGCATATTAATAGTTTCTAGGTATTCAAATTAATTTATGAATTATTTTTCAACTAAAAGTCTTCTTGCAGCCCCAATTATTAAGAGCATATCAGAATTATTTTTAACTTTGCTGTAGCAGCATTATGAAAAATAAATATAGCTTTTCTATTTTAAAGCTATGAGTCAGCAGGAGGTAGGATGAGCAAAAAGGACAAATATAATTTTATGCAAAAATTTAAACCTTAATTTGTATTACTGGATATATCTGAAAGTTGACTTAATGTTAGAAGAAAGCTATAATGATCATATTGACAGAATAATTTTACTAACAAAATAACCTATTGTATCTGTCCTCATATCATTATAAAGTACCTAATCCAAACAGATTTATAATTTATTGCTCAACTATGTGCCAAGCATTTTACATACATTATTTCTAAACTTTTCATAAATCCTACAAGGTATTATTGTTGTATAGGTATGAAAACTAGTTTGTATTAATGTATATGTATATCCTTTATGTATGAGAACTTTATTAGTATCTTGTTAACAAAATTTGTACCTTTATATCCACAGTTTGTGGGAGGCTAAGACAGGGGGATCATGGTTCATGGACAGCCTCAGCTACTTAGTGTGGCCCTTTGCAACTCAGTGAGACCCTGTTTCAATATAAATAATAAAAAATAGGGCTGGGAGTGTAGCTTGGAGGTAGAATGCCCCTGGGTTTCATCCCCAGTACTGCAAATAAAATAAAGCCACAGTTTGCAGCTTTTAAATTATATTTTACTCTAAGTAAGTACAATGTAGGCAAATCAGCCATGAAGTTGCAGATTTGTTTATTTAATACTTATACACATTCTACTGTTCTGTTCTATTCCCATAATATTCTTTCTTGACTTCTTTAACTGGGTGGATTATTGATATAGCATCTTGATTTTACTTGCTCATTTAAAAATAATATAGCTTGAATATTAAAAAATACACAAAGCTGGGTACAGTGGCACATACCTATAATCCCAGCTACTCAGAGGGTTTAGGCAGAAGGATGGAAAATTCAAGGCCAGTCTGGGAAACTTAGTGAGCCCTGTTTCAAAAAAAAAGACTAGGGATGTAGCTCAGTGGTATAATGTTTCTAGATTCAATCCCCAGTACTGCAAAAACAAAACAACACAACACCCCTACATGTACACATATGTACTTATTCACGCATACATACCCATACGTTTGTGTAGGGTTTTTTTTTTCAAGAGTGAATAGTACTCATTTTTTACTTCATATATATTTGTATTATTTTCACTTTTCTAAAATACAATATTTAATTTTTTTGAAACTTAGTTCCTAGCAGAGGCCAGTACTATATTAGATACTGTGGTAAGTTCTAAAATTACAAAGATGACTAAGGCATGATCCATCTGTTTAAATCTGCCTGGGAGAGTAGGGGATGGCTTCAAAGAGTAGGTGCCATTTGAACTGTTTGTTTTTTTTTTTCCAAGCAGGGAAAAGTAGAGGTGCTTTCCAGAAAAGGGAAACAGTATATGCAAGTCACAGATACACATGAGGGCCTGGTGTACTTAAGAAAACAAATTATATAGCCAGGTAGGGTAATACATGCCTGTAATCCTAGTACTTGGGAAGCTGAGACAGGATTGCAGGCACATGGCCAGCCTCTGTTCTAGGTTCCAGTGAGTCAAAATTGGAAAAGAACACCAGGAAGCTCACAGTTTAATGATACAATAGTGTGTTAAGGGCAATCATAAAGATGCATGCAGTGCACCATGGTAACACTGCTGAGAACTACTTCTTTCCTCAAAAGGTAAGGAAGAGTGACATGGACTTATATTTAGAGATAGGGTAAGAGGCCATTTTAGGAAGAATGAACAGTTTGACCTGAAGCCTAAGAATGAGAAGCATCACTCTAAACTGGAAATGGGGAAGGACCGGGAGCCATTGGGAACTGCAGAAGACTGGTGGGAGGCCAGGAATGGCAGATGAATGTGAGATGCAAGTCAAAAGACCATGAGTTTTAAGAATTTAATGCTTTATCCCATTAGTTGATAATTTAAACAAGGGGAAAGAATGTCAGGATCCAGGGAAAGAACACTGATATATGAAACTGATAAAAATGATCTTTACTCCTGAGCACAGTGGTGCATGCCTGTAATCCCAGTGACTCAGAGGTCTGAGGCAGGAGGATTGCAAATTTAAAGCCAGCCTTAGCAATTTAGTGAGAAATTGTTTTGAAATAAAAAATGGGAAGTGGAAACTCTAAAACATTGTTGGTGGGACTGTAAATTAGTGCAACCACTTTGGAAAACAGTATGGAGAATACTCAGAGGAATGGGAACAAAGTTACCATTTGATCCAGCAATACACTTCTGGGTATCTACTCAAAAGAAAGGAAACTAAACTACCAAACTAATGCTGTGCATCTATGTTCATAGCTGCACAATTCACCATAGCCAAACTATGGAACCAGCCAAGATGTCCATCAACAGATGAATGGATTACAAAACTGTGGGATATGTACACAACGGAATTTTACTCAGCCATAAAAATTTACATCATTTACAGGGAACTGGAGGACATTATGTTGAGATTAGTCAGTCACACACACACAAAAAGAAAATGGATGCTTTCCCTAATATGCAAAAGCTAAGGAGATGACAAAGGAAATCCTATAGAGGAGCAAATAAGACAGCCAAACTGAGGGGATGGGAGGGGGGAAAAATGAAACTCTTTAAGCCAAGCATGGGAAGGCGCGATGGGGAGGGAATGGGGTGGGGATTTGGTAGGGGCTAACTGGGTGATGTGTGCATGTTTGTCTACACCAGTTTTTTTTTTTTTTACCCCATTATGATGTATGAATACAATGCACCAATAAATTAAAAAAAAAGAATAAAAAGTAGGGCTGGGGATGAAGTTCAGAGGTAGAGTGCCCCTGAGTTCTATATCAAGTACTGCAAAACTGCAAAACTACAATAAAAAAAAAAAGAAATGTGCCCCAAACCTAAATTTGGTGCTTATCAATATTTTGCATACTTGTTGGATCTATTCTGTTCTTTCTATTTGTTCTCCTTTGTGCTACTGAAGTATTTTAAAGAAATCCTAAACTCAAAACAAATAAATAAATTAATTAATAAAATGGGGGTGAGAGCTTCATTGATAGAAAGTGTAGGATCTAAAGCCTAAATCATTAGCATCTTTCTTTTTTCTCTGGGTCCTTCTGCAAAAGCACTGCCAATTTTAAAAAGTTTTTAATGGATGACCCACAAAATCAGGTTTGGGTTAGAATATTTTGGCACTTCAGTGGACTTGACAGCACCCTGAGGCTAGAGTTAGGGAAAAATGAGGAAGCAGTAGAAGTGCCATAACAAAATGAAGAGGTGCAGGGTGTGGTAGCACATGCTTGTAATCCCAGTTCTTTGGAGGTTAAGGCAGGAGAATCACAGGATGGCGGCTAGCCTCAGCAATTTAGATAGGCCCTCCACAACTTAGACCCTGTTTCAAAGTAAAAAATAAAATAGGGCTTGGCATATGGCTCAGAGGTCCCTGGATTCAATCCCCAGTACATACATATACACATACACACACTATATGTATATATTTCAATTATATATAATAGAAATTTATATATTTATAATAAATTTATATAATATAGTATATATTTATATAATATATAATACACATTATATATTATAAATAATATAAATATATAAAATAAATTATAAAATATATAAATTATATAAAATATATGTTATATAAATTTATATAATATATAAAGTATATATATTATAATTGAAAAGGTTTTAAGAAAGCTGCAAAAGCCATGAAACACTCAGAGATGAGGTAAGCTCTGGGTATCTACAGTCATTTTTCTTCTGGAATACAGTCTAAAGGCTGAGAATTTAGATTTAGCACAAGCAAGGTCCCACTACTGAGGGTCAGAGAAACAGGGGTGTTTTTTGGTGGTTGGACAATGCTGGAATGACAAAACAGACTCAAAAGGGACCTCAACATACAACTAGTTTTCCCCTGAAATTATGTGCCAAAGTCTTAGTCTATGTTGGGCAGGAAGCTAAAGGACTAAACTTCTGAAAAACATTGTGTATTCTGCGTCCCAAGGAATTGAGAAGACAAAGGAAGATGTATTAAAAAAAGAAGAAACAGAGGAATAAAGAGGATTTTTTCAACTAATTCTTTGAAAGATTAATAAAATTGGTAATCCCCTAACAAAGCCAATCAAAAAAATTTAAAATATGACTACAGATGTTTATTAACTTTAAAAAATGAGGATACCATGAACAACTCTATGCCAAGTAGATGATTTAGATAAAATGCACAAATTTCTTGAAAAAAAAACAATAACAAAGAGAAGACATATTTAGTTTTCTCTATATTATAGAGCTTTATTAAAAATTTCCTATACTTCTAGGCAAAACAACATTCTCGATACAAATGGCTTCAGAATAATCCTCAAAATATTTCAAAAAGAAGACACAAATCTTATACATACTACTCTACCAGAGAATAAAGAAGAAATATTTCCCAACTATTTTTATGGAGGTCAGCATATCCTGAGGTATCAAACTTGGCAAAGATATTCAAGAAAGGAAATTATGGACCTACTTCTCTTGTGAACATAGATGGAAAAACCCTCAATAGAACCTAGTAATTTATAATGTGGATAAACATTACATCTTGGAGTGGGTTTCTGTACAGAAATGCGAGGGTAATTTTACATATGCACTAGTTAATGTAATTCACATCACATTAAGTGAAAAAGAAAAACCATGATACAAATTTTTGATGAAAAAAGCATTATATTGAACTTGTAACTGAATAGTGATAAAAGTATCATAATCTAGGTACAGAAAAGAACCTCCTTAATATGAAGGGAGGGACTTCTGGGAAGATGGCGACCGAGAAAAGCAGCGTTTATGAGCCCTGCTAAAACTCAATCTCTATTGCCACAAAATCAATGTTTTTCATAGCCAGAAAACACCATCAGCAGAGAAATAAAAACTGTAAACACAATGAACAGAGAAAAAAAGACCAGAAGAACAACCAGAGATCAGAAATCAAGCCCACAATGCAGCAGCGGGGCTGTGCTGGCACCATCTTCCCTCACAGCACCAGGATCCAGAGAGGAAAGGTAAACAAGGAGCTGAAGTGAGCAGCTGTGGATCACTCGGGTGTAATTCAGCATTTCTTTCAGCACAAAGAACGTCTAAAACTCCCAGTGGTCAAGCTCATCACGCCTTCCAGGAACTCAGAACAGTGCTCAAAACCAGAAAAGAAATACGCCAGCCTCACAGCCGAGGGCGTGGCAGCGGCGCCATATTGCCAGCAGAGCCCCGAGTTCACCGCACCCTTGACAGCTCCTGATCAACACGCACAATAACAGTGAGTGAAATTGCAGCCCCTAAAGGAGAAATCCCTGTACTGCACGCCCAGGGACTTTGATAATCTCCCTGGGTCTGAGATTTTTGCAGTCCAACCCAGTGAAGGAATAGTGGTGGCAGAGATTACTACAGACTCGAGATACAGAGCACCCTAAGTGAAGTCGTAGTGATCCAGGGAAGGCACACACTTCTGAAATCATGGGAAAGAGGAACAACAATAGAACAATGAATGCCCACAACCCCATATTATCAGAACCTGATAACACAGAAATTCAGAGATCTCCAGAAGATCAAATCAGGAATATAACTGTCGAAATAATCATGGACCTTTGAAAAGAATTTAGAGTCTAAAAGACATAAAGGACGCAATCATTGAGGTAAAGGCCTCAATTCAAAGTACAAACAACCAATTAGACCACATGGAGAATAGAATCTCACTCCTAGAAGAGGATCACTCCAAAAATGAACGCATAATTTCTAACTTAGGAAAAAAAATCAGACAGCAGGAGTCTGACATTGAAGAAATATGGGCCCATTTTAAGAGAACTAACCTAAGAATAATCGGAATAGAGGAGGGAAAAGAGGGTGAAACCAAAGGGATCAATAATATCTTCAAAGAAATAATAGCAGAAAATTTTCCAAACATAGAGCAAGAGGTCGATACACAGGTCTAGGAAACTTATAGAACTCCCTTTAGACAGGATCAGAGAAGAGGTTCCCCATGCCACATAATTGTCAAAATGACCAATGTGGAAGCCAAGCAGAGAATCTTAAAGGTAACAAAAACAAAAGGTCAACTGACATTCAGAGGCAAACCAATTAGAATCACTCCAGACTTCCCAAACCAAGTCATGAAAGCCAGAAGGGCTTAGAGTAACATATTCCAAATTCTAAAAGAAAACAACTTCTAGCCAAAAATTTCCTACCCAGCAAAACTATCTATCAAATTAGATGGGGAAATAAGAAGCTTCCATGACAAACAGAAACTGAAGGAATTTATGTCTTCAAAACCAGCGCTAGAAAAAATACTCAAAGAGATTAACTACAAAGAAGAAATAGGTAACACACACCAGAACCAGAGAAACAAGATTTTCCATCCAGCAGACAACTAAGCAAAGAATATATTCATGTGTTTATTGGTTAAAATCTTTGGAGATTCATTATTTATTTTAGTCTTTTACCTATTTCTAAATTGTATTGTTTGATTTTATTGTTGCTAATTTTTAGGATTTCTATTTGGAATATTAATATACCTTCAGATATAGCATTTGGAAATATTTTACCCTATTCCATCAGTAACTTTTAACTCTGTTTATGTTGTCTTTGGATGTACATTTTTTTTCATTTTTTAGGAAGTTTGTTTTGTTTATTCTGTTGTTGCCTGTGCCTTTGAAATCATATCCAAAAAATCACTGCTAATTTCAATGTTGTGAAGTGTCATGACCCAATTTTCTTCTAAAAGTTTATAGTCTTAAGATTTACATTTAGGTCTTTTATCTATTTTGAGTTAATATTTGTATATGGTGTTAGGTAAGGGTCCAACTTTATTCTTTTTGATGTAATTATTATTTTTCAACAATATTTAGTGAAAGGATCATTATTTCCATCACCAAATGTTCTTGGAAACCTTGTCAAAAATAACTTGACCATATATGGAAGAATTTATTTCTAGGCTTTTTATTTTACTCCACTGGTTCATATATCTGCCTTTATAGCAGTACTACACCATTTCAATTAATGTAGCTTTATAAGGTTTGAAATCAGAAAATGTACATCTTCTAGCTTTGTTCTTTTTCGAGATTGTTTTGGGTATTTAGAGTTCATATTTCATGTTAGGATAGATTGTTTCTGGAAAAAGTTTAATATCAGACAAATGAATCTGTTATGTGAGATTATCATTGTTAATTTTGGATAAATTGCTTAATTATTAGATGTCAACCACTAAGCCAAGCATGGGAAGGAGGGAGGAGGAGGAGGGAATGGTGTGGGGTAGGGGCTAACTGGGCGTTGTGTGCACGTATGTCTACACAAGTTTTTTATCCCATTATGATGTATGAATACAGTTCACCAATAAAAAACAAAAAAATATGAAGGGATTATCACTCATTATTAAGATAATAAAAGCTTTCCCTTGGAAGTCAAAAGGATTCTTCCTATCACTTTCTATTCCACAAGATACAGGAGCTTAGATTAATACAACAAAGAAAAAGATGTATATAGAATGGAAATGGAATCATCACTATTTACAGATAAAATGAATTTAAGTGTAGAAAACTTTAAGATGTATTTGTTTTTTGGTGGTACTGGGGATGGAACCCTGCTACACTCTTAGACCTATTTTATATTTTATTTGGAAACAGGGTCTCTTAAGCCACCAAGGCTGGCTTCGAACCTGTGCGATCCACCTGTCTCTGCCTTCTAAGCATGGGGATTACAAGTGTGCACCACCATGCCCAGCTAAGATGCAAAATTTTAAAAAGTGAACTTAGCTATGTCACAAGATACAAGCTGAAAATTATAAATTGTTTTTCTATGTATCAAGAACCCAGAGTTAGGTAACAATGTGAAAAATAACTTTTATATTTAAAAACTGGATATCTAGGAATGAATTCAAAGAAACATGTAGATAATCTCTATACAATTACAAAATGATTATACACAAAACACTTAGATGATTAGAAATTAAAGATGACCTAGTACATTGAGTGATCCACAATTATGGAATGACTAAATAAGGAGTGGTTGGGTGCCCCAAATTCTTCTCCTTAGGGAGGTGAGGGTCTGCATCCCTTTCCTTTTAGTACGCTTGTGATTGCTTAACCAATGAACTACAGTACAAGTGACACTGTGTGACTTCAAAGGCTAGATCACAAAAGGCCATGCAGCTTACTACCCATTTTTTTTATAACACTTATCTCCAGATGTTCCCTCCTTCCATTGAGTAAAACACTATGTTCTAGGATGCTCAAGCAGCATAGAAAGATCATTGGCACATGTTTCAAATATTGGCCACACCAACGTATAATAGAGAATCCCCAAGCCACTTGACTTATCCCAGCTGAGACTCTAAGTATCATGCAATCCCTATTGTGCCACCAATTCCTGGCTCAACCACATCCACGAGCATATAAAATGGTTGCTTTTTTTATAACACCTGTCTTGGGGTGGTTTGTCATTCACCTATTAGCCAGAACAAAAGATAACTTCACTAAAATTGCTCTGTAGATTCAATACAATCCCAATTCAAATCTCAGTGGGAAAAATGAAAAAGTTCTCCCTAAAATTCACTTGGAATTACACAGGACCTGAATGGTCAAAACAATACTATAAAATTGGAGGATCCATACTTCCTCATTAAAAAAGTCACTACAAAGCTACAGTAATTAAAATTGTGTAGCATTTGTAGCTTAAAGCATATAGGTTAATGGAAAAGAATTGAGGGTTAAGAAATAAATTTCCATGGTCAGTTGATTTTCAACAAGGTGCTAGAACATCCAAGGGGAAAGAATTATCCTTTTGTGGGGAGAGTATTTGGAATTGAAACCAGGAGCATTTGACCTCCTAGATACATCTCCACCCACCCCCTTTCTTAAAACAGGATCTCACTAAGTTGCTGAGGCTGACCTCAAACCTGTGAGCCTCCTATCTCAGCTTTTCAAATACAACAAATTATATAGGCCTGACCTTTAAAAGGGTCTGTTTACAAGGTTTGCCTTTGGCTGACATCTGGGAACTTGGCTTTTTCAACTTTCCCTAAGTGATAAGGTTGAGCCTGCTACGCAGGTCCAACTAGGCTTTTAAAAGATGTGATTTATGAGGAACACCTGCTTTCCTTCTGGGTAACTAAAATTTTGGAGGACAAAGGGTGCCTATCTAATAACTCTGGACTTGAATTTCAAACTGGCTTCCCCAGGCAAAACACTGCTGTGTTACTGCTGGAAGGGCGTGCTCTCCCGTGGTCCCTTCAGAACACAGGTAGCTGCAATTCCAAGTGCTGCTGGGCCTCTCTTTTCCCCCATACTAATCCAGTTGTGTATCCTTGCTGGGTTTTAACATATCTTAGCTGCAAGGGTGACCAGGTGCCAGGGTCTGTACATTTTTCTACTGACACTGTATGTGTGGCTGGCTAACCCAAGTGGTATCATAATTGTCTTCCACATGAATATCAGGAGTTTTTATTAAAATGTTTCATACCGAGGAATGAAACTGACTAAATTATGTTATGTATAAGTAAAAACATGTAATGAACCCCACTTTTAAGCATAATTATAATGCACCAATGGAAAAATTTTAAAATATTTCATATATAACTTGTGATCTTTTGCACTGAAGAGTTTTGGGGTTTTGTTTTGGTGCTTAAAACTGAACACGGGGCTTTGTGCTACCACTGAGCAATACCTATTGCCCAAGAGATCTTAATACCTTTTCCCATTAAGTAAATTATGTAGGAAAGCATATTTCAGACCTTACATATGTTCCAGAATAATAAAAGCAACTTCCTCATGAGTTAAGAAAGGCATATTACCCTTTACAACAGTAGGAGATAAAAGAGTTATTATATTCATTAATAATACTTTTAGGTGAATTTTCGCTTCTTATTCAGTTCATTTATACTTTAAAACCACATTCTTACATAGCAGAAAAATGGGAGCCAAAATTTAAATGTAACAAAATACAAATAAGTGATAAAATACCTATTAGATTGTCATAAGACAATGTCTCATATTATTGCAAAATATTTCAATAAAACATCAGTTATTAACAAATTTTCAATTATCACTTACCAAAAACTCCTAGTGAAAGCATATCAAGTACAAAGAGCTTACACACAATAATTACTCAGTATGAAGAAAATAATTACTCAGTATGAAGAAAAGTGTAGAAGTGACTATCTACACACAGCAATCTTTGCAAGTGAAATTAGATAAATCTTCATTTATTGCCTCACTTAAACAATGCAGTTGTCAGAACAATAAGAAACACTGTAAAAAAAAATGAGAGAACTTGGGGTATAGCTTGGCAGTAGAATATGTGTTTAGTACACAAGAGGCCCTGGGTTTAATCCCTGGTGGTGGTTGTTGTTGTCCTTCTTCCTTCCTCCTCCTCCTTCTTCCTTTTCTTCTTCTTCTCCTTCTTCTTCTTATCATCATCATCATCATCATCATCATCATCATCACCATCATTGGTACTGGGGTTCCTGGAAGCCCTTCTACCTCCGGGCTACACTCCCAGACGTATCTTTTTATATATATATATTTTTTTATTTGGAAACAGGGTCTCTTAAGCCAGCATGGCTGGCTTCGAACCTGCATGATCCTCCTGTCTCCACCTCCAAAGCGCAGGGATTACAAGCGTGTGCCACCACGCCCGGCCCCAAATTAGATTTAAAAGGAGAATTTACACAAATAATCTGTATTAGATTTTAGAGTCATTAAGTTGACTTATTTATTTGTACCCAGAATGGAACCCAGGGGCATTCTACCTTGGATCTACATTCCTAACCCTATTTTTTATCCTTTTTTTTTTTTTTTTTCCTAGTACTGGGGACTAATCCCAGGGGCATTCTAGCTCCAAGCTACAACCCTAACCCTATTTTTATTCTTTATTTTGAAACAGGGTCTCACTAAGTTGAAGAGGGCTTCACTAAGTAACTGAAGCTGGCCGAGAACCTACAATCTTCCTGTCTTAGCCTCCCAAGTACACCAAGCATGCACCATCACATCTGGCTCTAATCTGCTTTAAACAAATAAATTTGCAAGATTCTAATTTACAGTTCACAGAGTGATAAAATTTTTAAAAATTCAAGTTTATAACTATTTCATATTAATCACAAACGATTTATAAAAACTAGAAAGATAGCTGGGCATGGTGGCACACGCTTTTAATCCCCGCACTTGGGAGGCAGAGACAGGAGGATCATGTGGGTTCGAAGCCAGACTTGCTGGCGTAAGAGACCCTGTTTCCAAATAAAAAATAATAATAAAAAAATAGGTCTGGGAGTTTAGCCCAGAGGTAGAAGGGTTCCATCCCCAGTACCAGTAAAAAACAGACAAACAAAAAAACCCAAAACTAGAAAGATAAAACAGCATAAAACAGTATTGTTAACAATTTGAACAAGCTGAATGCCATGGTTATTTTTCAGGACTTCCATGGCTGGTCGCTGTGTGTGTGTGTGTGTGTGTGTGTGTGTGTGTGTGTGTGTGTGCATGTATATTACTGGAGTTTGAACTCAGGGGCATTCTATCTCCAAGCTACATCCCCAATACTTATTTTTTGTTTGGAAACAGGAACATGCCTTGCTAGGTTGCTGAGTCTCCCTATGTTGCTGATGGCCTGGGATCTGCAATCTTCCTGTCTCAGTCTCCCAAGTACTGGGATTATAGGTGTGTGTCACCATTCCTAGCAGTGGAACTCAAATTATAAAACATAATCACTGGACTGAACTTTCAGTTTAGCTCAAATTGACTACCAATAAGTAGACAAAAGATAGATCATGGCTCACATTCTCCCTTGAATATAAATTTCTTACTTTCCTAAATAAATCTCTGCCTCTGTCTCTGACTGGTGCATGCTGAAATTCTTTTCCTTGACATAAGCCAAAGTGGTAAAAGAAAAAAAAAGCAGAACTGGGGCAGGGGGTATAGCTCAGTAGTACAGCACTTGCCTAGGAAGGAGGCCCTAGGTTCTATCCTCTGCTGTTATAAGAAAAATGTAAAACTACAATGTGGCCTCATTACCATTTATGACTATGTTTTAAAAAAATTAAATCCTTTGAATATTAACTTAGGTTGTCCTTGGTACTTTCTGTGTGTATGTGTAACCTAGAATCTTGCTTCTTTGAAATTGACATATGGTTGATTTATAAATTGAATGTTCAGTTTTCCCTGTTTCGAGAGAGAGGTGAGAAGGGAAATAAAGCAAACATGAGTAACTGTGTTTGTGTTTTCTTCAGGCATATGTGATATCCACAATGCTTATACCTCAGGAATCATGTTTCCGAGACAGCTGTGTGGTGAAGAGGTTGCCCTGTAACTGTATCACTGATTACTCACATGTGGAAATTATGGTTTGGGTCTGCAATGTCCTCCTGTCCTCTGTGATCCCGGTGCAGTGATACTCAAAGGTAGGCTTGCGGAGTGATTAGAAAGCCACTGATGGCTGAATGGACCACTGGAAGGGGAACCTACTTGGAAGGAGGTCACTGGATCCTGCTTTGGAAGGGTTTATCTCCCCTCCTGCTCGTCCCATGTCCTCTGCTTCCTGGCTGCCATAGTTGAATGGCTTTCCTCTGCCAAGCCCTCTGCTATGATATTTGGCCTCACCTCAGGCCCAAAGCAATAAAGTTGGACAACCATAGACTGAATCCTCTGAAATCATAAGCCAAAATAAATCTTTCCTCCTCTAAATTGATCCTGTCAGGTGTTTTAGTCACAGAAACAAAAAGTTGACTAATGTAGTGGCATTTACATATACCCAGAGCCCAAGTTTTCATACAGGCCTCAAAGCATCCAGACTTCAGGAGGTAGGAGGCTAAACCCCTAAGACTTACCATTTTCAACACGCCAAGGTCCTTAATGTTTTATTAAAGATGTCTCCTGACTTTGAATTTAGTTCTAAAAGGTAAGTGAAGTTCTCTTTATTAGAATTTCACAAAAAAAGATATACTGAAAATGGTGATCTGGCTGATCATCGTGTCACCTTTTCACTTACGACTTTTGGTTCACTACAAGAATTTGTACTCACTCCCTAACAGTCTGGCTGTATGAGATGTAAGCAAAGGCAAACAAGAGTTAAGCAAGTTTGAAAAACTTTAATAAAGAAAAAGACACTTCCAAAAACAAATGCCACACAAACAAAAATTTCAAAATCAAAACAAAACAAAAAAACAACAAAGAATCAAAACCCTTTACTATCAAAGTATGCTAAATATTTAAAATCTAATGATGTTAAATGTTCAAATACAGGGCAAATTTAGCTTATATTAATATAGATACTAAAGTGTTTTTCATGATATGGCTATTTCAAAACATCATTTAATAGAGCTAATTCTTAAAGCTGATATATCCATTTCACAACTCATTGAATTATTTTACATTCATTTATAAAGACACATTTTCTAACAATAGCTTATTTTGTGCTTTAATATTAAACCATAATAAACTAATCAAGTGATTTAAATGTTTTGCTAATGTCTACATCTGTCAGATTCTTTCACACTTATACAGATACTGTAATAACCAGAAGAGCCACAACTGTTCTTAAAATTGACACACTCAAGTTTAATATGCATGCTAAACATGTAAATGATGCTTTGTTTCACAAGTTAAAATATTAGAACTTTCTCATTTTCTTTAAAATCTAGAAAGATAACCTGTGTATTTAAATCATTTTTAGCTGGCAACTTGAAAAGACAAAAGTATCATTTCAGAATTATTTTGGTAACTTCTATATGATGTCAGTTATATCTACAGGGGAATTTTAATGAACTAATCTTTTGATTCCTCAGATCTATAAAGACTTTTCTTTAGAGTAGGTGACACTATCTTACATTCATTTTGGTATTTTCACAAATAATTATTCTTAGGTGTGATAAAGACAAACCCCAACTTCTAAAGTTTCATTTACAACAGAGGGTGGAGGTAAATCATCTTATAGGTAGATATTTTAGTAAAGAGATGGTAATCTGAAACAATAAAATTTATATATATATAACTAATGGTAATTAGTGCCAAATAAGGTAGATCTCATTTTCATAATGTGGAAAATATTTTAAACAAAGTTGTATATATAGTTTTGATCTTTACTTACAGATAAAGTAATTTTTGTTTTTTAAGTAATCAAGACAAATAGTAGAAAAAGCATTTTATTTATATGGAAAGCTACAGTAAGATCTGTAAAAGGTGTCAATATAATATTGCCTATACAGAAAAAAATTCAAATGTGAATAGCAACAAATAAAAGTTATACATTTTCCTACTTAGCAGTGCAATTAATTCACATTGCAATAAAGTTAAGTCAAGTATAACAAAATCAAAACAAGTGTTTTTCCATTAATCAGTATATTGAGAATTACAGTGTAAAGATCATTTCAGATTTAAGAAATCTGCAATCAATCCACAGAATATCCAAGACAAAGGAAATACAGTTAGTTCATTTAATTATCAACTGTTGGGTTTTTTCAATACTGTTTCACAGGAAAAAAGTAATGAGTTGACATACAAGTAAATAGAATATATTTAGTCTATACAGTAAAAAAATACAAATTATAAAGTGAGCTAATAAAGAATGAAATCTGAATACAGATTTATAAAAGTGACATCTTAGACAACACATACAGTATTTCTCATTTAAAAACATCTAGTTTCAGCAAAAAATAATTTGGTTACTTTTAGCTGCATTGTAGATCTTGTAAGCTGAAGATGTAGATGTCCAAATGTCTTAAAAAACATAATAAATGTCTTTCTCAACGCATACAAAATGATAAATGCTCTCATCACAGTCTTAAGGGTATTTTTGGAGGTTTTTGTCTTGCTTCAGAAACACATTTAGAATAGGTTAAAAATCAAAGGGTTTCATGATACATTGAAACAGTAAGCAGTGCTCAATTACTGCTAATGTTGAAAAAAGCCTAGGTTTTTACAGTACTCTGGTATATAGGAAAGTTTCTGTGATTTTACATTGCATATTTCTGAGTCCATTCTCTTGCATGTCTGTTATATCTGTGGGCATATGAAAGGGATAATAAACAAATTCAGTGTTTTAGAAGTGCAACTCATGTTCTGACAGAATATACAGAGCATATCCAAACAGAAGCTAATATAAATAAATACTTCTCTTTGTCTGATTTGTAGATCTGTGCAATATCTGGTACTAAAGGGTCATCTGTATAGAACTGTAATTCTACCTTCTCATTTCTAATCACAATGACCACACATGTATCAATTACTGGGTCATCGTGACTTAGACGTGTGTAAATAAAACAGAAAACATAATTTTTTAACTCATGGATTTTTCTATAATCTATATGAAAATGTACCTAAAATATATAAACAAAACATTGGAACCAATTTTGAATTGAAATCTATAAAAGCCAACTCTGAATGAGAATTATCTGCAAATGCAAATAAACTAATGGTACTAGGCAGGGTGAAGCAGATTGAAAATAAGGTCAGTTTGGGTGGGTGCAGAGACAACTTCTCTTCCCAGAAGACAGAGAATACAATATTTACTACCTCTAATGATGAAGTTCTTGCATTTTTAATTTACTGCTTAAAACTATATAGTTACTGTACTAACAAAGAACATGTACTATTAAGCAGTAAATGGAAATAAACAAAATTTTTTCTTAAAAGATGGAGTTTAAAAAGAAAGGTCTAACACCGGGCGTGGTGGCGCACGCTTATAATCCCCGTGCTTGGGAGGCGGAGAGGATCGTGCAGGTTCGAAGCCAGCCATGCTGGCTTAAGAGACCCTGTTTCCAAAAAGAAAAAATATAAAAATAGGTCTGGGAGTGTAGCCCAGAGGTAGAAGGGCCTCCAGGAACCCCAGTACCACCAAAAAAAAAAAAAAAAAAAAAAAAAAAAAAAAAAAAAAAGAAAGGTCTGCGGGTATGGTGGCACACGCTTGTAATCCCAGTAGTTGGGAGGCTGAGACAGGAGGATTGCACTGGTTCGAAGCCAGCCTCACTGGCTAAGAGACCCTGTTTCCAAATAAAATATAAAATATGCCTAGGAATGTAGCTCGGAGGTAAAGGGTTCCATCCCCAGTACTGCTAAAAAAAAAAAAAAAAGCAAAAAAGGTCTAATTCCCTCGAAAACGATACACTTAATATAAGCATGATTAGATGTACTTTAAATATACTGACCATACTCATGTTCTGACAGAATATACAGAGCATATGCAAACAGAAGCTAATATAAATAAATACTTACTTCTCTTTGTCTGATTTGTAGATCTGTGCAATATCTGGTACTAAAGGGTCATCTGGATTAGGATCACAAAGTAGAGAACATATGGACAATAAAACTAGATTTGAGAGAAAACACCCCATTAGATGACGAACTTTCTTTTTTATACAAGTTACACATGTAAAAATAATTTTATTGAATACAGGTACTAAACTTACAAAGAAAACCAAAAATAAAATGAACACATCAACTTACATTTATTACTAATTTTGGTTGATGGCAAATATTCATTTTTAAATTATAAAATTACCAAGTAATGTATATAATACATAATTATTACTCTTTTTGAAGTTTTAAATTCTATTAAAATTTCAATTTATTTTTAAAATGTGGCTGGGCATGGTGGCACAGGCATACTTCCTCTCAGTACTGGGAGGCCTAAACAGGAGGATCACAAGTTGGAGGTTGGTGCATGGTAACTTAGTGAAACCCTGTTAGAAAATAAAGAATAAAACAGGGGCTGGGGTATAGGTCAAAGGTAAAATGCCCTTGGGTTCAATCCCCCGTAATACTAACTAACTAACTATAAAATATGTGAGACCTCCAAGTAGCTTTGAACCCAGGGGCATTCTATCTCTGTGCTACATCTCCTGCCCTACCTTTTGTTCTTTATTTTGAAAGAGTGTCTCACTAAGTTGAGGAGGGGGCTCACTAAGTAGCTGAAGGTGGTTGCAAACCTGTGATCCTCCTGTCTCAGCCTCAAGTAGGCTTTTTAAAAATACTTTAGTTAGTGCACTGTAATCTCACACTATACTAGTTCAGAGCGATAGGGACATTCATGCACACAGTACTAGGTGAGCTTCCCCGGGATCCGAGCCCGCTCCCTCCCCTTTCCTGAAGTACATAATATTGAGACTGGATTGACAATTTTGTATATGTACCCAGCGTCAACTGAAGTGTTCCCTCTAAGTAGCTTTTACCAGTCTTTCAACTCATTGACTGCTCTACAAGGCAGTTAAATTAGAGTGAGTAATCCAAACTGTTTGGACATTGCACTTGCTCATATGCCCTTTTACTTTGGCTTAGTGCTATGGATTGCCTACAAGGAAGGAAGATTTACAAGGTTTTTGTCAATGAGTCTTTTATTCCATGTGTCTTATTGTATTGCATGCATTTAAACATAATGTGAACAGCTATCTTTAGATAACTTGTGTATTTTAAAATATAAATGAAAACTGAAAAGTACTTGTTATTATATAATGTCAAAATAATAGTGCAAATAGCTATGCTTAAAAGCCATCTAAATGTCTGAAATCTAAGTGTCTGAAATTGTCAGAGGACCAGTGTCCTCATTTGTCTACTTCACATGCACAGGACCACTTCTGAAGGGAGCCTCTGGAACAACATCCCATTTCTACCTCATCGGCTACGTCCCTACTCTTAAGTGAAAGGGAAAACGGATGCTAAGGACTAAGGAAAAAACTAATGTTTTCTTTACCTTCCTCATTTCCCATTAACCCAATGAAACTTGAAGCCTTGCATATTAAACAAACAGGGTAGTTTTTCTGGGCTCACATATTTTTCCAGAAAGCTTTCAGACTGAACTTGTGATAAAAAGCAAAATAAGACATTTAAAATACAGGAAAGTAGAAAATATATTTAAAAAATGAATAAGGCTTGCCAGACGTAGTGGCGCACGCTTGTAATCCCTGTGCTTGGGAGGCTGAGACAGGAGGATCACACAGGTTCGAAGCTAGCCTCAGCTACTTAGTGAGGCTCTCAGCAACATAGTGAGACCCTGTTTCCAAATAAAGTATAAAATAGGTCTGGGAGTATAGCCCGGAGGTAGAAAGCCTCTGGGCTCCACCCCAGTACCACCAAAAAAATAAAATAAAAAAAGAATAAGGCCTGAACTACCTTATAAAGTAGGCAAGGGGGAGACTGAACAGTAGGATGGCAGGTTTGTAGCTAGTCTCAGTGACTTAGGCCCTCAGCAACTAACTGAGACCCTGTTTCAAAATTAAAAATGAAAAGGGCTGGGGGGGTATATAGCTCAGAGGTAGAATGTCCCTGAATTTAATCGCCAGTACGAAATCCAACCAACCAATCAAACAAAGGAAGAATGATGTCCCTCATTTCTCTATTCCTGCTTCCAAGAGCCATTTGCCCTGACTTCACTCTCTCCCATAACAGCTACCATTTGCTTGAGAGTTAGTGTGCCAGGTGCATAGTGACTCTGTGGAAATATTACCATCTCATTTTACATATGAGAAAACTGAAGCTATTTTTAAATTATCAAAGGACAGTTTCCAGAAGTCAGTAATACTAATTATTTTTTTTTAGAGAGAGCTATCACTGTCAGAGGATAAGTACTTTGCATCTGAAAGCCAGCCATTTCCTTCAAATAAGAATTTAGCTGCTTATGACAAATGACATTCATTTTGTGACACCATTCCAGAGAAAATATATTAATTTAGATAACTATTGGACACAGAATTTTTCCTTTACTTAGTACACAATAGGTTCACTATTTGAAGGATTTTTAAAATAAGGGTACTAGAATCTGTGTGTGTGTGTGTGTGTGTGTGTGTGTGTGTGTGTGTGTGTGTGTGTATTTTTTGCAGTAATAGGGATGGAACCCAGGGGCATTTTACCTTCAAGCTATACCCCCAGCCCTATTTTTTTTTATTCTTTACTTTGAAACAGGGTCTCACTGAATTGCAAAAGGGCCTCACTAAGAAGCTGAGGCTGTCTGCAAACTGTGATCCTCCTATCTCAGCCTCCCAAATGCTGGAATTACAAGTGTGCACCACCATACCTGGCTCTAATTTTTATTTTAAAATAGAGCCCCACTTAGATCCTAAGAGTCTTGTTAAGTTTCTGAGGCTGGCTTCAAACCTGTATTACGCCTGTCTTAGTCTTCCAAGTACTGGGCTTACAGGTATGCACAACTATTTCCAGCTATATGAACATTTTAGATGAGCATTTTAAGTCAGAAAAGCTACCAGTTATAAATGCCATTCCTTTTAAACCACTTATTTTATTATTTAAGATCAATGATAAATAAATACAGCCAAATCTTATTTTTTGGATAATGGATAATGTAAAACAGTTACATGGTTTTACTCATTATTGTCAAAAGTTCCATTTAATGAATGGGAAAATGAATGGGTACCAAAACCTAACCTTCCCTTCCCTTCCCTTCCCTCCTCTCCTCTCTCCTCCCTCCCTCCCTCCCTCTTTCTCTCTCTCTCTCTCTTTCTCTCTCTCTCTTGAAACAGGGTCTTGCTAAGTTGCTGAGGCAGATCTCAAACCTCCAATCTTCCTGTCTCCGTTTCTCAAGTACTAGGATTATTTGCATGTGCCACCATGCTTGATTCTATAATCTTTATGTTACTATCTTTTTTTTCTCTTTTTGCGGTACTGGAGATGGAACCCAGGAGCATTTTATCTTCAAGCTACACCTCCAGCCCTATTTATATTCTTTCTTTTGAAAAGGGTTCTGAGTTGCAAAGGGCCTTACTGAGTAGCTGAGGCTGTCCTGAAACTGCAATTCCTGTCTGAGCCTCCGTAATGCTGGGATTACAAGCATGTGCCACCACGCCCGACTACTATCTCTTATTCTTTAAGAAAGAAACAAAGAAAGAAAGGAGGAAATCTAAATTAAAAGAATAATGCTAATAGACTTATTCTCAAAATTCTGGCTCTAATATTTTAAATCTATTCCCATTTCATTTAGACTTGGCCATTCATACCCTAAACACCCCAAAAGCTAACTGCTGAAAGCCAGAGTAATGTAAGAGTTATAAGAGTAAAGCAAAATCAGAACAGCAGGAGAAAGCACAGATCAGTTTGTTTTTATTTGAAACTTTGGTCTCTAGACACTGGAAATGCATTTTTCCCATCTGGCTGTTATCAACTGTTTTAAATTTGATAAATGAAATTACCTTTTGATACAGTCAAAGCTGGTGACCATTGTGACCTCAGTATATCAAGACAAATACTTCCATTACTGTTTATATTTGGATGGTAAATTTTTGTTGTGAAAGCAATCTAAACACAAAAACAAAACAAAAAAACAGAAAATATGACAATCTATGAACTATGAACAACACAGAACCAGTTTTCTGTAGGGTAAAATATCTTCAACTTTACATTGCCTCATAGGAGCAACACATTCCATGCAAGCTGAATGAGCATTTACTTTGGGCTATATGCACTTTAAGTCCTGGGAATTGTAAGCAAATAACTCATTTCTTTTATTCCCTCCATAAGGAATTAAGAAGTATTTGGGGGAGTGTACTAAATAGGTCTCTATTAGTAGCTAGTATGACTGGTTGAGTAGCATGTGAAGTATTTAGTCTGGCTTTCATCATACCTTAAAGTATTCCTTTTCTTAACTACCAGTAATATATAAAGTGCCACTTGGATCTACAAAACCTGCTGCTGATGCTGTTTCAAGGGAAAAGTGAGAAGCCTCAGTGTATTACCTGTCTTGAGACATCTACCAAGAATCCTAATCTTCCTCAAGAGGTGCTGTCATGTCTTGCCATAAATACAATTTTAATCAGGGTTTTCCTCATTACACTTCATCTAAATTAAATCTAGTAAGAATATGTTTTTATCTCCCCCTGCATTAAATAAAGGGCCTATGCCATATTTACTTTTGCATTCCCCAATTAGCAGAACATGGTAGGTGCTCAATAAATGTTTATTGAATACTTAAAGGGATTTGAAAAAAAGGGTTTACTTTGGAAAGCTAATCCTGTGAACAGTCTGATTTTATCTATAAAACTACACATATTTAATAAGGAAGAAAAGAAAGGCAAAACAATTTATAGCATAATAGATATAGGTCTTTGTTTTACAGAAACAATATGTTTGAGTAAGGACATGTATTTAGATTCATTGGCTTTACAAAACACCTTAAGCATGTTAACCTACCCATGGTCTTTGACATCATGAAACCATCTCTGGAAAAAGAATAAAATCCCTGACAGAGAGTCACATCAATCATAAAAATAAAAAATACCTTTGGTGGCTTAAAAGGATAGTCTGTTGGAAAATGTACAGTGAGAAAGAAGACTCCACCTTGGTATGCGCTATCAGGCTGAAATTACAAAAAAAAAAGTGCACCAATGTTTGGTTACTGTATTTATTTAATAACTAAAATATTTTCCCAATATTATTAGTTTAAGAAATGCCATCATATTTTAAATGCTTTCATCAAATATTATCAGTTTGAAAAAAATGTAATTGATATGTCCCAAATTCAATTACTTACCTTGAGAATGGGCTTCCCTTTGCAGGAAAGGAAGAGGATTTTCCAACAATCATACCAGTATCATAAAATTTAAAACAACAACAAAAAAAATAGACACACACAGTAGTGTGGCTTGCCCAAGAAAATCTGTTTATGAGTGCACATTTTTAAAGGTCTGAATATACATGAAGAATCCTATGAGAAAGGATAATTTTCTATAGCAGCAATCAAGAGGGGTTGGGGCTAGTATTCACCTTTTATTTATAAAACTTAAGTTCCAGTGGTTACTGAAGAGCCCAGAATTGAGAACATAAGAAACCCAGGCTTGCCGCGCATGGTGGCGCACGCTTGTAATCCCCACGCTTGGGAGGCGGAGACAGGATGATCGCGCGGGTTCGAAGCCAGCCATGCTGGCTTAAGAAACCCTGTTTCCAAATAAAAAATATATATAAAATAGGTCTGGGAGTGTAGCCCAGAAGTAGAAGGGTTTCCAGGAACCCCAGTACCACAAAAAAAAAAAAAAAAAAAAGAAAGAAAGAAAGAAAAAAAGACACCCAGGCTCTGAAAAGAAACAGCTAAGTGACAATTTATTCCTCAAATCTTCATTTAAAGGCAGGCACAGTGATGTATGCCTGTAATCCCAGTACTTGAAGGCTGAGACAGGAGGATCTTGCAGGTTGGAGGCTAGCCTCAGCAACTCCTCAAGGCCCTTAACAACTTAATGAGACCCTATTTCTAAATTAAAAAAAAAAAAATAGGGCTGGGTATGTGGCTCAGGAGTAGAATTCCCCTAGATTAAATCCTCAATCCATAAATAAATAAATAAATAAATAAATAATCTTTAATAACAGTCTGTAAAATAATGTTGAAATTGCAAAAAAAAGTCCAAGGCAAAAGTAAATAACTTTAATATTCACAGCACTATCAAATTAGGAATCAACTTTATAAGAGGATTTAAATTTGGTCATATTTTAATGGCCATTAGAAAATATTTATAACATTACAAATAGAAAAGGAAGACTAAAAAGGAAAACAAAAAGTACACCTAAATTCTATCTTAATTCACTCATACTTAATTAAATATACCATGCTATATTAACATTTTGTCAATAATAGTAAAAATTGTCATTACTTTTTCCCTAAGTTTCTACATACATAGAGTACTGTATTATATAATTACCATTATTATATATACATATAAATTTCTCCATAAATTATAAGGAATATAGAAAATGTAAGCAAATTACAACAATAAATATGGTCTGCTTAGACATTCAAGTGTTACTATAGAATACTGTAGAGTACATGTTTACATTTCTAAAATAAATGAGGTATGAATAATACAACTGTAATCATCTGCTACATGTGATTCACCTAAGAAATATTTATGACAGGCTATCATTCAAAGGGTAAGAGTATACCTTTAAAAGATAGTTTTTAAAGGTTCTTACTAAGTAATGAAAAACAAACAGAAACAGCTAGAAGTTTACTGAAAATTGTTATATAAACACATTGCATTTTTTACCCTTTAATATAACAATCTAATAAATAATTTAGTAATTTAAGACAATTTCTTAGGAATCTTGCTTTGAAACTCAATACTTTTTTAGCTTTTGGTTTCAAGTTAGACACAAGGTAATATGATTAAAAACTCTATAATTTACTAGGCAAGGCACCTTCATAGGAGGGTGAGAGAATGAAATCCATAAAAACATGTTACTACTGTAACATGAAAGCAGATTTGAGCTGACAAAGCCTATTCTCTCTCTCTCTTTTTTTTTTTTTTTTTTGGTGGTACTGGGGTTCCTGGAAGCCCTTCTACCTCCGGGCTACACTCCCAGACCTATTTTATATTTTTGAAACAGGGTCTCTTACGCCAGCGCGGCTGGCTTTGAACCTGCGCGATCCTCCTATCTCTGCCTCCTAAGAGCGGGGATTACAAGCGTGCGCCACCACGCCCGGCGAGCCTATTCTTATGTAATCAGATTTTTCTTCATAGGAAAAAAAGTATGTTTCAAATTATAATTGACTCTCAGGTGTAAGAAATAAATATTAATAAAGGTAATCAGCATTAAGAAAATATAATTATTGCTTGGCATATGGTAGTGCCTCCCCATAATTCCAATTCTAGCTACTCTGGAGGCTAAGACAGGAGGATCACCAAGTTGGAGGCCTGAGCAACTTAGCAAGACCCTGTGGCTCAGAGATAAAGTTTAGAAGTACCTCTGAGTACAATACTCAGTAATACACACATAAAAAATAGTCAATTATAGAAGAGTAGGTAATTTTGAGTAGTTCAAGACAGTGCAACAAAATTAAAAGCAGCAAACTCAAAAGGTGGTAGAGGCAACCCATTGCAATATTAATTAAATTTTTTTCAGATAAAGACAGTGATAAAACTTAACTGCAAACTGGTGCTTAAAACTTGTAGGAACTCCATTTCTGGATTACACTTTGTTTCTAACCCATTAAAACTGTGGGTGTGAGAATGACTCTGCTTAGCTATAAACAACTGGCTCTCTGTGTCTTAAAATAAAGCAAACAGTGTGGTTGCAAGGTGTGGTGATGCCTCACTGTGTGTAATGGTCAAGGAGTTGGCAAACGAAGATATTGCAGTGATCCTAGTATTTGCCACCTATGCTTTATAAAATCATCGCAAACCCTTAATCTTATTTTGCTTCTTGGGTAATTCAGAGTACAAGAAAACTTGACCTTAGTCACAAATATCTGGTCAAAGGTGAAAAGGCAAGAATGCAGTGTTGGAAGGGAGTTAATTTGACATATATGAGTCATACTTACAGGCCCCATAATAGTTGCTTGCCAGTGGAACACTGAAACAAACAAAGGAGTTTTGGAGTCATTTAAAAATGGTCAAACCTGTATTTTTAATGGTAGCAAAATCCTAGCAAGAGAGCAAAGCTTACAGTCATCTCCCACAGGTCCGGCTGAACAGTGAGCAGGCGGGTCCCGTTGCAGATCACTTAATTCCTGAAGGAAAGCAAAAATGCATACGGTTAATTTTTCCTCTTTCCAAGGAAACACAGAATAATTAATTAAGACACAACCTATTGCCCAGTGTGGAAGTGCACACCTGTAATCCTCTAATACAACTTGGGAGCCTAAGACAGGAGGATTATAGTTCCAAGGCAAGCTTCAGCAACTTAGTGAGGCTCTGTTTCAAAATAAAAGGGGCTGGGGGTATAGCTCAGAGTAGAAAGCTTCTGGGCTAAATCCCCAGTAAGTACCACAGGAAAAAGAAAAAAGACACACACACACACACACACACACACACACACACACACACACACCAAACAAACAAAAACTATTGGTACAAGAAATGTAGCTCTGCCATAGATACGTACCTAGCATGCACTGGGCCCTGAGTTGGATTCCCAGCACGACATAACAAGACAAAACCAAAAACTAGAAATATTCATTTATTTATTTATTTATTTGTGGTGCTCAGGGGTGGAACCTAGGGGCTTTCTACCTCTGGGCTACACCCAGCCCTATTTTATAATTTATTTGGAAACAGGGTCTCATTAAGTTGCTGACAGCCTCACTAAGTAGCCGAGGCTGTCTTCAATCCTCCTGTCTCAGCCTCCCAAGCTGCTGGATTACAAGCATGCATCACCACGCCCAGCTTATTTATTTTTTGCGGTACTGGGGATTGAACCCAGGGGCATTCTACCTCTGAGCTATACTCCTAGTCCTAGTTTTTATTCTTTATTTTGAAACAGGATCTCACTGAGTGGCAAAGGGCCTCACTAAGTAGCTGAGGCTTGGCTGTGAACCTGAAATCCTGTCTCAGTTTCCCAAATGCTGGGAAAACAAGCGTGTACCACCATACACAGCTCAAAACTCTATTTTAAAATTATTTTATGTAGTTCTATTTAAAATAAGAAAACAAAATGTACTCTGCCATTGATTGGAAGAAGAGTATGGAAGGTATTAAATTCTTTTATGAGATAGCCCCAATCCCTAAAAAAATTACACAGATTAAAATATTGCTTTTCTCTAACACCCTAAGACAAAAACATTTAATTAGTATCTACTGTATGCAAAGCAATTTATATAAGTGCCTGGTAGATACTAAATTAAAAGTAGGTCCCAGATGGGGGTGTAGCTCAAGCATGAGGCCCTGGGTTGAATCTCCAGCACCAAGCAAACAACAAAAACACTCAGGTCCTGCTCTAAGAGGTTATTTGGGAACGTGAAGGCTTGGCAAGATGGTCATTTATAAAGAACTCGAAGAGTAAGTGGAAAGAAAGGAGAAGAGCAGTCAGGCCCTGTTTGAAAACCTCACACAATGATTGCTGCTCTCCAGGCAGCAGGAGGTGCATCACAGGCAGGGCCTGGCTTCCCCTTAGCCAGCCTTGGCCTGGAATCCCAGCTCTAACAAATACCTGTGCGGTGCTGTCAGTTAACTTCCTTGGCCTCTGCTGTGGAGGAACTGATCACCCATTATGAAGAAAGATACAAATTGTATATGAGAGACTAACTGAAGAACCCAATTTAGTTTGGAAGATCAAGGCATGTCTCTGAGGAAGTGACATGTAAGCTCAACTCGAGGGATGAGTGGGAGCTGGTGTTGGGAAGGTAAGTGTCACTGGAAGGCATGGGAGGCAGAAGCCAGGCAGAGAAGAGAGAACAGGACACGCCCATTAAGGATTTGGGGGGTTATACTGAGTGCATTGTGGGGAATTTGCCAAAGTGCCATGCTCCAACTTAAAGGATAGGTTTCACCTTAAATATGAGAAAAAGGGAGAAGGTACAAAATGAGTTTCTAGGGTCAGAAGAAATAGGGGATTAGACAGGAGAAGCAGCACTGAGACAAAAGTCCACCAGTGGCCAGAGATAGTCTGAAGGTCCTGTCACAGGATCTGGTGGTGAGTTATTGTGGAGTCAGGAGAGCCCAGGTATGTCTAAGGAAGATTAGTGGCAGCTGACATTTACTCAGGGTCTTGGTCATCTAACAGTCCTTGGAGGTAGGTGTTTTTATGTTCACCATTTTATAAAGAGTAAGAGACACTTCACTGTATGCTCATATAAATATGATGGGGTAGAAATGGAATTCAAACCCAGGTAGTCTGGCTTTTTAATTTTTAGCTTCACATATGTACAAATGAAAATTGTCATTACTGAGTTGGGACAACTATAAGATGAAGGATTGACATGTTGAATCTATGATCCTTGTGATATCAAGAAAAAATTTAGTTCAACATACAGGGTTGGAACTTAAAAGAAAGCGTGGCTAGAAATAAAAAATTCACTGTATTTAGCTGGTGGGAATGATGTAAATATTTCTGTGGGGAGACAGAAATAAATACTTCATTTTATCAAATCTAAGATGTCATCAACTGTAAACTGCACACTTATTGTATGTACCAATAATTAAGGAAAGTTGCTGCCAATTAATTTTAGTACATCACCAATTTTAAGATGTATCAAGGCTTCAAAAGATTAAAATATGAATGACGTGCACATTAGAATCACTGCAATATGTTAATTTCAGCAATACATTCATTGCTCTGGTTAGAGACAAACAGGGAGGAGGGTGTGGGAGGAAAAGGCTTGCTCAGAAGGTGATACAAAAGACCGGTCTCCCTCCAAACCCTTTTTCAGTGTAGCTGGGAATTTCCATTTTTGTTGCTTCTAAAACAAAAATTAATTTGGTCTATGTAAAATTAAGCAAAAACAGAAGGATTTCAGTCTCTGACTTAGCTACTCTGGTTAAAAGCAAGGCTGTGAAATTCAAATCTGAGGACCACCACTACTTGCCACGTGATCTCAGGAAGGTAATTTCTTCACTCCAAGCCTGTTTTCTTTTTCATGTAAAGGTTTATTACTAACACCTACAGTCTTATGATGATCAAGTGAAATGACACATATGTGTCATAGTCTCTGGTATACAGTGAACATTCAAATAAATGTTAAGAGAATATGGAGTTAATAACCACCATCCAATTCTCTAGTAGCAGAATATACTGATCTAAATAGTGTAAAAGAAAGGGGGAAGGGCAGCTCCTAGGTCATAACCCCATGATTGTGCCTTATATCAATTTTCTAATTTGGGGTTTTGGAAGACTGCTTCTGAAATTATTCATGTTGGGTTTTTCCAACATGAATGTCAATGGTAGTTCTTTTTTCTCATTTTAACTAGAAAAGGACAGTCTCTCAATGTGGTTTAAAAATATCATTAATAAATTTGCATGTATATATTTTATATAGAAATAATGTATATGTGAGTAAATCATACATGTATACAAATATAAGCAAATGAATTTTGTTAGCAGGACAATCAAAAACCAAATTTTAATTGAAATAGCTTTAAACCACATTCAAACTTCAAATGTTCAATTGTTTTTCAAAACCCTTTAAAGTATTATGTAAAAATAGTTACTCTGGTTATATCCTGACTCTACATCCTCTTTAGAAGGGTGGGTAAAGGAAGATAGAGACAAAACCAACAAGCAATTGCCTGCAAAGGGTATATTCTTAAGTTGTCTACTTAAAGCTTGATATTAAAGGAAAGAGAGCTCACATCCTATCAAAAATTCTTAATATTCTTAATATTCACACTGATCATTTTTACTAATAATTACTGTAATGCTTTAGTGAGGAGACTTACATATCCTAGACATTTTAGGTCAGCCTAGATTTCTAATGCTGTAGCCCTTTGCCAATCCAAACATCTAGAAATATACCTTGTTATATTGTTTGGAAACTTGTAACTGAAGCTATTATCCATTTATTCAAGTCAGAATGACCAACAGAAAACAAAAGGCAGAAATATACATACACCGTCCTTGTCTACCCAAAATACAGATCTTAAATTTTAAAAATAGGAAAATGAAGATGCTTTAGAAAATTCTGAGATGTGCTAGTGAGATGAAAATATAAAACTAACAAAAACTACAACCAACCAAACCAAATCTCCACTTTTTTCTCTGAAGTCTATCCAGCACCCGACATACTTTTAGATGAGGACTACTCACTCAGTTCTTTACAAGCCACCTTATCTGATTTACACTTTCTCTGCTGTAACTGGCATTCTTTCTACCACAGCCACATATTTGATATTGAAAATAATTCAGTGGTTCTTTAGTTATTCCCAAAGGATATGCCAGGATTAGCAGTCTCCTCCCTTGCTCCTCTTCCCTAATTTGTAAGAAATGACACTGAATTATCTGGTTTGTTCAAGACCACACAATACTCAAACAAGCCAGGGTCAACTCTGATAATGCAAGCCTTTATAAAGAATGAGGTACTCCCTAGACTCCCACTCCCTGCACACTTCTTTCCGTTCTACCACTACCCTGAAATCTAAGATGCACCTTTGGAAAGCCTATTAGTAATTACTTCATGAGGGTCAACTCTGATAATGCAAGCCTTTATAAAGAATGAGGTACTCCCTAGACTCCCACTCCCTGCACACTTCTTTCCGTTCTACCACTACCCTGAAATCTAAGATGCACCTTTGGAAAGCCTATTAGTAATTACTTCATGAGCCCCTGAGGCCTTTGTCTAGACTTCTTCATGGCCATACCTATATATATGTATATGTATATGTATATGTATATGTATATGTATATGTATATGTATGTGTGTGTGTGTGTGTGTGTGTGTGTGTGTGTGTGTGTGTGTGTTGGGGGGGCAGGTCTGGGGATGGAACCCAGGGACATTTGACATTTGACCTCCAAATTACACCCCCTGCTCTATTTTGTATTCTTTATTTTGAAACAGGGTCTAATTGTGGGGGCCTCACTAAGTAGCTGAGGCTTGTCAGAGAACCATGATCCTCCTGTCTCAGCCTCCTGAATGCTGGGATTACAAGTGTGTGCCACCATGCCCGGCTGGCCTTTATATATTTTTAAAAAATATGCTTGTATTGGTACATTGTAATCTCATAATGAAGTTCAGAGTGATGGAAACATACATACATACAGCACTTGGTGAGCCTCCCCTTTCCTGCTCCTGCCAGCTTTTTATATCATGCTAAAATAAAAAAGACTTCAAAGTCAAGGCATTTGAAATCATTCTTTTTAAAAAATTAAGGAGTGTGTGTGTGTGTGTGTGTGTGTGTGTGTGTGTGTGAGTGATAAAAGTAAAACAGTGATTTGCAGGGAAAAAAAATAAAGAGCACAATGTATAGTTAAACACCCACCAGTTCTTCACCCAAACCAAACCATTGTTAACAGACTAGAATACTTCCATTCACAGCTGTGCGGGGAAATAAACATGCCATTCAATTTTGGAGGCAGTCTGGAATAACTGTGAAAGTAGAAAATAAATATAGTCCACTGATCTAGTAATTCACTTCATAGAGATAACTAGGTGAATCGTCAAAGCTACATATATAAGGGCATTTAGTGTAGCATCTTGTGTAAGTATAAAAAACCAAGAATAACTTAATGGTCCATCAAAAGAGTACCATTTCATAAACAATGTGCACATACTATGGCAACAATTTAAATGAATGAGGCAGATCTGTATATATTGACATGGAAGGATGCTGAGTGATACAGGGTTTGAATGAAAACTACAGGTTACAGGACAGTATGCTCACTATAATCTTATGGTATATATAACAAACTATTCATGAATAAAAATAAACATATCAGATATATTCAAACTTTTTACAGCAGTTACATCTGGGAGTAAGTTGCTACTTTTTACTCAATATCTTCTATACTGTTTCAATTTTTTGTGTGTTTGTGCTTTGGGGGTTGAACACAGGAGCATTCCAACTCTGAGTCATACCCCCAGCCCTAGTTTTTACTTTGAAACAGGGTCTTACTAGATTGCTGAGGCTGACTTTGAATCTGTGATCCTCCTGTCTCGGCCTCCTAAGTACTTGAGTGTTTCAATTTTTTTTACAACTTATGTAATTATTTCGATTCAGGTTTTTATGCCTTTTATTTTTATTACTTTTTGTGGTACAAGGGATTGAAACCAGGGGCATTTTTACTTCTGAGCTAAACCTCCAATTCTTCATAATTTTTTTATTTTGAAACAAGGTCTCATTATAAGTTACTTCACTGACTTCGAACCTCTGATCCTTCTCTCTGAACCTTAGTACCTGAGATTACAGGGTGTGTGTGTGTGTGTCTGGGGATGGAACCAAGAGGCATTCTACCTCCGAGCTACACCCCCTGCCCAATTTTTTATTCTTAATTTTGAAACAGGGTCTCACTACTGAGTTGTGGAGGGCCTCACTAAGTAGCTGAGGCTGTCCGCGAATCGTGATCCTCCTGTCTCAGCCTCCCAAATGCTGGGATTATAAGCGTGCGCCACCACGCCCGGCTAGATTACAGGTATTTTTAAAGGATATGAAATGACATTATTTTGTTTTGTTCTTTAACCTCCACTTCTCTTTGTATTAAAAACTTCATAAGACAATGAAAGAATGAGTTACTGTCACAGACCGGAGAGTAGATACTAAAAAGACCCAATAACTGAATCCTGAGTTAGATTTATAGTTTAATTAATGGAAATGTAATAAAGTTATTTTAAGCTGTCAATATTATGGCAAGTTAGATGAAGGACATATGTGAACTTCCCATATAATTTTTGCAACTTTTCCATAATACTAAAATTTATTTCTAAACAAAAACATATAAAAACTTATACATACACCAAAGCTTAACTATTCTTTTTTCCAGTCTTGCTTTTCTCCCATATTCCAAATATCAATTAATGGGACATTAACCACCCACATCCCAGGCTCAAAAGCCCAGCATTGTTTGTTTTTTGTTATACTAGGGATTGGACCCAGGGGCATTCTACCTCTGAGATATACTCTCTAGCTCTATTTTATTTTTGTTTTGAAACAGGTTTCACTGAATTGCTGAGGGCCTTGCTAAATTGCTGAGGCTGGCCTTGAACCTCTTAGTCTCCTGTCTCTGTCTCCCAAGTACTGGGGTTACAGGTATGCAGAGCCGCTGTTTGAATCTGTCTCTTGTCCTTCACATATAGTCAAATGTGGAGTATAGTATATTCTTCCTCAATACTCATTACAGTGTTTACCACAGTTACCTCAAAAATGAATTACAGTTCAACTGTAACTACTGCCCAATACTCTATGCATTACTTGCAAGTTATAATCTTCTAAAAGCACAGATTTAAAAGTTCATTCTTCTGCTTTAGAACATTCCACTGGTTCCTGATGCTTATTAAAGGCTCATCTGTACCAATGAAGATCTTTTCATTATACAGCCCCACGCATAAACTTTCAATGGAAGGTCCCCGCTTCATTAACATTACTAGTGATTCCCCAAAGAAACACTCTGGTTTTCTAAAACATTTCTAGAAGGGATGTAAGGTCAAAATTAAGTTTACAATTCAAGAAAGATGTTATCTACCTATTCACTCTTGGTGAAAGAGAGTCTGAGTTGCAAGAGGCCTCACTAAGTAGCTGAGGCTGCCCTTGAACCACGATCCTCCTATCTCAGTGTCCCAAATGCTGGGATTACATGTAATTATTTATTTATTTTTTTCTAAATGTCTGCTTTAATTTTAATATGGTAAATATCAATGGATATATCCAACACTAACAGAAGATCTTTAGGGTCCTCAATACTCTTTATGAATATTTAAGGGGTCCTGAGACCAAAATGTTTGAGAACCACTGGCCTAATTTAGCAACTTGGATATTCCCTGTACGTGGCTAAGTTTTCTGGTCTTTACAATTTTCCTTCTCCTAAAATAACTTTTCTTATATCTATCCATGACCAAATCTTCCCCATTCTTCTTCTGCATTCTCAAAAGATGTTTTTAATTAAAAAACTGGGGATTAAATCTAGGATCTTATGCATGCTAGGCAAATGCTCTACCAAGGGCCATTTTTTTTTTTTTTTCCTTTGGGTGGTACTGGGGGTGGAACCCAGGAGCTTTCTACCTTCAGGCTATACTCCCAAACCTATTTTTTATATTTTTATTTGGAAACAGGGTCTCACTAAGTTGCTGAGAGCCTCACTAAGTAGCTGAGGCTGGCTTCGAACCTGTGCAATCCTCCTGTCTCAGCCTTCCAAGCGTGGGGATTACAAGCATGCGCCACCACGCCCAGCTACCAAGGGTCATTTTTTTAAAAAGGGTTTGGAGTCAGATTTGAATCAAATAGTCTTGCTGCTGACCTTTACTAGTTGTGTGATCTTGAACAATCTAGAGTCACAGATACACACAAATAATAAAATAAAAATAATTTTTCAAAATTCCAAAGGAGGCTGGGTGTGGTGGCACACGCTTGTAATCCCTGCGCTTGGGAGGCAGAGACAGGAGGATCGCTCAGGTTCAAAGCCAGCCTCGCTGGCTCATGAGACCCTGTTTCCAAATAAAAAAATATAAAAAATAGGTCTTGGGAGTATAGCCCGGAGGTAGAAGGGCTTCCAGGAACCCCAGTACCACACACACACACACACACACACACACACACACACACACACACACACACAACGCACAAACAACAACAAAAAAAATCCAAAGGAAAATAAATAAAGCAATTATATTTGTTTTGGTGTTTCTAGTTTAGAAGATCTCATAACTCTAAATATTCCCTCCTTGTTGTTTATTTGGGGGTGGTGCTGACCTACTTTTAGGACACAGCTTTAGGTTGCTCTACCAAGAGGAATCCAGGGCTGTGCTCAGCTAACCCAGTCTTAGAGCTCTTGGTAACAGAGCTAGAAATGGCTGCAGGTTGTGGCATGGAAGATTTCTAAAAAATCTATCCTATGTTCAGTTTAACCAGCTGGACTATGAAAGCGTGGTAAGTACTTCCACAGCCTTTCTAATAGGCATCAGTCTAACTTTATGGCTTCGTCTTAATTCTACCCTTCTGAAGTTTCAAACATTTAATGTCATGGTATTAGATGCTGCTGCTAAGAAAGCGCCTCCCAAGTCTGGTCCGGCACATTTGCTGATGATCAGACTGGAGCATGAATTTCAAGAACTTACTCAGTGTAGAAAAAAAATCTTCATAAGATGGTAGTTTGAAAGGCATTTGAAAGAAAGAGGTCCTCTAGATTCTTAGAAGCTTAAAAGTATCGATAGCAGTTGCACCTCCAAGAAGGCCCTGTAAGAGCAATGCTAAGCCTCGAGGGTCACTTTCTGAATGTGTCCATTAAAGTCTAGAACAATCTAGGGAGTCCTGGAAATAAAGTTTCTATTAGACAGAAAAGTGACTTACTAAAGACCAAATATAAAATAACTGATGTAAACTACCTTCTAAATAAAATATAAACACTGATATATGAAACATTTAAAGAGGTTGTAAAATATGGTGAATTGGGAAATGTCACAAAGATTGCTTCTGAGCTTGCTTCTTATACACCCCTTTAAATTTGCGGTGACACACTTCAATAACACATTTAATTAATTAATTAATTAATTTACAGGGTGCTAGGGATTGAGTCCAGGGGCATTCTAACTCCAAGGTATGTCCCCCTCCTCTCCCCCCTTTATTTTGAAGCATGTGATCTTGACAAATTGCTGAGGCTGGCCTCAAATCTGTGATCCTCCTGTCTCAGCCTCCCAAGTACTGGGCTCACAGGCATGCACCACCATGCCTGGCTTCAGTATTACCTTTCTTTCTTTTTTTGCGTAGTGGTAATGGGGGTTGACCCAGGAGCATTCTACCTGTGAACTACACCCCAGCCTTGTTTTATTTGTTATTTTTAGTGTGTGTGTGTGTGTGTGTGTGTGTGTGTGTGTGTGTGTTGCTGGGGATTGAACTGAGGGGCATTCTATCTCCAAGCTATACCCCCGGCTCAATTTTTTTCTGCTTTTTTTGAAATAGAATTTCACCAAGTTGTTGAAGGCCTCACTGAATTGCTGAAGCTGACCCTGAACTAGTGATTTCACTGTCTCAGGCTCCCAAGTCTGTGACTACAGGCATGCACCACCATACCTAACTTCAAGCAACTGCAGACAGAAAATATCCAATGTGCGAGGGGGGTGCACTGGTATTGAACACATGCAGACCTTTTTCTTTGTCATTATTCTCTAAACAGCATAGTATAACAACTATTTTATACAATAGCATTTACATCATTTTAGGTAATATAAGTAATCTAGAGATGATTTAAAGTATATAGGAAGATATATATCTGGTTATATGAAAACACTGACATTTTATATAAAGAACTTTGACTTTGGCAGATTTGGGTATTTAAGGAATTCCTTGGTATCCATAGATACCAAAGGACAACTGTATAAATACCCGTGTGTGTTAAAAGGCATAGAAAAAGCTAGCACTTTTATGTGTATGTGTTGGAGGCATAAAAAGCTAACGATTTTTTTTTGGGGGGGCAGGTCTGGGGATGGAACCCATTCGACCTCTGAGCTACACCCCCTGCCCTGCTTTTTATTCTTTATTTTGAAACAGGGTCTCACTAAGTTACGGAGGGCCTCACTAAGTAGCCGAGGCTGTCTGTGAACCGCAATCCTCCGGTCTCAGCCTCCCAAATGCTGGGATTACAAGCGTGCGCCACCATGCTTGCTAACAATTTTTTAAATTCTCCAGTTATTTAAAGTGGCATTCAAGGGTTACTGCATTTTGTCATAGGGGACTGTATTGCTGACTCCAAGGGACACCACTCACAGAGTAAAATGGAGTGTGGGCTTCCTGGAGCTTAGTAATGCTCTGTCAGGGAAAGCTGCACAAGAAGGAGATGAACAACACGCTCCTCAAAGCCCGAGAAGGATGTCATCATCTGGGGGTAAACAAATAGCACTTCTGATGTGGAAACACAAGTGATGATGTCTGGTACCTGAGTGAGCCCATGAATATTTATTTAACCTCAGTTATTTGGCAGTATGTTGAAAATGGAAACATCAGCAAGCCCAGAATTAAAAAATTAAAACATGAAAAGAGCAACATTACAGTAGAAGGAAAAGATTTTTTACAGTAGGTGGTACTAGGGTCAATTGGGAAGAAATATTAACTTTGACCTCCTGCTTCCAAACATATACAAAAAATATATTCCAAATAGATTATAGGTTTATTTCTGAGCTACAGCCCCAGCACTGTTTTATTTTTTTTTTTTTTATTTATGGTACTGGGGATTAAACCCAGGGGTGTTCTACCTCTGAGCTGCACTCCCCAGCCCTATTTTCTAAAAATTTGAAACAGGGTCTCACTAAGTTGCTGGGGCTACCTTCAAACCTGCAATCCTCAGTCTCTCAAGTTACCGGGGTTACAGGTATGTGCCACAAAAAAAAAAATGATCTGTAGAAAGTTATTACATATTCTAGATGTGTATTTTGTCAGATATATGTATTGAAAATATTGTTGCCTACTTGGCTTGCTTTTCACACTTTGAATGTGGTCCTTGATGAGCAGATGTTCTAAGGTCAAACACTAAATACCATCAAACTGGTAAAAATATTTCCCAGACAAAAGTAGCCCGTGTCAATGAAGCAATTTTCTAACCCAATATGATTAACGCGCAAATAAAAAAACTAGCCAGGGGCATCTAAATTTCAAAATAAAAATAGAAAGTGTTAATGAGTGCTGTATTACAGAGTCCTTATATCATGATTAGAACCATTTAAAAAAAACCAGGCCACAAAAATGGGTACTTAATGGATTTATACAGCTTTACATGGCTGAGGACTTCTATTCCAGTTCAGATTTCTTTAACTAACTAGACACAAAAGTACTGAAAGACTCTAAAATGAATTTAAACGGACACAGATGGCATGTTTTTAACCTCCACAATATGATGAGTTCTCCATAAAAACGACCTCAACATAGTCCCTCGCTCAATGGGGCTTAAGACCTAAAAGTAGATGAGGCAGCCTAATTTAAAGAAAGTAAACAAGAGAAAACAATGACAAGAGTGTAAGAAGAAAGGCCTGTGTAAATCTCTTGGTTCTCAGATAACGGTCCAACTGAAACAGTGGAGAATGGATGCTAGCAAGTGAAAGCCACTTTATTTGATATAACACGTAACATAACACTAAGTAATGGAGTTCCTAAAAAGTCAGGTTGAAGCCAGGTATGGTGGCGCACGCTTGTAATCCCTGCGCTTGGAAGGTGGAGACAAGAGGATTGCGCAGGTTCGAAGTCAGCCACGCTGGCTTAAGAGACCCTGTTTCCAAATAAAAATATAAAAATAGGTCTGGGAGTGTAGCCCAGAGGTAGAAGGGTTTCCAAGAACCTCAGTATCACCAAAAAAAAAAAAAAAAAAAAGGTCAGGTTAACCAGACTGAAAATTTTGTAGTTTTCTAGCTTCAATGATCTAAAAATCTGTAATAGATTTAATATATACATACCATTTGGCATGTGTAAAGGACATCACATAGCCCATACATAATGAATGATTTATGGTCCATAATTTTAATTACTCACCCCAAAGCATCTGAAAGCATTATTTAAAAAAAATCTGGGTTCTATCATCAATTAATTAATATGACATAGTCATCTTTACCTCAGAACTCCTAAAACAAGACAGAGGTTCTTTTTAGACTGCATTTCTGATGTAATCTCTAAAGGTATATATGAGCTATATGTGGTTTGTAAGTAAACATTTCACGGGCTTACAGTTCAGGCTCTGATATCATCAGAGCCGATCCAGTTTACTAGAACTACCTCAATAGAGTGATGTCAAATGATCCTCTGAAATGTCTTGGAACACAGACCTCTTTAAGCCCTTGAATTAAATCATATAGATTCCTCCTAGAAAGCTTCAAAATACTGACGACACCCAAATAATTAAGTCATAGGATCCAAACTCACTTCAACAAACTGGTCCTGGTGGCTTTGCTGTTTCTTTGAATCAAGTAACTCTGGCAAAGACTGCTTATTTAAAAAATAATGTGGCCAAATTCCACCAAAAAAGAAGAAAAAAAAAGGGAAGATGAAGGAAGTAACAGCCCTGTTGCCTTTGTACATCAGATTGAGACAGCATCTGAGCTATAAAGTACAATTTAGAATAAAAGTTGAGGTCAGGATCGGGGACATTATCTACCCAATGTGCAATACCTGCAGCCACTTTCCTGGAGGCCTCCGGTGGAGGGGCTGAATTCCCAACGTGCTACCTTGCTTCTAGTTTCAAATAGTTTCCTTCTAAATAAAAGACTATCAATCACTTCCCTAAATACATAATATTTCCACCAGAAGAGTTACATAAATACAAATCTATTTTGGACAAATTCAAGGAAGCCAAATAAATGCTTTTATTTGAATTTACTTTATAAAGTCATAGTAAGAATGCATTTATTCATTCCAGGAAACCAAACTCTAAAGCTTAGAATCATAATCTGATTCATTTTCCCTTCCTATCCCATCCCATCCTTCCACCCTCTTACATTAATCAGTGCCAAATTGTTCAGATTCTCCTTCTGTTCTGCCCCTGCCCCTAGGAAGGGTCCTAAAAGGCGGCTCCATAGAAGACAGCTGAGGTCCAAAGGTCAGAAGAGTTTAAGAGCCACAGCAGAGACATTCAGGATAAGAAGCCAGGCAGACCCTATTAAAATATTTTAGATGGAAGGGGGAGGCCAAAGAGACCAATGAATCCTTGCAACTCAACTTGAGGAGCCAAGGGGGGCAGGCATCAATGAGTCAGATCATCTCAAAAGAGCCAGGTTAACAAACACCCCATAATATTTTTACATGCCCCCTTTTCAAGTCCTGCTCTAACTCTGGCTCAGACTCTCTTTGGGTCTAACTTGAATAAAAGCTTCATCTTTATTGACCTCTTGGCCTATTATTTCCCCACCTATACACTGCTGGCCAAATCATCTTAGACTACCATGCCAAACCTTTTCAGTGTTTTCCATTCTCCTTAAAGATTTACAGAAGCTTGAGACCCTCTAGGATTTGACTCCTCTCTAGCCTCCCATTTGAAATCATGTTCCTCCCTCATCCCCTTTTATTTTGTGGCTCTCTTGCCTCTAGCTTTCAACATGGCTTTTTTAGAAACATGATTCTTAATCACTTCTCCACCCCTTTTACCTATCTCACTTTTATCTTTTTTTTTTTTTTTTCTTCCCAGTACTGGGAATTGAACCCATTACCTCACACATGATAGGCAAGTGCTATACCACTGAGCTATATCCTCAGCCTTTTTTATTTTTATTTTTTTCGATACTGGGGATGGAACCCAGGGGCATTCTACCTTCAAGCTACATTTCTAGTCCTATATTTTGTTCTTTTATTTTGAAACAGGATCTAAGTTGTGGAGGGCCTCACTAAGTAGCTGAGGCTGTCCTCAAACCTGCAATCCTCCTGTCTCAGTCTCCCAAGTACTGGGATGACAAGTGTGCACCACCACTCCCAGCTCCTCATCCCTTTATTAAAAGGACAGGATCCGGGCATGCCAAGTTACCTAGGCTGGCCTCGAAACTGTGATTCATCTGCCTTAGACTTCTGAATAGCTGAGATTACAGGCCTGTGCCATAGGTCCAGCTTCATGTCTTATTTAAACATCTTTCCTTCAGAAGGCTTCCCTTGGCCCTCAGAGTGCTCGGTGCTGCCCTTTCCATGTCATTTATCAAAACTATAATTACAAACAGTAAAGGATCTTGAGTTTTATAAGGATGAGAATGCACACCTAGTCCTGAGGTCTATGAGGGCAGAGCTGCGTATCTAACACTGTGATTATGATGGTTACTTACAGCCAGGCACAGTGGCGCACACCCGCAATCCCAGGACCCGGGAGGCTGACACAGGGGGATTGTGAGTTTGAGGCCAGCCTCAGCAACTTAGCAAGACCTTGTTTCAAAACTAAAAAAATAAAAAGGGCCGAGGGTATAGCTTGAAGGTAGAATAGGCCTATATTTAATCCCCAGTACCCCCCCCCCAAATAAAGGTTACTTCCCTGTTCAAAAGCTTTTGCAGTAAGTATACATTTCCCAGCACAGCTTTCAAGATCCTCCAAAGTATGAAATATTATGGTTTGCTCTTTCCTAAATGTTTCCCCAAACAAGATTATCTGTTCCTTCCCAAACCATGCAATTTCTAGAGTCTTTTGTTCTCTACAAATCTGGCTTCCTTTTAAATCTTCAAAATTCCATCTATTCTTCCAAGCCTATACCCAACTCCAACTTCTCCACAGAAGAGTTCCTGCAAATCAACTTGGTCTGTCCCAACTCTGACTTCTTTCCTGCACAAATACGTTGTACTTTCTCTATGGTATTTTCCTAAGTCCATCTACTTCTTTAAGTGCTTCTCTTATCCTTATTATTTTAAAATTTCTTAGATAATGGTCATACCTTGATTTTCTATATCTTCTTACCACATTTTGTAAATCAGAGGTATTCATTTATTTATCATATCAAATGATACTCTGTAAATGAATTAACTTTAACTTTAAAAATCTATTACATATGATGCAGCTATATAAGGCAGTTGTCAAAATATGTGGATAAAAGGACACCAGATGGAAACAAAATGGAATTAAGAAAGCATGTTGTGTTACTAGTACCTAATAAAAACACATCTTATTTGCATCACTAATCATTGCTTTTAATCAATGAATAAGACTTATTAATGCTATATTATATACATTAAGATGCTAATTTTGTTTTGTTTTTTTTGGGTGGTACCGAGGTTCTGGGAAGCCCTTCTACCTTCGGACTACACTCCCAGTCCTATTTTATACTTTTTAATTTTTGGAAACAGGGTCTCTTAAACCAGCATGGCTGGCTTCGAACCTGCGCGATCCTCCTGTCTCCGCCTCCCAAGCACGGGGATTACAAGCGTGCGCCACCACGCCTGGTGATGCTGGTTTTTACTTCTGACATCTCATATACAATCTTATTTGAATGAAGTCTCATATAGCTGCAGAGCACAGTGCCAAATCTCAACATTTATTTTTGTGACCAGTTTTGCTGTTTGCTAAGCAAAAGAAAACAGAAAACATTATTTATGTTTGCCTAGAATAATAGAGAGGGGGCTGATAAGATTACTCAGCAGTAGAACAGTTGGCTAGCATCACAAGGCCCTGGGTTCAATCCCCAACAGAGAGGGGGGGGGGAGGGAGAGGGGGAGGGAGGAGAGAGAGAGGAGGGAAGAAGGAGGAGGAGGAGGAAGAAGAAGGAGGAGGAAGGGAAGAAGGGAGGGAGGGAAGGAGGGAGGGAGGGAGGGAAAAGAGAGGCAGACAAAAAGAATGAGACTATGAATGAACATGTACAACAAACATCCACAGAAGGGCACATAGAAACTATAAAGTTCAACTCATGAAATTTCCAGATGAAGACAATAAAGTCTATGATTCAAGGACACAAAGGTAAAGATAAGACAAAGGTTCAGACCTCTGACATCCACTTCAGCACTCTTCCTACCCCAATTCAGTACTCACCTCAAGACTGTGACAACTAGAGCACATGGTCCTCAACAATGCTTGAGTATGGAACTAAGGCCATTTGCACACTTGTAACCATGTTATAAAAAAACAGGAGAGAGGACTGAAGAAATGAAAAGGAATTATTTTTATCCTCCCTAGAAGTTTTACATCTTATAAAGAGTGAACACTACTTCAAAAGCTCTGACAATGGTTGTGTTCAGGGACATTCTGGGAGGCAAGAAAAACATGACAGAAATTTGCATATAACTTAAAAAAATGTCGGATAGAATTTTGACATATAATGGAATATGCTACATGAAGCAGTCTGAATGTTAATTATCAAAGCTTACTACTTAATACATAGTAACCAAGAAAGATGGTATTTCAGGAAAAGAAAGGGAGGTAGGAGGGAGGAAGCCTAGCTGCCTATTTCTTAAAATAGATATAAAACATGAATTTACTCACTGATACCTACCAAATATTTATTAAATATTACATCTTACAGCTCTATCTTTACAAGTGGCAGATAGTAAACATGTGTTTGCATAAAAATATTAGTATCATCCAGTGCTATTTTTAAATACTGTGGTTGGCCATCAGTAACTATAAAATGTTACTACTTGCCAGGTGTGGTGGCACGCACCTGTAATTCTAGTACTTGGGAAGCTGAAACAAGAGGACTGCAGCTTTGAAGCCAGCCTCATCAACTTAGCAAGGTCCTCAGCAATTTAGTGAACCTGCTTTCAAAATAAAAAAACAAAATAAGGTTAGGAGTATAGCTTAGAGGTAGAATGGCCCTGGGTTCAATCCCCAACGTGTGTGTGTATGTATGTATTTCTCTCTCTTTTTCTCTAACACACACACTATATATCTGGGCCATATTATACATTCTAATGTCACTTATTCTTGCATTTCACATGGATGAGAGGAGAGAGGACAAGCATCTTCATGCCTGTTTTTAATATGATATATAATACACACACACACACACACACACACACACACACACACACGCTACTTATAGCCAAGCACTGTGGTGTACACCTGTAATCCCAGCAACTTGAGTGTTGGAGACAGAAGAGTAGCAAGCTCAATGTCAGCTTGGGCAGCTTAGGAGATCCTGTCTTCAAACAAAATAAAAAGGATCAGGGATGTAGGTCAGTGGTAGAGCACTTTCCTATCATACAAGAGCAACCTAGTTCAATCCCCAGTATGACAAAAAAAAAAAAAAGCTGCTATTTATAGTAGAAAAGACTGAATATTGACAGTGTATCAAATGGAAATGTTTCCAAGCCTAGAACATTTTATATTATGTATATGTTATATTATGTGTGTATCAATATATGTGTATGTGAGCATGTGTATGCATATTGGTTTACCTGCATGTATTTTTGGCAACATTAATTTTACCTAAGGGTCTTACATTAGGGAACAGTGATTTTCAAAACTTTCCTTACATCAATATATGAAAAAGATTTCACATCGTAACAGTACACACACATGCGCAGTTCCCTCCAAAGCAGTCTAACTGCAATACTCCCAAACCCTGCTCACAGACAGTGCGGACCTGCAGACCACGAAGCAGGAAGTAAAGGGGAAGGAACCACCTCCTCTGGGCAGGCTTCCTTAAATCTGAAAGAGCCTAGGAATCTACATAAGCAATGGGTGTCACTAAAGGAAATGAGCCACACAAACAGGGCCAACCCAAGAGAGCAGCAGGCTGGCGGGCGGGCGGGCGGGCAGCCTGGACTGCTGCTCCATCGGAGCTTCTTCCCCACACTGAGGACAACGCCTGGACACGGCAGCCCTTATTGCTGTCTAATCTGTGAAACTGGATCTTCACAGATTCATTCCAGAACCAAATTAAATGCATAAAAACCTCAGCCTCTCAGAGTCTGTCCAGACCAAGAGAGTTCAGAAATAAAACCTGCCTTGGCCTGGCTGTGGGCACGTGTTCCAAAGTGGCCTGAGGACCCTTCTACCCTCTGATTGCAATCTGGACCATATTATACATTCTAATGCCACTTATTCCTGCAATTCACATGGATGAGAGGAGAGGACAAGCATCTTCATGCCTGTTTTTAATATATCAGTTCACCCACTATTTAAAGAAAAGGGAGAGGGAGGAGATAACAAAAATTAGAAAACAGCCATTAGCACTGTTTTTAACTAAGTATTTGAGGGGGAAGGTACTGAAAACTGAACTCAGGGGTATTTTAACTCTGATCTACACCCATAGTCCTTATAATTTTTATTTTGAAACAGGGTCTTGCTAAGTTGCTGAGGCTATTGATTCTCCTGTCTCAGCCTCCAAGTACTGGGAATACAGGCTTGTTCCACCATGTGTGGCTTAAATGTATCACTTCTGATTAGTAGTATTCATTAAATGAAAATAAAGGGCTCATTGTTTTCTATTTGCATATCAGGGAACTAAAGGAGGAAGGACCCTATTCTGCTTCACTGGAGGCAATCCCACATACATCCTTTTGGTTTTCTTATGCGCCTTGCCACCTAAAATAAGAACAGTCTTATTTGATCCTTTGCTGTTTACTTCCATAAAGGAATCTCAGCCCTTTTTTTTTTTTTTTTTTTGCGGGTCTGGGGCTGGAACCCAGAGGCATTTGACCTCCAAGCTATACCCCTTGCCCAATTTTTTATTCTTTATTTTGAAACAGGGTCTCACTGAGTTGCAGAGGGCCTCACTAAGTAGCTGAGGCTGTCCACGAACCGCGATCCTCCTGTCTCAGCCTCCTGAATGCTGGAACTACAAGTGTGCACCACCACGCCTGGCTCTAGCCCTTTTAAACTATAACAAGCTATCTCACTTTTCTACACTTTTATTGTGATGAAGAAAGTATAAATGTGCACAAAAGAAAGACTGAGGTTAATTATAAAGATTTAGAAGCAGAAAACTCATATGATGACTTATTAGAGAAGCAACACTTCCTTGCTCTCATTTCAAGGCATGCCATTTACCTAAAAAAGCACAAATATTACACCCCTCCTTTTTTAAGTTATATCCTTCCTTAAAAGGATTAGAGCCTTGGATTTAACCTTATAATCTTCCAAATAGATACTCTTCAAAGCCACAATAGGAACAAAACAAATCAATTTCAAAACAGTTATCTCAAATGAAAATTCTGCAATGAAATGATACTTCTGGCAGAAAATTTATGAATTACAACCAACTTTTATAAATCCACTTGGACAAAAATGTACAGGGACAAAAAAAGTTATTTTACTCATTTACATTACTTTGGAGCAGATGACATTGCAATATCAGCAGAGCAATGCCTTAGTGAAGATGATCACATATGCCAACAGCTTAATTATAACGTCACTTTACATCTGTACTGCTAAATCTGCTGAGGTTTTACATCTGTACTGAACATTCCAGTTTGCAATGTACACATATTCAAAAACTCGTTGGCCTCTATACATCTTCCAGGTAAAGTACAATAAGTAAAAGACAGGAGACCATGTAAACAGGAGAAGCTATGTGCTGAGGTAGTCTCTGGAGCCAACTGATTCAGAATTCCAGCATTGCTACATTCTAGACACATGAGCCTCTAAACTACTCAATACCTTTCCTTCAGTTTCATCATCTGCAAAATAGGGATAATACTGTTTCTACCTCTTGGGCCTACTAAGGATTAAATAAAATTAATACATGTCAAGTACTTAACATAGTGTCATGCACTGAATAATAATTAGATACATGCCCATTGTTGTTAGCAGCGTCATTAAATGGATAAGAAAACGGAAGACAGCACACTAGGCTGGAATGTAGCTCAGTGGCAAAGCACCTGCCTTATAAGCACACCGCCATGGGTTTGATCCTGAATACCAAAACAAGAAAATAAGAGATTACCCCCCCAAAAAAATAAAAGCTATGACACTAATAGGCCACAGAGCCAAGAATAAAAATGGATCTTCTTTCCCTAGCTAATCCTCCATCAAAACAGAGGATTTAAAAAAAATTTTTATTGGTGCACTGTAGTCATACATCTTAATGGGGTACAAGATGGTAGAGGCATACATGTACACATCACTCATTTAACCCTTGCCCAATTCCTACCCCACTCTCTCCCCACTCCCTCAATACAGAGAAGGATTTTTTAAGTAACCAATTTTCTAGACAGACATAGTTTATTTAGTATTCTCCAATAAAAATACTCATCAGCTCAAAACATTTATAAAATTGTACTTTAATATATGTTTACATATGTACTTTGGGTTCAACTGATTATTTAAAAAATCAGTGTTCCATTTTGGAGACAGTACTATACACTAAGGAATATTCTGTGCTGCAATATTTGTAAAACAAAAGTCTTTTGTTTCACTTTTCAAAAGAGACAAAGAAGGCACAAGCCTATCATATCATTTCATGCTAGTATGATAGTCATTACCTCAAATTCTTTATCAAGATAAATCTAGATTAAAAAAAAACCAGAGTGATGATTATGATTGTATTACTATTTCTTTTTTCTTCCAATTTTCAAAGCATTCAGTATTGTGATGTGACATTTTTAATTTCAATAATGATTTTCAAAACAAAGTGTATCAAGGATTAAAAGTAATATTGATAGAAGAAACACTTAAGCTGGGCAGCTGGTTGTGGTGTGCACGCTGGTAATCCCACTACTTGGTAGGCTGAGACAGGAGGATCACAGGCTCACAGCCAGCCTCAGCAACTTACTGAGACCTTATTTCAAAATAAAAGAATAAAACAGGGCTGGAAGTGTAGCTCAGTGGTAGAATGCCCCTGGGTTCTATCCCCAGTACCACAAAAAGAAAAAGAAAAAAAAAAAAAGACTGATTTAAACATTAACTCTAGAAAATAACAGATGCCCAGCTGAAAAACTTTTTTTTTTTTTGGTATACTGTTAGGTTTCTTTCCTCAGATTTTGTTCGAATTTTTTCCCTGTAGTGATTTAGACAACTGCAATATATCTTTCGCTGTGTCTTAAAACAGGGTATGGGTATATAAACTTAGGAACTAAATGCAAAACTGGCACAGTAAGTCTACATTAAAGCATTAAATCACTTAGTATACTCTAGTATAGAAATATATTTTAAGCATTTATATACATGTGCTTTCTTAATTTGAACATCTTCATTCCTTGCATAATGAACAAGTAGGATATTGTGAACTTCACTCTCAAATATGCCGAATCATCTATGAGATTAACCTTGTGCAAAACGCTGCTTCTTTGAACATCTTTGATTTTTCAACCTTCTTTCCACCTTAGCCCATAGGAGGAATTCACTATCTATTTAAAGCAGTGGGGACAGTTTAAAACTGTCTCATAAGTGATTCCAATACACTGTCCTAGAAGCCTTTCCCCTGCTGGTACCTCTACTATATACTACTGCAGATTTCTCTGAGGTTCCCTAAGCTCCAAGGCCTGCCACTTTAGGAACAGGAAAATTACAACCCAAGGACCTCAAAGTTATCTGATAGTGTTACTTTAATACATGGGCCAAAAGTTAGTACATATCTTCATTTGTATACAAGACAAGATTCAAATAAGTACTTGTAAACTGAAAATATCAAAGAGAGCTTTGAAATTGCTCATATGGCAGAGAGAATATTTGGTGAGTAGTTGGCTTCTAATAGAGGAGGTAGGCAAAGGAGAAAAAGTAGAGAATCAACCAAAATAAAACACCCCTAAGGCCGGGCGTGGTGGCGCACTTGTAAACCCTGCGCTTGGGAGGCAGGAGATTCGCGCAAGTTCAAAGCCAGCCAGGCGCACTGGCTTAGGAGACCCTGTTTCTAAATAAAAATATAAAATAGGTCTGGGAGTGTAGCCTGGAGGTATAAGGGCTTCCAGGAACCCCAGTACCACCAAAAAAAAAAAAAAAAAAAAAAAACAAACAAACAAAAAAAAAAAAACTACACACACCCCTAAGGTCTGGGGGATGATCTGAATGTCTGATTAATGTGACTTTTGTAAGTCAATTTTCCTGAAAACAGAAAAGAGAAACCAAACTATAAACAGATGTGAAGTTATATGATCCCCGCCCAATTTCTTCTCCAAATACCCAGCTGTCACAGGTGTGACATCAATTCTGTAAATGATATTTCTGTACTGGGAATCTTATAATAACCTATAACAATGAAAAAAGATGTGGACATATGCCATATTATAAGTCAAATACAAAGGCTCAGCATGGTGGTTGACAAGAAAGTCCAAGCATGGTATTTCCAAATGGTGTCCAAAGTTCTCTTATTAATTCCACAGTATCTAAAAACTATCTTATATGCAAAGTCATGTGAAAATTTTTTACAACTAGAAAAGAAAGAGAAAAGAAAAGAAAAGTTAACTGTATTCTGAGATGACCCTTAACAGTACAAAGAAGAACTGCCGATCCACAGTAATTGGGCTGAGTCTAAAAGTTGCTATCCTCTGCAGGGAAAGGGACCACCAGTGATGAGTCAAAGCATACACGCCTACCACTGTTCTAAAGAACCATTGTTGCATGGATTCACAATTTAAAATGTTGATACAATTTTGGGGTAGGCATCGATTTCTTCTGAAACCAGTGACAAAATACATTGTCTATTGTTGGCTTAACTTGCTGAAAGCCACTCCCAAACACTCAGCGTTCCGGACATGGACTATAACTGTAAAACCTAAAACTTGGGACAGTGAGCAGAACAATGGTCCAACAAGAAGTAAAAATAAAGGAAAAGAAATGTCAAACCTCAATTTTGTAAACCATTTCATATCTAAAACAGCTTGCGATCAACAACAGCAAAAAAACAACTCCTTACCCTGAGTTGGCATGAATAAGATTTGTTCAATGAATATATACCTCTCTTCCTCATTCTCTACCCATGGGTCAAAGCATCCAAACAATTTAATATGCGGCTGTTTTGATTATGTCTCGAACTTTACATATAAGTTTATCACGAGGAAAACAAAAACCTGTTTGGCTTGATTCATTGTGAATCACGGCCAGGAGGTCATCTTGTGTCTCGGCAACTCTGTTTTCACTACGGCTCTGTGACCTGAAGTGGCAGCGGCAGAGGCATCAAAATAGAAGGGTCAAGAGCCTTCTCCCGGCTTCTCAGCTCCAAGGGCTTTCCCAGCCCATCCCGGCCGCCGCGGAGCCCAGCGCGGAGCTCAGCGCAGCCCCCGGCGGCGCGGGAGCGAGCTCGGCCCGGCCTCGCAGCCCCCGAGGGGCCCGGGACGCCGGGGGAAGGCGAAGGCGGGCGGGCTGGAGCGCGGCGCGGGGAGGCAGCCGGGCAGGCTCCGAAGCAGCCGGCTGCGGGCAAGCCCATCCGCGCCCGCGCCGCGCGATCCCGGGCGGTCTGGGCGTGCAGGACCCGCTCATCCCGGCTCCGCACGCACCTGCCGCGCCCGCGCCCCCCCGGCCCTCCGTGCCTACTTTCTGGATCCGCTTCAGCGCCATGGGTCGGCGAGGGCGGCGAGCGCGGGCGCCGCTGCTGCTGCTCCCGAGCGCCGAGCGCGAGTGCGCGGCGGGGACGCGGCGGCTCTTTTGTTTCCGCTGCTGCTTCTGGGAAGGAGCCACCGCCCCGCCCGCCCGCGGCGCACGCCGGGAAATGTAGTCCCCGCGCCGCGCCGCCCGCGCCAGCTCCTGCAGGACGCCGCCGCTGCACCGCAGGCCCGGGCTCCCGACGCGTTTACAGGAATGTCTAAGCGTTCAGAGTTGATCACTCCTGAGCCAATACATGCTACAGCGGATCTTGTTATGTCTCCCTTCACAGATTTCACTGTCTCTTCTCATATGATTTGCCCGGATTGCTCACCCTCCCAGCAAGCAGGTTCAGGACGATCATGACTCCTTACTGACCGCCTTAACCGCCTTCGTTCTGATTTCAGAGCGAAAAAGTGCTTCCTCTGTCCAGTGCAGATGTGCAGTGTCTTGCTCCTCTTGTTGGCTCCTTCTCGGAGCTATGTTCCAAGCCTCACTTTCCTCAGGAGTTCCTTACCTTGCATGCCATACACTCCGTTGTCCAGTTCTCCTTAGCGTCCCTTCTACATGGCGTGGCCTGTGCAGCCCTTACTCTGCTTAGTAATGCTCTCCCAGCAACTTCTGTTGTTAAATGGCCGACCCTTTTTGTACTTCCCTATTTTATCTCTCCAAAGGGGAGAGTCCCACTGATATAACTCGTCATTTTTACTCCATGATATAAATTGTCAGCTAGTGAACAAACTATAGATTGACTGCTTTGGGGCTAGGTGGTTATCAATGGTCCAGTCAGCTAGGGAAAGAAAGTGTGTGTGTGTGTGTGTGTGTGTGTGTGTGTGTGTGTGTGTGTGTGTGTGTCCTGCATGCTGAGCACAGACTCTACCAATGAGCTATATTCCAAGCCCCAACTGTGGAACATTTGTGAGTACTTTTGGACAAAGGGGTTTTTGGAAAAGACCAACAAGGTCTTGTCATCTGCAAAGAGATGTATTTGGACTAGCTTGAAGTACTATTTTTGTGCTCCATAAAGAAAACACTACCTCCATTCTTCCTTTCTAAAGGCAGGAATGAGCATGTCCTTGTGAGTGAAGGTGGTGGGCGACAGTCTGATCTTGGGCACCAGCTGCATTGGAGAGTTGCATCTCCATGCTGATAGCATTTGAATGTTGTATCAGAAGTGAGGCTCTGTTCACCTGCTCCCACCACAAGAAGGCACTAGTTGCAGATAACTTGCTGCTGGGCAACTCAGGGAAACAACAACAACAACAACAACAACAACAACAACCAGGGGGTCATTCAGTGGCAAAACTGACCATTACTCTTTAGATAATAAAAATATACACTCAAATATCCTATGGATAGGACAGTTTTGCTCAAAAGACATGAGAGTCAAGGGCACTGGCATCAATTTCTTCCTATTCCAGGATATCCTAAAGCTACTAAAAGACTCTCTGACCATATTGTTGCTGCTTAAAAACATGTGATGCATCATGGGAGCTAACGCTGATAATCTTTTGTAGAATTTAAGACATGTGCAATTTAAGGTTACCAAATGTGTTGTATCTAAGTGAAATTTCCCTGATTGTAGGTAGAGATATAGGACTAAAAATTACAGATTTGAAAGCAATCGTATGAGAGAATAGATGTGTTCCCCAGAGGTTGAGAGAGAAAACAGAAACAAGTGAGACAATAGAAGCCACGCGTGGAGGAGCAGCTATTTGTTAAAGGCATGCTCTGTTTCGGATATTGTTTGACAGTGTCACCAAATGTTCATATGTTGAGATTTAATCCCCATTGTGAAGACTTAAGAAGATGGAAACTTAATCCAACTATGGTGTTTAGAGGTGGGGCCTTTGGGAAGTGATTAGGATTAAAATCATCAGGATGGAGCACCTATGACTGAAAACTAGTGGCTGTATAATAACAGGGACCGACCAGAATAGATACACATGTGTACTTCCTGTCTCTTGCTGCAATGCCCTGTGCTGCCTTGGGACTGCTAGGGAGAAGGACACCACCACATGTGGCCATTCCAACTTAGACCAGATCCTTGAACCAAAATAAGCCAGCCAGCCTGCCTGCCTGCAGCCTTCTTTCCTCCTCCCCCCCCCTCCTCCTCCTCCCTCTTGTTGTAGGAATTGAACCTGGGGGCAGGGCATGCATCTCCAAGTTAAAATCTCAGTTGTTGTTGATTTTTTTGATACTGGAGATGGTACCCAGGGGCATTCTACCCCGAGCTACTCCTCTATTTTTTATTCTTTATTTTGAAACAGGGTCTCACTGAGTTGCAAAGGGCTTCGCTAAGTAGTTGAGGCTGTCCACTAACCATGATCCTCCTCTCTCAGCCTCCCAGAAGCATATGCCACCACACCCAACATTACAATCTCAGCTCTTAAAAAAGATGTTTTATCTGTAAAAGTGGTTCTCCCTAGGTTGCTGAGGGTCTTGCTGAGGCTGGGCTCAAACCTGGAGTTCTGCTTCAGCCTCCCAAGGACTGGAATTACAGGCATGCTCCACCATGCCTGGAAAAATAGATCTCTTTTTATAAAGTAGCTTGCCTCAGATACTTCCTTATAATAATGAAAAATGGCCTAACACACTAATACTAGATGAAAGTAGAAAAAGAACAGTCCTTTGTGGAAATGTAGGTAGAATACCAGGAAAGTTCTGTGTAGTGGGAGCCAAGAGAAGTGAAAACTTCAGGTAGAATGAGAACTTCAAAAGATGTGTTATGCAACAGGGATTTAAGAGAATAAGGAATAGGAAACAAGCATCAGATTGATTAGGGAAATTCTGACTTGAAGAATAGTGTTTCAGAACAGCAGTGGGGGGAAAGAAAACACGTTGTGAGGGATGCATGAATAAAGCAAATGACATTAACCAGCACTTATACACTATGGAGAAATTTTCTGGTGAGGGGGAAAGGGACACGTGGTTCCTCGGATAAGATCTCTACATGTCTGGAGGTGGGCATGAAAGTGGCAGTAAGTCTATTATGTATTAATTCAAAACCAACCACCCCAACACTTGGCATCTTCACCCAGCAATCTACATTTATTATTTCACATAGTTTCTGTGGGTTGGGACTTTAGGAGCTCTGTGGTTTGGAACTCCATCTGGCTAGGGTCTCTCATGAAGTTGCAGTAGAGATGTAGGTCAGGGCCACATCCATGTGAATGCGGGCTTGACCAGAGACGGAGGCTCTACCACCAACAGGCTCACTCCTGTGTGTGGTTAGCAGGAAGGCTTTTATTTCTAACCATCTGGATTTTTTTGTAGGATTGCTTGAGTGTCCTCACATTATGGTAGCTGGCTTCCCCCTCATTCCTTCTTCCAAGAAAAGGGTAAGGTGAAAGTTACTCTGTGTTTTTATAACCAAGTCTCAAAAGTCACACATTGCCAACCTTATTCAAAGTGGAAGAGAACTACTAAAAGTGTGGATATTGGGAAGTGGATATCATTGGGCAGGGTCACTAGGCTGGTTACTGCAGGGAAAAAAAAAAGTAGAAAAAGAAATAAGGGGCCAGGGGGTATAACTCAGTGGTAGAGCTTTTGTCTACCATTTACAAAGGCCTGGGTTTAATCCCTAGCACTGCAAAAAGGAGAGAGAGAGAGAGAGAGAGAGAGAGAGAGAGAGAGAGAGAGAGAGAGAGAGAGAGAGAGAGAAGAAGAAGAAGAAGAAGAAGAAGAAGAAGAAGAAGAAGAAGAAGAAGAAGAAGAAGGAGAAGTAGAAGAAAGAAGGAGGAGGAGGAGGAGGAGAAGGAGGAAGAGGAAGAAGGAGGAGGAGAGGAAGAGGGACGGAAGGAGAAAGGAAAAGAGACAAAGATAAAGAAAGCAGAGAAGGAAAGGAAAGGAAAGGAAAGGAAAGAAGGAAGGAAGGAAGAAGAAGCTAGGTGTGGTGGTGTGCATTTTTAATCCCACTACTTGGGAGACTGAGACAAGAGGATCACAGGTTTGAGGACAGCAAGAAGTGAGATTCATCAACATAGTGAGACCCTGTTTCAAAATAAAATAATATAAAATAGGGCTTGGGGTATAGCTCAAAGGTAAAATGTCTCTGGGTTCAACACCCCGCACCACAAAAATAAATAGTAAATAAATAAATAGAGAGAAGAAGGGAGGGAGGGGCAATAGGGAAGGGTGTAAGCCTTTTCAACTCAAAACATGGTCCTTGGAGAATGATAGAATGTAGGATCTTGGGTCATACCTTGGACCTGAAAAATAACAATTCACATTTTTATAAGATTATCAGGTGATTTGTTTGCATATTACATTTTGAAAACTATTGCCCTGGGGCCCAGGAAGAATGACTGGCTTTGGAGGAGACTGAATCCTTGGCAGAAGAAAAAAGAGCAGAAGTGAGTCTGTGCAGAGAGGAAGGGGAGTAAATGGTAGTGCATATAAGGTGATTCAATGTTTGCCACACTGAATTAGCATTTAAGAGAACTTACAATGAAATCAGAAGGCTTAATAGAAAAAAAAAGCCTATTTTCTTTCTTTTTTAATTTTTATTTTTTATAAGCAGAACATATCGAGAGTGGTGTACATTTAGATTGTGCTTCATGCCCTTCCCCTTCCATCCCCAACAGAGAGTGTCCAGGCTAATCATGTTGTATTTATGCTATTACACATATTCATATGTACCCCTCCATTGAACAACCTCAGCTTTCTTCCTCTCCTATCTTTCTGTTCAAACTTTGCTGAGATTTCCCCTCCATCATCTGAAATCCCTCTGGTACTCCCTAGCTTGGACATATTAGAGAAAACATATGTCCCTTCTCTTTCTGTGTTTGACTAATCTCACTTAAAATAATGTTCTCTAGTTCCTTCCATCTTCTTGCAAATGCTATTATTTTATTTTTCTTTATAGCTGAATAGAATTCCATTGTGTGTATTTCCCATAATTTTGCAATCCATTCATCTGTGATGGAGATCTAGTTTGGTTCCATATTTTGGCTATTACAAACTGTGCTGCTATGAACATGGGTATGCATATGTTAACGTAGTTCTCTGATTTCAACCCCTTTGGAAAGATACCCAGGAGTGGTATAGCTGGATCAAATGGTGGATCTATTCCCAGTTTTCTAAGGAATCTCCATACTGATCTCCATAGTGGCTGAACTACTTTGCACTCCCACCAACAGTGTAAAAGAGTTCCTCTTTCCCCACATCCTCGCCAGCAATTGTTGTTGTTTGATTTCTTTATGTTTGCCACTCTGGTTGGGGTTAGATGGAATCTCAATGTAATTTTGATTTGCATCTCCCAGATGGCTAATGATGTAGAACATCTTTTCATGTATCTATTGGCCATTTGTATCTCCTTTTGTGAAGTGCCTATTCATTTAAGTTGCCCATTTCTTGATTGGGTTGTTTGTTTTGCTAGGTAGAGTCTTTTGAGCTCTTTGTATATTCTGGATATTAGCCTTCTATCAGAGTGGTGGCTGGTAAAGATCTTCTCCCATTCTGTAGGCAAAAAAGCCTATTAAAGAGATAATGTAATGCAATGGAAAGAGCATAACCTTGGAATAAAAAAATGTGGATTGCACTCTCACTGCACTACTAATTAGGTGTAAGTTTTCATGGAAGTTTCTTAATTTTTCCAGTTCTCTTTTTTTCATACCTAATATGATGATAACAATTCCAAGTCAGTTACAGTGGCACACATCTGTTTTGGGAGGCTGAGACAGGAGCATCTCGGGTTCGAGGCCAGCACGATAAATTAGTGAGACTGTTTAAAAAAAAATAGAGCTGGGCATGGTGGCACACACCTCTGATCTCAGTATTTGGTATGCTAAGACAGGAGGATCACAGGTTTGAGGACAATGTAGTGAGGCTTTATTTAAAAATCAACCAAAATTAAATTAAAAGGGCTGGGGGTGTAGCTCAGAAGTAAAATGCCCCTGGGTTCAACTCCTGGTACCACATATACAAAAAACAGGACTGAGGGTGCAGTTCAAAGGTAGAATGCACCTGTGTATAATCCCCAGTGAGACAGACAGACAGACAGACAGACAGACACACACACACACACACACACACACACACACACACACACGAAAGAAAAAAGAAAGTTCTGACCACATTGGGATTTGAATACTCAGGCCTTATTACAATCACTGTTGTTTTCCTAGATTCTTCCTGAGTTCAGCACTATCTGTAGCTTCCATCTCAAGCTGCTATTTCTGGATTTTCATCTATACAAAAAAAAAAAAAAACCTCAGAATCCTCTAACATCAACATCTCTAAAGTAGAAATTCCCCATTCTGGCTGTGCATCAGAATGGTTAGAGTCAGGTTTTAGAAACCTCAGCAGAAGCTGGGGTCTGAAAGGACATGACTCCAAAGGGCACCCATGTGGGGGCAGCCTGTGGATATGATCTCTGTCCAAACAGAGAGGCAAACAGAGCTCCCCTGGGCATGGTGGCGCACAGTTGTACTTCCAGTACTGGGGTTGGAGGAGGTTAAGAAGGGAGGATTGCAGGTTTGAGGCCAGCCTCAGCAACTTAACATGACCCTGTTTGTTTGTTTTTTATTGTCTGTTTGTTTTGTTTTTCTTTTTTAAAGTTCCTGGTTTAGGCCGGTGTGCCCATCCAGACATTTCTGAGAGTCAAAGTGACAATTGGGCAGTTTATGAACACCTGGGAGAAGGTGTACTAACTGGGCCAGAAATCTCAAAGGGACTAAAATGAAAGGAAAAGGTCTGGCATTCCTGGAGAATGTGCTGCGGTGGAGGAGGGCGTCTGCCAGGAATCCAGGGCCTCAGCCATCAGTGTGTCTCTGGCTCAGTGAAGCCAGCAGAGGTGGCTGTGCGTCTGGGAATGCCACCACCGCGTTTCCCTCTCTGAGACAGAGCTTACCTGATTTCTCCACAGATGGGCAATTTTGCCTCACCTCCTGTTCTCTATCAAGAAATATCTGACCTTGCAAACACTGTTTTCTCTTTGAGCTTCTTTTTGTTGTCCAATTTTCAGTGTCCAATTGGATTTTATTTATCAATACAAAGCCCCTGTGTTAGTCGACTTTGCCTTGCTGTGACCAAATTACTTAACAACTTGGAGGAGGAAAAGTTTATTCGGCTCACAGATCCAGAGGTTCAGTCCATAATTAGCAGACTTGGGTGTTTTGGAATAAAGCTACGTAGCTTATAGCAGCCAGGAAGAAGAGGGAGGGAGGGAAGGAGGGGGAGAGAGAGAGAGTGCACACAGGCACATGAAAGGAAGAAGGGGCCAGGGATAGATGCAGTCCTTGAGGCTGTGCCCCCAGTGACCCACCTCCTTTGACCATGCCCCACCTCTCCCACCTTTGTACCTTGCTGCATTACCAGATTGTCGACAGATAAACTTTTGGGACACCCCAGACTCTATCAGCTCCCATAGGAATTGAACCCAGGGCCGCATGCCTACTAAACCAGTGCTCCACCACTGAGCTACCTCCTCAGGCCTCTTTGAGGCTGTGCTATATAGCAGCAATTCTTCCTACCCGGAGGGGTTTACCCAAGTGACCCCAGCTCTTGCTTTCTTTGGAATGGCGAGACCTCTCATTTATTCTGGGACAGTTCTGGGTTTGTAGGTCATCCTGGTCTTTATCTACAACAGGACCTTTTCTCTTTGTGATCTTGAAGTCTCATAACTATAAAATCAGAAGCACCAGAAAGTAGTGCCCAGACAGGAAAGTTGGAAATGGCTCAGAACAGGCATTTAGCACACATGTAGCTCAAGCATTTGTCATTGTGCCATATTTTCTGAATAGCTGTAGGGTTGTTGACCCACAAATCCTTCCTTAGCCTTCTTCCCACAAACACTGGTCAGCCATGGGCCAGATATTTCAGTAGGAACATTCTCGGGTAGAGCCCATGACTGATGAGTGAACTCCACACCCCCATTTCCTGGGTTAGAATGCGGTGCAGAATGAGTCTCTATCTGAAACTAGGTCAGAATCATGGATTAGAAAGGGAACAGAACAGAGAGCCCCACAGGGTAGAGCCAACTGCAGACTTCTCAGGGGTGACATGTGCTTTCTTCAAGAGTGCTTCTATCAGTGTACCCTACATTTCTTTCAGAACGGGTCCTGTAGTCAGGCATGGTGGTGCATGCCTGCAATCCCACTAATTGAGAGGCTGAGAAAGGAGGATTGCAGGTTTGAGACCAGCCTCAACAACTTATCTAGATCTTATTTCAATATAATAAATAAAAAGGGATGCCGGGCGTGGTGGCGCACGCTTGTAATCCCCGCGCTTGGGAGGCAGAGACAGGAGGATCACGCAGGTTCGAAGCTAGCCGCGCGCGCTGGCTTAGGAGACCGTTTCCAAATAAATATGTAAAAATAGGTCTGGGAGTGTAGCCCGGAGATAGAAGGGCTTCCAGAAACCCCAGTACCACCAAAAAAAAAAAAAAAAAAAAAAAAAAGGATGATGGTGTAGCTTGGAGATAGAATGCCCTTGAGTTCAAGCCTTAGTACCATCTACCCCTAAAAAAAAAAAAAAGACTTATCTTCTCCAATTTTTAGTCCTTTTCCTCTTTTTATCCTTTAATAATAATAATAACCAGTTTTGAGCACCAAACAGCAAGCAGAAGAACATTTATACTGTTATACTCTGTGTGTGTGTGTGTGTGTGTGTGTGTGTGTGTGTGTGTGTGCACGCACGCGCGCGCGTGTGTATATGAGGGGGGGGATGTTTTGCTGGGAATTGAATCCAGGGACATTCTACCTCTGAGCTACACTCCCAGCCTGATTTTATTTTTTATTTTGAAACAAGGCCTCACTAAGTTGCTGAGGCTGGCCTTGAACTTGCAATCCTCCTGTCTCAGCCTCCCAAGTACTGGTATCACAGGTGTGTGCCACTGCACCTAAATGATTTTTTTTTGTTTTTTGATTGATAAAATATGAGAAGAAAAATTCTCCTGAGCCTCTGGCCATGATTTATTTTAATAATTCTCTGAGGGGCCCTGTGTAGACAGAACTCTTCTCAAGCAGGTCAGCTGTGTTGGCCACTCTTCCACAGAGTGTCAGTGGGCAGGTTCCCAGTGCACCACTCGGAGGCAGTGAGAGGATTCACCATAATCCCCGGGAATTAGGACCAGAACTGTAGGAGCTGGGAGGTGGTGGTGAGGGCAGAACAGAGAAGGTTCTAGGCCTCTCTCACCCCCACGGTAATTGAAGTAGATTTTCTAAACTATCTGAATGGACTTGGTTAAGTTTCCTTAAGTAAAAATTGGTTTAACAACGTCCACCTTGTATGACCAATGAGAGGAGGTAATGCATAGCACATTTCACAGTGTGGAGAACGCAGTGCTTTTTCAGATAAAGGCTGCTGCTGTGCTTGGATTCCAAATTAGTTTATTAGAAGAATGGCCTCTAATACTTAAAAAAAAAAAAAAACAAGTTTGAGAATCACTTTGGCCCATGGTCCTTATTAGAAAGAACTTTTGTTTTGTTTAGGCTATTCTAGTAACAGTTTTATCCAATGTCTGGGTATCTTGTGATTCTCTGCAAGCGTTTTCAGAACTGTATTATAAATTATATAAATTTATAATATCGCCGGGCGTGGTGGCTCATGCTTGTAATCCCAGCATTTGGGAGGCTGAGACAGGAGGTTCGCAGTTCATGGACAGCCTCAGCTGCTTAGTGAGGCCCTCTGTAACTCAGTGAGACCCTGTTTCAAAATAAAGAATAAAAAATAGGGCTAGGGGTGTAGCAAGGAGGTAGAATGCCCCTGGGTTCCATCTTCTGTACTGCAAATAAATAAATAAATAAATTTATTTATAATATCAATATTCTGGGTAGTAGAGCCTTTCAGTACCCCACTCATACTTCATCACTCAGAACTGTTTCTCTGTCATGCAACAATTGCATATTTCACTCTCATATTACTTAAAGAAATGAATAAGTATCCCATACTCTTAATTCCTCAAGTAATCCAAGGCAATATGTTGGAATTTATTGAAAAGGGGGATGTTTGTCATTTTGCTCCCCAGTTAAACAGTATTAAACATGCTAATGCTATAAAAGTTGTTAAGCAAGTCTACATGATGCAGCCCATTAACAAACAAACTTATTTCCAAATAACCTGAGTGGTAGTTGATTGTGCTTTTTTTTTTCTTCAAAGTCTAACAGTATTTAATTGCAGGCAGAAAAAGTAGAGTGAACTTTATAATCAATTAAGAGTGATGAGGACTCCAAAAGCCAATCCACCTAGGAGGCCCATGATGAAAAGGTGGAGCCAGGATTGTTGCTCCTGACCAAGGGAGTTGGTAAATTCTGGAAAAATCTAGGATAAAATGTATATTCCTCATTCCTTCCCGTGTGTGTGTGTGTGTGTGTGTGTGTGTGTGTGTGTGTGTGTGTGTGTGAGAGAGAGAGAGAGAGAGAGAGAGAGAGAGAGAGAGAGAGAGAGAGAGAGAGAGAGAGAGAGAGAGAGAGAGAGAGAGACTGGGGATCAAATCTGTGGCATTCTACCTCTGAGCTACACTCCCAGCCCTATTTTATTTTTTATTTTGAAATACAGTCTCACTAAGTTGCTGAGATCCTTGATAAATTGCTGAGGCTGTCTGTGAATCTGCATTCTTCCTGTCTCAGCCTCCCAAGTACATGGATTACAGGCAATGTGCTACCCCTCCTGGCTCCCCAATCCTTTTTTTTTTGTGTGTGTGTGGTACTGGGGGTGAAAACCAGGACTGTTCTACCTCTAAGCTACACCCCCAGCCCTACTTTATAATTTATTTGGGAACAGGGTCTCACTAAGTTGCTGAGAGACTTACTAAGTGGCTGAAGCTGGCTTCGAACCTATGCGATCCTCCTGTCTCAGCCTCCCAAGTGCTGGGAATACAAATGTGCGCCACCACGCCCGGCTTCCCAACCCTTTTTATCTTACTTTGAGACAGGGATTCAATAAGTTGTCATACTTGGCCTGGAAATTGTGGTATTCTTGCCTCAGTTTCCCAAGTAGCAGGGGTTATAGGCATGCACCCCTGTGCCCAGCACAATGGAATATTATTAAGCAATAAAAAGGATCAAACAACTGACACATGCTACAACACGGATGAACATCAAAAATATTGCGCTAACTGGGAAAAAAGGCAGATGTAAAAGATCTGCATACTATATGATTTTACTGATATGAAATGTTAAAAAAAGAAAATTTATAAAGACAAAAATAACACAAATTGGTGTCTGCCTGGCCTTGAAAGTGAGGTGTTACTGCAAACAGACAACTTCTGTGGGAGTGAAAAAGTTCTAAAACTGGGTGGTGGTGATGATTAGAAGAGATAAATTTAGTAAGAAAGTCACTGAAAAGTACAGATTGATGCATTTTATAGTATATAAATTGTATCTGTGTGTGTGTGGGGGGGGCTTCAATATATTATTAAGATCTGAAAAAAATTGCCGGGTGTGGTAGTGCACACTTGTAATCCCAGTCTTGGGAGACTGAGCCAGGAGAAACGCAGGTTCAAAATCAGCCTCAGGTGCACTCTTGTAATCCCCGCGCTTGGGAGGCTGAGACAGGAGGATCGCACAGGTTCAAAGCCAGCCTCAGCTACTTAGTGAGGCTCTCAGCAACTTAGTGAGACCCTGTTTCCAAATAAAATATAAAAAACGCCTGGGAGTATAGCCCGGAGGTAGAAAGCCTCTGGGTTCCACCCCCAGTACCACTAAAAAAACAAACAAAACAAAACAAAACAAAACAAAACAAAAACAAAATCAGCCTCAGCAACTTAGCAAGACTCTCAGCAACTTTGTGAGACCCCATTTTTAAGTAATAAATAAAAGGGGCTAGAAGGGATAGTTTGAAAGTAGAATATCCCTGAGTTCAATCCCCAATACTCCCCTTGACATTTTTTTTTTTTAAGCTGGAAGAAATTGAAGATAAGGAAATCCAAACACTCTATGAAACTTGAAAGCCCAAACCAAAAAAGTATAGCTATATAGCTGGGAGACAAGAGAAAATACATTTGATTAGGAAAAAATAAGCTTGAGACTTTGGGCAGAGGTCCTTTGTTTACTGGGGGAAAGCTGTGCTGGCTTTGTTTGTTGTTGTTTTGGAGAGCCTCATTATGTTACCCAAGATAGATTTAATCAATCTCTCTCTCCCCTCCTCTCCCCTCCCCTCCTTTCCTCTCCTTTCTTTCTCTCTTTCTCTCCTTTACTGTCTTGAGCTTGAACGATTGAATCCAGGGGTATTCTACCTCTGAGCAATTTCCCCAGCCCTTTTTATTTTTAATTTTGAAGCAAGGTCTCATTAAGTTGTGAAGGGCCTCACTCAGTTGCTGAAGCTAGCCATGAACCTGTGATCCTCCTGTACCAACCTCCCAAGTACTAGGATTACAGGCATGCACAACCATGTCAGGCTCCGGCTGGGCTGTTTGGACACTTGCCCTTTGAGGAACAGGGAGAGAGCAACTGAATAGGAATGTGAATGAGCACCATCTTTTCTGGATTCTGAAAATAGCATCCCATCAAGGGTGCACTTACATAAGTGACTGACACATTGTTACTTTCTGAACTCTCCCAGCCAATCATGTGGTGGAGGATGGGAAACCACTGGATCACATTTTAACATCACCATCCCTCCTGCCTCAAGACAAAGCTGATTTTCCATGTCTGCTTATAGTTACTCTTGCCTTTGCAAGAAAAGGAGGTGGAATTAGTGTGAATGTAGGTGTTGTAGCTCCACAGCTGTAGCCGTCATGCCTTAAAAAGGAAAGATCACCTTATTCTTTTGGTGTTAAAAAGTCTCAGGCAACTGACAAGTTTAAGAACATTACGTTTCTTGGAATAATTTTTAGATATTTCTAACAATAAACTCTTGAGAGGGGGAAGGCAGAGGGATAGAACGAGTGAGGGAAAGAGACAGTTCAGATAAGGAACTATAGAACAGAAGATGCAATTTTTGAGATAGAGAACATTGTAAGGTCAACCCTGAATATATTATTTAGTGTTGGATTCCATAGTCCCTGGATTACTGTGATTTTACATTTGGTCAGCCATAATATGCAAAGTGTGTTTGGATTCCTGCCCTAAGATTAGAGTCTAAAGGACTAGAATTTCGTAACAACTACATTGTACAGAATTATGGATACAGAAGTGTGCCAACATGGGAATATGAGTGTTGTTCACTCTGGAAACAGATTACAGAGGGCTTATTGTAGAAAATTTAAGAATATGATGCATTATTTGATTTAAGAACAGTTGGCACATGCTCTATAATCTCAGCTAGTTGGCAAGCTGAGGCAGGAAGTTCCAAGATTGAGGACAGCCTCAGCAATTTAACAAGACTTGTATCACAATAGGAAGTAGTGATGCATGCCTATAATCCAAGTACTTGGAATGCTGAGACAGGAGGATTGCAGTTTCAAAGCCAGTCTCAGCAATTTAGTGAGCTTCTCAATAACTTCATGAGACCCTGTTTCCAAATAAAAAAAATAAAATAGGGCTTTGAAGTATAGCTCAGACGTAAATGCGCCTGGCCTCAACCCCACAAATGCACACATGTGAACATGCACACATGCATACAAAAACCAACCAATCAACAAACAAAAAATAAAATACAATAGAAAGGGTTGGGAATGTACTTCAGTGGTAGAGTGCTTGCCTAACATGTACAAGAAACCCTAGTTTAATTCCTTCCCAGTACTGAAAAATTAACAAAATTGCAAAATTTAACAATCTAAAACTTCAAAAAAAATTTATTTTAAATTAATAGCCACATTACAAAGCAATGAGACAGGCAGAATTAATTTTAATAATATATTTTAGCCTAATATATTTAATATATTATGATTTCAACATGAAGTCAACATAAAGAATTCATGAATGAGACTGCTTACATCTCTTTTTCTCTCCCCTAAGTCTTAATTTAATTCAGTCAATCCGTTTGAACTAGTCTCTTTCTTCTCTTTTCTTTTCCTTTTTTGTTTTGTTTTGTTTTGATTTTCCTTTTTTTTGCAGTACTGGGGATTGAACACAGGAGAATTCTACCTCCAAACTACATCCTCAGCCCTGTTTTTTATTTTGGAATAGGCTCTCACTAAGGTGTGGATTGCCTCTTGCCTCACTAAGTAGTTGAAGCTGGCCACGAACCGGTGATCCTCCTGTCTCAGCCTCCCAAGTACTGGGATCACAAACGTGCACCACCAAGCCCAGTGAACTAGCCACTTTTCAAATGCTCCTCAGCCAATGTGTGGCTGAAACTTTGGAATTGGCAACACAGTTCCAGAATAAAAAGGACTAAAAAGACACAACAACTGAACAAGATATAGGATCCCATTTTGGAATAAAGTAGCTATAAGGAAAACATCCCACAATTCTAAACAATGTCAGTGATCCTGTCTTCTAAAATATATCACCGATTTATGTCTAAACAATCACTGAAGTTCCTCTTAAGTTTTCTTTTTACATTTTTATTTAGAGGCCAGCCTGGACAACTTAGTGAGACCCTGTGTCAAAATAAAATAGAAAGGGCTGGGGATGTCCTTCAGTGAGAGAGCACATGCTGAACATGTATGAGCATCTGAGTGGATCTTGAGCACCCCACAGGTGCTCACAGTAAGCAAATGATACATTTAAAACATTTTTAGTGTATTCACAACTTGTGCAACTATCATTACAACTTAAGTTTAGAACATTTTCATCACCTGTTGGATTTTAGTAATACATATGTAAGCTTCCAATTAGCACATATTTTGCAAATAGTTTCCCATACTCTGTGAAAGTTCATTTGGAGAATTTCTAGTTATGAGGTTGGCTCTTTACCTAATTAAATTTAGCTACACATTTATTTTCAAAGTACGTTTGTAATGGTGTTGAACTAATTGAGGTCTGTGGGAAGTTTTTGCTATCAGCTCTTCCATTTACATATTTCTGCATTCAAAAATAGATTCAAAATAAACAATAAAAAGTGTACCCAATTTTTAAGGCATAAAATTACTTTTACATAGAATAGATTAGACACAATCATGTTTGTAAACAGCCAGAATTTGAATCTACTTAACCAATATTCAGTGAAACATGAAGCTTTCAAATTGTACCTTGAAGCCTGATACAGAGACACATGCCGTTAGTCTCAGCTACTTGAAAGACTGGGGCAGAAAGATCACAAGTTCCAGGCCAAGCTGAGCTATTTAGTGAAACCCTTTCTCAAGATAAAATATAAGAAAGGACTAGGGATGTACTGCAGTGTTAGAACACTTGCCTGGTATGTACTAGGCCTTAGGTTCTATCCTCAGCATGGAAAAGAAGAAAAGAAATTGTACCTTAGAATCTGTGCATAGATTGTGTGGATAAGGACATACAATAGTAAATATAAGAACATCAGGTATTTATACTGAAAAGGAATAATAATTCAAAGAAGAATATCAAAAGAAACCATAAAAATCATGTTTTTCATTGCTAGAAGAAATCAAGAGTCAATGTTTGAATAACAAGCACTGGACATCTGCTTTAAAGTAATGCATCAGAAATGCAGTATTTACTACTTTTTAGATACCTTCTCAGATTTACATAGCAGACGACAAACTTTTGGAAGTTTTAGCTAAATTATAGAAAGCTATTTTCTGACAAAGTTTCTGGTGGAGAAAACACAGGTACAGATACTTTCTTTTACTTCATTTCTGGCCATTAGTATTAATTTTTATGGTATTACTGAAAGTTATTTTGTCATATAGAATGAAGTGTTAAAAAAAAAACTTCTGAGAGATATTTTACTATTGCATCGATCATCCTTGAAAACCAATTTCTTTTTTGCAGTTTTGAGAATGGAATCCAGGACCTTGAACATGCTTGGCAAGCCCCACCACCACTGAGCTACAACCCCAGCCTTTTTTATTTTTATTTTTTAAATTTTAGACAGGGTCTTGCTCAGTTGCCCAGGCTAGCATCAAACTTCTGAACTTTCTGCCTCAGCCTCTGGAATAGCTGGGATTACAGGTGTGCATCACTATGCCCAGGTGGAAAATTACTTTTATGTTTAGTTTCTTAAAAAATAAAAAAAAACTATGCCATCATAACAAATATATATACTAATGACTTCCTTTTTGGAAATGACTCTGTCAGAGTCTGAGGGTGGGTGAATGACTCACATTTGATGCTTGCAAGTATCAAATGCTGGGACAGGCAGTTCCTCATGCGTTACTTGATTCAGTAAACACAGTCAACCCCATGAAGCCAGCTTTATATCTTCATTTTACAGAGGATGCTTAGGAAGCATTAGCAAAGTAAGCAAGGTGACATAGGATCACGTAGTTTCAAACTGGTTAGTGGACTTGAATCCAGATGTGTCTACAGGGCAGGCACCAGCTATCTGCCCCTCTCTTCCCACATTTTTCTTCTTTGTAGCAAATGACTAGTACAAACCTGGGCAGATAGTTTCCTCATTTATGAACCAAAATTATTACCCCTGTAGCCCTCTCCATCTCACAGGATATCTAATATAAAGTAAATCAATTGCCTGAATGCAGGTTAAGGTTTGCTCTACTGAAAAAGCTCATAACTCTTTTTATTTGCAATTCCGTCATCATGTCTTCTAAGGAAAAAAAATCCTCTTTAATATCAAACGTGAGCTGGGCAAGGTAGTGCATGCTTATAATCCCAGTACTTGGGAGGCTGAGACAGGAAGATTGCAGGTTCACGGATAGCCTCAGCAATTTCACAAGACACTTAGCAATTTAGCAATGCTCTGTTTCAAATAAAAAAGAAATAAAAGGGGCTGGCAGTGTAGGTTAGAGGTAGAATGTTCCTGGGTTCAATCCCCAGTACCAAAAATAAGATAAAATAAATTAAAGAGCTGGGTGTGGTGGTTCATGCATATAATCCCAGGACTTGGGAGGCTGAGACTGGAGGATCACAAGTTTGTGGCCAGCTTCCTCTACTTAGTGAGGCCCTTCACCACTTAGTGAGACCCTGTTTCAAAATAACGAATAAAAATGGGGGTATAGCTTGGAGATAGAATGCCCCTGGGTTCAACCCCCAGTTCTAAAAGTATAAAATATGAAATGAAATAAATTAAATTAAAAATCAAACAAGGAGAAAATACAGACGAGATGTATAAAGGAAGCAAAAAGCCCAGTGAATTCATAAAGTCATAAACTGGAAGTTAGGAAAATATGTTAGGGGTCATGTGATCGCCCAATTCAGCAAATAAAGGAACCCCCAGACAAATGTTCTGTAATAACAAGAATTTCTAGTCAGTGTGGGGACAGATCAGCTCCTGGGGTGCTTAGTGTTTCATAAGGTACAATGCCCCTATTGCTGGCATTGATGAAGCAAAGGGTCATGTTGGCCAGGCCATGTCCCAGGGAACATGGGAAGAGGCCTGTGGCACACAACCAGCTAGGAAATGAAAATGACAGCCAGAAAATGAGCCAGTCAGCCCATCAGGCCACAGGGACTGACTTCTACCAACCATGTGGGCTTGAAATAGATCTTTCCCCAGCCAGTTCTTGAAATGAACCACATCCTGACCAATACCTTGGTTTCTGCCTTTGTAAGATCCTGAAACAAAGTCATGCCTGGATAAATGACCCACAAACAATGTGAAATAAGTATGTGTTATTTGAAGCTGCTAAATTTCCTGTAGTATTGCTATGCAGTGTAAGTAACTAATATATTCCCCTTCAGATATTTTTCTTCCTATTCCTTTTTTTTGTCTTCTTTATGTCCTTTCCTTTAAAATATCTCCTCTTTTCACTCTTCTCTCTCTCCCCCCTGTTTTAGAAAAGAATATCAATGCCCATCTCAATAACATGCATGGGTAAGGGGAAAGTGTGGGACGGGGTCCAGAGGAAAGCACACTAGTTGCTGTGCATGAGTTTCTATCATGCTGAACCTCATTAAAATGTATAATTACAGCACACCAATTGTGTGTGTGTGTGTGTGTGTGTGTGTGTGTGTGTGTGTGTATTTCTGATAATTGAACCCCAGGGCATTCTACCTCTGAGCTACACTGCAACCCCATTTCATTTCATTTTATTTTATTATTTTTCGGTAGTGGGGATGGAACCCAGGGGCATTCTACCTCAGAGCTACACCCATGGCCCTATTTTTTATTATTTCTTTTGAAACAGGGTCTCACTGAGTTGAAAAGGGCCTCACTAAGTAGCTGAGGCTGTATATGAACCATGATCCTCCTGTCTCAGCCTCCTGAATGCTGGGATTACAAGTAGGTGCCACCATGCTCGACTTCCCATTTTATTTTTTATTTTAAAACAGGTTTTCATTAAATTGCGAGGGCCTTACTAAGTTGCTGAAGCTGGCTTCGAACCTGCTATCTTCCTGTCTCAGTTTCCTAAGTGCTGTCATCACGGGTATGTGTCACCACACCCAGCTAAATAAAACATTTGTTGAGAGAGGGGAGGGGAGAGAGAGAAAGAGAGAGAGAAAGAGAAAGAGAAAAAGAAATGGACTTTTCTGCCATTCTTCATCCAGAATATTCTCTTTTCTCTTGAGATATGGCAGGCAATAACTTTGGCATTCATCTTTGTATAGGATTGAGTGAAAAATGGAATTGTGTGCAAGAGCTTGGATTTTTTTTTTGGACCAGAGATCATTGGGTTTGAATCCTATTTCTTCTATTTAACATTTATGTGAATATGGACAAGTTATTTAACTTCTTTAAACTTCACTTGCAGTAAAGTGGGTATAAAAAGCTTATTCTCTGCAGGGTCAGTAGTTAATGGCTCTCCCTAGCAGTCTCAGCTAGTGTTAACTCCTGGTCGAGTACCTAAAAGAAAGCTAATCATTCACTCTTTTAAAATTAGCCTCCTTCTCCGAGGCTGGGATCGGAGCCTGCCGAGGGGTTAAGCCGGTGCTGGGGCCTCCGAGGCCGGAATTGGAGCCTGCCGAGGGGTCAGGCCGGTGCTGGAGCTAGCGAGGCCGGCATTGGAGCCTGCCATGAGACAAGGCCGGTGCTGGGGCCTCCAAGGCCGGGATCGGAGCCTGCGGAGGGGTTAGGCCGGTGCCGGGACCAGCGGCCTGCATTGGAGCCTGCTGCAAGGCAAGGCTGGTGCCGGGGCCTCCGAGGCCGGGATTGGAGTCTGCCAAGGGGTTAGGCCGGTGCCAGGACCAGAGGCCTGCATCGGAGCCTTCTGTGAGGTAAGGCTGTTATTGAGGCCTCCAAGGCCGGGATCGGAGCCTGCCGAGGGGTTAGGCCGGTGCCGGGGCCAGCGGCCAGCATCGGAGCCTGCCATGAGGCAAGGCCGGTGCCGGGGTCTCGGAGGCCGGGATCGGAGCCTGCCGAGTGGTTAGGATGGTGCTGGGGCCAGCGAGGCCGGGATCGGAGCCTGTCACGAGGCAAGACCGGTGCCGGGGTCTTGGAGGCCGGGATCGGAGCCTGCCGAGGGGTTAGGCCGATGCCGGGGCCATCGGTTAGCATCGGAGCCTGCTGTGAGGAAGGCCAGTGCTGGGGCCTCCGAGGCCGGGATCAGAGCCAGCTGAGGGGTTAGGCCAGTGTCGGGGTCAATGAGACCAGAATCAGGGCCTTCCATGAGGCAAGGCCGCTGCTTGAGCCAGCGAGGTCTGGATCAGTCCACAAGGTAGCCAGGCCACAACTGGGGATGTCAAGAGTGGGATCAGTATTTGCAATGCGGCATGCACAGAGAAATATCACAGAAAATTAAAACCAGATGCTTCCCCTAATCAGCAATAACTAGGAGGAAAGGGGCAACAGGAAGTGGTCGAGCTATAGAAAGGGTCCTATAGTGAAACAATTAAGGTGACCAATCAGAGGGTATGGAATAGGGGAGGATGGAGCCTCTTTAAAAAGCAGGAGGTACATAAACATATGTATCAAAGTTAATCACCAAACAAGCATGGAATCGAGGGAGGGGGAGGGAATGGGATGGGGACTGGATGAGGGCTAATTGGATGATGTGTGCTTGTATATCCTCTCAAGTCTTGTATTCCAATGTGATGTATGATTACAATGCACCAATAAAAATAAATTTAAAAAAATTAGCCTCCTACCAGCACAGCTGTGACATATTGAAGAGATGCCTGTCTCCTTCTTGGCCTTGAATTACATAACCAAGGCTTCTCTCTGTTTTCACAGCCTTACTATGTACCAGGAGATAAAAAGGAATTATGAGAAAAAAAATTTGTTGTACTATGCCTTGCACTGCTATGCTTCTAGAACTTCAAAGAAACTATTTGTGCAATTAATTTTTATTTATTTATTTATTATTTATTTATTTTGTGGTACTGGGGATGGAACCCAGGGGCATTCTACCTCTGAGCTACACCCCCAGCCCTATTTTTTATTCTTTATTTGGAAACGAGGTCTCACTGAGTTTCAAAGGGCCTCACTAAGTAGCTGAGGTTGTCTGTGAACCGAAATCCTCCTGTCTCAGCCTCTGAAATGCTGGGATTACAAACATGTGCCACCACACCTGGCTGATTATATTTAATTTGTGCAGAATTTCCCTTACAATCCACTTCTCCCCAGCAAACTTTGAGCTCAATGAAGAATGTGAATAGATGCATCAAGTATCAACGTCTTTTATATAGAAGACTCAAAGCTCCACCAGAAAAATGATTAGAATCAACAAATATAGTGAAGTTGAAGGGTACAAAATTAACACACAAGAATGAGCAGCACTGCTATGCACCAATAGAAATGATCTGAAATAGAAATAAAGCAATACCACTTACAATAATAAAAATTAAACTTATAGAAATACCCAAAGAGGTGAAACATCTCTACAATGAAAACTATAAAACACTGATTAAAGAAATTGAAAAGAATATAAAGTGGTACCTTTTTGTCTCCAGACATTGCATTTACTAAGTGCAGGGGTCAAGCATCTACCTGACCCTTGCCTCTATTGTATTGGACAGTATTGGTTGCTCATCAACTATGGGTGCTTTGAAGCAGCACAGGGAGTTTACCTTCCCTACACCAGGTCAGGTCACAGAGGAGAGGAGGCAAACAGAAGCACTGATTGTCTCTATACATTTTTTAGGGCTAAAGGCTTTGTCTCTAAGGCTTTTTACTATAGGTTAATCACTAGAACAAAGGGCAAAGAGAGAGGGGAACTCTGCATTGTAACAGCTGCCACCCCTTTTCTGACTGAGTGCTGCTCAGCACCCAGGCCCTGACTACTTTTTATATTTTTGAAGTTAATACCAAAGCAATTTTCCAATACTAGCACAAAATCACTCTTCAAGCTGGTTGCACTGATTTATACTCCCACATTGTCTCTCAGCATTTAATATTATGAGACTAATTTGATAGTCAAATGTAGGTCAAATGGTATTTTATTTTATTTTTCTCCTATCAGTGCTGGGGGTTGAACCCAGGGACATTCTACCACTGAGCTAGACCTCTAGATCTTTTTTATTTTTTAGAGACAGGGTCTTGCTAAATAACGCAGGTTGTCTTCAAACTTGCAATCTTCTTGCCTCAGCCTCCTAAATAGTTGGGATTTTATCAAATGATTACATATTAAATACATAATCAAATATCTATGTGATCTATGCAATCAGTTGTTTCCTCCTGAGTTTGTGCTTTTTTTGTGTGGGTCTGGGATGGAACCTGGGGGCATTTGACCTCTGAGCTATACCCCCTACCATGTTTTTTATTCTTTATTTTTAAAAATTTTTTATTGGTTCATTGTAGTCATACATCTTAATGGGATAAAAAGATTTGTGGAGAAATACATGCACACATCACCCAATTAGCCCTTACCCAATCCCCACCTCAATCCCCCCCCTTTCATTTTTGGCTTGGTGATTGACATTAATATATTTATTAAAGTACATCATATGCATTATAGAATTTCCCTCTTCTCCCCTCCCATCCCCTCACTTAGGTCACATTATTTGCTCATCTATAGAATCTCCTTCTTCTTCTAGAGTTCCTCCTGTTGCCCATTTCTCCCTAGCTTTCACATATTAGGGAAAGCATCTGATTTATTTTATTTTGTTACTGACTAATCTCACTTAGCATAATGTCCTTGAGTTCCATCCATTTACCCGTAAAAGATGCAATTGTGTTTTTCTTTATGGCTGAGTAAAATTCCATTGTGTACATATCCCACAGTTTTGTAATCCATTCATCTGTTGATGGACATCTTGGCTGGTTCCATAGTTATTTGGCAATGGGGAATTGTGCGGCTATGAACATAGATACACATGCATTGCTTTAGTAATTTTGTTTCCTTTTTGGGGGGTAGATACCGAGAAGTGGTATTGCTGGATCAAATGGTAGGTTTGTTTCCATTCTTCTGAGGATCCTCCATACTGTTTTCCAGAGTGGTTGCACTAATTTACAATCCCACCAACAATGTTTTAGAGTTCTCCCTTCTCTGTGCCCTCGCCAGCATTTGTTGTTGTTTGTGTTTTGTGATTGCCATTCTAATTGGAGTTAGGTGAAATCTCAGGGTAGTTTTGATTTGCATCTCTTTGATTGCCAATGATGATGAGCATTTTTTCATGCATTTATTGGCCATTTGAATTTCTTATTTTGTGAATTGTCTATTTAATTCACTTACCCATTTTTAGATTGGGTTATTTGTTTTCTTACTGCTGAGTTTCTTGAGTTCTCAGTATATTCTAGATATTAGTTCTCTATCAGAGGAGTAGGTGGCAAAAATCTTCTCCCATTCTGTTGACTCTTGATTGAGGTTCTTGATAGTTTCCTTTGCTATACAGAGCTCTTCAGTTTAATACAATCCCATTAAATTGATTCGCCTTTTAGTTTTGATATTGATTCACCTTTTAGTTTTTTGTGCCTTTGGGGTCTTGTTGAGAAAGTTTTTACCTGTGCCTATTTTTGAAGTGTGGGATCCTTGCTCTCTTGGGTCTCTGGTCTGATTTCTAAGTCTTCTATCCATCTTGAATTTACTTTTGTGCAGGGTGAGAAAGTGGAGTTTACTTCTATTTTTCTGCATATGGTTAGCCAGTTTTGCCAACACCATTTGTTGAAAGGGCTATATTTTTTCCAGTGTATGTTTTTGACCACTTTGCCAAAAATCAACTGTTCATAAATGTGTGGATTTGTTTTTTAATATTCTTTTCTGCTCCATTGGTCTATGTATTTCTTTTGTGCCAGTACCATGCTATTTTTTTTTTATTATAATGGCTTTGTAGTATAGTTTAGAGTCAGGTATTGTGATTCTTCCTGCATGGATTTTGTTGCTGAGAACTACATTGGCTATCCTGCATATTTTGTTGTTCCAAATGAACTTAAGGACTGATTTTTCTATGTCTATAAGGAATTATCTTGGTAATTTAATGGGCATTACGTTGAATCTCTAGCTCACTTTTGGAAGTATGGTCATTTTAATGATATTTATTCTGCCTATCCATGAACATGGAAGATATTTCTATCTTCTAAGATTTTCTTCGATTTATTTTTTCAATGTTTTATAATTTTTTTGTAGAAGTCTTTTATCTCCCTGGTTAAGAGGCTTATAGAACTGATCAACAAATTCAGCAAAGTGTATGGATACAAAATCAATCTTAAAAATCAGAAGCTTTTCTGTACACCAACCATAAGTCCACTAAAAAAGAAATTAAAAAACACTTCCACTTAGGATTTCCCACAAAAGAATAAAATATTTAGGAATGTTCTTTCTTTCTTTCTTTCTTTCTTTCTTTCTTTCTGTACTGGCTGTACCAGTATTGGGAATGGCTTAGAAAGATTTGAGAAAGCTCTAATTATTAACAGATATATTTCAGAAATAACTGTCAAAATGGCAGACCTGGAGAGAGAAAGGCTTGGCTTGGTCAGGAAGCAAACAACTATTGAAACTCAAATTGACTTAGCTAAAAGTAATTAGCAAGTCAATAGGAGAGGGGAACTAGGCCTTTCTCTGTCTAAAGACAAATCTACATGATTAGAGAAGCTAGCTAGGATGGGAGGAGGGGTCGACCTTCGTGAATGGAGACACCTTGCCACACCTTGCTGGTGGAGGAACCTTACAGGGATGTGTACTACGTCAGAATTATTTAAACAAGATGGAGGACTTCCGGGAAGATGGCGACAAGAGAAAAGCGGGGCTTAAGAGCCCTGCTAACAACCAATCTCCATTACCACAAAATCAGCGCCTTTCATAGCCAGAAAAAACCATCACCAGAGAAACAAAAAAATCACCAGGCTCCAGAGAGAAAGCGGACTGAGAACAGAGCTCAGAGTCACAGAGGAGATACACCAGCCTCACGCCCGAGGATGAGGCAGCAGCGCCATACTGCCAGCAGCAGCGCCATACTGCCAGCGGCAGCGGCGAATTCACCGGACAGCTACAGCAAGCCGAGGTGAGCCTCTGTGGAACAGCCAGGCGGGATTTTTCAGTGCAGGAAACATCTAAAGCTCCCAGTGGCTGAGCTCAGCACACGCTGCAAGGACTCAGAGTGGAATTCAAAACCAAGAAGAAACAAGCCAGCCTCACGGCCGAGGGCGTAGCAGCGGTGCCATATTGCCACTGGCGGCAGCAGCAGTGAATTCAACGAGTCCAGTACAGCTACATCTGCGAACTCAAGAACAGTGAGTCAAATTGTGGGCCACAGAGGAGAAATCCCAGTACTGTACTTCCCGGGACTCGACCCAGTGGGGGAATGGCGGTGGCAGAGATATCACACCATAGGAGAACGTGCAACCTGGCACCCCCCATAGTTTAAAGCAGCCTCTATCAACTCCCTGGGTCGGAGACTCTGTGATACAACCCAGTAAAGGAGTAGTGGGGTCTGAGATACTACAGACTCGAGATCCACAGCACCTTAAGTGAAGTCATAGTGACCCAAGGAAAGAACCCAGAGAAGGCACAAGCTTCTGAAATCATGGGAAAGAGGAATAACAATGGAGCAATGAATGCCCACAACCCCACAACATCAGAACCCGATAAAACAGAAAATCAGAGATTTCTAGAAGATCAAATCAGGAAAATAAATGTAGAAATAATAGAGGTGCTTTGAAAAGAACTCAGAGAGAGCCAAAAAGAGATAAAGGATGCAATTAATGAAGTAAAGGCCTCAATTCAAAGCACAAACAACCGATTAGAACACATGGAGAACAGAATCTCGCTCTTAGAAGATGATCATTCCAAAAATGAACGCATAGTTTCTAATCTAGAAAAAAATATCCAACAGCAGGAATCTGACATTGAAGAAATATGGGCCCATTTTAAGAGAGCTAACCTAAGAATAATTGGAATAGAGGAGGGAAAAGAAAGTGATACCAAAGGGATCAACAATCTCTTCAAGGAAGTAATAGCAGAAAATTTTCCAAACATAGAGCAAGAGGTTGATACACAGATCCAGGAAACTTATAGAACTCCCTTTAGACAGGATAGGAGAAGAGGATCCCCACGCCACATAATTGTCAAAATGACCAATGTGGAAGCCAAGCAGAGAATCTTAAAGGCAACAAAAACAAAGGGCCAAGTGACATTCAGAGGCAAACCAATTAGAATCACTCCAGACTTCCCAAACCAAGTCATGAGAGCCAGAAGGGCTTGGAGTAACATATTCCAAACTCTGAAAGAAAACAACTTCCAGCCAAAAATTTCCTACCCAGCAAAACTTTCTATCAAATTAGATGGAGAAAAAAGAAGCTTCCATGACAAACAGAAACTGAAGGAATTTATGTCTTCAAAACCAGCACTAGAGAAAATACTCAAAGAGATTAACTACAAAGAAGAAATAGGTAACACACTCCAGAACTGGAGAAACAAGATTTTCCATCCAACAGACACCTAAGATTGGTTATCTGTGGAGATTCATTATTTATGTTAGTCTTTTACCTATCTCTAAATTGTATTGTTTGCCTTCATTGTTGTTAATTTTTAGGATGTCTAGTTGGAATATTAATATACCTTCAGATATAGCATTTGGAAATATTTATCCCATTCTATCAGTAACTTTTAACTCTGTTTTCATTGTCTTTGGATATACAATATGCTTTTATTTTTTTGGGAGTTTGTATACTCTTCTGTTGCCTGTGCCATTGAAATCATATCCAAGAAATCACTGCCAATTTCAATGTTGTGAGGTTTTATGACCCAGATTTTCTTCTAAAAGTTTATAGTCTTAAGATTTATATTTAGGTCTTTTATCTATTTTGAGTTAATATTTGTATATGGGATTAGGTAAGGGTCCTGGCTAGTTATGTATGATCTTATATTTTCTGACGGTGTCCAACATTTTCTTATAAATAATCTTAAGAGTACTATGTGTACTTCAAAGTTATGAATAATTATAAAGTCACAGTTAAAGTTGTAGACATAATGAAATGACAAGTAAATTTAGCACCTAGAACTGTGCTCACCTTTTCAACCCTTTTGTCTCTAACATTTCCTGGTCTCTTCATCCTATCCCTCCACACCACCACCCACACACTGATTAGGACTTCCAGGGACTTGTCTGTAAATAGTTTTAAAAGTCAAGTAACACTGCAAGGTTTTGAAGAAAACATAGCTGGTTTAGCAATTAAATCAGGTAATTTTAGCCTCACTGCAGAGACACATGTGCCTGTTTTCTTGTGGGGCTGAGACGGATGGAACCCAAGGCCTTGGCCTGCTGAACTTGTCCTCTACCACAGAGCCACATTCCTAGCCCCTTGTCAGTTATAATATATCCAACAACTCAAAAATTCTTTTATCTGTTTGCTTTACTTCTAATTTTCATGTCAGAGGTTTACCTAACAGGCCTGTTCATCTGTTCATCATTTGCTATTGGTTCTTTTTTAATATATACTGAGGATTGAACTGAGGAGCATTCTTCTATACCCCAGCCCTACTTTATTTTTATTTATTTATTTATTTATTTATTTATTTATTTATTTATTTATTTATTGGTACTAGTGTTTGAACCCAAGGGCATTCTACTTTAAAGCTGTACCCCTCCAGCACTACTTTATTTTTTGTTTTGAAGCAGGGTATCCTAAGTTGCAGAGGGTCTTGCTAATTTGCTGAGACTGGCCATGAGCTTGTGATTCTCCTGTCTCAGACTCCCAAGGTCTGGGTTCAGGCATGTGATGCCACACCTAGCTTGGTTCCATTTAAAAGTGACCGATGGATATTATTTTAGAGTTATCTCTGTGCTACAAATATTAGTATTTTCTTTTGGCTCTCCTTTTGTGCTACAGTGGGTAAGGAATATAGGAAGTACCACCACCAGGAAAAGGAATTGCAGTCTCACCATTTAATATGTAGATCTGAATTTAGCCTTCTATAGGCTTTGTTTTGTTTGTTTGTTGTTGGTTTGTCATTTGTTTGTTTGTATTACTGGGGATTAAACTCAGGGGCCCTCTAACACTCTTCTCATTTTTTACTTAGAGGAAGGTGTCGGGGCCCACTCGGCTAGACCTGGATGGGGCGGTGGCTCAAGATGGCGCCTAGGCATGTTGCCAAGTCACGAGGCTCACGAGGCTGGTGGTGCCCTGAGCCTGCGCAGTGAGCCCTATCAGGCGCCCTATGGATGATCAGTGACGCAGCGCCTCGTGCTACCACCAGCCCGCCTATGAGAGGGTTAGAAATGTGCATGCCCTAGCTGTGGGAAGCTTGGGGTTGGTGGAGTGATGAGGGAGGGGTTATGAGACTGATATATATTTGCCTGCTGTGCACATTGGAGGGGAAGCATTAAAGAGGAAGCATCATCAACAGACTCGGCGTTTGTGTCTTCTTTCCTGGGGCTCTGCAGGTCGGAGCCTTAGGGACGCGACAGGAAGGGTCTTTATAAGGCTCACAGACTGGCCTCAAACTTGAGATCCTTCTGCTTCATTATCCCAAATTACTGGGATTACAGGCATATGACACTGCACCCAGCACCTTTCTACAGATATATTTTATTTTTTATTGGTGCACTATAGTCTCACATCATAATGTGGGTCATGTGGACAATGGCATATATTCACACAGAACTTGTTGTCCTCTGCCCCACCTGCTTCCCCTTTTGCTCCCTCCCAATATTGAGTGTCCAGATTAACAAGTTATATTCACATGTATACACATATTTGAATGTAGCTTTTCCATTAATAAACCTAGCCTTCTTCCTCCCTTACCCTATTGATATTTTTAATCCAGTCCATTGTCCTGTCCAGAATCTTGGGGTATGATCTTTTCCAGAGCAGCCTCTTTCCACAGTAAACTTCAAATGGTTATGCCCAGGGTGGTACGTGGGGCACCTGTCTAAGTGAGCTGATGGGAGATTTGGTAAAGGCCAGATGTTAAACTGTTTGTTTTAGTGTTCTATCCCTTTGATATATTACATGTTACATCCTATTCCTGAATATCTGTAGAGTTGTATTTTTTCTTAATCTCATTATGAGATTTTTTTTTTTTTTTTGGTGGTACTGGGGATGGAACCCAGGGGCTTTTCTACCTCCAGGCTATACTCCCAGACCTATTTTATATTTTATTTGGAAACAGGTCTCACCAAGTTGCTGAGAGCCTCACTAAGTAGCTGAGGCTGGCTTTGAACCTGCGCGATCCTCCTGTCTCAGCCTCCCAAGTGCAGGGATTACAAGCATGGGCCACCACGCCCGACCCTCATTATGAGATTTTTTAGAGTAAAAAGTATTAATACAGAAATGGCAAAAAAAAACATTATATGTGTCTGTGATATTTGGAAATATATGCCCTGCCCCAGTTTCATGTTTGTCTTTCAACCTTCTTTATTAGGTGCATGTAATGCAAAAGTTTTTAAAATTTAAGTTAATTAATTAACTATTTTTGTAGTACTCGAGATTGAACTCAGGCATTCTATCTCCAAGGTACACCTTCATCCCTTTTAATTTTTTTTATATTGAAACAGAGTCCTATTAGGTTGCCGAGATGCTTGATATGTTGCTGAGTCTATCCTTGAACCTGAGATTTTATTTTCTCAGCTTTCTAAATCCTGGGATTTCAGGTGTGTACCATCATGCTGTCTCCCTCGTTTTTGCTCAAATTCAGGTCCTCCACATGCTAGGCAAGAGCTCTGCCACTGAGCTACATTTTCAGACTCTTTATTTGCTTTTTAAAATGAAGTTTTCATAGCCAGGCTTGGTGGTGCACGCTTGTAATCCCCACGCTTGGGAGGCTGAGACAGGAGGATGGCACAGGTTTGAAGCCAGCCTCAGCTACTTAGTGAGGCTCTCAGCAACTTAGTTAGACCCTGTTTCCAAACAAAGTATAAATAGGTCTGGGAGTATAGCCCTGAGGTAGAAAGCCTCTGGGTTCCACCCCAATACCACCACCACCACCAAAAAAAAAAATAATAATAATAATAAATGAAGTTTTCAAAAAAATCTATATTTTGTGTTATACATTCTTTCCATAAGAGTGAAAAAAATACTGTGATGTATTCCAGAGCTTTGTAGTTTCTATTGTTATATTTTTTGGGAGAAGGATAAATCTGGAACTATTTTGTTGTAAGATATCAAGTAATCATAGATATTTAACATTATTTTTTTCCAGCTGGTTATATAGCTGTTTCTGCACAGTATTTTGAATTACTAATCTTATTTTGATGATTCAAAATGCCATTTTAATCTGAGTGTGTTGGTACATGCATAAATTCAGAGGTAATTCCAAGTAACATTTTAAATTTTAAATTCTATGTATATATTAAGATGAGGAAGTAAGTTATTTATGAGACATTTAGATCTTGTTAACAATGTAAACAAAGTAAAAATTATCTTCGGTAAGACTGAAGACAATAAAATCTATTAATCCTTTAAAAAAATTCCTGTTCTGATGAGCAGACAATATTTGATTTCAGAAACAAGTATTTGCCACTCAACAAAACATTTTATTCTCTTGGGTTGGCTCTAGTTGTTTTTTGTTTGTTTGTTTGTTTGTTAGAAAGTAAGGGTTGATATATGTATTTAGTTATTTCTTCTACAGTAATAAATACTTTTCATCAAATTGATCTGCTTTGTTGCCTTACCTACATTGTTTTATTCCTAGCCAATGGCAAGCAGATCTACATTGTTTGTAGATCTTATTCTTATCCATTTCTAGTACCAATCCACCGTGTACACAGCTAGTATATATCAAGTTGGGAAGAGAGGAGAAGACAGTCTTCAGAAAACTGTGAGCATTTAGAGCTACTGTCTGAGCTTCTCCAATAGGAAATACCAGCTCTGAAATTTGGGTTTTAATTAGAAGCTGTCCTTTTAAAGACAAACAAAAACAAATATTGTAAATTGTTGGGCACAAATTATGACTTTAACTTACAAGCATGGCTAATGCTATAGTTGATTTATAGTCACTTAAAGCATCTACCAAGCTCTTGCTCTTGGTCTTCACTCGTTCTGGAGAATCTCACTCCCAGCTTCAGTACTGACTCTAGAATCTAACAGGGCTCTCTCTGAGTGAAGATTTATTTGTCTAATTTGGCTGAATAGGTGAGTGTTTTGTTCCTCTCCATCCTCTGGAATCATGAAAAATATGTGTAATCTTCCTCTTAGAAGTCCCTTCAAACACTTGAAACTAGCTGACATGCTCTCTCTCACTGCCGGGTCAATCATCTTCATAACTGATCATGGTCAAAACCATTTGGAAGTTGGATGCAACCCAGGGGCATTGTACCTCCGAACTACATCCCTAGCCCTATTTTTTAGTCTTTTTTTATTTTTGAAATAGGATCTCACTGAGTTGCAAAGGGCCTTGCTAAGTAGCTGAGGCTGTCCTAAACCGCGATCCTCCGGTCTCTGCCTCCCGAATCTGGGATTGCAAGCGTGCACCACCATGCCTGGCTTTATTCTACTCTTTACCCTGTCTAAAAGTAATGTGCCATCGCTCATCTTCTCATTAAACTTTTTTTTTTTTTTCAGTTTCTTGCCTACCATCGTCCATGCTCTGAGTGTGGATTATATAGCCACATGAGCCCCTGCTGTTCTCATTTACCAACATTTCTCCTGTGACTCATTGGAACATCATCCATGCTCACCGCCCACGAATAGCTCATTCACTCCTCTGTTAATAAAGTGCTGACCATCTACAATCTGCCATACATTCTTTTTTCCTAATCTATCTTTGCTTTTCCATGTACTAGTTAGGTCTACAAATTTATCCAAGTATTCTCTTTTCCTCTTTGTAATCAGTTTAAAAGCTTCTTTAAGCCTTCAAAGAGTCACCTGACATAAGGGAACATCCTTAGGGCTCACACACATTGGAAACAAGGAAAAGTCTTTTTATCAGTGACCTTGATTTCCACCTTTAATAAGAAGTAAAACCCAAGTAAGCAGAAGATAGAAAATAATATATAGAAATTAGAGGAGAAGCCAATAAAATAAAAAAAACAGTGAATTCAAAAGGTGGTTATTTGGGAAGAGCAATAAAATTGATAAGCTTCTAGTCAAACTGGTCAGGAAAAAAAGAAAAGACACAGATTGTTAGTATCAGGTAAGATACATTTCATTACAGATTTTAGCAATATTATAAAGATAAAGAGAAGCTGGGAGTGGTACAATATGCTTATAACACCAGCTAATTAGGAGGACTATAACCTCAAGGCCAGCCTGGAAACTTAGTGAGATGCTGTCTCAGAATAAAACTTTAAAAAGGGCTGGAGATGTATCTCAGTGGTAGAATGCTTATCTTGCATATGTGAGGCCTCAAGGTTCAATCCCTAGTAAAACACACACACACACACACACACACACACACACACACACACACACACACACACGTAAAAGAATATTATAACTTTATGTCAATACATTTTTGTTTTTACGCCAACAACTTAAATGAACACTTTTTTTGGTGCTAGAATAAAAGCCAGGGGACGTCTACTTCTGAGCTACACCCCCAGTCTTTTTTATTTTTTATTTTTTGTGTGTGGTTTTGGGATTAAACACAGGACATATTACCTCTGAGCAATTCCCCCAGCTATTTTTATTTTTTATTTGGAAACAGAGTCTTGTTAGGTTGTTGAGAGTCTCACTAAGTTTCTGAGGCTAGTCTCGAGCCTATGATTTTCCTGTTTCAGCCTCCCAAGTACTGGGATTATAGGTGTGCGTCATAATGCCTGGCTCAGATGAATCAATTTCTTGAAAATTACAAAGTTCCAAAGCTCCGTCAAGTAGAAGTAGATAACCTGCATAGCCCTATGTAAACGAAATTGAATTTGAATAAATTTTTAGTTAAAATCTTTCAGTAAAAACAACTTTGGGCTTAGGTGGCTTCACTGAGGAATTCTACTAAGCATTTAAGGAAGAAATCATTCTAATTCTAAACAAACTCTTCCAGAAAATTGAAGAGATGTTACATTCCAACTCACCCTATGAGTGTTATTCCAATTTCCAAATCAGAAAAATATATTAAAAGAACAGGAAGCTATGAGAAATTGTCCTCATAAACACACACATAAAATAATTTAACAACTGTTGGCAACTCAGTGTTTTAAAATTCAACAATTGTTGAGTTTAACAGTATGGTAAAAGGATAAATATCATGACCAAATTGGGTTTATCCCATGAATGTGAAGTTTGCTTAATGTTAAAAAATAAACAATATAACTAACTATACTAAAAGATAAAAAAAGAAAAAGCATATGATCAGTTTAATAGATGGAGAAAAAGCATTTGAAAAAATTAGCATTTGATTAAAAATTTCAGCGAACTATAAATACATAATAACTTCATAAACTTGATAAAGGAATCTATGAAAGGCCTACATCCAGCACCATACTTAGTAATGAAAAAAAGATGCTTTCTCCCTGTGAGACCATAAATAATGAATAATGTCTACTCATCTACTCTAAAAATTTCTTATTAATATTATACTGGAGGAGCCACCAGGCACAGTGAGGCAAGAAGATAAATGAAAGGATTCAGATTAGAAAGAAATCCATAAAACTGTCTGCTCACAGACAATAGGATTATCTATGTAGAACACCCAAATCTAAGCCAAGCATAGTGGCCTATGCCTGTATCCCAGTACTTGGGTGGCTGAGATAGGAGGATTGTAAATTTGAGACTAGTCTCAGCAAACTAGTGAGACTCTCAGCAACTTACTGACCCTGTTTCCATAAAAAATAAAATAGGGTTGTGATATAGCTCAAAGGTAGAAGGCCCCTGGGTTCAATCCCCAGCACCCCACATACCGGAACACACACACACACACACACACACACACACACACACACACACACACACACCACTCTCTATAGAAGAGTAACTATTGAGCTGAGTGAGTTTAACAAGGCTACAAAATCTATCACTATATATAATCAATTGTATTTTTATATTTTAGCAGCAATTGCAATTGAACATTTTAAAGTATTACTTAAAATAGCATAAACATAGAAAATAGGCATGTATATGACACAAAGTGAAAGTCCTGTAGTCTGAAAACAAAATATGCCTGAGAAATATTGAAGAAAACCTAAGTAAGTGGAAAAATAGACTGTGTTCATGGGTGGGCAAACTCAGTATTTGAATGTCAGTTCTTCTGTGAGTTGATCTGTAGCTCTAGCACAATCTCAATTAAAACCCCAGCAGGATGTTTATAGAAACTAACAAATTGTTTCTATAATTCCTATGATAATGCAAGTCCTAGACTAGCCAAAACAACTTTGAAAAAGAATAAAGATAAGAGGCTAACAGTGTCTGACTTTAAGACTTATTGGGAAGCTACAGTAATCAAAACAGGGTGGTATAAAGACAGAAAAATAGGCCAGTAGACCAGAAAAAAAGTAAAGAAATAGACCACATGTAGACAACTGATATTTTACAAAGGTGCAAAAGAAATTCACTGGAAAAAATAATAATCTTGTCAATGAATGGTGCTTGCACAATTTAGTATGCATACACCAGGTACACACAAATACACACACAGAGAAAGAAAGAGGGATTGAGATTCCAACCATGCCAAAAAACCATACACAAATTTGATTAACCCCATATAGATCATAGACCAAAATATAAAAGCTAAAACTCTTGATGAAAATACAGAACAAAAATCATTGTGACCCTGAGTTAGGCAAATATTTCTAAGATAAAACATCAAAAGCACAAAAATACAAAAAATGATCAATTGGTCTTCATTAAAATTTAAAACTTAAATTCTTCTGGGCGTAGTGGCACACGCTTGTAATCCCTGTGCTTGGGAGGTGGAGACAGGAGGATCGTGCAGGTTCGAAGTCAGCCTCACTGGCTTAAGAGACCCTGTTTCCAAATAAAATATAAAATAGGTCTGGAAGTGTAGCCTGGAGGTAGAAGGGTTCCATCCCCAGAACCACCAAACAACAACAACAACAACAACAACAACAACAACAACTTATATTCTTCAAAAAATCCACACATAACAATGAAAAAACAGGAAACAATACTGGGAAAATATATTTGCAAAGCATATAACTGATAAAGAACTTATACTCAAACATATAAAGAATTCTCAAAATTCAATAAACCATCAACACAATTTTTAAATAAGCAAAAGATTTCAATTGATATGCCACCAAAAAAGACATATAGATGAGAGTTAAGTACCTGAAAAGATGCTCAACTTTATTAACCAGCAGAGAAGTACGAATTAACTCCACAACGATAGGAAGGAACTCATGAGATGGCCAGCACAGACTTCGGCACTTAGCTCCTGCCATCGGCCGGCCATCGCTGGCGGGCTTGTTGTCCTCTGAACCCACCTGAGGAGAAGAAGCCTGACTGTCCGGGAAGTCTGAAGGCCAGGAAGTGCAGGAAGCAGGCCGAGGGTCTGGGTGCACCTGGAGGTAAGAATCCAGAGTAGGAGGTGATGGGGATAGGCCCAGGAGTGATGAAGTCCAAAGATTAAAAAATCTCAGGGTGGAAAATTCTCAGCATGAAAAGGAAGAGGGGAGCAAGCTTCTATGCAGAATGAAGAAGATCCCACAGCTTGGGAGGAGTTGAAGGCCAAGAACTTGGAGGAAGTATCAAGCGGGGTGAGTTAGGCACCTTGTCCCTAATCCTCGGTGGGCCATTCCTAATAGGCAGGTTGATCACAATGAAGTGGAAGATGGTGTAGACAGGTCTATAGGGCAGATGATGAAAATCAAGAGAAAGACTAAGGGGCAACTGATGAGCTTCCAAAACATGGGCTTCCAAACCCTGGCAATCATAAATTTGCCTCATACCTTGAATCCTAAAGTTTGAGAAATTTTGAAGTTCATAATGTGACTACAGTTTTGTAAGCTTATATTTTGGAATTTACTTTTTATGTAAAACTTTTAGTGTTTTCACTTCTCAGTTTTCTGATTGAATATTGTTCTGTCTCAGTCTGAAAGTTTCTGTCAGGATGGCAATTTCACCTGTTTTAGAAAAAAATATTCTTTTCATAATTTGAAACTAATAAAGCAGTTTAAACAGCAATCCATATTCCATGGCCTTTCCTTTACACACCATTTCTTATTTTTTGTTAATAGTAGCTTTCCTATCCTAACTACCTGGGCACCAAATCTCAGTAGTCTTTGATATTTATTTTTTGCTTATCTTTAACCAATCAGTAAAGAACAATTGTACTCATAATTCAACATCTGATATTTTAATAATGTATTCCCTAGTGTTATACAAAGAGCGGGAATCTACCATCTTTTTAAAAATACTTTTATTAGAGAAAGGCATGTGAAAGTAAGACCTCTGGCCCCCATCCTCCACACCATAAGTAGGGTTCCAGGATCTCCATTTTTTTTAACAATTTTTTAATTGGACATAAATAGTATACATTTAAACTATATTTGGTGCCCTCTCCCCCCTGCCCCCATTTTCCCTTCCCCCCTCCCACCAATGGTTGTCTGGGTTAACCATGTCTTATTCATAATTTTACACATGTTCAGATGTAGACCCTCCATTAATCAAGATCAGCCTTCCTCCTCTCCTATCTTTCCATTCAAACTTTGCTGGTATTTCCCCTCCATTATCTGGAGTCCCACTGGTATCCTCTGTGTTTCCTAGTTTGGGCATATTAGAGGAAACATATGTACCTTTTCCTTCTGTGCTTGGCTGATCTCACTTAACAAAATGTTCTCCAGGGCTTTCCATCTTCTTGCAAATGATATAATTTTGTTCTTCTTTATGGCTGAATAGAATTCCATTGTGTGTATTTCCCACAGTTTTGCTATCCATTCATCTGTTGATGGTGGTCTGGGTTGGTTCCGTATTTTGGCTATTACAAATTGTGCTGCTATGAACATAGGTATGCATATGTTGCTGTATTTCTCTGAATTCAACCCCTTTGGAAAGATACCCAGGAGTGGTATAGCTGGATCATATGGTGGATCTATTCCCACCTTTCTTAGGAATCTCCACACAGATCTCCATAGTGGCTGAACTAGTTTGCACTCCCACCAACAATGTAAAAGAGTTCCTCTTTCCCCACATCCTCGCCAGCATTTGTTGTTGTTTGATTTCTTTATGCTTGCCACTCTGACTGGGGTTAGATGGAATCTCAGTGTAGTTTTGATTTGCATCTCCCTGATGGCCAGTGATGAAGAACATCTTTTCATGTATCTATTGGCCCTTTGTATCTCTTCTTTTTTGAAGTGTCTATTTAGTTCATTTGCCCATTTTTTGATTGGGTTGTTTGTTTTGCTAGTGCAGAGTCTTTTGAGCTCTTTGTATATTCTGGATATTAGCCCCCTATCAGAATGGTGGCTGGTAAAGATCCTTTCCCATTCTGTCGGCTTTTTCTTTAGGTTATTGATAGTTTCCTTTGATGAGAAGAAACTTTTTAGTTTGATGCTATCCCACTTGTTTATTCTTGCTTTAATTTCCTGAGCTTTGGGGGTTTTGTTGAGAAAGTTACTGCCTGTGCCGATATGTTGTAGTGTTGAACCTATGCTCTCCTCTACTAACTTAACAGTCTCAGGTCTAATTTCTAAGTCTTTGATCCATCTTGAGTTGATCCCTGTGTTTGGTGAGATATAGGGGTTTAGATTCATCTTTTTACAAATGGTTAGCCAGTTCTCCCAGCACCACTTGTTGAAAAGGCTGTCTTTTCTCCAGCGTATGTGTTTGGCCCCTTTGTCAAAGATTAATTGACTAAAGATGTGTGGGTTTGTTTCTGTATCTTCTATTCTGTTCCACTGGTCAGTATATCTGTTATTGTGCCAGTAGCCTGCTGTTTTTACTACTATTGCTCTATAGTATAGTTTGACATCTGGGATTGTAATGCCTCCTGCATGTTTCTTATTGTTGAGAATTGCTTTGGCTATTCTAGGTCTTTTCTTTCTCCATATGAAGTTTATGATTGATTTTTCTGGGTCTCTGAAGAATGTCACTGGTATTTTAATGGGAATTGCATTGAACCTATAGGTCAGTTTTGGCAAATGGCCATTTTGATGATATTTATTCTGCCTATCCATGAGCACGGGAGATCTTTCCATCTTCCAAGGTCTTCTTCAATTTCTTTCTTTAATGTTTTATAATTTTTGTTGTAGAGGTCTTTTACGTCTTGGGTTAGGTTTATTTCTAGGTATTTTATTGGTTTTGAAGTTATAGTGAATGGAATTGTTTTCTTTGTTTCTTTCATTGTGGATTCGTTGTTGGCATAAAGAAAAGACTGATTTCTTTAGGTTGATTTTTTTTTTTTTGTGGTACTGGGGTTCCTGGAAGCCCTTCTACCTTCGGGCTACACTCCCAGACCTATTTTTACATTTTTTTAAATTTTATTTTGGAAACAGGGTCTCCTAAGCCAGGACACTCAGCTGGCTTCGAACCAGTGCAATCCTCCTGTCTCTGCCTCCCAAGCGCAGGGATTACAAGCGTGCGCCACCACGCCCGGCCTTTAGGTTGATTTTGTATCCTGCGACTTTGCTGAATTTGTCAATCAGCTCCAGAAGTCTTTTGGTTGAGTTCTTTGGGTCTTCCAGATAAAGGATCATGTCATCTGCGAATAAGGATAATTTTAATTCCTCTCTTCCTATGTGAATTCCTTTGATTTCCTTCTCTTGTCTTATTGCTACAGCAAGAGTTTCAAGGACTATATTGAAAAGGAGTGGTGATAGTGGGCATCCTTGTCTTGTTCCTGACTTTAGCGGAAATTCTTGCAGTTTTTCCCCATTCAATATAATGTTGGCTTTGGGTTTACAGTATATTGTCTGAATGATATTGAAGTACTTTCCATCTATCCCAATTTTTTCAGTGTTTTTAACATAAATGGGTGTTGGATTTTGTCGAATGCTTTTTCAGCATCTATTGCTATGACAATGTGGTTTTTGTTCTTGGTTCTATTTATGTGGTGAATAACATGTATTGATTTGCGTATGTTGAACCAGCCTTGTTTTTCTGGGATGAAACCGACTTGGTCATGATGTATTATTCTCTTGATATAGCTTTGAATGCGTATAGCTAGTATTTTGTTTAGAATTTTTGCATTTATGTTCATTAAGGATATTGGTCTGTAGTTTTCCTTTCTTGAGGTATCTTTATTTGGTTTGGGGATTAATGTGATACTGGTCTCATAGAAGGAATTTAGGAGAGTTCCATCTTTTTCAATTTCCCGGAACAAGTTATGAAGTATTGGTATTAGTTGTTCACTGAAGGTTTTGTAGAATTCAGCTGGAAACCCATCTGGGCCTGGGCTTTTCTTTGTGGAAGAATCTTTATTGCCGTTTCTATTTCTTTGGTTGTTATTGGTTGGTTTAGGCTTGCTATGTCCTCTTGGCTGAGTGTAGGAAGGTTAACTGTGCTTAGAAATCTATCAATTTCTTCCAGGTTTTCAAGTCTATTGGAGTATAAATTTTTAAAGTAGTTTCTGATAATCTTTTGAATTTCTTCGCTATCTGTGGTGATATCTCCTCTTTCATTTCTAATTTTGATAATTTGAGTTGATTCTCTTTTTCTTTTGGTTAGGTTGGCCAGGGGTTTATCAATTCTATTAATCTTTTCAAAGAACCAACTTTTTGTTTTATTGATTCTTTGAATTGTTTTTTTGCTCTCTATTTCATTTATTTCTGCTCTAATTTTAATGATTTCTTGCCTTCTGCTGGCTTTGGGAATAGACTGTTGCAGAATTTCTAGGTCCTTGAGTTGTGTCATTAGGTTCTTTACTTGGTGGTTCTCTGTCCTTCTTATGTGGGCACTCAATGCAATAAACTTTCCTCTTAATACTGCCTTCATGCTGTCCCATAGATTTTGGTAGGTTGTATCTCTGTTTTCGTTTGTTTCCATAAATTTCTTTATTTCTTCCCTAATTTCTGCTCTTACCCATTTGTCATTCAATAGTGTATCATTCGTTCTCCATAAATTTGAATACTTTCTTTCGAGTTTCCTGTTGTTGATTTCTACTTTTATTCCGTTGTGGTCTGAAAAGATGCAAGGAATTATATTATATTTTTTGAATTTGCTGGTATTTTCTTTGTGTCCCAGGATGTGGTCTATTTTGGAGAAGGTTCCATGGGCTGCTGAGAAGAATGTGTATTCTGTAGTTCCTGGTTGAAATATTCTGAAAATGTCTATTAGGTCCATTTGGTTTATGGTTTCCTTTAGTTCTAAAGCGTCTTTACTCATCTTTTGCCTTGAAGATCGATCCAGTGGTGTGAGAGGCGTATTAAAGTCTCCCAGAATTATTGTATTTGGGTCTACTTGGGATCTTATGTCCAGAAGGGTTTGTTTTACAAATGTGGTTGCACCCACATTTGGGGCATAAATATTTACTATCATTATATCTTCTTGGTGTATTGTTCCTTTTAAAAAAAAAGGAAGTGCCCTGATTTGTCTCTTTTGATGTGTTTTAGTTTGAAGTCTGTTTTGTTGGATATCAGGGTTGCTACCCCCTGCTCTTTTTTGGTCACCATTGGCATGGTATAGTTTTTCCCATCCTTTCACTTTCAGCCTGTGAATGTCTTTGGCTGTGAGGTGAGTTTCTTGCAGACAGCATATATTTGGATTATGTTTCCTAATCCAAATTGCCAGTCTATGTCTTTTAATTGGTGAGTTAAGTCCTTTGACATTAAGAGATATTATTAAAATATGATTTTTGTTTTCTGCCATTTTGTGTTCTGTCTACTCTTGGGTGGTGTGATCTTTCTTCTTTACTTAAATGGCCCACTTATTAACTTCCTCTCTTCTCTGATTTTGAAGTCTGCTTCTTTTTTTTCCTTATGGTTTATTTCTTTAAGAATTTTCTCTAGTGTTGGCTTTGAATTCATGAATTTTTTGAGATTCTGTTTATCCTGAAAGATTTTGGTTTCACCATTTATCTTGAATAATAGTTTTGCTGGATAGATGCTAGACTTGTTTTAAATCCTTTCATCATATTGTACATCAAGATTCTGAACTCCCCTTCTTGCATTTCTAGTAGGTCAGTATTCGTGATTTCTGCTGTCTCTTCATAATTCCTGGTTCTCATATTTATAGCGTTCTCTGTCATATTTTTCTGATTTCTACCCATTGTTCATGAGTATTATGCTTAGTCCAATCTTAATATTAGGAGTTTAGGGGTATCGGCAAGTCAGCAGAGCTTTTCCCGTGTTGAGGGTGGGTGATGTGGGAGGAGCTGGGGTGATGGGTAAAGGAGTCGGATTAGGTAGAGGATATATTTAGGTTGAGAAAGATTTTAAGTATGATAAGGTAATATCTTGCTGAGAATGAGAGAGAGTTAATTAGTAGGACTCTTGTCGTTAGTAGAGTAAGTAAGGAGATATGAAATACTTTGAGTATTAAATAAGGAAGTATATTATGGAGAAAAGTTTTGGGGGAGAAGAGTATATAGGTTAGTGTGGGGAAGTTTGTAAGAGGGGTAATGAAAGGAGCAGACAAACATAAAAAAAATCCACACAAGATACCAAGACTATTATGTAATCCAAGAAAAAGAAAGGAAAAACCAATCAAAGGAGGAGAACTAAAAAAGGAAGGAAAGAGGAAGAAAGAGGAAAAAAGGACAAGAATAAAATAAAAGGAACTAGCATTTGTGTGAAATCAGAAAACAAGGCAAACTATCAAATATATATAAAAAAACAAGTTAAAGTAAAAGAAGGATGGGGAAAAAATAAAACAGCAATAACCATAACAAAACAAAAGCACTGTAAAAGCAAAACAAAGCAAAACATCCACAGTAACAGTAAAAAAAAGTCCTAATTATTATTATTATTATTATTATTATCATTATCATTATCATTATTATTATTTTGGTGGTACTGGGGTTCCTGGAAGCCCTTCTACCTTCGGGCTACACTCCCAGACCTATTTTTATATTTTTTATTTGGAAACAGGGTCTCCTAAGCCAGCGCACGCGGCTGGCTTTGAACCTGTGTGATCCTCCTGTCTCTGCCTCCCAAGTGCGGGGATTACAAGCGTGTGCCACCACGCCCGGCACAGTCCTACCTATTTACGAATATGGGGTCAGATCCATATAATATTTGCGTATCTGATTGCTTTGGTAGTTTTCAGAATATAATCCAATGTCTCTTAGTTTTCTTTGTACTCTATTTTTATCTTAGGTCACTCTGGGTGTTTGGACACCTTTTTTTCCTTTAACTGCTTTGGGTTTATGTGTCAAGATGTCTGGTGTCACTGTTATTAGATTCTGTACAAATCCCAGGTTCTGCATAATTCCAACCTGTAGTCAGCACCTCTGCATTCACCAACCTAGACTCTGGCCTGTGCTTCCCTACTGCAGGAGTGGAGGATGTCCAAAGTAGACTTGGAACCTCCCCCTGCAGTCCTGTGAAGATATTGTGTCTCGATGGATTTTCCTGTGTCTCTGGAAATTCTAACTGGGCCAGCCGGTGTGGTCCCAAGATGTGCCCTGGGTAAAGGGTTGCTGGTTCCTGGATGCCCACACTTACTGCCAGAGCTCTGCCAGTTCCAAGAGTGCAGGCTGGGTGTGCTGCTATTACTGGACCCAGGTGTGAGTGGGTGCAGCTGCCTAGTGCCTCCTGCTATGCTCCTCCACAGTGCATTGGGCTGTGTTTTAGACTAGAACTGAGTATCAGGCTTCCGGGTGGGCGGGAACTCCCAGCGGTGGGCCAGGGGCGCAGGATAGGTGCACAAGTGTCTGGGGGCACAGGCGCTGTGAGGTGTCCAGCAATGATCTCTGCCTCCCACGGGCCGCAGAAGTTGGGGGCCCGAGGAGATCTCATGGGCGCACAGAGCTTTTGCCGCCTGGAAAGCAGGCCTCCGGCAAGGTGGGTGTCTGGGCTCCAGTGGGGGGAGGGGGCTAGGCACACAAGGTAGGCTCTGATTTAGGGGTGGGGGTGGCACAGGCACTGACTACTAGCGGGGGTCCGGGGCGCAGACAGGGTGCGCGAGGACAGTGCTGGGTTCTGAGGCATGGGACAGATGCCCCGGGCCAGTGCTGGCCCTGGGGCGCACGCTAGGACCCGCACTTTCCCTGGACACACTCAGGTACCTGGCTTCCTTGGTCCAGGAGTCCGTGGGAGTCCCTGTGCTGTTGTGATCCAGTCGCTGGTGAGCACACAGAATTCTGACGTGGGTGCTGCTCGCTGCTTAAAATGAGGCTCTATGTCCGTTTTCAGTCCCGGATTATCTTGCCGTTGTGGTTTCAGTCAGGGCTCGGGAGTGCAGTTTGGGCGGGGTCCAGATTGTATCTGCAGTAGGTCTGGTGCCTGATCTTTGTTCTTCTTCTTCTTCGAGTTTAGAGTTTCCGCCGAGGTATCTGGATCTGTTTCGGTTCCTGGGATGTATTTATTTTGTTGATTAAGACACTGCTACCTAAGTAGTTGAACTTTATTTGTTTCAGCTACTGAGAAGTGCTGTGTCCCTCAGTCGCCATTTTGAATCTCCAGAACTGTAGGATTTAAGCCCATTTCCACTTCCAGCGCCTTCCTCACCACTTCCTGTCACTGTAAGCCGGAGCAGGTCATAGCTCCACCGTGACAGAGCCACTTTTCGATGACTAACTCTTTGATGAGAAGAAGTGTGTGTGTGTGTGTGTGTGTGTGTGTGTGCGCGCGCACACGCATGTGTGTGTATGAGTGTGTTATACTGGGGATTAAACCCAGGGACTCACACATGGTAGACAAGAACTCTACTACTGTCTTACCTACCTTAAGTTTTTTAGAATTTTATTTTGAGGCCCAGTCTCAGTAAGTTTCCCAGGCTGGCCTCAAACTTGTGGGCTTCCTGCCTTGTCCTCCTGAATAGATGGGATTGCAGACATGCACCACCATGCCTGGATAGAAATCTCCACCTTATAGGGTAAGTAGAGGAACCTTACAGGGATGTTTACTACGTCAGAATTATGTAAACAAGATGGAGGTCATGGGTATAAAAAGTCTGGTCCATGTGCTATATCTTTGGGGTGGTGAATTGGCTGAACCCCCCCTCCCCATGCCATTCTGGCATGGGGCTGTAACTATCTTCTGTATTTCTCTCTTTTTAATAAACTTCTTTAAATCTTCAAAAAAAATCTCTTTAGCGAGGTATTCTGCTAGTAACCAAAAAAAAAAATAATGATGGATTGTTATCATTTTACAACTCCTAATGAATAGGTGGATCTTTTAGGCAATGATCATTAATGGCCGCTAACATCAGAAAGATAGATATTGTAAGGGAGAATAGAAGAAACCTGTAGGGTGATGCCAATGACAATGTAAGGGCCTATTTACATCCTGACTTGAACAAACAAATGTAAAAATATAAAATGATTGGAAAACTGAAACCTTCACTTATATTTGATAACATTAAAGGATTATTGTTCTGGGGGTTACTTTGTTTTATGAGGTACTGGGGATTGGACCCAGAGGCATCCTACCTTTGAGGTATATCTGGCAGGTATATTTATTTTGAAACAGGATCTTTTTAGGTTCCTGAGGGTCCCACTAGCTTGCTGAGATTGGCTTTGAGTCTGCAGTCCTCCTCTCAGCCTTTCAAATACTGGGATTATTGATATTTTTGTAGTGGGATAAGGTTATTAAGACTATGTTTGAAAGTGTTATATGCTGAGGATACATACTGACTTGTTTGCAGACAGAATGGTACCACAGCTCCAATTTCTTCACAATAACATGGACAGGGAAGGGAGTGAGTTTGCAGATGAAAGAGGACTGACCATGAGTTGATATCTGATGGGATACATAGCGATTCATTGCCTAACCAATCTACTTTAATATAGGTTTAACATATCCTAAAACAAGTCTTTGTTTTTCAAGAAACCTGTTTCATATCCACAGGACTGGAAAAAATTTTCAAGAGTCTGACAATACCAAAGATTGTGAACTCTTAGGCTAGAAGAGTAAATCAACATATCTCTTTGAAGAACAATTTGGCAAAGCATAGTAAAACTAAAGAATACATACCATATAACAAAACAACTGTACTTCCAAGTTTCTACCCTGGTTAATTTAATACATACATACATAAGAAAATATGGATGAGAATGAGAAAGGGAGACTATGAGCAATAAATTAACATTTTAGAAAGCTGGGCGTGGTGAGCTAGGCACAGTAGTGCACATTTATAATCCCAGTTCTTGGGAGGTAGAGACAGGAGCATTTCAGATTCAAGGCGAGCCTCAGCAACTTAGACCCTGTTCAGAATAAAAAATAAAATGTCTGGGGTATAACTAGGAGGTAGAATGCTGCTGGCTCAATCCCCAGTACCAAAAAAGAAAGAAAAAGGAAATAATAAATAAATAAATAAATAAATAAATAAATAAATAAATAAATCAGGTGTGGTGGTACATGCCTATAATTCCAGTGTCTCCAGAGGCTAAGGCAGGACAATCATAAGTTCTAGGCTAGCCTGGAAACTTAGCAAAAAACTGTCTCAAGTTAAAAAAAGAAGAAAGGCCGGGGTGGGGAGGGGGAGTTTGGGGGTATAGCTTTGTGGTAGAGTGCCCTGGGTCCAGTACTACCCCACCAAAGAAAAAAGGGACTTAAAAGTTTATGAAGAAAGGAATTAATAAAGCATAGAATATTCAGAGGTGCTTCTATATGGCACCAAAACTCAATGAATAAGTGAATAAGAGCTACATGTCCGCTGGGATTTGTCCTCCTGTCTGCAGTCCCTTTTGTATCCTAATTTCTTCCTAGTTTGACCATTCGTTTTTTGTGATGAGCTGATCTGGCTTAGCATAGTATTCTCTAATTTCTTCTATTTTCCTGCAAATCACATACATTTGCTCTTCTTTATGGCTGAGTAACTTCCACTGTGTGTGTATCACCCCATAATTTTGTAATCCACTATGCAGGTAGGGGCAAAGAGACTTGATGAAGGGAACACTTCAACTGACACTGTGTACATATACAAAATGAACAACACCAATCTCAATACCTTTGCAGGCAAGGGGAGAGAGGAGGAATGCAGGGCTGGTGGGCAAGGCTCACCAAGTACGTGTGCATGCAAGTCTCCATCATTCTGAACTTCACTATGATGTATAATTACAATGCACCAATAATTTTTTTAATGAAAAATAATTAATCTAGAGACAAGTAAGACTAGCATTTGGCTCGGCTCCCCCACCAAAAAGAGCTACAAGTCAATATAGATGAATTTTACAAATATAATTCTAAATGGAAATACAATTTTAGGAATAAAGCTTATAGTATCAAGATACTGAGTTTTAAAATATGTCTGAGAATAGAACAACAAATGTAGGATAGTGATTATCTCTGGGAGGGAGGAATAGAAATGGACAGGTAAAGGGTACACAGAGGGCTTCCACTATATTGATCATGTTTTATTTTTCTAATTGGGCATAGTTATATAGGTATTTCTTATATTGTTCAGAAGTATTTTATATTGTTATGAAACCTAGAAAGAAAAACATCAAGAAGAATGTAGATGATTTTTTTTTATTGGTGCACTGTATTCATACATCATAGTAGGATACATACTTTTGTAGACATACATGCACACTTTTCCCAGTCAGCCCCCACCCAATCCCCACCCCATTCTCTCCCTATCCCTCCCTCCCATGCTTGGCTTAGTAGTTGACATCTAGTATTATGGCAATTTATCTAAAATTAAAAATGATAATCTCACATAACAGTTTCATTTGTCTGATACCAAGCTCTTGATGACTTAAAGATAACATTTCAATATTTCTTTTTACTTTCTGTCTTACCAGAGAATATTTTTTTTCTATTTTTTAGGTGAAACTATCATATATTTATATATTTATTTTTCAGAAAAAAATCTATCCTAATATGGAATATGGACTCTAGGTACCCAAAACCATCTTGAAAAAGAACAAAGCTAGAAGATATATATTTTCTGATTTCAAACCATATAAAGCTACAATAATTGAAACAGTGTAGTACTGTTCTAAAGGCAGATATATAAACCATTGGAGTTAAATACAAGCCTAGAGCTAAATTCTTCCCTATATTGTCAAGTTATTTTTGACAAGGTTTCCACGAACATTTGGTGGTGGAAATATTAATCTTTTAACTAAATATTGTTAAAAAATAATAATTACATGGAAAAGAATAAAATTGGACCCTTACCTAATCCCATATACAAATATTAACTCAAAATAGATAATAGACCTAAATATAAATCTTAAGACTATAAACTTTTAGGAGAAAATCTGGGTCATTAAACCTCACAACATTGAAATTGGCAGTGATTTCTTGGTTATGATTTCAATGGCACAGGCAGCAGAAGAGTATACAAACTCCCTAAAAAATAAAAGAAATATTGTATATCCAAAGACAATGTAAACAGAGTTAAAAGTTACTGATAGAATGGGATAAAATATTTTCAATTGCTATATCTGAAGGTATATTAATATTCCAACTAGAAATCCTAAAAATTATAACAATAAAGGCAAACAATACCCTTTAAAGGTAGGTAAAAGACTAACATAAATAATGAATCTCCACAGATAACCAATCTTAGGTGTCTGTTGGATGGAAAATCTTGTTTCTCCAGTTCTGGAGTGTGTTACCTATTTCTTCTTTGTAGTTAATCTCTTTGAGTATTTTCTCTAGTGCTGGTTTTGAAGACATAAATTCCTTCAGTTTCTGTTTGTCATGGAAGCTTCTTATTTCTCCATCTAATTTGATAGAATGTTTTGCTGGGTAGGAAATTTTTGGCTGGAAGTTGCTTTCTTTCAGAATTGGGAATATGTTACTCCAAGCCCTTCTGGCTCTCATAACTTGGTTTGGGAAGTCTGGAGTGATTCTAATTGGTTTGCCTCTGAATGTCACTTGGCCCTTTGTTTTTGTTGCCTTTAAGATTCTCTGCTTGGCTTCCACATTGGTCATTTTGACAATTATGTGGTGTGGGGATCCTCTTCTCCGATCCTGTCTAAAGGGAGTTCTATAAGTTTCCTGGACTTGCGTATCGACCTCTTGCTCTATGTCTGGAAAATTTTCTGCTATTACTTCCTTGAAGAGATTGTTGATCCCTTTGGTATCACTTTCTTTTCCCTCCTCTATTCCAATTATTCTTAGGTTAGCTCTCTTAAAATGGGCCCATATTTCTTCAATGTCAGATTCCTGCTGTTGGATATTTTTTTCTAGATTAGAAACTATGCGTTCATTTTTGGAATGATCATCTTCTAAGAGCGAGATTCTATTCTCCATGTGGTCTAATCGGTTGTTTGTGCTTTGAATTGAGGCCTTTACTTCATTAATTGCATCCTTTATCTCTTTTTGGCTCTCTCTGAGTTCTTTTCGAAGCACCTCTATTATTTCTACATTTATTTTCCTGATTTGATCTTGTAGAAATCTCTGAATTTCTGTTTTATCGGGTTCTGATGTTGTGGGGTTGTGGGCATTCATTGCTCCATTGTTATTCCTCTTTCCCATGATTTCGGAAGTTTGTGCCTTCTCTGGGTTCTTCCCTTGGGTCACTATGACTTCACTTAAGGTGCTCTGGATCTCGAGTCAGTAGTATCTCAGACCCCACTACTCTTTTACTGGGTTGTATCACAGAGTCTCCGACCCAGAGAGTCGATAGAGGCTGCTTTAGACTGTGGGGGGTACCAGGTTGCATGTTCTCCTATGGTGTGATATCTCTGCCACCGCCCCTCCCCCACTGGGTCAAGTCCCAGGGAGTACAGTACTGGGATTTCTCCTCTGTGGCCCGCAATTTGACTCACTGTTCTTGAGTACGCAGATGGAGCTGTATTGGCCTCGCTGTATTCCGTGCTGTTGCCGCCGGTGGCAATATGGCGCCGCTGCTATGCCCTCGGCTGTGGGGCTGGCGTTTTTCTCTTGGTTTTGGTTTCCACTCTGAATCCCTGCAGCGTGTGCTGAGCTCGGCCACTGGGAGCTTTAGATGCTCTCTGCGCAGAGAAATCCCGCCTGGCTGTTCCACAGTGGCTCACCTCGGCTTGCTGTAGCCATCCCGTGAATTCGCCGGTGCTGCCGGCAGTATGGCGCTGCTGCTGCCACGTCTGCCGCGTCCTCGGGCATGAGGCCGGTGTATCTCCTCTGTGGCTCTGTTCTCAGTCCACTTTCTCTCTGGAGTCTGGTGATTTTTTGTTTCACTGGTGATGGTGTTTTCTGGCTATGAAAGGCGCTGATTTTGTGGTAATGGAGATTTGTTGTTAGCGGGGCTCTTAAGCCCCGCTTTTCTCTGTAGATGATTTTTAAGGATTTCTACATTTTAAAAATCTTACTGTGATGAATAATGAATGTGTTTTATTTTTTAGAACATCAATTTTTTATTTGGACATTGAAACTTTTTTTTTTTTTGCAGTACTGGGGATAAAATCCAGGGGCATTTTGCCTCAGAGCTACACTCTCAGCTCTATTTTTCATTTTTTATTTATTATTATTATTAATTATTAATTATTATTTGGTGGTGCTTGGGTTCCTGGAAACCCTTCTACCTCCAGGCTACACTACACTCCCAGACCTATTTGTATATTTTTTATTTGGAAACAGGGTCTCTTAAGCCAGCGCAGCTGGCTTCGAACCTGCGCGATCCTTCTGTCTCCGCCTCCCAAGCGCGAGGATTACAAGCCTGTGCCACCATGCCCGGCTTCATTCTTTATTTTGAATCAGGGTCTTACTAATTTGCAGGAGTCTCACTACGTTGCTAAGGCTGGCCTTGAATCCATGATCATCATGTCTCAGCCTTCCAAAGTCTGGGATCACAGCATATGCCACCACACCTGTAGGTCATTAAGACTTTTCTTTTCTTTTATTTCTGGTGGTACTGGGGTTCCTGAAAGCCCTTCTACCTCCGGGCTACACTCCCAGACCTATTTTCTATTTTTTTATTTGGAAACAGGGTTTCTTAAGCCAGCAAGGCTGGCTCCAAACCAGCGCGATCCTCCTGTCTCCGCCTCCCAAGCGCGAGGATTACAAGCGTGCACCACCACGCTTGGCATAAGACTTTTCTTTTATAACTTTTAAATCAAATAGAATGGTCCAATAATTATATAACAATTGAACTACACTTAACACTTTAGTATAAGAGTTGAGAACAATGACAGCGGCTGTTAAAATATGAGCAGCTAAAATAAGTATACTGTAATTTTCAGTTTATAATAGCAAATTATTATTAAGGACAAAATTACAGTAATTTTAAGTATCAAGCTTTGATCCATTTAAAATCAAAGAAGAACTAAACATCGCTGTAATTACTACATATCCCTTCCTCATTTAATTCTCATAGAAAGATTAACCTGGACAAGGAATAAGTGGTATATTAGACCTAATTTTTTTTACCCTTCTAGAAGCCATTATTAGATTTGCCACTAGGAGGCCCCAAATAACACAGTAAAAAGCCCTTAAGTCCAAAACATATATCAAAACTGAGAACAGGGAGAAATATATTATTCTGATGAATTGGTGGGAATACTTAAATGGATGCAAATCAAGTACATAAAGTTACCATCACTCTTCTCTCTAATCTTTAGGTTATTTTTTTTTATTTTGTGGAACTGGGGATGAAGCCCATGGGCATTCTACCTCTGAGAGACACCCTCAGCCATAAGTTTTTATTCTTTATTTTTGAAACAGGGTCTCACTGAGTCACGAAGAGCCTCACTAAGTAGCCGAGGCTGTCTGGGAACCGGGATCCTTCTGTCTCAGCCTCCCAAATGCTGGGATTACAAGCCATCACACCTGGCCTGGCTAATCTTTAGGTTTCTTCCCGTTCACCTCACATCTTGACAAATGGAACAAAAAAAAAAAAAAAAAAAAAAAAAAAAAAACCCAGGCTTCTATATTGTTTCTTTGTTTTCACTCTCATTTATTTTACAACCCACTTAAGTAAGGCTTCTATTTTAACAAGTTTGTCATTCTGGAAACCAATGACCTTCTAATAGCCAAATCCAAAGTCAGTCACATATCTCTAGAGAATTTCACCAAACTCTATTCATTTAACCACCACATATCTAATTATGCTGTAAAACTTATTCTAAACCAACTCTTTCCTGGACTTCACTCCAATATTTCTAGCATCACTACTTGACAGGATCACAGTAGGTTCAAAGGCAAGATTCAAATCCCCAATTGCCTTCTGGGTAGGAAAGATGGTGGAACACACAAAGTAGTCTTGGGAGTTCAGAGAAATCACCCAGGACAAGAGATGCCTGAGATGATTCAAAATTCTAAATGGACAAGGTTACTTACAGGTAGAAGGTTATGTCAGTATACCTTCACTGATTTATCTGAATAATCTTATAAATGTGGGATTCCCTTTCCTCAAAAATCAACTATAAAGTGGCCCTGTTAATTAAAAAATGAGTATTTTTAAAAAGCCTTTATTTATACCAAGGGCTGCTGCTCTTGAGTACTACAATGTATAGGAGCCAGGAATTTGTGAACAAGAGTATTGAGAGTAGAGAGGGTAGGGGAAATAAAATACTTATCTTAGCAAAATTACATACAAGAGTTAAGTCACAGATAAATGATGAATTTCAAAGATTCTAGGATACATTTGGGGTGTGCTCGGAGAGTTAAAGCTCATTAAAATACCAGATGAAATTTGCAAATACATATCCATTACCACAGTTAACAATTACACATTTTCTCAGTCTGCAGAAGGCCACTTACCTTTACCACTTACCAAAACCCTTTATCTTTAAATTGGTCAGAGTCTAATGAACGGGTCAAAGATTTATAAAACAGGATGAGATACATCAGTAGTCTTTGTGTTTGCCAAACGTGGCAACAACAAAATACTTGTAGCTAGGCATGGTGCTGCACACTTAATAATCCCAGGACTTGGGAGCCTGAGACAGCTTCCTCCAGATTGCAGGTTTGTGGCCAACTTCAGCAACATAGTGAGGCCCTGTTTCTAAGTAAAAGTAAAATAGGGCTGGGATGCAACTCAGAGGTAGAATGCCCCTGGTGTCTATCCCCAGTATGCACATACAACAGGAAAAAAAAAAAGATTGTTACAAAATACATTTGGTTAATGGGTTTTAACTGTTATAAACTCTTTTCATTTCTATTTTACCAAAATACAAAGAAATCAAAGATTAATTAATAACATTGCTGACAAAATGAAGAGGCAGCAACATGGGGTCATAACTAAACTTGTGGTTTTTGGAATAAGATAGATGTAAGTTCAGATCCCCACTCTACAACTTACTAAAATGTAACCTGGAAAGAGTTGAAGCCAAGTGATCATTGCATGGGGTTCATTATACTAGTCTTCCTGTTTATGTCTGTATTTGAAAATATCCACAATAATAAGTCAAATTTCTTTTTTTTTGAGGTTTTATTTTTTATTTATTTATTTATTTTTATTGGTGCACTGTATTCATACATCATAGTAGGATACATACTTTTGTAGACATACTTGCACACTTTTCCCAGTCAGCCCCCACCCAATCCCCACCCCATTCTCTCCCTATCCCTCCCTCCCATGCTTGGCTTAGTAGTTGACATCTAGTATTATGGCAATTTATCTAAAATTAAAAATGGTAATCTCACATAACAGTTTCATTTGCCTGATACCAAGCTCTTGATGACTTAAAGATGACATTTCAATATTTCTTTTTGCTTTCTGTCTTACCAGAGAATATTTTTTTTTCTATTTTTTAGGTGAAACTATCATATATTTATATATTTATTTTTCAGAAAAAAATCTATCCTAATATGGAATATGGACTCTAGGTACCCAAAACCATCTTGAAAAAGAACAAAGCTAGAAGATATATATTTTCTGATTTCAAACCATATAAAGCTACAATAATTGAAACAGTGTAGTACTATTCTAAAGGCAGATATATAAACCATTGGAGTTAAATAAAAGCCTAGAGCTAAATTCTTCCCTATATTGTCAAGTTATTTTTGACAAGGTTTCCACGAACATTTGGTGGTGGAAATATTAATCTTTTAACTAAATATTGTTAAAAAATAATAATTACATGGAAAAGAATAAAATTGGACCCTTACCTAATCCCATATACAAATATTAACTCAAAATAGATAAAAGACCTAAATATAAATCTTAAGACTATAAACTTTTAGAAGAAACTCAGGGTCATAAAACCTCACAACATTGAAATTGGCAGTGATTTCTTGGATATGATTTCAATGGCACAGGCAACAGAAGAGTATACAAACTCCCTAAAAAATAAAAAAAATTGTATATCCAAAGACAATGTAAACAGAGTTAAAAGTTACTAATAGAATGGGATAAAATATTTCCAAATGCTATATCTGAAGGTATATTAATATTCCAACTAGAAATCCTAAAAATTAACAACAATAAAGGCAAACAATACCATTTAGAGATAGGTAAAAGACTAACATAAATAATGCATCTCCACAGATAACCAATCTTAGTTGTCTTATTTTATGATTCTTGATGCATATTTTTAAGCATTTTTCTTGTTATCCTATTTTAAAATTCTAATTCATTTTTTTGCCAGTTTCTGCTATATTAGATTGATGGTCATAGGAAAAATTAGAAAAATTTAAATGTTCTTTGAGAACATAGGGGTAACTGTGCTATAAAATATGAAAAAATAGTGATAAAGATTAGAAATGGTATAGCCAGGCACGGAGGAGTATATGCCTGTAATCTAGTACTTAGGAGGCTGAAACAGGAGGATTGTAGGTTTGAGTTCAGCTCCAGAAATTCATCAAGACCCTCAGTTACTTGAGACCCTGTTTCAAAATAAAAAATAAAAGTTCTGAGCCAGGCATAGTGGTGCACGCTTGTAATCCCAGTACTTGGGAGGCTGAGACAGGAGGATTGTGATTTGTGGATAGCTTCAGCTACTTATTGGGGCCCTTTGCAACTTAGTGAGACCCTGTTTCAAAATAAAGAATAAAAAATAGGTCTGGAAAATAAAATAACTTGGAGGTAGAATGCCCCTGGGTTCCATCCCCAGTACTGCAGGAAAAAAAAGTGCTGGGGATATAGCTCAGTTAGAGTGTCCCTAGGTTCAAGTTCCAGTACCCCTCCCCACACAATAGAAATGTTATCTATAAATTGAGATGCTGAAACAGCCTCAGCAACTTAGTGAGACTTTCAGCAACCTAGCCAGACTATGTTTCAAAGCAAAAATAAATGAAAACAGCTAGGGTGTATCACTGAGGTAGAATGCATTCTACCAGTCCCAGTCCCAGTGGTACCATTACCACAGAAAGAAAGGAAAAAATGAAAGAAGAAAGAAAGAGAGAAAAGAAAGAAAGAAAGAGAATAGGGGGATATTGAAATGGACATTTTCCTTATCAGGATCTATGAAGTGGAAAGAATAATACTTGTAGACAACAGAAAGGCGAGTGGGGAGTTTATTGTAAAGAGACCGAGGAGAGGAAAAAGAGGCAGCACACTCTTGCAGGCAATGAGTGCCCTGGTGTCTGGCAGCTGCCTTCTGGATTCTACCTGAGAGTAGCCCAAGCTACAAGCCATCAACTGCAAGCTGCTTTTTTCCCAAAGTCCACGTGATCTACTAAAGAGAGTTGCAGGACACCCATAGGTGCCTTGTTGTCCTTGATGTCCAAGGGTGTCTTCTGCCCAGGCCAAGTGGTGTCAGTTATCATTTTCTTTCAAAGACAACATGGACTGTGCGAGAAATAAAAGCTCCCCAAAGGGAGAGATTGCTGAGTGGGTAATCATTTAGAGTGGCTTGTCTAGGGGGTTTTATGCTTGAGTTTCTTTTTCAGTTGGGGTCCCCAAGGTAGTTTCCTGGGATTTAGATTTCCTTGTTGTGTTTTCTTTTTTCAGATTTGTGTCCTAGATACTGTCCTGGGATATCCTGGGATTGCTTATCAGCAGGAACAACTGGAGTTTTAAAAAAGCTTGGATCACTCTCAGGAGGCTTTTGGTCTTGTTAGCACTTGACATTCATTAGTTCTGGTCCTTTCATGAGTTTTGGAAGTTAGTTAGCATCTATTGCCTTTCAGGAAATGAATGCATTTACTGTGGCCCTATCTGCCCACTTTTTCTATCTCCTCATCTTCAAGAATTTTAAAGACTTGATTGGAGGATATTATATTTCTGTGAAAACCCTTAAGAATGTTTAGTGTGTGTTAAATATAATAAAGAGTATATTAAATAGATGATCAATAAAATGTGGGTGCCATAGACTACCAATGGTTTGCTTTCAATACATTAAGGATCCTGGTGGGCATTTATCACTTGTCTAATTGCAGAGATTGTGTGTTTTAGGGGGTCTCATTTTCAGTGGGGCTTTTCTCCCCGTAAAGATTTAAACATTTAAATCCTTAAACATTTAAAAGCCTTTTGACATATAAGAGAGTTGTTAAAAGGCAAGTGCTATATCATGTACCTGTGTCCCAATTGCTCTGAAGGCTGAGGCAGAAGGATAACTAAAGCCCAGGAGTTTGAGGCAAGCCTGGGCAACATAGGAGACCCCTATCTCTTAAATTAAAAAAGAAAGAAGTTCTAATTTTCTTGGTCCCACTGTGGTCTTAGAAACACAGAATATATTAGGTGGTTGATTTTGGTAATCCCTATGAACTTCAGTCTCTCCCTTGTAAGTATACTAGCCACACTCTCCAGCCCCAACTAAACTATCCTTCCTCCCATTGTTCTTTGCAAATGGAAAACCTCATCTGATTCTCATGATCCCTTTCCCAACCCTCAGGTTTTTTTTCTTTTCTTTCAGGAGCTTTATTTAAAGTGATTGTTAACACGTATCTTCAGTTTAAATCATTAAGCAAGAATACAGTTTGTCAAATAATGTTTTCTCAAGCCACTCAATTTTTTAAGCATAAGATAGCAAACAAACTCAGAGCTTTTATTCTGACTGATCTGAATTGCTGTCCACTTAAAAAGCGTTCTACTTAAAAAGTGTCTGAAACACTTTATAAATAATTCAAAGGGATAACAATGGATAACTCATGTTATAGTTTACTTTTGTAAATAATACTTTTGAACCATTTAGTTGTGTATTCACAGTGGCTTGTGAAATGGAGACTTACACACTTTTTACGTAAATCTGACCAGTGACCTCAGAGAAGATAGAAAACCATTATGCAATAATTGGAATCAACTCCCTTTATTAGGTACCTGAACCCTCAGGTTTTTATATTTAATCTTTCCTCCACAGCAGCCTTATATCTGAGTTTCCTAAAATAGAATCCTCAAGGTTGAAGCAAAGCAACAGTCAAGCTATCTCTATAAAGAAGTGGTTTACCAACCACCTGTGGCTGTTGAGTACTTTATTACAAGTATATATTTAATAGCATATTGATTTTGTTGTTGTTGTTTTACTTTTAAAAATATCATATTTAACTGAGGTCACTAGATTTTTTTTTTTTTTTTTTTTGGTGGTACTGGAGATGGAACCCTTCTCTGGGCTACACTCCCAGACCTCTTTTATATTTTTATTTGGAAATAGGGTTTCTTAAGCCAGCACTATCCTCCTGTCTCCGCCTACCAAGTATGGAGATTACAAGCATGCGTCACCACACCCGGCAGAGGACATTAGATTTTATTTACCTCAGTTAAGGATTTGTACAAAGGAGTGTTGGCACTGAAGGTGAGTTTTTTTTTCCCCAGTACTGGGAATGGAACCCAGGTGTATTCTACCTCCAAGCGATACTCCCAGCCATATTTTTAATTCCTTATTTTGAAACAGGGTCTCACTGAGTTGCAGAGGGCCTTACTAAGTGGCTGATGCTGTTCACCAACTGTGATCCTCTTGTCTCAGCCTCCCAAATGCTGGGATTACAAGTGTTCACCACCATGCCTGGCACTGAAGGCCAGTTTTAAGTGAAGTCTTAAAAATATTTTCACATGCTTATAATCCCAGCTATTCAGGAGGCTGAAGTAGAAAGATCACAAGTTCAAGGCCAACCTGGGCAACTTAGTGAAACCCTAACTTAAAAAACAAAAAGGGCTGGGAATGTAGCTCCAAGGTAGAGTATTTGCCTAAAATGCATGTGTGGGACCCTAAATTCAACCTCCAGTTCACAAAAAAAGTTATTTTTTCCATCAAAGATGAATGTTGTTGCCAGGCATGAGGGTGCTTGTGCTTGCATGTAATCTCAGTATTTGGGGAGCCTGGGTCAGGAGGATGACAGGTTTGAGGATTGCCTCAGCAACATAGTAGAACTTTCAGCAACCTAGCAAGATCCTGTTTCAGAACAAAATGAAACAGAACAAAACTAAAAGGTTTTAAGGTGTAGCTCAGAAGTAGGAAGACCTTGAATTCAATACCCAGTACCATAAAAAGGATGAATATTGTGAGAATAAGTGACTGATTTGAGAAGAGTTATTCAAAGATTCTGGGTTTTTTTGAAAATATTTTTTCCATGTGTATGTGTGTGTGGGGTGTTTACGGACATCTAGGTTGGTTCTTTAACTACCAGGCAAAGTGAGATAAATTAGACTCAGAAAAACAAGGGACACATGGTTTTTTTTTTTTTTGTTTTTTCCTTATATGTAGAATCTACAGAGAAAAAAAAGGAAAGAAAAAGGACCTCATGAAAATTAGTAAAGAGACCACAGTGAAAGAGGATGAGAGAAGCCAGGCGTGGTGGCGCACACTTGTATTCCCTGCGCTTGGGAGGCTGAGACAGGAGAATCGCACAGGTTCGAAGCCAGCCTCAGCTACTTAGTGAGGCTCTTAGCAACTTAGTGAGACCCTGTTTCCAAATAAAATATAAAAAAGGTCTGGGAGTATAGCCCGGAGGTAGAAAGCCTCTGGGTTCCACCCCTAGTACCACCAAAAAAAAAAAAAAAAAAAGAGGATGAGAGAGGGAGGCAGAGAGGGAGAGGGGAGACATGGGGGAGGAAGATGGACCAAGCAATGTTATGTAAATATATGAATGAATCATGGTGAATCCATCATGTACAATTACAATGCATCAATAAAAATTTTTTAACTTATTTCACAATATTTTTTAGGGGTGCCATTTTCACACCCGAGCAAACTGCACTTATTTTTCATGAGCTCCACTCCCTCACTCATGTGCTTTGAAGGGTTTCTCAGAGTTGTTGGGATCAGCTATCTTCATACTAAGACTGGTTGACACACTGGAGTGGAAGTTTAAACAACATGGTGCGGCAGGGAGAACAAAGAAGAGTTCTCCACCACCCCTAATTTAATATGCATGAGAAGGGAGGTGTCTTGTGCTGCCTCTGCAAGAGGCAAGTGGCTCCTCCAATGGTTAACTGATAACATTGTACACCTAGTCCTTTGCTGCTGGTCAACCTCACAAAAGGCTTCTGCCTGGATGGATAAATGTTTAAGTTTAAATGTTTCTTGTAAAATAATTCTATTTTCTAATGTGGTTTGTTCTCTTACACTCTAAAAGCCAATTCTAACATTCTAGAAAACAAATGTCTTCTTATGTGAACATTTATATAAATTTACAACAAAATATATTTTTACTACAGAAAATACAGCCATTTTATTTTCCTGAGCTCATGGATTTTTATAAATTCTCACTGGGTTTTATAAATTCTCCCTGCATATATTTTCTGTTTTGATTCATTTTTTGTTTTGTTTCTGATTTATTTTTGTTTTGTCTAGCTAGAGGCTTTCTAGCTCTATTTTTAAAATTTTTTTTAATCCTGCCCTCTTTACTCAACAGTTATTCAAGGGTTAGTTCTCTGTTCAGTATCTATAACTCTCTTGTCCCCTACCTGTTAATGTTGTTTATAATGCTATGTGTTATCGTTGTAATGGCACTGTGGGCTCTTTTCCTCCATTCAAATAGATATGTTGAATCAAAAATTAAGAGTAATAGCTTGGTTGCAGCTTAAATAAATCTGTATTACAAAGTCAGTAAGAAATAGAAAGGAAAGAGAAGAAAAGCAGCACGCCTGGAAGACATGTTGGAGATTTTCCACTTTGTTGGAGTATAGTTTTTCAAAGTAGGTTCTGATAATCCTCTGGATTTCTACAGTCAGTAGAATGTCTCCTTTTTCATCTCTTATCTTCATAATTTGGGTTGATTCTCTTTTTTTTGTTAGGTTGGCTAGTGGTTTATCTATCTTGATAATTTTTTTCGAGAAACCAGCTTTTGATTTTGTTGATTTTCTGTATTGTTCTTTTATACTCTACCTTGTTAATTTCTGCTCTGATTTTAATAATTTTCTGTCTTCTACTTGCTTTGGGGTTAGATTGTTCCTGTTTTTTAAGGGCTTTGAGGTTGTTGTTAGGTTATTTATTTGAAGATTTTATGTTTTTTATGTTTTGCTTATGTGAGCACTCAGTGCTATAAATTTTTCTCTTAATACTGCCTTCAAAGTGTCCCAGAGGTTTTGATATGTTGTACCATTATTTTCATTTGTTTCTAGAAATATCTTGATTTCACCTCTTATGTCTTCTATGACCCATTTTTCATTCAGAAGTGTGGTGTGTCAGTCTCCACATGTCTATGTTGTTTCCCTGGGTCTTTTTATAGTTGATTTCTAGTTTCATTCCATTATGGTCTGAAACGACACAGGGAAGTATGTAACATGTTTTGAATTTACTAGTGCTCATTTTGTGGTCCAAGATGTGATCTATTTTGGAGAAGGTTCTGTGAGCAGCTGAGAAAAATGTAAACTTCGTTGTAGTTGGGTGAAATATTCTATATGTGTCCAACAGGGCCATTTGATTAATGGTGTTCTTTAGTTCTGAGGCATCTTTACTGACCTTTGGTCTGGAAGGTCGGACTAATGATGTAAGCAGTGTGTTGAAATCTCCCAGTATTATTGTATTGGGATTTATGTGTGACTTAATGTCATAAAGAGTTTGTTTTATGAACGCAGCTGCACCTATGTTTGGGGCATAGGTGTTGATTATTGTTATTTCCTCTTGCTGGATTATTCCTTTTACCAATAAAATATGACCTTCTTTGTCTCTTCTAATAAGTTTGGGTTTGAAGTCTAACTTGTCTGACTGATATCATAGTTGCTACTCCTGCTTGCCTTTGAGTTCTGTTAGCATGAATTACCTTGCTCCAGCCCTTTACCTTAAGTTTGTTACTATCTTTACTTGTATGGTGTGTTTCTTGTAAGCAGCAGATGGATAGATTCTGGTTTTTAATCCATTTTGCCTCTTTATGTCCTTTTATTGGGGACCGGAGGCCATTTACATTCAGTGTGATTATTGAGAGATAATTTTTAATTCCTATCATGTTAAAATTTTATTTTTGATTGAAATACTGTCTATTCTTCTTTGCTTAGTTGTCTTCTGGATGGCAAATCTTGTTTCTCTGGTTCTGGTGTGTATTACCTATTTCTTTTTTTTTTTTTTGTAGTTAATCTCTTTGAGTATTTTCTCTAGTGCTGGTTTTGAAGACTAAATTCTTTTAGTTTCTGTTTGTCATTGAAGCTTCTTATTTCCCCATCTAACTTGATAGATAGTTTTGTTGGGTAGGAAATTTTTGGCTGGAAGTTGTTTTCTTTCAGAGTTTGAAATATGTTACTCTAAGCCCTTGTGGCTTTCATGACTTGGTTTGGGAAGTCTGAATTCATTCTAATTGGTTTGCCTCTGAATGTCATTTGGCCTTTTGTTTTTGTTGCCTTTCAGATTCTCTCTTTGGCTTCTACATTGGTCATTTTGACAATTATGTGGCATGGGGAACCTTTTCTCTGATCCTGTCTAAAGGGAGTTCTATAAGTTTCCTGGACCTGTGTATCAACCTCTTGCTCTATGTTTGGAAAATTTTCTGGTATTACTTCTTTGAAGAGGTTATTAATCCCTTTTTTTTTCACCTTCTTTTCCCTCCTCTATTCTGATTATTCTTAGGTTAGCTCTCTTAAAATGGGCCCATATTTTGTCAATGTAAATTTCCTGCTGTAGGATTTTTTTTCTAAGTTATAAACTATGTGTTCATTTTTGGAGTGATCATCTTCTAGGAGCGAGATTCTATTCTCCATGTGATCTAATCGATTCTTTATAGATGAATTGAGGCCTTTACTTCAATGATTGCATCCTTTATTTCTTGTAGACTCTCTAAATTCTTTTAGAAGGTCCTGTAATATTTCTACAGTTACATTCCTGATTTGATCTTCTGAAGATCTCTGTATTTCTGTGTTATCAGGTTCTGATATTGTTGGGTTGTGGGTGTTCTTTGCTCCATTGTTGTTCCTCTTTCCCATGATTTCAAAAGTTGTGCCTTCTCTTGGTTCTTCTGCGGGTCAGCACAACTTCACTTATGGTGCTCTGGATCTCTGGAGTTTGTGGTAATCTCAGCTGTCACTATTCCTTTACTGGGTTGTATCACAAAGTCTCAGACCCAGGGAGTTAATTGAGGCTGCTCAAGACTGTGGGGGTGCCAGGCTGGGTGTTTTCTCAGGGGGAACTGCAAGTAGGTTGTGGTATCTCTGCCATTGCTACTTCTTCACTGGGTTGGACTGCAAAATTTCAGACCCAGGGAGATTATCAAAGCTGCACAAGTCCCTGGGGGTGCAGTGCTGGGATTTCTCCTTTAGGGACCACTATTTCACTTACGGTTGTGGTGCATGCTGATCTGGTGCTGTCATGGGCATTGTGAACTCGCTGCCACTGCTGGCAATATGGTGTCACTGATATGCCTTCGGCCTTGAGGCTGGCCTATTTCTTTTCTGGTTTTGAGCTTGGTTCTGAATCCCTGGAGGGCATTATGAGCTTGGTCACTGGAAGTTTTAGACAGTCTTTTTGTTGAAAGAACTGCTGAATTACACCCAAATGATTCTCAGCTGCTCACTTCAGCTCCTTGTTTACCTTTCCTCTCTGGAGCCTGTGCTGTGAAGCAATATGGCGCCGGTGCTGCATCTGCCATAGCAATTTGGGCTGGTTTCTTTTCTGGTCTCTGGTCATTCTCTAGTCTTCTTTTTCTCAGTTTCTTGTATTTACAGTGTTTTCTGGCTATTTAAGGCACTGATTTTGTGACAATAGAGATCGATTGTTAGCAGGACTTGTAAAAGCTGCTTTTCTCGGTCACCATCTTCCTGCAAGTACCCCCCCCCCCAACCCATTTTTGACCAATCTTAAAAGAACAGATAGAAAACTTCAGGAAGGTTTAACAGAACCACTTTCAAAGGGCTTTGAGGTCTCTTTCTTTTGTGGACCCCCTTCCCTTTGAAAGGGTGAGCTTCTTTTGTCATATATCTTTTTCTGACTTAAAATAAATTTTCATATTTCTATATCCTTCACTAGTCCTTGGACTTCATTCATCAAAATCTACTGGATAAGAATCCTAAAAAGAGGAGACACCCACGTTTCACTAACACTGAGCTATATCCTCAGCACTTCTTTGTTTTTATTTGAAAAGAGTCATGCTAGGTTGATGAGAGTCTCACTATGTGTAGAGGCTGTGATCCTCTTGTCTCTGCCTCTCATGTACTGACATTTTAGATGTGTGCCATCATTCCTTACTAAACTTTGTAAGTAATAGGGAATGAGAAATGCACTGGAAGAAACAGTTTTCCTTTTTATACATTTTCTATTTGGCAAAGATCTTCCTAAGAAAGAATGATCTGAGAAGTAAACTTTTGGGTGTATTCATTCGAGTCACCCCTCCATGCCACTCTGGCATGGGGCTGTATTTCTATTTTCTGTATTTCTATCTTTTTAATAAACCTCTTTAAATCTTCAAAAAAAGAAGTAAACTTTCCTTTCTTTTTAAATTAAATTATTTATTTGTTTATTTTGTGTGTATACATGCTGGGGATCAAAACCATGGCCTGGTATATACTATGAAAATATTCTTCAGTCACTGAGTTATGCTCCCAGCTCTTGAACTCTTTATTAAAACTGGGTAAAATGTTCTTTTTTGTATTCACAGGTGATCTATGGCCATTGAAAACAAGATTTTATGAAGAAATTTAAGTTAAAAGAGGAATGAAATACTGATTTCCAGTTGAAACTTTTATGAAGATGAAGACAAGTGGTACTTACATTGCTACTTAAGCTTTAAATAGTTCATGACTTTTCAAATAGAAAATTTAATAATGGTCCTTTCTCCTCTTTTCAGACAAAAGTACTCACGAAGGTAGAAAATTGCATACTGGCCTTTTGAAAATTTAAAACTGTAGCAACTTTATAAAAAAAAAGTACCTGCTTCTACTCATCAATTCTGTTATACTAAATATCTTTAGGAAGTAATTAGAGATACATATGATTTACTTTCTCATTGCTTTAAATGGCAATGTATCAGGAACCTATAGAATATATTTTGTAAATAAATTGCAATACATTCATGGGATGGAATAATATGTGACTGTTGAAGGTGGCAAAGACATAGATGTGTGTTGACATGGGAATGAATACATGTCATGAACAGTACAGTAACATTAGCCATGGAAGCCAAGAACCCACAGAATTATCATGCTGTTCATGACAGATGTACTTTGGTATATTAAGCGAGGAAAAGTCAGTTTGATTATACATACATACAAATAGACTCTGTCTGTGTTAGCCAAAAATATTTACACAATGTGGTAAAAAATTGTTCAGGCATTTGAAATATAAGTGAGATTTTCTTTTCCTGTTGTATTAGAAGTTCATTATTTTATTTCCAATATTTGGGGATTTATCCTTATCTTTTTGTTTGTAGACTAGTTCCATTGATACCAGAAAATATACTCTGCATTAATTTTGTATTCTGACATTTTTTGAGTTTTGATTTTTAGGTTACCGCATGATTTTTGTTTGTTTGTTTGTTTTTGGTGGTACTGGGGTTTCTGGAAGCCTTTCTACCTCCAGGCTACACTCCCAGACCTATTTTTATACTTTTTTATTTTTGTAAATAGGGTCTCTGGCTGGCTTCGAACCTGTGCGATCCTCCTGTCTCCGCCTCCCAAGCGCAGGCATTACAAGCATGCACCACCACGCCCGGCTTTTTTTTTACTGCTTTTTTTTTTTTTGGTGGTACTGGGGTTCCTGGAAGCCCTTCTATCTCCGGGCTACACTCCCAGACCTATTTTATATTTTTTAAATTTGGAAACAGGGTCTCTTGAACCAGCGAGGCTGGCTCCGAACCAGTGCGATCCTCCTGTCTCCGCTTCCCAAGCACGGGAATTACAAGCGTGTGCCACCACGCCCGGCTGTTTTTGTAAATTCTACTTTCATGTCTGCTTTTCCTTTTCTTATCAGTGATTTTTACAATAAATATGTATAAAACTCTTAGTAAAAGCTGGTTGTTAATAAAAAAAATAATTGTTGGGGTGACCAGGGATTTGAATCTTGCACAGATAAAAATTTCTCCTGTTGCCGGGCGTGGTGGCGCACGCTTGTAATCCTCGCGCTTGGGAGACAGGAGGATCGCGCAGGTTTGAAGCCAGCCGCGCTGGCTTAAGAGACCCTGTCTCCAAATAAAAATATAAAATAGGTCTGGGAGTGTAGTCCGGATGTAGAAGGGCTTCCAGGAACCCCAGTACCACCAAAAAGCAAAACAAAACAAAAATTTCTCCTGTTGGTTAATTTTTCTGTGTGTTTGTTTAGAATGGTATCACTTTTAGCTTCTTCAGACTTAAAGGAAATCTTTTCATTTATGCATATATTTTTTATGTATACATTTCTTATAGATATGCTTTATTATATATAGATTTATCATTTTATTTTAGTTGCATCCTTTTGAAAATAACAGCAAATACAAACGATTATTACCACTGTAACAGCATTGCTTTACTTTATAAAAGTTTTCTTTAAAAATGTTAAGCTTCCAACTGTGTTTATTCATTCTTTCAACCCATTTACTCACCAAGCCTGACCTGAATACTTGTTACATAGTCAACATGTTATTCTATCTCTCTGGACCTTTCTGTCCTTCAAAATATCATTTCCCCCTGACCAGTCTAGCAAGTTGAGAGATTTAAAACTGAAGTTAGCCAGGCGTGGTGGCGCACGCTTGTAATCCCCGCTTGGGAGGAGGAGACAGGAGGATTGCGCAGGTTCGAAGCCAGCCGCGCTGGCGTAAGAGACCCTGTTTCAAAAATATAAAATAGGTCTGGGAGTGTAGCCCGGAGGTAGAAGGGCTTCCAGGAACCCCAGTACAAAAAAAAAAAAAAAAAAAAAAAAAAAAAAAAAAACTAAAGTAATAGGACACCATTTTAAATAAAGTCTTTTCTCCTCTTTTCAAACAAAAGTACTTATGAAGGTAGGGAATTGCAAACTGCTTTTTTTGGAAATTTAAAATGTTTTTTGTTAAGTAGTATGTGTGTCCTCTACATCCCTTGAAGTAATTTGTTTTGTAGATTTCTAGAAGGAAAATGACATTAAACTATTTAAATATTGAAGTGTCCATTGTGTGAAGCAATGAATATTGTCAACATTTTTTTTTGCAAAAAGAATGAGTCGGGTGTGGTGACACACACCTGTAATCCCAGCATTCAGGAGGCTGAGACCAGAAGATCGTGGTTTACATACAGGCTCAGCTACTTAGTGAGGCCCTTTGCAACTCAGTGAGATCCTGTTTCAAAAAAATAAAAAGACTAAAAAAATAGGGCTGGAGGTGTAGCTCAGAGGTACAATGCCCCTGGGTTCCATCCCCAGTACCAAAAAAAAAATAAATAATAATAATAATAATAATAATAATAATAATAATATCTTTCCTGAAGATTGCTGTGAATGGAACACAGTATCTTACACTTCTCCTAGTAGTTCTGATATGTGTTTACATTGTTTACATTAAATGATATATCAAATAGATGTTTAACTTTATTAAAATACCTAGAGTGAAGTGACCTGTTATTTTAGAACAACATTCCTGTTCACTATAAAATGTGAAGCAGTGAGTATGTTCAACACTCTTCTTGAATGAGGAATATATGTTTTTTCAGAAGACTGCTATGGATAAAAAGTGTTATCTTACACTTCTGCTAGTAGTCCTAATATTAATTTACATTAAAATGTTAGTTAACATTAAGTGGAAGTTCAAAATAATTACGATTGCATCTTATATAGCAGCTGGGAGAGTTTAAGTAGTTTTGAAGCCAGGAGGAAAGACTCTTAATGAGCAGCAAACCCAACATTTTAGCTGGTTTTCTATCCATTTACAAGGCACCTAGAGAGCACTTTATTGGTTTAATTGAAAGTGATTTAACTGATAAAAGTAAGTGTATATAGCACTGTTTTCTAAATGTACACTGATTGTTTGAACCAAAGGAATAAGGTTGGAAAAAAACAGGGGGTAGGAAGCAAAATTTTACTCCAACATTTGCAAGCAGGTGGGCTGATACCAAGAATGGTGTCAGTACTGACAGACAGAGTGAAAGTATTATTTATAGAAGGAAATGATCTGGCTATTTACTTTAAGTGTGTGAGCAGACATTATTGTTACATTACAAGGAATAAAATTCAGGCAAAAATTAAGAATAGAATAAGTCAAATGCTAGCCAGTAAGGCACTATGGGTCTTTCTTAAAAGAACAAGGAATTTTTATTCCGATAGCAAAAATGGCATTTTAAAGATGCCCAAAGTCAGGGCATCCATCCTGGGGTACCAAGGCTCATTTTAGGTCTCCACCAAACCTGGACAAGTCCTCAAAGACTCCTGATAGAAAGTCTAAACATTTCTGAGGCTATCCCTCAGATGAGGTGAGTTTAATGGAGGAGACCTCCTGAGATCCAGTGGGACTTTGGTTAGGGTTTCTTCAATGTTTCCTCCCCACTTCTTCCTTCACAGCAAAATCACTGAGCTGACTCCATGTGTCTTGCAAGGCTAGGTTACTGAAAGAGTGCTTAGAGCTATGCTCAGCCTTAGGTACTGGACTGGTGAGTATGGCTAGTACCAGTCACTTCCTGTTGGAAACCTTTGTTGTGAGCTCTGAGGTCACCTTGGCCTGGCTTGGGAGGGCCTAAAAACTGCCTACCCAATGGAGATTTGTTTATATACAAGCAAGCAAATTTCTAAGGTCCAAATGGAGCTGATAAGCAGGGACCCTGACAACCTCATTTTCCTCAGAATTGTTTACCCTTTCATTCTCTGATTCATCTGTGACTACATTTTTGTTTTTCCCTGACTCATCCCATGACTGCTTTGCTATCTCCTGTGATTAATAATTTTTACAATGTTTTGGTTAAACCCTCAATAAAAGAAAGATGCTGGTAGAAAAAGAGCAGGAGATCTTTGTCTCCTTCCCAGGTGCCTTGTTTCTTCTAAAATAATTCTGACTGTGTCATTCATGTGAGAGACCTCTCAGCTCATCACAACATCAGCACCATCTACAACGACTTCCCTATTGCCACAGAGACAGTAAGTCAGTTTTCACTTTGTTGGTAAGAGTGGCTAATACTGATGGGTTGCTTTTCTATCATTATGGAGAGGGTAAAATAGGTTTGGGAAAGAGAAAAATGCCTCAGTTTTCACAGCAAAATGGCTAGAGGTTTTAAGGCAGATGTTTATTATGTTTTCTCTGAATGGGTAATTCAAGGTCCACTAATGCCCAAGATTGATGCTCTTCTGGGATGCATATTGAAACACTGGACTCTCTTGATGCTCACAACTTGAGGAAGAGGTATCCTATTTCCTTCTGCACTCGAGCCTGGCCACAGGACACCTTGGAGTTAGGCAAACATTGGCCTCTGGAGGAAAATATGAATCATAATACTGTTTTACAGCTTGATTGATTGTAGATGGGAAGGATGTAATATAAGTTGCCAATATAATTTAAATTCACTTTTTAGAAATGTTCTATTTCAAGCCGGGCGTGGTGGCGCACACTTGTAATCCCAACATTTGGGAGGTTGAGACCAGACAGCCTCAGTTACTTAGTGAGGCCTTCTGCAACTCAGTGAGACTCGGTTTCAAAATAAAGAATAAAAAATAGGGCAGGGGGTGTAACTTGGAGGTTGAATGCCCCTGGGTTCCACCCCCAGACTCGCAAAAAAAAAAAAAAAAAGAAAGAAACGTTCTATTTGACAATTTCAAACTTACAGAAAACTTCTAAGAAGAGTACAAAGGATTCCTGTCTACCACTCCCCAAAATACCAACACTGTAGAGACCCAGTAAGACACTGGGTTCTGGGCGGGGGTCGCGGGCTGGGCACGCCAGATGGGGCCCGGGTCGCGGGACTCTGGGCCCCAGGCAGAACTGCGAGTAGCACACCAGATCCCTGGAGAAACCAGGCCCAGTAAGACGCTGGGTTCTGGGCAGGGGTCGCGCGCGGCGCACAAAAGCTGGGGCCTGGGTCGCGGGACCCTGGGCCCCGGGCCGAACTGCGCGTAGCACGCCAGACCCCTGGAGAAACCAGGCCCAGTAAGACGCTGGGTTCTGGGCGGGGGTCGCGGGCGGGGCACACCTAATGGGGCCCGGGTCGCGGGACTCTGGGCCCCAGCCGAACTGCGCGTAGCACGCCAGACCCCTGGAGAAACCAGGCCCAGTAAGACGCTGGGTTCTGGGCAGGGGTTGCGGGCGGGGCACGCCTAATGGGGCCCGGGTCACGGGACTCTGGGCCCCGCCGAACTGCGCATAGCACGCCAGACCCCTGGAGAAACCAGACCCAGTAAGACGCTGGGTTCTGGGCGGGGGTCGCGGGCTGGGCACGCCAGATGGGGCCCGGGTCGCGGGACTCTGGGCCCCAGGCAGAACTGCGAGTAGCACGCCAAATCCCTGGAGAAACCAGGCCCAGTAAGACGCTGGGTTCTGGGCAGGGGTCGCGCGCGGCGCACAAAAGCTGGGGCCTGGGTCGCGGGACCCTGGGCCCCGGGCCGAACTGCGCGTAGCACGCCAGACCCCTGGAGAAACCAGGCCCAGTAAGACGCTGGGTTCTGGGCGGGGGTCGCGGGCGGGGCACACCTAATGGGGCCCGGGTCGCGGGACTCTGGGCCCCAGCCGAACTGCGCGTAGCACGCCAGACCCCTGGAGAAACCAGGCCCAGTAAGACACTGGGTTCTGGGCAGGGGTCGCGGGCGGGGCACGCCAGATGGGGCCCAGGTCGTGGGACTCTGGGCCCCAGGCCGAACTGCGAGTAGCATGCCAGACCCCTGGAGAAACAAGGCCCAGTAAGATGCTGGGTTCTGGGCGGGGTCGAGCACAGGGCACGCCAGCTGGGGCCTGGATCGCGGGACTCTGGGTCCCAGCCGAACTGCGAGTAGCACGCCAGACCCCTGGAGAAACCGGGCCCAGAACAGAAAAAGATAAAGAAAAATATCGGAGAGGTGGTAAGAAAGCCGTTATGGATGCCAGGACACTGGAGATGCAGACGAAACTTATCTAAATGCACTGGAACTTATGGAAAAATTCGCCGTGAAAGAGGACTGCTATTTCTCTATATTGTTAAGAATCTCAGACATCACATATAAGGAGAGAGTTTAGCGGAGACCAAGGAGAAATGCGGTGTTGAAAGAGTTCTTCGCGATGGTGGTAGAGACTTGTATTCAGGAGAAGCAGAAACCGGATCTTACCAACTTTATTTTTTTGGAGAAATTACACCAAATGTCGAATGCTACCATCACGCATGCTTAGGAACACTGTACAACATTCAGAGTGGAAAAAGAGCCTGGGAAGGATTTGAAACGGTGGAGGCAGTGGCAATGCCAGTGGCCAATATTCGGGGGAGGCAGAGATCTGATACATTACAACTGGATCCTTTGAAATACTAACCACAGAGACAGTGATCGGAACCTGCTGAGGGGTTAGGCGGGCGCCGGGGCCAGTGGCCGACATCGGAGCTTGCTGTGAGGCAAGGCCACTACTGAGGCCTCCGTGGCTGGGATTGGAACCTGCAGAGGGGTTAGACTGATGCTGGGGCCAGCGAGGCCGGCATTGGAGCCTGCCATGATGCAAGGCTTGTGCTAGGGCCTCCGAGGTCGGGTCCGGAACTTGCTGAGGGGTTAGGCCGGTGCTGGGGTCAGTGAGGCCGGCATCGGAGCCTGCCGTGAAGCAAAGCCGGTACTGGGGCCTCCGAGGCCAGGATAAGAGCCTGCCGAGGGGTTAGGCCGGTGCTGGGGCCTCCGAGGCCAGGATAAGAGCCTGCTGAGGGGTTAGGCCGGTGCTGGGGCCAGGGAGGCCGGCATCGGAGCCTGCCTTGAGGCATGACCAGTGCTGGGGCCTCCGAGGCCAGGATCGGAGCATGCCGAGGGGTTAGGCCGCTGCTGGGGCCAGCGAGGCCGGCATCGGAGCCTGCCTTGAGGCAAGGCTGGTACTGGGGCCTCCGAGGCCAGGACAAGAGCCTGCTGAGGGGTTAGGCCGGTGCTGGGGCCAGCAAGGCCGGCATCGGAGCCTGCCTTGAGGCATGGCCAGTGCTGGGGCCTCTGAGGCCGGGATCGGAGCCTGCCGAGGGGTTAGGCCGCTGCTGGGGCCAGCGAGGCCGGCATCGGAGCCTGCCTTGAGGCAAGGCCGGTACTGGGGCCTCTGAGGCCGGGATCGGAGCCTGCCGAGGGGTTAGGCCGCTGCTGGGGCCAGTGAGGCCGGCATCGGAGCCTGCCGTGAGGCAAGGCCGGTGCTGGGGCCTCCGAGGCCAGGATAAGAGCCTGCTGAGGGGTTAGGCCGGTGCTGGGGCCAGCGAGGCCGGCATTGGAGCCTGCCTTGAGGCATGACCAGTGCTGGGGCCTCCGAGGCCAGGATCGGAGCATGCCGAGGGGTTAGGCCGGTGCTGGGGCCAGCGAGGCCGGCATCAGAGCCTGCCTTGAGGCAAGGCCGGTACTGGGGCCTCCGAGGCCAGGACAAGAGCCTGCTGAGGGGTTAGGCCGGTGCTGGGGCCAGCAAGGCGGGCATCGGAGCCTGCCTTGAGGCATGACCAGTGCTGGGGCCTCCGAGGCCGGGATCGGAGCCTGCCGAGGGGTTAGGCCGCTGCTGGGGCCAGCGAGGCCGGCATCGGAGCCTGCCTTGAGGCAAGGCCGGTACTGGGGCCTCTGAGGCCGGGATCGGAGTCTGCCGAGGGGTTAGGCCGCTGCTGGGGCCAGTGAGGCCGGCATCGGAGCCTGCCGTGAGGCAAGGCCGGTACTGGGGCCTCCGAGGCCAGGATAAGAGCCTGCTGAGGGGTTAGGCCGGTGCTGGGGCCAGCGAGGCCGGCATCGGAGCCTGCTGTGAGGCAAGGCCGGTACTGGGGCCTCCGAGGCCAGGATAAGAGCTTGCTGAGGGGTTAGGCCGGTGTTGGGGCCAACGAGGCCGGCAGCGGAGCCTGCCGTGAGGCATGACCAGTGCTGGGGCCTCCGAGGCCGGGATCGGAGCATGCCGAGGGGTTAGGCCGGTGCTGGGGCCAGCGAGGCCGGCATCGGAGCCTGCCTTGAGGCAAGGCCGGTACTGGGGCCTCCGAGGCCAGGATAAGAGCCTGCCAAGGGGCTAGGCCGGTGCTGGGGCCAGCGAGGCCGGCATCGGAGCCTGCCTTGAGGCAAGGCCGGTACTGGGGCCTCCGAGGCTGGGATCGGAGCCTGCCGAGGGGTTAGGCCGCTGCTGGGGCCAGTGAGGCCGGCATCGGAGCCTGCCGTGAGGCAAGGCCGGTGCTGGGGCCTCCGAGGCCAGGATAAGAGCCTGCTGAGGGGTTAGGCCGGTGCTGGGGCCAGCGAGGCCGGCATCGGAGCCTGCCTTGAGGCATGACCAGTGCTGGGGCCTCCGAGGCCAGGATCGGAGCATGCCGAGGGGTTAGGCCGCTGCTGGGGCCAGCGAGGCCGGCATCGGAGCCTGCCTTGAGGCAAGGCCGGTACTGGGGCCTCCGAGGCCAGGACAAGAGCCTGCTGAGGGGTTAGGCCGGTGCTGGGGCCAGCGAGGCCGGCATCGGAGCCTGCCTTGAGGCAAGGCCGGTACTGGGGCCTCTGAGGCCGGCATCGGAGCCTGCCGAGGGGTTAGGCCGCTGCTGGGGCCAGTGAGGCCGGCATCGGAGCCTGCTGTGAGGCAAGGCCGGTACTGGGGCCTCCGAGGCCAGGATAAGAGCCTGCTGAGGGGTTAGGCCGGTGCTGGGGCCAGCGAGGCCGGCATCGGAGCCTGCTGTGAGGCAAGGCCGGTACTGGGGCCTCCGAGGCCAGGATAAGAGCTTGCCGAGGGGTTAGGCCGGTGCTGGGGCCAACGAGGCCGGCAGCAGAGCCTGCCGTTAGGCATGACCAGTGCTGGGGCCTCCGAGGCCGGGATCGGAGCATGCCGAGGGGTTAGGCCGGTGCTGGGGCCAGCGAGGCCGGCATCGGAGCCTGCCTTGAGGCAAGGCCGGTACTGGGGCCTCCGAGGCCAGGATAAGAGCCTGCCAAGGGGCTAGGCCGGTGCTGGGGCCAGCGAGGCCGGCATCGGAGCCTGCCTTGAGGCATGACCAGGGCTGGGGCCTCCGAGGTTGGGATCGGAGCCTGCCGAGGGGTTAGGCCGGTGCTGGGGCCAGCGAGACCGGCATCGGAGCCCGCCGTGAGGCAAGGCCGGTACTGGGGCCTCCGAGGCCAGGATAAGAGCCTGCCGAGGGGTTAGGCCAGTGCTGGGGCCAGTGAGGCCGGCATCGGAGCCTGCCTTGAGGCAAGGCCGGTACTGGGGCTTCCGAGGCCGGGATCGGAGCATGCCGAGGGGTTAGGCCTGTGCTGGGGCCAGCGAGGCCGGCATCGGAGCCTGCCGTGAGGCAAGGCCGGTACTGGGGCCTCCGAGGCCAGGACAAGAGCCTGCTGAGGGGTTAGGCCGCTGCTGGGGCCAGCGAGGCCGGCATCGGAGCCTGCCTTGAGGCAAGGCCGGTACTGGGGCCTCCGAGGCTGGGATCGGAGCCTGCCGAGGGGTTAGGCCGCTGCTGGGGCCAGTGAGGCCGGCATCGGAGCCTGCCGTGAGGCAAGGCCGGTGCTGGGGCCTCCGAGGCCAGGATAAGAGCCTGCTGAGGGGTTAGGCCGGTGCTGGGGCCAGCGAGGCCGGCATCGGAGCCTGCCTTGAGGCATGACCAGTGCTGGGGCCTCCGAGGCCAGGATCGGAGCATGCCGAGGGGTTAGGCCGCTGCTGGGGCCAGCGAGGCCGGCATCGGAGCCTGCCTTGAGGCAGGGCCGGTACTGGGGCCTCCGAGGCCAGGACAAGAGCCTGCCGAGGGGTTAGGCCGGTGCTGGGGCCAGCGAGGCCGGCATCGGAGCCTGCCTTGAGGCAAGGCCGGTACTGGGGCCTCTGAGGCCGGGATCGGAGTCTGCCGAGGGGTTAGGCCGCTGCTGGGGCCAGTGAGGCCGGCATCGGAGCCTGCCGTGAGGCAAGGCCGGTACTGGGGCCTCCGAGGCCAGGATAAGAGCCTGCTGAGGGGTTAGGCCGGTGCTGGGGCCAGCGAGGCCGGCATCGGAGCCTGCTGTGAGGCAAGGCCGGTACTGGGGCCTCCGAGGCCAGGATAAGAGCTTGCTGAGGGGTTAGGCCGGTGTTGGGGCCAACGAGGCCGGCAGCGGAGCCTGCCGTGAGGCATGACCAGTGCTGGGGCCTCCGAGGCCGGGATCGGAGCATGCCGAGGGGTTAGGCCGGTGCTGGGGCCAGCGAGGCCGGCATCGGAGCCTGCCTTGAGGCAAGGCCGGTACTGGGGCCTCCGAGGCCAGGATAAGAGCCTGCCAAGGGGCTAGGCCGGTGCTGGGGCCAGCGAGGCCGGCATCGGAGCCTGCCTTGAGGCAAGGCCGGTACTGGGGCCTCCGAGGCTGGGATCGGAGCCTGCCGAGGGGTTAGGCCGCTGCTGGGGCCAGTGAGGCCGGCATCGGAGCCTGCCGTGAGGCAAGGCCGGTGCTGGGGCCTCCGAGGCCAGGATAAGAGCCTGCTGAGGGGTTAGGCCGGTGCTGGGGCCAGCGAGGCCGGCATCGGAGCCTGCCTTGAGGCATGACCAGTGCTGGGGCCTCCGAGGCCAGGATCGGAGCATGCCGAGGGGTTAGGCCGCTGCTGGGGCCAGCGAGGCCGGCATCGGAGCCTGCCTTGAGGCAAGGCCGGTACTGGGGCCTCCGAGGCCAGGACAAGAGCCTGCTGAGGGGTTAGGCCGGTGCTGGGGCCAGCGAGGCCGGCATCGGAGCCTGCCTTGAGGCAAGGCCGGTACTGGGGCCTCTGAGGCCGGCATCGGAGCCTGCCGAGGGGTTAGGCCGCTGCTGGGGCCAGTGAGGCCGGCATCGGAGCCTGCTGTGAGGCAAGGCCGGTACTGGGGCCTCCGAGGCCAGGATAAGAGCCTGCTGAGGGGTTAGGCCGGTGCTGGGGCCAGCGAGGCCGGCATCGGAGCCTGCTGTGAGGCAAGGCCGGTACTGGGGCCTCCGAGGCCAGGATAAGAGCTTGCCGAGGGGTTAGGCCGGTGCTGGGGCCAACGAGGCCGGCAGCAGAGCCTGCCGTGAGGCATGACCAGTGCTGGGGCCTCCGAGGCCGGGATCGGAGCATGCCGAGGGGTTAGGCCGGTGCTGGGGCCAGCGAGGCCGGCATCGGAGCCTGCCTTGAGGCAAGGCCGGTACTGGGGCCTCCGAGGCCAGGATAAGAGCCTGCCAAGGGGCTAGGCCGGTGCTGGGGCCAGCGAGGCCGGCATCGGAGCCTGCCTTGAGGCATGACCAGGGCTGGGGCCTCCGAGGTCGGGATCGGAGCCTGCCGAGGGGTTAGGCCGGTGCTGGGGCCAGCGAGACCGGCATCGGAGCCCGCCGTGAGGCAAGGCCGGTACTGGGGCCTCCGAGGCCAGGATAAGAGCCTGCCGAGGGGTTAGGCCAGTGCTGGGGCCAGTGAGGCCGGCATCGGAGCCTGCCTTGAGGCAAGGCCGGTACTGGGGCTTCCGAGGCCGGGATCGGAGCATGCCGAGGGGTTAGGCCTGTGCTGGGGCCAGCGAGGCCGGCATCGGAGCCTGCCGTGAGGCAAGGCCGGTACTGGGGCCTCCGAGGCCAGGATAAGCGCCTGCCAAGGGGTTAGGCCGGTGCTGGGGCCAGCGAGGCCGGCATCGGAGCCTGCCTTGAGGCATGACCAGTGCTGGGGCCTCCGAGGCCCGGATCGGAGCCTGCCGAGGGGTTAGGCCACTGCTGGGGCCAGCGAGGCCGGCATCGGAGCCTGCCGTGAGGCAAGGCCGGTACTGGGGCCTCCGAGGCCAGGACAAGAGCCTGCCGAGGGGTTAGGCCGGTGCTGGGGCCAGCGAGGCCGGCATCGGAGCCTGCCGTGAGGCAAGGCCGGTACTGGGGCCTCTGAGGCCGGGATCGGAGCCTGCCGAGGGGTTAGGCCGCTGCTGGGGCCAGTGAGGCCGGCATCGGAGCCTGCCGTGAGGCAAGGCCGGTACTGGGGCCTCGAGGCCAGGATAAGAGCCTGCCGAGGGGTTAGGCCAGTGCTGGGGCCAACGAGGCCGGCAGCGGAGCCTGCCGTGAGGCATGACCAGTGCTGGGGCCTCCGAGGCCGGGATAAGATGCTGCCGAGGGGTTAGGCCGGTGCTGGGGCCAGCGAGGCCGGCATCAGAGCCTGCCATGAGGCAAGGCCGGTACTGGGGCCTCTGAGGCCAGGATAAGAGCCTGTCAAGGGGTTAGGCCGGTGCTGGGGCCAGTGAGGCCGGCATCGGAGCCTGCCGTGAGGCATTACCAGTGTTGGGGCCTCCGAGGCCAGGATTGGAATCCTGCCAAGGGGTTAGACCGGTGCAGGGGCCAATGGCCAGCTTCGGAGCCTGGCGTGAGGCAAGTTCACTCCTGTGGCCTCCAAGGTCGGGACCAAAGCCAGCTTAGGGGTTTGACCGGTTCAGGGGCCAGCGAGACCAGAACTGGGTCCTCCCATGAGGCAAGGCCGCTGCGTGAGCCAGCGAGGTCTGGATCAGTCCACTGAGTAGCCAGGCCACTACTGGGACCATCAAGAGTGGGATTGGTACTTGCAACGCAGCATGCACAGAGAAACATCGCAGAAAATATAAATCAGATGCTTCTCTTAATCAGCAATAACTAGGAGGAAAAGGGCAACAGGAAGAGGTTGAGCTATAGAAAGGGCCCTATAGTGAAGCAACTAAAGTGACCAATCAGAGGGTATGTAATACTGGAGGACGGAGCCTCTTTAAAATGCAGGAGGTACATAAACAAATGTATCAAAGTAAATCACCAAAGAAGTGTGGGATGGAGGGAGGGGGAGGGAATGGGATGGGGGCTGGAGGAGGGCTAATTGGATGATGTGTGCTTGTATATCCTCTCAAGTCTTGTACTCCAATGTGATTGATATATGACTACAATGCACCAATTTAAAAAATAAATTAAAAAAAATGAAAAAAAAAATACCAACACTGTAGAACATTTGCTCTATCCCTTCTCTTCCTCTCTTTCTATTTACACACACACACACACACACACACACACACACACACACACACATATATATTATATTTGTAGGCCTATAATAAGGAAGCTTTTTTTCTCTGAACAAATTTTGAGTTGCAGACATGCTTAGAAAACCTGTGAGGAAGAGTTTGGGTGTGTGGCCTTGTTCGATACGACTTTATTTACAAACAGGTGATGGGCTGGATTTGTCCTATTCATTTTCTGACCTTGTTACAGGTACTCATAACAGATACCAACTTTGGACATCTGGTTCAGATGAAAATTGTATTTCCCAGACTCAAAGTTGTCAACACCACCTCCATGATGTGTGGTCAAACCTTCCCTACAGGGTAGAACCACCCTCTACATTTTCCCACCCATCAGAGTAAAGGACATCTACTGGGACAAGACTGGCAGAATTTTCTCACATGCTTTCCTCTAAGAAATACCATTATACTTGGGCATGGTGGTGCACACTTGTAATCCCAGTACTTGGGAGGCTGAGACAGGAGGAGGATCCGGGTTTGCTGCCAGCCTCAGCTACTTAGCGAGGCCCTCTATAACTTAGTGACACCTTGTTTCAAAAAACTGGGCTGGGGGTGTATCTCAGAGGTAGAATGCCTCTGGGTCAATCCCCAGCACCACACACACACAAAAATAAATACAGTTACATCTAAACCATGGTAGATACCTTTACTTCATGAATGGATGGAAGCCTTTCCCACTACCTCTGAAAGGGCCAAAGTGGTGACTCACTCCCTTTTAGTGCAAATCAGGTCCTGTTTGGGGCTCCAAAGCTCCTTCAATCTGCCAATAGATCCTCCTTCATCTTCTCAATTACCCAGAAGGTGTCACCAACCCTAAACATCAAATGGTCCTTCACATTTTGTATAAACTCCAACCCTTAGCAAAGGTAGGAAAGGTCAACTCCCAAACTGCAGCTAAACAAATTCTCATTAGATGACGACAGTCCTAGGTTCTGACAGTCCTAGTTCCTAATTCTGCCTATTGCTCCTTGCTTCTTTGAGCTCTTTTTAGGAAAACATTAAATATCAATCCGTCTCAATGAATGTACAGGTGACACTTCATTCTTTATGAACTTTCTCAACACTGGCCTCTGCCCACCTCTAATATGTGGCCTGCTCTTCACCTCGGCAACCTACTAAAGAAATTATGTAGACTTAAACTTGCAGCATATCAATGGCCTGCAAATTGTTTATTTATAAAGTTGATTTTAAAAATTAACCATAACTATTAGGATATCCTGTTTATTCCTACAGCCTCATCCCCCAAACTCATGGTCCTCAAACTGTTAATGTGCATCAGTGGCTCCTGGGAGACAGGTCTCAAAACCCATCTGCCTATGCCCACCTCCAGGGGCTGTGGTAGGCCGTGGGACCTGGGCCCCAGCATCTGAACAGACACCACACACAATGAGATTTAGCTGTCTTCTGAACACAGTTGGTTTTTTGGTACTGAAGATTGAACCCAGGGGAGTTCTACCTCTAAGCTACACACTCAGTCCTATTTTATTATTTATTTATTTATTGTATATGGTATTGGGGATTGAATCCATGGACATTCTACCTCTGAGCTACATGCCCAACTCTATTTTATATTTAATTTTGAAACAGTGTCTCAAGTTTCAGAGGACTTCACTAAATTGCCAAGGCTGGCCTTGAACCTGTGATCCTCCTGTCTCAGTCTCCCAAGTACTAGGATGACAGGAGTGTGCCACCAATCCTGGATTTTTTTTTTTTATTTTGAAACAGGATCTAATTAAATTGCTGAGGGACTGGTTAAATTGCTGATCCTGGCTTCAAATCTGTGATCCTCCTGTCTCAGCCTCCCAAGAACTGGAATTACAAGCTTGCTATTTATATTTTATTTTGAAACAGTGTTTCAAAATTGCCCAGGCTGGCCTTGAACCTGTGTTCCTCCTGTCTCAGCCTCCCTAGTACTGGGATTATAGATGTGTGGCAGGCTGTTTACCCTCTTACTAATAAAGGCTACAAAAGTCTTACAAAACAGTGATGGCATGCCTTTAGTAACAGATGGGCTTTCCTTCTTTTATGGCTGTGTTGTCTCCTCTTGTTAGCTCTCATCTTTCCTAGTTGGCCAGTGTGTGGCATGTATCATGTCCCTTTTTAGTATCCCCATCTCCTTCCTAAGACTGGCTCAGATGCTCTAATTGTGTGAGGGGGATGTGCCTTGTGACAGGTGTTTGCTACCTAAAGGCTTTGTCATTTATTGTCCAGCTCCAAATTGGGCTCATATTCCTGACCTTTTTGAGAACACCTCACATGGAAAGTACTAGAAAACTGCTCAGATACTGCCTCCTAGCTCCCCTCGTCACCATTCTGTGCTTCAAATTTCCTTTTACTGGCAGGGACTGCCGGGGTCCAGTCCTAGCAAGAGTTGAGGTTTGTGTGTTGGTGAGGTGGAATGCGAGGCTCCCCGCAGCAATGCAGCATGAAAAACAAAGGCATGCCCTCGGCCAAAGGTTAATAAAATATCAGGATTTGTTTCAGAAGAGAGCAGAGGTGCTTGCTCCCAGGTAGCCACTCTAGTGGCCAGACAAACTGCCTCATGAGTTGGATCTAAGGCATCTCTAAAAAGAATCAGTAGAGAAAAAGCTTTTACAGGGACCCTTTCTGATCCATGATTAGTATAATATAGTTTCATTTCTTTTTCTAACTTGTTCCATGTTTCTAAGTTTAAAGTTACTTCTTCAGGAAACCAAGGAGAACATTCTTGTATAAAGGAGAGAAAGTGCCTAAGTTGCTTAGTAAAAGCTGAGATACCTCTTTTCTTTAACATGTATTTAGCAATATCATATGCGATATCAATGAAGAAACCTCTTTCTTTTGATTCAGTATGTCCCATCTTTAACGTCATTGCCCTTCTTTACCTGCTTTATGAAACAGGGGGTCTGCAGCACCCTTGAGCAATCTACCTGGCTCCCTGAAAATGAGGGGGATTACTCACCAATCTTGCCCCGCGGTAGGCATCATTCTGCCAGGGTCCAGCCCTAGCAGGAGTCGAGGTTTGTGTGTTGGTGAGAAGATTAAATCTGATTTCTGAAATTCTTCTCTCATCGACCTCGGCTTCCCCTCACCAACACACAAACCTTGACTCCTGCTAGGGCTGGACCCCGGCAAGGGACCTCATGGTGTATGCCTATAATCCCAGTACTTGGGAAGCTGAGATAGAAGGATCTCAGGTTTGAGGCCAGCCCCAGCAACTTAATAAGATCCGGTTTCAAAATAAACAGTAAAATAGGGTCAGGAGTGTCTCTTGGAGGTTGAATGCCCCTGGACTCAATGCTCAATCCCCAGTACTCTCCTTTCCTCCTCTCTCCTCCTCCTCCTCCTCCTCCTCCTCCTCCTCCTCCTCCTCCTCCTCCTCCTTCTTCTTCTTCTTCTTCTTCTTCTTCTTCTTCTTCTTCTTCTTCTTTTCTCCCTCTCTCTCTCTCTCTCTCTCTCTCTCTCTCTCTCTCTCTCTCTCTCTCTCTCTCTCTCTCTCTCGTTGAATGCCCCTGGACTCAATGCTCAATCCCCAGGATACTCTCTCTGTCTCTATCTCTGTCTCTGTCTCTCTCTCTCTCTCTTACACACACACACACACACACACACACACACACACACACAATTTCCTTTCACAGAATCTGAAAACAACAATAGCTCACCCTTAGATGAGGCTTGTTCTCTCGGGCACTGCTGTATGGTTTTTACCTACTTCAATTATTACATCTTTGCAATGATTTGCAGGTTATTTCCAATTTCCAGGTGAAGAAAAGGGAGACACAAAGATGGTAAGTGATTAACTCATAGAGATGTGTAACTGGAAAGTGGTCAAAGTGGTCAAGCTTGGCCTCCAACACAGTCTGACAGCAAGGCCTATGTCCCTGCCTTCATGAGCAGCAGAACTCAGCTTCTGTCCTGCCCTGGCATGGATACTGCTAGGAACCTGAATGCACAGAGAAAAGTGGATGATAATTAGGTTCCACTGCTGCATCTCAGGCACAGCCATCCTCCTTAATGACTTGGTTCCTGCCAGCATTCTTTGCATTCAAATCTTCGTACTTCTTCAAACCAAGCTACAATCAGCATCATCCACTAGTTATGGTGAGTTGTTTTCTATGTGACAGGCATCTCTCTGGGTATTTTAGTGACATCTCTAATCCCTATGGTATTGTTGACCTCATATAATGATAAAAGACTCAAAGATGCTAAATTGGAAGCAGGTGTGGTGGCACATGCCTGTAATCCCAGCTTGGGAGGTTGAGACAGGAGAATGGCAGGTCTGGGGCCAGCCTCAGCAACTTAGAAAGACCTTGTTTCTAAAGAAAAAGTAAAAGTAGGGTAGGGTGTAGTTCAGAGGTTCTATGCCCTTGGGCTCAATCCCCAGTACCACACACACATAAAAAAAAAAAAGAAAAGAAAAGAAAAAAGAAAAGAAAAGAAAAGAAAAGGAAAGAAAAACAAGTTAATGTGGGCTGGGGGTGTAGTTCAGTGGTAGAGTGTGTGCTCAGCATGTATAAGGCCCTGGGTCAACTCCTCAGTACCAAACAGCCCCAATTTCTCCCCCTCTCCATAAGACACCACTAAATGGTTTGTTCAAACCACACAGGGATTGGTAGAACTGACATTTCCATTTCTTGAACACCTCGAGGACAAGAGTTTCCATCATTCTCCATTTGCCTGTAGGAGCCAATTTCCCCACTGGCAGGCATGGTGCCATTCTATCTTTTCAACCTTATCTCCTGCTGGGCTCCAGCTTGACTCCTCTCTTTCAGACTGCGATATCTATGCCCTCTCCCCCAATCTACAGACTCACTCCCAGCACCCAGCCCTTCACCTCTGGTTCCCAGGGCCTGGATGCCTTCTTTTCTCCTTTCCACTTATCCAGATCCCCTGGGGCTGCCGGATAGTCATCTTCCATCTCACGCAAGGTTCTTCTCCTTAAATGCTCATTCCCTGGTGGCCGCAGTTTTCTCCTGACTCCTGGAGCTCCGACCAGTCATGGGCATTGACCGCACACTGGTGTGCACTGAAGCCTTGGCTCAGGCACCTGGCTCCAGCTGCACACTGGACCCGGGAAGCTAAATGTCTTGACTCAGTATCTCCTTTCATATATGTATGGTTGGAGCCAGTCCAGAGAGTTTTTCTTTGACCTGCTAAGCCAAGACCTGATGCAAAAACTGATTCCCATGGACAGAATGCAAAACAGATGGAATTTATCATTGGTACCTTGTCTGTATTTGCCCATTTATTATTTATTTTTATAGTACTGGGGATGAACCCAGGGACATTCTACCTCTGAGCTATGCCCTCATCCCTATTTTATTTTTTATTTTAAAACAGCATCAAGCCAAGTTGCAGAGGGCTTCAGTAAATTGCTGAGGCTGGCCTCAAACCTTTTATCTCCTGTCTTGGCTTCTCAAGTAGTGGGATTATAGATGTGCACCACCATTCCCAGCCTTACTGGCATCTTTTAATATAGCTTTTCCTACCACAGGTTCTTCTCACCTGGAAAAGGTGTATGAGGATACATACCTACTTTCCTTTTATTCCTTTCCTTTACAATGTGGACCTAATGACAACAACAGACATACTTCTGCATGCCCAATACTTTCTAAGTGTCACCTAACTTAGTCTTCCTAACAACCCTCAGAGGTAGCTGTTGTCATCACCCTCCCTTTTCACAGGCTAGGAGACTAAGTCATATAGCTGGGAGTCAAAACTGAGTAATCAGTTAATATACTGCCTCACATCAAAATAATGTAATGTCTGCTGAGTGTTAAAAACACAGTATAATGGTAGAGTGCCTAGTGCAGCATGCCTAAGGCCCTGGGTTTGACCCCAGTAGTGTGATAGTAATAATAATAATAATAATAATAATAATAATAATAATAATAATAAAATAAAGTAAGAGTATTACTCATAACACCATTACTCAGGAAGAACTAAATAACCTACTCAAGCAGGTAGGAACATACAGTAGTTCATATTTTAAAAATGGAACAATAGCCGGGCATGGTAGCACACGATTATAATCCCAGCACTTGGGAGGCTGAGGCAGGAGGATCATACAGGTTCGAAGCCAGCCTCAGCTACTTAGTGAGGCTCAGCAACTTAGTGAGACCCTATTTCCAAATAAAATATGAAATAGGTCTGGGAGTATAGCCCAGAGGTAGAAAGCCCCTGGGTTCCACCCCCAGTACCACCAGAAAAAAAAAAAAATGGGACTATACCGTATCATTCATGGGTGGGTTTTTGTAGTAGTAGTAACTGGGCACTCTACATCCAAGCTACACCCCCAGCCCTTTTTTGTTTTGTTTTGTTTTGAAAGAGTCTCACTAAGTTGCTCAGGCTAGCCCTTGAACCTTAGATCTTTCTGTCTTATCCTCCTAAGTACTGGAATTACAAATATTTGCCATCATGTTCAGCTTCATGGGTGGTTCTTATAAGAAAATTCACCTAAAAATTCACTCATACAACCAATTTTGATAAATTCACAGAGTTTTGGGTTTCTTACTATAATTTTAGACCATTCCATTTCCTCAGAAAGTTATTTTATACTCATTTGCTTTTACAGTTCCTGTAACTAGCCACTAGTAATTATTAATATATTTTCTCTCACTCTCTCTATATATTTATTTCTCTATTATGAACACTTAAATAATTGATTCTGGACATTTAAATAATTTCTTCATATGTTGATTTCCTTCTTCTGGACAAATAAATAGGTGTTTTTTTGTTTTGTTTTGTTTGTTTTTTTGGTGGTACTGGGGTTTCTGGAAGCCCTTCTACCTCCGGGCTACACTCCCAGACCTATTTTATACTTTTTTATTTTTGGAAACAGGATCTCTTAAGCCATTGCGGCTGGCTTTGAACCTGTGGGATCCTCCTGTCTCTGCCTCCCAAGCGCAGGGATTACAAGCGTGTGCCACCACGACCGGGAATAGGTGGTATATTGAATCTGACTTATTTTACTCAGTATAGTGTTTTCAAAGTTTATCCATGCTATAGCATATATCACTACTTCATTCCTTTTGGCAGCTGATTAATACTCCATGTAGGCATAACATTTTGCTTATTTAGTCACCCATCAATGGACATTGTTTTTTTTTTCCCACAGAGGAGTAGTACTGTTATGAATTTTCATTTTTTTCTGTAGGTAAATACAGAGGCTTGGAGTTGCTAAGTCATAATGGTAAATATTCCAAAATGGTCATACAATTTAACATTCCATCAGCAATAATGAGAGATCAAATATCTTCATATCCTAACTAGCATTTACTATTGTCATTTTTTGGTTCTAGGGATTGAACCCAGGGCTATTCTAACTCTGAGATACAGTCCCGGCCCTATTTTATTTTTATTTTGAAACAGTCTCACTATGTTGCTGAGGCTGATCCTGTGATCCTTCTGTCTCAGCCTTCCAAGTACTGGGACTGTAGGCATGCCCCACCTTGCCTTGTCTTTTTGATTGCCAATATCATACCAGTTTTGATTTGTATTTCCCTAATAACTAATGGTAGTGAGCATCTTTCCAGTTGCTTATTGGCCATTCAAGTATTTTCTTTGGTGAAATGTCTATTCAGCTTTTATGACCATTTCTCTATTGTTCTATTTGTTTTGAGTCTACGTGTTAGGTATGGGGGATCCAACCCAGAGCCTCATGAATGCTAAGCAGATACTCCACCACTGAGCTATCTTCAAGCTCCTGTTTTTAAATTATTGAATAAAAATAGTTCTTTATATATTCTAGATAGAGCTCTTTATCAGATATTTGATTTTTAAATATTTGCTCAAAATCTCTGGTTTATCTTTTCACTTTCTTTTTTTTTGTGATACTGGGGATGGAACCCAGGTTTATGGTACCTCTGAGCTACACCCCCAGCCCTATTATTTTAGTCTTTATATTTTTGAAATAGGGTCTCACTGAGTTGCAAAGGGCCTCAGTAAGTAGCTGAGGCTATCTGCGAACCATGATCCTCTGGTCTCCACCTCCTGAATGCTGGGATTACAAGGGTGCACCACCATGTCTGGCTATCTTTTCACTTTCTTAATGGTATCCTTTGAAGCACAAAAGTTTTTAATTTTGATGAAGTCCTATTTATATATTTTCTTTTATCATTTGTGCTTTTGGTCTTATATCTAAGTTTTAACTAAGACTTTTTGTTTTTGGAAACAGAGTCTCACTAGATTGCTGAGAGTCTTCTTATATTGCTGAGGCTGTCATTGAACCTGTGATCCTCCTGTCTCAGCCTCCCAAGTATGGAATTACAGGAGTGTGCTACACCTGGCTTAAGGCAAGTTTTAGAATTGTTCTCTCACAAGCCGGGCGTGGTGGCGCATGCTTGTAATCCCCGCGTTTGGGAGGCAGAGACAGGAGGATAGCGCAGGTTCGAAGCCAGCCGCACTGGCTTAGGAGACCCTGTTTCCAAAAAATAAAATAGGTCTGGGAGTGTAGCCCGGAGGTAGAAGGGCTTTCAGGAACCCCAGTACCACCAAAGGAAAAAAAAAAAGAATTGTTCTCTCACTCTATTTAGTAGTATGTCTTAAACATATGTCTAGTCATTAACTGTAAATTTGCATCATTATCTTTGGGCTTTGGGCTTTGGGTTCTGAAAAAATAAAAAGAAGATAATAGAGCAGACTATTAAACATATCCAGTATGACTCTATTCATTCTTGGAGTTCTCCTACTTCTTTTTGGATAATCTCCTGTCTAGGTACCTCCCCTGTGGTTTATGAATAAATACTTAACTTGGATATTAATTTCACTGCAACATTAAATGTTTCAATGACTTGGCCACAAGGGTCAGTCTGAAATTATCTGTAGGATTAAATCCCTCCCTTCCAGATTCCATTGATGGGATGCTGATAAGGAACATATATTTCATGATCATTCAGAATTTGGCATCTGCTTTTCTTCCTGCATCTACTTCATTAAATAAAGCTGAGCAGGGCCTTGGAGAAGATTTGGCTTCAGTTTATTAAATTCAGTGTATTAAAGTGTATTAAAGTGTACATATGAGCCAGGTATAGTTGTGCATGCTTGTAATTCTAGTACTTGGGAGGCTGAGACAGGAGGATCTCACATTCAAAGCCAGCCTCGGCTACTTAGCAAGACCTTGTTTCTGAATAAAATAGGGCTGGCAATGTAGCTCAGTATCGCGTCCCTAAGGCTCTGACCAGCAGAGCCTAGGGAAGAAATAAACGAACGCCGACTCTGTTGATGATGCTTCCTCTTTAATGCTTCCTTTTCAATAATAATGCTGCTGCCAATGCGCACAGCAGGCAAAATATATATCAGTCTCCTAACCCCTCCCTCATCACTCCACCAACCCCAAGCTTCCCACAGCTAGGGCATGCGCATTTCTAACCCTCTCATAGGCGGGCTGGTGGTAGCACGAGGCGCTGTGTCACTGATCATCCATAGGACGCCTGATAGGGCTCACTGCGCAGGCTCAGGGCACTGCCAGCCTCGTGAGCCTCGTGACTTGGCTGCAAGCCTAGGCGCCATCTTGAATCCACGCTGGCAACAAGCCTGGGTGCCATCTCGGTCCAGCCTAGTGGGCCCCGACATCTCCCCCTTTTTGTTTTATTAAATATAAGGCTTGGGATCGTGCCTGTCTTAGGTTGTCGACCCTCAAGGATCATTCTTACCCGTCTTTGGGAGAACAATAGCATGATTGTTTCCCTGTCTTAGGTTGTTATGATCCCGGGGACGATCTTACCTGTTTTTGACTACTGATCCAGCATATTGAGCCAAACCTGAGGAGATGAGCCAACATCAAGGCTGCCATAGCTTGCACCAATATGCGCTGTTGTTGCAGTGTGCGTTGTCGAGTTCGCCTGATATATCCAACCAGGAAACAGCATGCTACCACCAGCAAGAATGCCCAGAATGCCATGCCACCCCAATCTTTTAAGAAACCCAATGTTCCATGTATCAACTCCATCCATTGTTGTACTGTGGCGACTTCTACACGGGTAGAATTAATTGCAACGATAGATGCTCGAAGCTCAATCATGGCGTGTTCAAATTCACGGCTCCAAGTTCCTAGAAGCATCTTGCTTAATTGACGAGACAAATTGCCTGCATGGGAGAAATTTTGATACTGCACATATGTTATACATAATCCAGATAATTTATGAATACATGGTACCATGGCCATTTGCCCCAGAATGTCAACCTGTTCTTGTAACAGGTCTACTCTTTGATTTACCATTAATATGCCAGCTTTAAGTTGCCCATTTATTTGAGCTTGCTGAGCCATGGCAGTAGCCACATGTGAGGATAGAGCATTCATAGTGGCTGCAGTATTTATAGATGTTGCCAAAGCGGCAGCAGCTGTAACTGCCGCGGCCACAGAGGCCACAATTACAGCAATAAGAGCAGAAATTCCAAAGTCTCTCTTTTCTCGTTTCAGCAAAACTGGAAGGGAATTTACATTCACTCATATTGGCCAAGGAACTGCTATAGGCAGTCGCATTGCTACTGCCCAAGGGTGCCTAGAAGCATTCCAGCAGAAAGTTAGAAAACAGGTATCAATAAAACAACCTAGACTATCATTAACCAAAGAACTATTAGAAACAAGCCAAAAAAATGGAGTAGTTACACAAACAGGAGTGGGCCCAAACGGGAATCGTGGTCCCATTGAACAATTTACCTTGACGCTAGCCTCAAAAGTATCGGAAAAATTTTGAGAATAGCTGCAATTTTTTACAGTTCCCCCTGAAATCATAGAAAAATGGTGGCAATAGTGAACACAAGTAAAGGAAGAGGGAAAGCAGAAATAATTCCCCAAAGATCTTTTTCACCCATCCCAATGTGAAACATTACCAACAGAGTTAGCAATATCCATTTGTTGCTTGGCATCTTCCATTGGCTCCTGTACATGGCGCACCAATCTTTCAGAAACCCAAATTGGCGAGTCTTTGTCCTGTGGGAAAACACACACCGACCCTCAACCCCACGTTAGCACTGGATCCAGACCATTCCATGCTCCTGTAAGAATATCTTTCCACATTGCTTGCCCTGCATAGCGCTCATGAGGCCTGTAATGTCTTTCTGCTGCCGTTCATCCATTGGCATCCAACGTTAAAAAATTTAGAATAAATAATATAAGATTTAGTTTATCTTTTGGTGTGCTCCATTGAGCCCCTATTCCCTTTTTTTGTTTTATTAAAGCAGACTTAATAGTGGCATGGGCTCATTCTACTGTGCCTTGGCCCTGTGGATTATATGGTAATCCATGATTTAAGTGTATAGCCATTTGGGCACAAAAATGAGAAAATCTCTGAGAAACATAAGCAGGTCCATTATCAGTTTTAATTTGGTGAGGGATGCCCCAGGCAGCAAAAGCCTGCAAACAATGGGAAATTACATGTTGGGCCTTTTCTCCAGTATGAGTAGAGGCAAAGATGACTCCGGAACATGTATCCACGGAAACATGTACATATTTAAGAGAGCCAAATTCAAGAACATGCGTGACATCCATTTGCCGTAGGTGAAGAGGTCGCAGACCTCGAGGATTTACTCCTGTAGTAGGCTGTGGCAATAATGTCAAACAATTTTTGCATTGCAATACAATGCGTCTAGCTTGTTCTTTAGTGATTTTAAATTTTAGTCTCAGCGTTTGGGAATTTACATGAAATTTATTGTGAAATTCTTGAGCCTGTAACACTTTGTCCTCATTTGAAAAAATAAGTACAGTTCGAGTATGAAAATCTGCAATAGCATTGCCTTCAGCAAGCGGTCCGGGAAGTCCTGAATGAGCTCGTATGTGGGTTACATAGAAGGAACATTTTCGGTTCCAAATATATTGTTGTAACTTAGCCAATAATAAAAGAATAGTAGATTGTCCCTTAATGTGTCCTACACATTCAAGGCTATTAAGTGCCTGTACTACATATAAGCTATCTGAAATTAAATTGAATGGAGTGGAATCATAGAGCATAAATACTTGAATCACTGTCAAAATCTCTACTGCCTGTGCTGATGAATGGGGAAAAAGAAAAGTTTGTGGATCTGAGCCCTCTTTGAATATCACTCCCATACCTCCTTTGGATCCATGTGTAAAAATATTTGGCGCTCCACAAATCGCTGCAGATCGAGTGATTTTAGGAAAAATAATAGGATGAGCCAAAACAAACCTGAGCCATGGATGTTGTGGATAATGATTATCGAATTGTCCTGTGGCCATTACATGGACAATAGCCCAGTCAGAATTGGTGGCAGCTAGAGTGGCAAGCTGTTCTTTAGTATATGGAGTGATGATAAGATCAGGCTGCATCCCAAATGCAGTCAGAGTTGCCTTTAGTGCCTTAATAATTATTTGTGCAACACAGGCTGGATACCATGGCAATACTTTTTTGGGAGAATGAGGGAGGTGTACCCACATTATGGGACCCTCTTGCCACAACACTCCAGTGGGTGTGAGATCTGTGGTAAGAATACATAAGAGCAGTTTTTTTCTGATAATCTATACGATCCACTTGTGCTTCAGATAATCTTTCCCCTACAAGTTGAATACATGTTCGCGCCTCAGGTGTTAAAGATCGCGAAGAAAGTAAATCTGAATCCCCTTTTAGCAAATCAAACAAAGGTTTTAGGTCAGCATTGCTAAGTCTGCAATATGGTCGAATGCAATTTATATCCCATAAAAGTTTTTGAAAATCATTTAAAGTTTGTAAATTGTTCACCCTCAAGCTAACCTTAAGAGGACGAATAATAGTATCTTTTAATTTGGTGCCAAGGTATTGTTTAACATTTCCCTGTTGTATTTTTTCTGGAGCTATAATTAAGTTCCATTGTTTAAGACATAGTATAGTTTTTATAAGCATTTTGTCCAAAATTTCTGGGGTTTTAGCACATAATAAAATATCATCCATATAATGACAAATCATGGAAGAGGCAAATACTCTCCTAATAGATTGTAGGGCTTTACATATATTTGGCACAACGTGGGATTATAGGCCATACCCTGTGGTAGCACTGTCCATTCATATCTTTGATCCACCTGCTGATAGTTAATGGATGGTATTGTAAAAGCAAATCGAGGGGTATCTGCAGGATGCAGTGGGATAGAGAAGAAACAGTCTTTGATGTCCAACACAACAGTGGGCCAATTGGCAGGGAGGGCTGATATGACTGGTAGCCCCAATTGCACTGGCCCCATGATCTCTATACTATTATTTACTGCTCGGAGATCATGTAAGAATCTCCATTTACCTGATTTCTTTTTGATAACAAAAATAGGGGTATTCCATGGAGATGTGGAGGACTGTAAATGTCCTGCCGATAACTGCTCCTGTACCAGCTCGTGGGCTGCTGTAACTTTTTCTTTAGGAAGAGGCCACTGAGAGACCCACACTGGCACATCTGTTTTCCATTTAATCTTTAATTGTTCGGTGGCCCCATAGAAAAACCCAGTCCTCTTTTATCTTTAAGATTGTTTCTTCCCATCATGGGAACAGGGGACTTTTGACCTTGCTCAAATCGGCCAAGCCCACCTGTCCCTAAATAGCCTGCATCATGCATAAGTTGTTGACTTTGAGGGCTATATACAGATTCAGTAGTCAATTTTACTCCCATTTGTTGTAAGACATCCCGACCCCACAAGGATACAGGAAGCTCCAGAACAAAAGGTTGGAATGTCCCTGTATGACCTTCTTGATCTGTCCAATTAAGGTGAACAGCACTGCAGCTTGGACTATTTGCATATCCTAACCCCTTAAGTAATTGATCTGTCTGTTATAATCCCCAATCTTTTGGCCATTCAGATAATCTAATGATACTACGGTCTACACCTGAGTCCAAGAGACCCCAAAAAGAGACTCCCTGTATAGTGAGTTGACACATGGGATGTGACCCCATATCCATAGTGAGCCATGCTCCAGGAGGACCTGTAGAACCAAAGCCCTTATCTTTTCTTGCCTGTCTTTGACTAGGAAAAAGAGAATGTTTACTAGGCAACAGAATTATCTGAGCAATGTGGTCCCCATCATTTATAACAGAAATCCCACGAGGGGAAGAAACTAGTATTTTCACATTGCCTGTGCAGTCCTGGTCAATAACTCCTGGATGCACCACTAGACCCGATAAGGTAGTGGAACTTCGGCCTAGAAGCAGTCCTACAGTATTAGAAGGAAGGGGTCCATGAAAATCTGAATCTACTTTTTGAACTCCCATTTCAGGGGTTAATATGAGTCGGGTGGTGGCAGAGATGTCCAATCCTGCACTCCCTGGGGTTGCTCTCCGTATGGTGGGAGAGGCTGCTGAAATCGAGGCACCTGCCTCATCTGTGGTCCTGCATTCCCTGTCTCCTGTTGAATTGCCCCATACATTTGAGGGCCCTGAGGCACAGGGCCCCTCTGCCCGTTTTTTGGCCTAGCACTTGATTGCAGTGGGGGAAGAGGCTTTCCATCTACATCCCATCGAGATCTGCACTCTACAGCCCAATGATTGCCTTTTCTACACCGAGGACACAGATTTGGAATCCCCTGGGCTGGTCTAGAAGATGCTCCAGAATTAGTCTGTATACAATCTCTTTTAAAGTGTCCTGGTTGACCACATCAGAAACAATTCCCTGAACTGCCTCTCTGCTTTTGATTGTAAGGCTTGCCCTGCAAGCCAGCAACAATGGCAGCAGCTATGGCTTGTCCTTGTATGACAGAGTCAGTTATGTCTCTGCATATCTTGAGCCATATTTCTAGGCCCTTATTTTTATAGGGACGTATTGCATCCTGACAAGGCTTATTGGCTTGCTCATAAGCTAGCTGTTTAATCAATGGCATGGCAGCGTCCACATCAGGGAAAACCCGAGAAGCTGTTTCCACAAGCCGTGATAAAAAATCAGCAAAAGGCTCATTGGGTCCTTGAGTAACTTTTGACAAACTGGCTCCTAAATTACCTGTCCCTGATAACATCTTCCATGCCCTTAATGCTGCTTGATTAATTTGCCCATACACCTGCTGTGGGTACCCATTTTGATTATTAGCAAATGGTCCCTGTCCCATTAACATATCCAAATTCCAAGCAGGTTGCCCTGTCTGAGCATTAACACGAGCTTGATCAGAGCAATATTCTATATAGGCTGACTTCCAATTAAGATAGGCTCCACCAGACAGTACAGCCCTGCACAAATTCATCCAATCATTTGGAGTCATGGAGTGCAGATACCAGCAAAAGCCACGCCCTCTCAGCATCTGCATTATTATTATTCATGCAGTCCATAGGCAGAATCTCAAAGTGAGAAATAAGCCCCGAGAGAAGGTGTGGTCGCTGGCCAAAAGCATTCTCCACTTTTAGATATTCTTTCATAACTATTATTCTTCTAGTATTCTTTTAACTCTCTATATGAATTGCTCCGGTGGTATAAGATCAGGACTGTGAGAGAAACTGAGTCCATGGAAAATAAAATTTCTAGTAATTTGTCCAAACCTCTAAATGCCTTTGGTTTTGTTCAGATAGTAAGAGAACTTAGTTAGAGATTAGATGCAGTGGTAATGTTCTAGTCAGCAATTATAAACGCAGATTTCCTTTCAATCTCTGACCTTCAACCTAATTACTAACTAACCTAGAGGGGGAGGCGACCCGATGCTTCCATTTGCCTCTCTTTATGATCCTGCCCAGATACGGGAAGACAAACGTTGGGTGTTACATCAAAGCAACCCAGTTTATGAGCAACTGATACTGCCCAATACAATGGAGCTGAAGGCTAAGAAGATCCCTGACCTTTACACCCAGTATGAGCCCTGCCCGAGATGGGAGGGGCACCACGTGGCCCAGGAAAGGATATTGCAAAGGGTCTGGGACAGAAATATGGATTATTTATAAGATGAATAGGTTTCTAATAAGCCTATTGTTTGGGAAAAAGTGTTTCACAGCTAAGGAAGTATATCTGACAACTAAATCTAAAAACTTCATGGTATTTTTGGTGTTTGTCTGCCAAACTGTGTTGTGAGTTTCCTTAAGCTTTCAGATTTAGAAGGTGAGATGCCAACACCTGAAGAAACTCTATCACATCCACCTGAATCACCACATCTCCCCACACTTGCTATACAGACTGAGCCCAAAAGATGGAAAGTTCCAAGAAAGTTAAAGAGGATTCCCTGAGAAGCCTCCAAGCCTTGGGCGTGCCCGTTTCTTCTGGAAGATTGCCCTTTGGAACTGCTTGTCTGCAAGATCAGGGAGAAGATCCGGAGTTAATCTCTTGAAAGCCAAAAGCCAGCTGAAAGCCAGACTAGTTTTTTTTTTACCTCTGTTTACATGTCATTCACTATTGTTTCACAGTGATTGCATTCACTTCCTTTTCTCTTATTATTAACTTTACTGGTGAAGGGTATAAATTTTTCGGGGTTCTTGTAATAAAGTGTCATTAGCTCAAAAGGCTCTTGTCCATATCACATTCTTCCCAAGAGCGCCGTCATTAGGGACTTAAAGAAATTTAGTCCCTAAAAGGGAAAGAATCACTGCAGATAAGAGGCTGCAGTATTTCACTCTATCCTTCCCCATCTTTGCTGAGATTCTCGATCGCGAGTGGACTCGCACCCTGATTAGACTGATTTGGCCTTCGGCAGGTGGCGCCCTGAACGTGGGTTGGTATCAGATCGAATCCATAAAGGTAAGCTAAGCTATCTCTCCTCTTTATTTCTTTAAAAATTTTCAGGCGAAGGATAGATTCTCGTCGAGTGGTGCAGACTCACCAATAAAGCTTATCGGTCAAGGATGAGTAAAATACTAATAAGTTGGAAAATTATGGGGCAAAATTGCTATAAAGTATCAATAATATGCATTCCTTGGCTTCCAGAGGAAGGAACTCTAAAGAAAGAAATATGGAACATCCATGTCTATTACGAAAGCCTGTTGGCTAGAGGAGAAACATCTCCCCCTAATGGTGGGTCATTTAGTCTTTAATTAGAATTACCATTCAACAAATTGATGGCACGATTTTTGATATAGGAAAGTGAAACTAAAAATTGCTTCATGTATATAAATTGTCAGAGGAAAATCTAGATCATGCTAAAAATCAGAAAGCTATATTTGCATAAAAAAGCCCAGGAAATAAAATTGGAATGAGTGCCGTGGCGCCAGCGCTCTCTTCCAATTTTTGCCCCTGTGGCAGAAAGAAAAAATATAAAATAACCATATAACCTTTTGAACAAAGAGTGGATCCAGTCCTGCCAAAACTTAGGTCTTTTAAATCTTGGGACTAGCTTTCACCTTTCCTGTCGCTTTTAATCCTGATCTGCTGCAGCAAACTCATTGGAGAGGGTTTAACTTTGATACTATCTCTTCTTTCAAAAAAGACATGCATGCTTTATGGTCTTATTTCTAATTACTGCATTGAATTCTTACACTCTTGAGCAGAGAACTGGATCCTTTGTGGCTTCTGTACAGTAACAGGTCCTTACAGGACAATAATATTTGCAATGGCAAATGTGCCTCAGTCAGAAGGCAAAACAAATTATTTTACTGAAATTTGAGTTTAATTAGACATAAAGACTCAGGTCAGAAATGTACAACTGCGGCAGCCGTATTGGATTCAAGAAGCTGCTGTTATGAATTGGCAAAAAAACTGAAATAGAAACAGGAAATCCATCTACAAAAATTTTACAGAGACCCACCGAAGAATATAGTCCTTTTAATTAGAAACTGCAAGATTCTATTATAAATAAAAAACAAATAAAAAGAGCAAAACAAAATAAAAAGCTAAAAAGAATGCAAAATTGTCAGAAATGTTAGACAACTAGTTTTCAATAATATTAATAAAGATTGTCAAGTGACTATTCAGCTCATTAATAAAAGCAGAAATTTAAATTATATGAAAGTATGAAACAACATAGAAATAGTAAGACATAATGCCCAGATAGGTGCGATTGAAATAAAAAAGTATGCAAAACTATTCACATGAATAAACAAAAGTGTTCTAATTATGGAATAAACAAAAGTGTTCTAATTATGGGAAGCTAAGATACATAAAATATATAAAGTTCAATAAAAGAAATGCAAGTAAAATAAGATGGACAGAAGGGAGAAAAAACTCCCTAGAATAAGCCCTAGTTATAAATTGGGGAAATATTTGAATAAATACATGAATAAAAAATAAATGTGATCTAAATTTGGTAAGGACGAAAGCAAATTACAAAAATCAGAAAAACTAATAGGCAAGTGTTCTCTCAGCCATAAGTAAGATGAGAGATAATTTTCTAAAACAGGAGTTTAAAGAAATATAGTCCTCTCCTGCAACTTTGTCAGACATACCGACACTCACTGTGTCCAGGCAAGGGAGTGCTGCTAAGATTTACCAGCTCCTTATTCTCAACAATAATCAGTTATAATCTTCATAAAATGAATCTTGGAAATGTGGGCCTTATTCCAAAAAATACTGTAGGGTTAAATTCTGGTTGTAGCAGCAACAAAAGTAATTTCTGTCATGATATATGTTTCCAATAATATAGAGATAAAGAAAAATATCACTTAATTGCTAACCCTTCCCCATACCTGACCTAATACCAAAAATAACAAAAACCCATAAAAACAGTGAAATATAAAAACAAATTAATGTCTTATAGACCCTGGAGAAAAGATTTTAAAGCAAAATACAGAAATTTAAAGCATTTCTTTCTTTAATTTTGTAACTTTACTGAGAAATAGCTCAGAATATCAGTTTTGTTCCAAGTAATAAAATTAATAACATAATTTGGATTATAAAATTCCTGCTTTAATAAAAATTCCTTAAACAGTAAATAAGTAAAAATAATAATAAATAATAAAAAATGTTAATTGATCTAAGAAATGTTACTAAAGTTCTTAGACTCATGAAGGCATTATACTCCAAGATTAAAAAATTATTATAATTAATTTAAAAAATTGTATCTCTTCAAAGTTGGTCAAAGATTTGTTTTTATTCTTCTCTTCTTTAAATAATGTTTAGCCTACAAAATAATTTCAGTGAAATGTTCTGCCACGAGAAATGAAAAATTCTCCGACCTTGTGTCAAAAATTTGTAGACAAGGCAGTTTTAAAAATTAGAACAAAATTTCAAATGCTTATATAGTTCATTATATGGATGATATTTTCCTGGCTCATTCTTGAAATTCTTAAACATTTGCTTCAGCAATTAACTAAGTATGGCCTTCAGATAGCACCTGATAAAGTTCAACAACATAGGCTTATAAATTACTTAGGAAAAGTAATATATGATGAGTGCATAATGTCTCAAAAGATGCACATTAGATTGGATAAAATAAAAACATTAAATGATTTGCAAAATTGTTAGGGAATATAAATTGGGTTAGACCTTACTTGAGAATTACCACAGGTGATTTGCATGTTTTGTATAAAGCTCTTAATGGAGACCCAAATCCTAAATCAAAAAGGAAATTAACTCCAGAAATGTTACAGGCATTGACTTTAGTAGAAGAGAGGTTGCAGAAAGCTAAAGTCAAGCAAATAAATTGTGAGAAGCAATGGGATTTTTTGATATTCCCTACCACTTATACTCCTACGGGGTGTTTGTGGCAGGAAGGTGTGCTAGAATGGATACATTTGCCTCATACACAAGTAAGAATGGTGGCTTCTTATGTTTTGTTGTGTAGTCAATTAATTATTAAAGCCAGAAATAGATCAAGAGGAATATTTGGAACAGAAATGCATAATATTGTGATTCCATATACTAAACAACAGTTTGAAACATTATTGCAAAATGATGATGATTGGGGTATTGCTTTACTGAATTATTTTGGAGAAGTTAAATTCCATTTACCAAAACATCCTTTATTAAAATTTGCCAGAGAAGTTCAATTTATTTTTCCAAACACTGTTTCTGTGGAACCTTTAAATGAGGCTGTTACTATATGTACTGATGGATCTTCAAATGGAAGGTCTGTGGTCTATACACCAGACCACCCACCCATAATTCATCATAGTGCAGAGTTTTTTGCTCAGCAAGCAGAAATTTATGCTGTAATATTAGCTTTAAAACATTGGGAGCAGAAGATTAATTTGTATACAGATCCAAAGTATGTGGTTTCAATATTTCCTGCTATAGAAACAGCTCTGTTGTCTGGACATTCAAAAATTATTATACACACTGACTTTGAAATTTGGGGCATTTACTGTCCACATGTGTTCTTAGAGAGTTTTGGGCCACTAAAAAATTATTTATGTTTGATTTAAATGGGAACTTCTAATACAAAGATATAGTCTTACAGGGTATAGAGGCTTTAAACTAAAATTCCTTTGTATAATTGAAAATTTAATATTAGACTGATACAGCTCAATTTTCATCTTTAGCCTAAACTGTTATAACAAGTCATAGCTTTTCTAAGTGCAGATGCTTGTGTTTTAACACTTGGTATTAAGTAGACTAAGAGTCAGTTTTGTCTGACCAGAGGTCAATGTTTAAAGCAAAATTATAACTCTAGCCTAATGGCTCGGAGATATAGATTTTATTGTTTGGCCTACAAATAAGGGCTTATTTTGATACTGGATTAATTCTGGACACTCAATCTCCAGCAGCTTTTTGTTCTTAAAATAAGAAACTTTGTTAAACGTTAAATGAGTAAAACACCTTAGTTCATGTGGTATAAATTGCTAAAGGTTCATTTGAAATTTCAAAATTGTCACTGAAAGATTAACATTCCTTGGTTTATCATATTGCCTTCCTGGCAATAGATGCTTAAATTATAATGTCATTCTAAAGGTTTATTTTATAAAAATGATGGTTCAACCCACTGATTGGTTATTAAAAGAGATAATTTAGTGGGTAAACATAAGTAAACAAAAAATGTCTACATCTGTAACTAAATGTATCTAAAATTAAAAACTAAATAGAGCATATGACAGGAAACCATATATATATATTCAATTGTTAAGGCAAAAGAAAAATCATTATTTTTCACCTCATCAAGCTTTACATCATGCTTTATTTATATTAAATCATCTAAATACCAATGATCAAAATCACACTCCCATGCAGAGACATTGGGAGGAAATGTCTTTGGCTAAACAGCCACAGGTGCTTTAAAAGACCTCCATGGGGCCTGGAAAGGGCCTGATAACCTCGGGGAGAAGGATGTGCGTATGTTTTTTCCACAGAATGCAGAATCACCCATCTGGATTCCAGACTGGCTCACGAAGCCTTTCCAGGTGAGAGCGACAGCAAGAATAGGAGACAGCAAAGGAGGATGAAAAAAACATGATGCTGACTTTTAAACAATTCAATCTTTCCCCTACACAGGCAAGAGCTACAAGGGAGGCAAGTCCCCCGACCTGGGGTCAAATTAAGAATCTCACTAAGAGAGCAGAAGAAGCTGTAGCTGCAGCAGGAAAGACTGTTACAGTGGAAAATATGTTTTTAGCAATGTTAGCAATTATTTATTTGCAGGTACCTAATGCGGAGGGAGTCAGCTATTGGACTTATGTACCTGACCCTCCTATCCTACATCCTGTGGGATGGGGAGACAGTGATATTATAAAGGTTACAACTAATAATAGTAATATCTTAGGAGGTATAGAGGATGCTTCTACTCTACAGGTATCAGGAATAATAAATTATGAGGGAATGTCGGATACTACTCCGATTTGTGTCACCATATCAGGAAGATCACCTACAGGGTGCCTTCCCTTAAATTACAGAACATTTCTAACTGATGCTCCTGATTATGGAAACAATGACCAGACAAAGCGTCTGATTTGGGAACTGGAAATGATGATGTCTGTCAGGCATGATTTAATTAAGCTCCAGATAGCCAATGTCCCAGGTGGGAGAGCCCCTTCGGCATTGGCCTTAAGAAGATCCTGATCCACTGAGGAGTGTTAACATATCCTTCCTCTAAAAACCACGGAGCTACAGTTTTAACTGTGCTAAGAAAATTTTCTAAAGTGGCTGCTTTCACTTTCACTCCCCCCTTAGACAGAATGTTACGAAGAGCCTCTTTGACCTTCATGGTAGCAACCTTAGACCCCATGATAAGTTTTACTTCGTTGCAAATTCCTGAAAACCTATCATCGCAAATTCCTGCAAACCTATTGTCGCAAATTCCTGCGAACCTACACAGCGCTGTCCCTCGCTTATCCGCAAGCCTTATCTTATTTTATCACTTACCTGCGAATTTTTTGCTACGTTGCTTTTTTTCCCCCTCTCTCCCGGGTCTCGGCGCCACTTATCGCGTCCCTAAGGCTCTGACCAGCAGAGCCTAGGGAAGAAACAAACGAACGCCGACTCTGTTGATGATGCTTCCTCTTTAATGCTTCCTTTTCAATAATGCTGCTGCTGCTGCTGCTGCTGCTGCTGCCAATGCGCACAGCAGGCAAAATATGTATCAGTCTCCTAACCCCTCCCTCATCACTCCACCAACCCCCAGCTTCCCGCAGCTAGGGCATGCGCATTTCTAACCCTCTCATAGGCAGGCTGGTGGTAGCACGAGGCGCTGCATCACTGATCATCCATAGGACGCCTGATAGGGCTCACTGCGCAGGCTCAGGGCACCGCCAGCCTCGTGAGCCTCGTGACTTGGCTGCAAGCCTAGGCGCCATCTTGAGTCCACGCTGGCAACAAGCCTGGGTGCCATCTCAGTCCAGCCGAGTGGGCCCCGACAGCTCAGAGGTAGAATTTTCCTGGGTTCAGTACTCAGCACACACACACACACACACACACACACACACACACACACACACATGCTCTCACACACAAGTGTAAATATAAAAAAATGAAAGTAAATAGTGGATAACAGCAGTTGGCGTGTGTTTTAACAGAAGACTTTAAGGGACTGGGATACCCCTGAGCAAAATAATGGTTATCAAGAGGTTCCCAACCCAGCATGGTGGTGCATGCCTGTAATCCCATGGGAGGTGGGGACAGACGGATTTTACTTTTGAGATTAGCCTTAGCAACTTGGAAAGACCCTCAGCAACTTACTTCCTTAGACCCTGTTTGAAGGAGGGGCATATCTCAGAGGTAGAATGCTCCTGGGTTCAATCCCCAGTTACACACACACACACACACACATGCCCAAATGAGAGGATGGTTGTATCCTGGTCTTTGTTAGGAGTAGAACTTCAGATCTGTGCTGGCTTCAAGGGTAGGGTGTGAGGTATTGAATAAAGCTAGAAGCTTCTTCAGGAAATAATGTTCAGATAGCTAACTCTAATGGAGAAAATCCACACTGAGGGGGAAAGGGCCTGTGTGAGAAGCCTCAGAATTGGAATAGGAAAGGCAGCTTGGAGGATTTCAGAGGCCAGTGCTGAACATGCAAGACTTCTGAGAGAGACAGCTCCTGGACAGCCCTTTCCATGAGAAGCCAAGTGGTGGTGGCCATGCTCCTTTGGAGAACTAACCCCCTGTTGTTGTGGCCCAGAAAGTGCAGAGAGAGAGGGCAGGGATCTCAAAGCAAAGAATGCTTGGACATAAGACACTTCAGGCCACTTGCTGGTGCAGTGGCAGAAATTAACAAGATTTGTTAGAGTTTGAAAATCTAGGGTGCTGTTTTCAGGCCTTTGAAGCTGGTTATCGAGTTTGTATTGGGGCCAAACAGTGTTGCAGTAAAAAATGAGGTGGTGGGCCATAATATAATCCTGAAGTCCCAGAGCAGAGAGGGACTTGAGAGGCAGGAGGGAGGGGAATGGATCTGAGGGAGGTTTACTGAAGGAAGAGCCCATGTTAGGGAGAGAAAGAGGAGAAAGAGAAATATGAAAGCAAGATGCCAGAAGAGGACCAACAGGGCAGGCAAGAACCTTGACGGGAGGAGGCCTCTGTCTCTTGAGGGAATCCCCATGCAAGAGAAGTAGGCTCCTGAGAATGCCCAGGTCACCCAGACCAAACATCCCTGGCTGGATGAGGGGTGCCCAACATATGCCAAAAGGAGACTACTGGCACACCATCCATGGTCAGAAAGGAGGAGTTAGAAAAGCAAGGAGGTCCACAGGTGATGAGTGTGGGGCCGGGTAGCGAAAAGGACCAAGGACTGGAGTGGCCTTGTGGTCCAGGGACGTCGGGCCCTCTTGGGCTTCAGCACCAGATATAAGATGATCAGTGTGACCCAAAAGACAAGAGACCCCAGAGGCCAGTACAATTAGGGAAAGTTGATTGCAGGTGAAGTTAATCTGCCAGATGTCTCATGCAGGAGAGCAGCAACACTGAGGGGACATGAAAAATTTTAATATCAGTGGAGCAAGGAGGGGGTAGTGCCTGGTTTGGAGAACAGAGGGACTCAGTTGCTCATAGGCCATGAGGGCTGCTTTCATGGTCAAGGTTGGAATTTCCCTCTTATGATTGTTTTGTTTCTGACAATTGCTCCTGAGACTGTGTCAGACTGCCCTGCATTATCATGGTGCGGCTGTGCTATGAACCTACTCAGCTGTGGCTGTGAGGCCCACTGGGCCCCACGCAGCCTCCGACCTAACACTAAGGACTTCAATTTTTTTCCCTCAGGGTAAATAATAACCTAGCCAGCCATGGTGGCACACAGCTATAATCCTAGTACTTGAGAGGCTGAGACAGGAGGACGGCAAGTTTAAGACTATTCTCAGCAACTTACTGAGGCCTTCTGAAACTGAGTGAGATCTGTGCTGCCATTGGAAAATTGCTCCAGTATTAATTTCCAAAATGTAAAAATCAGTCAGTCTGGTTGCTGCACAGGCACTCAGGCAAAGACAGGCGGCTGCTGTTACACTGCAGAGCTCCACACTCTCTCTGCCCTTTGTTCTAATGACTAATCTATATTAAGAATGTAAAGGAACTTAAGGCCCTTTAGCCTCAAAAGCCCTAGAGACAATTGAAGCCTTTAGTCCTAAAAATATGTAGAGGCAATCAGTGCCTCTGTTTACCCCTCTCCTTTGTGACTTGGCCTGGGTATAGGACTAAAGCCAGGGGCAGTCTACCTCCAAGGTATACTCAGTCTGTTATGGTGTGGGTGGTCATATCACCCACCAAGTCATGAGTTCTTCCTCTTGATGGTCAAAGAATTAATCACTGGGAGGCTCAGTTGAAATGTAAGGTGAGGCAGGATTTACTGCAAAAGTGAAAGAAACACACACACACACACACACACACACACACACACAGAGAGAGAGAGAGAGAGAGAGAGAGAGAGAGAGAGAGAGAGAGAGAGAGAGAGAGAGAAGCTTATATAAACTATCTCTACCCCTTTTCCCAGCCTGGCTGTTATCTTTGCTTATACCAGCATAAATTATGGGTGCCTGCCTTAGCCTGCTTTGTCAGCATCCACGTAAAAGGATAGTGTTTCTTCTCAAATCCGGTTCTCAAGCTCACTGCCTTCTAAGTTTTAACCTTTTTATTTCCTACTAAATTCATCAGTAGGCAAATATGTTCTTTAGCCTGTTCTTTGTTTTGATATCACCTGTGTCACGTGAGAGGGTGCAGTGTCCTTTGTTAATTCTCTAACTTCTCTGTGGGCCTGTTACTTTGGGTCTTATCTTAGGCTGTCAGGAAACTTTCTGTCTGCCTTTGGAGTAGGGCAGTGAAGAGAACTTCCTGTTTTAACCCTTCAGATGTTTGTTCTGCTTTAGGACAGAGAATGGAATGAAATTATTTACCCATTCCTAGATCACAGACCTACTTAAATTGTGTAGGCTGGCCTCAAAATGTGATCCTCTGTCTTGACCTCCCATACCAGGACTACAGACCACCACCACCACCACCATGTTAGTTTTTAATGTCTTCACTTTTTTAGAGTTTTACTTGCCTGCAGTCTAAGTGAAGTTGCCTTAAAGGCAAGGAGCTAGTTTTGTGCTTTTAAGTGAGAAGAGCAAGGAAGGGTTATGTAGACTGGAAAATCACCACTAGGAAGAAGAAATCTTGGGAGCAAACATGGGTGTAGGAGTGTAAACATGAGGAACAGCCCTACCCACACCTGAGGATCTTATTTATTCACATAAATGTAGGGGCCTTTTTTTCTGACTTTCAGCCTTATAATTAACTCTTAAACAAGAAACCACTTTCTGAGTTGGCTGCCGCAAAGTTCTGCTTATGGAATTCAGAGTCTGAGTGTTGCAGGGGCCAAGGGAGATAGAGGACCCCACAGGGTACCTTCAAGGAGAAGGCAGCCTCCTTGATGCAGAAGCTCTGGCAGTTTGACACTCCAGAGAGCTCAGAGTCAAGCTCTGAGTCTCCTAGTGGCAGTGCCCAACAATGGCAGTACCCTTGGTGTTTCCAGCTGTTGCAAACCAACGTAGTGGCTGGTGCAGCAGGACAGTTGCTCTGTCCTCTTGGTTCAATTTAGGTAAGTTATATATGCTTAGAAATGCATCTATTTCTTCCATGTTTTCCAGTCTATTGGAACATAAGTTTTCAAATTAGTTTCTCATAATCCTTTGAATTTTCCCACTGTCTGTGGTGATGTCTCCCTTTTCATTTCTACTTTCATTCCACTGTGGCCTGAAAAGATGCAGGGAATTATATTACATCTTTTGAATTTGCTGGTGCTTGCTTTATGGCCCAGGATGTGATCTATTTTGGAGAAGGTTCCATGAGCTGCTAAGAAGAATGTGTATTCTGCTGTGTTTATTTTGGAGAAGGTTCCATGAGCTTCTAAGAAGAATGTGCATTCTGCTGTCCCTGGTTGAAATATTCTGTATATGTCTATTAGGCCCATTTGGTTTATAGTTTTCTTTAGTTCTGAAGAATCTTTACTCATCTTTTGCCTTGAATATCGATCTAGTGGCATAAATGATGTGTTAGCAATTTTAAAAATTCAAATCTTCTTTTGTTTTAGTTAGGTTGATCAGGGGTTTGTCAATCTTAACAATCTTTCAAAGAACCAGCTTTTTGTTTTGTTGATTCTTTGAAATGTTTTTATTCTCTATTTCATTTATTTCTGCTCTGATTTTAATAATATCCTGCCTTCTGCTGGCTTTTGGATTAGACTGTTGCCGTTTTTCTCGGTCCTTGAGATGTGTCATTAGGTTGTTAACTTGGCAACTCTCTGTTTTTCTTATGTGGGCATTCAATGCTATAAACTTTCCACTTAACACCACCTTTAAAGTGTCCCATAGATTTTGATATGTTGTGTCTCTATTTTCATGTAATTCCAGGAATTTTTTTATTTTTCCTTTTTCTTTCTGATCTTACCCACTCCTTATTCAATAGTGTATTATTCAATATCCATGTATTTAAATAGTTTCTTTTGGTCTTCCTGTTGTTGATTTTTACTTTCATTCCATTGTGGCCTGAAAAGATGCAGGTAATTATATTACATCTTTTGAATTTGCTGGTGCTTGCTTTATGGCTCAGGATATGATCTATTTTGGAGAAGGTTCCATGAGCTGGTTAAAATATTCTGTATATGTCTATTAGGCCCATTTGATTTATAGTTTTCTTTAGTTCTGAAGAGTCTTTACTAATCTTTTGCCTTGAAGATCAATCTAGTGGTGTGAGTGGTGTGTTAAAGTTTCCCAATATTATTGTATTTGGGTCTATTTGAGATTGGATGTCCTGAAGGGTTTGTTTTACAAATGTGGGTGCATACCCATACTTGGGGCATAAACATTTGCTATCATTATATCTTCTTGGTGAATTGTTCCTTTTAATAAAAGGAAGTGTCCTCCTTTGCCTTTTCTGATGTGTTTAAGCTTAAAGTCTGTTTTGTTGGATATGAACGTTGCTACCCCTGCCTGTTTTGGGTCTCCATTAGCATGATATATATTTTTCCATCCTTTAACTTTCAGTCTATGAATGTCTTTGGTTATAAGGTGAGTTTCTTGCAAACAGCATGTATTTGGGTTGTTTTTTTCCTTCAGGTATGGAGATGGAACCCAGGGGCATTTGACCTTCGAGGTACACCACCTTTCCTATTTTTTATTCTTTATTTGAAACAGGGTCTCACTAAATTGCAGAGGGCCTCACTAAGTAACAATGATCCTCCAGTCTCAGCCTCCCAAATGCTGGGATTGCAAGCATGTGCCACCAAGCCCGGCTTGGATTATGTTTTTGAATCCACATTGCCAGTCTATATCTTTTAATTGGTGAGTTAAATCCTTTGACATTCAGAGTTAGTAATAAAATATGATTTTTGTTTCCTGCCATTTTGTGTTCTATCTTCTGTTTGATACAATGTTATTTCTTCTTTACTTATATGCCCTGCTGATCAATTTCATCTCTTTTCTGGTTCTGAAATTTGCTTCTTTTTTCTTCTTTATGGTGTATGTCTTAAATAACTTTCTCTAGTGTTGGCTTTGTATTTATGAATGTCTTGATTTTCTGCTTATCTTAAAACACTTTTATTTCTGTATCAATTTTAAATGATAACCTTGCTGGATATAGCAGTTTTGGCTGGAAGTTGTTTTCTTCCAGGGTCTGGATTACATCATACCAGTCTCTACTGGCACTCATGACTTGGGTTGTAAAGTCTGGGGCAATTTTTTTCCCCTATATGTCACCTGTTCTTTTGTTCTCACTGCTTTTAAGAATCTTTCCTTAGCCTCTATATTGGTCATTTTTATTATTACATGGTGTGTGGAGGTCCTTCATTGATCTTGTCTTAACGGTGTTCTGTATGTCTTCTGAACATGTATGTCCAAGTCTCTTTCCATGTTTGAAAAATTCTCTGAAACTATCTCTCTGTAGAGATTATGAATACCCTTGGTCTGTACCTCTATCTTTTCTTCAATGCCTTTTATCCATAAGTTAGGATGTTTCATGTTGTCCCATAGCTGTTGGATGTTTAGGTTTTTGTTGCCGTAATGACTTCTGTATGTTGTTGACTGTGCCTTCAGTTTTGAATGAACTGTCTTCTGTCAATGATATTCTATTTTCCACTTCATCTAATCTTCCAGAATGTCTTTATATTGCTGTATTCATTTCATTTATTGACTCTTTAATTTCATTCCAGACCTCTTTCTGATTCTTTCTTAGTGTCTCTATTTCCTTTTTTATTTTCTATACACTTGATTTGAGGCCTTTCATCATATTGAAGATCAGGATTCAGAATTCTCCTTCTCACATTTCTTGTAGGCCAGTATTCGTGATTTCCCTTATTTCCTCACTGTTCCTAGTTTTCATAATTTCAGGATCCTCAGGATTATTTTTCTGATGTCTTGGCATCTTCTTTTCTTGTGTGTAATTCTTTGGATAATCTGTCTGATCCAATCTTAGCAGTAGAAGTTCAGAGGTGTCAGCAGTTTTGTGCATGGGTAAGCAGTGCTTTTTTCAATGGTGAGGGTTGGATAAGGTGAGGAGCTGGGGTAATGGGTAGAGGAGTAATATAAAGTAGGGGATATGATTAAGTTGAGTAAGGATTTAAGTAAAATAAGGTAGTATCTGGTTGAGAATGAGAGGTTAGATAGCTTTCTTATAGTTAGTAGTGTACTTAGGTATGGAGATATGAAATAGCTTGAATATAAAAGAAGGAGATACATTAAGGGGAAAACAGTTTTGAGATAAGAGAGTAGATAGGCTTGAGTAAGGAAGTTTGTAAAAGGAATGGGGGAAAGGAGCAAACAAACATGCATAAAGTAACAAAACAAATCAAAGAAAAAAAAGTATAGAAAAAAAAGAAAGAACAAAATAAAGAACAAAAGAAAATGAACAAAAAGAATTATTGACAGTGTGAGAGAAAAACAAAAACAAAAACAAACACATAAAACACAGCAGTCCTGCTAATTTACATATATATGGTCTAGGCACATATAATATCTGTATATCTGTTCACTATGCTAGATTCTGGAGTATATTCCAGTGTCTCTCATTTGCTCTGTAACCTATTGTCAGTTTTTAGAGCCACTTTATAAGTGTTTGTGTTCCATGCTTTCCATCCCTGTCTCTGCACTCTCTGCCCTGGGCTTTATGATCTCAGGACTTGTGCTCTGCACCTTCCCACCCTGGGCCTGTGCCTCTCTACCCATTCCCAGGGGGCATCCAGTGTCATCTTGGAACAATCCCCTATTACCCTGTGCAGGTACCACACCTTGAGTAATATGCCTTTCCTGTGTCTCTGGAGGTTCTAACTGGACTAACTTCAGAATAGGCCACCAGGTCTTAGCCCCTCAGGGTCTTGTGGCTGCTCTTGCTGGTATTCTGCCTCCTCCAAATAAGGAGTAATGCAAGTGGTTACCTTGCTGTCCTGAGGACGAGGTTTCTGTAAGGCATAATGTGCTGCTGTGACAGAGGGCATCCAGTGGTGTCTTGGAGTGATCTCCTGTGACCTTGTGCAGATACTGTGCCTTTAGCACCTTTCCTGTGTCTCTGGAGATTCTAACTGGACTACATCTGGTTCTAACTGGACTACCTCCAGGATGGGCCACCATGTCTTAGCCCTCTCAGGGTCCTGAGGCTGCTCTGGGCAGTCTTCCACCTACACTGAGTACCATGTAACACAAGTGGTTACTTTGCTTTCTTGCACATCAGGTCTCTGGAAGGCACAGTGCACTGCTGTGGGTGCCACCTCTGGTGAGTGCACAGGCTTTTAGAACTTTTTCTGTGTCCCTGAAGTGTGGTGCTGGTCACTTAAGATGTTGGAGCTTTGCAGACACTTTTTGCACTTCAAATTCTTGGATTATTTGTCAGGATTCCTTGGGGCTGCAGCACTGAAGCTGCACCAAAGCTGCCAATCACCATTTGGGCCAGCAGCCTAAAATGGCTCTGGTCGCCACACCAGGTCAGTTGTAAGCTTTTTGCAGTGGATTTTGCATTCAGAGAGCTGGATTTTCTTCTGCCATGGTTTCCTGTGGTATCTTCTGCTGATTTGTTTATTTTGTTTGTCAAGACGCTGCCTTCTTGGTAGTTGAACTTTATTTATTCTAGCTACTGAAATGTGCTGCATCCCACAGCTGCCATTTTGAATCTATTGTAACCATTTTTAAACAAAGATAACCAAAAGCTTGGCATTCTAAATCATGCCACTCTAATTAAGACTGAGTGTTAGTAATAATTATAGTTATGAGGTCAAGTTTAAATACAATTTTTATTTGTATCATCAGATATTATCAAAAACTATTATACAAACTAAATTTGTTTCTGTCCTTAACAGTATTATTTTATATATAAAATATATAACCCTAAAATTATTTTATATATCCCTAAAATTGTTTTCTATTAACATTACAGGTATACAATTTCTAACATAATAACCTAAACAATGCTTGATCAGCCATTACCTAAAAACAAACTATTTTATTAATGCCAATTCAAAAATTTCTTTAAAAAAGAGGGGGGGAATATGGAGTCAGGCATTCCCTAAGAATTTCTTTATTACTTTTTTATTGTGGTACTGGGATGGAACTCAGGGGCATTCTACCTCTGAGCTACAGCCCCAGTCCTATTTTTTTATTCTTTACTTTGAAACAGAGTGTCTCACTGATTTGTGAAGGGCCTCACTAAGTAGTACCTGAGGCTGTCCTTGAAGCATGATCCTCCTGTCTCAGCCTCCCAAATGCTGGGATTGCAATCTTTATTACTTTTAAATTTTGAAATTGTTTTTCTTTCAAATTGATGAATTTTATCTTACAGCATCTCAGGGACATGCAATGGAATCTTATTTTCTGACTCAACTTATATCTTAGATCTTCTAAAAAGAATTTCTTGGACAGAAAAAGAAAGGATTCCTCTTTATTAATGACTCTTGGCAAAAGATATACTTGTGTAAAATTTAATAATTTAATATTTAAATTCCAGATAAAAATATCAGATCATATTAAACTAGAAACTCAGAAAATGAGCAAAGGAATCAAAAGGCTAAAGTTTACCCCTCAGGGAGCAGCAGTCACTGGAGCATTTATGCTGGGTAAGATCAAGGCCCACCCAGAGGGCTCTATTGAAATTAGATAGATTGGTTTAATTACAAACTCAAACTCCAGGAAACATACTTCTAATTATCAGGTTTAAGGTGCCACTGACCAGAATTTAAAAAATATTGCACTTTGTGAAAACTGCTTCTTTGCATAAGAGATAGTTCTCAATAGGAGCATAAGCTTATAGGGAAATTGAGTTGTATTCTTTTGTGTGTTTTATGAAACATTATAAAATATTTTAGACATAGAAAGATATACTTGGCTTGCCTACATACCTAAAAAAGAAAAAAGCACAATTTTTCTTATAGGTTTCAGGTCTGATGCCTGATAATAGGTTAATGCTACACAGTTAACTACCGGACATTTGTGTGCCCAGAGGAGACTGTGGAATCTATCAATTATGATGGACAGTTGTGTAACAGCATATCCTCTTTCTCTGCTATAAATGACTACAGCAGAGAAAAAGATTACTGATTTGGAACCCCATGGAAGAGCTTCTAGGTGGTTTAAATTGAGCTGTAGTTCTAGATTATTAAGTTAAAATAGTATAAACTCTAAAACAGTACCATTTGGTATAATTTGATTGGTGTTATGATTTCAATAAGTTTTGTTACAGTGTGAGTAACAGTTACAGAACTCTGTCAAGAGATGTTCTTAGCTACCTTCCAGCAGGATCTGTTATCACACCTACAAAAAAAATAAGCAAGAAGATTTATCTAGCAGCTGATTAAGGACATTGTGACTGAACATTGTAACTCTGTCCAGAATAGAATCCCTGCCTCCACCTCTGCTGCTGCCATGTCTCTTCACCTTTCAATTCAAAATGCCAAATATTTATAGGACTCTCAAAAAAACTATACAAAACTTGGCAAATTCAAATTCACATCAACCAAAAAAGTCTTAAAAGAAAGCAGACATTTAAAAGACTCCATGATTTGGACCAAAAAAAGAATTATGGGACTTAAAATGGTCAAAATTCTTACAAATGTCATCATACTATTACTAAATATTATAAAATCTTAATTTGCTTGATTTTTAAATAATGTTTCATTAGATATACTAAAATTTCAGACTAGGCATGACTAATACTAAGCTCCAGTTTTTACTGACATTAAATTATGAAAAGCTTGTTAATAGTATTTCTGGTCTTAACTTTTAAGTGTTTTTCTGTCCTATATGGGGGTGCTTAATTTGGTTATCTTGGTTATAATGCTTTTTATTCTTAGTGAGTCTGGAGAAAAGCCACCTTAACCAAACAACAAAGTGATCACTGAGCAGCTGTGTTTAGCCTCATGATTCAATCTACTGAAAAACAAAAAGGGGAAGATGAAGGATTCTTTTGAGAACATAGAGGACAAGTGAGGATGAGGTCCAGGTGTCCCTTGCATACAAGGAGTATGTGAAGTTGCAGGTGGCCTGCCACCTGGTTAGCTTGAACTCACGTCCTGTTATGTTCAGAAAGAAGTCTCCATTAGGGTTTAAAATAAGTAATAGTTAATCTTGTCTTGCTTAAGACACAGCCTGAGTTGATTATTACCCTTCTCAAACCCTGATCCTCTTTGTTTAATTCACCTAATAAAGGTAATGCTGGGTGAAGTCTGTGGCTATTCTCCCCTGGAGAAGATGAGTCCTCTACTTTGGCAGAAACTTTAATTCCATGTCCATGAATTCTTTGATTCCAACTTCCACCAATTTAAAGTGAAAAATATCAAAGAAATGTTTGCTAATTATGTTCTAGGTTTAATTAGGAAGTTGTAAATAATCTCCTTTGAAATGACTTATATAAGAAGTTGAACATGGCCTCTGCCATTGTTATGAGCAACGGGGCCATAAGGTCCTAAGACCAATGAGTCACATCACACACAATTTGTGTCTTTCCACAATGTCACAGGTTTCAATACTTAAAGGTTACGGCATACAGGAACTCACAATATTAAGAATGTTTATGCTAATAAGGGCATTCATTTTTAATAATCTTAGGAATGGCAGTTTTGAGGAGGCTGTTTGCTGAGTTAAACACAAAACAATCCAAGATGATTTTTATAATTTTTTCACCAGAAAATTGTGCTCTATTAGATGAATCCTTCAAAATCTGTATAGCAATTAAATTTTAGGTATTCTAAAGTATTTTGAAATTGATCATAAACATTGATAAGTTGGGTCCCTCCCCTCCCCCACATGATCTTGCAGTGAAGGCAGGAGGCAGAACCCTGGAGGCAGAGAGTCCGCTCCGCAGACTACAGATGTCAGGAGAGGAGCAGTGTTGAATAAATCAGATCGCTGGCTGATTGCCTCCTTTGTAATTTTTTGCCTCTATCAGAATCTTTACATATGGTGCTGACCCAGGACGATTATTTTTAATTTAATTTAATTTAATTAAAAATTTTTTTTTCCAATTTTTTTCTTTCCTTAAAACTCTTCTGACCCACTGCTGTTCCAGCGTGCTCTGAGCAGGCATGGCCAAAATCTCCACCTACTGGGCCAGGGCTGGTCACTGTGGCCCCTCTTGCTGCCTGCGGCCACAGCGGACACCTTCACCTGCCTACCCACCAGCCTCCTGGCCACTGGTCACCGGCCAGCAGGTGGCCAGTGCCTTGCCCCGCATCAGCCCGGAAAACCGCCTGCACCTGCTCTGTCTGCCATCTGCCTATGCCCTCTTAGACCTCCCACAATCATTCTTCCAGCTCCCTGCTGGAAACCTCTGGCCGCTCTGTCCTGCCTGCCCCGAGCCAGGCTCGCTGCAGCCTGGGACTCAGGGCCCGCCACGTGCACCTGGCAGCTGTACTGTGCACTCGGCGCCATTTTAATTCCGCCTTGCACCCAGCAGCCACGCCATTTTACCCAGCGGCCCAGCCGCTTGCTCCAAGCCCCAGTGGCCATTTTACCCAACAACTTGCCCAAAATCTTCTGCGAGCCCCAGCTCCACTGCGTTCCCCAGCTTGCAGGTGCATCTTCACTCCCTGATGCACTGCTCCATCTCTCCCACCACGAGCCAGGTTCATCATGGCCCAAACTCATCATCTGCCAAAGGCCCTCCTGTCCACCCTGAGCTCGCTGGGGGTGCATGCCATGTGGCCCAGCCTCAGCACCTGCTGCGTGCCTTACAGACATTTTATTTCCACACCGTGGGCCCAGCAGCCACGCCATTCACCCATAAGCTGTGCCCCGAGTCCCGGCAGCCATTTTACCCAGCGCTGCTCGATCCAAGAGCCAGCGACCATCTTTAATTCCACTCTGCAGCTCCGCAGCATGCCCCCAGCACTGCAGCTTCTCAGCATTTCTGCCACAGCCAGTGGGGGACTGCAACACTTCAGTAAGTTTCCCCTTCCCTGGGCAAGCAGGTCCTGGCATTTAGCCTCTCCTGGATTTGAGCTCACAGCTATTAAAAATCCAAATGTTTGTTTTCCATTGTCCCCCGGGGCAGCCAGGCTGCCCCCTTCAGTCATGTAAAGAGTGAAGACGTCCTTCTCAACCATGACCCTGTTTCTGAACAATAAGCAGGATTTTCGAGGACACCTGTTTCCTGTGTTTCATTCTCGCCCACTGACCAATTATAGGGGGAAACCAACCCTCCAAGATCTACTCCCAAACCCCACTAGGTTGTGTCCTTGCTAATCTCCAGACTCTGGGTTTGTCTGAGGAACTGTGCCCTGAGCAGCTATTTTTTTCTGCACAAAGGTCTGGCCTACTTATGATCTGGGTAATGGTTTACAATGGCTGGAATTTGGTACTTTAGATCTTAGAATGTTAACTGATCTCAGTAACTTTTGCAAATGGTCTGGCTTTTCTTTGTATGTGTTCCTGGCTTTCCCTTTCCACCCCTCCCTGCTCTACTGCCCAAGTAATGCTGGTTAAGGGGTCACAATATTGGTCGCCACGTGGTAGCTCATAGGCAGCACCTGGTGGTCTTTCTGGGTTGTAACCCATACATATCATACAAGCATATGATTTAACTTGGTGGGACCTTCATGTTATTTTAACTTTTGCTTTAACTCCAGATGAACATAATTGTACTTTAAGTGCTGCCTGAGAGTGAGCTGTCCAGACTCACCGACAGCTTTTTACTGGAGCAGCTGCAGTTTCTTCTGAGGACCCTCACTGGGATTATAATGATAGGGGTGAGGGAATAAAAAAGAGAAATCATATGATACTATGCCTTCTTGATGGTATGCGAGATGCCTTCCACAAAGTGGTTAATTATGATAAGCATAAGGAAATCATCCAGGGTCCAGATGAAAACCCAGCCATTTTTCTTAATCAGCTGCAGGAGGCTTTTACCCTCTATACCTGCTTAGATCCATCTTCTGAGGCAGGCTCTGTAGTATTGGCAACTCATTTTATTAGGCAATCAGCCCCTGATATTTGGAGAAAATTTAAAAGGCTGAGAACGGTCCTCAAAGCCCTATCCAAGATTTGGCAAACATGGCATTTAAAGTTTTTAATTCCAGAGACGAACAAGTGGAAGTAGAGTGTACACTCCAACTTTGCCAGAAAGCAGATTTGCAAGCTGCCCTGCAGCCAGCAGAGGAGGCTCAGCCCTTGGGTGATGAGTGCCACCTAGGGGTGGAGGACAGCAATGACAACCATATCCAGGAGCCTGTTTTTAGTGTGGACTTACTGTTCATTGGACACGCAGTTGCCCCCAGCCATGTCAACCAACCAGACAGTGCCTGGCATGTGGTCAGGAGGGACACTGGAAAAGTGAGTGCCCTTGGAAAAGCGGTGAGCTCCAGGGACCTCAACACAGGGGGACCACCTTTCCAGACTATGCCCTGTCGCTGGCCCCACTCGGCCTGGCCGAAGACTGATGGCTCCTGGACTCCTCAATCTCCATCCTTATTGACAGCCCAGGGTAACTCTCCAGGTAGCGGGTAAGCCAATCTCCTTTTTGGTTGCCTGCTCAGTTCTTCCATCCTTTCAGGTCCTAGTTTTCCTTTTCCAACCTCGGTACAGGGAATTGATGACAAGCTCTCCTGCCCGTGCACTACAGGCCTTCTTTTATAGGACAAAATTGTTCTTTTGAAGCTCAGGCCAAGTCTAAAAAGAGCTCTGCTACACAGCCTCATGACAAATTCTCTTGTACAGTGTTGGAGCCCACTAAGCTTCATTTTTCTTGGCATAATTTTCTTTAATAATTTTATTTTAGCAGGTCCACTTGTTTACATAATATGGTGCTCTCCCTCTCCGGATGCCAGACAGCCATAAGTATTAAACTCTCTAAAATTTGTTACTGATGCTCCTGACCCAATAGCATGTTTTTTCAGGAAAAATACTACTATCATATTAATAAATTTAATGACAATCTACCTTGTATCTGAAAGGGCTCCAAGGGCCAGCAGCTGCTGGGCTCCTTCCCTTCCAGGCAATGGCCAGTAGCTGGTGGGCTCCTGCCTAACCTCTGACCCACTCTTACAATTTGCCTTTACTTTAATAGGTCCTCATCTATTAAAGTCTCCTCAAATACATATTACCAAGCTGTCCAGGGTAACCTCAGACTCCCACTGCAGCCATATTCCCACCTGCCCACTTCAGGCAGACCTGACCTTTCCTGGCCAAGGGGTCCCCCTATGATGCCCCCTGACAGCAGGAAGTATCTTAAGACTTGGCCTCCACCCATTATCACCAAAAGGCCAGGATGAAAAGTTGGGTCCCTCCCCTCCCACACATGATCTCACAGCAAAGGCAGGAGGCAGAACCCTGGAGGTAGAAAGTCCACTAGGCAGACAACAGATGTTGTGAGAGGAACAGCATTCCCATGCTTAGCCCCCTTCCCCCCCAATATCAGCCTTAGAAAAGAAGTACTTCTATCCTGGTACCCAGATGACTCTAACGGCTGATTGGGACTGGTCCCTTCCCCCATGACCAATGGACCCATCCCGAAGGATGCTGAATAAAGCAGATCACTGACTGATTGCCTCCTTTCTAATTTTTTGCCTCTATTGAAATCTTTACAGGCATAAATAACTGCAATTTGTAATTTGTCACCACCCCTCTCCCCATTTAATTAACATTTCCTAATGAATCTTGAGAGGTTCTTGTAAAGGTGTACTAAGCTTATGTATTGCAGGAGACTTCAGTACCCTTAAAACATGACTCAAGGGCCTGATATGAATATATCAGATCTGTTTATTCACAGTGAGGTTCAGAGAGCAAAGCTCCAGGTCTGAGCTCCCATTTTAGGGCACATGGGGTTTTATACAATTTCCAACTTAACTCTCTGGAGGGAGGAATGAGTGGAAAACTTTTCCCAGTGTAAGCAAGATGCAGAAGCAGAATAGTAATTAGCCTGTACATTGTTTCTCTCTCTCTCTCTCTCTCTCTCTCTCTCTCTCTCTCTCTCTCGCTTACAGATTCCCAGAAATTCCCAGGTAAGTTCACCTTGGGAGGGGGTCTGGGAAAAAGATTTTATTCTTCTGATTAGTCTCTAGGCTTCCAGCCAAGAGTCATCTACACAGCTGGACTTCTGCCTCATATGAACTAGATAACCTGCTCATTTGGGGTGTGCATGGGTTTGTGTAAATAGGAGTATAAAAAGGCATTGATACAGCTGGGCTTGGTGGTGCACACTTGTAATCCCAGCATTTGGGAGGCTGAAACAGGAGGATCATGGCTCATGGCTAGCTTCAGCTACTTAGTGAGTCCCTTTGCAACTCAGTAAGACCCTGTTTCAAAATTAAAAATAAAAAAATAGGTCTGGGGCTATATCTTGGAGGCAGAATGCCCCTGGGTTCCATCCATGTACTGAAAAAAAAATAAATAAATAAAAAATAGAGTTGGGTATAGCTCGGAGGTAGAATGCCCCTGGGTTCCATACACAGTACCACAAAAAGAAAGAAAGAAAGAAAGAAAGAAAGAAAGAAAGAAAGAAAGAAAGAAAGAAAGAAAGAAAGAAAGAAAGAAAGAAAATAAATGTACCATGTACCAGTATGGTTTCAAAATGTATGAATATGTCAGTATTAGAAAGCCAGAAGCTTCAGGGAAAGGGTTGCAGAGTTCTGGGCTCCAAGGGGGATCAGCAACAGAATAGAGGAAGCCCAGGGTCCTTTACAATTCTAATGAAGCAAATGTCCCCAGGGATGTGGGGGGGATGGCTCATGAGGAAGCCCAGGGTCCTTTACATTTTAAAGATAAACTTCCCCATGGGTATGGGAGGATGCCATGAGCCTCCAAGAGATCCAGACTCTGATAATCAACTAACACATTTTGGTGTATAACAAAAGGCTGGGGGTCTGTGCCAGAGACAGGGCAGGACTACAGGAAGGAATCCCCATATCAAAAGACCTCCCCTGGAGAAAAGGCAAATCTAGTCTAGTCAGAAGTCTTGGTATAAAATGTCATGGGTCCAGAAAAACTTCGGGTGACTTCAAGTCACCCCTTTATACTACCTCTGGAATAGGGCTTTATTAAGTTGTTCTATCTTTCCATCTTTGTAATAATAAAATTGTTTAAGCTTATAGCAAGAGTTTGGGCTATTGTTTTCTACATGTATAGCTCAAGAATCCGTGGTATTAGTATACTTTAGAGGTTTGCAGGGTGTTTCTAAAACATATTTCTGTGCTGGGCATGGTAGTGTATACTTGTAATTCTAGTACCTGGGAGGCTGAGACAAGAGGTTTATGGCCAGCCTCAGTAATTTAGGCCCTCTGCAAATTATTAAGAACCTGTTTCAAATTAGCAGAATATAATAGGACTTGGGTGTGGCTCAGAGGTAGACTATCCCTGGGTTTAATCCTTTGTACCAAAAAATAAAGTAATAAAATCAAATCAAATGTATTTTCAAAGTCATGATACTCTGTTCCTATGCCTACTGATTAATAATAGAAAAATCCAAAGCCAGGTGTGGTGGCACACAATTGTAATCCCCGCGCTTGGGAGGCTGAGACAGGAGGATTGCACAGGTTTGAAGCCAGCCTCAGCTACATAGTAGGGCTCTCAGCAACTTAGTGAGACCCTGTTTCCAAATAAAATATAAAATAGGTCTCAGAGTGTAGCCTGTAGGTAAAAAGCCTCTGGGTTCCATTACAAAAAAAAAAAAAAATCCAAGACATAAGCTTAGTTATTTAATATTAAAAATTGATTGAGACTTCCGGGAAGATGGCGACCGAGGAAAGCGGGGCTTAAGAGCCCCGCTAACAACAAATCTCCATTACCACAAAATCAGCGCCTTTCAAAGCCAGAAAACAACTTCACCAGAGAAACAAAAAAAAAATCACCAGGCTCCAGAGAGAAAGCGGACTGAGAACAGAGCCACAGAGGAGATCCTCACGCCCGAGGATGCAGCTTCACGCCCGAGGACGCGGCAGCAGCGCCATACTGCCGGGGGCACCGGCGAATTCACGGGACGGCCACAGCAAGCCGAGGGGAGCCGCTGCAGAACAGCCAGGCAGGATTTCTCGGCGCAGAGGGCATCTAAAGCTTCCAGTGGCTGAGCTCAGCACACGCTGCAGGGATTCAGAGTGGAAATCAAAACCAAGAAAAAAAAACGCCAGCCCATAGCCGAGGGCGTAGCAGCGGCGCCATATTGCCACCGGCGGCAACAGCACCAAATTCACCGAATTCAGTAGAGCTACATCTGCGTACTCAAGAACAGTGAGTCAAATTGTGGGCCACAGCGGAGAAATCCCAGTACTGTACTCACTGGGACTTGACCCAGTGGGAGAGGGGCGGTGGCAGAAATATCACACCATAGGAGAACGTGCAACCTGGCACCCCCCACAGTCTAAAGCAGCCTCTATCGACTCTCTGGGTCGGAGACTCTGTGATAAAACCCAGTAAAGGAGTAGTGGGGTCTGAGATACTACTGACTCGAGATCCAGAGCACCTTAAGTGAAGTCATAGTGACCCAAGGGAAGAACCCAGAGAAGGCACAAACTTCCGAAATCATGGGAAAGAGGAATAATACTGGAGCAATGAATGCTCACAACCCCACAACATCAGAACCCGATAAAACAGAAAATCAGAGATTTCTAGAAGATCAAATCAGGAAAATAACTGTAGAAATAATAGAGGTACTTCGAAAAGAACTCAGAGAGAGCCAAAAAGAGATAAAGGATGCAATTAATGAAGTAAAGGCCTCAATTCAAAGCACAAACAACCGATTAGAACACATGGAGAACAGAATCTCGCTCTTAGAAGATGATCATTCCAAAAATGAACGCAAACCTTGTCAAAAATAACTTGACAATATAGGGAAGAATTTAGCTCTAGGCTTTTATTTAACTCCAATAGTTTATATATCTGCCTTTAGAATAGTACTACACTGTTTCAATTATTGTAGCTTTATATGGTTTGAAATCAGAAAATATACATCTTCTAGCTTTGTTCTTTTTCAAGATCGTTGTGGGTACCTAGAGTCCATATTCCATATTAGGATATATTTTTTTTCTGAAAAATAAATATATAAATATATGATAGTTTCACCTAAAAAATAGAAAAAATAGATTCTCTGGTAAGAAAGAAAGCAAAAAGAAATATTGAAATGTTATCTTTAAGTCATCAAAAGCTTGGTATCAGACAAATGAAACTGTTATGTGAGATTATCATTTTTAATTTTTGATAAATTGCTATAATACTAGATGTCAATCACTAAGCCAAGCATGGGAGGGAGGGATAGGGAGAGAATGGGGTGGGGATCGGGTGGGGGCTGACTGGGCAATGTGTGCATGTATGTCTACAAAAGTATGTATCCCACTATGATGTATGAATACAGTGCACCAATTAAAAATTTTAAAAAAAAGAAAAAAAATAAAATAAAAATTGATTGAGGTTTATTTTTCTAAGGAGAAGATTCTTTTGGCTATTAGTGTAAATTACCTCCAAATTGTGCTGGTATTATAAAATTGCTCTGGTATTAATTTCCAAAATGTAAAAAAAAAAAAAAAAAAAGCAGTCAGAGCCTGGGTGCTGCACAGGCACTTAGGCAGGGAGGGGCAGCAGCTGTTACAATGCAGAATTCTCTCTCACTGCCTTTTGTCCTATCTTTTACCCTATAGTAAGGTCTTTAGCCCTAAAAATATGTAGAGACATGCTGGCCTAGAACAAGTGATCCTTTTGCCTTAGCCTCCCAAGTACTTTGGTCACAGGCATGTGCCACCATTTTCTTCAACTTTTAACAATGTTGTTTATTTAGTGGTATTGGGAATTGAATCCACAGGATTATACCTCTGAGCTGTACCCCCGGACCTATTTTATTTATTGTTTTGGAAAAAAGTCTTGTTAAGTTTGTGTGCACAGCCTGGAAACTGTGATTCTCCTGTTTTTCCTTGAACCTGAGATCCTTCTGTCTTGGCTTCCAGGTACTGGGATTAAAAGCCTGTGCCACCATTCCCTGCTTAACAATTTTATCTAAAAGTCCAAGTTGGGCATGGTGGTCCACACTTGTAATCCCAGCATCTGAGAGGCTGAGACAGGAGAATCAGTTCGTGGACAGCCTCAGCTACTTAGTGAGGCCGTTTGCAACTCAGTGAGACCCTGTTTCTAAATAAAGAATAAAAAATAGGGCTGGAAGTGTAGCTGAGAGGTAGAACACCCTTGGGTTCCATCCCTAGTACCACACACAAAAAATAAAAGTGAAAGTCCATAAACTGGGGAAGGACCAAGTTTCATAAGTATAACAGGTTCTTCCCTGTCCCAGTTATGTTTCTTTTTCCCTCCTGCCTAAAATCTGCACACCTGTCCTCTTTCTTTCTCCTTATCTTCAACTTCTCTGTTACAGTGAGGAACTGTTACGGTGACCCTGTTGGGCTCCCTAAATGTTACAATGATATATAGCTGCAGGTTCTGATTCTGAGCTATGTGTAGAAAATAATAGCCTGAACTCTTATGCTGTAAGAGATTTTATTATTACAAAGATGGAAAGATAGAACATAGAGTAAAGCACTCTGCCATAAAAGGTGACATCGTGGGGTGACTTGAAAAGTCACTGAAGTCTTTTCTGTTACAGTTGAGGGAACTTTTATGGTGGTGGAAGTGTTCTGGGGACCCTGTTGGGCTCCCAGAACTGTTCCAGTGAAAGAGAGATGTAGCTGCAAGTTCTTGTTCTGAACTAGGCATAGAAAACTCTAATCCAAACTTTGCAAGCTTACGCCACTTTATTATTACAAAGGTGGAAAGATAGAATATAGATTAAAGCCCTATACCCGAGATAGTATTGGCGGGGGGGGGGGGACCAAAAAGAAGTCACCAATGATTCCTGGATACAGAGTATTTTATAACCAGTCTTCTGACCTGACTAGATCCATACTTTCTCAGGGGCAGGACTTTTGATGTGAAGATTCCTTCCTGTAGACCTTCACTGTCTCTGGCACAGACCCCAGGCCTTTTGTTACACTTCAAAATGTGTTAGTTGATATTAGAGTCTAGATCTCTTGGAGGCTCATAGCATTCCCCCAGATCCTTGAGGAAGTTCACTTATCTTAGAATGTAAAAATACCCTAGGCTTTTGGGCTTCTTCTATTCTTTCACTAATTACCCTTGGTGCCTGGAAATCTGCAGCGATTTCCTTGAAGCTTCTAGCTTCTTAATACCGAAGTTTTTTTCCCTCATACTTCCCAATACTGGCACATTCAATATTTCACAATACTCGTACATTCAATATTTTCCAATACTGGTACATTCCCCCTCTTTCTAGTAACTAGGAAATTCACAGCACAGTTCCACCTCCTGGAACCTGCCATGCAGGACTGATAGTGTCCATGCCCTGATCCTATGCTTAGAGGATTAACACAAAGACACTCACCAGAAGACTTCTAGAGCTAAGGAGCAAATTCAGTTCAAAGTTGATATAGAATCAAATTATAAAATACATAGCTTCTCTTTTTTAATTTTCAATACTTTTATTAGTGCGATGTCACTCACTATACATCATAATTGTTGCGGGGTGAAATGTGCATGGTGTGTGTGTGGGGAGAAGTAATCCCCACCACCACCACACAAACAGACAAACAGAAAAACCGTGGATTCTTGTCTTAAGCTAAGAATAAGTATTCATCGCTTGGACCGTTGCTGAAGATTTAAAGGAGTTTATTAGAAAGATAGAAATACAGAAAATAGAAATAGAGCCCCATGCCAAGATGGCATGAGGGGATGACTCGAATGAGTACACCAAAGGGCTTGTACGTGGACTTGGCCTTTTATATCCATGACCTCCATCTTGTTTGCGTGACTCTGACATAGTGAACAGTGAACTTCCCTGTAAGGTACCTCCCCTAGTGAGGTGTGGTGAAGTGTCTCCTTTCATGAAGAGCAAGGTCAAACCCTGCCCCCTCCTCCCTAGCTCATCATGTAGATCTGTCTTTAGAAAGAGGAAGCCCTAGCTCTCCTCTATTGACTTGTTAATTACTTTGAGCTAGGTTGATTTACATTGGAATAGCTGCCTGTTTTTAGGCAGAAACCAAGTCCTTTCTTTATCCATATCTGCCTCCATTTTAACACAACTATTTTGAAATATACCAATTATTTTCTTTTGAAATATATTAATAATCAAAGCTTTCCCAAATCTTCCTAGGTCATTCCCAATACTGGCACAATAATGAGATTTAAAGTTATATAAGCATACACGCACACATCACTGTTTGGTGTATTTCCCCCTTGCACATCCCTCCACACACATTATCAATAGCTTTTTTTATACCAACCATCAACTCACTGAAAAAGAAATCTGGAAAACATTTCTGCTCATAATAGCCTCAAAAAGGAAAAATACATAATAATAAATCCAACAATGGAGATGAAAGACCTCTACAGTGAAAACTATACAACAGTACAGATAGAAACTGAAGAATATAAAAGATGAAAAAAATCCCATGTTTCTGAACAGGCAGAATAAATATTGTCAAAATGGCCATGCTACCAAAAACAATTTACAAACTCACTGTAATTCCTATCAAAATTCCAATAATATTCTTCACAGAGATTTTAAAAAAGTAGTATTAAAATTCATATAGAAGAACAAAGACTCAGAATACTGAGGCAACTCTGTTGCTCTACTCTTGTCACATTAACAGCCATGCAAGAGCCATCACAATACTTAATTTTGAATTACACTACAGACCTATAGTAACAAAAGCAGCCTGGTACTGGCATAAAAAAAGACACAGACAAATGGAGGAGAATACAAGTATAGAGACAATTCCTCACACTTATAGCCATTTTTTTTTTTTTTTTTTTTTTGCAGTACTGGTAATTGGAATCAGGGGCATTCTACCTCCAAGCTACACCCCTAGCCCTATTTTTTATTCTTTATTTTTTTCCAGCACTGGGGATGGAACCCAGGGACATTCTACATCCAAGCTACACCCCCAGCTCTATTTTGTATTCTATATTTTGAAACAGGGTCTCACTGAGTTGCAAAGGGCCTCACTAAGTAGCTGAGGCTGTCTGTGAACCGCAAACCTCCTGTCTCAGCCTCCCAAGTGCTGGAATTAGAAGCATGCACCACTACGCCTGGCTCTATTCTTTATTTTTGAAACAGGGTCTCACTAAGTTGTGGAAAGCCTCACTAAGTAGCTGAGGCTAACAGCAAACTGCAGTCCTCCTGTCTCAGCCTCAGCTTCTCAAGTACTAGGATTACAGGCATGTGCCATCATGCCCAGCCTAGTTGATTTTTTAAATATACATTATTGGTGCATCACATTCACACATCACAAGGAAGTACAGTGATAGGGACATACATACACACAGCATTTGTTGCCGCGCCTTCTTCCCAGTCTAAAACTGAGCAAGGCTGGCCGGGTGTGGTGGCACACGCTTGTAATCCCCGCGCTTGGGAGGCGGAGACAGGAGGATCACGCAGGTTCGAAGCCAGCCGTGCTGGCTTAAGAGACCCTGTTTCCAAATTTAAAAAAGTATAAAAATAGGTCTGGGAGCGTAGCCCAGAGGTAGAAGGGCTTCCAGGAACCCCAGTACCATAATAAATAAATAAATAAATAAATAAATAAATAAAATAAAACTGAGCAAGGTTTGTTTTAGCAGGAATGCTGCACGACAGACATTCCCTGGAACAGGCGCGTGGCATCTCCTTCTGGGGAATAGTATTAGGCATGGGGATTTGGAGATTTTTGTGAAATTGGCCTTGTTACCAAAAAGATATCTGAGACTTGTGTTATTAATGGCTTCAAATTGTTTAAAACAATTCAAGATTACTCCCTGAAGCTGTAACATTTATGTATGAGTTGCACCTAAATTTCCAAATGACAAATCTAACAAGAATTCTATAAAGACTTAGACAATAACAAGCAGAACAAGCCTTAAAGGCAACCGATCCTCCCCAGGCGTTTCCCAAGCAAATATTAACAATAAACCTAAAACAGAGCCAAGACAAGTTGTTCCCACCGTCATGAATTATAAAAAGCCAGCATATTTAATCAAAGGTAGGCTAGGGTAGAGTGGCTACTGACCCCCCAGTAACCCTACCCCCTTTGGTTGTACAATTAGTACGTGGACATCAGCAGAATAGATGGGTACCCAGGCACAGCCTTGGGACATGGGGAAGTATGAAACGTCCCTCTCCTCAGTACCTATTGATTAAAAAACAATGATGTATATCAATCAGAGAGTATAATCTTTAGCATAGGATATTATTTTTATATTATATTAGTAGTTAATAATAAACTTCTGATCTTTTTCATGGTTGCTTGTAAGAGGAAATGTTACTTTGAAAAAGAAACTGGCAGTCTGTCACCTTGCCTTGATGTATTAGTTCTTTGTATACTTATTGATGTATTAATTCTGGAAATAATTGTAAGAGTAGAATGTAGCAAAAAAAAAGTATAAAATTCTTGCCAAAACAGAAAGTAGAGAGAACAAAAATGTAAAATAAAGAGAGCAGCTTCACTCTCCATTGAGTCTGTGTGCTGTTTCTCCACTGAACTTTGCCTGCCCCTCACTCCATCACTCGCAGACTCCCAACTCTTGCTAGGACTAGATCCCGACAATTTGTGAGCTTTCCCCTGGGTCCCACCCATTCTCTCTCCTTCTCTGGGTAAGATACAAATAATTATACATATGTACATAGCATCAATGAATAATTTCCTTCCTCACACCAGAAAGACCCCAGAGCTCAGGAAATAAAACTAAGAATCAAAGAATATGATGGCATCAATTTGAAAAGCTTCTGTGCAGCAAAGAAAACACGAATCTGAAAAGAGAATGTATAGAATGTGAGAAAAATCATTGCCAAATACTCCTCAGATAGAGGAATAATGTCTAGAATATATAAAGAACTCCAAAAGACCTTAATACACACACACACACACACACACACACACACACACACAGGCAAAACATGAGCAGCTGCACTGAATAGAACCTTCTCAAAAAAGAAAAACAAATGGTCAATGTCATTAGCAAGTAGGAAATGAAAAATCAAAACTACACTGAGATTTCATCTAGCACCAGATGGAATGGGAATTATCAATACAAACAACAAGAAATGAGGCAAGGATGTGGGGAAATGGGAAGTCTTCTACACTGTTGGTAGAATTATAAATGAGAATAAGCATAGTCAGTATGGAGGGTCCTCCAAAGACTAGGCATGGAACTACCATACAACCAAGCTACACCAGTCCTCAGTTTCTTTCCAAAAGAAGTCAGAATGCTATAGTGATAACCAAAATATGAAACCAACCTAGGTATCCATCAACAGATAATGGATAAAGAAAATGTATTGCATACATACATGGAGTTTTACTCAGCCAACGAAGAACAAAATGATGACGTTTTTAGAAAACTGGATGGAATTAGAAAATATACTACGTGAGATCAGACAGCGTAAGAAAGTCAAAGGTCCTATGTTTCTCTCATATGTGGAAGCTAGAGAGAAAACAGAAAACATAGGGGACTTTAGATAAATGAAGAAAGAGACTAGTAGATGGTGGTGGGGGAACTATGGGAGGGAATTGGGAAGAGGAAAAGGAGGCTTGATGAAAGCAACAGATTTAAATAATATCTTTATAGGAAAGTATCACTACCAAACTCACTTTTACTTTTTTACTTCATTTTTTTACTCAAAATGAAATAACCATTGAAGTACCCTACAAATTTTAATTTCAAATAATTAAATATCAACCTCCATAACCCACCAAAGCAAAAAAGTCCTCCTTATTCTTACTAAAATGGGAAAGGTCATAGGGGCCCAAGGCGAGCTGGCCACAGTGGGTCACGCCCAGCCATGACCGGCCACGTGAGCTCACAGGAAAAACTATGATGGAGTCTCCAGGATTGGCTATATAAGGCCCTCAACTGTGGCTGAGTTTTTGTCCTGCAGGACTCCCAAATAGTTAGCGATTTGGCAGTTGGTGGCTTTTGATCTGATTTGCTGGTTTCTGCTTTGGGCATTGTTGTGTGTGTGCATTTGTTGGTTTGGGTTTATTTTGCGGTACATTTGTTTGTTGGTTGTTGTTTGTTTGTGTAGATAGCATACTTAGCTGTTATTGTGGCTTTTGATGGAGTGTGGTAGGAGAGGGCATATAGAGTCCTGGCCAGGCCTCCCTGCCAGCTCTCCCCCAAGGATGGCCTCATGGACAACTATGTGGTCCTTAGAAACATTGGCAAGGGTGCTTTTGGCCAGGTCAGACTGGCCTGCCATATCCTCCTGGGAATTCAGGTGGCTGTGAAGGCCTTGCCTGCACATAGGCACAAGCAGCTCCTTCAAAGCAAGATCGCTATCCTGAAGGCAGTGGAGCATCCACACATCATCCAGCTGTTCGAGGTCCTGGTCACTGGCGACTTCGTCTTTCTGGTGATGGAGTACGCGAGGGGTGGCAGCTTACGCACTGTGTGAGGGCATTGGGTATGCTGCAGAGGAAGAGGCGAGGAGGTTGTTTTGGCAGGTTGTAGGTGCAGTGAGCTACTTGCACCAGAGACACATCCTGCACAGGGACCTGAAATCTGACAACATCCTCCTGGACTGGTGAACAAACAACAAGGTAGGTCATAGACTTTGGGCTGAGCTGCCACTTCAGGCCTGAGGAAGAGTGTAACATTGAAAACAGAGTTAGGGAGTCGCAAAGGAGGGAAACACCAGCCAAGGTATCAAAAAAAAACCTGCTTTAATCAGAACCCGGCACCTTCCAGGCAAAGTCAGCCGGCTGTGGGGGAAGGAACCAACGATCCATGTGTCCGTAGAGTTGCACATAGTCTCTCCCGGTTGGCCAGCTGAGTCACCCGTGGCAGGGCGGAAGTGCCATGTTTTAAGTGAGGGTTTTGGGGGTTGGGGCTAACAGCGTGGGAATGCCTATTCTCTCGCGACATCTGGAGCCTCACAATGCCTGGAGTCTGACTTGTAATGACTGGGGTCTTGCAGCACATGGATTCTTGCGGTATCTCCACTTCTGGCTTCCAGGGTTTTTCCTCCTGTCCCCGCTGTGGGGTCACATGGCGGGGAACCCAATCTATCATCCCGGCCTTTTGGTGATAATGGGCAAAGACTGAGTCTATAACTATTTCTGGCTGTCAGGGGGCGTTGTAGGGTGCCCTTTGGCCGGGAGAGGTCAAGTCCTTCAGAAGTGGGCAGGCGGAAGTATGGCTGCAGCGGGAGTTTGAAGTTTCCCTGGACAGCTTGGTAATGCGGGTTTGAATAGACTAACAGATGAGGAGTTATGGCTGTCTGGCATCTAGAGAGGGAGAGCACCATACCATGTAAACAAGTGGACCTGCTGAAATAAAAGCATTAAAGAGAATTATGCTGAGAAAAATGGAGCTTAGTGGGCCCCAACACTACAAGAGAATTTGTCATGAGGCTGTTTTAATGGAGTCCTTTTTAGCCAAGTAAAGTGATCCCAGTTGGGGTCCCCCAGAAGTTTGGCTGCAGTAGTCATGGTGAGGGTCACTGTAAAAGGCCCAGTCCTCCGTGGTTGGAGATGTTTTGGTTGAAGCAACTTGAGGAGGACTTGATCCCCTGGCTTAAAAGCCTTGTCTGCTGGGTGTGGGCTGCTTCTTCAGTCCCAGGTTGGGGAAGATAACAGTTAGCATGTTCCCTAAGAAGGTGCCTGAGAAAAGACAAGTAAGGGAGATAGAAAGCCAAAGAAGGGGGGTCTGAAGGGAGAGCATGATTAAGCAAAAAAGGGTGACCATACAGCAATTAAAAGGGGCTCATGAAGGTGGGGTTTCGAGGGGTGGCTCCTGTAGGGAGTATTGGGTTAGTTAAATGAGCCTGGTAGGTCTGTTACCAGACAGCTTTTACAATATGATCACATTCATCTGGACTTAAGGCAGAAGTTAAAATAACATGGAGGTTCTGCCATGTTAGATAGTATGCTTGGACAATGTGTTGGAATTCTTTAATAAAACTGGATGGATTGGCAGAAAAAGAACCCAGTTTTCTTTCAATTTGAGCAAGGTCAGAGAGGGAGAAAGGAACATGGATGTGGACTCTGCCTTCTGCACCGGCCACCTCATGGAGCGGGGCCAAGAAAAAAGGGGGGTCCCTGAAGCAGGTACAGTGACCTACAGGGGAAGGTGAGGGGGTGTTAAGGGTTGGTCCCATTAGGAAGGATGACGGGGGGTGGGGGCTGAGTGGGTTAGAGTGGCCAAGGTGGTGAGGAGAGATCCTGTGGGTCAGGGTCCTCCAAAAACAGTGCCTGTAACCCAGCCGGGTCAGATACTGGCTATGACTCAGCAAAATTGCAGGCTGGGGTGGGCCAGGATGGTGACTGCACAATGTCACAAGGTCGTGACTGTGTAACATCACAAGATGGTGACCAAGATAGTGACTGTGATGTCACCAGGTAGTGACTAAGTGCCGTCACAAATGGCAGATGATGGGAAAATGGCGGCTGAAGGGGGAACATTTGGAGGGAGGGGAGTGCAGGAAAAAGAAAGCCTGGACATAAAGGACTTCCAACCATGTACCAGATCTCTTACAAAAGTTGCTGACCGTTCTTGGGCCACTGCAACCCATTATACAACTCATATTGAGGCCAGAAAGGTGCTCAGGGCATAAGTGCTCTGCTAGTTTGGAGGTTCAGCTTCCCGTAATAGGTCCAGGGGCAAAAACGAAGAACTGGAAACAGGCGTCCCATTTTCCTGATCAAATGTTCGGCAACAGGGGTTAAGAGATTGGGAAAGACGTCTCAGTCTCTTCTCAAAACCGATGGATGACCTGGTTTTGAGAAAATAGGCACAATGGGTCACCAAACACTTGGATTTTGGGGTCCCAGTGGACTGGGAGAGGACCCAAGTCCAAAGAGGAGGCAAAAGGTCAGAACCTGCTGACCAAAGGAAGAGGAGGGAGCTTACCCTGTTTGAAAGACCTCTGTGGGGTACAGGAACACTGAGCTGGAGCAGTGGCAGCAGGCGCACAGCTGCGGGGCGTATGGCAGGATGGCAGGCGGTGCTGGTGGCAGCAGCGGCCAGAGCACTGAATCTGAGCAGTGGTGGGCAGCAAGAGTGGTCAGGGCTATCATGCACCACCCTGCGAGGGGCGGGTGTAGGTGTCTGTGGTGGGCTGCACAGGTGGCAGGCAGCCAGGAGTCTGGTGACCAGGCAGGTGGAGTTTCCTGCTGCGGCCACAGGCAGAGGTTCCACTGGCAACCATGGTGCATGAAGCCCGAATGCGGCGGTGGCCTGCACGTGGTGGTAACTGGTGGCACTGTGACTGTGAGGCCGAGTGCCACCCAGTGAACCCGGTGCAGGACCTCTCAGGTGAATGGCTGGTGGGTCAGACAGTCCAAGGCTTAAAAAAGAGGAAAAAAGGGAAAAAATACAAAAAAATCCTCCTGGGTTTCGTAAACCAGATGTAAAGTTGAAAATAGAGTTAGGGAGTTGTGAAGTAGTGAAACACCAGCTTAGGTATCAGAAAATCTGGTTTAATCAGAATCTGGTACCTTTGCGGCAAAGTCAGCTGGCCATGGGGGAAGGGACCAATGAGCCACGCATCGGGAGAGTCGTGCGTAGTCCCAGTCGGCTGGCTGAGTCACCCGTGGCAGAGTGGAAGTGCCCGTGTTTTAAGCAGGGGTTTGGGGGGTTGGGGCTTACAGTGTGGGAATGCCTATTCTCTCGCGACATCTGGGGTCTCACGAATTCTGGACATTCTGCCTTGAGATGCCTGGGGTCTCGCAGCACCTGGATTCTCAAAATATCTTCACTTCTGTCTTCCAGGGTTCCACCTTCTGTCCCCACTGCGGGGTCATGTCAGTGTGGGGGAGGGAACTTGACCTATCAAAGAGCTGATCAACTTTTACAGCACTTGAAGGAATGCAGGAAGAAGAATCTAAGATATTGACAATACTAGTATAGGGAATCTACTAGAAATAAGAAAGCAGGATATTAGAATTAAAATAGGACCCTTGTAGAAGTAAGAGAGTAACAAAAACATGTGAGAGTACTGTGAGGAAACATTCCCCTCTCCTGATAAAATTAAAATGTGAAGAATTAACCTAGAATAAAACTGTGAGTCTCTGCTTCGGTAACCCCACTTGCCAATATAAAGTACAACTTATAAGTTCCTGCTTATGATAACTGCCTGAGTTTTGGCTTCTGTGAAACTGCTTGCTTATATCCCAGCTACCTTAATGTTAAAAGTTGTTTTATTTTAAAACCTAAGTTACTGTTAGAAATTATTTTAAGGATATTACTAAAGTTTGAAACATTTTAAAATAGTATAAAGTAGTTTAGAGAGTGAAGCTATATGAAGCTACTTTTCTTGGAAGTGAGTTCCAAGCCCGCTATAAACCTTATCTAAAGAAGACACCTGGTATTCAAGGGCCGAGCTGAAGGTTACCATAGTAACCGAGCATGAAAGAGAAAGTCACTCCTTGGCGGGCAGTGACGTAGAAAGGCTGTCCTTTAAGACTATTTGCTGTGATTCAAGTGTGTGTGTGCTTTCTTTTGAAATTATTGGTTATACTTGTTTACCTTTTTATCTGATTGGTTGTATCCTACAATTTGGCGGGCTGTGACGTGTGTAGCCACCCCTTCAGGGGCTATAAATATAGAGCCTGAAGTGTGCTAGGGGTCGAGCTCCGACCACTTTCCTTGCTGTCTACTGAGGCTGAACGCTAGCTCGGCCAGAGGCTTCCTCTGGTAGCTGCTGGGCAATTCCTCTACTGACAGTCAAGCTAGTGAAGGAGTCTCGACCACTGGCGTGCCAGTAAGAGCTGCAGCACTATAAACTCTGCTTGTGAGTTGCAACCTTGGTGTGTCCTTCGTTATTTGGGTAAAGGGGTGACTCTCGGACCCTAACACACTAGGGTATACTGTGCCCCAGAGGTCTACCAGCACGAAGCCTATGGCAAGGGGGCAGACCTCTGGAGCCTGGGGGTGGTCCTCTTCTTCATGCTTACAGGCTCCGGCCCATTTGGAGGATGCAACATCCAGAAGAAGCTGTTGAACCCGATGATGTGGAGACAATACCACCTGCCTGCTCACGTGACCGACTGGTCACAATACCTCATCATCCATCCGCTGGCCAATAACACTATGAAACACCTGTGGCTCCAATTGGGTAAAGAGTACTCACCTGCCCCCAGGGACCTGCTCCTCAAATGCCCCAACCTTGCAGTCCTCAGACTCATGTGCTGCCTTGGCTATGACCTGCAAGACACCTGGCTGGCTGTGGTGAACAGGACTTTTAACACTGCAATAGCGACCTACCTTATGCTCCTCCAACATGGAAGCAGAGGGGCACAGGACACCATCCAGGCTGGGCCAAAGGCTCGGTGTGTGGTGCCGCCTTCATCCCCAGCAGATTCCTTAGCCTTCCCATTACCACCCAATAGGACAGCGAGCCAGCCCAACCTTTGCAGACCCCAATCCCTGGCCAACCTCTCAGGACGTGCAGTGGAGGCCAAAGAGCAGAAGACACAGCCTGCCTGTCATTGCCCTCAACTGTCCACCCAGGAGGCCCCATGCTATTAGCACAGCCCCCGACTCCCAGGGCTGGCGGCAGGTCACCAGGATTGTGACCCACTTCATCCAAGCCTGCTGCTGCTGTCCTGACCCCTGGAGCCAACAGAGTGGCTTCAGAAACAGGGGGTTAGAGGTGGCCCAGACTGTTCAAAAACAGAGTCGCTCCAAAGGGAGGGGAGCAGAGGTGCCCCAGACTCTTCAGGAATAAAGTTGCTCCAGGGACACCAGGTGGATGAACAAGCACCCAGGATCAGGACTTCACCCAGAGAAGACTCAGCTGCAGGATGACACACTCCAACTGCCAACTACCCAGGCTTCTTCACACAGATCCCCATCCAGAGGTCCTACCTGGGAGAAACCAGACTTTCCCCCAGGAAACTTTCCCCCTTTTCCCAGAAATGATTCTTAATAAATTGTTTTATATGAATTGTATAATAAAAGTGAGATGCTTCTTCATTTATATTTCTCATAAATCTTATAAAAATGGTGCCTCTGAAATGTGATCATTAAAGAAAAAACTTAATAGAAAATTCTCAACCCTATGGGGTGGGAAGATGTACATTTTATGGTGGCCATGGTATTGAAAGGTTAATATGGAACAGCAAGTCCATCACCTTAATGAACAAGGTCGCAGGATGAGAAAGGCCAGAGGGGACTGGGGCTAGCACACAGGGAGAGAGCAGCTGAGAGAAGCGGAATGGGGAGGGAGGACACAAAGAAACCTTTAGAGAACAATTCCTGAGGTGCAGGAGTCCCTGCAGCAGGATTGCCCTGGGGCTGGGGCTGGGGCTGGGGCTGGGGCTGGGGCAGTTTCAGAGTGCAACTTGCTCCATCTGCAGCTGACCTCCTCTGCAGGGGGAGCTGAGCTGGTGGCAGCTGGGCTTCCTTGGGGCTGGGGTGAGGCAAGGAGGTGGAGGTGGAGACCCAGGTGGCCCTCGCTGTCTCTAGGCTGCTACCATGTGGGCAGGGGCTTCAGAAGAGAGCACTGTGGAGTGGCCAATCTGCCAAAAACATCCTAGTGTGAAAACAGAGTAACTCATTTTGTAATTTACAGCCATGTTGTTCTGTACCACCCCCCCCACACACACACACACAGTTTTGTAACTAGTTTGAAACATTAGGCTTTTAAAGGCAAGTTCTTGTTTCTGTACCATTGTTACTTGCTTTGGTATTGCAATCCAGACACCTGTTTGTGGGCTTTCTCTTTATAAACCCCAACTGTGGCTGGTAGGCCCACCCCTCAGGCCAGACTTCTGGACTGAGGGTACTGCCACTGGTCAGTTAATAAAGGCTTCAATTGGCACAGACCCCTGGACTCTCAAGTCTCTCATTTCTCACTGGACCTGCATACAACATCTGGAGGGGTGTGCCTACCATCCCAGTGTTGGGGTTTATAAAGGGAAACCCCACAAACATGTGGCTGTCTGCTATACAATGTTACAGAAGCAAGAACTTGCTGTTAGCCTAATGTTTTAACCTAGTTACAAAACTGCAGGGGAGCCAATGGGTTCAACATGGCTGTTACAAAATGAGTTACTCTTGTGTCTACATTCCCCACCCATTTTAGTTACTTATAAACAAATCTTTAATGTATCTTTATCTGTTTTATCCTCTAAAAGAGCCAGATTTGTATATTGGGTCTGTTCATCATTAACTTGATGGCCTGTAAGAGCTGTTGTACATATTTGCTAATATAGTTGATCAGGCATGGGACAATGAGCAGGACTAAAAACAGCAGGAGTCATGAACCATTTATGGTGCTAAGTGGTGACCCAAGGGGACCATGAAAACATCCTCTTATACCAGCTTTGTTTTTCTGAGCCTCCTTTCTTTCTTTAAGCCTCTTCCTGACCATGGCTAGACTATCTTTTATGACCCCAGAGTGGTTTGTGTAGAAATAGGGCCATGCAAAGGCCCCCTCAGCTAGGGAATTTAAGGAGTCTTCCAGATGGCGAATAGAGGACTTCACATCTGCTAAGTCCTGATCAATTTGCCTGCTGAGGGTTTTAAAATTAATAACCATGGGGATTAGCGCCACAGTCCCTAGTAGCCAGGCTGTGGACGCGGCTATTCCTAGGCTGACCAGGGCAGGGATGAGGATTGGAGCAGCCTGTTTTATACAGTCTAGGTTTAAGTAATCCCAAGTGCTTTCTTCCTGCCTCAGGGTTAAAATAGTACACTTGAGGAATGACAGGAGAGGATATACAGATACAGAATTCATTGTAACTCTTACCTTGAACATTTGGAGCAAGAGACCGGGAATCAAATGTGACAAGCAAGCACACCACATGCCCTCCCAGGCAATGAGAAAATTTTTGTTGTGGACATTGGGTGAAATATCTCAAGGTAGGACTGACTATAAGGAGAATCCTACAATTTAAAAGATTTTGTCTTATAAAAATCCCTTGTCCCTGAAGATCCCCTGAAGATCAATTTAGGGTTTGATCCCAGTGGCACTATTATGGGAAAGCACCCTTGCAGTGGTCTGGAATTTCTTGGAAGCTCATGGCATCTCCCCCACCCCCCCATCCTTGAGGAAGTTTGCTTCTCTTAAAAATGTAAAAGACCCTAGGCTTTTGGGCTTCCTCTATTTTTTTTTTTAACTAATCACCCTTGGCATCTGGAAATCTGCAGCTTTTTCCTTGAAGGTCCTAGCTTTCTAATACCAAAGGTTTTTTTTTTTTCCCACATATTTCCCAATACTGGCACATTCAACATTTTAAATCATGTTTGATATATTAATACATTTTGAAGCTATTTCCCAATACTGGTACATTCCCCCCTCTTTCTAGTAACCTCCTGACACCTGTAAGGCCAAAGGTTTTATATCTGGCTGGGTATTTCTGAAAGTCCTGAAAATGATCAAGAAAACATCAAAGGACAGTGGAACTTGAAGGCGCAGACAATCCCTGTCTCATGATATAGCCCAGCTAAGCAAAAACACAGAGCAGGGAATAAATTTTGATTTTTACAGCTCTTATTAACAATTAACCTAAGCTCAATACTCATCAACTCCCCCCTCCCCTATTTTTACTACTTGCATATACCCATAGCAAAGGAATAAGGACACCAAAGTTGGTTGTTAACTTCTTCGAGCTTAACAGGGGTGAAGTGGGGGCCCCAGCTTTAGGGTGCATGCAAGCAGTTGGATTTGAGGGAGTCAGATGGGTGTCTTGAGTCTCTATGACCATCCAAGGGGCTTTGGTAGTGAAAGGCTCCATTTAGAAAAAAAATCATAAGCCCCTAGCAGCTAGCTAATAGTTAAAACAGCCAGCTAATAGTTAAAAAGAAAAAGTATATTTTACTGCAGCTTACAGCTTAGGAATGTAAGATATGCGATAAGCCCACCCCATCTTATCTATACTGTCTGGGCCAGAGCGCCTTGACCGGGGAGCTTACTGACTGCACCTGGTATTTTATCTAACACTTGACTACAGAATGTACTTTTCAAATGATTTTGTAATTTTCTGTAAACGCATGCAATTTAGCCCAAAACCCCCTAACTAATGGTCTTTTCCCTATAAATACCCTCAGTTTCAGTGGCTCGGGGCTGAACTCCTATACGAGTCGGCCCCAGTGCACTGGCTCCTTAATAAACCTTTATCTTTTGCTCATTGCATCAAGGACGTAGTCTCTCGTGGTACTTGACGTCACTTATCCCGAGGTTGATTGAGGGTTTCCCCTCGGCGGGGGTCTTACATTTGGTGCATTGGCCGGGAAAGCGCGACCACCCAAGTTCCATGAGACACCCCTTGGAGGTAAAACTTTTACCTGTCTGTCTCTGTTTGTCTTGTATGTCTCCTGTTGCCGGCTGTGTTAATTTCTGTAATTTTTGGTTTGGTTTCTGGTATAGTGGTGAGCAGCTACCTTCTGGTATTTCTGGTATTTGCAGTCGTCTGTGCCAGTGATGCCCGCTGGCACAGAACTCCTTGTTCGATCGATCGTGGGTTCGGGTCCCACACACAAGGAGGGTTACAACAGACGTGTCCGTGATAACCGACTGCCACCCTGGGAGACGTCCCAGGAAGTCTGGGGACCTCTGAGGACGCTCGGAAATGTCCCATCTGGGTCTGAGGATCGTGGGTTAGAGTCCCACTCTCAGCCATCTAGGTGCCGTCTAGGGTTTGGAAGGGCCACTTGCCAGAGGTGGTCAATTGTGTCTGGTCTTAGGAGTCTCTCGGAGAGAGGAGGGGCTCCATTTTGTGTGCTAATTATGTTTCTTTGATTGGTTTTGGGAGTTTTTTGGTAAGAGGTGAGGCTTTATTCTGAGTTTGGTTAAGGGCCAATTGTGTCTCTTTGTCTGGTTTGTTTAAGTGATATTTTTTGTGTGTTTAATCTTGACTGTTATGGCCATTGTGTTTTTTTTTTTTATTAAAATGTGTGTACCAGCTGGGTTGTAAATAATTCTTTTCAGCCTAGTAATAATATTATTAATAAGAATAATTAATAGTTTGTTAAATATCTGTTGTATAAACAGCTTTAATTTAGTAGATTACAAAGCTTTAATGTTAAAAAGTTGGTGTGCGTGTGGATTTGTTTGGTTTGTTTTCTCGTTTTCTCTTTTTTGTGTTTAATTTTGGCAATGAGGCAAGGAACCCCGGCTGTCCTTGGGGGAAGGTAAATATGATGTTCTGTGTTCTGTTTGAGATGGCATGTTTTTTGGTATGGTAAAAGTTTTATGATACTGTTTTGTCTTCTATGGTGCTTATAGTGTTTTGCTTAAAGTGATAATGTTGAAATAGTTACCCCATGGTAATAAAATGTGATGTTTGTTATTAGTTATATGGTGGTTATAATATGCTGTTGAAGAAAAAAAAATGAGGTGTGGGTCGGAGAAAGCTTCTGGCCTCTGTTCTGCATTAGATTGCATAGAAAAAGATTTTTCAGTACTGTGCATTTATTTTGTATGTTTTATTTGCTTTTTAATCAGACCTTGGACGGTGAGCTGGAGGGAGGCTGAGCAAACTGCCCTGGGGGCGGCCGCTGGAAGATTTCTTCCAGCCCCAGAGAGAAGTTGTCAGCATCCCACTCCTCACTCATCCAACAAAAAAGGGGGGAAGAACGGGTCAAAGTGAGTCCATCAGCCTTTCTCGCTAATAGAATTAAAAGAAATTAAAAAGAACTTGAGAAGTTATATTACTGACCCTGACCATTACATCAAGGCATTCAAGTTACTCAATTCGTTATATGATCTTACTTAGAAAGATGTTAGATTACTTCTTGAACAAACTAACTTCTATAGAAAGGGAGAAAATATATAAAGAGGCTAGAGCACTGGGAAATGAATATTTTGTGGTCTCCACAAGTGGGAAATTGGATAATAGATGGAATATTCCTATAGGGGAAACAGACAGTGTCACTCGTAGACCCCAGCTCCTTGTTAAAAAAAAAAAAAACAAACAACTTGCAAAATGCAAAAGTTCTTGAGCCTAGCCATGATAAAGTCAGTGCATTCCAGGTGCAGCTTCAGCAGCCTGGGATCCGCAGGGTCTTAGTGCTGCCAGATTAGTTTCCAATTGGTTTTGCCTGCAAGCCTAGAGAAAAAAAAATTCACATGTAATTCGTTAATAAGGATTAAATATAAGGCTATAACACCACCTCAAAAGAATAGATGCTAACATCATTAGTTAATTCTTTACCCAGTAGAGGGGAAGGCCATCCTCAGACAGACTAATACTTCAGGTGCCAATTTGGTCTAACAGAAACTTAAAAAGGGAAAAATAGATGAACAAAAGCCATTTAAGGATTCTGGCTGCTCACAAAAGCCTAGGCTCAAGTCTATTTAAGGTGAAAAAGCAAGCGCAACTCTGGAGGAAATGCTCTCAACCAGGAGGCCATAAAGGCCCTCTGAGGCCTGGCTCACAGTGCAAAGGGGAACCATTAAATGGCTGAGGGCCCCCAGTTCCAGAGGGAATCGGGGTTCTCAGACCTATGTTCCCAGTGAGTCCTCCCAATTACCACCACCTGAGTTAAAAGAGCCTTAGGCGGTCACACAGTGAAATCTCGGAGGCCAGATCGGAGGCAGTGTCCTTCTTTCCCAGCCCAAGTTCCAAAAGCTTAGCCAGGGTGGGGAGTCTTTTCAGGCCAGCCCTGAGCCATCTGTTTACTCAGCCTGCAGAGGTGTTTAGAATAACCTTCCATTCTACGTTCTTAGCCACACCAGAAAATTCAGCTCCTCTGATAACAAAATTGTTTTCTTTTGCTGGTTGCACTAAAGTTATTACTCAAAGATATTTTTATCTCAATTAGTCTTAGCTAAAATGGTTACTTCAAAAAATTTGTCCAATTTGCCGGGCGTGGTGGCGCACGCTTGTAATCCCCGCGCTTGGGAGGCAGAGACAGGAGGATCGCACAGGTTCGAAGCCAGCCGCGCGCGCTGGCTTAGGAGACCCTGTTTCCAAATAAAAATGTAAAAATAGGTCTGGGAATGTAGCCCGGAGATAGAAGGGCTTCCAGGAACCCCAGTACCACCAAAAAAAAAAAAAAAAAAAAAAAAAAAATTGTCCAATTAAACTCCTGTGAGAGGTGATTAAATAAAGTTATTTTCTTTGAAAAAAAAATCAATTTTTTAAAACACTAGGGATGTTTTTTATGATGTAAATTTCTATGGTAATTTACAACAGTTTTTAAGGTGTGTGGTCAAATAAAATATACAGTGTTTTTAATATTGCTCCTTTTGCAAAATTAAGGTTTTAAGATGCTATTGATATTTATCTAATGTCTTAATTTTCCATGTAATCTATAGTTCAATTAAGTTAAAAAAATGCTAAATGCAATGCTTTAAGATGCTCTTAACTTCATGAGGTTTAAAATAACACTTAAGTCTTTTAAATAGTTTTTTGATTGCTGGTATGTAAACAGCATTAAATGGTATGCTCCTTTTTGGGTTTGTTGATAGATAACAACAAAAGGATAGACATAGAAAATCTATAGATATATTTCTTTATATGTTGATAAATACAAAAAAAAAGGTTTTGTGAAACTAAGAAAGCATATTGTGAGGTTTGTCCTAAGGTTGTCCCTAAGGGAAACAAAGGACCAGATAAAAGATTAGAGGGTTAAAGCAAAATATAAAGCATGGATAAAATTTGTTTGGTTGTAAGTTTTATCCCAAGATTGTCCCAAATGAAAACAGTAAAAAACAGGATGAAACAAAAAGGTTAAAGCACGTTGCAAAAGATATATAATAAGTTGCAAAACAATGTTTGTAATATATTTGCATATATGATAAAAATAGATTATTTTAAAAAATATGTTTCTAATAAGCCTACCACTTGTGTATTCCCAAAGAAAACATTGGGGAAAGATAATTCTTTAAAACTGGCTTCAAAGTTATTTATCAGAGAGCAATTATGGAAATCACTTTGCTTTTCTTTCCTTGTCATGTTGCTTTGTGGCCCTGTCTGCTAACTATTTTGTGAGTGTTATCTCCTGCATCAGATGGTGTTACAGACAGAACCTGACAGACATCTATCAAAGCCCTTTGAACTGCCATAGAGACATACTCTCCCATCTGACTCCCTCACCACCCACCTGCATGCCTGTACCCTACAGCCGGGCCCCCAACTTCGTCCCTGTTCAGCTCGAAGCAGTTTATGACTGAGTCAGCATCCTTATTCCTTTGCTAAGGGGTACAGGTATGTGATAAAAATAAAAAATTAATAAAAATTGGGCTCATGATTGTTAGTAACAATTATAAACATCAAAATGTATTTTCTGTGTTTACCTTTGTCCTAACAGGTGTCAGGAAGTTACTAGACAGAGAGGAAAATGTACCAGTATTGAAAAGAGGCATCAAAATGTATTAATGTGGCAGTATTGAAAATATAGTCAGAGCCTAGATGTTGTGGATACCAATACAGATAGCACAGGATACATGCCCACTTTGGAATTTGGAGCATGTACTGTCCACATGTGTCCTTAAAAAGTTTTGGGCCATTTTTTACCTGTCTGCTAAAAATTGTTTATAAAAATTTCAATATACAGAGATATATAGTCCTACAAAGTATAAAGGCTTTAAATTAAAATTCCTTTGTATAATTGATAATTAATATTGGATTAATATAGCTTGCTTTTTATAACAATTTATATAATAATTTTTCTAAGTACAGGTATTTGTGTTTTAACACTTGGTGTTAACTAAATTAAGGGTTAGCTTTGGCTAACCAAGGTCAATGTTAATTATAACTCTAGCCTGATGGCTCAGAGACAAAGAAAAAGATTTTTTGTCTGGCCTGCATATGAAGGCTTATTCTTGCTACTGACTCAATCCCCAGCAGCTTTTTGTTCTAAAAGAAAAACTTTGTTAAATGTTTGCTAAATGAGTAAATCAAACAATAATAAGAAGATACCTTGGTTCATGTGGCTTAAATTGTTAAAGGTTTAAGGTCATTACTAAAAGATTAACATACTTTGTTTTCTTCAGGCTGAGACAACTACCATCATATTGTCTTTCTGGTAATAGATATTTAAATCATAATGTCATTCTATAGAGTTATCTAAATGTGCTAAAAATTTTTCAAAAATCAAAAGTTAAAGATTAAAGGTATGTAAATTTTACATTTATATGTGAACTAACCAATAAGATTTTGTCTTTTGATTCAGAGATTTAGCCTTAAGACCTGGGTTAAAAATCTGTTTATGCTGATTAAGTAAGTGTTTTATTATTGATAGTAACATATTTATTTTCATTGTTAATGTTATCATTTAAAAGATAGAGCTATCTGATTTTTATCAATACTGTTAGCTCACATAAACTTATAGTTACTAGTGTAGTCCAGCATAAAAATGGGTCAATATGCAAAAAACCCTGATAAATATATAAATAAAATTTAAAATCTGGCTATTATGTTTGATCTAACAAAAATGAGATGCATATCCTACTATGTCTCTGGGATGAAGGCTCCCATTAATCAGCTTTTAAGTTTAACCTTTGGAGTATCTCAACAACAGAAATAGGGTAAACAAAGTTAAGCATCAGAATGGACAGATGCAGACACAGACAAGCCCATTTAACAGCCCTGCATTGGGTAATAAGTCTTTGCTCCCTCAGAGATACCAAAGGCTTCTTATACAGAGAGGGAAGGAGCTAAAGGCCTTATACCTGCCAGCATGGCAAAGGTGCCTGGGTGTCGTGTTGAAGACTGGCCAAAGAGTCTGTCGGCACCTGGGGGAAAAAGCATGTTGTCCTCACTTCTGAAGGGAAGTTAGGCCGGTTGTGCTCTCAAAGGCTAAAAACTAAGGATGCCCAAGGCTCGGCAAGGCCCCTCTGATCAGCCCTCTGACCAGCTGGAGGAAGCCTGGGTAGCTCTTGAGGTAACAGGCAAAATATTGAATTTCTTTAGATACCGTGCTTAGTTCTCTGCTTGCTCAGTCTCTCCTAAAGTTTTATTCAGTAGAGACTTATTTTGTATCTGAGGTTGACAACACTCCAAGGCCAAAGAAATTTATGATATCTTAAGCTTATAAGATAATTTAGCCTAGATTTATATTCCTTGTTTCATTTTTCTCATTTTTACCACCTTTTGGGTTACTGAGGGTTGAATGCAGAGGCATTCTTCCTCTGAGCTACACCCCAGCACTTTTATTTTTTATTTTAAAAAATTATCTCAACATGCTGGGTGTGGTGGCGCATGCTTGTAATCCCCATGCTTGGGAGGTGGAGACAGGAGGATCACGCAGATTTGAAGCCAGCCTCACTGTCTTAAGAGACCATGTTTCCAAATAAAAATATAAAAATAGATCTGGGAGTGTAGCCTGGAGATAGAAGGGTGTCCAGGAACCCCAGTACAATAACAACAACAACAAAAAAGATCTCAACAAGTTGTACAGGGCCCTGCTGTAAATTGCTGAGGCTGACCTCCAGACTTCGATCCTCCTGTCTCAGCTTCCAAGTACTGGGATTACAGGCATGCACCAATATCCCTGGCTCTATTTTTCCTTCCAAATAGTGAGAAACTTGGGATCCAATTTCATTTTACTGGCTGATGTGTGGGGAGCCATTAAGGTTTTCCCCTAAAAGAATATTTCTGAATCAGTTGACTGTCCTTTACCCAGAGTCAACAAGGTTTGGGTTCATAGAAGGTTCAAAGTAAAAGGTCTGAGAGAAGATCAGGGTGTGATGTTCAAAGTAAAAGGTCTGAGAGAAGATCAGGTGGTGATGGCATGAGGGTATTGATTGACCTACCTGTAATGTATGTGCTTTGGATTGGGTTTTTTATTGTATTCCAGTGGTGATAGCACGAGAATATTGATTGACCTGTAACTGCATAAATACCTCAAGAGAAATAAACCCATTGTTGGCCAGTAGGAAATATTGACCCAGGAGCAGGGGTTGGCCAGTAGAGATATCGACTCAGGAGTAGGCTGGCGGCCCCCAAATTAGAATGAAAAATTCTCGGAATCAAATTCTTAAGAATTGAATTCTTTCATCCTCACTCCTCTCTTCAGAACCCGTATTTTTGCTGGCTGGCTCTGGCACTGATGTTCTCAAGTGACTTTAACATATTTGTGGAATGGGAGGAATCCAGTTCTTCCATCAGTGCTTTTTCTATTCTTGAGATCAAACTTTTCTCCTTGGCCAATTCTACAGTTTTTCTGACCTTTTGCAGGTGACCATATTTCTGTTTACACACTCATTTGTAAACATTTTGGAGCACCTACGGTGAGCCAGATATCTTGTCTCTAAGCCATTGTTTCTTCTGCTTTGGATGCACATTATAGTTACCTGTCAACCAGATTAGAAAAATGAGAACTATCTTGTATAAGAGATGCTCCCTGGAAGACTGAGACAGGAAGATCACAGCTTCAGAGTATAAGAAGTATAAAATCTGTTCTGTCAAACAGGTGTCCAGACAGCAGCCACTTTAATCATATAAGCTTTGGTTGCCCAGAATCTTCAACTTTGCTTTTATTAAAAAAAAAAAAATTTAACATACTTTGTTTTAAAACCCTCACCTTTCAAGAAATAAGCCAATATCTGCAGAGTCGTACTATAAAGTTTATTACCAAATTTTCAAATTTTGTTTCAAAACTGTCACTGGTCTTTGAAATAAACCAATCACCACAAAGCTGTAATGTAAACATAGCTTGTTGTTGTTGTTGTTGTTGTTGTTGTTGTTGTTGTTATTGTTTTACTGGGAATTAAATCCAGGGGCATTCCAACACTGGGCTACATCCCCAGTCCTATTTTATCTTTTATTTTGAAACAAGATCTTGCTAAATTACAGAAGGCCTCACTAAATTGCTGAGGCTAGTCCTGAACTTGAGATCCTCCTGTCTTGGCCTCCTATCTACTGGGATTAAAAGACAGGTATGCGCCACCATGATAGGCTCAAACTTCGTTTTTTACTAAACTTTATTTCAAAATTCCTGCTCGTCTTAGAAAAATACCCAGCTACATAGAATTATGAACCTAAGCCTTCACCAGTGATGGCAAGGGGCAGAACTGTATCAGGGATAAAAACCATAGTGAATTTTTTACTGAGTGTACTTATCAGACTTTTTGTATGTTGCAAGGTACCAAGAAAACAAGAGTAAACATCAAATTCCTTCTGGTAGTCCTAATGTTACAATTTTGGGGAGGTAATCAATGGGTCAAGGACAAAAAGAAACAGAAAATGACTGAATATTTTTGTTTTATCTGGACCCAGGAGCCTATACTACCATAGGCTGTCAGATGAGGATTGGGTATGTCGATTACTGTGTTTGTGAGTGACAAAAGCCCCTTTTAAAAGGAAAAAGTAGATTATGTACTTTCTTGGAGGAAAGGAAATGTGGTCCTTTACTCCCTTAGGGTAAGCAGGCAGGGTGTGTCTCCAAAAAAAAAAAAAAGAAAACTAAGTGGGACCCACTTCCTCATCCTCCTCCTTATGTGCCAGGAGGAGCTGTATAGCAGCTACTCCCATCTTCCAGAAAGTAGTACCAGGCCAAAACTGCTTCAGGTAATACCATCCTGGGTTCTGAAGTATCTACTAAGGCTTCAGCCCCACCTGAGGTCTTATACTCCTCCCTGTCTAGATTAATAACTAGAGCAATGAAACAGGAATATTTAGAACTTTTCCTTCCCCTCACCACAGCCCCTCCAGAAGTATTATACCCCCTGAGGGAGGTGCTTCTTGGTGGAGAATAGGATTTGTAAAAACACCCCCCCCCCCAGTTCACAGGTGATAGAATTAAAGAAGGCACCTTCTAGAAAATATTCACAGGGTGGCAGACCAATTGGATCAGGTTTTAGGGCCCCAAGGTCTTCATCTGGACAGAATTAATCTTGATCATGGTAATCCTGTTCTCAGGAGAAGAGAGAAGTAGGATTAGGAGATTTGCCCTGCCAACCTAGGAACAAAAACACCTGGCTAGACCAAAGGTCATTCCTGCTGATCAAAAGTTCCTTAGCTGCCATGTGTGATGGTGTACACTTATAATCCCAGTACTTGGGAAGCTGAGATGGGAGAATGGCAGGTTCACAGCTAGCTTCAGCTACTTAGTGAGGTTCTCCATAACTTAATGAGACCCTGTTTCAAAATAAAGAATAAAAACTAGCTTGGAGGTTGAATGCCCCTGGGTTCCATTCTTAGCGCGTGCGCGCGCGTGCACACACACACACACACACACACACACACACACACACACACATCCCTATCCATCAGACTAGTAATAGTAGTCACAGTGGTCATTTGAATTTCAAAATACTTGTATTTGTTAACATGTGTAAAGGATCCACTCTACATAGACATGGAAGATATTAAATTAGTAAAATATATCAAATTAGCTGTTTTGAGACAAGATCCCAGCTATGTCTTTAAAGACTACTCCTACTCCTGACTAGAAGCCTAGGAACAAGATGGAAAAATAAAGCCTTCACAGCCCCATCAGAGGTGAACAAGCAGACTCTTCCCAGGAAGCCCACAATAAAAGGCACAGAACTGCTGGAAAAAGAGAAACAATGCACAGACTAACTGCTGTTCTGCTTCTGCATCTTGCTTACACTGGCAAAACAAATCTCACGCTAACCACTCCTCTCTGAAAATTAAGTGACTGAATAATAAAAGAACTTGCATGTTTTAAGATAAAGAGCTTTGTTTACTGAACCACACCAGTAAATAAAGTAATCTGGTATTCAATTCTAGCCACTGTCTCTTGTCTCTGGGAACCTATCCTTCTGAAATATTTTGGTGAGCCAGCCATGAGACACTTTTGAGTCAGTTTGGTCCTGGAAATGGGACCCAGAGCATTTTGCCTCCTCCTGTCTGTGTCTTGGAAGTCAGCCTCCCATGCTGAAGATGTTGATATATTGAGGGCACTGAAGGACTTTTTGTCATTGTGTAGGAGACCTTGCCCAGAGGTGGTCAATTCCAAGTCTAGCAACCTTAGAGGTCTTAGGCTGGAGATGGAACAGGTCATTTTCCAGTATGAACATCTGAATCACTGCAGGCCCTCTCAGGGTTTAGACTGGTTCTGAGGTAAAATAGAAGACAAACAATTTTAGGGGAAAAGGAGATAAATTGGAAAGAAAAGGAAAATAAAAATTTAAAAGCTAAAAATACTTCATAATCTTTGGTTTAATTTAATTTAATTTTTTTTTTTTTTGGTGGGTCTTGGGATGGAACCCAGGAGCATTCGACCTCTGAGCTATATCCCCTGTCCTATTTTTTTTATTCTTTATTTTGAAACAGGGTCTCACTGAGTTGCAGAGGGTCTCACTAAGTAGCTGAGGCTGTCCGTGAACCACGATCCTGTGGTCTCAGCCTATGGAATGCTGAGACTACAAGCATGCACCACCATGCCCGGCTTAGTTTTATTTTAATAAAGCTTGTTTATTCTTTAAAAAGCCAGGCTCATACTTTAAAATCATAATGGGCTAGTTCTACATCAGAAATTCCTGAGGCAATTAAATCCATGAGAGAGCTTGCCTAGAGAAGTTCTCCAAAAAAGCCACAGCTTTTTGTTAAAGAACCCTGCACCTTGATGCCCCCAAGTTCCCATCTCTACTCCTCAGTAGTCCCTGGCTACTCCCTCTGTAGTGGGCCTGATTAAAAACGGGGACTAATTAGATCTAAGGGGCTCTTTGCCACTCTCACACTCTCAAGGAGCCCATGGTTCCAATGAGAGTTGGGGCATTACCCAATAGCAGTACCCAGTCCCCTGTCTGGCCCTGGAGGGAAGCTAGCCCACTTAAAGAGACTTTAACAACATGGTTTTATCATGTCATGCCAGTCCCTGTCCGAAAGCCAAGAACCCAGAACTATCAGTCAATTTAGGACTTGTGGATCATCAACCAGGCTACAGTCACCCTACATCCCACAGTGTTTAACCTATAAATCCTTCTAAATTTGCTTCTGGCCACTGTGACCTGGTTCTCTCTGGCTTCTGTGAGCCAAAAACTGTTCACATTTAAATGAGAGGACCCAGAAACTGAAACTAAAAGCCAGATCGCCTGGCCTCGATTGCCCCAAGGATTTAAAAACTCCCCCACCAGTTTTGGAAAAGCCATAATCCATGACCCCAGGTTTTTTCCTTCCTGCACCTTGGGGCTACACTCTCCTTTAGTATGCTGATTACCTCCTCCTAGAACACAAGACTTTTAAAGGCTGTGCCAAAGGAAGAGGCCAGTTGCTCACCCTCCTACAACCCCAAGGGCAAAAAAAAAAAAAAAAAAAAAAAAAAAAAAAAAAAATTTTAAAGGCAACTGAACAGGAAAATGGATGTTACTGCCTGATAATCACATAGCCATCTCTTAATATCTCTGGCCAACTATTATGTAGGAGGCACACAAATCCACTCACTTTGGGCAAGAAAACCTTGAAAAGTTTCTTGGCTGGTATTATTACATACACTACTTGGCAGCTCTAGAAAAAAAAAAAAAAAAAAAAAGTACTATAGCAAGTGTTACTAACGCAAGAACAACCCTAAACAGTGACCTGAACTTCATCCCCAAATACGGACTGGGAGAGCAGCTCCCTTTGAAAATATACAAATTGACTTTCCAAAACTGCCAAAATGTAATGTATATTGATACTTCTTAGTCATAGTATGCATTCAGACTGAATGGATAGATGCATATCCTTGCTGGACAGAAAAGGCTCATATGCAGCCAGGCGCAGTGGTACATGCTTGTAATCCCAGCATTCAGGAGGCAGAGACCGGAGGATCATGGTTCATGACAGCCTCAGCTACTTGGTAATTTGCAACTCAGTGAAACCCTGTTTAAAAGAGTAAAAGGGAAAACTTAGAGCTCGAACTTCCGGGAAGATGGCGACCGAGAAAAGCGGGGCTTAAGAGCCCCGCTAACAACCAATCTCCATTACCACAAAATCAGCGCCTTTCATAGCCAGAAAACACCATCACCAGAGAAACAAAAAAATCACCAGGCTCCAGAGAGAAAGCGACTGAGAACAGAGCTCAGAGCCACAGAGGAGATCTGAGGACGCAGCAGCAGCGCCATACTGCCGGTGGCAGCGGCAAATTCACCGGACGGCTACAGCAAGCCGAGGTGAGCCGCTGCGGAACAGCCAGGCGGGATTTTTCGCCACTGGTAAAATCTAAAGCTCCCAGTGGCTGAGCTCAGCACACACTGCAGGGATTCAGAGTGAAAATCAAAACCAAGAAGTAATACGCCAGCCTCATGGCCGAGGGTGTAGAAGCGGTGCCATATTCCCACCGGCGGCAGCAGCAGAGAATTCACCGAATCCAGTACAGCTACATCTGCATACTCAAGAACAGTGAGTCAAATTGCGGGCCACAGAGGAGAAATCCAAGTACTGTACTCCCTGGGACTCGACCCAGTAGGGGAGGGGTGGTGGCAGAGATATCACACCATAGGAGAACGTGCAACCTGGCACCCCCCTCAGTCTAAAGCAGCCTCTATCGACTCTCTGGGTCGGAGACTCTGTGATACAACCCAGGAAAGGAGTAGTGGGGTCTGAGATACTACTGAATCGAGATCCAGAGCACCTTAAGTGAAGTCATAGTGACCCAAGGGAAGAACCCAGAGAAGGCACAAACTTCCGAAATCATGGGAAAGAGGAATAATACTGGAGCAATGAATGCCCACAACCCCACATCAGAACCCGATAAAACAGAAAATCAGAGATTTCTAGAAGATCAAATCAGGAAAATAACTGTAGAAATAATAGAGGTGCTTCGAAAAGAACTCAGAGAGAGCAAAAAAGAGATAAAGGATGCAATTAATGAAGTAAAGGCCTCAATTCAAAGCACAAACAACCGATTAGACCACATGGAGAACAGAATCTTGCTCTTAGAAGATGAGCAATCCAAAAATGAACGCATAATTTCTAATCTAGGAAAAAATATCCGACAGCAGGAATCTGATATTTAAGAAATATGGGCCCATTTTAAGAGAGCTAACCTAAGAATAATTGGAATAGAGGAGGGAAAAGAAAGTGAAACTAAAGGGATCAACAATCTCTTCAAGGAAGTAATAGCAGAAAATTTTCCAAACATAGAGCAAGAGGTTGATACACAGGTCCAGGAAACTTATAGAACTCCCTTTAGACAGGATCAGAGAAAAGGATCCCCGCGCCACATAATTGTCAAAATGACCAATGTGGAAGCCAAGCAGAGAATCTTAAAGGCAACAAAAACAAAGGGCCAAGTGACATTCAGAGGCAAACCAATTAGAATCACTCCAGACTTCCCAAACCAAGTCATGAGAGCCAGAAGGGCTTGGAGTAACATATTCCAAACTCTGAAAGAAAACAACTTCCAGCCAAAAATTTCCTACCCAGAAAAACTTTCTATCAAATTAGATGGAGAAATAGGAAGCTTCCATGACAAACAGAAACTGAAGGAATTTATGTCTTCAAAACCAGCACTAGAGAAAATACTCAAAGAGATTAACTACAAAGAAGAAATAGGTAACACACACCAGAACCAGAGAAACAAGAGTTTCCATCCAACAGACAACTAAGATTGGTTATCTGCGGAGATTCATTACTTATGTTAGTCTTTTACCTATCTCTAAATGGTATTGTTTGCCTTTATTGTTGTTAATTTTTAGGATTTCTAGTTGGAATATTAATATACCTTCAGATATAGCAATTGGAAATATTTTATCCCATTCTATTAGTAACTGTTAACTCTGTTTACATTGTCTTTGGATATACAATATTTTTTTTTATTTTTTAGGGAGTTTGTATACTCTTCTGTTGCCTGTGCCATTGAAATCATATCCAAGAAATCACTGCCAATTTCAATGTTGTGAGGTTTTATGACCCAGATTTTCTCCTAAAAGTTTATAGTCTTAAGATTTATATTTAGGTCTTTTATCTATTTTGAGTTAATATTTGTATATGGGATTAGGTAAGGGTCCAACTTTATTCTTTTCCATGTAATTATGTTTCAACAATATTTAGTTAAAAGATTATTATTTCCACCACCAAATGTTCGTGGAAACCTTGTCAAAAATAACTTGACAATATAGGGAAGAATTTAGCTCTAGGCTTTTATTTAACTCCAATGGTTTATATATCTGCCTTTAGAATAGTACTACACTGTTTCAATTATTGTAGCTTTATATGGTTTGAAATCAGAAAATATATATCTTCTAGCTTTGTTCTTTTTCAAGATCGTTTTGGGTACCTAGAGTCCATATTCCATATTAGGATAGAGTTTTTTTTCTGAAAAATAAATATATAAATATATGATAGTTTCACCTAACAAAATTAGAAAAAAAATATTCTCTGGTAAGAAAGAAAGTAAAAAGAAATATTGAAATGTTTTCTTTAAGTCATCAAAAGCTTGGTATCAGACAAATGAGACTGTTATGTGAGATTATCATTTTTAATTTTGGATAAATTGCTAAAATACTAGATGTCAACCACTAAGCCAAGCATGGGAGGGAGGGATGGGGAGAGAATGGGGTGGGGATCGGGTGGGGGCTGACTGGGTGATGTGTGCATGTATGTCTACAAAAGTTTGTATCCCACTATGATGTATGAATACAGTACACCAATAAAAAAATAAAATAAAATAAAATAAAAAATAAAAAAATAAAAGAGTAAAAGGCATAAAAAATAGGCCTATGGGTGTACCTCAGAGGTACAATGCCCCTGGATTCCATCCCCAGTACCACAAAAAAAAAAAGAAAAAGAAAATAAAAGAAAACGAAAAAAGAAGAGGCTCATATGAACCTCCCATACATAAGGTTAGACAATGGACCAGTCCTCATTGCAGAAGTTACCCAGGATGTGGCAATGGCCCTGGGTATCACCTGGAAGCTGCATTCCACATATAGACCACAGAGTTCAGGCAAAGTAGAGAGAATGAATAAAGCTATAAAAACTTGGTTAGAAAAAATATGTCAGGAAATCAAGCTAATTTGGGTTCAAGGCTAACCCTTAGTTCTATTTACAATTAAGATACACTCCTACTAAGAGAACAGTTTGCTTGATCCCTTCCTATCCTCAAGGACTGCCAGGAAGGCTGTGGGAGGTAGTAGAGTTTAAAATGCATAAACGTACTTTTACAGTAAGTAAAAGCCCAGGATATTGTAGCCTGTATCCATCACAGCTACCTGAAGCTAGCATCCCTGGAGCCAACATTCCCAGAGACAATACAGTAAACTGCTCACAAAAAAAACCTGGAGAGCCAAACAAGCTAATCCTGAGAAAGATGACTTGCCCTGCTCCAATCACAGCTAGAAGCTGACTAGCTCACGCATGGAGTAAGACCAAGGAGTGCCAGATCTCATGCCACAAAATTGGATTTGTCACAAGTGCTTTAGGATTGACCTTATTAGTGCGATTTACAGTGGTCTTAATTTTAACACTTAGGTTATCTACCCAATTTGACTTTGCATTGATAGGATGAGGAAAAAATTGGCAGTTCTCATCCCATAGTGAGGACTATTAAAGTTGTTGCATCAGCCTCTGTAATCTTCACCATTAATGTGACCAAAACTAGTAGTACTATTGTCAAACTCGATGCATGTCAAGTTATATCTGTGGCAGCTTAAAAAACCAATGGCAACTCTCACAGCCTTACAAATACCTCTGCCCTGAACTGGGTTCAGGTTATGCTCACACTAGGCCCTGTCGTAGTTGGAACAATATCTGGTGCACCAAGTCAACATGGGATGTGTGACGCCATCATGGAGACCTCTAAAGAATATGACTCGGGCTGGGCGTGGTGGCACACGCTTGTAATCCCCGCGCTTGGGAGCCGGAGTAAGGAGGATCACGCGGGTTCAAAGCCAGCTGCATGAGCTGGCTTAAGAGACCTTATTTCCAAATAAAGTATAAAAATAGGTCTGGGAGTGTAGCCCGGAGGTAGAAGGGTTTCCAGGAACCCCAGTACCACACACACACAAAAAAAGAATACGACTCACTTTACCTGGGGAATTCCTCATCAAGCATGTCTAAATAAGCAGTGTAACCCTCTGCTGTTAATTATTGATGACCCCGATACAATAGAAAAGAACCAGTAGCAGCCTCTGGGATATATAGGCTAGAAGCAGACATCTATGGAAGAAGAGATCCTGTAGGCCATTTCAGATTACATTTCATTGAGCCAAATAGCCCTACAACCCCACCGACAGGGACCCACTCCCATTAAAAGTAATCTCAAAAACTGAAAACTTCTCATTGTTGAGGGGTCTCAAAGCAGAGGAACTAAGTAGCAGCCCAGCTATGCCTTTGAAAACTACTCTTGACTAAAAACCTCAGAACAAGATAGAAGACTAAAGCCTTCACAGGCCCCTCAGAAGTGAACAAGCAGAGCCTTCCCAGGTATCCTGAAAGATAAAGCACAGAACTGATAAAAAGAAAAGAAAAGAAAAACACTTTGGAAAGCTTTCCCCATGTAGAGTTTAGCATCAGACTTCCTGGATGAGAGTCAGGCCATGTCTGACCATCAGGTTGGGAGCTGAGATGCTCATAGGCCTGGCACTCCCAATTCAGGGATGGAGGTGACATTGAGGCTGCCAGTGGCAGAAAGTGTGAACTGGAAGACAAACAGATTCAGAGAGAGGTATATATCTAGGTCTCATTCCAGAAGAAATCTACAGTTAAACAGTCACTGCCAGCCTGCCTTGCTAACTAAATGTTCTGAAATAACTGTCAGCAGTGTCTGGCTTGGCCTACTCATGTTGCCATGGCAATCAGGCCAGCCTCCCAGGCTCAGTTGTCTAGGTGAGGAAAGGAGGGAGCACACATGGAAAGAGGTGCCCACAGGCCCTAGTGCTGCCATTCCCAGCCCCAGAACCTAGAGAGAGGGTTTGGAGATGAAGGAAAAGGGGAACCAGGAGTTCCTTCAAGGGAGGGCACCAGGCCATAAAATGAGCCAAATAAATTCAGAAGCCCCATGGATCCCTATTTCAGAAACTGACACAAGAAGACCTTGAGCTTCTGCCAAATCTGATGAGACCTCACCTCTGGACCACTGTATATTTATTATTTAATCGTATATTTGTTTATTTACTTATTTTGGTTCTTGGGATTGAGCCCATGGACATTCTACCACCGAGCTGCACCCTATCCCTTTCTATTTTTACTTTGAAATGGTCTAGATGAGGCTACAATCCCAGTCCTATTTTTTATTCTTTATTTTGAAACAAGGTCTCACTAAGTTGCAGGGGTCCTCACTAAGTAACTGATGCTGGCCATGAATCTGTGATCCAGCCTCTCAAGTACTGGGATGACAAGCATGTGCCACCTTGCATGGCCTAGAAAAGCAAATTTAGAGTCACACATGACTGGGTTGTATTATTATCTTTCCCAACTACTAGGTATATCACCCTGATATGCTTGAAGACTGGGTATAAAATTATATATGTAGCATTTAGTTCAGCATCATTTACTGAAACCATGTTTGCTAGTACCACTATTAATATCATTTTAAGTCTACAAATAGCCTTTATTATATGACTTTTACCCTACTGTGAATTATAATAGGTTACATCAGATTAGGGAATAATTGGAAAATCTGTCATTTAGATTTTTATCTACTTCAAATGAATGGCTTCAGTGTGTTACTGTCCATCTGAGAACTTTAATAACTTCTGTTATGATTACATAATACAGTAGTGGGTCTAGAGTTTCCTGCTTATATTTTCCTCTTGGAGATAACTTACATGCTCATATCTGTTAATATTTGAGAGGGTCAATTCTACATAGACGAAGATAATTGCTCAAAGCCTCCCTTGTTGCTTTGCTCATCCAAATTCTGAAAAACAGAACACATTTTGTCCATCTTACCAAAGGCATGGGGCCAGTGGCTCACAGGCCTTGATTTAAAAGACCAATGTAACGCTCAATGATGCTTGATGCCTAAGAGTGATATGGGGTATGGAAATGCTGTTCCATGTCCGAGTCCCAGGCCCACTGCTGCACCATAGATACCAGGCTTGTAATCCCATTACCTGGGAGGCTGAGAAAGGAGGGCCACAGATTCATGGCTAGCCCTAGCTACTTAGTGAGGCCCTCCACAACTTAATGAGACTCTGTTTCAAAATAAAAAATAAAAAATAGTGATAGGGGCATATCTCAGAGGTAGAAGCCCCTGGGTTCAATCCCCAGTACCAAAAAGAGAAAAAATAACTTCAGAAACTCATAAGCAATTTGTTTGGACATGCCAGCATATGACTCAGACCAACATGTCTGTGGTGCTATTCATAATGGATGGACCCTTGGACCATAAAATTGCTCCTCATGCCTGATGTACTTATATCATAAAGACATTTGTGGCTTCTCACAAGTGTCTGGTAGGGTTCAAGAAGCATGCCAAAGACACTTGACAACACCTACAAAACCTCTATAAAAGCAGATTTTTCAATGTGCATTGTGCTAAACTATTGCTCACACCATGACAAGTATGCTGTATGTACAACTCTGATCCAGTGACTTCACTCAGGTTCTGGTCTTTTCACTCACTGAGGCTCAGCTCAAATCCAGCTTTATTGGTGCCTGGACCAACTTCAGAATCTCCTCTTCCATTCCTGGACTTGGTTCACTATTTTCCCCTCTCTTTTGTTTGTAACTTATTATTTGCTAATTAATTTAAATGCTCAAATAATAGTATTTGTAAATTGTCTAGTATATTTGTTAGACATAATTGTTAAAGGTTTTAGTCTAGTAAAATTTTTAGAATTGTTAATGTGAAGTATATCATTTGATGTTCATTCATAGCTAATTGGATGAAACTAGCTTAGCTTAAAGAATTTTCTAATAATTTCTTGCATACTATATCAATACTTTGAGTGTTGAATAAAACCTCATGGCATTATGGAAAGACACAAATAATATATGATGTGAGTTGTTGGTCTTAGGACCTTCTGGTGGTTGCTCATGACACCAAAGCAACAGCAAACCTGAATCCAACTCAATGTGTGACAAGGTAGACTCTACCCTGCCTGCCCTCACCCTTGGTAAAAGAAGTTAGACATGCTATCTGCAATGTTCAGTATTCAAATAAAAATTACCAGACACCCAAAGGGAAGAAAAACAACACATTATTAAGAGCAAAAGAGTAAGATTAGTTCCATTCCACTGACAGTGGATTCTTCATATACATGTTATTAATTTATTTAATTATTATAAAACTTGGACTATAGTGTTATTGTCCAGCAATTGGAAATTAAAAGAGATTAGGTGCTTCCCTCTGTCCCTGTACTAAGTTAGGAGTGAAGCAAGTCTCCCCTTTCAACTGTGCTTAGGTTTATATTTTACTCAAGCTAAATTATACTTCTGCTATTATATTGACAGAAAAAATTAAATTGACAGGATAGTGTTCCTTCTGTTTGAAATTACTACCTATAACCCGAGTCTGGTCATGTACACTTGTATGTAATTCCAGCATTTGGGAGGCTGGGACAGAAGGATCATAGTTTTCAGCCAGTCTCAGTAACTTAGGCCCTTTGCAATCCAGTGAGACCCTGTTTCAAAATAAAGAATAAATAATAGGGCTGGGAATATAGCTCAGAGGAAAATGTCCCTGAGTTCCATTCCCAGCACTGCAATAAATAGATAAATAATAGGGCTGGGGGTGTATCTTGAAGATAGAATGCCCCTGGATTCCATTCCCAGTACCAAAAATAAAATGAAACAAAATAAAGTAAAATAAAAAGAAGAAAAGAAAATACCACCTATACTTGGTTTCACAAAGAACATCTTGATGGAGTGTTGACATATCACCTATCACTCTGTTGAGGAAGTCTGGAGAAATGTTGAGAAGAATTTTTCTTTTGATAACTTAGATTCTACATGGATGAAAATATTATGTCTTTCATCAGCTGCAGTCATTAAAGCCAGCCTACAAAAAATTCATTAATGGAGGAGAATTTAATGTAACAGAGACAAAACATGACTACTTGTTTCCCCCGCTTACCCAACATGAGTCTATGCCCTGTCCTTTTCTCACTCTATATTCTTTCCCTTGGCTATCTCTATCCCTCCATTGTTTACTTCAACAAATGCAACCTGTATATCTATTATGTACCAGGGATGGTGCTAAATACCAGGTATACATTAGTATCAAGACAAATTGGTTTCTTTTTCCACCAAGGACCTTAGGAATTTAGTGGAAAAGAAGAAAATAAGGTTTGTTGCTGTTTATTTGTTTTTGTTCTGGTAGTGCTGAAGATCAAACCCAAGTCCTTACACATACCAAACAAGTGCTGGAACTATACCTCCAGCCCCAAGAAAATAAGATTCCTGACTTCCAGGAAGATGGCGACCGAGAAAAGCGGGGCTTAAGAGCCCCGCTAACAACCATTCTTCATTACCACAAAACCAGCGCCTTTCATAGCCAGAAAACACCATCTCCAGAAAAACAAAAAAACCACCAGGCTCCAGAGAGAAAGCGGACTGAGAACAGAGCTCAGGGCCACAGAGGAGACACACGCGCCTGAGGACGCGGCAGCAGCGCCATATTGCCGGCAGCAGCGGCGAACTCAACGGACGGCTACAGCAAGCCGAGGTGAGCCGCTGCGGAACAGCCAGGCGGGATCTTTCGGCGCAGAGAGCATTTAAAGCTCCCAGTGGCCGAGCTCAGCACAGGCTGCAGGGATTCAGAGTGGAAATCAAAACCAGAGAAGAAAAAATACGCCAGCCTCACGGCCAGCCTCACGGCCGAGGGCGTAGCAGAAGCGCCATATTGCCACCAGCGGCGGCAGCAGCAGTGAATTCACCGAGTCCAGTACAGCTACATCTGCGTACTCAAGAACAGTGAGTCAAATTGCGGGCCACAGAGGAGGAATCCCAGTACGGTACCTCCTGGGACTTGACCCAGTGAGGGAGTGGTGGTGGCAGAGATATCACACCATAGGAGAACGTGCAACCTGGCACCCCCCATAGTTTAAAGCAGCCTCTATCGACTCCCTGGGTCGGAGACTCTGTGATACAACCCAGTAAAGGAGTAGTGGGGTCTGAGATAATACAGACTCGAGATCCAGAGCACCTTAAGTGAAGCCATAGTGACCCAAGGGAAGAACCCAGAGAAGGCACAAACCTCCAAAATCATGGGAAAGAGGAATAACACAGGAGCAATGAATGCGCACAACCCCACCACATCAGAACCCGATAAAACAGAAAATCAGAGATTTCTAGAAGATCAAATCAGGAAAATAACTGTAGAAATAATAGAGGTGCTTCGAAAAGAACTCAGAGAGAGCAAAAAAGAGATAAAGGATGCAATTAATGAAGTAAAGGCCTCAATTCAAAGCACAAACAACCGATTAGACCACATGGAGAATAGAATCTCGCTCTTAGAAGATGATCATTCCAAAAATGAACGCATAGTTTCTAATCTAGAAAAAAATATCCAACAGCAGGAATCTGACATTGAAGAAATATGGGCCCATCTTAAGAGAGCTAACCTAAGAATAATTGGAATAGAGGAGGGAAAAGAAAGTGAAACCAAAGGGATCAACAATCTCTTCAAGGAAGTAATAGCAGAAAATTTTCCAAACATAGAGCAAGAGGTTGATACACAGATCCAGGAAACCTATAGAACTCCCTTTAGACAGGATCTGAGAAGAGGATCCCCACGCCACATAATTGTCAAAATGACCAATGTGGAAGCCAAGCAGAGAATCTTAAAGGCAACAAAAACAAAGGGCCAAGTGACATTCAGAGGCAAACCAATTAGAATCACTCCAGACTTCCCAAACCAAGTCATGAGAGCCAGAAGGGCTTGGAGTAACATATTCCAAACTCTGAAAGAAAACAACTTCCAGCCAAAAATTTCCTACCCAGAAAAACTTTCTATCAAATTAGATGGAGAAATAGGAAGCTTCCATGACAAACAGAAACTGAAGGAATTTATGTCTTCAAAACCAGCACTAGAGAAAATACTCAAAGAGATTAACTACAAAGAAGAAATAGGTAACACTCACCAGAACCAGAGAAACAAGATTTTCCATCCAACAGACAACTAAGATTGGTTATCTGTGGAGATTCATTATTTATGTTAGTCTTTTACCTATCTCTAAATGGTATTGTTTGCCTTTATTGTTGTTAATTTTTAGGATTTCTAGTTGGAATATTAATATACCTTCAGATATAGCATTTGGAAATATTTTATCCAATTCTATTAGTAACTTTTAACTTTTTTTACATTGTCTTTGGATATACAATATTTTTTTATTTTTTATCTTTTAGGGAGTTTATTTACCCTTTTGTTGCCTGTGCCATTGAAATCATATCCAAGAAATCACTGCCAATTTCAATGTTGTGAGGTTTTATGACCCAGATTTTTTTCTAAAAGTTTATAGTCTTAAGATTTATATTTAGGTCTTTTATCTATTTTGAGTTAATACTTGTATGTGGGATTAGGTAAGGGTCCAATTTTATTCTTTTTCATGTAATTATTATTTTTCAACAATATTTAGTTAAAAGATTATTATTTCCACCACCAAATGTTCGTGGAAACCTTGTCAAAAATAACTTGACAATATAGGGAAGAATTTAGCTCTAGGCTTGTATTTAACTCCAATGGTTTATATATCTGCCTTTAGAACAGTACTACACTGTTTCAATTATTGTAGCTTTATATGGTTTGAAATCAGAAAATATATATCTGCTAGCTTTTTTCTTTTTCAAGATCGTTTTGGGTATCTAGAATTCATATTCCATATTAGGATAGATTTTTTTCTGAAAAATAAATATATGAATATATGATAGTTTCACCTAAAAAAAAACAGAAAAAAATATTCTCTGGTAAGAAAGAAAGCAAAAAGCAATATTAAAATGTTATCTTTAAATCATCAAAAGCTTGGTATCAGACAAATAAAACTGTTATGTGAGATTATCATTTTTAATTTTGGATAAATTGCTATAATACTAGATGTCAACCACTAAGCCAAGCATGGAAAGGAGGGATGGGGAGAGAATGGGGTGGAGATCGGGTGGGGGCTGACTGGGCGATGTGTGCATGTATGTCTACAAAAGTTTGTATCCCACTATGATGTATGACTACAGTGCACCAATAAAATAAAATTAAAAAAAAAAGATTCCTGAAAACAGTGCCAAGATGATTTAATGGGAAGAGAAGAGTCTTTAAAAAGTCATATTGGGATAATCAGCTATCCATGTGCCAAAAAATGAATTGGACCATCTATAAAAAAACCATCTATAAAAAAAATAAAGCCAGGTGCAGTGGTACAAACCTGTAATCCCAGTGATTCAGAAGGCTGAAGAAAGATGGATCACAGGTTTGAGACCAGTCTTAGTTACTCAATAAAAGTATTAAACACAAAAAGGGGTAAGTATGTAGCTCAGTAGTAAAGTACCTTTGGATCCAATCTCCAGTATTGGTAAAGAAAAAAATTTAAATTTTAAAAATGACAGGGCTGGAGGTGTACCTCAGTGGTAGAGTAAAATGTGTGAGGCATGGGTTTGATCACTAGTACTTCCAAACAAAAAAACCAAACCAAACAAACAAACCAAAACAAAACTCAAAACAAATAATGAACCTAAATGTAGGAGCTAAATACATTAAACTTTTAAAAGAAAATACAGTACTAAATTTCCATGAGCTTGGCTTAAGAATGACACTTTTTTTTTTAAGGAACTGGAGATTGAACCCAGGGGTATTCTACCTCTGAGCTATACCCCCAAGCCCTATTTTTTATTCTTTATTTTGAAATAGGGTCTAAGTAGCTGAGCTTGGATGTGAACCTGCAATCCTCCTGTCTCAATCTCCCAAATAGTGGTATTACAAGTGTGCTCCATTATACCTGGCTCAAGAATGACACTTTTCATTTAGGTTTTTTGTTTGTATGTTGTTATTTTGTAGTACTGGGGACTAAACCCAGAGAACTCTTATCACTGAGCTATACTTCCATTCCTTTTCATTTTTTAGATTTATTTTGAGACAGAGTCTTGCTAAATTGCCCAGGCTGGCCTCAAACTTTTGATTTCCCTACTTCAGCCTCCCAAATAGCTGGGATTGCAGGAGTGTGCCACCACAATTGGCAAAAATGACAACTTCCTTATATATGTTACTCAATGCACAAGCTACAAAAATAAGAACAGAATAAAAGGTACTGGAAAAGATGTGGAGAAATAGCAACTCTCACACTGCTTGCTGGTAAGAATGTAAAATTATGCGACAACTTTGGAAAGTAGTTTGGCAGTTACTCATTCATTTTCAAACCCCATGCAATATACAGTGCCAGCAAAGGCTGCTTTTGGGACTGTATCTACTGCCTTCTGCTGTGCCTGAGCCATGGCCTCTAGAACTGATGCATGCTGACCCCACATGCTCCCTCTCTCAAGAATGCATGGCTGTGGGAGTGACAGATCTGCTTCTCGCAGGCTCAAAGAAAGGCTACCTTATGATTTCAAAAGAAAATATGATAGCCAGGCATGGCGGTGCATACTTGTGATATCATTACTTGGGAGGCTGAGACAAGAGGATTGCAGGTTCATAGCCATCCTCATCTACTTAGTGAAGCCCTCCTAAACTTAGTAAGACGCTGTTTCAAAAAAAAAAAAAAAAAGAATAAATGCTGAGTGTGGTGGCACACGCCTGTAATACCAGCATTCGGGAGGCTGAGACCAGAGGATTCCGGTTCGCGGACAGCCTCAGCTACTTACTTAGGCCCTCTGCAAATCAGTGAGACCCGATTTCAAAATAAAGAATAAAAAATAAAGAACAAAAAAAGAAAATATGATTACTGTATGATTTTATATGGTAGAGTCCTATCCCAAGACTTCTTAGATTCAGTCTTCACCCACTATTTGTGGGACTTTTTTTTTGTCACAGGGTAGAGTTCAGCCTACATAAGACATCACTTCAAAATTATGTGAATACCATTATTTTCAGTTTTTACTGTAGGAAAAAAAAACCCCTCTCATCCTGAAAGTTCTGAACACTAACAAGAACATGAATACCAGTGGGATCCTGTTTATAAACCTGGTGAATTTGGTGGAAATGAATATTAAACACCGGCACAAGTTTCCAAGTAATTTCTGAGGTGACCATCACCACCACGCAGGCAGCAGGGTTAGTGCAGGGCATCCCACTGCCTGCAGCTTGCTGCTGACCTTGTGCAGGTGCACCAGCCTGGCTGCTCCTGGCTGGCACAGAAGGCTGAATGGGGCCGAGCCTGCCTGGATTTCACTGGGTTCCATGGAGTACGATTCTAAGTGCTGCAACCACAAACTGGAAACACTCCTTTGTCTGTTTTAGTAAATTGGTACCTAAAAATTGAGAAGACAGGCTAGCATAGTAAGGGAATCTGTGTTTGAGCAGCTACTGCTGTTTCCCTGGTTTTGTCTGAGAGCTGGATGTGTTCACAGTTTGCCTGTGAAACTCCATCTCCTTGTAACTTGGGGAAGAAAAGCAGCTGTGTGGGATGCTGTGAGCGCTCTGCTGTGAAGTGAAAGTGAGGGAGTGCTGATAAAGGGCTGGTCTGATAGGTTTTTCCAAGCTGTTTGTTCTCTTCTCTGTCTTTGCTAGGTAGTTTTTGTTTCCATGACTACACCTTCAGTCTACCCCAACCTAACCCCTTAGTGCTGGGATTGAAGCCAGGGGGCATTCTAACGCCAAGCTGCACTCAGAGCTCTATTTATTTGGAAACAGGGTCTCACTAAATTGCTGAGAGCCTCACTAAGTTGCTGAGGCTGGCTTCTGACCTGCACTCTTTCTGTCTCAGCCTTCTGAGTTGCTAGGGCCTGCTTACCTTTAGTCTCTGACTCGGCAGCCAGCCAGCCAGTCAAGCTCTGTGTTTTACTGCTGGTGCGATTGCTGACACATCACAGACTGAGAGGGCAGGTGCTCATTTGGCCATCCAATGGAAGGCAGAATCTCCCTTGAAAATGGACAATGCCAACACATCCCGCAGGCTGTTGGCCCCAGTGCCCAGTTCCTGATTCCTGAGAGGCTGGCGCCCAGTCTCTGCACTAGACCAGATTGGAATACCTCACGCATCTCGACCATCCAGGCCATCTTCCATCCTCATGCCGCCCCTTGCTGCACTGACTTGGTGCATCCCATCCAGTTGAGGGGTTGAGGGTGTCTGGTAGGGCCTGGCGTGGGAGTCGGCCTGCAGCCATAAGAGGAGCAACCTGGCCTGTCACCTGCTCCCTCCTGCCCAAGCCACCCCTGGATGGCCACCCCTGAATGCAGCTCCGTCCTAATGAGCAGAATTTAGCAGAGGTCATGCCATGTAACTTTGGACGGTTTTATCTCCAAGCTACCCCCCAGCTTGTTTTTAAAAAATTTTTGTTTTGAAACAGGGTCTCACTGAATTGCTAACAACCTCACTAAGTTGCTAAGGATATCCTCCAACCTGCGTTTCTCCTGTCTCAGCCTCCCAAGTACTGGGAATCCAGACATTTGCCACCCTGCCAGGCACATATCATAATTTATTTCCATTTATTTATTTATTTATTTATTTATTTATTTATTTATTTATTATTTTTTGGTACTGGGAATTTAACCCAGTGCCTCACACACACTTAGCATCACTTTACCACTGGGCTATACTCATAACCCTTAACGTTGTAATTTAATACATATTAGCTAGATACTCTCCACGCACATAAAAGATTAAGTATACTTCATAAAAAGGTAACTAAAAAAGTACACTTTTTTGAATCATTATAAAAAACACAAATTCCACCCCTGCAGTAGTGCAGGTCTATAATCCCAGTAATTGGGGAGGCTTAGAGAGAAAGGAAGATCACGTTTGAGGCCAATCTGAGCAATTTAGACTGGTTTGTTCCTCATAATCCTTTGAAGTAAGTATTATCTTCCTATTTTATACACAGTTTAGGATTCAAAGTATTCAATTAATTTGCTAAGAGCCACACAAGCAATATAAGAAAGGTGGGCACAAAATCTGCAGTCAGCTTTGCCTGTCAATAGTTGCCGCAAATAGAAAGTTGAAAAGTAGTAGGAAAAGAAGCAAAAGAAATGTCATAGTATCTTCTTCCTGCAATGAACAAAGGATAGAACAGGAAAGAAAGGTAGAAAAATTTTTGAAGGGCCAAGGGACTCATAATACTATTGGGACATCTACTTATTAAAAAAAAAAAAAAAAAAGGAAAGGTCAGAAATATCTGAGTGGCCAGATGTACTGGTGCGCACCTATGATCCCAGTACTTGGAAGGCTGAGACAGGAGGATTGCAAGTGTGTGGCCAGTCTCAGAAATTTAGCAAGTTTAAAGAGACCTTGTTTCAAAATAAAAAGAGCTGTGCATGTAGCCCAGAGGTAGGATGACCCTGTGTTCAATTCCCAGTACAAAAAAAAAAAAAAGTCTCAGGGGTAGGGAGGGAACATTTAATCAGAAATCTCTGCAAAAATTATCTGTTGATAGGGTTAGTTTCCAGGTCAGTTGATTTCCAGGCATTATGTGGGTGGAAGTGGATATAAAATTATGTTTTGCTTAATTTTATGTCTTAAGATGTGATGAAGAAATATGGTGTGAAGATTACGATTTATCTGTGAAGAAATACTTCAAAGAATGAAGTATTAATGAGATCTGAAAAACATTTTTTTCCAGGAAATAGCTATAAGTAGCAAGCCAAAGACTGCTCATACACACTAGTATTCAAGTTGAAACTATTGTTGGAGATAATGTGATTAGGTGGAAGACACTCCAGTAAATCAACATAATAGAATCCAGGGTAGAATTAAAAAAAAAAAAAACTTGCAACATGAGAATATGAAGGCTTGGTGGTACTGTTGACAAGTGAGTCCTGAAATAAACAGTCTGAAATCTAATATCCAGTTGAAGACTACTTTAGATGTTGTGGATGTTGAATGTGTCATAAATGGAAGTCCAGGGAACACATCAGCTCAAATCTGTCAAAGTACAAAATTATAACAACTTAAATATTTTAGGCTTTATTTTCAATATTTCAATCTTTCAAATATTTTAGGCTTTATTTTCAATTCTAGTACTTCAAACTGTAAAATAGAACAAGTGTTCTGATGAGTTGAGCAGAGGAGGCAGGTTTTATAGACAGAAATACGCTGAAGAAAGCAAAAACAAAGAACAAAAAAATGATCATTTCAAAGTTCCTTTCTCTGTAACATGGGGACAGGGACAAAATTAATTGGTTAATATTAGGTTACCTTAGGTTTTCTTTTTTTGTATGTAAGGATCAAGACAGAGGGAACTTCATTGAACTAGCTTGTTTGGGATATTTGGTGGTTATGTATCCTGATTTCTTAAATTAGGTAACAGCTTCGTTTCATCTGGTGATGTGAGACTTTAGCATGGGTAATTATGCATTTTTTCTTTTTGTGGTACTGGGATTAAATGCCTAGGGACATTCTACCTCTAAGCTACAGCCCTAGTCCTATTTTATTTTTTTATTTGGAAATGATCTCATAAAGTTGCTGAAGGCCTCACTAAGCTGCTGAGGCTGGCCTTGAATCTGTGATTCTCCTTTCTCAGCCTTCCAAGTACTAGGATTAAAGATGTTCGATACCACACCAGGCTATTCATTCTGAATTTGAATCTAGGCTCATGGGGCCAAGTGCAAGAGCCTAGTCCAAAATAATGGACTTCTATCATTTTTATTCAATAGGTCATCTCATGCTTAAATGCTTCAGACAAGAAGGAAAGGGTCTGTCTGATACACGAAATCCACACCAAATGGCTTGTTGTCTCTAGAGTCTCAACAGGACAAGGATGAGGAAGGATGAAATAACAGAAGCAAAACTGACATTATCCAGATGCTGAGTGCATAGAGACACAAAAAGTAAAGATACACAAGTAAAAGAAATGTATAGGCATAAGGAGAAAAAACAGAGGGAAGAATTTCAGAAGAGCAGACAAGAAGGGAGGGACAAATTAAAATTAGATACCATAATCCATGGATGCTCAAATCCCTTATAAAAAGTGGCATAGCTGGGCGTGGTGGCGCTCGCTTGTAATCCCCGCGCTTGGGAGGCGGAGACAGGAGGATCTCGCTGGTTCGCGCTGGTTCGAAGCCAGTCTGGCTGGCTGACCCTGTTTCCAAATAAAAATATAAAATGGGTCTGGGAGTGTAGCCCGAAGGTAGAAGGGCTTCCAGGAACCTCAGTACCACCAGAAAAAAAAAAAAAAAAAAAAAAAAGTGGCATAAAGTTTAGTATAAGCTAGGATCACAATATTCTAAATGTAGAGTACTTATAATATCTAATTAATTATAAATGCTAGGTAAATATTTATTATACTACACTGTGTAGGAAATAACGATCAGAGTAGACAGTCTGTGCCTGTAATCACAGCTACTAAGATGGCAAGAGTCTCTTGAGTTCAAGGCCAGCCTAGGCTACATAAAGAGACCCTATTTTTTAAAAGCAAAAACAAAAAACTGAAAACTCAAGGTGCAGTGTCATATGCCTGTAATCTCAGTACTTGTGAGGCTGAAACAGAACTTCAGGTTTGAAGCTAGTCTCTATAATTTACTGAGACACTTTTCCAAAATAAAAAAATAAAAGATTAAAACAAATGACAAAATAATAAGGGAAAATGTACATGTTCAGTACAGATATACTTCCCTGCATACTTATTTACTTATGTGTTTATTTATTTACTTGTAAATAAGTTGATTGAACTCGAGTACTGTGCATTTCCAGGAAAATTTTAGTCTCTGGTTGGTTGCATCCATGCATGCAGAACCTGCAGTTATGGAGTGTGAACTATATATGTTTGTGTGATTGCCATTAAAATGTTATGCCAATGTGATAGTATTTATTAGTAGGTTGGTTCTTATGAATCACCCAGCTTAAATTGAGAGCTCAAATGTTTCATGAGAATAAAGATAGCCCTTTCGAGAAGGGGAAAGCTGTCCTGAAGTTCCACTTCACAGGAAGTTCTTTTTTTGTGCTTGGACCTGTGTCCATACATATTGAGAGTGAGGCTATATATTTGTGCTAGTGTCACTGAACAGGCAACGATAACAGGTCTTCATTCCTTCCTGTGTACTCAGGATTTCAAAACCTAGCTCATTTTTTACTTTCTTCATGCATTTTTCTTTCTTTCTGTGGTACTGGGAATGCTAGGCAAGCACTTTGCCACACAGCCATATCCCAAGCCCTTTTTATTTTGACATAAGGTCTCACTAATAGTAGTGAGACCAGCCTCCTGAATAGTAGTGATTACAAGTGTCCACCATGCACTTGGCTTCAGGCGATTTTTTCCAATTATTGGAACCCAAAGAGCTCTTTCTTCTGGATCTCTATAGACTTCCTTCTTGTACATCTTCCAATGCAAATTATAATACCCAAAGACAGGTTTACTTGATTTTTTTTAATTGGGGATCAAACCAAGAGCCTCCGACATGCTAAGCATACATGCTAATACATGTTATCACTGAGCTACATTCACAGACTGTTTTTTTTTTTCTTTTGTGGTACTGGAGATTGGATCTAGAGGTATTCTACCTCTAAGATATATCCTCAGCCCTATTTTTTATTTTGAAACAGGTCTCACTAAGTTGTGGAGGGTCTTGTTAAGCTGCTGAGGCTGGCCTCAAACCCGTGTTCTTTCCCTCTCAGCCTCCCAAGTACTAGGATTACAGACATGAAACACCATGCTTAGTTTACTTCTTTTTCTAAATGTATATTCTATGCCTTGACTTATATCTTTAAAGTAATTATTTGGTTTGTCAGACATCGTGAATTCTTGCCATATATAAATACACACAGAGTCAGGATAAGAAATACACCTAGAAAGTTGACTCTTCACTTTATTCTAGTGAAAAAAAATTATATATGTAATGAAATCCTTATCAAGCAGGACAAATAAAACTTACTACCCTTTGAAAAATTAAAAAATTAAAGCTAGAGAAACATGTTCCACCCAGAAAGTGTGTTATTTTAAACATTTCCTATAGTTTAAGATGTATTTGAAGCCAATGCAAGATTATAACTTTTATTGGATATTACATGAAGAGTTTCTGAGAGTACATTTTCTGTGCTCACTGATAAAACAATGAGATTGAACTGCTTTTTTTGAGATTCATTTGCTTCTATGATCTTACAGTAGAGTATTTTAGTTTGCCCTTAAGTTTTATGCTTTCCATTTTTCTCCTTCTCCTCCTCCTCCTCCTCCTCCTCCTCCTCCTCCTCCTCCTCCTCCTCCTCCTTCTTCTTCTTCTTCTTCTTCTTCTTCTTCTTCTTCTTCTTCTTCTCCTCTTTGGTGGTACTGGGGCTCCTGGAAACCCTTCTACCTCCGGGCTACACTCCCAGACACCTATTTTTTATATTTTTTAAATTTGGAAACAGCAAGGCTGGCCTCGAACCTGGGCGATCCTCCTCTCTCCACCTCCCAAGCGCGGAGATTACAAGTGTGCACCACCACGCCCAGCTATGCTTTCCCTTTTCTTAGGTTACCAATGAACAATTTCCCTGGTTAAACGTTTCTTGCAACGCAAAGGCTGCAGATAGACCTAATCCTGAAGAAAATTAATGAGGTACAACAAATACATTGACCCACTGTAGGTACTTAAAAAATCAACTAGGATTTTCCATTTCTCCCCAGGGTTTCTTACTATGGATCAGGTAATTCATAGAGGAGGCTAAAGGAACATGTAGGAATGTCTCAGTTCAAATTTCCAGTCTTGTCCCTTTGTGTGGTATGTTTATTTTTATTTGTGTAGTAAACATATTGCTTTATCCTTCCCCAGTTTCTTCTTCTGGTGTGTCATTAAACAGTTGATCAATGGGTACTAAGTTACAGTCAGATAGGAGAAAGAAATTCTAGTGTGCTATCACAAAGTGGAGTGACTGTGGTTCATGATTATATACTGTACATCTCCAAAAGCTAGAAAAAGGGACTGTGACTGTTACCATCATAGAGTGATAAATGTTTGAGGATCAAAGTATGTTTGATTTAAACATTACCTAATATGTTCATGTATTGAGAATTACATGTACTCCATTAATGTGTATATTTTTATACTATTTTCAGTTAAGAATAAACTTAATTAAAAATCCTAGTTGTATTTGTACTGAGATCATGAAACATTTTCATCTGAATCACGAATACATAACCACTGAACATTTTAGCCTCTCTGGTGAAAGGGTTATAGTTGAATATGAGTTTGTTTCTTTTTTTGTTTTGTTTGTTTGTTTCCTTTCTTTCTGTAGTGGGGATTGAATACAGGGGAATTCTACCTAAGTTACAACCAACTCTTATTATTTTGAAACAAGGCCTCACTAAATTGCTAAGGCTAGACTCCAACCTGTGATTCTCCTTTCTCAGCTTCCCAAGTATGGGGATTTTAGCACCACACTGCTAATACCAGTCCTTTCATGTTTTGGCCAAGACCATAAAGGCCAGCCTCTTCCACTTTGGTTTAATCCTTTGTCCTGCTTTCACCTGATAAGTCAGGTGTAACAACTAAATGTCAAATTGTACAAGTCAAGGGGGAAAATAAAATAAAATTATGATTGGCTCACAGTATTATTGAGGCTCACAAGACCTGCAGGACAAGCCTGGAGACCAGGAGAGTAGATGGTGTAGTTTAGTCTGCAGGCCAGCAGGCTGGAGCCCTAGGAAGAGACAACATCAGAGGGCAGACAGATAGCTCTTGCCCCTCCTGGGGGAGGGCCAGCCTTTTTGTTCTAATCGGGGTCTTGAGATTGGATGAGGACTACCATAAGGACAGCAGCCTGCTCTACGTGCACAAAAACACTCAAAACAATGCTTGACCACTTGTCACTCTGCAGCCCTGTCACACTGAGGCATAAAATTTGCCATCACAAATTAATTTTTTCAAGATCTTAGTCAATGAAGGACAGGGCAGATATCTGAGCTTCAGTCTGATTGAGAAGCCATGATGTTGCATCCTTCCACACCATCCCCAAGGCAGTTATGAATGCAACTAGCAGGCTCTTCAGGCTGACAAACACCAGAAACTTTATATTTACACAGCACTTTTTTCTTTTTTTTCCTCTCCTCTTCTGCATTTTTTTTTTTTTTTTTTGGTAATCAATACAGCATTTGTCTTCCCTCTGTCCAACTTCGAGCCAACCACTTTCCCAGATGCCTGGGAGATAGAAGAAAAGGGACACACAGAACAGACAAAAGCAAGAGCTATGGGAGGTAAAGAAAGCTCATGCCACTGTGACAGGGCAAGAGCAGAGTCAAGGGGGAGAAAGGCTCCTGTTTTAGGAAGGGTTCTGGGTACAATCCCAATGAGGCCAGGGAAGTGGAAGACCACTGGGCTGCTGAACCAGTCATCTGCCAGTGTCTCTGGTCATTTCAGCCCCACCCCAGGCAGCAGTCAACTCAGCAGCTGAGGTCCTCCTGACCAAGGAGGGGACATAAGTGCGGCAGGTGTGAACATTCTTGTAAGAAAGCTGTTCCCAGTGCAGAGAAGACTCAGAACAGTTGTCTAAAGATTTGAAAGAACCCATGTGTCTCCAATTATGATACACCACGTGCATACTATCTGAAAAACAGGCTTATCTGAAGAGTAGCATTTGGCTTTTGCAGTGCTGGGATGGAACCCACAATATCATACATGCTACTCAAGAACTCTAGCACTGAACATCCCTAGTCCTGGACAATAGTTTTTGGTATTTGGTTTTTATGCCACTAGTTTAGCTATAGAATTTATACTTAAATTATAGCAAATCTTATTAGGATAAGAGAGTTATTTCTTAGTAAATTTTCCTAATAAGAAAAAATTCAAAAGTTTATAATATTTAATGTATGAGAAACAAATTTTAAAAAGTAATCAGACTTTGTAGTAGAAACAAAAATACTGATTTGGTAATTATCTTTGTAAGTCTTTATAAACATCACTTGAATCTATAATTATAATATGTAAAAATTGAATATCCTCTACGGCCTTGTAATTGTCCTAGATACTGAGACTACTGTAATAATACTGAAAATAATGTTGAGACACTTGGAACAATACTAATGATTTCCCAAACCAGATAACAAAAACTTAAGGAAATCATGGAAATGTAAACTGTTGCAAGTGAACAAATTTTTTTTTTTTTTTTTTTTTTTTTGGGTGGTACTGGAGATGGAACCCATGGGTATTCTATCTCCGAGCTACACCCTCAGCCCTACTTTTGATGGAATCCATAGGCATTCTATCTATGAGATACACCCTCAGCTCTACTTTTTATTCTTTATTTTGAAACAGGGTTTCACTGAGTTGCAAAGGGCCTCACTAAGTTACTGAGGCTGGCCACAAAACATGATCCTCTTGTCTCAGCCTCACAAATGCTGGGATTACAAGCATGAACCACCACACCTGGCTGCAAGCAAACAAATTTTGAGGGATACAACTGTACTTTAGAATCAGGAAAGTAAATCAATTGTAAATCCTGTAAATCACTGCATGTACTGGATGACAATGTTAAATTATTTAATGCCATTTATGGCTTCATATTTTCACTGTCAGAGACTACACTAGGTGGCGCTCTGGGTCAGGATTGAATCAGTAAAAAGCAATGGAAAGTCAATGTTGTTTTAGCTACCTAATTTGTAATAGAAATACTTGGTATAAGATGGGTGTGGTGGTGCAGGCCTGTAATCCCTGTACTTGGGAGGCTGAGACAGAAGAATCACAGGTTTGAGGACAGCCTCTGCAGGTAGTGAGACTCTCAGCAATCTAGTGAGACCCTAATTCCAAAAAAGAAATAAAATCAGGCTGGGGGGTATAGCTTGAAGGTAGAATGCCTCTGGGTTCAATGCTCAGTATCACAAGGGAAAAAAAAAAAAAAAAAAAGCAAAAAACAAAAATCTTGGTATGTACTTCTTCCAATTTTCAAAAAATTCCCCCAATTATAAATTACAGGAAGATCGTGGTTTGCAGACACCTCAACTGTTACTTAGTGAGGCCTTTTGCAACTCAGTGAGACCCTGTTTCAAAATAAAGAATAAAAAAAATAGGGCTAGTAAAAATGCTTCTGGGTTCCATCCCCAGTGCCACCAAAAAACCCCAAAATTTTCAGTTATATAACCTGTACCATAAGTTATATAATTTACACTGAGCTTCAATTCTTCATAATGATGAATGCTTAGTTATATGGTCTATAGATATCTAATAATGTCTGTTGCATAATATCAACTTAAAGCGCTATAACACAAGATTATTCACATTAGGAAATTCTCAACCTTGCTGAAGATCTTACTACAAAATCATTAGAGCACAAATGAAATGAAGAAAAAAAGATGAGAGCTGAACTTGACCAATAATCAAATGAAAAGGCAACTTGAGGCTTTAAGGTGGCTAATCAAAATAGTAATTATATACAACAACTTTGAATGTGTAAAGATTTAACCTAACCATATCTACTTTTTTGGTTAAGTGATATGGATGCTTTAAATGTCATAAATTTAGTTCAAAAGCATGTGATAAAATTTCAACATTAATGTGAAACAAGTTTCACATAACTATCTTGGATTTCAAAATGCTCAAGAGCTGTGTATTACATAGGAATTATTTCCAATTTCATCACACATATACATGCCCTATATAATCCTATATATTTAAAAAATAGTTCTGAAAACTATTGGTATCCCCTCATTAACTATAGTAAATTATAACTAACTATATAATTCAAGTTCACAATGAAGACTACAGTTTAATAAAGTTAAAAGGATGTCCCTTTATCAGGAAATTGGGGTTATGGATTTGGTTTAAACCCATAAACTCTTTAAAAGAATGATGATCTCTTTTGCTGACCCATTCATAATTAAAATAGGGGTATGGGCATGGAAAAAATTATCTTACGATCTGAAAGAATCAGGGTTTGTAAGATTTTAGATAATGTGCTGATAATGTGACTTAAAGACATGTTCAGGTCAGTCACAGGGCTACTTAAAAACTAGTGTATACAGTTTTGGCATCAATCTTTATCTGCTGTAACATTAAATTGCATATTTAAAAAATTTTTGTTGGTGCATTGTAATCATACATCTTTTTTAAAATTTGCTGCACTGTATTCATACATCATAATGGGATAAAAAAAAACTTTTATAGACATACATGCACCCATCACCCAATTAGCCCCTACCCAATCCTCATCCCATTCCCTCCCCATCCCTCCTTCCCATGCTTGGCTTAGTGGTTGACATCTAGTATTATAGTAATTTATCCAAAATTAACAATGATAATCTCACATAACAGTTTCATTTGTCTGATACCAAGCTTTTGATGACTTAAAGATAACATTTCAATATTTCTTTTTGCTTTCTTTCTTACCAGAGAATATTGTTTTCTTTTTTTTTAGGTGAAACTATCATACATTTATTTATTTTTCAGAAAAAAATCTATCCTAATATGGAATATGGACTCTAGATACCCGAAACGATCTTGAAAAAGAACAAAGCTAGATGTATATTTTCTGATTTCAAACCATATAAAGCTACAATAATTGAAACGGTGTAATACTGTTATAAAGGCAGATAAATAAACCATTGGAGTTAAATAAAAGCCTAGAGATAAATTCTTCCATATATTATCAAGTTATTTTTGACAAGGTTTCCATGAACATTTGATGGAGGAAATAATAATCTTTTAACTAAATATTGTTGAAAAATAATAATTACATGAAAAAGAATAAAATTGGATCCTTACCTAACACCATATACAAATATTAACTCAAAATAGATAAAAGACCTAAATATAAATCTTAAGAATATAAACTTTTAGAAAAGAATCTGGGTCATAAAACCTCACAACATTGAAATTAGCAGTGATTTCTTGGATATGATTTCAATGGCACAGGCAACAGAAGGGTAAACAAACTCCTTAAAAAATAAAAAAAATTGTATATCCAAAGACAAAGTAAACAGAGTTAAAAGTTACTGATAGAATGGGATAAAATATTTCCAAATGCTATATCCCAACTAGAAATCCTAAAAATTAGCAACAATAAAAGCAAACAATACAATTTAGAGATAGGTATAAGACTAACATAAATAATGAATCTCCACAGATAACCAATCTTAGTTGTCTGTTGGATGGAAAATCTTGTTTCTCTGGTTCTGGAGTGTGTTACCTAATTCTTCTTTGTAGTTAATCTCTTTGAGTATTTTCTCTAGCGCTGGTTTTGAAGACATAAATTCCTTCAGTTTCTGTTTGTCATGAAAGCTTCTTATTTCCGCATCTAATTTGATAGAAAGTTTTGCTGGGTAGGAAATTTTTGGCTGGAAGTTGTTTTCTTTCAGAGTTTGGAATATGTTACTCCAAGCCCTTCTGGCTTTCATGACTTGGTTTGGGAAGTCTGGAGTGATTCTAACTGGTTTGCCTCTGAATGTCACTTGGCCCTTTGTTTTTGTTGCCTTTAAGATTCTCTGCTTGGCTTCCACATTGGTCATTTTGACAATTATGTGGCATGGGGATCCTTTTCTCCGATCCTGTCTAAAGGGAGTTCTATAAGTTTCTTGGGCCTGTGTATCAACCTTTTGCTCTATGTTTGGAAAATTTTCTGCTATTACTTCCTTGAATAGATTGTTGATCCCTTTGGTTTCACCTTCTTTTCCCTCTTCTATTCCAATTATTCTTAGGTTAGCTCTCTTAAAATGGGCCCATATTTCTTCAATGTCAGATTCCTGTTGTTGGATTTTTTTTTTCTAAATTAGAAACTGCATTCATTTTTGGAGTGATCATCTTCTAAGAGTGAGATTCTATTCTCCATGTGGTCTAATCAGTTGTTTGTACTTTGAATTGAGGCCTTTACTTCATTAATTGCATCCTTTATCTCTTTTTGGCTCTCTTTGAATTCTTTTCAAAACACCTCTATTATTTCTACAGTTATTTTCCTGATTTGATCTTCTAGAAATCTCTGAATTTCTGTTTTATCAGGTTCTGATGTTGTGGGGTTGTGTGCATTCATTGCTCCATTGTTATTCCTCTTTCCGATGATTTCGGAAGTTTGTGCCTTCTCTGGGTTCTTCCCTTGGGTCACTACAACTTTGCTTAAGGTGCTCTGGATCTCGAGTCTGTGGTATCTCAGTCTGCACTACTCCTTTACTGGGTTGTATCGCAGAGTCTCAGACCCAGGGAGTCAACTGAGGCTGCTTTAGACCATGGTGGGGGGTGCCAGGTTGGGCGTTCTCCTATGGTGTGATATCTCTGCCACCGTCACTCCCCCACTGGGTCAAGTCCCTGGGAGTGCATTACTGGGATTTCTCCTCTAGGGGCCACAATTTGACTCACTGTTGTTGAGTGCGCTGATGGAGCTGTAGTGGACTTGGTGAATTCGCTGCTGCCGCCGCCAGTGGCAATATGGTGCTGCTGCCATGCCCTCAGCTCTGAGGCTGGCATATTTCTTCTCTGGTTTTGAGCTCTGCTCTGAGTCCCTGCAGGGTGTGCTGAGCCCAGCCACTGGGAGCTTTAGATACTCCCTGTGCCGAAAAATCTGCCGAATTCTACCCGGCTGTTCCACAGTGGCTCACCTCAGCTCGCTGTCCACTGCTCCTCTCTGGAGCCTGGTGGGCTGGTTGAGTGCGTTGGTCTGTAGCTGTCTGGTGAATTCGCCGCTGCCACCAGCAGTAAGGTGCTGCTGCCACGTCCTCAGGCATGAGGCCGGCGTATCTCCTCTCTGGCTCTGAACTCAGTTCTGAGTCCCCGTTCTCTCTGGGGCCTGGTGCTGTGAGGGAAGATGATGCCCGCTGCTCTGCGCCGCAACTCCGGCCTCAGCACTGCGGTCTGGTTTCTTTCTGGTGTCTTGTTTTTCCAGCCCTCTTTTTCTCTGTCCCTTGTAATTACATTTTTTGTTTCTCTGCTGATGGTGTTTTCTGGCTATGAAAGGTGCTGATTTTGTGGTAATAGAGATTGGTTGTTAGCAGGGCTCATAAGCCCTGCTTTTCTCTGTCACCATCTTCCTGGAAGTCCTCTCATACATCTTAATGGGATAAAAAACTTGTGGATATACATGCACACATCACCTAATCAGCCCCTACCCAATCTCTAACCCTTTCCCTCCCCCTCCCTCCTACACATGCTTGGCTTCCTGATTGACTATGATATGTTTAAGTACATCATGTGCTTTAAAGAGTTTCCCTTATCCTCCCTCTTATACCCTCAGATATGTCATCTTAATTGCCCCTCTATAGGCTCCCTTCTTCATCTAGAGTTCCTCCTGTTACCCATTTCTCCCTAATATTATGCACATTAAGAAAAGCAGCTGATTTCTTATTTTTTGTGACATTTCACTGTAAATGCCATAATTTTGTTCTCCCTTATGCTGGGCAAAATTCCATTGTGTACATATCCCACAGTTTTGAAATCCACTCATCTGTTGAAGGACATCTTGGCTGGTTCCACAGTTTGGCAATGGTGAACTGTGCAGCTATGAATATGGTTTTTCATGCATTAGCTTGGTATTTTGATTTTCATTCTTTTTGGTAGATATCCAGAGGTGGTATCTTGATCATATGGTATGTTCATTTTCCTTCTTCTGAGGATCTTCTATACTGTTCTCCAAAGTGGTTGCACTAACTTGCAATCCCACCAACAGTGTATTAGAGCTTCTATTTCTCTACACTTATTCCCATTTACTGAAAACCTGAAAGCCAGAAGGTGAGTAACTTTGACAGGATGAGCCATTCACAACCAATGGTTTTTTAATAGAGGTCACTTGGATCTGGAAATCTGCTGAGAGATTAGGTGAGGAAACGGTAACTTCTAATGCTTCCTCAGCACACAGTTGAAGAAAGCCACTGGCCCTTTGCTGTGAAGCAGGACCCAGTTCCAGGCCTGCAGCACAACAGGCTCTGGGCCCGGCCTTGCTGGCTCCAGATCTGGCCTCGCCGTGCAGCAGGCTCTGGTTCCTGTCACTGTGGGCAGGATGTTTACAGAGGTTCCCATTTTTCCCTCCATATATATTTTAGTAGGAGAAAACAGTATGTGTCATTTGCAGAAGCTAAGAGCCCAATTCCCTAACAGCAATGGATTTTATCTCCCCACTGAAAGCGGAGGCTCTTAGCCTTGCCATGGAGAGCAGGATCCATTGCTTCAAGCACACACTGGCCTCCAGCGCAGCACAGAGGAGCGCAGCAGCCATAAGCTGAGGTCTCCTGGGACACCAGCACAGCGAATCAACCCACCAGTATGGGCAGGGCTCCCTCCGATTTGCCCAATTTTTCTTACATAGTATGTTGTCCAGAATTCCTGCACATGTGCAGTAAGAGCAGTCTACTTTTGGGGAGATATTTTCAAAAATTCAAGGTGGATTGGATTGGATCTGTCTGCCTCTCCCGAATACTGGCCACCATCGCTACCGACATCTTGGTCCGTTTTTGCAAAACTTTTTCTTACATAGTATGTTGTTCAGAGTTCCTGAACATGTGGGGCAGGAACAGTCTACTTTTGGAGATTTCTTCAAAAATTTAAGATAGATTTGGTTGGATCTGTCTGCCTCCTGAATACTGGCTGCCACCGTCGCCTTCTTGGTCTCTCCTAGAGCATGTTACTAAGTATTCCTGTGCATGTGAGGTGGGAGCAGTCTGCTTTCTGATCTCTTCTGGGATATCCCTCCAAAAATTACTTTTCTTGTAGTGGCGGGTGCCACGCTACCGTCTTACTTCTAATTCCGCCATTTTCAACTCTCTCCTATATTTCAGATAGGAAGTCATGACTAGAAATGTTTTTGTGTGTTGTCCCAATCAGCTATTAAATAAAAATCTGTTGTCCAGGGTTTCTCAGGGGGATGTATGTTCTATTTGGCCGCTGCTAAGCATCACCGCTGCGACCATGGTTGCCGCTGCAGCTGCTGCCATCTTCCTCCCTCCATTTTTTTGGGGGGGATCTGGAGATGGAACCCAGGGTCATTCAATCTCTGAGCTACACCCCCTGTCCTATTTTAAATTCTTTATTTTGAAATCAGGTCTCACTGAGTTCTGGAAGGTCTAAGAAGCTGAGGCTGTCCGTGAACCACAATCCTCAAGTCTCAGCCTCCCGAATGCTGGGATTATAAGGGTGAGCCACACCTGGCTCAATATTTTTTAATAAAAGTTACATGTCTTTTGCAGGAGTTGGGGGCCCAAGTACTTAATAGCAATGTGTTTTATCCTCCTGCCAAGCATGGAGGGCCACAGCTTCACCACGGAGAGCAGGTTCTGCTACTCCGAGCACACCCAGCCCTAGTGCTGCGTAGAGAAGCGTGGTGGCCAGGAGAGCCCTTGGCTCCCAGGACGGCGTTGGTCAACCGACTATGCAGGGCTCCTTCTGATGTGCCCTAAACATTTTCCTTACATAGTATGTTGTCCAGCATGTGGGGCAGGTGCAGTCTACTTTTGGGGAGATTTCCTCAAAAGTTCAGAGTGGATGAGACTGAATCTATCTGCTTCTCCCCAACACTGGCCACTGCTGCCGCCACCAACTTGGTCCTCCTCCCAAGCATTTTTCTTATGTAGTATGTTGTCCAGAATTCCTGAGCATGTGGGACAGGAGCAGTCTTTTTTGAGTGAGATTTCTCCAATAGTTCAAGGGGGGTTGGACTGGTTTTATCTACCTCTCCTGAATATTGGCCGCTGCAGTCTCTGCCATCTTGGTCCGTTTCTTCTTTCTTATATTGTAGTTAGGAAGTCATGGCTATAAATGTCTCTATATATTGTCCCAATCAGATATTAAACCAAAATCTGATGTCTGGGGTTTCTCAGAGGAATACCTGTCCTATTTGGCTGCTGCCAGCTATTGTCACTGCCATCTTGGACCCTTCTCCTAAATTGCATTTAAAAAACATTAGTGATCAGGGCCAAAATGTAGCTCAGTGGTAGACTGCCTGTCTAGAATGCATGAAGCCTTGGCTTTATATCCAGCACCACAAGAAATAAAACCCAAAAGGTAACAGAAATGTTGCAGTCTGGTGTCATTAATTCTTGAGACTCCCAAGGTAATGAATTTTAGTATGTGGAAACTTGTGACTGATTACTACTGAGAAATTCAAGTGTAAAAAACAAAGTTAATGGGTTTTATCAATTAGCAAACTGTCCAAATTACATATTTTGTCATGACTTCTAACTTATAAAATTTCCAAACATCTTTTAAAACTATGTATTATTCTTAATTTTTTTAATTGCTTCTATTTTTTTTCCCCCCTTGGTGGTAAAGGGGTTCCTGGAAACCCTTCTACCTCTGGGCTATACTCCCAGACCTATTTTATATTTTTATTTGGAAACAGGGTCTCTTAAGCCAGTACAGCTGGCTTCGAACCTGTGCAATCCTGTCTCTGCCTCCCAAGTGCGGGGATTACAAGTGTGCGCCACCACACCCGGCTATTATTGCTTCTATTTTTTTTTTCCTGTTTTCCTATTTTTGGATCAGTAACAAATGCAATATATCTGAATTTTTTTTTCCAGTATTGGGGATGGAACCCAGGGGCATTCTACCTCTGAGCCACACCTCCAGGTGTGGAAACAGGGTCTCATTAAGTTGCAGAGGAACTTGCTAAGTTGCTGAGGATGTCCTGAACCCATGATCCTTGTGTCTCAGCCTCTTAAGTACTAAGATCACAAATATGAGCCACCATGCCTAGTTTTGGTCTGAGTCTTTAAAGAATATTACATGAACACTGTCTTTAAACCTTTTAAGAAAAAAGACCAGGTGGGCATGGTGGCACAGCCTGAAATCTCAGTACTTGGAAGAATGAGACAGGAGGATTGCAGGTTTGTGGCAAGACCCAGGAACGTACTAAGGCCATAGGCAACTTAGTGAGACTATTTTAAATAAAAAATAAAATAAGGTTGAATAGTATAGGTCAAAGGTAGAACACCCTTGGATTGAACCCTTTACCACACACAAATAAAAATGAGAAAAACAGAAAAAAAAGAAAAAAAAGACCACACAGTTTAAAAGATGATATAATTCGATTTTTTTCTTAAACAGTTTTACTAACCCATGTGTTTGATTATCCAGATTGGGGAATAAAAGTTTTCCCACGCCTTTGGCCTTTGATCTAACCTTGTGATCACTATTCTTGTCATCAACATGTGGCTCTGCGGTCAGAAGTCTGGACATGTGTGCAACAAATCCTTCCCAGCCGGCAGTTTGAGTGCCTGCCAATCCTTGGGCTAGAATTCTGGAATATTACATTTTAAGACATTCTTTATGATTCAAATCTATCATCACTGTGATCTAAATGTCTACTATTGGTTCTTTTAATGGATCAATTCAATAAAGATGAACACAGCACAAGTTGCAGCCCCTTGATTATCAATCTGGCTGACTTGTAATTAAAGAAAGTAGCATTTACAAGTTCTTTTGATTGAAACTGTAAACACAGAAGCTATATTTTAGTGTCATTACCACTGTCAAAAAAAAAAAAATCAAGGTCATAAGTTTTTCCTAGATTGTATTAAGAAATTAATGTAGTTTTATCACACCCTACTTACTTTCTAGGTTACCTAAGTAATATGAAAAGGTGATAATTTTTCTTTGAAACTTACAAGTACAATTTGCATATACATGATTTTGAGAATTTGTTAACCTCAAGATACAACTATATTCTAATACCATTATTTTAAATTTAAAGACATGGATCTTTACAAGACCAAAATAACCCAAATAACCCACAGGCATAGGGTTTTTTTTTTTTCTTTTTTCTTTTTTTGTTTAAACAAATGTGCACCACGATGTTTCAACAAGTAAGGCAAATGCCATGAATGTGAAAGCTGAAGTTTGCAATTTACCACATCTAGAACCCAGGGGAGGTGAATTAGACAGTAGTGGTAGCCATTCTACTTAAACAATCAGGTAAACCTCATGACAAATTGGTTTGCAGCATTAAAACTGTCCATTTAAGTTTCTTTTTTCTTGATGATTAGAGGTCCCACGTTGTCTCCAGTCTCTTCATTGTGTTTTGTGTGGGCCCCATCACAGAATGGGAACTAGGAAAAGAAAGAGAGAATATGAAATATCTAACCTCCCAATCAGTATTATGCTTGGCAGAGTGAAGTTAGGCTTCATTCTTACACATAATTCTTCTTGGCTACCAGATATAGGCTTTCTAAAGGAGTATATATAAAGTACATATACTAAGTACGTGGAAGAAACTGACTTTTAGATAACACACTCAGCTGAATTTCACTGTGATATTTAATTATGAATGCTGCAAACCTTTTCCATGTTTTTTTTACTCATTATGTTTCTAGTGGACTGTAAATATTATCTACCTATAACATTTTTATTTTCTTGGTACTGGGGATCAAATCCAGGGCCTTGTGGATATCAGGCAGGTGCTCTAGAACTCTGACTCCAGGCCTATTTGTAAAATGTTAAGTTCATTCACTTAAAATTAATTTGCATACCTGTAATGCCAGTATTTGGGAGGCTGAGAAAAAAGGATCACAGGTTTGAGGGCAGCCTCAGCAATTTAGCTAGCCTCAGGAACTGTTTCAAAATAAAAAATAAAATTGGGCTGGAGGTATAAATAAAATTGGGCTTGGAGGTAAAATGACCGTAGGTTCAATCCCCAGTACCATAAATAAATAGTTGCATACGATTTCTATGTTGAAATATTGCTTTGCAGCAATTATTCCCTCAAAACTTTTCATTTTTCATATCCTAAATTTCTCTTTCAAACTAAGCTATCCACGTTGTCCTCAATATCAGGATCCTTCTGCCTCAACTTCCTGAGTACCTGGAGATTATAAGTATGCAACATCACATTCAACTGCAATGTTTTTTAATAGTACTTTTTATATAGTTTTAATATAGTACTTTATATTGATTTCTGGAATTATTGCATTAAATCAGAATCATGCCCAAAATTCATGTAATTATATTTGTTCATTACTGATTTCAAATTTAAGTAAATAAAGTTTAGTCAAGGGCCAAAATGAATAATTTCAAGATCATCAATTTCTCAATACACTGTACATGCTAATGGAATATATTTATTAAAATCAGTTCAAATTCTCAATGTAAGTAAATGAATGGTAATTAATTGGCATTGAAATGGGCTGAGCCTGGTTGTGCATAAATCTAGTTCTAGAGTTTGGGAAGCTGAAACAAGAGGACTGCAGGTTTGAAACCGACCAGCCTTGGCAATTTAGAAAAACTCTCAGCAACCTAGAGAGACCCTGTTTCAATATACAAAATAAAAAGGGGCCTGGGGGTATAGCTCAGAGGTAGAATGCCTCTGAGTTCAATCCCTCAGAACCAACCAACTAACCAACCAACCAAAAAAAAAAAAAAAAAAAAAGGCAAATTATATTAATAATGTTTTTTCAGGAAGTATCTTATTTTTTACTTTTCTATGCAGGAGAAAGACAATATGTGGTGGATATGTACTTTCAAACATATCTTCAAAGTATAGTAGGTTTTTTAAATTAAATAACAATGTAATAAAAACATAGGAATTTTATAGCCCTCTTTCATTCTGAAATCTGTTAACAATTTAAGTTAACAATTTTAAGAAAGGCAGACTGCTACATGCAGTGCCTCATTTGGATGTGTCTGGAGTCTTGGAAGCTTGACTACCCTACGTTCTCCTACAGATGGACCTTGAGAGCTTGTTTGGACGTTTTAGCAGGGGAGCGCAGATACACCTATACCCTTGACCGAGACCGATCCACCTCTATTCGGGGAAGGTCGTCCTCTTTGACTGAGCATGCAGCTTTGGGAGGGACACACATGGAGCAGTGAGGGAGGAAGGGGAACACCCGCCTAACCTACCAGATCAGCCGAATCAACTCTGGCGATCAATGAGGTGACAGATGTCGCAACCAGATCGCCCTGACATCCTTATATTTTTTTATTTTTTATTATTTTGTGGGTCTGGGGAGGAACCCAGACGTATTCGACCTCCAAGCTACACCCCCTGCCCAATTTTTTATTCTTTATTTTAAAACAGGGTCTCACTGTATTGCAGAGGGCCTCACTAAGTAGCTGAGGCTGTCCGTGAACCGTGATCCTCCGGTCTCAGCCTCCCAAATGCTGGGATTACAAGCGTGTGCCACCATGCCTGACTTGGAAAGTTCAACTTTGAAATTTATTAAATTGTCAAGCAAAAAAACTAAAACAAAAACCCAAATGATATATTTAATTCAGCTGACAAACTATAAGTTTGTTCTAAGACTAGTATTTGTTTCAACACATTTTGGAAAAACTTTGAGTCAAATTGGGTGAATTTCCTGTATGTCCAGAGAGTATCCTACTATGCTAACCCAATTTAAAAACTATAAAGCCTAATCGGGCGTGGTGGTGCACACCTGTAATCCCCACACTTGGGAGGTGGAGACAGGAGGATCGTGCAGGTTCGAAGCCAGCCATGCTGGCTTAAGAGACCCTGTTTCCAAATTTAAAAAAAAGTATAAAATAGGTCTGGGAGTGTAGCCCGGAGGTAGAAGGGCTTCCAGGAACCCCAGTACCACTAAACAGACAAACAAACAAACAACAAAAAACAAACTATAAATCTTAAAAAGACAGAAAAATAACATAAAACTGGATAGGAGGAGAATAGCATTAGGGGAAAAACACTGCAGATCTTGTTCTTCACCTGGAAATCCAGCAACACTTTCTGCCTCAGCCACCCAAGCTGCTGGGATTAGAAGTTTGCACCACCACACCAGGCTGAACTTTGTGCTTTTAATGAGAATTCTGATGCTTTTTCCAAGAAACTTACCTGAGATTCTTCTGAATCATTACCATGACCTGAACTGAGAAATATAACCATTTTGGTTGAGAAAGAAAACTAGTAATGGATCTTAGAGGCTACCTTAGAGAATATGATATTTTATACTGATCTCATGTACTTAATTTAATCAGACTTAAGTCAGTGGATATGACATGAAAATGTATAAGAGAAATTAAAATTTTATAGGACTACACACCCAAAAGTGTACTGTCAAGTAATCTAACCTATGTTTGGAACAGTTTCTATGGAGAAATGGATTAGGTACAACTAACAACCCTAATAGGATGACAGCTTCCCAGCTCTTTCACACCCATACTTCTACCAAAACAGAAACAAGCCTGCCATCACCACCACCACCAAAAACCAAATCTCAAACTCCAAAGTTATAAATGACAGAAAATAATTCTACATATCATTCTCAGGTAGGTGGGGGAGATGGGAATCTAGCATACCTTTTGTTCCTTTTAAGGGCCAAGTTTACAAGATAACACTTTCAGAGAAAGCACTGTCTCAAATAGTACCTTCCCTGAGATTACATTAGTCATCCTTTACTACCTCTTTTCATTCTTAATTAAAATATGGACAGTTTTTTTGTGTGAAATAGTATAAAATAGACCAGTTTTTTAAACAGCAGAAGGCATACCAAACCTGGAAGAGGAAGAAGAAGAATATTCAAAAGTGAAGTTTTTGTATGTTACTAAGTGATCTGACTCATTATATATGGATGTCTGCAACTTAAGAATAAATTAGAATAGCTGGGTGTAGTGGCATATGCCTGTAATCCCGACAACTTGGGAGGCTGAAGCAAGAGGATTCCAAGTTAGAGGATAGATAACCTTGAAAACTTACTGAAACACTGTCTAAAAATTTTTATGAAGGGCTGGGAATGTAGCTTAGTGGTAAATTGCTTCCATACAATTTGCAAGATCCTGGGTTCAGTCCCAGCACCTTGCAAAACAAAACGAAACCAAAAACCAAACAAAAAGAATACATTAAAAGTGAACATGTAATATTTTCTTGATTGGTAAAAAGTAGTTTAGACTTTGTTATAAATAAAAGTAGGTTTTAGGAAAAAGGATTGAATATAAATTCAATATAACTATTTAATCCACGGTGTTAATTGTAAGTCTGTGAATTGGCAAGTAAGTGTGTGACCTGGCAGCTTTGTGATAACCTTAGGAAGCTCAGGAATGTTGGGAGTTTTCAATGTATCTTTATGAAAAAGTCATTAACTTGAATAATATTCAGTGAATCCTTAACTGATTCATGCAAAAATAACATATGCTCCAGATTCAATGAATATTCAGAACTGGCAAATACTGGATACTAAGGGAGACAGTATTAGCAAAAAAGAACCTCCCTTCCTTCAAAATCCACTGAGATGACTGAAAATAAAACTACTGTATGTCATTCCTTTTCTTGACGTCTATCTATGGGAAATGGCTTTATCATCTAGGAGCTTTTATTGTAAAATGAAAGAACAGTCATGGATATTTTGTTGAATTAATCTATTAAACATTTAAACCACTAGCTTGTGTCCATTTGTGATTCGTCCTGACAAACCTAAACTCTTAGTTTAAGAAAGCTTTATTATTTAAATAAATATTATAATAAAGCCTTACACTCTGGAACACACATAGTTGAAGGAAACTCTCATAACCTCAAAGCCAAGCTTTAGAGTTCCCTCAAGTAGTTACCTTACTTTTTCCTTTTTTTTTTGGTAGTGGGGATGGAATCCAGGGGTATTCTACCTCCGAGCCACACTTTCAGCGCAATTTTTTATTCTTTATTTTGAAACAGGGTCTCACAGAGTTGCAAATGGCCTAAGTAGTTGAAATTGTCAGCGAACTGTGATCTTCCTGTCTCAGTCTCCCAAATGCTGGGATTATAAGAATGTGCCACCATGCAGGGCTCACATTATTTTCCATTCTCTACTTTATTTACTACAATTTTGGCATATACTCAGACTGCTAACATTTCTTTACTGTAATTCACATTTTTAACTCTCTTGAAGACAGTTTATCTTCTCTTCTAATTACTCGGTTGAAATGACACCCAAAGGTCAAATGGTTACCTGCTTACCCCATCTGTCTTGCTATAAGAGTCTATTCACCTGGCTGTCTGCCCAGGCTAAAGGTCAGCATCAAATTTTTGAGAATTTTCCCTTTTCCACTTTGAAGTCATAGTTTTAATTTTATTCTAACCCCTCTGGCCCATTCCATCTCCTCTACTGAATCTTGCTCCTTTTTCCCCAAAGAGAAGTCTCCAAACTTTTGTCTCTTATTCTTGATTTGATTTTTATCAGTCTCAGGATCTTGCATGCCTACACTTGGCTCATCAGCTTTGTAGATTGATCATTATCTCAACCCTGATGTCTAAGCCTTACGCCCACATTCTGGAACAGCTGTGGTATATTTCCACTCAACTGTCACCTCAAATCCTTTTTGCAAATGAACTCTTTGCAACTGAATGCCTTATGTCCTAGCAAATCAGCTTTTTATACTGAATTTGTTTAGCATACAGTTCTTCTAATCTAAATGCTTGGATCCTTTAGTGAGCTATAGCCCCTCCCTCACCCAGCCCTGGCCTCCACATAAATAACTGAATTTGGCTGATTTTTCCTTCAAAATATTTCATGCATCTGTTTATTCTCCATTTCAGAGCTAGCACACTACCCTAACTTTGACTAAAATTCCCGCCCAGGACTGTAGTCCCTACCCTACATAACATGTTTGGAAGCACAAATTCCTACAACTGGCACTGAAGACTCTCAAATCCTGATGTGCGTGCGTGCGGGGCATGGTGCAGAAACCAGACAGGAGTCTTCATTTATAACACTTTTCCTCCTATTATTTCTTTTAGACTTTGAGAAAGGATTCCTAATATTTGCAGCTCATTATCATCCACCACCTATCTTTTTGGGGAAGATTTAACTTCCAAATATGTATTACTATGCTTTCCCAGAAAAGTCTAGCTCATCATATAAGGTTTCTTTTATCTTCCTTTTATTTCAAGCACTTGTACTACATTTACTATACATTTTTAAGAAATCTATTGCCTAACTATTTAACTTTCTTCATGCATGTACTTTTAATTAGAGCTAATGGAACTATTTAAGATCATTACAACCCCAACAGAAATTGTATAATTTCTAGATGAATTACTTTCTATGTTTTGGTGAACTAGAGATTGCAGCCATAGGCACACCTTTTAAAAAACAAACCAATTGTTCTGAATATTATTTTCTAGCAGCCCCATGAGTACTTACTAACAATTCCACATTCAAATATAGTGCTCTTCTTAACGTAAGACTTGATGTAATGGGCTATTTATTTTTGGTTCATATTCTATATATTCACCAAATACTTTTTGGGCACAATGACATAACCTAAGGCCTATATGACTGGATTATACATGGTATTGGGAAAGATGGATTAGTGAAATATATTTTCTAGTACCTAATACATAACTATAATATATGATTCATAAAAATGGTTCTTCCTTCCTTCTTTTACTTCCTACCTACCTCGCTGAGGATCAAACCCATAGCCTGATCCACTGTGCATCTTATATTACTGAGCTATTCACCCATATAAATAATTTCTTTTTCTTTTTTAGACCTTTTATTTTTAGTGAAATCCATTGAGAGCTAACAGTAACAGTTCATATAGTGTTTTCAACACATTTCTCACAATAAACCAGAAATTCCCAAATCATTCAGTATAAGTTCATTCAAGATGAACTTGGGTGAGAGTAGGTTATATCACCGTTGGATTATCAGCTGCCATAATATCTAAAACAAAAGGTATCACAAGTGGTACTTCTATAAGAAATGTGATGATACAATTTTTATAAAAGAAAATAAGTTTAAGAATTCTCTATTATTAGATTTTTACAGCAGCTACAGCTGAAGGAAGATTTAGGATATTTATCAATAAGAAATTTAAGGGTAATTTTTCAAGTTTCCATTAAAATTTCTAAGACTTGCCCTAGTCCCAAGCTTAGAAGCGCAGACAACCATAAATAACAACAACGAAGAAAACCAACTTTACTTCTTCTGTTTCTCTTTGTGTTTAGGCTGCACTCTCCCATTTCCTAGGATAGTTGAAGCCAAGATTCACTTGGGGAGGAAATCCAAGATTAAATTTAAGATATTTTTCTTTCTTTTTGTCTAAGAACATGGTTAAATTGCCCGAATTTAATGAGAATATGATGTAATTTTATTGCCTGGTGGTTATACATTTTAGTAAATTGATCTACTAAGAGTTTATGGAAAATCCATTTCAAAAGAAGAGAGGAGCTGGGTGTGGTGTAGCATGCTTGTAATCCCAGCATTCGGGAGGCGGAGACCGGATGATCACTGTTATCAGACAGTCTCAGCTACTTAGTGAGGCCCTTTGCAACTCAGTGAGATCCTGCTTCAAAAACTAAAAAGGCTAAAAACTAGGACTTGGGGTGTAGCTCTAAGGTACAGTGCCCCTAGGTTCCACATTCCCCATACCTAAAAAAAAAGAAGAGAGGAACAGTGATATTTTAATTTGTGGTGACAGAGTTTGGTAGAATAGTTTAAAAAGAAATGCTAAATTAAAAAATGGTATTATAAGGCTTGTTTTCCTCACCTTTTTGGACCTCCAGCAACGGCAGTAAACCGCTTTATCTCCCAAATCCTCCATGTCAAAAGCATGTACTACCTTAGGATTGTCTTTCTGGATATGAAGATTTACCATAGCTTTGCTGCGATGATCTTTAACATAGAATCTTTTGTAAGCTAGGTAACCAATTGCAGCTGTTCCAGCAGCAATGGTAACTGCTGCAATCCATTCAACTGGAAAAGGGAAAGAAAAGAGGAATGATTATCTAAATCAAAATATACACTCATACCATTCTTGAATGTTTAGAAAATCCAATTTTTCAGTATTCAACAGCCCAACAGTCAAAGATTTTAATGTTAACAAAATGATAACACACTGGTGTAACAATCCTTTGTTAATACTTTCCCCAGCTCTTACTAAGGCAGTTTATTTTCTATTGAGTGATGACAGCTAAATTAAGATAGAAATAAATAAAGCTTATTTTCCCTTCTGTAAGATACAGAAAAAGAAACAAGCCTTACTCTTTAATGTGTTCATAAATATTTTAAATAACACAAGAGAGTATAGGTATCAAGTGCTTAAAAGAAAAAATAAAACCTGAAAAATAAAAATTTAGATTGCAAATAAGAAAAAAAGTATAAGGAGGTGATTATATTAACAAAAGGACTCATCATTTTGTTCATTTAAATAGCAAGATCCCTTAGTGATTTTAGAATGATTTAATTTACCAAAGTTTAATTTTAACTAGTGCATGAAGCATAACCACAAAGATTTAGCATCTGAAAACAAAATAAGTATGCATAAACCAAAACTACTCTTAAAGCTAAACATTTAAGGGAATATATCTTGCAGGATTATAGGTTACAAAGTCATTCAAAAGCCTGATTTTTACAAAAGTGCTTATTAAAATAAAAATCATGCCAGGCGTGGTGGTGCACACTTGTAATCCCAGCATTCGGGTGGCTGAGACCAGAGGATCGCAGTTTGCAGACACCCTCAGCTACTTAGTAAGACCCTTTGCAACTCAGTGAGAGACCCTATTTCAAAATAAAGAATCAAAAATAGGAGGCATAGCTCAGAGGTAGAATGCCCCTGGGTTCCAGACCCAGTACCGCAAAAAACAAAACAAAACGAAAAACCACCATAATATGCTAATTTGATATAACATATGATCAATATAATTAACAATTATTCTTATTTAAAAACTCTAAATTTCTATTATCCATAAGTGGATAATTATCTGAATACCCTACAAACTTTACTGATGTCATTCTACTTTTGAATAATAATAAAAATGTGTTTGACTAACAGGCCATTTATTTATTCTTTTTGTGCAGTTTTTCAAGGAGTCCTCAGAATCCCAAATGCTTAACGACTACCCCAGCTCCAGGCAGTGATGGAGAGAAGGAAGTTCTGTATAATCTGGTTAGTCTCAGCCTCAGGAGAGTTGTCTACTCCCAGCATGGAGAGGGCTGCAGGACGGCGTTCAGCAAGGGTCAGGATAAGCACGCTGGACTGCTCCCCAGCACTTCCTGAGTCACATCTTCACAGGGTTTGAAATAAGTTCCCAGACTATCAAATAAAGCCCTAGGGAGATTAAGTATAAAAAACACATTCCAAGGCCAAATGAAAACACATGAGAATAATTAACCTTAAGGCTTATTTGCACTGAATCAAATTTCCCATTTCATTAATGTGATCAATCAACATACCTAACAATGCCTTACATAAAGTTGGAGCTCAATCTTAAAAACTCGGAAAGAAAAGTCTTCCTCACACTTATTTTCTTTTATCTTGTTCTTCTAGTTTATTTAATAATTTTGTTTTTAGTCAAATGGTTCTAATTAGCATGTTCCGTGGTTTCTATTTTCTACTATAGCAGTTGTTTCTGTTTTTGTGGTACTGGGGACAGAATTCCAGACATCTTGCATGACAGGCATGCATTCTATCACTGAGCTACATCCCCAAACCTGAATTTTTCTTTATAAAGTAACTTGGATTGTTTTCCTTCCCACATTTCCATTCCTTGCTATAACCCCTTAAAATAAACATTAACATTTTGTCCTTCCCAGGTGATGCAGGACTGAGAAAGCAAGTTAAGTCATGTGTCAACCTTTGGCCCCATTAGAGGGTGTTATTTTACCTCCTAAGTTACTGAGGTGAGAGAGAGTGAGAGACTTCCAGTCCTATATTTATTTATTTTTATTTATTTATTTTTTTTTAACGTTTGAAACAGTCTCACTAAATTGCTGAGGCTGTCCTCTAACCTGTGATCCTCCTATCTTAGCCTCTCACATACTGGAATTACAGGAATAAGCCACCATGCCCATTCAGAAGATGTTCTTAAAATATGCATTTTGTATAGACTTCTCTTGAATTTTAGTGCTGCTTCACAGTAGTACCCTAGGGTGTTTCCAAGCAGGGCTATAATTTTGCTGTCATTTCTGCTTGATTTGGGATCTTCCTTTTTGATGCATTACTTTGGAGGTTGTATCCTCAAGTTATAACCCTAGACCCTCCCCCTTTTTTAAATTTTGAAACAGGGTCTTGCTAGGTTGCTGAGAATCTCGCTATGTTGCCGAGGCTGTCCTTGAAACTGCGATCCTCATGTCTAAGCCTCTAAAGTACAGGCATGTGCCACTATGCCTGGCTTACCATGGCACTTTCTTAGGAAAATATTCCCATGTATGAAGCTATACTAGCTATTGAAAAGCCACTCTTAATAGCTAATGTATTTATTATAAATGGACTAAAACACTGCTTTGCAAAGCATATGCTTGATATTTGCTGAATGCTGTCTTTAATACAAACTTAAAAGGGGTTAATATCCCAAGACTAAAATAACATAAGCCCCTAAATGTTGATCTTACTTTTTAGGGGACTTATGAAGTATTTCCTAACATATTTGTTTTAATGGTGCAAAAAGTCATAAGATCCAAATAAATACAATTGGCTAGTAATATAAAAAAATCCTATAAGGAACTGCTATATGAAATTCCTGAGTCAAAAAATCTTTCCTATTTGTTAAAATATTCTTCTGTTCTCTTCTTATATTACCAACTGAATGCATTTGGTGACTTTTTTTTTTTTTTTAAAAAGCCTTTACCCTGCTGGAGTTTTTAAATGATGGAAGAAATGACAAAATAACTGGCACAGAGAAGAGGGAACATCACTGGTATCACTTAAAGAAATGGAAGCTGATTCTAGACTTCAGCCTAGAGTGACTGCCCATGGGGATTCAGAGCATGTACTCTCTGACCCTACCCACCACATGTCATTTAGAACCCTAAGCAAAAGTCACAGTACTCTATGTGCTAGAAAAATAGCATTTCTGTTCTCATCAATTAAGTATTTTAGAATCATAGAGCTAGATAAGGGCTTAAGAAAAGAATTATATTATTTTCCCTTCTCAAATTCTCTAATTTCATTGGTGGAGGGGCAGTGGGGGGGAGACAACCCTCAAGAGTTCCCAGAAATAAAGAGGTTACAGGCCTGGTAGCGGCACATGTCTATAATCCCAGTACTTGGGAGGCTGAGACAGAAGGATCCCAGGACCTACTATCTCAACTTAGCAAGACCCTCTTTCAAAATAAAAAATAAAACATGGATGGGAATGCAGCTTGGAGGTAGAATGCCCCTAAGTTCATGTCCATGTTCTCTCCCCCCTTCTCCCTCTCCCCCCCCCTTTCTCTTACACACACACACACACACACACACACACACACACACACACACACACGTTGCTTTTTTTCTTACATTACTCTAGCCTGAGTTAGTCTTTTCTAGAAAAAAGCTACAGATGCCACTGGCAACTCTAGGGAAAAGGAAAATATAAGCCGGGCATGATGATGCATACTTGTGATCCCAATATTTGGGAGGCTGAGACAGGAGGATTGTAGGTTCGCCTCCAGTTTCATCTACTTAGTGAGACTGTGTTTCAAAATAAAGAATAAAAAAATAGGGCTGTGGATGGAGCTCACAGGTAGAATGCCTTTGAGTTCCAGTCCCAGTACTGAAAAAAAAAAGACAGAAAAATATACATATAGATATAGACAAAAATGGACTAAAAAGTCAACAATTAAGAGAACTGAAAACAAGAGAAAAGTAATCAAATAATAAAATTCAAGTCACATCCAGTCTTTGTTAGGTATATGTCTATTACGAATGGTCAAAACTTCAAAGAGACTTTACCAAGATCCAGTGTTTAAAGACTTTTCATTTGGCACCTTTTAGATACTAGGTCAAAACTGGCCCCCAATCTTGAGCATTACTTCTGCTGCTTCTGGCTTATTTTCACTTTTTTTTTCTATAGTTATTCCATATCAAACCTCATCCTACCCAACCTTTCTTAATAAAATAGCTATCTACACAAATACCATTAGAGAGCAGAAACAAAGAGAAAGGTAACATTTCAAAACAACTTCCTCTTACTTTTCCCTTGGTCTATTGTTGTATAACATGTAACTTCTGGTTTTCTCTCTTAAAATTATTTAGAGTTGAAGACATGGATTTAGTCTCCACTCCCACACCTTTATTTATAACCCATTTCTCAGATTTTCTTTACCGTGAGGATTATTTTGCTTTACTTAGAAATCTCACCCTTCTCCTTTCCCTTCAGCCCTTTTTTGGCCCCAAACTGCCTTCTCTGGTCAACTGCCACAGAATCAGAATGTTCCTTTTCTTCAGGAGCGGGGGAGGACAACTGTTGAAACCCTTCTTCTGAGATTTTCTACACACTGGTGGGCTGGGCCTGGTAATGCACTATTTTCCCTTCTCCTTTCTCCAGGATTGGCATACAAGAATATTCAGTGTGAGTTGAATAAAAAATAATGAACAATTCATTAATTTTTTTGTGTGATATTGGGGATTGAACTCAGGGGAGTTCTACCTCCAAGGTATATTCCTATATTTTTAATTTTGGAACAGGGTCTCACTAAGTTGCTGAGGCTGACCTTGAACCTGCGATTCTCCTGACTGAGCCTTCCAAGTACTGGGGATTAAAGGCATGCACCACAATGCCCAGCTAATTTAAACTTTAATTTCTTCTGTCTACTAAAATGATTTATCTTTACCTTCTTTTTAACCTATTGTATCAAAGTATGCAACTTATTTGGGAGACTGAAACAGGAGGATCACAGGTTCAAGGACAGCTTCAGCAACTTAGACCCTGTTTCAAAGTAAAAAATAAAATAGGGCTGGGGTATAGCTTAGAAGTAGAATGCCCCTGGGTTCAATCCCTATTACCACGAATAACAATAACAACAACAAAAACTTTAGTATGGAATATTTCAGAAATATACAGAGTTCATGTGAAGATAAACCCCATTTTATCCTCTCCAAATTCCAACAAGTATCAACTGACTGCCAATCTTATTTCACTTATAGCTCCCAATCCCACCCTCATTAATTTATTGCTTATAACCTTTTTTTTTTTTTTTTTGGTGGGTCTGGGGATGGAACACAGAGGCATTTGACCTCTGAGCTATATATACTCCCTGCCCTATTTTTTATTCTTTATTTTGAAACAGGGTCTCACTGAGTTGCAGAGGGCCTCACTAAGTAGCCGAGGCTGTCTGCGAACCGCGATTCTCCAGTCTCAGCCTCCAGAATGCTGGGATTACAAGTGTGCGCCACCATGCCTGGGTGCTTATAACCTTTAAGAGCAATCTTTCCTGGCTTGGTGGCGCACTGTTGTAATCCCAGGATTTGGGAGGCTGAGACAGGAGGATTAAGGTTCTTGGACAGACTCAGCTACTTAATGAAGCCCTTTGCAATACAGTGAGACCCTTTTTTTTTTTTTTGGTGGTACTGGGGGTGGAACCCAGGGTGTTTCCACCTCTGGGCTATACTCCCAGCCCTTTTTTAATATTTTATTTGGAAACAGGGTCTCACAAAGTTGCTGATAGCCTCACTAAGTAGCCGAGGCTGGCTTTGAACTTGTGCGATCCTCCTGTCTCAGCCTCCCAAGCGCAGGGATTACAGGCATGTGCCACCATGCCCAGCTAAGACCCTGTTTTAAAGAATAAAAAATCAGGCTGGGGGTGTAGCTCAGAGGTAGAATGCCCCTGGGTTCCATCCCCAGTACCGCAAAAAAAAAAAAAAAAAAAAAAGCAATCATTTTTTTCCTCAGCATGATTTGCATATTTCATCTTAGGAAAAAAAGTCCCTTAAATGGTTACTTCCAATGACTCAATTGAGTATGTTGAGGTTAAATGAATTGGAAAATTATGAATTCAAGGAAGTAAAAGAAGAATTCATGATATGAAGTTTGGGTTACTTTGAAATGTAATGATAAGGGTTTGGATGATAACAAAGAAGGTAGATAAGCCTATGTTTTGTAACTTGTGGACAAAGCCATTTATGAAAAAAGTGTTTTGGGGGAGAGGCAGTTAAAAAGACACTTTAAAAATATTTAGCTTATTATTTTTTTAAAGATGAGGGTGAATTATGAGTCACTTTAGACTCAAGAAAACCTTTATGAGGAGCTAAATATTTAAAAGTAATAAGCATCAGCGAGGCAAGAGTCAAAGCAGAAGAAAATGGCACATGGAGGCAGTGGAGAGAGCACTTAGAGAGCTCATCTCTTTCTTACAAACAAAAGTATGACAGCAGATTCCACGCAGTACGGAGGAATTAAGGAACAGCCTGAGTTCTGAAAGGTTATCCACTAGACATAAGGAAGAATCATAAGAGACTGGGGAAATGGAGTTACTTAGTGTTGAGAACTACAATGAGCCCAGTGTGGTGGAACACACCTATAATCCCAATACTTGGGAGGATGAGACAGGAGGACTACAGGTTTGAGGGCAGCTCAGCAAATAAAGATTTTCATCAACCTGGTGAGACCCTGTTTCAAAAAAAAATAAAATAGGGCTGAAGGTATAGCTTAGAGGTAGAATGCCCATGGGTCCCATCCCCAGTAAGGAACACACACACATATACCTATAATGAACTAAGGGTCTCATTAACCAAACTGGTGTAAAGAGCCATCAACTGGACCCAGATCTCTGGCAAGATTTCAATTCTAATCACTCATTTTCCTACCTCTCCCTTACATGGATCCTGGTCTGGTCCTCATACACTATTGTTACTTTTTTATGAAGAATTTATCATGCACATACACACTCCTTTTACTTTGTTTTTTGGTACTGACAGAACCCAGGGGTGGTCTACTACGGAGCCACATCCCTAGCCTTTACTTTTTGACATAGAATCTTTGTAAATTGTCTAGGCTAGCATCAAACTTGAAATCTTCTTGACTCAGCCTCCTGAGTAGTACCTGGGATTAAAGGCATATGCCACTGCACCTGGCTCTTATGTTTATTTAGCATCTATAGTGCTGGCCATTGTCACATACCATTCTAAGGCCTTTATAATTTGTGAATTAGCTTCAATGGGAACAGATATAAGCATATTCCCTTAAAAGACCTAAACTGATTTTAAATCCATAGAAATTAAGAGATTTGGTTTAAAATTGAGAGTAGTCATCTTTGAACTCCCATATAGCCACCACGCCCGGCTCTATGCTTTTCAATGAAATAAGAGTAGTTGTTCAAATAATAAAGTTGAGTACTTTAAATTTGAGCTAATAATTTGCTTCAATAAGTGATTTCCTATTCCTTTGACAATGCAAACTAATGGGAAAGTCATCTTTGAACTCCCATATAGTGAGACTTAAAAAAACACCAACCCCCCAAAAAAATTGCCTTGATTGCAGAAAAAATTAGCTTGCATATAGCGATGACACAGAAGTTCACCTGCTTCCTATTTCTACAGTATGCTACCTCAACAGTAGCTTTCAGTAGATTTCAGGAGCTGAGTAAGTGGCTACTGTGGAAGCTGAGGTAGGAAGATCACAAATGATTCAGCGGAGGCAACTTAGTGAGATCCTTCCTCAAAAAATAAGTAAATAAATAAATAAAATAAGAGCTGGAGACATAGCTCAGTGGCAGAGCATTTACATACCTGAGAGCAACTCTGGGCTTAGTCTTCAGCATCATACATACACACAACCTTCCTCCAAAAAACCCTAAATAGAGTTCAGTGCTTCTTTACACAAAATGGCATCATATTTTAAACAAAAATACATTTGTAATCTCAGACATGTATACAGTCTATTTAAAAAAATGGGCAGTATTAGTCACACGATCATTGTATTCAATGGTCTTATTCCTCCGATTCGTTTTTATAAAAAAAAATCATTATTTTAAAGGAGCTTCCAGACAAGCATCCTTTAATTTAATTTTTGCAAACAATCACATTATTATCAATATTATTAATAACTGAGAAACGTTAGTAGGAACTTCTTATAGATCTGGCACTAGAGATACTCAACATATATTGATGAATCAATGGGACTAATCTTAATTACCTTGTGGACATTCTCTTTAACTTTTCTCAACTACAGTTACAGTAAACAAATGTTGGAGAGTGATGTTTATACCTAGGCAGAGAGATCACATATATCGTGGAGCTCGTAATAACTGTTAAGTGTAGATTCATACTAAACAAGTTTGCCCCCAACACCACATGCTAGGTGTTAAAACACTGGAAAAACTGAAGACCTCGTATCGGGTTTCTTCACCTTAAAAAAAATCTGCAAAACTAAGAGATGATCACTCATGCGCCGCTTCAGGATTGCAGGAAACCGACATTTCAGATTCCACGTAGATTTCAGCGTCAGAAGGGAAAACGTCTGTTTCCCCCTCATTTTCCTTTTTTCCCCTGCCCTGCGACTGAAGGACACAGCGGCATTTGGGGGGAAGAAGGAGAGCGAGCGAGCAGCGGGATCATTAGGTGTCGGGGCTCTGCTGCTCAGAGACATCGTGGATCTGAGCTGGGTAGGCGCCTGCTGCCCTAAGCCACCGTCCATCCCTACCCTGACCTCGCCGCTGACCCGTCCCGCCCGGAGCCCGCAGCGGCGCAGCGCTTGCCCTTCTGCACCTCAAGGTTATAGGACCCGCAGGCGGGTAGGAGCGCGGACGCCAGAGGAGCTGAGGGCGCTGCAGCGCTGCGCAGGCCGCCGGCCACACCCGCTCCCGGGCCCCACTTCACCTCGCACGCTGGAATTGGATGTCAGACCCATGGCGCAGTCGTTCTACGGTGTGTGCACAGGACACGAGTACGAACAGGCAGGCTCCCACGGCAGGAGTCCAGGTACCAGAAACGTCCAGAGGGCGCCGACTCCGGCTGCCACCGCGCAGGCGCCGCAGCCGGCTGGAAGCACGTGTGTGGAGGCCCGGGCGGATGTGAGCATGCGCGGAGCCGTGCGGCCGGTCTGCGGGAAGCCTGGAGCCCGGATCCTGACAGCCCCTGGAGCGGAGAGGAAGGACTCCGAGAGGCGGCGCCCAAGCCTACGGAATCCCGAGCAGCAGGGCCCTGGGGATAGAGTCCGGGCCAAGGTTTACATCTCTTCCAGGTGTGTGGACTGCGGGTGGCCAAGGACAGGTGCCAGTAGGATACCTCCCTTAACCAGAGATATGATATGACCTAACATTTTCTTGGTTAGTTGTTTAATTTTACCTACAAGGCCAGGCGTAGTTTTCATTTACGATGCCAGAGGCAAACACAAAGGACTCAATGACACAATCCCGTGTCGGGACACCCCATGGTTCCCAGTGTTCATCCATCCCTCTCTTCTACCTTTGACACAGTCATCCACTCAGGGCCTTGGAACCTGCCCTGTCGGGAGGTCAAGCAAAAGGAAAGAATTATATATATACGCACACACACACACACACACATATATATATGTGTGTGTGTGTGTGTGTGTGTGTGTATATATATATATATATATATATATTTTTTTTTTTTTTTTTAAGAGCAGTCTAGCGTGGTGCTCACCTGTAATCCCAGTACTTGGGAGGCTGAGACAGGAGGATAAGCCTCAGCAATTTAGCAAGTCTCTCAGCAATTTAGACTGTGCCTTAAAATAAAAATAAAATAGGGCTGGGGGTGTAGCTCACAAGTAGAATGCCCCGTGGCTCAATTCCCCAGAACTATGAAACAAAAAAAAAATAAAAGCGCAGTCTCGAGCATCAGTGGAGGACGGGGCTGACGCGAAGGGTGTTTGAGCCGCAGCTTCTAAGAGACTGCCGGCTTTACTGAATCCGGTGTGGGCAGGGTCAGGTCAGCGGCGGCGGCTGCACCTGGGCTGGGCTCCGGGAGGCGGGGCGGGGCCGGGAGGCGGGGCCCGAATGCTCGAGGCCGGCGGGCGGGGCGGGGAAGGCGGCTCTGGGCATGCTCAGTGAGGCTGGCGGGGCGGGGCCGGGATGCTCTCGGCGGGCCGGACGGGACGGGCGGTTCTGAGCTTGCTCATTGCGGCGGGTGGGCGGGGCGGGCGGCTCTGGGCATGCTCAGTGAGGCGGCGCGCGCAGTCGGAAGCCGGCGGCAGCGGCCGGGCCTGGAAGACCGCGGCGGGGCGGGGCGGGGCGGGGCGGCGCGGCGCGGGGCGGGGCGGGGCGGGCCGCGGTCGGTGTCAGGCCCCAGGAGCGCGGGCGCCGCGGCCGCCCAGCTCACTCCGCTGGGTCTGGGCAGTGCCGCCGGCCGGGCGGTAGAGCAGCGGGAGCGGCGCCATGGGCCCCCGTCCGCAGCCTCAGCGGGCCCCTGCCGCGGGAACCCCCGGGCCGCCCGGCGGCCGAGTCTGAGCCCCCGGCTCGCCGGCGCTGCCCTCCGCTCGGTTTTGTCCTCTCGCTGCCGGTGCCGCCGAGCTCTCCGTTATGGCAACGGAGCCGCCGTCCCCTCTCCGACTCGAGGCGCCCGGGTCCCCCGAAACCCTGGCCCCGGCGGCGAGCGAGGCGGTCCCCGAAGGCGCCCCGCACCCGGCGGGCGTCAGGCTGCGTTTCCTCAACGGCTGCGTGCCCCTCTCGCATCAGGTGGCCGGGCACATGTACGGGAAGGACAAAGTGGGTGAGTGAGGGCGGCGCGGCGCCCGGCGCCCTGGAGCCGCGGGAGCCCCTCGGGCGGCGACCCCGCCGCGCGCGGTTGGGCTCTGCAGCCGCCCGGCCTCCTCGCCTGGAGCCTTGCTCCCGGGCGGAAGGGGCTCAGAAAATAGGGCTGTTTCTAGTGTGGGGGGCGTGTGGGGCGGCCGGCTGGCTACAGGGGTGGAGGGGAGAGGCGTGCCTGTCTCCCCAGGGAGGACGAGTGTTGATTGGCGATGGCATTGTTAGTAAAAATAAGGAACTTCATTTTTACTGGACGGGGAAGTAAATTCTCCTTTGAGCACAAGGTCTGTTTATTATAGGCGAGTGGCTATTGCAAAAGAGAAGGAATGAAATGCAGATGATGCTAATCTAGTGCTTCTCAGTTGGGTGCAGCTGCATAGCTAGAGGGGTACAAAAAACAGGGCTTCTTTCCCTACCGCCCTTTGGAAAGCTTGTTATGGCTTATCTGGGATCTCTCCATCCCTGCTTCTTGAGGTTTTTGTTGTCTCCCCAGTTTCTCAGGGAGGCGTGGTTCCAGTCGTGCAGAAACTAGGATTCATGGCAGGAAACACCCTGCTATAATAATATGTAGATCCCCCCCCCCTTTGTTTATAAGACTGTATCATGGCCTCTGCAGTACCTTTTGCAAGTTCACAACTTTTAAAGCACAATACAAGGCTTATCTCAGTTTAGGAACTGTAATTCACCTAATTTAACTCACAGTGGTTCCCAGAGCCATGACTAGGTGGAGAATTTTGGGGTTTGCTGGTAAAATAATTCAGATTTAGGGTGGTAATGTAATCTAAAACTGACATTTTTAGTCAACATAAGGCCAAGTCTGGTTAGGTAAATGAAGCCACAAGGCTACTCCAGATTAGAATCTGAAACCAAAACATTTTCCTTGGAGTACATTTTTTTTCCCTTCACTGCCTTGTACTTGCAGAATATACACAGACTGGGACTCAGTGATGCTCAGGAAATTTTGAAAGAGTGAAAGATCATTACTTCAAATTAGGAAACAGTGTAACCAAGGTACTTAGTATAGACGTTTCCTTGTCTCTGTCATATTTGGAAATGAGAGTTTGAGAATACTCATGGAGTCACTTTTTAATAAAGCCATGGTTATAGATTTATACTAATAAAGTTTGGTAATGTTGCTGATAATATTCTAGAGGGCTAAAAACTATTTCCGTAAGGATCTCTAGATATCAGTTTATGTGCAAAGGAGAATAAACCAAAATCCCAACATGAATAAAAACAGTCTCTATGATGATTGTCATTTAATGAGACAATCTCTGTGATGATTGTCACTTAAGAGTTATACTACTGAGACTTACCTCTGATTAAGTACAAATATACCCAGACTATGACTTAAAACAGTAGAAACAATGAATGAAAGATTTGTCATCTCAATTGCCTAAAGTAGTTTAGATTTCCGAGGGAGTAGTTTCTTATTTTTATCATTGCATTCCTTTTTTTTTTTTTTTTTTTTTGACTGTGGATTGAAACCAGGGGCATTCTGCTTCATAGCTACACTCCTAGCCCATTTTATTTTATTTTTGTTTTTTTGAAACAAATCTGTCTAGGTAGCTTAGAGTCATGCTTCTTGCTAAGGCTGTCCTTGAATCTGTGATCCTACTACTGTCTTTACCTTGCAAGTATTGGAATTACAGACCTGTTCCACTAAGCCCAGCCTGCATTCCAATATTTATTTTCTTTCTTTCTTCCTTTCTTTCTTTCTTTCTTTCTTTCTTTCTTTCTTTCTTTCTTTCTTTCTTTCTCTCTCTCTCTCTTTCTTTCTTTCTTTCTTTCTTTCTTTCTATACTGGGGATTGAACCCACAGGCATTTTACCTCAAATCTACACCCCTAGCCCAATTTTGTATTACTTATTTGGAAACAGGGTCTCACTAGGTTGCTGAGAGTCTCACTGAGTTGAAGCTGGCTTTGAACCTGAAATCCTTCTGTCTCAGCCCCCAAGTACCGGGGTTACCAGTGTGCGCCCCCATACCTGTCCCTCATTCCATTCTTTTTTTTTTTTTTTTTTTGCAGTACTGGGGATGGAACCCAGGAGCATTCTACCTTTGAGCTATACCCCCAGTATACTTAAGTATTTTTTTATTTTTTTACTTTGAAACAGGGTCTCACTGAGTTGCAAAGGATCTCAGTGAGTAGCCGAGGCTAGCAGCAAACCACAGGCCTCCTATTTTGGCCTCTGAATGCTGAAATTACATGTGTGGGACACCATGCCCGGCTCCTCATTCTATTTAATATAACCTTTTTTTTCAACTTCTAAGGTTCTTTTGACTAGGAACTGTCTTTATATCACCAGAATACAATACTTCAAACATACTGTGCTAGCAACCTAGTAAATATTTGTTGAATTTAGTTCTCAAATATTTATACAGACATACATATATTGTTAGTAGTATCAAAGGACACTGGAACAATGGTAATCTCTTTTCATAAAATGGATAGTAAGATGGTCAGTAATTCAAAGTTCAATTTATTTAGTGTCTTCACTACCATAAATCATTTACTGTTAAAGCACATTGTTTAGATCATACTTTGGTATGAATCATTTCAGTTAAAATGATTCTCTGTAAGCTTTGTTAAATTGTATGGATATTTGCTTTTGTATTGCTTTTTAATTTTTTTAAATTATCATTAAGTGACTAGAACTTATCATTTTAGAATTGATAGATATCATTTTAGAATTGGTATACTATCTCCAAAAAGGAAGTGTTGACTTGGGTAATTTAAAAATAAAAAACATGGAACTTGATAGAACAAAGTCCTTGAAGAGAAAAATGATCTTGTTATATATACTTAAGTATCAAAAACACACCCATATTTCTGATTATCAGAGTTGTATTTTATGTTCTTTGCGAAATCATATTTCATCAGAGTGCATTTATGTCTTGGTTCTAGAGTATGAAGGGTTTTCTTTCTAATTTAAAGTCATAAAAAAATGGAACATGATGTCTAGTGTAAGTAATAATCCCCTTCTCCCTAACTCTGATTCTCTCAGTTCGGTCAGTCACTTAGCAATATTTTGTGCATCCTTAAGCCTTTGTTTCTGAGCACATACATGAACATAATAACAGTTCTTATTTTTCATACAAACTGATATGCCAGCAGCTTTTCCTTTTCAATCCATATTATATCATGATATCATGTAATATTGAGGTAGAATAGGAGCAATAAAACCAGCTAGAAAGTAGACAGGAGGAGGAAATAATTTAGTTCCGCATACTTTTCCAGGCCTGTCACTTCCTAAGCCAGTCTCTCTTCCAGGCCTATCACTCCCAATTTCCTGGGAACCTATAAATCTTGAAATTAACCCAAAACAGTTGGGCATTCCTGTAATTCCAGTATTCTGTAGGCTGAGACAATACGATCCCAAATTTGAAGCTAACATGTAGAGATTATGTTTCAAAATAAAAAGAGCTGAGGATGTGGCTCAGAGGTGAAACACTGGGATTCCATCCCCAATACCAACAACAAAATCCCTCCCCAAAACTCTAATTACCCTGTGCACTGTTGAATAACCCTCCCAATCAGTAGTTAAAACAAGAAAGATACACTTTCTTGAGAAACATAATTTAGGGAACTTTCCAGTCATCCATTGATCAAAAATGGAGATCACACCAAGGATCCAGGAGGTGGTCAGATCATCATAAATTGTCTAGTGATCACTGAACTGATATCATTCTCACATAGCTTCCTGTACCCACCCTTCACCAACTCTCCTTTAAAAGAAAAACTGGCAAACCCAGGAGTATATTTTTCTTTCTGGAAGTGGCCAGCATTCTATGTATGTATTCCTGGCTTTCTGAAATAAATCCCCTGTGTCTCTACTAACACATCCTGAAATTATTCTCCGTCACATATGTCAAGAGTACTGCTGGTCTTGAGTTGAGTACCCTCTCAACTGTGGGAATTCCTCAGGCCTTTTTCTAGAGATATCTCCTCCTAGTCAGTATAACCATATTTTTACACTTGAGATATATAGAGGCTCCTTGACTTATGAGGCTACATCTTGATAAACTCGTTATAAATTGAGGAAAGTTGAAAATGAATTTACAATATACCTAACCTACCAAACATCATTGCTTAGTTTTGTAGTATACTGTTACCCTTGTGGATAGATGTCTGACTGGAAACTACAGCTTGCTGCTACTACCCAGCATTGCAAGAGAGTATCATACTGCATTTCCCTAGACCAGGAAGATGGCATATGGCAGCTATTGAATGCCTATTGAAGTTAAACCATTGTTAAACTAGTGTAAGTTGGGGACTCTTTATACTTCATTCTTTTAAAAAATTATTATTTTTCATATAATAGATGTATTGAAATTTGCCTAACTATTTTATTAGTGGTAGATTTTTAGATTTTTACCACTTTTTGCTGTTCTAAATAATGTATTAAGTATTTTTGTACATTATTTTGCCAAATTTGTTTTATTATCTTTTTATGTACATTATTCTGAACTGTTTGTGAGTAGATAGCATATACCATTCCACTTTACATAGTAATAGTTGGGTGTATTTCCTAAAAACAAGGATATTCTCTTCTGTGCCCATAATATATTTATTAAATATGGGAAATTTAACAGTGGTAATACTTGATAGTCCATATTCTCATTTTGTCAACTGCTCTAGTAATATCTTTTGTCCCATTTGGTTTTCTCTGTTAAAAGTTGAATTTAGGATCATATATAGCATTTAGTTCTTCAATTTGAGTTTCTGATGGGTCCTTATGATGAGATTCAGGTGATACATTTCTGGGTGAGATGTTATATAAGTGTGTCCTTTTTAAGATACCACATATGGAAGTCTGCAGTGTCTGACCTTTATTAATGGTCCTTTGTGTTTGTCTGTCTCTGTGTTACTAGGAATTAAATGCAGGGGCATTTTATCTGTGAGCTCCACGTCAGCCCTCTTAATTTTTTTAAATTTTTTTGGTGGGTGTGTGGTACTGAGGATTGTTTTTTTTTATTCTTTATTTTGAAACAGGGTCTCACTAAGTTGTGGAGGGTCTCACAAGTTGCTGAGGCTGGCCATGAACCTGCGATCCTCGTGTCTCAGCCTCCCAAGTACTAGGATTATACCTGGCTTTATTATTTTTTTAAAATTTTGAAATATGGTCTCACTAAATTGCTGAGGCTGGCATCAAACCTGTGATCCTCCAGTGTCAGCATCCCAAGCCTGAGATTACAAGCATGTGCCACACCACTTGGCCTACTAGTGGTTAATTTTGATCATATGGTCCAAGGGTCATCGGGCTTCTTTGGTATATTGTTAATATTTTCCCCCTTGCAATTAATTAGCTGTCTGTGGAAAGATACCTGAAAATCATGCACCTATCTTTATTAGGCAGTCATTGATAGTTGCAAAATCATGGTTATTTTTTCTAGTTCTGCCACTACCTCTCCTTTAGCAATCAGCATTCTATTATGAGAAATAGCCCTCCTATTCTATGTATATATATCCTTATTCATCAGTTTGGGGGCATTCTACCTCCAAGCTACACCCCCAGCCCAATTTTATTTTTATTTTGAAACAGGGTGTCACTAGGTTGATGAGAGTCTCACACCCTGCTGAGGCTGTTCTCAAACCTTTGCTCCTCCAATCTCAGTTTCTCAAATTACTAGGATTATAGGTGTGTACCACCATGCCCAGCTATGGATTCCTGTTTTATATTGGCATCATAACCTGTTATAGGACTTTTTTGTTTTGCTGCCCAAATCCCAAATTATCCTGACTTTGGCCATTGGGAGCACTTCCTTTCTGTCACAGGTTATTTTAGATTTATATTGTCCCTCAACTCTAGGATCAGCATTTATCCGATGTTGGTTCCCTTTTAGTAAGAAATTCTATTATTTAGAAACTAGGATCTGGGTGCCTAGGGGTGGTCATAAGTATTGGGGTGTCATTGCTTCCAGGCCTTTTCAGTGGATGGAAGTATAAATATTATAGAAAGTACAATTTCATACTTAGTCTCATTCCAACCTGAGTTCTTTTCTCTTACTTAATTCTGAATTGTATTTATATTCTTCCATAGTGAAAACCCTGCCTCCCAATGGTAGTTGTATTTTTTCCTCTATCCTATAATTTTCTTTTCTCTTACTTAATTCTGAATTGTATTTATATTCTTCCATAGTGAAAACCCTGCCTCCCAATGGTAGTTGTATTTTTTTTCCTCTCTCCTATAATTTTCAGAATTTCTTTACTTCTAAAGAAAACAAACCTAGAATAAAGAATGCAAGATGAGATTTCCTTATAGTGAAGGCACATGCTTGGAAATTATTTGTACATGATGTACATTCACAAACATATCAAAGTCAGTCACTCAGCCAAACATGAGAAGGAGGGAGGGGGTAAGGAATGGGGTGGGAATTGGGTAAGGGCTAATCGAGTGATGTTTACATGTATGCCTCTACCATCCTGTACCTCATTAAGATGTATGACTACAATGCACCAATTACAAAAATTAAAAATCTTTGGATTAGTTTTTTTTTTCTTATTTTTCCCCTCCTTTATAGTAATATTTATTTAAAATACTTGGGGCTTGTGTTTGATTCTGTTTAAATTCAGTTCTCCCCTTCCAGTATATATTTGAATGTTTATAGTTAACATGCTTCCAATAATCAAAACGTTTCAGTAAAATATAATCTTTTAAGTGTTACTCCATTATCACTTTCCTTCCCATTCCTCAGCATCCCTCGTTGGTAACCAATTTCATTGCTTTTTGATTTACCCTTTTCTGAGTTTCTTGTTACATAAATAAACCAATTTATGTAAGCTTTATTTCCCTTTTTTGTCACAAAATGTAGTATGCTGTATATACTAGTTTGCATTTTGCTTTTAAAAGTTAATATATGATAAGTCAGTTCATAGAGCCCTTCCTCATTCTTTTCACAGCTCAGTTGTGCTCTAGTGTTCATCTGTACCACAGATCATTCAATCTCCTGCCTTTGCTTTTGGTCTTTTAATTTACTTTTATTGTTTTATTTATTGATCTCAGCAGTACCTCACTGTCTTAATACAATTTACTATATAGAAAGTCTTGATGAACAGTAAACACACTGTGTTCTATATCAAGACTATCTTTTCTGGATCTTTGTATTTCCATATAAATTTTAAATCAACTTGTCACTTTTCCCAACAAACTTGATAAGATTTTGTTTGACATTGCTTTGAATCTATAGATTGTTTTGGTGAGAATTGATTTCTTCCCAACCTTGAGCCTTTTAGTACTTGAGAATATTATATTTTTCTATTTATTTAATTCTCTAGTTTCTCATAGTGAGTTACAGTTTCCAGTGTAGAAATCTCATGCAGAGTTTGCTAGATTATTTCCTAAGTCCTTAATGCTACTATCAGTTTTACAGGCTTTTAAAAACTATTTTGAATTTTTTTTTTTTTTTTTTTTTTTGGTGGTGCCAGGGTTCCTGTAAACCCTTCTACCTTTGGGCTACACTCCCAGACCTTTTTTAATATTTTTATTTGGAAACAGGGTCTCCTAAGCCAGCAAGGCTGGCTATGAACCTGCGTGATCCTCCTGTCTCCCAAGCGCGGGGAATTACAAGCGTGCGCCACTATGCCCAGCTATTTTGAAAAAATTTTAAACTTGGAAAAATGTTGCCAAAACAGTATCATGAACAGCATCATTCATTTGCTAATATTTTACTGCATTTTAATTACCCTTTGTAGATGATAATTTTATAGAGCCATTTAATAACACACTGCAGACATCATGGCTCCTTTCCTAAATATAAGACCATTGCTTTACCTAACCTTGATAAATCAGATTCCGAATAAAACATTTGGCTTTTCGCATCTTTGCAATAATAATCTTTATACTTGATCTTAACTACAAAGGCCAAGAAGTGACACTAGTGTCTGTGTCTGTCTCTCTGTCTGTCTCTCTCTCTCATGGGTTATGGTAGTACTAGGGTTGAACTCAGGCATTTTATCACTGAGCTACATCCTCAGCTTTTTTAACTTTTATTTATATTTGGGATATTGGGTATTGAACTCAGAGGTGTTCTACCTGCAAGCTGAGATTGGAGTATTGGGTGTTGAATTCCAAGATGTTCTACTTCTAACCCTAACCCCCCGAGTCCCTTTTTTTGGTACTGATGATTGAACTCAGGAGCTATACTCCAACCCTTTTTAAATTTTATTTAAACATTAGGGTCTTGCTAAGTTGTTGCTGAGTGTCTCACTAAGTTGCTGAGGCTGTGCAGCCTGCAATCCTTTTGTCTCAGCCTGTCTCAGGATTGTAGGTATATGCCATCATGTCTGCCCCCAATCCCACCTGACTTGTGCCACCACATACAGCAACACTAATATCTTTAATATCAGTGTTTTTTTCCCCTTGCAGCATCAGACATTGCATTTTTTGGTCATAAATCTTTAGTTGCCTGTCATTTAGAGCAGTTTTTATTATCTTTTTAACCATGAGTTATAGGCACATATTTTTTTATTTTATACTACTATCATTTTATTATTATTATTATTAATTTGCAGTACTAGGGATTGAACTCGGACATTCTACCTCTGAGCTACACCCCTAGTTCTATTTTTTATTCTTTATTTTGAAACAGGGTCTTATTAAATTGTGGAGGGCCTCACTAAGTAGCTGAGGCTGGCCATGGACCTGTCATCTTCCTGTCCCAGCCTTCCATGTACTGCGATTGCAAGCATGTACCCCCATGCCTGGTGGCATATGCCATTTTAGAATATATTTTATGTTATTTTTGATTGTTTTATCATGATTAGATTCATGCTACCATTTTTTATAAGAATACTGAGTTGTCAAAGCATCATATCATAAGGCATAAGATATTAATTATATTATTATTGATGCAGCTTTGATCATACAATTAACATGGCTGTTACTGTTTTCCCACTGTAGTTTTTTTCTATTGTAATTAAATGATTTGAGGATAATACTTTGAGACTATTACATATCCTTTTCTCATCAAACTTTATAACCAGTGGTTTTATCTATTGATGGTATTTGACAAACTAATTTACTACAATGATGATCGTAAAACAAAAATATTCTAACTTTGTCTTTCTGTTACTTTAGTTAGTTGGCATTCTACATTAAAGAATAGTTTCCCTTATTTTTATTTTCATTTTTGCTGTACTGAAATAGAAACTCAGGGCCTTGTGCAAGCTAGGTGCTCTACCACTGCATTACATTGACAGCCCTTTTTATTTTACTTTGAGAAGGCTCTCCCTAAGTTGGCCAGGCTGGCCTAGAATTTGTAATCCTCCTACCTCAGCCTCCTGAGTAGTTGGGTTTATTATATGTGTGCACTACTGTACCCAGCTTCCTTCAATCTCTATTAGGATGGACTAGTGGATTTTTCAAACTAAATGAATAGATACTCATTATTGTTGCTGCTGCTTTTAATATTGATGTTGACCCAGATTTGGGCAGTGGCAGCTTCTCCAAGCTGGCTTCTCTGATATTTCTCCTTTCTTAAAGTGTGTTCTCACTCTGTGGCATAAAGAGATGCTCCGTATTTTTATTTTGTGCTTTCCCTGCTCCCACCTTGGAATGAGCCATTTTTCTTCAAGGAAACTGGCTCTTGTAGGGGCAAGTGGTACTTAGAAATCATTATTTGGATACCAGGTGTGTTCATTGTTTTTTGCATGTATAGCTTTCTGTTTGTTCTTTCAGCAGATTGGATTAAGAAATAGATTTATTTCTTTATATCCTCGAGATTTTGAGTTGATTCTTTAAACCCAATACCTCAAGGTCCCCCCGCCATTTTAAATTTTTACTTCCTTTCCTCATGGAGAACTCTGTTTCTTCAAAGCAGTATATTTACTCCTTTTGAAATATTTAAACCAACTTACATTCCTGGAATAGAATCTACATGGCCATAATAAACTGTGCTTTATATATTACTGAATTGGATTTACCAGTGTTTTGTTGGCTTTGGCTATTTGAGATCATGATCTATAATTTTGTCTTTTTTTGAGTTTGAAAAAAAATCCTGACTCATAAAAGGAGTTGGGAAGTGATTTATATTTTTCCATTTTCTGATGAATCTGGTAATGTTTTGTTTGAAAAAATTATTTGTAAGCCATTTGTCTAAGGTTTTTAATTTATGAGTTCAGTGTTTTTAGCAGACATGACAATTTTGATTTATTTCTTTAATGTGCCAGTTTTAATAATTTATGTCTAAAGAAATTTGTTCATTCAAGTTGTTGCACTTACTGATACAAAGTTCATAATTCTTTTTCTGTTTGTAGGATTTGCAGTGATATTTCATCTTTTTATTTATTTCTTATGGTAATTTGTATTCTTTTTTATTTGTTCTATTTATTTGAAGCTAATATGTTCTTTTTCTAGTCTCTTAAGTTGGAAACTTTTTTTTTCTTTTCTAATACACATATCTCCCTTTAAGTACTAAGTGGTATTTCATCTGCATTACAGTGGATATGTTTAGTTTTTAAATAATTAAAAATACATTCTAATTTCCTTTGAGAATTTTGATTCGTGGAAGTAATCCTGCATTGTTTACTTCTAAATTATTTATTTCCACAAATACTTTATTGCTATTTTCATTGTAGCCAGAGTATTCTCTGTATGATTCCAGTCCTTTTAAATTTTCAACTTGTTTTATGGTTAAGCACTTGAGTCTTGGTAAATGTTCCAGTTATACTTGGAGCACTTGAAGAGAAAGTATATTTTTTTCAGATGTAGCTTTATATTGGCCAGGTTGGCCTCAGACTCCTAGCATCAAGTGACCCTCCTGCATCAGCCTTTTGAGTAGTTGAAACTATAGGTTCAGGCCACTGTACCTAGTTGGATGTAGCATTCTGTGTGTCACTGGTCAAGTTGTTTGGGTTTTATGTATGTTCTCCTTGTACTAGTATTGGGAATGGCCTAGAAAGATTTGAGAAAGGTATGATTATTAATATATTTTAAAAATTTGGTGAGGGGCAAATCTGTGCCAGGACTTGGTTTCTGCCTAAAAGCAGGCAACTATTCAAATGTAAATTAATCTAGCTAAAGGTGATTAACAAGTCCTTAGGAGAGGAGAACTAGGCCTTTATCTAAAGACAGATCTACATGATTGGATAAGTTAGCTAAGATGGTAGGAGGGATCGACCTTCATGAAAGGAGACACCTCACCACACCTTGCTAGGGGAGGTCCCTTACAGGGTTAAGGGGAGGGACGTTCACTACTCAGAATTATGTAAACAAGATGGAGGTCATGGGTATAAAAGTCCTGTCCACTTGCGATTCCTTGGGTGTATTCATTTCGAGTCACCCCCCCCCCCCATGCCATTCTGGCATGGGGCTGTATTTCTATTTTCTGTATTTCTATCTTTCTAATAAACTTCTTTAAATCTTCAGCAACTGTCCAAGCTATGCATATTTATTCTTAGCTTAGGACAAGAACCTGCGGTAATTTTCTGGTTTTGGGGTCGTTTGGGTTTTTGTTACGGGTTGGGGGAAAGTGTGTCCGGGACCCTAGCAGGGGTTCCCGGGGAACAGTTTCCTAAACCATATTCTCCCAATCCGTAACACTCCTGGTTTTATTAGTTATTGGGAAACTCATTCTGGTTTTATTACGTATTGATTTGTTTATCTTTTAGCTCTTTCACGTTTTTGCTTCATATATTTTGAAACTGTTATTATGTATATATAAATTTAAGATTTTGTGTCTTAATGAGCCTAACATAAAATGTCTCTCTATATGATTCCTTTTTTTTTTTTTTTTTTTGGTGGTACTGGGGTCCCTGGAAGCCCTTCTACCTCGGGGCTACACTCCCAGACCTATTTTTACATTTTCATTTTGGAAACAGGGTCTCCTAAGCCAGCACACGGCTGGCTTCGAACCTGCGTGATCCTCCTGTCTCCGCCTCCCAAGCGCGGGGATTACAAGCGCCACCACGCCCGGCTGATTCCTTTTTTTGATGTCTACTGTGTCTGATATTGTATAGTTTGATTTGTAATTATACATATAAATATTTATAGTGCTCTGGATTAAATCCAGGGGTATGCTACCTCTGAGCTGCATTCCCACCCCCACCCCTTTAAATAGCAGGGTCTCATTAAGTTGTTGAGAGTGTTGCTAAGTTGCTGAGGTCTGCTTTGAACCTGTGATCCTCCCTTCTCAGACTCCCAAGTACTGGGATTAGAGGTGTGTGCCACACTACCTGGTTTGATTTATAATAATATTAATATGTTAACTTTCTTATGACCAGCACTTTAATGTGTGTTTTTTTTTTTTTATACTTTTAACCCATCTGTGTTAAAAGTAAATAGATGGGTTACTTTAAAGTATCTAGGAAGCTGGGTATGGTGGCACATGCTTTTAATTCCAGTACTCTGGAGGCTGAGACAGGAGGATCAAGGGTTCTTGCCAGCCTCAGCTACTTAAGTGAGGCCCTCAGCAACTTAGTGAGACCCTGTTTCAAAATAAAAAATAAAAAATCAGGCTGAGGGTGTAGCTCGGAGATAGAATGCCCTGGGTTCAATCCCTAGCAACACACACACAGTATCTAGGGGTTTTATTTTTCTATTTATTTTATGTTCCCTGATTATCTTAGCTCTGGATTTTTTATTTTTATTTGTATTAGGACATTTCAGTTCCCTGTCTTGTCAAATATTTCCTCCATCCTTTCTCTCATTAAAAAAAAAATCCTTTATTAATTTTTTTTTTTAAGGTGGTACTGGGGTTCCTGGAAACCCTTCTACCTCCAGGCTACTTTCCCAGACCTATTTTTATATATTTATTTGGAAACGGGGTCTCTTAAACCAGTGAGGCTGGCTTCAAATCTGTGCGATCCTTCTGTCTCCGCCTCCCAAGCACGGGGATTACAAGCATGTGCCGCCACGCCTGGCTACCATAATTGATTTTAAATGGAATATACGGTTCTCTTAGTATGTACCTGTTTTTGATATCACTGTTTTATTTCTGATAATATAAACACGCATATTTATCATAACAATTTCTGGGAGAAAAACCAAAAAGAGAAACAAACATTACCTTCCACAGGTAGGTGTTTGAATATGCATTTATTTTACAGTTATAATCCTACTGAATATACAACATTTTTTATTATGGGTAAAGGGTAAATCACAATGTAAAATTTATCTTCTTAGCTATGTTTAAGTGTATAGTAGTGTTAACTAATTGTACATTATTGTGCAGTAGATCTCCAGAGATCTACTTCTTCATCTTTTAAAACTGTTTCCACTGAATAGCACCTCTACTGCTACTTAGCTTTCCTAGCCCTTGGTCAAACCACTATTCCACTTCCTGTTTCTAAGAATTTGACTCTTTACATACTTCATGTAAGTAGAATCATGCAGTAATTATCTCTATTTAACTGGCCATGTAATTTCACTTAATATACTGTGTTCAAGATTCATCCATGTTGTTCCATAAGATAGAATTTTCTGTTTTTTCCAAGTTCAAGTTTTATTATTTGTATATTTTTGAAACCAAAGAATACAAAGAACTATCTGTGTATTATTCCCTTTTCTATTAGTAGATTAAAATAATGTTCCAAATCTACCAAAGTCACCTCCATTGCAGCCATTTTTTTCCCCTGGTACTGGGGATGGAACCCCAAGGGCATTCTACCTCCGAGCTACACCTCCAGCCCTATTTTTTTATTCTTTATTTTGAAACAGGGTCTCACTGAGTGGTAAAGGGCCTCACTAAGTAGGTGAGGCTGGCCAAGAACCCTTGATCCTCCTGTCTTAGCCTTCCAAAAGCTGGGATTACAAGTGTGCGCCACTAGCCCAGCCATTACAACCATTTTCAAAGAGCATGTGATGTTCCACCATATGGATGTGCCACTGTAGATTTTCCAGGCATTCTGAGCATTCTAGGCATTCAGCATTTGGGTTAACTGGGAAAACAAATCTTTTAAGCAGGTTGTTGAAACATATCCAAGCCTCTTTTCTACAATGAGCAGCAACAGAGGGCTGTCAGCTTTGGATGTTTATGGAAAGATACAAGCACTATGCCATAGTATAGCTAATGCACATCATTTCAAGTGCAGACTTTAGGGGAGACAGGATTTTATTTTTTAGGGGCCGAACTTGGAAATTCTCTTCTTCCTTGGGGAGACCACTGCCTTGCCTCCCTTTTCACTCTTTTCCTCCTGTTTTAAGAATGAGTAATATTTCATAGCATGCATATACCACATTTTTTTTATCCAGTCTTCTGTTTGTGGGCATTTGGCTATTATGAATAATGATATAGTCAGTATGAGTGTCTCTTTTTATCATGGTTTACCAGTGATGATTATCTTGGACTACTTGATGCTTCACAAGTTTCAGATGCTCTGCTTTCCCCACTCTTTTTGTTGCCTCTTTTTTGATGTTTCAATTTTTGTAATTTCTGTTCACTTGACATCACATTCACTGACTCTTTCTTGGGCTCTTTTGAATCTTCTGTTGAGCCCATGGGAAACATTCTATATTTCTGTTACCATTTTTTAAAATTTCTACTATTTCCATTTAACTCTTTAAAGTATGTCTCTTGCTGGGATTCTTCATCTTTTCATGTATGTTGTCTACCTTTTCTGTTATAGCCTTTAACCTATGATCATTAAACTATTTTTCTCATTTTATTAATGTGCTTTGTGATTTTTATTAAATTTTGGTGGGTATTATTTATTCCTGAAATGAAATACACCTCTTTTGCTTGACTTTTATTTGGATGACTTGAGCTAGTCTATGCAGAAGTAGAGACAAGTTTGAGTTTTATTGTTATAGTTACTTTCTGTTATTTACTGTGCCCCCTAAATTCATATGTTGAAATCTTACCTCTGAATGAGAGTATTTGGAGATGGGTCTTTGTGTGTGTGTGTGTGTGTGTGTGTGTGTGTGTGTGTGTGTGTGTGTGTGTGTATGTGTGGTGTCTTAGTTACTGGGGATTGAATCCAGAGGCATTCTATCTTCAAGCTACATCCCCAGCTCGATTTTATTTATTATTTTTGGGAAATAGGATCTTGCTAGGTTAATAATAGTCTCACTACTTGCTGAGGTTGTCCTCAAACCTGCGATACTCCTATCTCGGCCTTCTAAGAACTGGATTAAAGGCATGTGCCACCATGCCCAGCTGAGATGGGTCTTTTATAGAGGTAAAAAAGGTTGAGGCAGATCATAAGGGTAAAACCCTGGCTTGATAGGATTAGTGCTATCATAAGAGATGCTAGAGAGCTGCTTTCTTTTTCTGTCTTATGAGAACACAGTAAGGAGGACCTTTCACAATCTAATAGTCATCACCAGGAGTTGAATCTGGCAACACTGACCTGGACTTTTAGCCTTCAGAACTATGAGGAAAATAAATTTATGTTGTGTAAGCTGACAGGTCTATGGTACTTTGTTAAACCAGTCCAAGCTGACTAAAACACCTTGAGCATACTGGATTTGAAATACCTCTGGTATTATCTATCATTTGTTTAGGATGAGGTCAATTTGCTAGAGTATTTTTCTTGTATTTCTCTTTAATTCTCTGCTTTAGGTATTCCTTGTGCCTCAGAGATACAGTGATTCTGCCCCTTTTACTTGTAAGACTATTTTACGTCCTCAGCAGGTCTTTCATCTGAGAGTGTCCTCAATCAATAGAAGGCCTCTAAAGTCAGGACTTAACAATGGTTTTCTGTTTCACTTCATGCCCCTCCATCCCCAGGATTAAAGGATTTTTTTTTAAACTATTTCCCCCATCTACAGTGGCTCTTCACCTATACCTGAGTGGGACAACATGATTTGCTATCCTTTCCCCAGTATCTTAAAGCTTTTGTTCCATAGGGAAGGGTCTTTTTTATGTAGTAATGGTTATTCTCCTTCCTCGGGGCCTTTGAGAGTTGATCATTTTTCTGGTTTTCTGTCTCACCGTCTTTTTTTTTTTTTTTTTTTTTACAGCCTAGAAGAGAGGTCCCTGGAGAAGAGGCTATAATTATTTGCAACTTTTAGGAGCTCTATACTCTGAGCCCCATCCTACACTTGGCCTGTTTCCATTTCTGGACATTTTTAGCCTGTCTTCTCGTCTCTGTAAGGTGGCCCCATCTTACCACACTTCTCCACAGTTGTGCCAGCGTCTGGCTTATTGTTATGGTTTGCTATTTGTTGTAGTAGTGTATGAAATTCCTTAGATTTCGTGCTTGTTGTTTATAGTCTCATCTGTGATGGCTTCAAGAAAAGTTATGATTTTGTAGATTACATGACTTTTTCTTGTTTTTAGGTGAGAGCAACAGGCTTTCCAGATTTCTGTACCCTACATGTAAAGTAGAAGTCTGAATTTTTTTTTCCCTGACCAGATCTTTTTTGCCTTATAATACTCCAGCTGTGTCTGTTAAATTATTTGATACTGACCAATAGATTTCTAATGCTCTTATTTCTTTTTCTCTGTGTTAATTTAGATACATTGGTCAGTTTTCACGATCTCTTCTGTGCTTGTTTGTTGACTTCATCCTCAAGTTTTTATTTCAGATACTGTGTCTTTTCAGTGCTAAATTTTTTTGTTCCTTTTAAGTCCCTTGTTTGCTCCTTAAACCTCTTCAGTATTTTTATCTATCTTTTGTGTTAATTTTTTAGCACATTTAGGATTTGTGTTTTAGTATCTTTGCTAATTACAATTGCTTAGTCATTGGGGTGTGTCCACCACCGATGACTGGGAGTGTAGCCCAGAGTAGAAGGGTTTCCAGGAACCCCACTGCCACCAAAAATAAATAGAAAGAGAAAGAAAGAAAGAAAGAAAGAAAGAAAGAAAGAAAGAAAGAAAGAAAGGGCTGGGGGTGTAGCTTGGAGGTTAGAATGCCCCTGGGTTCCTTCTCTAGTACAGAAAGAAAGAAAGAAATACAGAGAGAGAAAGAAAGAGTGAGGGAGGGAGGAAGGAAGGAAAGAAGGAAGGAAGGAGTCGAGTTTCCCTAGGTTGCTGAGTCTCATTACTTGTTGAAGCTATCCTAAAACCAGTGATCCTCCTGTCTCAGCCTTCCAAGTACTGGTATTACAGGCATGCACCACTACGCCCAGCTCAATCTTCAGTTTTTGAGCTGGGGCATGGGTTAGCTTCAATTTCATAAACTATTGGTTTACTTTGGATCTTGGAAATACCACCCTCTACTTCCTCACAAAACTTGAAGGATTATGTTGCAGGGTGAGTGATGTGGAAGGCTTGCTAGACCAAGCAATCTGTTTTTGTGTTGGGACTATTGTCTCTAATCCATCCTGTTTACCTCCTGCCCTTTGTTGTCTACAGTTTGACTGATTTCTACTTGCCTAATGAAATGTATTTGTTTATTGGGAAGCTCACCTGTATCTAGACCTTAAGGTGGTAAAGCAGTTGTGGGTCTTTGCTTGTTGATGAATGTCTAATTTTTTTTCTCTTTCGAATTCTATTCATCAAAACTCGTTTGCATCTATCACTTTATTTAGCTTCATAGAATATGTCCTAAACATAGGAGTAAAGGCCTTTCTTGTTCTGAATCCCAAAATCCAAGAATATAATTCATCTTTATAATTTTCAGTTATATTAGATTATCTTAAAAGACCCCAAATCTTTTACTATTTATCAGCCAACTTTATCCATATGGATTAATATTTACATTTCTTCTATATCTAAATGTTAAACTTGATTACTATATTTCTTCACTCGAGATCCTGTTTTAGTTGATTAAATTCTGTAGTCTTTGCCATGATAAAAAATCCAAATAGAAATTCAAGTGGAATATTTTATCAAAATTCTAAGGTATTTGAGCTGTGTTCTGTTCTTATTAGCATGATTTTGTGAAATCTCAGTACATGAAATTTAAATTTTAAGTTTTGAAGGGAATGTTTATGGTTAAAGAGATTGGGCCAGTGTAGACTACAATGTTGAGTGGACAGACTATGAAAAGGTACCCTTCCTACTCCAGGCTTGGTGCCTAATTCAGCCCTTGCTTTTCCAGTAGTTAGATATCCTAGTATCTCTATGGCTATGTACAGTACATCTGAATCAGTACAGTTTCTTTCTAGTTGCTTTTTAAAAAATAACAGATCAGAGAGACTTACAAAACATTTATCTTGTTTATTAAAGTGGGAACAATTTGTGCTACTGCTCTTAACTTTTTTCTTGTTTCTTTTTCTTTTTTTTTTTTTAGTACTGGGGATTGAACCCAGGGACATTCTGCCTCTGAGCTACACTCCCAGTCCCATTTTTAATTCTTTATTTTGAAACAAGGTCTCACAAAGTTGCAGAGGGCCTCACCATGTAGCTGAGGCTGGCAGTGAACCTTTGATTTTCCTGTCTCAACCTCCAAGTGCTGGGATTACAAGCGTGCTCTACGATGCCTGGCTTGCTTTTTGTTTAATTATAACTTGACGTCTCATAGTTTCTTACTGAGGTGTTTCTGTAAAAATATACACAAATACCATATTTGTTAAAAAGTGTGAAGGAGCCATAAGGGAGTAGTGGTTGGTGACAATAAAATGTTGATTTAGAATTTGTGTTCCAGTGCATTGCAGATAAGAAAAACTAAAACTTGTTGGTCAAATGCTAAAATTTCAGATCTAAATAAAAATAAACCATTAGTGGAAGTGGTTTACCTTGATTTCAAGAATCTATTTTGTAAAGTAAGGTTCATTATAATTTAAACATTAAAAAATTTGTACTTTCTGTTCTGTAGGTATATTGCAACATCCAGATGGCACAGTTTTGAAACAGTTACAGCCACCTCCAAGGGGTCCAAGAGAGCTGGAATTTTATAATATGGTAAGTTAGGTAGGGTATGTCTCCTTTACCCTTTGCTGGACATTTGTGTTGTTTTACCATTTGGCCTTTGTTAATTAACATTAGCATAGTACTTCTTGGTGTATTCTGTGTTTCTCAGGGTTTTCTGGCAGTGATTCAATAAGAAATATGACAGTATGTCTTAGTCTATTGTGTGTAACAGAAACAAGCTTCACAAGAAATAATTGTCTCTTATTGTATTTCATCTAGTGTAGTATTTTCTATTCAATTTAATTTTTTAAAGGTTGTTATTCTGGGTCATTAAATTGATTTCTGTCAGTTGGTCATGACCCACAATTTGAAAAACACGTAACTGAAAGTTTTTTGTGGTATTTGTAGCTCTGATAACTTAAATAAGCACGTTCAGTACAGAATTTCTTTGAGACTTAAAGGGAGAAGGGGGCATACTTAACATCTAATTCGCCTTATGAATAGTGATATTTTTTAGTACATTCACAATTTTTTTTTGCCACTACCTCTAATTCTAAAGCATTTTTATCACTCAAAAGAAAAGCTTCAGTCAGGCATGGTGGCAAATGCCTACAGGAGGATCACACAGGTTCGAAGCCAGCCTCAGCAATTTAGTGAGGCTCTCAGCAACTTAATGAGACCATTTCCAAATAAAAAAAAAGGAAAAAAAATGGGGCTGTGGTATAGCCCAGAGGTAGAAAGCCCTTGGGTTTTACCCCTAGTAAACACACACACACACACACACACACACACACACACACACACACACGCACACACACAGAAAAAGAAAACCTTCTACCCTTAAACTATGATGCTTTGTGATATTGTATTATTATTCTTTTCCCCTAGCCTTTGTAAGCCACCAGTCTGCTTTCTATAGATTTACCTATTCGCAGAATTTCATATAAATAAGGTTATACAAAATGAGTAATAGTCCATTGTGCTTATATACCATATTTTGGCCTTTGTTAATTGAAATACTGTGAACTTTCACATAGTACTTCATGGTGTATACTTAGGAATAGAATTGTTAGGTCATTTGGTAATTGTACATTTAATTTCTTGAGGAACTGTTCAACTGTTTCCAGTGTTTCTGACCACTGAGTGTGTCATACCTACTCCTTGTGTGGTTATTTCCTCCATATCTAGTTGTGGACTAGCTGTGGGTTGGATAAACAAGTAGACTACACTGCCATCTACTGGTTTTCTGTTATGCCTTCTCCAAAGAAGACTGCTTAGGAACAGGCCTACTTTCAAAGTTTGTCCTTTCTTTTTTTAATTTTTATTTATTTATTGGTATTAGAGATTGAACTGGGTCATCTTTCCTCTGAGCCACATCCCCAAGTCCTTTTTGTTTTGAAAAAGGGTCTCACTTCGCTGACCATCTCACTAAATTGATGAAGCTGGCCTTTCTCAGCCCCCCACGTACCAGAATTATAGGTGTGTACCATTACGTTCAGCTTAAGTTTGCCCTCCTTGAGCTGTGGGGTACCTTTAGAATTCTTTTTATCTTCTAGTTGCTCTTTCATTAATGCTTAGTAATTCTTTATATTAAATGCCAATGGCTTAAGTCATTGTGTGCCTACTTTCTCCTGTCACCCCCATACAGATGCATCATATTCTCTGGAAAAAGTCATATATCCAGGGACATTTTTCTCACCAAACAGTTTAAGAATATTTACTTATCAGCCTAGAATATATGAGTAGACTTGCTAACATTAAAATTGTACAAAATTGTAATTTTGAAGATAATGGAATACAGGCCATTGGATTAGAAATTGTTTTATATCTGGGATATTAGGTTCTAAGCTTGGATACTTGGGTTTTTATTTTTTTTTCAGTCCAGTATTAGGTCTTTGTGTAGTGAGATTAGGTGGGCATATAAATATTTGGGCATCCATATATTACATATTCTTTTGAAGAGATCTGATTCACAGTATTTGCTACCATTTTTTCTAAGTGTACTTGTTAATATTATACCAAATTCTGCATTTTGATTTGCAAGTTGTGGTTCTGTTCTATATATATATTCTACATTTATACATTTGGAGAAGCTGATATATTATTTGGGTTAGTTAGCTTTCTGTGACTATAAAAAATGCCTGAGATGATTAGCTTATAAAAAGAAAAGGGTAATTTTGGCTAGCAGATTTAGAACTTCAAGTTCATGATTGGTTGGCTCTGTTTCTTTTTTGCCTGTGGTGAGGCAGTACATCATGGCAGGAGTGTGTGGTGGAGTAAACTTGTCATCTCTATCCAAGAAGCAAAAAAAAAAGGAAGGAAGGAAGGAAGGAAGGAAGGAAGGCAGGCAGGCAGGCAGGCAGGCAGGCAGGCAGGCAGGCAGGCTGGCTGTCTGGCTGGAATTCCTCAATCCCCCAATCCCTTTCAATAATAAAGTCCCCAGTAGCCCAAAGGCCTCCAAACTAGGCCCCACCACCTGAAGGTTCCACTGCTTCCCACTAGTGTTCAGCTGCAGCCCAAGCCTTTAGCACAGGAGCCTTTAGAGAACATTTGAGATCCACACTAAAGCAGCAGGTACTCTCAATTTCCTCACATATTTGAAAGTCAGTGTATATAGTATAATGGTTTAGAGTTCAAGCAATAAGTCTCTCTTAAGGTAGTTTTACCACTTAATATTGTGTGGACTTTAGTGAATAAATTACTCTCTAAGCCTGAATTTCATTTTGGTAACAGCTAATAATAACATTTACCGAATATTTCAAGGTCTGTTGTTAGTATTACATTACAAAATCGTCACAAGCAGTGATTTTCAACATTTCTTTTTTCCTGTTGCCTCATCACTAAATAAGAAAATAAAGTACATTCATAGTATTTCTTATCAGAGTAAAAATTAGGAACATTTGCAATACTTTTCATACTCAGTGCCATCCTCTTTTCCATCCTCTTTCCTCTTTCTTTTAACAATGTAGAGGGTATCTTTTCAGGACTTTTTATGTGTTTTATAACTTTTTTTTTTTACCATCAAAAAGTATACATAAAAATCCTAAAAGTTGTCTTTTTGTTTAAATAATACATCATGTCTGTATTTTTCGTTAGTTGTTCCTCACTTTTTTAATAGCTCATAATGAATGGATTAACTGTATAAATGGATGTATGAATGACTATTAAATTGTTTCTAGAATGTTTGTTATTATATAATAACAATGATTAAGTACGTCATTTTATACACATATAATGATTTTTATAGGCTAGATTCCAAGATATTAAATTGACGAAACAAAGGGCATTCACATTTTCTTTTTTTTAATACTTTTGTTGGTGCATAATGAGGTTGAAAGTAATGCAGACTTGCATGCACGTTGCAGTTGGTGTGTTCCCACCTGAATCCCGCCCTCTTCTTTCTTCCCTAAACATGGTAATGTGATTGGTAGTGGTATCTTCATATATGGACCTAGCTGCTTCCTTCATGAAGCCACCCTTTTCCCCCTTTTTACCTTTCTCCCCCACTCCCTTTCCATAGTTCTTCTGGTCTGTCTCATTTATCTAAAGTCTCTTTTGTTTCCTATTTTCTCTCTAGCTTCCACAGGTGAGACAAAACATATGACCCTTGGCTTTCTGAGACCGACTGATTTTACTTAGCATAATACTCTGTAGTTTTACCCAAACCATTCTGTAGTTCTACAAAATAGCATAATTTTGTTTTTTCTTTATGGCTGAAAAGGCTATCTTCAGCGTGTATTTTTTCTCCTTTGTAAAAAGAAAAATAAATCAACTGGCTATAAATGGAAGATATGTTTCTGTGTTTTCTGTTCTATTCTATGGGTCCATGGGTCTGCTTTTGTGCCAATACTGTGCTGTTTCTGTTACTATCTCTCTCTAGTATAATTTGAAGTCAGGTATTGGACATTCATACTTACTAATGTAATATTGTAAATTTTTATAGAAATACCTCATTACTAGATGTTCTGTGAGATGTGAAGTTATAGTTAAACAAGAAATAAGTTAAAAGCAGTAGCACAGATTGATCCCATTTTTTTATTTCTTTTTTTGCAGTACTGGGATGGAACCCAGGGGCATTGTACCTCCAAGCTACACCTTCAGCTCTGTTTTTTTAGTCTTTTTATTGGTGAAACAGGGTCTCACGAAGTTGCAAATGACTTTGCTAAGCAGTTGAGACTGTCTGCCAACCGCGATCCTCCAGTCTCAGCCTCCCAAACATTGGGATTACAAGCATGTGCCACCATGCCCAACTCTGATCTCATTTTAATAAAGAACAAAAAAAGTTCTTCGGATAATATGTCTTACAAGTTGTTTTCAAAACAAAAAATGTTTTCTTTCTCTCCTCTTCTAGGAAGAAAACTAGAACCTGCTCCAGGATATCTAGAAATTTGTAGTATCTTCGAGGATTAATTATTATAAATCAAGGAATTAAATGAATAGTAGTTGGACTTAAATCATGTTAAAGGGTCTTTCTTTTTTTTTTTTCGGTACTGGGGAATTGAACACCCAGGGCATTCTACCTCTGAGTTACACTAGCTCTCTTTTTTATTCTTTATTTTGCAACAGGGTCTCACTAAGTTGTGGAGGGCCTCATTGTGTTGCTGAGGCTGGCCATGAATCTGCTATCCTCCTGTCTTGGCCTCCCAAGTACTGCAATTAAAGTGTGCACCCGGCTAAAGGGTCTTTTTTTAAAAAAAGTAAAATCAAAATTATCTTACACATGTGAAATAGATAATATGTGAAAAAATTTTAAGTTTAACTCTGTTCAATGAGGGAACTAGGCAGATTTCAAATTGATTTAAGAGGAATATCAAAGAAGTACAAATTTATGTGGAATAAAGGGAGATTGAGATAAATTAATATGTGACACTGAGTACCATTTCCCTCTGGGGTGTGGAAGGAAGTTAATTGAACCTCCTCTGGTTGGAATTTTATTTGCATGTCTACTGACAAGAATTATTTTGCATTTTGATATGTTATCTACAACTTATATAGTTGTGAAATCATTCAAGGACAGTGAAAGGGTAGAATTAGATAACCAAAGAGAGTCTGCACTAAATAATACATAGTTTTTCATTGGAGACACACAGTAATCTTTTTTCTTTAGATTTACTTCCAATTGAAAGTCATACCAGATAAATAAATTATGATTCAGTAATATTGTATCTTATTTGAAAAATGTGAAGGGCAGTTATAAAGATTATAAGAAGTTAATAGTTTTATATTTCTTTTTGTTTCAGGTTTATGCTGCTGATTGTACTGATGGTGTTCTTCTAGAACTAAGAAAATATTTGCCAAAATATTACGGCATCTGGTCCCCTCCCACTGCTCCAAATGGTAATTTTTTTCTTAAAAATACATCTTTTAAACTGGGTGTGGTGGCGCACGCTTGTAATCCCAGAATTTGGGAGGCTGAGACCTGAGGATCGAGGTTCGCAGACAGCCTCAGCTACTTAGTGAGACCCTCCACAACTTAGCGAGACTCTGTTTCAAATTAAAAAATAAAAAATAGGGCCGGAGGTGTAGCTCGGAGGTCAGATGCTCCTGGGTTCCATCTCCTCAGACCTGCAAAGAAAAAAATAATCTTTTAGCTTTAATTCATGATACTGAATTTCTGAAAGGCTTTATATAAAACAAAATTTATTAGCACATTTGCTTTTTATAACCATTTTTAAATGGCATATGCAAGGAAGTATACATATAATACTTAATGTATTATACAATTTCTTTTCCCTTTTTTTTGGCAGTACTGGGGATGGACCCTAGGGGCATTTTCCCTTTGAGCTACATCCAAGCCCTAATTTTTATTCTTTATTTTGAAACAGGGTCTCACTATGTCATAGAAGGCCTCACTAAGTAGCTGAGGCTGGTCTTGAACCTGTGATCCTTCTGTTTTAGCCTCCCATGTACTGGGATTACAAGCCTGCACCACCATGCCAGGCTTCTTTTCCTGTTTTGAATAATAAGAACATGTCATGAATTTCCTCTATCCTACCTACTTCTTTACCCTACTCCTTCAGCCAGGCTTTAAGTTGCAGTCTTCTGGAAAACACTGGGAAGTTTCATAGAGGATAAAATGATATACATTAAGAGTTCTTAAAATTAGTTAATACTTGAAGCAGTATTTGCCCCATTAGGCCTTTGCTGGAGTATGCAGAATTTGATTAAATAAGCAACTTCACTACAAAACTAATAACCAAGGTGAATGAGGGGGGAGGCTTCAAACTTGAATGTGTTTAAGAATAACCTATAGTCCTCTTAGAATGTAAAAGGCACCCAGACCTTTTGATTATGCAGATCTGTGTTGGAGTTTAGTCATATGTTTTGTAAATAAAAGCTGCAGGCTTTTCTGATGTAGCTCTTGAGCTATATTCTGAGAACAGAAAAGAGAAGGGGATTCCTGTTGAGCTTTCTTTCTTCACTTGTCCCTTCAACTCTTGGACTTAATATGTCAAGTTTCATCAATAGGAAATCATGGTGTCTCTGTAAATATCATCAGCTAGGAGATAGTAAATTAATGGTTCTTTGAATATTTAGGAGTCTCCTTTACTTTAGTTGTATGGGGAAAAAGTGAAAGTGAGTTGAGGTGTTATTAACTTCAGGTTGGGTATCCATTATCTGAAAGGCAAGGAACCAGAACTTTTTCACATCTGAAATTTTTTCAGGTTTGGGAATATTTTCACATATAGATAGATAGATTGATAGGGATTGAGAGAGAGAGAGAGATAGATGATAGGACTCAGATCTAATCATGAAATTTATTTATGTTTTATATCTACCTTATAATCTTAAGGTCACTTTTATGATGTTTTTAGGGCACACCTAAATTTTGAGAGTGATATGTCCTATGAAGTGGTGTAGAATTTTCTACTTGTGGCATCTTATTGCTGCTCAGAGTTTCAAATTTTAGCCAGATGTGGTGGCACATACCTGTAATACCAGTACTTGGGAGGCTGAGTACTCAGGAGGAAGGATCAAAGATTCAAAGCCAGCCTCAGCAACTTAGCAAGGCCCTCCACAACTTAGTGAGACCCTGTTTTCAAATAAAAAATTGGGCTGGGGGTATAACTTGGAGGTAGAATGCCTCTGGGTTTAATCCCCCGTACCAAAAAAAAACAAAAAACAAAAACAAAAAAAAAAACCCTCAAAACCCAAAAAGAAACACAAATATAATAGGGCTGGTGTGTATGTAGCTAGGAGTTCAGAGTTAAAATGCCCCTGGGTTCAACTCCCCATTACATACACACATGCACATGGTTTCCAGTTTTTGAGCTTATATATATATATATATATATATATATATATATATATATATATATCACACACACATACATACACACACACCCATTTATATATATTTTAATATATATTTTAATTATTATTATTTCTCTGATTACTGAGGTTCCTGGAAACTCTTCTACCTTCGGGCTACACTCCTAGACCTATTTTTTATATTTTTATTTGGAAACAGGGCCTCTTAAGCCAGCAAGGCTGGCTTTGAACCTGCGTGATCCTCCTGTCTCCACCTCTCAAGCGTGGGGATTACAAGCGTGTGCCACCACGCCCAGCTATTTTATTTATTTTTTGCAGAAGTGGAGGTGGAACTCAGAGGCATTCTACCTTCAAGCTACGCTCCTAGCCCTATTTTTTATTCTTTATTTTGAAACGGGGTCTCACTGAGTTGTAAAGAACCTCACTAAATAGTAGCTGAGGCTGGCCGCGAACCTGGATCCTTCTGTCTCAGCCTCCCAAATGCTGGGATTACAAGCGTGTGCCACCATACCCGGCTGGTTTTTTATTTGGGGTTATAGATACTCATCTTGTATTTGTTCATTCTTTCCCTGTTTTTTTCCCTCTTTTCCTTCCTTCCTTCCTTCCTTCCTTCCTTCCTTCCTTCCTTCCTTCCTTCCTTCCTCTTGAAGATCTTTTATTGTGAGGTGTATATGTGTTTCAAATCAGATTGTTGCTTAAATTATTTCACAAATTATTGTGATTGCCCTTGGGTCATCATTCTCTTTATAATCTCTTGCACATATGGTTGCTATTTACAGGTTTTCATTATCTTTCTCTTCTTTTTTCTTCCTCTGCTCTAAGTGGTACCTTTAAAAAATGCTATATAGGAGATTAAATAAAGTTAAAGTATCTAGATTTCAATGAACTTTGCTACTGATTGTTGTTTAATTGAGAGCAAATCATTATTCCTCTGTAAAGTGACACTGATGGATTAACAAAGGTTGCTGAGAAAGGTATTTGATTAAAAATCTAGGTAATTAAATATTTAATATAAAAAGATTGGGAAAGGTTAGCATAATTGAGCAAATAAAGCATCATTACTTAGATGTATATAGAAAGAATTTTAATAGAAGAAATATTTTAATTAAAAACATCTTATTGTTTAGGACTACTAGCGCATGATTTAAAAATCAAAACTTGTGCCAGGTGCCATGATGCATGCCTGTAATCCCTGACTTGGTAGACAGAAACTGGTGTATTGAAGAATTTTGAGGGCAACCTCAGCACTTAAGTCAGACTGTTTCAAAATTAAGAATAAAGAGGGCTGTGGTGTAACTCAAGGGTAGAATGCCCCTGGGTTCAATCCCCAGCACCAAAATAATAATAATAATAATAATAATAATAATAATAATAATAATTATTATTATTATTATTATTATTATTATTATTGCTATCAGGTAGCACCCTTTTTGGTCTTGGGTAATATTAATCTTGAGTTCATCTATGTACAGATGAACTTAATAGAGCCTCTGTGACCTTATGGCAAAACATTTGACTTCTACCTTGGTTATTATGAACATGATTCTGTAACCTTTTTGAGCTCTGATTCTGCATGTTGTGTGAAAATATTTTGTAAACACTAGTTTTCTTAGTTGAACATAATGAGATATTGATGCCACTAAGATGAGAAGATGAGATGAGGAAAATGAGACAATAAAAGAAAATTTAAACAAGCAAGTAAAATACAGAAAAAAGTGTACATGGTATCGAATAGTTGAGTAATACCAACAGTTGCCTCAGGGGGTTTCCTGTTCTTTTCTGCGATCTCCTTCCTCAGTCTCTCAAGCGCTGGAATTACAAGCGTGCGCGACTATGCCCTGCTAACATCAAGTAGTTTTGAATAGATTGTTTTTTCAAATTTAATCTCTACCTTGTTTGGTAGATCAAGTTTCAGGGAGCATGGACTGAAACAAGCTATCATATGTGTCTTTTCTCTCCTTTTCCCTTTTCTCCAAATTTGGGGGTTCCTAGTCTTATAAATTTTTCTATTTTCAAAATTTGTTCTAAAATCTGAGTGTTTTGGTGCATACTTGTAATCCCAGTACTTGGTAGGCTGAAACAGGAGGATGCGGGTTCATGGCTACCCTCGGCTACTTAGTGAGGCCCTCTGCAACTTAGACCCTGTTTCAAAATAAAGAATAAAATACAGGGCTGGGGTATAGCTCAGAGGTAGAATTCCCCTGGGTTCCATCCCCAGGGACCCCCCCCCAATTTTTTTTTTTTTTGTTCTGAGAAATGACTGCCTCTTCCTCTCTCCCTCTCTGTCCTTCTTTCCCTTTCTTGCTCTTTTTCATTTGACTACATAGTGAGGCTGTGTTTCCTCATCTGACAACTTCTGTTTGAAAACTACAGAAATTATTTTTGTGTGTGTGTGGTGTGTATGGTACTGGGGGTGGAACACAGGGGCTTTTTTTTACCTCCAGGCTATACTCCCAGACCTATTTTTATATTTTATTTGGAAACAGGGTCTCATTAAGTTGCTGAGAGCCTCACTAAGTAGCTGAGGGTGGCTTCAAACGTGTGCAATCCTGTCTCAGCCTCCCAAGTGTTGGGATTATAAGCGTATGCCACCACGCCCAGTCTCAAAAGTATAGAAATTAGCTAATGCTTAATAGATTTTATAGGTGCAATGGACAAAATACTGAAATTTGGAGTCCATGCTTTTCATAAGTTTATAAAATCACTAAATTTCATTAAGGGATTTGAATAAGTCTTCTTTGAATACCCTAAATTCCCTCTGTTTTTCCTTTAAAAGATATGACTATTTCACCTTTACTCTTTATTTACTGTAGTTTAAAATTTTTTCTTTTATAATGTAGATGTTTCTCTGATGCTGGAGAACTTTCTGTGTCTCTTTCTTATGTGACTATATTCCTATATTCTAGTAGTACAAAATTTGCTGTAGGAATTTTTATACCTAATATAAGCAATATAAGTATTATATAATTTAATTATGTATGTGTTTTTGACACTACTAGAGGTTTAACCTAGTACCTAGGGGCTTGCACATGGTAGGCAAGGGCTCTATCATTGAGCTGTCTCCCTAGCCCCTTTTGGAAATTTTCTTTTTACTTTGAGGATATCAATAAGTTGCTCAGGTTGGCCTCAAACTTGGAATACTTTTGCTACAGCTTTCCCAAGTAACTGGGACTATGCTTATGTGCTGCTGTGTACCACAAGATAATTATATGTAAATTATATATATATATTTTTTTTTTCTTTTTTTTTTTTTTGTACTGGGGATAGAACCCAGGGGCAGTACACCCCTAGCTTTTTTTTTTTAGTTTTTATTTTGAAACATTATCTTTCAAAGTTGCTGAAGCTGTCATCCAACCTCTGATCTTCCTGTCTTGGCCTCCCAAGCACTAGGATTACAGCTGCAACAAGACAGAAACATTTTCCTCATTCACAGCAACCTTGTGTAATCTTATATGACCATTCATGAAGAGAATGAAAGTATATAAATATTTTGAGTGTGCTAACAATGTCGTTGGTAAAGCCACTTAGACATCTATTTATGACAGTATGAGTTGTTTTGGGGATACTTGATCGTTATTTTGTGATCTTTACCTCAAAAAATTTTTTTAAGAAACTAGAAATTCTGTATACTTTTTAGATTAATTAGTGAATTTATATTAGATTAGATAATTGACCATCATCTCTTAAACACTTCTAGTTACTATGACCTTTTGAAATGAATTCCACATACATATGAAGAGTAGATATTTATTATTACAAAGTAGGGCATGGTGACATATGCCTGTAATCCCAGTAGTTGGGAGACTGAAACCTGAGGAACACAGGTTTGAAGTCACCCTCAGCAACTTGATGAGAACCTGTTTCAAAATAAAAAGAGCTGGGGGTGTAGCTTAAAGGTAGAATGCCCTTAGGTTCAATACTCAGCACTAAAAAAATAAAACTAAGCCGGGCATGGTGGCGCACGCTTGTAATCCCAGAATTCGAGAGTCTGAGACTGGAGGATCGCAGTTCGGGGACAGCCTCAGCTACTTAGTGAGGCCCTCTGCAACTCAGTGAGACCCGGTTTCAAAATAAATAAAAATAGGACAGGGGCTATAGCTCGGAGGTTGAATGCCCCTGGGTTCCATTCCCAGACCCTCAAAAAATAAATAAATAAAAAATAAATAAATAAAAATATATATTTATTTTACAAATACCAACACTTAGCTTGTATTTAGAAATACCAGATCTAAGAATTCATCTCTTAGATCTGGAGTTTACAAATGTTAGGCCTTTGAAAAGATTGGCTTTATAAGAATAACTTGTCCTAAGTAGAATTTTTAGTTTAAAAAGTTAAATCTAGTTAATTACTTCGTCTTTATGATTTATAAACATAAACACACAGCTCTAGTCTCTAGTCTTTTTTTTTTTCTTTTTTCTTTTTGGTGGTGGTACTAGAGAGGAAGGCTAGAGGCCTTCTACCCTCAAGCTATACCCTAGTCCTATTTATTTATTTATTTATTTATTTATCTATATATATATTTTTTTACTTGAAAACAAAGTCTCACAAAATTGCTGAGACCCTCACTAAGTTACTGAGGCTGGCTTTGAACCTGTGATCTTACCATTCAAACCTCCCAAGTACTGGGATTGCTAGCCTGTGCCACCACATCCAGCTGGCTCTGTTCTTAATATTCAAAGTTATGTCATTACTTGCCAGCTATATTTTATGAAATAATATTATAAGATATTTTCCAAACATATCAATACAATGTAATTTATGTTCTTGACCTTTGTCTGAATGAGCCTAAACTATTCCAGGTAGAATATATTTATCTTATTTTTAACCTATCAGATTTTTTTATATATTTGAGAATACATTTTCTTTTTGCCATCCATCATCTTTTTACAATTAATATAGCATCAGTAAAAGCTAGCACCCATATTTACTGCAGTAATCTTCACCATCTCTAATCATAACTAATCTGTAATGTTTTCAGAATTAAAAATATAAAAGGAAGTTGGGGCCAGGTGTGGTGGCGCACGCTTGTAATCCCAGTATTTGGGAGGCTGAATCAGGAGAATCACAGTTTCAAGGCCAGCTTCAGTTATGTAGCAAGACTCTCAGCAACCTAGTGAGACCCTGTTTCAAAACAAAGACAAAAAGGGCTAGAATTGTAGCTCAGAGGTTTTCTTTCTCTAGGTTCACTTCTCAGGACCATAAAGAAAGATAGAGAAAGGGAGAGGTTGAGGGAGAGAAAAAGAAAGGAAGCTGCAAATATTTGAAGAGAGAATTATTGAACAAGTAGAAATGAAAAGTGATTAAATAAGGGAAATATAGTGTGATAGTTGAATAACTTTAAGGTTCTGTTTTTGAAGTTAGTGGATCAAACTGTGTATTTTCATATTGTATTTTGCAATTATGACATTTTAGTGAGATAAAAATCAATATATGATAAATAGAAGTTCTTGTTAATATTTAACTGTAGTCTAAGAATGGATATTTGTCTCAAGGTTAGAGAGTATCCATTATCGTATGCTTAATTGAGTTGTGACTATGTCTTTTTATTTTGTGGCTATTAAGTTATACTTGTCTTATCTGGAAGGATAAGAGCATACTCCAGAGAATCATCAGATGTGTGTGTATGGGGGGGTTGGAGTTGATTCCAAGGGGGATTGCACCTTTGAACTACGCCCCCAAGTTTTTGTGGTACTGAGGCTGAACCCAGGGCATTTTACCTCCAAGCTATGCCTCCATCCCTAATTGTTTATTCTTTATTTTGAAACTGAGTCTCACTAAGTTGCAGAGGGCCTCACTAAGTAGCTGAGGCTGGCCACGAACCTGCAATCCTCCTGTCTCAGCCTCCCAAGTACTGGGGTTACAAGCATGCGCCACCACATAGATCTGGCTTATTTTTATTTTGAAACAGAGTCTCACTAAGTTGTTGAGTCTAGCCTCAAACCTGAAATCCTGTTTCAGCCTCCCAGGAAATAGGGATTATAGGCATATGCCACCATGCCCAGCTACCAAAAGGGTTTTTTTTTAGTCCCCATTCCAAATTGTTAAGACTGGCCAAGCTTATATCAGATGTCACTCTTTAGTGACTGTGACCAAGGGGTGTATTGTAGAGTATAATAGTGACTATAAAAGGACTACTCCTTGGGATCTGTGGATAGTTCTTGAAATGATTAGCCATCATAATATCCAGTAACTTCTATTTAATTAAATGTGTTGCAAAACTTCTTTATGGCATACAATCAATAATTTTTATATCATAGCTCGGTACTTATAAGATTGGGACCACTCACAATAGTACTTAGTTTTAGGTTATATGAGACAGTCTCATATTTTCTCTCTTTTTTTACTCAGGGAACTTTAGTTATCACCATTAACTTGAATTCACAGTCCAGTATTTTTTTGTGTGTGTGACATACAAATAGAAATGTACTATTGCACTCTAACCCCAGAGGGGCTTGGCTGGAAAGCTGTCCTTTGTTACCATCTCAGGCACTGCCTTATGAGGCTGCCTGTAGCAAAATGCCTTTGATCATTTAAGTAACTGAATCTCAAGATTGACCTACTTTGAATTTCTATGGAAATAATTTATTAGTTAATGTTTTCAGAGTGAATGAATACTAGGATTTATATACAGATGACAACCTATTAAAAAAATCAGCTACAATCTCCATGTTCAGATCATGCCTCATTTTCCTGTTAATCTCTTTCAAAAGCTTACTTGAGATAAGCTGATAAATAGATAACATTGATTCTTTCTTAAGAATCCTGCATCTCTAAAGCAGGTTTTGGTGTTTGTTTTTTATAACTTAGAAAAATAGAAATGAGATTCAAATTGTTCTTTTCACTTAAAAAAAAAAAAAAAAGGAGTCTAAAAAACTGAAAGAAAACACTAAGCCAGAGCCCGGTTCCCAGTATTTGGGAGGCCAAGAGAGGATGATCATAGGTTCATGGTCAGCCTCAGATGCTTGTGAGGCCACAACTTAGTGAGACAATTTCAAATAAAAAAGGTTGAAGGTTTAGCTTGAAGGTAGAATGCCTAAGTTCAATCCCTAGTACCACAAAAAACAAAAACAAAACACTAAGCCAGTCCTCAGTAGGACTTAATTTAGGGTTCTATTTCTGAGTATAATAAATATATAATAAATAGTTTAGCAATTATTTAGTAATTTTAATTTTATAAGACATATTCCCTAATGTACATGATGTACATTCACAAACATCAAAATCAATCACTAAGCCAAACGAGAAAGGGGGGGGGGGAGGAATGGTGAGAGAATTGGGGGAAGGCTAAATGAGTGATGTGTGCATGTGTGCCTCTACCATCTTGTTCTTCCTTAAGATGTATGACTATAATATACCAAAAAAAAAAAAACCAACAACAACAACCTGAAGCTGGGCATGGTGGCACACACCTGTAATCCCAGTACTTGGGAGACTGACACAGTTAGCATTGCAGTTTCAGAGCCAGCTCCAGCAATTTAGCAAGACCCTCAGCAACTTAGTAATGCTGTTTCAAAATAAAAAATAAAATAGGGCTAGGTGCATAGCTTCAAGATAGAATGCCTCTAGGTTCAACTTCCTAAAATAAAACTGAAAGTAAGGTTAAGAAAAATACATTTGTCTAGTCAATAAACATCAAATAAAAGCCCATTATAACTCATCACTATTAACTGAAGAAAAAAAAGTGACTCAATTTATTATAGAGTGAGGAAGGCAAGTCCAGAGTTTTGCTGGAAAGTAGGAATGGGAAGGATAAACATTCATCTATTCAGCAAACATTTCTTTTATTCTTACTCTAAATAGTTTACATTTTGTGTTTTCTTCTTTGCCTTTTTCAAGAAGAGAAAGATTAAAATAGGGAGTTTTATATTCAGGCTTGAAAGTCATTTCTGTCTTCTGTTCTGTCCTATCATGAGGAAACAGTTTATCATTTGTTTTGGGTCACTACAAAAATGCTTAGTTGAAAATAACCCTACACTGAGTTATAGACACTGGGTGCTCCTACTATTTTATATTCTCATGTGTACAGCCTTATCTCAGTAAGATTTTTGGGGGTCTCTTGTCTCTAATGAGAATGGTTTGAAAGTGCCAAGGATCTACTGTGTTCAGATTGTGAGCCTTTTCTGATATTTGGTATGCAAGCCTTGCTGGTGCAGTCACTGCAGCTGTATAGAGGCAGGACAGTTTGTTTCCTTCCCTTTTGCTCAAGGTGGTTGAACTGTAGGAGAGGATTTGCAGGTGGCCTGTGCTGCAGCCTTTTTCAGCTTCTTCTGTCTCATGGTTGTCTTTTAGAACACAGATGTGGGGTGGGTTCCAGTCCCTTGGTCAGGGTGTTCCCATTTGTCCCATTGCCTTCCCTGCCTGCAGTGTCATTTCTGTGGCCACACCTCTTGTTTATTGTCATGCTATTGAGGATGTCTGAGTGAGAAGGGTCAAGTATGTCAGCTGCTTCTTTGGGCTGCAGTTGCTTTTTGCCATATTTGGGCTTAACTTTTATATAGTCATAATCCTCCTTTCGTCTTCCTTTGGCTAAGGAAGAAGTAGAAAGATTGGGGGGCTTTCCTATTCTCTTTCCTTCTCTGGGTATTTAACTCAGGGGCACACTACCACTGAGCTATACCTACAGACAGTCCTTTTTGTTTTTTTATTTTGACACTGGATTTCTATGGTGCTGAGGCTGACCTTGAACTTTTCATCCTCCTGCCTCAGCCTCCTGAGTAGCTCAGATTGGTTCCACTGGGCCCAGTAGATTTCTACCTCTTAAATCTGAGGGGCTTAAAATTTCTCAAGCTCTGAGTTTGTTCTCACTTTTCGTGTAGCACAAAATTCTTTGTTATAATTTAATAACTATGCTAGTCTTAATGGGACAGGAATAAAGAAGAGACATAAAGGGTAAGCCTTCTAGTAACCTTTTATTTCATTCAGAGATAATGCTCACTTTCTCTCTCTATTTTTTTATTTTTTTCAGTAGTAGGGATTGGACCCAGGGGCATTCCTCCTCAGAACCACACCACCAGCGCTATTTTTTATTCTTTATTTTGAAATGGTCTTGCTAAGTTGCTGATGGTCTCATTAAGTCTCTGAGACTGGTCAGGAACCTACTATCCTCCTCCCAAATACTGAAATTACAAGTGTGTGCCACAAAACCTGGCTTCTCTAATCTTATTTATGTTGGTAGATAACAGGCTAACATCTTTTCTGTCTCAGATGTTTTCAAGACAAATTCCTACTACATTCATAAATAAAAAAGTGAATCATGATCTCATTCAGAATTTTGAGAAGATTATTTTGTCTATGAATGAGGAGAAATGTTTTCCCATTTCTTTCATTGGACCTAGATCCTTGTTTTCTAGCTCATACTATATCCAGCACATCTGTGTATGATAACTGGGGCTTTTAGAATGTTATACTTGAATTTCCACCTTATTTTTCTGTGGAAAGAAGTATGCAGGAAGCAAAAGTGATTTATAGATCAACTTTTGGGTAATATCTATATTCTGAAAAGCAGTATGTTTGTTTTCTCTTTGAAACTAGTAAGACTAGAGTGTATATTTGTCAGTGACTACCAGTTGAATCAGTTTGTTCTTTTTTAACCTATACTTGTGTTATATACTCTGTGGAAAGAATTGTTCCTATTACTAATTTTAAATTAATAAACTTTAAAATTTTTAAAATGCTAAGAGACCCTATGCTGAGGCATAGATGGCATAAATTACAGTCAAAAGGGGACTAAATGCATTCTGGAACAGCTTTTGAAATAATCTCATTGCCTTTTTTAATGCCTGTGGCAGCTTTATGTCTATTACATCTTTTGCTTGTAGTTTAATATTTTTAAATTTACCTCTTGCAAGAGTTTGTGATATTTATGCTTTTTATAAATTCATTGCTTATTCTTTTTCTTACTATAGAGTAATAAATATATTCTAGATTTATTTTTACTTTTTTCTGTTTTAGGATTTCCTCATTTTATTTGTCTCTGGCAGTTACTTGAATAGTAATTTGTCTTTTACTAATTAAGGTTTTTCTTTAATAACAGATTTATACCTAAAACTGGAAGATGTGACCCATAAATTTAATAAGCCCTGTATAATGGATGTAAAGATAGGGCGAAAAAGCTATGATCCATTTGCCTCATCTGAGAAGATTCAGCAGCAGGTCAGCAAGTACCCATTAATGGAAGAGATTGGATTCTTGGTGCTTGGCATGAGGGTAAGAGTGATTGTTAGTATAATATACACATTTCTTCACATGTTCTTCCCTTGAAATCATGAGTATCATTGAGGAGATAATATGTATCTGAATTGGATTATCTATAACTCCTCAATGCATAAACCTTATGAGGGAAGGATTTTCATCTCTTATGTTCACTGGTATATGTTTAGTGTTTCTGCTCTTGGCACATAGTAGGTGATTAATAAATGAATGGATGACTGAATATGGAAACTGTAACTCTCACAGTTTGCTTTAGAGAACCTTTAAGTTTAGATGCAAAAATAAACATTAAAAGTAAATGTGATAGCTGGGTGTGATTACTCACTTGTAATCCCCTCACTTGGGAGGCTGAGACAGGATGATCGCACAAGTTCAGAACCAGCCTCAGCTACTTAGTGAGGCTCTCAGCAACTTAGTGAGACCCTGTTTCCAAATAAAATATAAAATAGGTTTGGGAGGATAGCCCAGAGATAGAGGCCCCCAGTACTAAAAAAGTAAATGTGATATTATTTATGATTTTTCCTTAAAAAAAGTGCTATATAATTTTTTCTTTGGTAGTACTAGGGATTTAGTACTAGGGATTGAACCCAGGGGCCATTCTAACATCTGAGCTACACCCACAGCCCTATTTCTATTTTTATTTTTTATTTTGAAATAGGGTATCAGTAAGTTGTGGAGGGCCTAAGTTACTCAGGCTGGCCGCAAACCTATGATTTTCCCGTCTTTGCCTCCCAAGTACTGGGATTACAAGCATGCGCCATCACACCTGGCAAAAAAGTGCTATCTATATGCTCAGTAATTTTTCTATATTTTTAAAATATGAAATAAAAAGTAAAAGTTGTTTCAGACTTCGTGGTTTAAAACCATTGTTTTATTTGCTCACAGATCTGTGGATTGGCATTTTGTTTTTTATATTTAACTGATAAATTAAAAATTTATATACATATATATGAAGTATCATTGTAATGTTTTGATATATGTGTAATGTTCACATTAGGGTAAACCTATCTGTCTCTTTAAGCATTTATTTTTGTGGTAAAAACATTCAAAATCTTTCCTTCTAGTGTTTTAAAAATATGTAGTACATTATTGTTATTTCTAGTCACTTTATACAGTAGGACACCAGAACCTCTTTTTCCTATGGAACTATAACTCAGTACCTGTTGGTCAACTTTGGATCAGCAGTTGGGGATGGGCTCAAGTATGTTAAGGTTTGAAATGGTGGGGTTCTTTTTTCTTATTCAACTAAGGTTGGTTGAATAGAAAAATTAACGGGCAGCTCAGTGCAGCTTTAACAAACCTTTATCACAAAATTAGTAGAAAATAGGTCAGTAGGAAATAGAGAAGAGAAAAAGCAGCATGCTGACCTGCATGCTGGGGAGCCCGAAAATGGAACTCCGGCCCCTTTTGGGAACCCCAACCCTTAAATAGATTTTGTATTGGTATCTTCCTCATCAGTGTTACCAAGGCAATGGGGTTAGTTACTTATTCCTTAACCAGGTGGTGCCTCTTTGTCTCGGGACAGTGCACTTACTAAGTGCAAGGGTCAAGAATCTACCTGGCCCTCGGCTCTATTGTATTGGGCAGTATTGGTTACTCATCAACTAGGGTGCTTTGAAGCCTCACACAAAGTGTACCTTTCCTATGCCCAAGCCAGATCCCAGGTTGCCTCTATTGTAATTTTAGGGCTAATGGCTTTAGTTGACTCTAAGGCTTTTACTATAGGTTAATGATTAGAATGAAGGGCAAAGACAGAGAGAAACTCTGCATTGTAATCACTGCAGCGCCCTCCCTGCCTGACTGCTTGCACAGCACCTAAGCTCTGACTAGATTTTACATTTTGATGCCTCTTCCCAATACTGGCACAAGGTGGACAGTTCTTTCACTGGTCTTATCCATAACTCCTTATGTAGCTGCAGTCATCTGATGACTTGACTGGGACTTGCTGGTCAAAAATGACCTCCCTCTTGCACCTGGAAGTTGTTAATAACTGTTGACTGTCCCTTTTTCATGTGGTGTTAATAGCTCAAACTTTTCACATCACAGTGTTGCATTTTAGGAGGTGCCAGCAGAAGCTTTATAAGGGTTCTTAAACTATCAGTTAGAAGGTCACATGCCATCATTTTCTGGAATTCTATAGGTCAAAGTCTGTCCCAGATCTGTCCAGATTGATATGGTGGTGTTGGGGGAGGGGGGGTGCGTGGTGTGTGTGTGTGGGGAAGTAATCCCCCCAACCACCACACAAACAGACAAAACAGAAAAACCGTGGATTCTTGTCCTAAGCTAAGAAATTAATATTCATCGCTTGGACAGCTGCCGAAGATTTAAAGAAGTTTATTAAAAAAATAGAAATACAGCCCCATACCAAGATGGCATGAGGGGATGACTCGAATGGGTACACCAAAGGGCTTACACGTGGACTGGACTTTTTATACCCATGACCTCCATCTTGTTTGCGTGACTCTGACTTAGTGAACAGTGAACTTCCCTGTAAGGTACCTCCCCTAGCAAAGTGTGGTGAGGTGTCTCCTTTCATGAAGGGCAAGGTCAAACCCTGCCCCATCCCCCCCTAGCTCATCTTGCAGATCTGTCTTTAGAAAGAGGAAGCCCTAGCTTTCCTCTATTGACTTGTTACTTACTTTGAGCGAGGTTGTTTTACATTGGAATAGCTGCCTGTTTTTAGGCAGAAACCAAGTCCTTTCTTTATCCATGTCTGCCTCCATTTTAACACAACTATTTTGAAATATACCAATTATTTTCTTTTGAAATATATTAATAATCAAAGCTTTCCCAAATCTTCCTAGGCCATTCCCCATACTGGCACAGTGGGACAGTAGACTCCACTTCTGATGGTGGGGGAAACCAAGTCACAACTGAATAACTGTGCACACAAGGATGGGAAGGAAGAATTGTTGAGGCTGTCTTATAAACGGTACTGCAGCCAGGAAGTAATGTGGAATAAGATGCTAAGAATATTTAAACAAATGGCATATCTTCCAGATATGTGGAGGTAAAATTTGTGGATATACCAAATGACTGCTTACCTATATAAGCATAATAGGTAGTTTGAAGTTAACCACATAAGATGATAAATGAGCCAGGCGTGGTGGCACACGCTTTTGTAATCCCCGTACTTAGGAGCCTGAGACAGGAGGATTGCACAGGTTCGAAGCCAGCCTCAGCTACTTAGTGAGGCTCTCAGCAACTTAGTGAGACCCTGTTTCCAAATAAAATATAAAATAGGTCTAGGAGTATAGCCTAGAGGTAGAGCGCCTGGGTTCCACCTCTAGTACCACCACAAAAAAGAAAGATGATAAATGAATCTTCCTTTTGAGTTTTAGACAGGAGAGCTAATAGAAAATTAAGGTGATTGTTAATGTGTTGGTATTAACAGTACAGTTGAATTTGATATTCTGGATAAGTAAAACCAGCATAATTATTCAAGTAGTTTTTTCTTTTTAAAAAACTATAATTAAATGTGGGTATTTAAGAAAGTAGGAAAGTAGTGGAATTATATTTAGACAAGCAAGAAATAGGCATCCCACAGAAATCTGACTGAACAGCTAAACCTCCACTGTTTTCAAATCTCTCACCCCTCCCACTTGCTTGCTTTCTTTTAACAAATAACTCTGCCTTCCACTTCAGAAAAAATAAAAACTGTCAGACAGGATTTACCTTAATTTCTTGCTAGCAAAAGTATGTGCCTTACGTGCAGTTGTTCCCTTCATTTCTTCCTGTTATAATGGAGAATTTTTTGTTTTTTTCTATTTCTATTTCTATTTCTTCTGAATCTCAAGTCTCCACACTTCTTAAGGACCTTACAGTGTTTGGGCATAATGTTTCATGCCTGTAATCCTAGCTACTTGGGAGACTGAGGCAGGAGAATCATAAGTTTGAGGTCAGCAACTTATCAAGACCCTGTCCCAAAATGGAAAAATAGAGATGTAGCTCAGTATTAGAGTGTTTCTGAGTTCGATGCCCAGCATTGCAAAAGAAAATGAAAACCCTTACATTGTTGATTTTTCTCCTGTCCTTCTAATATCCTCTGCTTCTGCTTATTCACTAGCTCTTTTATTTTACTTTAAATATGTTTAAATCACTTTAAAAAAACCAGACCATCAAAATCTAATCTTTCCCATGCTTTGCTCTTCAGCTGTAGGTTTAATTTATCTCCCTTTTACAACCAGATTAATTTTTTGCATTTTCTTTTTTCCCACTCAGAACATTCCAGTTTGGTTCCTGCCCCATCTTGTATCTAGACTGGCTCTGCAATAAGGTCCCCAGTGACACATTCATGTCACTAAACCCAAATAGCATTTGCCTTTACTCATCTTACTTTGCTTTGAAAAGCAGCTTTCAACACTAACCACGTCCTCCTTGAGACATTTTTGTGTGTGTCCATAGGGCTGGGGTGTAGCTTAAAGATAGTAGGGCCAGTCCCTAGTACACAAAACTAAAGGGGGATAGAAACAAGATAAAGGTGTATAAGAGCAAGGGAATCAGAAAAGGGGGAAAGTATAGAATGATTTGGGGAAAGGTAGAGTTTTGAACCGGCATCAGAGATAATAGTTGAAAAACACAAAGCAGCTGTTGAACAGTTAAGAGCTTAAGTATGGTGACTGGTGTATACTTTTTATGGGTAAGTAAAGCATAAGTCATAAAAGCACTTGATTTAATATCTTAGCAACTTTCTTTGTAATACAGTATTTTGCAGTAGTATGTAGGTTAACTTTTCTGATATTGACTGAGAACATAGGCTATATGATTATAGAGATTTATTGTATATATTTACCAAAAGTAATTAAAGTACCATTTGTCAAAATTTACCTGGTTTTTGTAGAAATACCAAAAGTAATTAAAGTATCATGAGTAGAATTTGTCTGCTTTTATTGATGCATTATAGTCTCATATGAAAATGTAAATCATGCCAGGCGTGGTGGCCCATGCTTGTAATCCCTGCGCTTGGGAGGCAGAGACAGGAGGATCGCGCAGGTTCAAAGCCAGCAGTGCTAGCTGAAGAGACCCTGTTTCCAAATTTTAAAAATATAAAAATAGGTCTGGGGCCGGGCATGGTGGCGCACTTGTAATCCCCGCGCTTGGGAGGTGGAGACAGGAGGATTGTGCAGGTTTGAAGCCAGCCGCACTGGCTTAAGAGACCCTGTTTCCAAATAAAAATATAAAAAATAGGTCTGGGAGCGTAGCCCGGAGGTAGAAGGGCTTCCAGGAACCCCAGTACTACCAAAAATAAATAAATAAATCATCATAATATAAATCATGTTGACAATGACATACAATCTCCTGACTTTTTTTTTTTAAACATTTTACGATTAAAGTGGCTTTATTTTTAGGTATTCTAGTATGTTTTTGGCAACAACTTAAATTTTGACAAAGAAATAGCCTTTCAAAGGAAATTGCCTTTTATAATCAGTGATTCCTAGTTACTTGGAGGAAAAGATATTTTTCTTTTGATTTTATTGATCACATTTTCTAAAATTTAGGGTTTTTTAAAAAAATATTTCCTTTTTTCTCTGTACCAGTGCAGGATAGTAGCACTTCTGTTTCCCATAAGTTAGATGTTTGAATTTGTTTTCTAATGACATAAGTTCACATACAAGAAGCAACTCATGGTGAAATGGCAACAAGGAGGAGTTGGAGCCTGCTTTTGTTTGTCATTTTGTTCTCCTTAGCATGTCTTCTAGCCATTAAAAAAATTAGATACTGTGGGGTCTTTTTTGCTACATATTTGCATGTTTTCATTGTGTGGAAATGGAACTTCTTATTTACAAATAATCTTTGCTATTGACCAAGGATTGACAAGTATGTAGACATTGGAGAAACTCTCATTTCATTATAGTTTTGTTAGAAATAAATAGAGGAGCTGGGCGTGGTGGCGCACCCTTGTAATCCCAGAATTTGAGAGGCTGAGACTGGAGGATGGCGGTTTGTGGACAGCCTCAGCTACTTAATGAGGCCCTCCTCAACTTAGTGAGACCCTGTTTCAAATAAAGAATAAAAAATAGGGCACGGGGTGTAGCTTAGAGGTAGAATGCCTCTGGATTCCATCCTTAGACCTCCCCCCCAAAAAAAAGAAATAGAGGAACAAAGAATTTATCAATAAAGGAGTTCCACTGAAAGTATTTAACTTTTATTCTGAATATGAAAATTAGGTTCCCATGTGTGAAATTTAATTTGGCTCAGATAATATAAGCCTAATAGAATGGTGACAATCTTTTTTCCCCCAGTACTGGTGATTGAATCCAAAGCCTCACATATGCTAGGCAGGTGCTCTACCATAAAGTTCTGTATCAGTAAATTGTTCAGGCTGGCCTTGAACTTGCCATCCTCTTTTCTCAGCCTTATGAGTAGCTAGGATTACAGGTACAAGCCACCACACCCTGACCTTAGGATTCCTTACTTATTTATTTATTTATTTATTTATTTATTTATTTATTTATTTATTTATTTTCTGTGGTCTTGGGGCCAAACTCAGGGCCTTGTTCATGCTATGCATATGCTTTGCCACAGAGCTACATCCCCAGCCCTAGGCCCCCTTTTAGACATATTCATATAAAAAAGAGAGTGTGAGTTTTTAAGAAAATACATTTTAAACTGGTGTGGTAGGTGACCCATGCCTATAATTCTGGTACATCAAAGGCTCAGATAGGAAGATCACAAGTTCAAAGCCAGCCTCAGCAACATTGTGAGGCCTTCAGCAACTTAGACCCTATTTTAAAATAAAAATAGGGCTGAGAGTATAGCTTGAAGGTAGAATTCTCTTGGGTTTCATCCCAGTAACCCCTCCTAACACATTTAAATTATACTTAAATGTTCTTATAAACTAATTTGTCCTATAATCAAAAGTAATTTCTAGTATTTATAAAGTGCATTCTTTCATTTATAATATCACTTTGTTCAAAAGAAATTGTTTCTTGGTTTGGAGATCTAGCTCAGTGTTAGAGCACTTGCCTAGCATGTGAGAGGCTGTGGATTCTTTTTTTTTTTTTTTTTTTTGGTGGTACTGGGGTTCCTGGAAGCCTTTCTACCTCCGGGCTACACTCCCAGACCTATTTTTACATTTTTATTTGGAAACAGGGTCTCCTAGGCCAGCGTGCGCGGCTGACTTCGAACCTGCGCGATCCTCCTGTCTCTGCCTCCCAAGCGCGGGGATTACGAGCATGCGCCACCACGCCCGGCAAGGCTGTGGATTCTTAAATAGCCTTTATGTATGTGTAAATGAATATGATTGTATTTGAACTTTTTCTGTGTAGTAAAGCATTTGAGATAGTTTCTAAATATATTCTTAGTGTTTAAAAGTAGCTAATTTTTTAGAAGATGCATGGTTTTTTGTGGCTTAAATTCTAGAAAATATAGACACATATATAGTGAACAGTCTTCTCCATACTTTATTATAGTTATTTTTCCCCCATTGTATCCTTCCAGCAATACTAGACAAACATTGCACAAATGTGTTCTTTTATCACAAAATCTACTTTGAACACTGTTGTGTCTTGCTCTTTTTCCTGATATAACATCCTGGAGATAACAGCACATTATTATACTATAATTTAACTGGTTCCCTTTGATGAATCCCTTGTTTCCAATCATTTGCTGTCACAAGTCATATGCTACAGTGACTAACCACAGACCTACTACCTTCCACCAGTGTGCTAGCATGTCCTTGCAATAAACCCTAAGAGGGGAATTGCTAGGCTTGTGTGCATTAATAATTTTAATAGATGTTATCAGTTTGCTTGATAACAGCAGGTTTGGGATGGAAATTTCTGAATTTTGGTTGAAAATGCCCTCCTTAATTATCAGTTGTAGATTTTTCTGTGATTTTTGGAAGAGGGAGGGCTTTTATGTAATTTTTTGCAGTTTGATCTTTGATGTGTTTGGAATTTATCCTGACAGGCAATATAAGGTATGATACAATTTAGTCTACTTAAACTAACACCATTTAATATATCTTTTCCAAGTGGTATAAGGTCCTATTATCACATACTCAGTTCTCATACCTATGTTTTTTTAAATGTTTTAATATCTGTTAGGATGGTAAAGTTAGTCCTGAGTTTTTAATCTTATTTTGATTTTATTTCTGGTTCTTTTTGTTCTTTCGTATGAACTGCTTTTTTTTTTTTTTTCATCTTTTTTTTTAGATAGAGCCTGACATTTCACTATATTGCCCACACTGGCCTCAAACTCCTGACTCAAGTGATCCTCCTTCTTCAGTCTTTTAGTAGTTGAGACTACAGGGTGTCACCACACCCAGCTCTATGTGAACTTTAGAATTTGCTTATATGGTTAAAAAAATTGTTGGTGGTTTTATTATAACCTCATTTTAGTTATAGATTAACTTAAGTAGCATTGATATCTTTTATGATGTTGAATCTTCTGGGAGAACATGGGTGTTTGTCTTATGAATGTTTTAGAGATGTTTTTATAGCTGTTGTACTTAGTACACTTATGTATCTTTTTTGTGCACTTACGTATTTTACACAAATTATTTTTATTTATCATATTCCTAATGTTAAAAAATGATGAATGTAGACTATAATTTAAATAATTTAATATATACCTAATGATATACATGTGAAAGATTTTTTGTTTAGTAATTTATATTTAACCACCATTTCCAATTTTTATTGCCTGTATTTTTCTCTTGATCTTTCCATTTATATAACTATTATCTACCAAGAGTAATAATCTTATCTTGTTCCCTCTATGTGATTATACCTCTGATTTCTTTATCATACTTATTTGCCTCTGCTAGTAACTCCAGAAAAATTAGATAACTACAATGACAGAATACATGGTCTTACAATACTTTTTATGGAAGCTTTTTTTTTTATTTTAAAAGAAATGTTTTCTTATTTCCCCTTTAAACTTGATACTAACTTATGATGGATTGAGTTAAATAATTTTATCAAATTGGAAATGTTTATTTCTTCATAAAATTTGGCCATCAACAGCAGATGTTAAATTTATTAGATGCCTTTTCAGCATCCATTGATATATGACCATGATTTTTTTTTTCTCGAGTCTGTTAGAATGAGTTATATAAATAGATCTCTTTTTTTTTTTTGTGTGTGTGTGTGTGTGAGTCTGGGGATGGAACCCAGGGGCATTTGACCTCCAAGCTACACCCCCTGCCCTATTTTTTATTCTTTGTTTTGAAACCGGGTCTCACTGAGTTGCAGAGGTCTCACTAAGTAGCTGAGGCTGCCTGCGAACCGCGATCCTCTGGTCTCAGCCTCCCGAATGCTGGGATTACAAGCGTGCGCCACCACGCCCGGCTAATAGATCTCATTTTTAACTTACTCTTGCATTGCTGTGTTAATCCTCACATGGATCAGGGAGTATTTGCTTTTTAATATTACCTGGTTTTTTGGCAGGTTTATCATGTTCATTCTGATAGCTATGAAACAGAAAACCAACACTATGGAAGAAGCTTAACAAAAGAAACTATAAAGGATGGTAAGTATTTAAAAGTAATGCTTTTATAATTATATAGTTAACAAAGTAATTCTTAAATTATTTTAGTTCTCCTTGTAAATAATGAATAAGATCATAGTAAACTTTTTTTATAAAGTGAAACTTAGGTTCACAAAATTGGACTAATCATAATTCCTGGTTCATAATACACCAGAATCATTGAACCATGATGGCACTTTCCATAGTTTCATTTATTTTTTATTAGTATGGTGCTGTCTTTCAGTTGGTTTGATGAAAGCCTCGAGTAGCCAACTTGAAAGGAGGAAAAGTTTATTTTGACTCATGGTTTCAGTTTGTAGCCACTTGGCCCAGTTGCTTTGGGCCAACGTAGGAGTATGTGGTGGGGCAGAACTGCTCACCTCATGGCAGTAAGGAAGCAAATGAGAGGTGGGTGAGGCTAGGAGCTCAGTCTGCCTTTGAATGCACAGTCCCATGACCTTGCTTCCATTCCTAGGCCGGCTCCCACAGGTTCTACCAGTTTCCAGTATGTCCAGGCCTTCAGTACATGGACTATTAAGGAACATTACATATCTATACTAAACTATAGTAGCAATATTGAACATTTTTTTTGAACCAACAGTCTACCTCATTACTGAAACTAAAAGTTGCCTTTAAAACCCCATTTAAGTAAAGATTATGGATCATGGAGTGTTAAAATTCATTGTTACTAAGAGACATTAAAATATCTATTGGCCGGGCGTGGTGGCACACACTTGTAGTCCCAGCATTTGGGAGGCTGAGATTGGAGGATCGCGGTTCATGGACAGCCTCGGATACTTAGTGAGGTCCTCCACAACTTAGTGAGACCCTGTTTCAAAATAAAGAATAAAAAATAGGGCAGGGGGTGTAGCTCAGAGGTCGAATGCCCCTGGGTTTCATCCCCAGACCCGCAAAAAAAAAAAAAAAAAAATCTATTGATACATGTAATGTGTTTTTCTAAACTTTCTCCTTTATTGTTAAGCTATATATTATAAGCTTCTAGAGCTACCTAGTAAATTATCAAATGGTGTTAAACTGGTTTTTAAAAAGTGTGTTAATATGCTTCTAAAATATTTGTTGTCAAAAATTAGTGAAGATATCCTAGATATATGGAAATAATAGTATATCAGAAGCTTATTCTTGGTTCTACTAAGAGTCTTAATAAAACACTATATGTAACACAGAATGTATTTTTAATAGTTACTCTCCCATAGTAAAAGAGAAACCAAATTGTATATAACCATAAATTTTCATGTATGATAACTTATTTTTATGATACTGAAGATTGACCCAGAGGCATTCTACCTCTGAGCTAGCCCTATTTTTTATTTCGGAACACGGTCTCACCAAGTAGCTGAGGCTAGCTGTGAGCCTGTGCTCCTCTTGTTGCAGCTTTCCAAGTACTGGGATTACAAGTATGTACCACCGCAGCTTTCCAAGTACTGGGATTACAAGTATGTACCACCATGCCTGGCTTCAAGTATGATAAATTTATTTTTGTTTTTTGGATTTTGATTTTTGGTGGTACTGGGGTTCCTGGAAACTCTTCTACCTCTGGGATCCACTCCCAGACCTTTTTTTTTTTTTTTTTTTTTTTTTGAAACAGGGTCTCTTAAGTCAGTGAGGCTGGCTTCGAACCTGTGCGATCTTCCTGTCTCTGTCTCCCAAACGTGGGGATTACAAGTATGCAGTATGCACCACCATGCCCGGCATTAAAGCATAGTTTTAAAATATGCCTGATGACAGGTTAAAACATTTAAAAGTTTCAGTTTTGGCCGGGCGTGTAGCCCGGAGGTAGAAGGGTTCCATCCCCAGTACCACCAAAAAAAAAAAAAAAAATGTTTCAGTTTTGAATAACATATATAGTCAACCTGGAAAAGTGCTAATTCCCAAAGCAAGTTTAAATAATTATGATTTGATATGTGGTGATCATTAAAATTATAATTAAAAGTGGTTATAATTTGATTGTAGCTTTTAGATTAGCTCCAGATGTGATTCTCACAAGTAATTTCACTATAAAATTCTCCCAGTAATGAATGGAGCAAATCTTGGAATCGTATTTCTTAAGATAATACAGAGAGGAGATTAAACGTCCAGTCTACTTAAAATAAATTTCCTTTTTGTTTGGATAGAGTTCTTTAATAAGAGTTCTTCACCAAAAATTAAGTTGAAATCTTAATTTCTATGTTTAACTTGGATTTTAGAATTAACTATTCCACTAGTAAGAGATGATCGGGGGAGACTGAAGAATTTTATCTACCACGAATTTACTTTCCAAATGATAGCTATTTATAATTTGACACTAATCCTACTATATTTTGTTTTATAGGAGTCTCCAAGTTTTTTCATAATGGGTTCTGCTTAAGAAAAGATGCTGTTGCAGCCAGTATTCATAAGATTGAGAAAATCCTGCAGTGGTTTGAAAGCCAGAAGCAGCTTAACTTTTATGCAAGTTCATTACTGTTTGTTTATGAAGGTTCATCTCAGCCAACCACTACAAAATCACATGACAGAACTTTAGCAGAAAAGTTATTGTCCAAAGGACAATTGTCAGACACAGAAGTACTGGAGTACAATAATAACTTTCATGTGTTAAGTTCCACAGCAAATGGAAAAATAGAGGCTTCAGTAGGCAAAAGCTTATCCAAAATGTATGCTCGTCACAGAAAAATGTATTCAAAAAAGCATCACAGTCAGACTTCATTGAAAGTTGAAAATGTGGAGCAAGACAATGGGTGGAAAAGCATGTCACAGGAACATTTAAATGGAAATGTACTTTCCCAACTGGAAAAAGTTTTATACCATCTTCCCACTGGTTGCCAAGAGATTGCAGAAGTAGAAGTGCGGATGATAGATTTTGCTCATGTGTTCCCTAGCAACTCAATAGATGAGGGATATGTTTATGGTCTAAAGCATTTAATTACTGTACTTCGAAGTATTTTAGACAATTGAATCTTTGCTGCAGTCTTTTTTAAGGAGTGGGCCAATCATAATGAAGAGCAACAGTCATTATCTCTACACCTGTAATGCTGTGTAAAAACTTTCTATTGTGAGTTGACATTTTATTTGTCTTTATACTTTGGTAGAAAGGTTAACTTTTTATAATCTTACTCAGGAATACTAATTTGTTCATTAGAAAACTATAAAGAATAAAGAAATAGATATGTTAAGCAGGGAGTATGGTGGTACATGGCTTAAACATCTATTTGGCTCAAGCATAATGCAAACCCTTATTTAGTCATTAAGAGTTTATTTAGCTTTCTGTAGCCAATTTGTCATAAAATCTCTGTTCACATCACCTTGAAAATGAGCCAAGTCTAAACTATCCATTATTAAAACACCTTCAGAAATCTAGAAAGCACAGGTTGATGTCCTCAGTATTGCTATGTGTGAAGTTATTAAAACTGGAGAAAATTCTACTTCTGAAGTAAGTACCAGTTAGGTTTTATAGTAAAAGTTCAGACCAGCATATCAAAAGGTGCTTCTTAGTAAAATGATTTAGAATTGTTGCATTCCAAAAACAGGTTTTCCCTTTAATTTCCAGTTACCTATCTACATCAAAATATTGTACTTTGTGAAAAATATAACCGAAATGGACAGCAACAAATATCTTGAAATTTAGGGCACTAATTCTTACAGCAACAAATATCTTGAAATTTAGGGCACTAATTCTTACCAGGGTCAATAGAAGAGATAAATTATTTGCAAGGCACAAAATATTTTTCGTGTGTGTGTGTGTGTGTGTGTGTGTGTGTGTGTGTGTGTGTGTGTATGTGTAAGAGAGAAGAGAAGAGAAGAGAAGAGAAGAGAAGAGAAGAGAAGAGAAGAGAAGAGAGGCAGGCAGGGGATTGATCTGAATCCAAGGGCATTATACCACTGAACTATACCTTCTGTGTGTCTTTCCCTCCCTCCCTCCCTCCCTCCCTCTCTTCCTCTCTCTTTAATTTTGCAACAGGGTCTCAATAAGTTACTGGACACTGACATTGAAGCTGCAATCCTCTTGTCTCAGCCTCCCAAGTACTGAGATTACAGGTCTGCAATACCACATCTAGCAATATTTTTATTTTAAGCTCTTTCATTTATGGAAAAGTAAACATTTACTACATTATGAAATGTATCATAAACCACATAATAACTTTTTTCTCAGAGACTTCAAAGAAGTGGATGGTTGAAGCTTTGTTTTCTCCTTTAAACAATTTTCTAGGTTTTTTTTTTTTTATTTGTCTCTATTAAGCAATAGTATAAATGTATGTCACTAAAAATAGTGTTTTGGGGTTTTTTGGGGGGGTGCACTGGGGATTGAACCTAGATGCATTCTACATCCAAGCTACACCCCCAGCCCGATTTTTTGTTTCTTTACTTGGAAACAGGGTCTTACTAGGTTTCTAAGAGCCTTGCTACATTGCTGAGGCTGCCTTTGAAACTGCTATCTTCCTGTCTCAGTCTCCCAAGCATGCGCCACCATTCCTGTAAAATAGTGTTTCTTAGAATTTGGTTAAAGCAGTGAAAGACAACATCTAGTCATGTGTTACCAAAAGTACTGTGTAAATTAGTGCATCATAGAGGGTTTGGTGCCAATCTAAATCTGTATTCCAGTTTTACTCTAATTGAATTAAACAAATTTATATGATAATCAGTAGATAAATTATAATTTAATTTTGTTGGGAGTGAGGCAATGCTACTTTTCCTGGAAAAATTAGATTTGTATTATTTTACACTTAATCACCTTTTAAAGAATAACTAGTTACTTGTCATTGAAAACATCTAATACTTTGAAACTAAATTTGCATATGCATTTGATGTTATGAATGTCATAGCACTTTGATTCACTAGTCACGTCTCCCAAGTAGTTGAGCAGTTTTGTCCTATTCCTGGAAAATGTTTTGGATTTATAAATTCTTAGTCTTTTTGCCTCATAATTACAAATTAAACTTTCAATTCCAAGTGCCACTTTTAGAGGAAATTTTATCTTACCTTTTGACTTTCTCTACCTTGCATATATCTGAGTACAGACAAAAGCACCAAATACTTTGTGAATTCTAGCTTAGTAAATCTATTAAACTGGGATAACTTTAAAATTTATATGCATTTTGTTACCTTTATTTAGAATTAGTGTCAAATATTTTTCATAGGGACTTAATGTTTTTCTCTACTGCCCAAGTGGGTATTGGCTATAGGTTTGGGGATTTTGTGGGAATGAATTTTAAGTCATAATTAATAGAAAATTTTTAGTTTTACTTTTTTTCTTACCAAATGGTTTTTTTTGTTGATACGTGGATAGTGGTTCAGTATCTTAAGCTCAAATAATAAACATGTTGAACCTTAACAGGCTTTATATGGGATGATAACAGCTTATGTACAGTGAATTTAACAAATTTAAGTATTACCAGATTCTTTGCACAACATTTTAGTTTAATAAAATCTGAATCAACTGTTGTAAATTTTTTTCATCTGTATTTGAGATATAGTTTTATAAAATCAGTGTTTTTGATTCAGTTATGTTTTGTTTTAATAAAACGAGTGCTTTTATCTTTTGTTTTTCAGGGATGAGATTAACATTTAATTCTTTTTGTTTACATTTTATCAGTTATCCAATACCCATTTTATGTTACTTTATAAATAAGCTTACATGTAACAGAATATATCTGTTAATGTAAGCTACATGTGACTATTAATCTAGTCCTGTCTGTTAAGATCATGCTGAAATTTGCCACTGTGGGTACTAATGATCACTATTCACCAAACGCATGTGAACATGTAAATGTTTAAGAAATAAGCAAAATAAGGATGTAGTTTGGGATAATAGGATTATTAGTCCCCCACCCACCCACCCAGAAAATGTAAGTAATAATTTTAGTGTATTTCTTATATAATGCACTCATAAAAAGGACTAAGAAATTGTGGATGTGAATACATTTCTCAAATAAAATTTAAATTGTAAAATAGTTTTATAATGAAGTATTTACATTAATTGATATTTTAATATGGATGGAGTTGCATAGATTGAAATAAATTAAAATCAGTGATAAATGCTAAATATTTTATCTAAATAGTTTTTCAAGAAAGTTATAAAATGTATATTAAATGGCTTTAACGTGGAGCTTGTATTTCAAATCAGTATTCATCTTTGTTTTATGTGTCTGGAAAGAATGTACTTACTATGCCTCTTTACACTACAATTTGCTACTGTGGACCTCTATACTATTCAACGAAGTAAGAAATATTTTGAAATTTGATCAAGTATAATTTAGTATCTTATGATTTCAGAGATTTTTATACCATGTATAAAGTCTATCAAATTTACAGCATTTTAATAGAAGAAATATTCATAGTTTTTTAGTTCCAGTTTTTTTGTTCTTGCACCTGGAAAAACATTTGTTTTTAGGATTTGAAATATTGTAGGATGAAAGAAAACCGTAGAATCTTGAAAGAATTTATTGTGAAATTACAGATATCATATCCACTATTTTAAAGCATTGTCATAATTTTAGTACTATTTTCTCTTAGAGTTTGACAGACATTTAAATTTGATTGGCTTTCAAAATTGTTTACAATACTTTGTAATTATCTTCCCTATCCAGTGCCTTTAACCTTGATTTCATATACTTGTAGTTTCAATTACCCTTTGTATTACATCTTAAAATGTTGTAATAGCTCAATTTTTTTTTGTCAGTTCGGTTATCTGAAGAGGTAGCAATTACCTGATAATAGTTTGGGAAATAAGTAGTGTTTCCTTTGGAACCAGGCTTCTTAGTTCATTCAGAACCATTTACTGGATGTATACCATGTGCCAAGCATTTTTACACTCACTCTTTCTCCTCCCCCCACTCCACAGTATACAGTTGTGAACTAGTCAGTTAAGGTCCCAACCATTTCCAGCATTCTGCCCAAGTGTTAGGATACAGAGAAACATGTATTTAAAGGTAATAAAGATGTGTGTGTGTGTGTGTGTGTGTGTGTGTGTGTGTGTGTGTGTGTGTAAAGTAATAATACTGAGATAAGATGAGGCAACTATGTTAACAGAGCTTAAAAATATTTTACAGCATTGTAAACCCATTGCTGCATTTTACTGTTGAGTTCAGGTAGTGGTTTTAGATAGTATAAAAAAGCCTTACTTTTCACTTTTCTTGCTGGCAAAGGTACGTTTACTTAAGACTCTTCATTTAGAGTAGTGTTTAACATAACATTACTGTGAAAAACATTCCATTATATACTCACAAGCAAATTAACTGCACATTTAGAAAATTATATTTTACATTTTATACAAATACTTAAGGCCTCAGTCTTATGTTTAAATCACTGATATTTCGAATTTGGCAATAAATATGAAATTACTTTTTGATGCATAGAGTAAATATAATTTAAAATGCTCTTAATATTTTAGGAGGGTTGAAGTCACCACTTTTTGTTAATATTTACATTTTTAGTACTTATTTTGATACCCTTTAGTAAGAGGGAACAATACTCATGCAATTAAATAGGTACATATTTTCAAGAATGTTTAAATAAAATTTTTGTCATCATTAGGGTTAAATTTTGGCTCAGTGTTCACCTAAAATACAAACAATTTATGAAGTGAAAGTCTTACGTATGATGTATGATGCACCTGCATATAAATGAAAATGGAGTGCACAAAGACACTTTACTGTGGGAACTGTACTGGAAGATTATGAACGCATGTGAAATTGCACCTAAAATTGTATTATTAGTGACTATAAGCAGTAATGCTAAATTTCTTGTACTTGATGAATGAATGTATTTAGTCACAGTTACTTTGGTTTAAATGTCTAAATAATATCTTATTGTATGTGTGTTTATAATTTGTACTATTGATGGGTATTCTTGGACTGCAAGGGTTATTGTCAATGTGTGATTTGTGTTTTTATTTTATAGAATCATCTAATGTGATATATCAATTTTTATAAGTGATATTTAGATAATTATAATAACTGTATATTTGACAACTATTAAAATGTTTTTGCATTGGAGCTTTTTTCATTACTTGCAACAACTAACAAACTCATAGTAGTTTAAAAGTAATCTAGTCTTTCAACAAATGTTTTATTGTGTGTTATGTGCCAGAAACTATAGGGCTCCCTAATGATTCAAAGGTAAACAGGGTGTTGTTAAAAAAAAAAAAGTATACACATTGGAAATGATAAAAGTATATGAGCTATTTTGTATGAATATTTTCTTTATTATATGAATTAATATCTTTAGTTAGTATTAACTTACCAGGAGAAGTGGACTATAGGAGAAACAAATTGACTTGGCTGTGAAAACATAACTTTATAACCTCGGTAGATATATTTGTGTGTATTGGAAATTTTTTAAATTGGTTACCTAATCAGTGACTGTTGTCAGACAGACAGAGGTGCTGGGATTGAACCCAGGGACATTGTACCTTTGAGCTATACCCCTAGCCCTATTTTTAATTCCTTATTTTGAGACAGCATCGCACTAAGTTGTGAAGGGCCTCACTAAGTAGCAGAGGCTGGCTGTGAACCTGTAATCCTCCTGTCTCAGCCTCCCAAATGCTGGGATTACAAGCGTGCACTGCCACACCCGACTAATCAGTGACTTGTTTTTACTTTGAAGAGGGTACTGCCAAACACCTACACTTTACTGTCAGTTTTTAGCTTTGGAGATTTAAAAAGCTGAGTAATACTCAGTACCTTTTCTCCAGAAAGATGCTGTCTGGTATAGAGAGCACGGGTAACTGGGATAAAATGTTGAGGCTGTGATTGATCCTTGTCAGTATCCAACAGAGTTGAGAGTTTGAATAGCATGAAGAAAAGTATGTGTGGTTCACAATGTCACAGCAATTTTGTCTATTCAGGTCTCATATTCCCCTTTATTCCTTCTTCTGGCCATCTTTTTTGTGGTCCTTGGGATGGAACCCAGGGGCATTCTACCTCCGAGCTATAGCCCCAGCCCTATTTTTATTCTTTATTTTGAAACAGGGTCTTTAAGTTGCAGAGGACTTCACTAAGTAGTAGCTGAAGATGGCCAGGAACCACGATCCTCCTGTCCCAACCTCCCATTTATTTTTCATTTTGGAACAGGGTCTCACTGAGTTGCAAAGGGCTTCCCTAAGTAGCTGAAGCTGGCTGCAAACCTTGATCCTCCTATCTCAGTCTCTCAAATGCTGGGAATACAAGTGTGCACCACCAGCTGCCTAACTGCTGGAAATAATAGAGAACATCACTGCCATGGTTTCCTAGATAAAGCTAAACATGTCTAAAAGTTGAAGTGCAAAGTGAAATAAAGTAGTAATAAGAGTGAAAATAATTTCTTGGGGGATTTTGTTCAAATGTAGATTCTAATTAAGTAGATAGAGATCTGTGATGCTGCAGGCTCATGGATTAAACTTTAAGTACCAAGATTTGCCAAAAGTTGAGTGTAGGGAGTGGAGTAGAATTTGGGCCACTTTGAGCAGAGACCAGGCCAGAGCTATCTGAGAGCCAAGAGAGCAGCAGAGAAGTAGGTTTAGGGATGTGAGTGTCAGCAAAGCGATGACTCAGGATCACACTGGCTGCTCTCACCTGGAAGAGAAGTTCACTTAGCCATGTCCAGTCCTCAGATCTGTGTTCCACAAGTTGTAGGAATCCTATAATAGACTTGTGTTTTTTAATTTCTCTCTGAGTGACTGCCAGCAGGAGCAAAAAGTATATATGCTTGAGATCTAGCCACTTAAATTCTGGAGGTGTTTGGGGCATAAACAGTGTGGTATAATTGGCTAAGATTCCTTGAAAATGTTTAATTTGATGTTGAAAATCAAATAATGTGTTTTTAAAGAAAGTTAGAAAGCCTTTTAAGATTATTTCTATTTTACAATGCTGGGGATCAAACCCAGGGCTGTGCATACTAGGCCAAGCCTTCTAATACTGACCTATATCTTCAGCCCTAGAAATTGCTATTTATTATATTAACATAATTTGCCCAAGTGTCATGGGATATATTTTTTTAAAAAAAGAATGAGCCAAGCATGGTGGCTCATGCCTGTAATCCCAGACCTTGGGCTTCTTCTGAGACAGGAGGGTCACAGGTTCAAGAACAACCTTGGCATCTTAGTGAAACTCAGGAACTTAATGATTCCATTTCAAAATGAAAATAAAACAGAGCTGGAGTAGAATGCCTCTGGATTCAATCCCCAGTATACCACACAATACATACATACATACATACATACATACATACATACATATGAAAGAAAGGATTATAAAGTAAAAAAAAGCATTTATTTTAGAAGTAATTGCAATTTGGATACACTGAATCAGGACAGATCTGAATAGTGTCGGGCAAGGCAAATCCATTAGAGGTTTTTAAATAGGGGATTTCCACAAAAAAAAAGTTGTTTTTGGAGGCAGTTCATTGGCTGGGCAGAAGTCCTAAATCACAAACCCTTTGGGATTGATTCATTAATTAGGGCACTCCCAGCTGAGAGATGTTGATCAGCGGATGACTTTATGTTTAACCAAGTCTATTGGGACATTCTGTTGTTCTGGCCTTCATCAGGTGTGAATGTTCTCCCAGTCTTCCAACTCCACTTTGGAAAACCTGAGTTTCTTCAGTTTCTTTTACAGGATAGGCAAGGGAAATGACTGTGGACCATAGTGTGGACATTTGCTAGTCTGGAGGAATAAACAGATCATAACCTTAAAATAAATAGGCTGGTTTATGGGGCTTGATTCCAGTTCAAAGAACATCCACTTATTTGTAAATCTGAAAAGAAGCTGTGCTACCACAATTTCTAGTTCTGGATCTTCCATTTTCCACTTCCTATAGTAGTTGGCCTCAACCCATTGAGGTTATGTCCGAGACAGAGAACAACCCATATAATGGGCCAGCTGGCCATTCTTAACAATTATTGCTGCCTAAAATCCCCAGATGTGGGTTGCTTGCTTGCATCCCTTTATTCTTCGTGTGGCTTTGCAAGTTGGTTGGGTGACTACTGATCTGGTCTACACTTACTCATGGCTCCACCATCCACAGGCAGGTCTGCTGGGGTGTAGAGTGTGGATGGTGTGTCTCATCCTGTTAGTGGCTAACCCAGGCTTTTCTCTTGGTAGTAGGGGTCCAAGAGAAAGCCCAGCATACAGGCTTCAAGTTTATATGGAGCTAAGTTTGCTACCATTACCAGTTCCAGAGGCATGAGTGTGCTGAAGAGCAAGGGACACATGAGTCAGCCACAGGTTCCAACCTCAGACCCCCCCACACACACCATACACACACACACACACACACACACACACACACACGGCACCAGGAAGGAAAGGTTTGCCACAGTTTATGGTTTCATCAGTCAGCAATGTCATAATAAGCAAGACTAGATACTTAATTCTGTAGGTCAGAAAAGAGCTGGACAAGCATATGCAAATTTTTTAATTTTTTTTTTTAGCTTCTGGGTCTCTCTTTTTTTTTTTTTTTTTTTTTTTAGCTTCTAGGGGTCTCTACCCCTAGGTAGAGCCCAGTGGGAAGTCCCTGTATGCCCTTATCTTTAAATTGCCAAATTATAGTGGTTTGTTATCCTAAGAAATCTTATTTATGAACGTTTTTGATAAATAGTTGATTTTCTTCTAAGTGTGTACAAATTGTTAGGCTTCTATGAAAATACTATTTGATTTTGAATATGCTACTTTATTGTCAGTTTACTGGATTTTCCCTACATCAAAATTTTACATTAATTTATTGTTACTCCCTAATATTTTTCTTATTATTGTTAGTATATAATATCTTAGGGAGGATAACATTTCTCTGGAGGAATGCCTATTTATAATTGCCTTTTGCATTACCCATTCATTTTCCCCAGAGGGGATACTCTGTTTTTACCCATGTATCAGTCCATCTTGTGTTGCTTTAACAAAATTTCTGAAGCTAGACACTTTACAAAGAAAACAATTTCCTTAGATTTATGTTTTTACAGTGAAGATTTGGTGACCAATTCAATCTAGGATGAGGGCCTTCTGGCTACTTCCCAGCAGAGTGGATGGCATCATGGTGGGAGCCTGTGAGAAGAGTTCACATGACAAGACAGGAAGCAAGAGAGATTTGAGAGCTGGGCTCACTCTTTATAACAGCCTGCTCTCATGGGAACTAATCCACTCTGAGAGAGCAGGCTTAATCGTTCGGGCAGGAGTCCATGGCTAATCACCTTCCTCTAGGCCCACCTATTAAGGTTCCACACCTCTCAACATCACCATAATGGGGACCAAGCTTCCAGCACATGAATCTTTGAGGGACACACTGAAACTGTATTCAGACCACAGTAATGCTTTTTTTATCATTTGGGGTATATTTTTTGGGCATAATAAAATTATCCTGTCTTCTTTTAAGAATAATGAACCTGGAACTCTGGATTTATCTCAAACATCTAGATTCTATATCTGTAGTAATTCTGCCTCATCTCAAATAAGATGATTAATCAGATTCTTATGCTCAGTAAGTACGCAAATCTGTGTTATGTAGCTTTTCTAGACTAACTTTTCTTTATAGCTTTTATAGAGACCTTGTTTCTACAAAAGAACTCAAATATTTGATTCTTTTAAAACATCTTTTTTGTGATGAATCCATTCATAGCAGATAACATATTAAAATATTTCACAGAACAAATCTAACAACTAGAGTCAATTATAATGTTCTTGTTTACAGTAATCCTTTTCAAAGTTATTGCACAATTCCTATATTTTCAGAAGGAGATAATAAAGGTAAGAGGTGGCTGCTTTTTTCCATATCTTTAAGTTGTCAGATGTTCTGTAGCTACTTCCAGGATCATTGGTATCCTGGCCTCTTAACAAAACAAGGGAAACCCCAATGGAGATGTGTTCTCCCTTCTTATCACAGTTATGTGATCTCACTCTGTGATCCCCTGGCTTACATTCATACTTTGTACCCCAGTGCGCACACATTGATGACTTCCCCCAAAGGCCTGACCTCTCAAGTCCCTGACCTCTTCACTTTAAATGACTTTGTTCTCCACACCCACTCGGCCACTCATTCACACAGGAACACCCTAGACATTACTGATTACTATTCTGTTCCATTATTGCCTATACTTTCAACTCCCAATCTCTCTTATTAGGTTTTGTTTTTGTTTTTTCCCAGCAGGGTGCAGGGCATTAATCCTAAGAAATCTTTGGTTGGTCCATTATCTTCATGTCCTTATTTTAGTCCTTATACAACCTAAATCTGAATGTCCTTCATGGTAGCCACTGCCATATGCACAGTCACAAATTTCCTCTTCTCCATTCCCTAGAAAACTCAAACCCTGATTATCTTCAGTTTTCTACAAACTCAATACATGTGCCTTATAACTGATGATGGTTGGAGGAAAATATAGTCATTGAACTGGTGCCACTGAAATTGATTACTTCAAACTCCAAATGGTGTCTCACAACTGTTGAGGCAGTCTTACTATACCTCTCAAGTCAATTCACTCCCCCATTTTCTAGAAAACTGTATCACTAGGTCCTCCCCCTTCATTCTCTCTTAGTTCATTTTACTTTTTTTTTTCCTTCCGAAAATAGCAATCAAAAGAACTTTCATATCACCTTACCTTCAAATATACCAGTCTACCTCCTTCTGGACTCATTGCTTCCCCCCCCCCCCCATCTTTGCAGTTCTAGAGATGGAACCCAGGAGCACTCTACCACTGTCCTGGGCCCTAGGCCTTTTTTTTTTTTTTTTTTTGAGACAGGGTCTCACTAAATTGCCTAGACTGGCCTCAAACTTAGGGTCCTCCTGTCTCAGGCTTCTGAACTTCTGGTATTATAGGCATGTGCCACCTCACTTAGCTCTTCTTACTGTTTTAATGGAAGGACATTGTCAATTTCTAAATGTGGTCAATTCCTGTATTGTTTGTTGCCTTTAGATCCAGTGTACACTTGTATCATAAAAATGATTCTGGCAGAACTTTCCTTTCTTCAACTTGAGTTTGTCTCCCTCTACTGGATTGTTTCCTTTCAAAATCATGTAAGAACTTTCATTCCTGTAGTACCCTTACTTAAACATCATTGACCGACTTTCATGTTCCTATATCTATAATTTATTTGCTCCCTTTTCAGAAAAATCCCTGTTTATTTCTACTTCTCTTTTCTGTTATCTCCCTCCAGTGAAGCTTTCATAGCCCCCCAGCGCCCCTCAGCAATAGAATCAGTTCTCACCAATGACGTCTGTGTTATGAAACCTGAACTTCAATTCTCCCTCCTAACTTTGCATGACATAATGACATGTGACATTTGGCTGTGCCTCTCTTTATAAATATCCTCTCTCTTCATTTGGCCTTGTTGACAACTCGTTCTCCTTTTCTCCCCCAACCCTCTTTTGCTGAGTCATCCCATATTCTCTAGATTGGTCTTGGTAAATTTTGAAGACCAGTCCTCTTTTTTTATGTTATAATTCTTTAGCTCAGGTTCTCAAACCTCTTAGATCTGATAACTTTAGTAATAAATATTATTTTGTGGTACTGGGGATTAAACCCAGTGACATTTTACCTCCAGGCTATCCCCCTAGTCCTTTTAATTTTTTGTCTTGAAACAGTTTTGCTAGGGTAACGAGAGTCTCACTACTTGCTGAGGCTGCCCTTAAACCTGTGATTTTCTAGTCTCAGGCTCCCAAGTACTGAGCCTACAGGTGTGCAACACTACACTTGGCGGTGATGAATGCATTATAGAACCATATTTGCTACCCCAAACTGAAACTTACAGATGACATTGTCTATTTACATATATACTTTTTAAAACTTGGGAGGCTGAGACAGGAGGATTACAGGTTCAAGGCCAGCCTCAGCAACTTAATGAGACTCACCCACTTAGCAAGACCTTATTTCAAAATAGAAAATAAAGAGCTGGGACTATAGCTCAAAGGTAGGATGTTTCTGAGTTCAATCCTGCCTCCTCCCCCCCACCCCCCAAAAATTGCAGAGATCCAACAACAAGTGAAGAAGTGACCAGAAGAGGTGGAGGGAGATTGACCAGGGAAGCTGTGATGGATACTTGTTTATCCTGACTGTGAGTAGGCACACACACACATCTGTTGAAACTCATAGAACTTTTCAAATGGTTGCAATTTATTTTATGTAACATATTCAAAAAAAGTTGATTAAAACAAGAATGGACAACTGTGAGAGCCCCACTTGCGTGCCCAATTGTCCTTTTGTAAAACCCACATTCTGCTTATTTCCATGGGAGCTAAATAGTTCAGCACGGGGCAGAAAATGGTGTGATTCAAAGACAAATTCTCTGTTTTATAAAGGATAAATATCCTTTCTCCAGCATAATTTCCTAGGTGCTCCGTAACAATTTTATTCTTTTTTTTTTCTTTTTTTTTTTTTTTGCGGGTCTGGGGATGGAACTCAGGGGCATTCGACCTCCAAGCTACACCCCCTGCCGTATTTTTTTTATTATTTATTTTGAAACCGGGTCTCACTGAGTTGCAAAGGGCCTCACTAAGTAGCTGAGGCTGTCTGCAAACCGCGATCCTCCGGTCTCAGCCTCCCAAATGCTGGGATTACAAGCATAATCCCATGCCTGGCTAATAATTTTATTCTCTATATCTTAAACTTCTAATTTTCAGTCTAGTTATTCTAAAAGAAAAGATCAAAGACACATGCATTTAAATTTAGTTTTCTGCCTGGTGTGGTGGCGCACACTTATAATCCCCGCACTTAGGAGGTGGAGACAGAAGGATCGTGCAGGTTCGAAGCCAGCCTTGCTGGCTTAAGAGACCCTGTTTCCAAATAAAATATAAAATAGGTCTGGGAGTGTAGCCCAGAGGTAGAAGGGTTCCATCCCCAGTACCACCAAAAAAAAAAAAAAAAAAAAAAAAGGAGTAATTATACATTTAAAAACTAACTCCCTCTCTCTCTTTCTCTCTCTCTCTCTTAGGGGGCAGGTAGTACTAGAGATTGAACACAGGGATATTCAACCTCTGATCTACACTCCTAAGCCCCATTTTTTTTTTTTTGAAACAGGTTTTACTAAGTTGCTAAGGTTGGCTGAAAATCTGTGATCCTCCTATTTTATCCTCCCATGTACTAGGATTACAGATGTGCGTACTATGCCTGGCTGAACATTCACTCTTAGACAAATGGCAGGGCTCTAAGTCAGAAAAAAATAAGGTTATTTTCTTGTGGAGTATCCTTATTTTTGGTCTGGTTGTTCTGGATATTTTATGAAATAATTTACTTAGAATTCAAACCATGTTCTAAAGTATAGCCAAACATTAGGTAATATTTATTCTTTACTCAATCCCAAGCACAGTCCTTGACATGTTTTTATGCCATTGGCAATTTAGCAGCCAGAGTAATTAGGAGGAGGAGAGTCACCACGTAATTCAGCTACACTGGAGCATTAACATTCCAAAAACACGTGGAAAAACACACAGACTCCTTCCTAGATCAGATGATGTCAACATCATTTTTCCAATTGTCCTCGCAGCAAAACTCAGAGTCACTCTTGACTTCTCTTTTTCCATACAGCCCAAATCCGTTAAAAGAGCAAATCCTGTTGGTTCTGCCTTCAAAATATACAAGGCTTTTCCCTCACTGCCTCCAGGATTGTCTTAGTCCAGGCATCTGATCCTCCTCCCAGGATTGCTCAAAGGCCGTCTTGCTGTGTGATTGCTTTCCCTCCTATCACCTTTTTCCTCTCTCCACCTACCAGCAAAACAATTGTTAACATCCAAGTTGGACTGCTTAACTCTCCTGCTCAAAATATTCCAGTTTGTTTCTCATTGCACTTGGATAAAATCCAAAATACAATGGCTTCCAGAACCTTCTATGACCAAATCTGTGACTGCCTCTCTGATCTCTTTTCCTACCATTCCTATCATACCACAACTGTCTGGCTAAGCAGCCACTGTCCTTCCTGCAATTTTTTTTATACTACATATGAAATTTGCTCCTGCCTCTGCCTGGAACTTCCAAGTCCCACATGTCCATAGTTCTTTCCATAATCTCTGCACAGCAATCATGGCTAAGAAAGATTTCTCTCAGTGCCTCTTGACTTGGGGATTTTACACTGCCAATTTTGTCCTCATAGCACTTACTGATATTTGACACTTATTTTTAAAATTTATTTCTTGTGTATCCTACACCTCTGTTCCCCTCATGCCACTCACTGGAAAGGTAGCTCCATGAGAGCAGAAACTTCACCATCTTTGTTCCAAGTTGCTTCTGTAGCTGTTGAAGCTCAGAAAGTAATTCCTCAAACTCTGGCCCTTTGGCATGCTGAGTACTTTGAACTGAAGAAAGGGCTACAGAAGCAAGTCACTTTTTTTTTTTTTTGCTTTATTTATTTATTTATTTTATTTTTTGGTGCTGGGGATTGAACCCAGCGGCATTCTACACCCAATTCTATTTATTTATTTTTATTTTGAAACAGGGTCTCACTAAGTTGTGGAAAGCTTCACTAAGTTGCTGAGGTTGACCATAAACCTGTGATCCTCCTGTCTCAGTCTCTCAAGTACTGGGATTACAGGTGTGTGCCATGGCACCTGCATTGAATCATGCTCCTTTTTGACCTTCTCCCATTTCCCTCTCTTTCCCATGGCAGGCCATGGAAATTAGAATTCCTTTCCCCCAAGGCAGGCCATAGAAACTAGAACCCTCTTCCCCCCAAGGATAGCCATGAAAACTAGAGAAATCATTTTACTCTCCTCTTGGTGAGAGATTCACTGAGTTGCCTTGTTTGATGGTAGATCATAAGACCCTCATCCCTACACCTGGGAGGAAGAAATGACATAGACAAAGACCAGAAAGCGTCTGTACAGACTGGCCTCACTGTTTTTTTTTTTTTTTCTCAATCCATTACCTTCAGGTCTTGTTTGTCCAACCACATTCCTACACAGGTGTCCCTTTTTCAGCAAATCTAAATGTAAGTTCCCTCAGCCTTGGGGCTTCATTTTGTTTAAAGCTCCTGTGTTGTAGAAAACATTCACTAATTAAATTTGCTATGCTTTGTTGTTCACTTGTCTTTTGTCACAGAATGTTGGTGGTGACCCTTAGGATGGGTGAAGACAGGTATTACATTTCCCCTCACTCCCCATCCACTTCCAACTCTGCTTGCACAAAGAAGTGCTCATCCTATTTGTTGAAAGAAAGAAAGAGATCAGATGAGTAATGTCTTTTTGGTGATTCTAAGACCAAGGCGTCTCAGGGCTTTTTGAGGATTATAGGCTAGTCTGAACATTAATGGCTCTAGTCTGTTGTGTTTTGGGTTAGTTTGCATTGCTATCTTTTAACAGCCTCTCTATTTTTGGTAGGGGGTGAGGGTCTGTGGATTAAACTGGAGCCACATGCATATATACTCTACCACTGAGTTATACTCCAGTCCCTCTTCTCTACCCTCCTCTCCTCTCCTCTCCTCTCCTCTCCTCTCCTCTCCTCTCCTCTCCTCTCCTCTCCTCTCCTCTCCTCTCTTCTCTTCTCTTCTCTCTTTTTTCTTCTCTTCCCTCTCTTCCTCTCTCTCTCTCTCTCTTTTTTTTTTTGGTACTGAGGCTTGATCACAAAGGGGGGTTGTACCTCTGAGCTGCACACCCAGACCTTTTTATTTTTTATTTTGAACCAGGGTCTTGCTAATTTGCTGAGGCTGGCTGCAAACCTGTGATTCTCCTGTCTCAGCTTCCCAAGTATTGGGATTACAGGTGTGTGCCACTGTGCCTGTCTCTTTCTTCCTTTTTAACAAAAACTTTTTGAAGAGGCACAGAAGCTTCTCTATACATTTCTTCATTCAGTTGGCATTGATTTGTATTTTTATAATACTGTAATCATAAGTGTTGCAGCTTCCTGATTTCTGGGAGTCATTTAGTGAATTATTGATTTTAGGAGGTCATCAAAGCTCCACGTTTTTCACCAGAGAGTCAGACATGCGGGTGGCCTGGACACTCCAAACTGGTGCCAGAAGTAAGAGCAGCCTTGGGGGCCCTGTGGCTCTCTCACCTGTGGAGTCTGAATGCGGTTCTGGAAGGCTGTTGTCGAGGTGGCACTGCCATGCTTCCATGTCTGCTCCTGTTCAAAGACCCCTAGTAAGAGCCAGGTGTGGTGGCACATGCTTGTAATCCCCGCGTTTGGGAGGCGGAAACAGGAGGATCGCGCATGTTCGAAGTCAGACACACTGGCTTAAGAAACGTTTCCAAATGAAAAAAATATATAGAAAAACAGGTCTGGGAGTGTATCCTGGACGTAGAAGGGCTTCCAGGAACCCCAGTACCACCACCAAAACAAACAAACAAACAAACAACAACAACAACAAAAAAAAAACGCTCTAGTCAGTGCAGTTGTTGATTGGTTAGCTTTGAACCTCAGCACAGCTTACCTACTCACAGGTGTTCTATATTTAGGATCCTGAGACAGCTTCAGTACTGCACTTGGGAGGGCCCCTTAATCAGCAATATTATTTTTTAAAAATGTGAAAACTATTTAACTAAATAGATGGTTTGAAGGGCACTTGTTGGTTGGGTGAGGTGGCACACACTTGTAATCCCAGTACTTGGGAGGCTGATACAGGAGGCTCACAGGTTTGTGGCCAGAAGCAGCTGGCCACTTAGGCCCTTCGCAGCTTAGTGAGATCATCCTTCAAAATAAAGAATATAAAACAGGGCTGGGGATGTAGCTAGGAAGTAGAATGCCCCTGGGTTCAATTCCCAGCATCACAAAATGAAAGAAAAAAAGAAAGGCACTTGTTGCTGAGCAGCATGGTGCTAGCCTTGATCTCAGTGGCTGTGGAGGTGGAAACAGAGGGATTGTGAGTTTGAGGCCTTCCTGGGTAACTTAGCAGTCCTCTGTCTCAAAATTAAAAATAAAGAGGGGTGAGGTATCTCAGTGGTATAGTTTTATCCAGAGTATAAAAGGAGAAAGAAATAAGAAAGAAAAAAAGAAAAAAAAGAGAGAACTTGTTTTAATGTGAGAGCTGAAACAAGAAGGCAGAACCATGTCCTGTTCCATTGCATCTGGCATAGTATTAGGTAACTCAAATTTCTTGCTGCTTTTTGTAGGTCCACAAATGACTGAGAAAATGCCACTAGTATTGATTTGGAGGTTACAAATAAATTTTAGCAAGTAGATGAATTTCCAAATATGGAATCCATGACTAATGAGGCTCAACTGCACACACACACACACACACACACACACACACACACACACACGCACGCGTGCAGGGTTTCTCAGTCATTTGTGGACCTACAAAGAGCAGCAAAAAATTTGAGTTGCCTAATACAATGCCAGAACCTTCTATCCCACATCCTAAAATAAGTCTATATGCTTTTCAAGAGCTCTGTAAAATCCTACAGACTTGTCTTCAGTAGTAACCACCCAAGTTGATTTCTTCCTAAGGCCTGCTCTTGTTTGTCTCTGACCTGCCTGTTGGCCCTGTATCCAGCCTTGGTTGGACTCAGCTTGTTTTCCCTGATTTGCTACTAAGCCTCAAACACAGAGCTTTGTTTGTGCTGTGGAATGATAAGTTTGGTTACAATGTAACACAAAAAATTATGATATAATGTTAAACATTCATGTCTTAACCCATCTTTTTGTCTTTACATCCCCCTTCTGGAAATTTCAATAGTTACTCTATCTGAGTCTGGAATGTCTTTGTTTAAAACAGGAGGCTTTCTACCTCCTTCACATCTTGAGCTCAACAGCACTGGTCAAGCCTAGCAATCCTTGTTCTTTCCCTCTTCCTCAATTGTGTCTATAAAGACAGGGATTTGTTCTGGTCTTGTCTGTCTGTCTGTCCCTCTTTTCTCTCTTTCTTTTTCTTTATTTGTTCTGAGAATTGAACCCTTCTGGGCCATTCTACCTCTGAGCTGCACCCTAGTCCTATTTTATTTTTAAAATTTGAAACAGGGTTTCACTAAGTTGCTGAATGCTGGCCTTGAACCTGTGATTCTCCTGTTGGCCTCCCAAGTACTGGGATTACAAACATGTGTCACCATGCCTAGCTTATTTTTTTCTGAAATGAGTTATGTTAGCCGCCTCTCCACAAGCACAGTTGGCTCTGGTGGTTTTAGTAGTGTTTCCATCCTCCATTCTCTGATGTCAGACCCATCCAATCCTCACAAAATCCTAGAGAAAGGTTTATTCTCAATTTACAGATAAGAAAAAGGCCAAGAGGGCGTCAACTTCCAATTTCTGAACCCTGTCAGAGTTCACAGAGCTTTAATCTATGCCATACCTGTATTATTTCATTTATTTCCCATAACAACCCTCTAAGGTGTGTGTGTCTGTGTGTGTGTATATGTATATATGTATATATATGTATGTATATGTATATGTATGTATATATGCATATATACATATATGTGTATATACATATATGTGTATGTATATATGTTATATATACATGTGTGTGTGTGTGTGTGTGTGTGTGTGTGTTATATTTGTACTGGAGATGAAACCCAGGGGCATTCTAAAGTCAAGCTATACCCTCAGCCTTATTTTATTTTTTATTTTGAAACAGGGTCTCACTGAGTTGCAGAGGACTTCACTAAGTTGCCTCATCATACCTGGATCCAGAATGGGAATTTAAAGTAGGTATTTATAGCCTGGTGCAGTGGTGCAAGCTTGTAATTATGGGGATTCTTCTCCAGGACTTGGGAGGGAGAGACCTGAAATGAAGACACGGACAATTGTCTCTTGGACAACTGACAACTTTATTCTCTAGAACTAAGTGTTTATACCTTTCTTCCCCTAAGCCAAAACCACAACTTCAAAAGAAAGAAAAACATCAAAGTACAATCTCAAACACAATACAGAATGATTGATATAGAACATATGTCATATGCTTGCAGAATACAATCATGGAGGGAAAATTAAAAAACAAGAAGAAACAAAGAGGCCTGGTTAAAGATTATTAAGAGCATGATTACAGCCAGTTCCCGCTCTCACCGGTGGGTTGGGGGTAAGAAATTCAGGAAAGACCAGAAGTCACCCAGAGTCTTGGAAAGCTTGACCTTTCACCAAACTGCCTTAACTCTTTCGGAACCTTTCGTTCCTCAGGCTTCTTCCATGTCCTCCATCATTTCCCCCCTTTTTATTAAGTTGAACGGCAACTGCAATGAGAGCGAGGTTAGAGGCCTTTGATATGGACAAGGCTCTCCAGACCCATCCAAATCTTAAAATTATAAGCATGAAACATAATCCTATAAGCAACAATTGCAGTATTCCAGCTGGTGGTTTTTTTTTTAATCAAGTTTGACAAAGGATTATTATTTATAATATTGTCCAAAGCATTAAAAATTTATCATCATATTCAGAGGAGAGTGTATGAGCAAATGTCTCCTTAATTTCTCTTTTTAAGGCATCAATATCCAAAAAGTTGTTACTAGAGATGCTGGCTGAATGCTGACGAATAGAGTCCCACTTATATTTTGTATGGTTGTATTCTAAATTAGTGACACAAAATTGACTAATGTTCCAATGACATCTCAAGGATAATCGATACTGTGTCTCTACTAATTGATTCCCTATCCATTGCAGAGCTTCTCCAAACTCATTCACCTTGTCTAACAATTGCTGATCTACTTTAGCTTGTTGTTCCCACAAGGTATGGGATTGATTATGCCAATTAGTTATAATTAGTTATTAATTAGTTACAATTAGTTATAAATTCCTCGTTTTGGATAGAGTTATGCAATGCCATACTCGCAACAGCGCCCACGGAGGCAACAGTTGTAAGTCCTATTATCCCGATAATGATCCATTCTATAAAACGTTTTCCCCTTCTAAGGACATATTGATGAAAAGAATGAACAAAAGATGATTCCTCCCAGGGATAGTTTAAAGTAACAGTATCCAGATATGCATTCTCTGTTTGAGAATTATAAGGCTCTTTTTAAACCTATTGAAATTGACAGACATATCAACACAAGTGAATAACCTACAATTATAACATGATACACTATTCTGTTGGGCTATTAATGTACCTATGGCTAACAAATAAGGGGGTCTTATGCATGCCTGTATCCAGAATTCTGTAGTATAATTTATAAAATATTTTTGGGGAGTCACTATAGAGGCGTAGGCTCCAGCCAATTTTAATGAATTCAAAGCAGCTACAAGTTTCCATACGTGCCACTGCTCTGGCCCTACAAGGCCAGAAGCCACAATGCGAGGCCTAGGCAGAGCCAGCCCTCCATTGTGCCAGGAAATTATATCATTTGCTTGTCACCAAAAAAGGCATTCTCTTGGTGTTTAGATTCAATAACATTCCAGTGTATTGTATGATTATTACAATAAACATTGTCATTACGCTCTTCATCACAATCAGTAAAGTACCCATATGGCCCCCAGTCCACAAAAGTGAATTTTTTGTGAGTAGCAACCTGGGCCAATTTTGCTCTACATGTGTTCCAATGTAGTGGAGCATAGTTTCTTTTTCTCCAAGAAACTACTTCACATGGTGAATCTGAGGGAGCCATAAAAGCAGTGGTATAGTTACTCATATGATGAGGAGCCACCAAATCAGTAGCGTTGAGCAGGAAAGAAAAAGCAGCAAAAAATCCAAGATGAAATCCAATCCCATTGTTAGCATTATATCCCCAACATTGAGGAAATATCGGGAGACATATATCAATTCCCCCAAAACAAATAGGTAAAGTCTTATATCCCAATGTAAAGTTTATCAGTTTTCCTTCTTCAGCCGGATGGCTCGGTGGTGACTTCTTCCAGGGAGGCGGCATCATTTCTGAATTGTTGGTAAACACTAGTGGTGCATTATCTGTCCAATCAACAAGTTCTACCAATGGAGAAAAAGGAATGTAAGTCAAATAAGTATAATTGTTGCCACTCATCCTTGAAGCACAGGACAATATGGCGATTATTGCTAAAAACATCTTGTCTGGTGTTACTGGTCCTCCAGCTTCTTTTACTATAGTCTCTGCTTTTCTACTCAGATTCTTTATTTGTGCCCACATCAGGTAGGGTTTTTTTTCCCGATATCTGCGCCTGGTGAAGCTGAAACCGTAGGTTTTTCATCTTTTTTTCTCCACCGGAGTTTTCGTTCGGGGATCCAGAATTGCTCGCCATTTTCTGTGGAGAAAAGAGCATAACCTCTGCCTAGGAAATGTAATTTTCCTGGCTTCCGTTCATTATTATGGTCCTTAACCCAAATTGCTGATGTAATAATGGCGTCTTTTTTGTATGGAAATGCTTCTCTGCTCTGGTAATATCAGAAGAATTTTTAAAATTTAAATAGTTTAAAGTATAAAGAGTTGTATATAAAACTTCTCTGGGGTCCATACTCCCCCTCTTTTGTTTAGAAAGAAGAAGCTTAATAGTAGCATTAGCATGTTCAACCAAGGCTTGACCTTGGGGGTTGTAGGGGATGCCAGGAACATGGGAAATATTCCATTTAGTAAGAAACTGTTTAAATGTTTTAGAAGTAAAAGCAGGTCCATTATCTGTTTTTATTTGTAGAGGCACTCCTATAACCGCAAAAGTGTTTACTAATGCCAGTCTTGCTGCCTTAGAAGTTTCACTTTTAGTAGGTACTGCCCATTATAAAAGAAGAATAAGTACCTATAATTACCAAGGCTAAGGAATAAAGAGGTAAAGAAATATGAGTAAAGTCTACCTGCCAGAGATCATTAGGTTTTAGGCCCCTAGGGTTAACACCTGCAGGTTGTTTAGTTAAATGAAAAGGCTGGCATATAGGGCAATTTCGTGTAATCTGTTTTGCTTGAGAAAAAGGAATTTTATATGTTACATGTAACCTGTTGGCATTTGAATGAAAAAACATATGTTCCTCCTGAGGTGAGGAAAAAACTGCTGCCAAAAGAGCATCAGCATCAGCATTTCCTTGTGTTAACGGGCCAGGGAGATTGGAGTGTGATCTAATATGGGTAACATAAAAAGGCTCAGATTGGCATCTGATTAAACATTGGAGCCTGAGAAAAAGTTGCATAATAGGTGCAGGGCCATCAGGGATATATGCAGTTTCAATACCAGGAAATAAATTAACTACATAAGCTGAATCAGATACCACACTTAAAGCACAAGAACATCTTTTTAACAATGCAATCAGAGCAAACAATTCATTTTTCTGTGTAGATTGATAAGGGGTTGGGAGTTGTAATTTTAAATCAGGACCATAGATGGCAGCCTTATTTTGTTTAGTAGCATCGATATAATAAGTGGGAACTTTAGAAATGGGTTGTGAGACAACAACAGAATTAATAACCCAATCACATCTAGTGAGGAAATTCCATAACTTTCCTTGAGGATAATGAAAAGCAATATCACCAACAAAATCAGCCAAAGCAATTTGTAATGAAGTATAAAGATTAAAAAAGACTATGAAAGGTTTCTTTGTTGAACGGCACAGTAATAAACTCAGCATCATATCCAGAAAGAGAAATAATCCTTTTTCTACCTAAAACAATCAATGTAGACACATGTTTAATATAAGGGGTGATTTTTTTTGACCCCTTATGGTGGGTATACACCCATTCTAATGGTTTGTCTTCTTGGACTACAATTTCCATAGGTGTATTAGGAGTTTTCATGATTAATAATCCTATTTTTTTGCCAAGTTGATATCGTTGAACAAATGCCTTGGAAATTCTTTGTTCTACCAATTTTAGCTCTTGTTTTGCCTGGGCAGTAAGCACCTGTGGGCTATTTAAGGAAGGATCTCCTAAGGTGGCAAAAAGATGTTTTAAGGCATAATTTGGAATTCCAAAAGTAGGTCGAACCCAATTAATGTCTCCTAAGTATTTTTGCATATTATTTAAAGTACAATTGGCCGGAATGTTTATGCGGGCAACTTTGGGTTTTACTGTTTGTCTTTGCACCACATAACATAAATAGTCATAAGGAGGAATTGTTTGAATTTTTTCCAGGGCAATTCTCAAGCCTTGAGCCTGCAGTGCTCGCACTGTTTTCCTGAGAAGATTAAGTAAGACCCCTTTTTCAGGGTGGGCGATCAAAATATCGTCCACATAATGGATTATATGTGCTCCTGGGTACAAGTCTCTAACAGGCTGTAATGCTGCATCAACATAATACTGACACATAGTCGGAGAGTTCGCCATGCCCTGAGGCAGTACCTTCCATTGAAATCGTTTTGCAGGCTGAATATTATTAAGAGAGAGGAGAGTAAAGGCAAATCTCTTGACAGTCTTTAGAATGCAAAGGAATTGAGAAAAAACAATCCTGTATGTCAATCACAGAAACCTCCCAATCCTGAGGTATCATGGATGGGGCAGGTATACCTGATTGTAATGCACCCATTGGTTGAAGAGTCTTATTAACATTTCGCAAAATCTATTAGCATTCTCCATTTTCCTGTTTTCTTTTTTATTGCAAACATAGGGGAGTTCCAAGGTGACATAGAAGGTTCAATATGTCCACTTTGTAATTGCTCTTATACAATAATATAAAGAGCCTGTAACTTTTCTTTTGTAAGGGGCCATTGAGGAGTCCATACAGGCTCATCTGAATACCAAGTCAATGGTAATGGTTGTATTTTCTCAACGGCCCCTATCAAAAATGCTCATTCAGAACTAAGGTGGCCTTTGTTTGTTGTAAAAAAAAATCTCTGCCCCACAGATTGATAGGTAAATCTGCAATACAAGGCTGTAGCAAAAATGTTAGTTCCGTCAGCAGTCTCAATAGATAAAATTTCCTTACTTTGATATACGCTATCTTGTACTCCCAAACCTACTAAAGTAGGGGATTTTTGTTTAGGCCATCCTTTTGGCCATTCAACTGTTCTTATAATAGATATGTCTGCTCCAGTATCTAGCATGCTTGTGAAAGTCTGCCCCTTAATAGTAATAGTAAGAATAGGTTTATTATTTTTTTGTAAAAAAGCAGTTAACCCTATGATATCAATATTTCTTGACCCTTCCTCCTGTCCTTTATTTTCAGTATTACACTTAAAATAGGGAAGGATTAACAATTGAGCAAGATATTCTCCTTTCTTTATCTCCACATTATCGGAGACATGGATCAAGATGGAAATTACCCCCGTATAATCCTCATTAATTACACCAGTATGTACCAGGAAGCCCTTCAAAATATTATCACTGAGACCAAGAATTAACCCCACGGTATTTTTTTGGAATAGGGCCCACATATTCAAAATCTATTTTATGAGGATTATTAACAACCAACAATCATTGAGAATGAGGGGCTGGTAAACACATAGCAGCACTTCCTTGAGTGACTGTAGCAAGAGTCATTACATTTTGTAAAGTTACAGGAATGGTCTTGTCCTTAATTGTCATATTTTCCAAAAGTCCTTTTAATTTTTTTAGTTCCTGTTCAGAAAATTGTCCCTCATTTTGTTTGGGGCTGAGAGAACACCCCCTTATTAGTTTCCCTGATTCTTCTGTAACTCATTTCCATCCTTATCAAATTTAGATTTACATTCACTTTTCCAATGTCTCCCCTTCTTGCATTTAGGACATATCCGGGGAGTGTTGATTTTTCCCCCTTTTGTCTGTTGTTATTTGTTTGTAAGGGGATTCTACATTCTTTCTTTATATGTCCAGGTCTTCCACAGTTAAAACACTTTCGCTTATCTATATCCTGTATTCTCTTGGTTTTGATTGCCGCTATTTGTGCCTTATGTTTCACTGTTCCTATATTTTGACATGCCTTCATACACTCTAAAACATTCCTGGCCTCTCTAATGGGCTGGAGAGTGGCCTGACAGTCTTCATTAGCATTATCAAAAGCTAGTTGCTCGGTTAATATTTCTGACAATTCCGTGTTATTTATGGTTTTCTGAATAGAATCCTGCAGTCTCCCAATGAAGGAACTATACTCTTTAGTGGATCCTTGTAAAATTTTTGTAAATGGCTCTCCTGTTCCTGTATCAATTTTTTTCTAAGCCAAAATAGCAGCTTCTCGAATCCAATATATATGCTGCGGTTGTACATTTTGGATCTGAGTTGCTTGGTCTGACCAAGCCCCAGTTCCAGTGAGTAACTCATAAGACAACTGAGCCTGATTTCCCCCAGCCAATTGATCACACATAATTTGTTTTGCCTCCTCACTGAGTCACATTTGCCATTGTAAATATTGCTGTCCTGTAAGGACCATCTTTGCTACTGCATAGAAATCATAAGGGATCCAGTTCTCTGCCCAAGAGCGCAAGAATTCAACGCAGTAATTAGAAGCAGGCCCATAAAGCATGCATGCCTTTTTGAAAGAAGAAATAGTATCAAATTCAAGCCCTCTCCATTCAGTCTGCTGCGGCAGACCAGGGTTAAAAGTGACAGGGAAGGTGAAAGCTAAATGAGCTGGATAGTCTCGAGGTCTAAGAGACATAGATTTAGGCGAGACTGGATTCGTTCTGTGCTCTAAAAGATTTATGCTTTCTGCCACAGGGGCCGAAGGGGGAGCGGGCGTGGGCGCCAAGACGCTCACTCGGACTTCTTTTCCTGGACTTTCGGGGGCAAACATTATGTCCTTTTGTTTTTTGGCTCGATCTAAATCTTCCTTCGACAATTCATATATTTGCCGTCAATTTGTTGAATGATCATTTTAATTAAAGACCAAGTGACCCACCACTGCAGGGGAATATTCTCCCTTTGCCGATATGCTTTCATAATATTTTTTCGAACTCTGTCCCATATTTCTTCATCTAAAGTTTCTTCATCAGGAAGCCAAGGATTATATTCTGTGGCTAGATCATAACAATTTTGCAACTCTTCTTGTGATACCTTTCTTATATTGCTTTAAAAGATAATGTACTAATTTTGTAAAAGGATTCTTACTTACTTGATTTCCCATAGCTGCTTACCTCTTTCTGCAGCAGCCTCCTCCCTCTTCTCTATGGGGCTCCTTCAAGTCCCTGTTTGCGGGCACCACTTATGGGGATTCTTCCCTGAGACTTGGGAGGGAGAGACCTGAAATGAAGGTACGGACAATTGTCTCTTGGACAACTGACAACTTTATTCTCTAGAACTAAGTTTTTATACCTTTCTTCCCCTGCACCAAAATCACAACTTCAAAAGAAAGAAAAACATCAAAGTACAATCTCAAACACAATACAGAATGATTGATATAGAACATATGTCATATGCTTGCAGAATACAATCATGGAGGGAAAATTAAAAAACAAGAAGAAACAAAAAGGCTGGTTAAAGATTATTAAGACCATAATTGCAGCCAGTTCCCGCTCTCACCGGTGGGTTGGGGGTAAGAAATTCTGGAAAGACCAGAAGTCACCCAGAGTCTCGGAAAGCTTGATCTTTCACCAAACTGCCTTAACTCTTTTGGAACCTTTCGTTCCTTAGGCTTCTTCCATGTCCTCCACCAGTAATCCCAGAATTTGGGAAGCTGGGACAGGAGGATCCAGGTTCATGGCCAGCCTCAACTACTTAGTGAGGACCTTTGGAACTTAGTGAAATTCTGTTTCAAAATAAGGAATTAATAAAAAATAGGGCTAGGAATATAGCTTGGAGGTAGATGCCCCTGAGTTCAGTTCCCAATACCATCAATCAATCAATCAATCAATAAATCAAGTATTTGTTACAATTATTATGCCATATATCTAATTCTAACTCTGCCAAATTGTTATTTCTCTGAAGGTGCTCAACCTTGACTAAGGTGAGGGTGGTTCACTGGGCTGGATTTGCTTACTTCCTAACCCTAATGTATTTGGCAAGGGCTTCCTGGCCTGGTGAGATGTGTTATCCTATGTACTATCACAGTATAGAAAAAATATCTGTAATTGGATTAAATACAGAAAATATCATCTGAATTAAAGGTGGTGTTCATGAGCTCTTGCTCATGGAGATACTCCACATGGTAAAGATGTTAAAAAGCCAGAACCAAGAATCAAATTGTTTCTACTTGAGAGTTCTGCATAACCAGGGGAAAAGAAGTTTTAAATATTTGCTGAATTATACTGGGTAATTATTATTGTGTAAGAAAGAAAAATAATCTTTTCTATGGAAGTTATAAGGTCATATAAAAATTGGCCCATATCCATCTTTTGTTTGTTTAAATTTCTTTCTTTCTTTCTTTCTTTCTTTCTTTCTTTCTTTCTTTCTTTCTTTCTCTCTTTCTCTCTTTCCTTCTTTCCTTCTTTCTTTCTTTCTTCCTTCCTTTCCTTCTTTTTTATTTTTATGTGGAACATGTTGAAAATGGCATAGATTCATGGGGTGCTTTCTCCCCCCTCACTTTTTCCTCACAACAATGAGTGTCCAGGTTGACCATTCTACATTCATACTTTTACATATATTCTAATGTAGCTCCTTCATTAATCTACCTCAGCCTTCTTCCTCTCCTACTCTTCCATTCTAGCTTTTCTGAAGTTTCCCCTCCATTATTTGGAGTCCATTCATCTGTTGATGGAGACCTAGGTTGGTTTCATATTTTGGTATGAACATGGATATGCATATGTTACTGTAGTTCTCTGATTTCAAACCTTTTGGAAAGATACCCAGGAGTGGTAGAGCCGGATCATACGGTGGATCCATTCCCAGTTTTCTAAGGAATCTCCACATTGATCTCCATAGCGGTTGAACTAATTTGCACTCTCACCAACAGTGTAAAAGAGTTCCTCTTTCCCCACATATTTGCCAGCATTTGTTGTTATTTGACTTCTTTATGCTTGCCACTCTGATTGGGGTTAGATGGAATCTCAGCGTAGTTTTGATTTGCATCTACCAGATGGCCAATGATGTTGAACATCTTTTCGTGTATCTATTGGTCATTTGTATCACTTCTTTTATGCAGCGTCTATTCAATTTACTTGCCCATTTCTTGATTGGGTTATTTGTTTTGCTAGTGTAGAGTCTTTTGAGCTCTTTGTATATTCTGAATATTAGACCTCTATCAGAATGGTGGCTGGTAAAGATCTTCTCCCATTCTGTAGGCTTCCTCTTTAGGTTCTTGATGGTTTCCTTTGATTAGAAGAAACTTTTTAGTTTGATGCCATCCCACTTGCTAATTCTAGCTTTAATTTTTCTGCACTTTGAAGGTCTTGTTGAGAAAGTTACTGCCTGTGCCTGTATGTTGGAGTGTTGAGCCTAGGCTAAGCCCTCCTCTAATAACTTCATAGTCTCTGGTCTAATTTCTATGTCTTTGATCCATCTCAAGTTAATTCCTGTGCTTGGTGAGCGGTAAGGATTTAGTTCCATCTTTCTACAAATGGATAGCCAGTTCTCCCAGCACAATTTGTTGAAAAGGCTGTCTTTTCTCCAGCATATGAGTTTGGCCACTTTGTCAAAGATTAGTTGACTATAGGAGTGTGGGTTTTATTCTGTATCTTCTATTCTGTTCCACTGGTCAGTATGCATGCTGTTGTGCCAATACCATGATGTTTTTACTACTATTGCTGTATAATTTGAAATCAAGGATTGTGTGATGCCTCCTGTGTGGTTCTTATTGCCAAGGATTGCTTTGGTTATTCTTGGTATTTTCTTTCTCCATGTAAAACTTATGATTGATTTTTCTAGGTCTATAAAGAATGTCATTGGTATTTTAATAGGAATTGCATTGAATCTGTAGATCACTTTTGGCAGAATGGCCATTTTAATGATATTTATTCTGCCTGTCCATGAGCATATTGGGTTATGTTTATTCCTGGGTATTTTATTGGTTTTGAGGTTATAGTCAATGGAATTGTTTTCTTTATTTCTTTCATGGTGGATTCATTGTTGGCATATAGAAAGCAGCTGAATTCTTTAGATTGATTTTGTATCCTGCAACTTTGATGAATTGGTTAATCAGTTCAAGTAGTCTTTTGGTTGAGTTCTTTGGGTCTTCTAGATAAAGGATCATGTCATCTGCAAATAAGGATAGCTTTAATTTCTCTCTTCCTATTTGAATTCCTTTGATTTTCTTCTCTTATTGCTGTAGCAAGAGTATGGAGAACTATAATGAAGAGGAATGATGATAGTGGGCATCCTTGTCTTGTTTCTGATTTTAGAGGAAATTTTTGCAGTTTTCCCCCATTCAGTATAATGTTGGCTTTGAGTTTATGATATATTGCCTTAATGATGTTGAAATATATTCCTTATATTCTGGTTTTCTGAGGGTTTTTAACACAAATGGGTGTTGGATTTTGTCAAATGCTTTTTAAGCATCTTTTGATATGATCATGTGGTTTTTGTTCTTAGTTCTATTTATGTGGTGAGTAACTTGTATTGATTTGCATATGTCGAACCAGCCTTGCTTTTCTGGGATGAAACCAACTTGGTCATGGTATACAGTTCTCTTGATATGGTTTTGAATGCATATAGATAGTATTTTGTTTAGAATTTTTGCATCTATGTTCACCAAAGATATTGGTCTGTAATTTTTTTTTCTTAAGGTATTTTTATTTAGTTTTGGTATTAATGTGATACTGGCCTTGTAGAAGGAATTTGGGAGAATTCCATATCTTTTAATTTCCTGGAACATGTTGTGAAATATTGGGATTAGTTCTTCACTGAAGGTTTTGTCGAATTTAGCTGGAAACCCATCAGGGCCTGGGCTTTTCTTTGATGGCAGAATTTTTATTACTGTTTTTATTTTTTTGCTTGGTATTGGTTGGTTTAGGCTTGCCATGTCCTCTTGGTTCAATTTAGGTATGTTATATGTGCTTAGAAATGTATCTATTTTTTCCATGTTTTCCAGTCTATTGGAGTATAAATTTTCAAAATAGTTTCTGATAATCCTTTGTATTTCCCTACTGTCTGTGGTGATGTCTTCTTTTTCATTTCTGATTTTAATAATTTGAGTTGATTTTCTCTTTCTTTTGGTTAGTTTTGCCAGGGATGTGTCAATCTTATTAATCTTTTCAAAGAAACAGCTTTTGTTTTGTTGATTCTTTGAATTGTTTTTGTATTCTCTATTTAATTTATTTCTGCTCTGATTTTAATACCTTTCTGTCTTCTACTGGCTTTGGGATTAGACTGTTGCAGTCTTTCTAGGTCCTTGAGATGTGTCATTACATTGTTTACTTGATGACTCTCTGTTCTTCTTATGTGCATACTCAATGCTATAAAATGTCCTCTTAACACTGCCATCAAAGTGTCTCACAGATTTTGGTAAGTGGTATCTCTATTTTCATTTAATTCCAGAAATTTCTTTATTTCTCCCCTTATTTCTGATCTTACCCACTCCTCATTCAATCATGTATCATTCAATTTCCATGTATTTAAATAGCTTCTTTTGTCCTTCCTATTGTTGATTTTTACTTTCTTTTCATTGTGGTCTGAAAAGAGGCAGGGAACTATATTACATCTTTTGAATTTGCTGGGGCTTGCTTTATGACTCAGGATATAATCTATTTTGGAGAAGGATCCATGAGCTGCTGAGAATGTGTATCCTACTGCTCCTAGTTGAAATATTTTTGTATATGTCTCTTAGGTCCATTTGGTTTATAGTTTTCTTTAGTTTTGAAGAGTCTTTACTCATCTTTGCCTTGAAGATCGATCTAGTAGCATGAGAGGTGTGTTGAAGTCTCCCAATATTGTTGTATTTTAGTCTATTTGCGATCTGATGTCCTTGAGGGTTTGTTTTACAAATGTGGGTGCACCCACATTTGGGGCATACACATTTACTATCATTATATCTTCTTGGTGAATTGTTTCTTTTAATAAAAGGAAGTGCTCTCAAACAACAACAGATGCTGGTGAGGATGTGGAGAAGTGGGAACTCTAAGACATTGTTGGTGGGATTGCAAATTAGTGCAACCACTTTGGAAAACAGTATGGAGAATCCTCAGAAGAATGGGAACAAATCTTCCATTTGATCCAGCAATACCACTGTTGGGTATCTACCCAAAAGAAAAGAAACCAAACTACCAAACTAATGCATGTGTATCTATGTTCATAGCTGCACAATTCACCATAGCCAAACTATGGAACCAGCCAAGATGTCCATCAACAGATGAATGGATTACAAAACTGTGGGATATGTACACAATGGAATTTTACTCAGCCATCAAAAAAAAATCAATTACATCATTTTCAGGGAAATGGATGGAACTGGAGGACATTATGCTAAGTGAGATTAGTCAGGCACAAAAAATAAGAAATCAGATGCTTTCCCTAATATGTGAGAGTTAGGGAGAAATGGATCATAGGAGGAACTCTTGGAAGAGGATCAGTAGTAACTTTTAACTCTGTTTACATTGTCTTTGGATATACAATATTTTTTTTATTTTTTAGGAAGTTTATTTACTCTTTTGTTGCCTGTGCCATTGAAATCATATCCAAGAAATCACTTCCAATTTCAATGTTGTGAGGTTTTATGACCCAGATTTTCTTCTAAAAGCTTATAGTATTAAGATTTATATTTAGGTCTTTTATCTATTTTGAGTTAATATTTGTATATGTGTTAGGTAAGGGTCCAATTTTATTCTTTTTCATTTATTATTATTTTTCAACAATATTTAGTTAAAAGACTAGTATTTCCTCCACCAAAAGTTCATGGAAACCTTGTCAAAAATAACTTGACAATGTATGGAAGAATTTATCTCTAGGCTTTTATTTAGCTCCAATGGTTTATATATCTGCCTTTAGAACAGTACTACACTGTTTCAATTATTGTAGCTTTATATGGTTTGAAATCAGAAAATATACATCTTCTAGCTTTGTTCTCCTTTGAGACTGTTTTGGGTATCTAGAGTCCATACTCCATATCAGGATAGATTTTTTCTGAAAGATAAATAAATAAATGTATGATAGTTTCACCTAAAAAAAAAAAAGAAAAAAATATTCTCTGGTAAGAAAGAAAGCAAAAAGAAATATTGAAATGTTATCTTTAAGTCATCAAAAGTTTGGTACCAGACAAATGAAACTGTTATGTGAGATTATCAATGTTAATACTGTATAAATTGCTATAATACTAGATGTCAACCAGTAAGCCAAGCGTGGGAAGGAGGTATGGGGAGGGAATGGGGTGGGGATCGTGGTAGGGGCTAACTGGGCGAGATGTGCATGTATGTCTACAAAAGTATTTTCTTTATACCACTATGATGTATGAATACATTGCACCAATAAGAAATAAATTAAAAAAAATAAAAGGAAGTGCTCTGCTTTATCTCTTCTCATGTATTTTAGCTTAAAGTCTGTTTTGTTGGATATCAGCATTACTACCCCTGCCCATTTTTGGTCTCCATTAGCATAATATATCTTTTTCCACTCTTTCACTTTAAGTCTATGAATATCTTTGGCTATAAGGTGAGTGTCTTTCAAACAGCATACATTTGTATTATGTTTTTAATCCACATTGCCAGTCTATGTTTTTTGATTGGTGATTAAAGTCCTCTGACGTTCATAGTTATTATTGAAATATGATTTTTGTTTTCCTTCATTTTGTGTTCTATCTTCTGTTTGGTATAATCTCATTTATTTTTAATTAGATGCCCAGCTGACCAACTTCATCTCTTCTCTGGTTCTGAAATTTGCTTATTTTTTCTTCTTTATGGTATATTTATTTAAGTATTTTGTGTTGGCTTTGAATTCATGAATTTTTGAGATTATGCTTATCTTAAAACACTTGTTTTTGCATCAATTTTGAATAGTAACTTTGCTAGATATAGCAGTTTTGGTTGGAAGTTGTTTTCTTCCAGGGTCTGGATTACATCATGTCATTCTCTCCTGGCATTCATGGCTTGGGTTGTATAGACTGGGGTGACTTTTATTGTTTTGCCCCTATATGCTACCCATTTTTTTGTTCTCACTGCTTTTAAGATTCTTTCCTTGGCCTCTATGTTGGTCATTTTAATTATTACATGGTATGGGGAGGTCCTTCTTTCATCTTGTCTTAACAGTATTCTGTTTGTCTCTTGAATGTGTAAGTCCAAGTTTCTTTCGATGTTTGGAAAATTCTCTTTAATTATTTCTCTGAAGAGATTACGAATATCCTTGGTCTGTGCCTCTATCCCTTCTTCAGTGCCTTTTATCCATATGTTAGGACATTTTATGTTGTCCCATAGTTTTTGAATGTTTAGGTTTTGTTGCTGTAATGACTTCTGTATGCTATTGACTGTGCTTTCACTTTTGAATGAATTGTCTTTTTTTTTTTTTTTTTTTTTTTTGGTGGTACTGGAGTTCCTGGAAGCCCTTCTATGTCCGGGCTCCACTCCCAGACCTATTTTTTTATACTTTTTAAAATTTGGAAACAGGGTGTCTTAAGCCAGCGCGGCTGGCTTCGAACCTGCGCGTCCTCTTGTCTCCGCTTCCCAAGCATGGGGATTACAAGCGTATGCCACCACGCCCAGGGCAAATGAACTGTCTTCTAACAATGATATTCTGTTTTCCATTTCATCTAATCTTCCAGAATTTCTTTCTATTGCTGTCTTTATTTTATTTAGTGACTCATTTCATTCCAGACCTCTGATTCTTTCTTAGTGTTTCCATTTCCTCTTTTATTTTCTGTACACTTGCTTTGAGGCCTCTCATCATATTGAAGATCAGGATTCGGAATTCTCCTTCTTGCATTTCTTGTAGTTCAGTGTTCATGATTTCCATTATTTCTTCACTGTTTCTAGTTCTCATATTTCCAAGGTTCTCAGGCTTGTTCTTCTGGTGTCTTGGTATTGTGTCTTTTGTGAGTATTATGTCTGATCCAATCTTAGTAATAGGAATTTAGAGGTGTCAGCAGATAAGCAGTGCTTTTTTTCAATGGTGAGGGTTGGGTAATGGTGGAGGAGCTGGGTTGATGGGTTCAGGAGTCAGGTAAAGTAGAGGATATGATTAGGTTGAGTAAGAATTTAAGTATAATAAGGTAGTATCTGGTTGAGAATGAGAGAAGTTTAGATAGTAGGTCTCTTTTGGTTAATAGAATATTTAAGTATGGAGATATAAAATTCCTTGACTATAAAACAAGGAGATATGTTAAGAGGAAAAAAAGAAAAGTTTTGAAAGAAGAGCATAGATAGGTTAGAGTGAAGTTTGTAAAAGGAATGGGGTGGGAAAGGAGCAACCAAACATGAATAAAGTAACAAAACAAGTTACAAAAATGAATAATTATAAATAAAAGACAAAAAGAAAACAAAAGAAAAAAAGGAATAATGTACCAGTATTGGGAAGAGCTGTCAAAATGTATTAATGTGCCGGTATTGGAAAATTGCTTTGATATTAATTTCCAAAATGTAAAATATAGTTAGGGCCTGAGTTCTGTGCATGCACACAGGCAGGGAGAGGGCTGCAGCTATTACAATGCAGTGTTTCTCTCTTTCTTTGCCCTTCATTCTAATGATTAGGTTATTGTAAAAGCCTTAGAGTCAACTGAAGCCTTTACCCCTAAAACTACAATAGAGGCAACCAGTGCCTCTGTTTACCTCCTCTCCTCTGTGATCTGGCCTAGGCATAGGAAAGGTAAACTTTGTGTGGCTTCAAAGCACACTAGTTTATGAGCAACTAATACTGCCCAATAAAATAGAGACAAGGGCCAGGTAATCCCCTGCACTTAGTAAGTGAGCTCTCTAGAGACTTAGAGGCACCACCTGGCTAAGAAATAAGTAACTAACCCATTGCTTTGGTAATGCAGATAAGAAAGATACCAATACAAAATCTATTTAAAGGTTAGGTGTCCCAAAAAGGGGCCAGAGTTCCATTTTCGGGCTCTCCAGCATGAGGGTCAACAGGCTGCCTTTTCCTTCTCTTCTCTATTTCCTACTGCTCTACTTCCTACTGATTTTGTAATAAAGATTTGTTAAAGCTGCACTGAGCTGCCTATTAGTTTTAATTTTTCTATTCAACAAACTTTGTTGAATAAGAAAAAAGAGCCCCTACCATTTAAACTGTAACAATAAGAAAGAGAAAAAAAAGAAAAAAATAAAGCACAAAAATAAAAATAAAATAAAATGAAAAGAACTATCAACTGTGTGAGAGAAAACCTAAGCAAAACAAACCAACAACAACAAAAAAAAAAACAAATAAAAGAGAAAAAAACCTAATAGTCCTACTAATTTATGAATATAGGGCCAGGCCTGTATAACATCTGTATGTCTGTTCACTGTGGTAGATACTGGAGTGTATTCCAATGTCTCTTATTTGCTCTGTATCCTATTGTCAGCTTTTAAACCCAGTCTTTGAGTGTTTGCACCTCTCTTTCACCTCTGACAGCTTTGTGTTTAGGTGTCAGGGTGTTGGGTGTCACTGTTAATGAGTGTAAGTCCAGGGTTCTGTGTTTTTCCACCCTGTGCTCTGTGCGTGCCTTTGGGCCTCTGTGCTCTCTGCCACAAATCAGGCTCTCTGCTTTGTGCCTGAGCTTTCCTACTCGTACTGGTGGGAGGTGTCCAGTATAGTCTTGGAGCAACCCCGTGACCCTCTGCAGGTACCATACCTTGAGCACCTTTCCTGTGTCTCTGGATGTTCTAACTGGACTAGCCTGTCGGGTCCTGTGGCTTCTTTGGGTGGTCTTCTGCCGGGTACCAAGTAAAGTAAGCAATTACCTGGTCCTGTTGTGGGGTCTCTGGATGGTTCGCTGCACTACTGTGGTTGCCACCTCTGGTGAGTGCGTGGACTTTTGGATCTTTTCTTTAATTCCTGAAGTGTGATGCCAGTTGCTTAAAATGATGGAGCTCTGTGGCTGCTTTCAAGTTTTTGGATAATTTTTCTGAATTTCTTGTGGCTGCCATGTTGGCCAGAGCCAGGACTTGCAATTTAGGCTGGTGGCCCATGGCCTGTGGTGGCACTGGCAGCTGGGTCACATCTGCAGCAGGTCCAACCAAGTACTGGATTCCTTTTGCCATGGTGCCTGGTTTTGTTTTGGTTCATGAGCTTTATTTTGTTTGTGAAGACGCTGTCTTCTCAGTAATTGAACTTTTTTTGTTTCAGCTACTGAGATGTGCTCTGTCCTGCAGTCACCATTTTCTTCCAGACTCTCAGCCCATATGCATTTTTTTAACAGTAGCTTTTGTAACTTTTTTTTTGTACTAGTGTCTATACATTGTACTCTTGGAGGTATAGGTTTCCTATTTCTCCTTTGTTCTAAAGAAGAAGAAGAAGAAAAAACTTGCCCCGTTGGAACTAGCCAACCAGATTAGATTGTGAGGCCTTACCCCAGCCAAGAGGATGACACAGTGGGCTTTGCCTTAGGGAGATAAGAGACTGCATGGACTTCCCACACAGTGTGCTCAAATTCTAGCACAGCAGTATTTATTGTGGCTTCTCCAAAATCTGTTTCTAACACTTGGAACATTATGGTGATTATCTGATGCAGTAAGGTAATTTTGAAAAGGCACAAAGGAGAAAAGTAAAGTTGTAGAAGGATATCCACATTACACATATGATTTTAAAATGCCAACTTGTACCTAAGCAGAGGGCTTCTTATAAATATAGAAACCATATGAATTCTCAAGATTAGTCATGTATAAAGACATTTTTGGTTATTTCCATTTTACAACTTTACTGAGATGAAATTCAAGATCTTTTTAGTAAATATTTTATTTGATTGTATTATCCACAAATTCAGTCTTATACCTTTTCTGTCACCTCCCAAAATTTCCTGGAGCCCACCTTTTAAAGAACACAATGGACACTCTCCTCTCTCTCTCTCTCTCTCTCTCTCTCTCTCTCTCTCTCTCTCTCTCTCTCTCTCAGAAAAAGAATCACATACTGCCACCTAGTGGTGAGTAAATCTATAGCAAGTTGATTGTGAAGTTGCTGAAATTCTGATTTGAAGTTTCTTTTGAGATGGCTAAATCCACCACTGATTTTTGGGTTGTAACTGAAACTCAAAATATCCACAGGCTTATGTAAAATTCTTCCTAGATAAACTTTTAAAACTTTAAGCCAGCTGGCACATACGTATAATCCCAGGACTTGGAAGGCTGAGACAGAAGGATTACAAATTCTAGACCAGCCTCAGCAATTTAGTGAGACTCTGTTTCAAAACAAAAAATAAAATAGGGATGGGGGTATAGCTCAGAGGTATAGGGTGAAATACCCCTCCCCCACATAACCACCACCACCACCACCACCACCACCACCACCAAAACATTTTAATAATATGGGTGGTAGTATGTATGTATGTATGTATGTATGAATGTATGTATGTATTTTGCGGTACTGGGCATGGAACCCAGGGGAATTCTGCTTCCATGCTACACTCCAGCCCTATTTTTATTCTTTATTTTGAAACATGGCCTCACTGACTTGCAAAGGGCCTCACTAAGTAGCTGAGGCTGTCCGGGAACCACAATCCTTCTGTCCCAGCTTCCCAAATGCTGGGATTACAAGCATGTGTCACCACACCTGGCTGGTATTCTTCCGTTCCGAGTTTTCTTGGAGCCCCAGGATGCTTAGTTCATAAATGCACAGATATTTTTGTTTGTTTTGCGGAAGAAATGGGGTTTCTCCTCCACCTGATGAAATTAATGTTGTAAAGATGGTAGTATAATACACAAAAGTAGAAAGGGTGGTTATCTTAGGGTATTAGAAAATAAGTGAATTTTTCTTTTTGGTTTGGTTTTCCTTGTTAATATGTACATATAATTGGAAAAACTGTAGGCCAGGCATGGTGGCACACGCTTGTAATTCCCGTGCTTGGGAGGCGGAGACAAGGAGGATGGCACTGGTTTGAAGCCAGCCTTGCTGGCTTAAGAGACCCTGTTTCCAAATAAAAATATAAAATAGGTCTGGGAGTATAGCCCGGAGGTAGAAGGGTTTCCAGGAACCCCAGTACCACAAAAAAAGAAAAAAAATTGGAAAAACTGTAATAAGCTTTATTCTTAAAAGTGAACATAAAATTTCAAAATATTGCAAAAATGCCTAGCAAAGTCCCTGATGAACAGAAATTAAATGAATATCATATTCCCTTTTTGCTTCCTCTTTGTTGTAGGAGTAACTCCATCATTCGCAGGTTAATACTGAATGAAGTGGTTAATTGGAAATGTCTGGTCTCAGCCTCACAACGTGACCTTTTTAGGAGGCTGCATATGTCTGGCTTCAAGGAATCCCAATATTGAAAGATTTTAAACGCATGCAACTATAGGGTTTATAGGATGAAGTGCATGGAATTTTGATAGCATTCCTGGAAAGCAGTGCTTTATTACACGTAAAAATCACTTAGAGAAACAATAATTAAAAAATCTATTGGCACATATTATTTATACAGAATAATGGGTTTGTTGTGGCCTATTTTTACATGCAAATACTGTAATTTGATCAGTTTCATTCCCCAATACCTCACCTCCACAATACTGCGTCTCTCTCTCTGATCCCCTTCTTAAACTCTAATGGTCTACCTTTTACTTTATGAGACTTATTTTTCCCCTCTGTGAAATAATAATTTTGACAAATAAAGTTAGGTAAGTAGAGATGTAAAAATAATGATAATGGTTGGATGTGAGGGTGATCTGGCTGTGACATCTGTCACCCACTGATCTCCAGGGTTGATTCAGCTGATCTGGCTGGCTAGGTGGGTGTCCCTTTCTTCCCTTACTGCTGCTTCATGTGCATCTGTCCAAGAGGACGACCTTCCCTGAATAGAGGAAGACTGGTTTTCAGTCAAGGATATATGAGTACCTAGGATTCCCTGCTAGAACCTCCAAACAAGCTCCCAAGGTCCATTTGTAGGAGAATGTAGGGTAGTCAAGCTTCCAAGACTCCAGACACATCCAAATGAGGTTCTATATGTGGTAGTCTGCCTCTCTTAAAAAATGATAATGGTAATGATAATAATAAATGCCTTAGATTCCATTTCTGCCTGTGATTTTTACTATCCATGAAACCTTGGTATACCATTTGAACTCCTTCTGAATTTGGAAAACCACTTATCTTTTCCTCTAAAAATTCATACCAGCCAGGCGTGGTGATGCCCATCTGTGATACCAGTACTTTGGACTCTGAGACAGGAGTATCACAGGTTTGAGGCCAGCCTCAGAAACTTAATAAGAACCTGTTTCAAGATAAAAAAAAGGAAGGGCTGGAGTATGTGTAGCTTGAAGATAGAATGCCTCTGGGCTCAATACCTAGAACCACAAAGAAACCATCAACAAAAAACTATCTTTCAGGGTTGTTATGGAAATTAAATGAAATAATACACATATATATTAAACACTTGATAAATGCTAGGCATTGCTACTATAGCTTTATTATTCATATTGGTTTCTAAGAGTAGTATGTGAAAGATTTGTCTTTGTTTCAGAAAAATTTGATCAGACCACTCCCACAAGTGTAGATATAATATTGTAACTATGGTGTGTGAAGTGCAATAACCATCACATTCAGAAGTGTACGACTCTCCAAAACCTTAAGGTACTGGTGATTTCTGGCCCAATGTCTTCCAAGAATTTTGAAACAGATGAGGGCATGAGCAAGCATTCACACAGAGGGAAGAGGGAGAGGAAGAAGGGATGTGAGGAGGAAGAGAGGGAGGGAGAGAGGGAGCGAGCAGGAATGCACTTCTGAGAAGTTAAGAAACAAGTTGCTAGAAGAAACACATGGTTTTCAAATACATTGCTTTCTGTTATCAAGAAAGAAACAAACAAGCTGGGTGCAGTGGCACACACCTTTAATTGCAGTACTTAGGAAGCTGAGACAGGAGGATTGGAGGTTCAAGACCAGCCTTAACAACTTGGCAAGGCCATCAACAACTTAGAGAGACCCTGTTTCAAAATTAAAACAAGTAAAAGGACCAGGGGTATAGCTCAGAGGTAGAAGGATCCTGGATTCAATCCTTAGTGACAAAAAAAAACCCACCCAAAAACCAAAAAATGAATCACACCCCTCCCTTGCACTGGGCTGAGAGTTGTGGTTGTCACGCTGTCCTTGTATACTTCCCTGTCGTTGTACTTAACCATCTTGGTATGAGTACCTAATGACTAAGTTACAAGTTCCCTGAGTTCCCCCAGATGTTTCAAGACTTGGTCTCAAGCACTTCTGTGAGGACAAAGTGTTGTCCCCGTGTCTTAGCTTAGGCTGCCATAGCAAGATAGTATGACTTGGTTCCTTAAGCAACAGAAAATCATTTCCCACAGTTAAGGGCCTGGAAATCTGAGATTAGGGTGTTGGCATGATCAAGTTGTGGTGAAGACCATGTCTTCTCTGTGTCCTCACATCAGATGGGGGCAGTGGGGAAGGATGGGGAGGGTTCTATAGACCTAGTATCTGGTCTCTTCTTACAAGGACACTGACCGATGTGTCACAAGTCCCAAGTTACCTCCCCAAGGCTACATTGGATTTATGCCCACCCTGATCCAATATGGTTTCTTCTTAACCTGATTGGATCTGCAAAGACCCAGTTTCCAAATAAAATCATATTCACAGGTTAGGACTTGAAAACACATATATTTTAGCTTTTTAATTATTTAATGCTTATTTTTATCTATTTACTGGTACTGTGGATTGAACAAAGGGGCACTCTGTCTTCAAGTTACACCTACAGCCCTTTTTTAAAAATTAAAATTTTTTTTGGTACTGGGGCTTAAACCCAGGGGCATTCTATCTCTGAGATATATCCTCAGATTGATTTTATTTTTTTATTTGGAAATAGAATCTCATTAAGTTGTGGAGGGCCTCACTAAGTTGCTAAGGCTGGCCATGAACCTGTGGTGTCTTCTCTGAAGTGTAAGCAGCACAATTCAGTGAGTTTTCCTCTTGGACTATCTCCTAGCATATCTGGACTGTTAGGGTGTGGTGGTTGGGTGAGATAGAGAATGGGCATTGAGAAGAGGTTTCCTCTGGTAAGGTGATTCACTCAGACAGTGATAGTGATTTTAGGAAGATGGCTATAGCTCACAGGACAAGGACAGAGAGGCCAATTCATCTGAGGAGGTTGGGGTGAGGAGGGTTAGAATCCTTGGATAGTTCAATTCTTCTGAATCCTGCCATTTTTTTTTTCAGCAAAGTTTTTGGTACCCTACTCCTTTGTAAATAATGCTATAGTTGTCATGCAGGAAATCAGGAAACTGGAAATGCCACAACCTGGAGGAATTTTATTCCCAGTCATCTCAGCTCTGGTGATAAATAATAATAGAAAGCCTGTCCTTTATCCTAGACCAGTGAATTTAAGGGTTTCCCTCTCTTTGTCTAGATTTTCTGGTTTTGTTAGAAGTGGCCACCTCAGAATATTAAATTCCTTATGCGCTTCATATTATTCTAAGGTCAGAGCATATCAGTTTTCCTCAATCTCTTTTAAAGGCCAATTTATTCCAGGTGATATCAGGAAGTAGTTAAATAAGATCATTCACGATAGCTACTATGGGCTGCTGCAGTCTCATTTGTGAGTATTAGCATGGTGTTCACTGCCTTTCTGCCAATAACTAGGGCCAGGTTTTTTCATATCTCTGAAGTTTTACTACCTGTAGCTAACTTCTGATGAGGTAGTGCAAATTTTTGACCCAGAAATATTATTTCCATCTGTATTAATTTCCAAGGATGACTGTAACAAATCACCATGAATGGAATGGCTTGAAATAAAATAAATATATTCTTTTATAGCTCTGGAGGATAGAGGGCCTAAAACAAAGAGATGGCAGGACTGCAGTCTTTCTGTACACTTAGAGGCTCTTCCCAACTTCTGATTAATCCCACAATACCTGCTATTCCATGCTTATAACTCTGACTCCAATATCTTCCTCTGTCCTTATTTATCCATTTTCTCTCTATGTATGTCTGTGTCTCTGTGTCTTTAAATTTCCTGTTCCTTACAAGATATCAGATATTAAATTTAGAACCAACCTGATTCAATATGACATCATCAGAACTTGATTATATCTGCAAAACCCTGTTTCTAAACAAGATCATATTTATAGGAACTGGTGGCTAAGGATTGAAAAATGTGTTTTAACTTTTTAATGTTTAATGCTTACATTTATTTATTTATTTATTTATTTATTTATTTATTTATACTGGGAATTGAACCCAGGGCCATTGTACCTCTGAGCTACACCCTCAGCCCTATTTCATTTTTTTTTATTTTTGAAACAGTGTCTCACTAAATTGCAGTGACCTCTTTATTGACCTCTTTATTCTGACCCCTGGTTGAACATAAATCTTTGTGGGACATAGCTCACCATCTTTGCCCACCATTGGTGGTAGCAGTTTCTAGGATCATTTTCAGTTTTTGCACATCTTGTGTCTTCATAGCCATTTTTATATCTCTTTTGAAAAATATCTATTAAGATCAGTTGCCCATTTAAAAAATTGGGTTATTTGTCTTTTTTAGTGTCTTTAAAGTTCATTGTATATTTTAGGTATTAAAATATTTCTAAAAAATAAATTGGAATTTTAAAAATTAATAGCTTTTTGTCACCCTGTTTCTTGGAAAATAACTGAAAGTCTTTTGTGACAGGAAATTATGGCATTTCAAATGAATTGAGA